>NC_064840.1:60077937-61327937 GCF_024166365.1 Elephas maximus indicus | reverse complement strand
GAGGGTTGCATCCTTTCACCATACTTGCTCAACCTGTATGCTGAGCCAATAATCAGAGAAAATGGACTATATGAAGAACAATGTGGCATCAGGATTGGAGGAAGACCCATTAATAACCTGCCATATGTAGATGACACAATCTTGCTCACTGAAAGCGAAGAGGGCTTGAAGCACTTACTGATGAAGATCAAAGACCACAGCCTTCAGTATAGATTACACCTTAACATAAAGAAAACGACAATCCTCACAACTGGACCAATAAGCAACATCATCACAAATGGAGAAAAAAAATCAAAGTTGTCAAGGATTTCATTGTACCTGGGTTCACAATCAATGCCTGTGGAAGCAGCAGTCAAAAATCAAACAACACATTATATTGGACAAATCTGCTGCAAAAGACCTCTTTAAAGTGTTCAAGAATAAAGACGCCACTTTAAGGGCTAAGGTACGCCTGACCCAAGCCACGGTGCTTTCACTTGCCTCATATGCCTTTGAATTATGGTGTTGGTGAAGAATATTGAATACACCATGGACTTCCAGAAGAACAAACCAATCTGTCTTGGAAGAAGAACAGCCAGAGTACTCCACAGAAGCAAGGATGGCAAGATTTCATCTCAGATACTTTGGACATGTTATCAGGAGGGACCAGTCCCTGGAGAAGGACATCATGCTTGGTAAAGTAGAGGGTCAGTGAAAAAGAGGGAGATAGATTGACACAGTGGCTACAACAATGAGCTTAAGTGTAACAACAACTGTGAGGCTGGTGCAGGACCAGGCAGTGTTTCTTTCTGTTGCTATGAGTGGGAACCGACTTGATAACAGCTAACAACAACATCAACAACGACCACAATGATGCCAATTAACAAAACTGTCAGTGTAACTAATATTTAAGGGAGTAATGATGCCATAAGGAGTCCTGGTGGCACATTGGTTAAGCGCTCGACTTTCATTTCTTCCAAGAAGTAAGGTAGAGTCATTGCTAAAGGGAAAATTCCTGGGGCTATTTAACTGTGAGCTTTGTAAATACATAAATTTTGCTGATGTGATTTATTATGAAAGGAAGAATATAAGAAAATTCTTAAAGAAAATAGTAGTTAATAAGGTGTTAAATAACTGTTACTTCTAAGATTTTTGGCTCCATAGGAGTATGTTAGTATTGTTCAAATTATATGCAATGTAGTCAAACAACACATTTCTTTTGCAAGTTACTGCAGGAGATGTTGGCGTCTATGAATCTCACGTAAAGCATGAGATTACTGATACTACACTTTTAAGCAAACCTTCATACTTTGTAAAGATATCTTGTGGTGCAGATTTTTTTGATGGTATGTGATAATATATGATTAAGTAATAATTAATGTTTGTTTACAGAATTGTACACATAAACGATGCTGTGATCCTAGAACATGTTCATTGAAAAAAGGTATGGTATGTGGTTCTGGAAACTGCTGCACAAAAGATTGCAAGGTAAGAAGCAACCTGTATTTAATAATAGCTCAGCATTAAATTTCTTTAAACACTTGTTTTAAGGAGCTGAAAACAGGTCTATACAATTGTTATTGATTGAATTAGTCCACCAAAAATATGTGTTGTAAATCAATGTAATCCAATTTTGGCATCGAGTTTTCTTTGTTGTGTTAATAAGGTCATATCAGTGTAGGATGTATTTTAAGCCAATCACTTTTGAGATATATAAAAAGAGCAGAGTAAGCACAGAAGCAAGAAAACACAAATGGAGAACGACTGATGCCACATGGGGATCATCAGGGAATCAAAGAAGAGAATTGAAAGTGTTACCACAAAACATGGATTCAAGCCCCCTGCCACAAAGCCAATACTGAGACAGGGGTGAGGTAAGCAGCAAGAGGGCTTTACTGTATACCAGTATACAAGAGACAGAGGAGAATGGGCTCCTCCAAAATCTGTCTGTCTGCTGGGTTTTATAGGTTTAGGGCTTAGGCTTAAAGAATCTGGAGAATGGCAGTTCCCCTTTGAAGGGGTGCATGTTGACCGCATTTCAGACATGTTGACCTTCTGTGGATATTCTTTAGAGGTCCCCTGATACCATCCTGGTTTCAGCCACAAGATGGGCCCTCATTGTCTGGTCATCTTGTCCCAGACCTTATTGATCATTGTTCTGCTTGTTCAAGAGGAACATAGGTTAATTTTAAACTTTGTAGAATCATGTTGAATGGGAGAGGGAGGGAGGAAACAAACCACAAATCACAAAATGACCGGGTATGCAAAAGCAAACTATGCAAACCATGTGGAAACAATGCTACAATACCCAGGATGTTAGGCCCCTACAATCTGTTTCTCATGCTGCCCCTTTCAAAAGAGATAAGGATTTTCTCTCAGAGAAGACTTCCCCTAGAGCCAGTGCCCTGAAATTTGTACTTCTAGCCTCCTAAACTGTGAGGAAATCTCTGTGTGTAAAAGTCACTCACTTGAGGTATTTCTGCACTAAAAAACTAAGACAACAATTTTCAGCCCTTTCATTATATTATATCCAAGCAACACTAGAGCCACTCTCACACTTAAGTTCATCCTTTTGTGTCCAGCAGTACATATAAAAATTAAAACTGAACCCATTGCCGTCGAGTCAATTCTGACTCAGCTTTACAGAGTGGAGCTGCCTCACAGGGTTTCCAAGGAGCTCTCCTGGTGAATTCAAACTGCTGAACTTTAGGTTAGCAGCTGTAGCACTTAACCACTACACCACCAGGGTTTCTGCAGTACATATAGCAACCCTAAAACTTTTCAGCCCTTGGGGTTTACTGGGAAGCTGCCGTGAGTTCTATCATAAGGTAGGGGTCTTTATGACCATTTGAAACTGAAGAAGTGAGTGTGTGCCGCAAATTACTGTTTTTTTTACAAGCTATTATATGAGTTGCCAGAATTTTTGATGGGAAAAATAGAAATTTTGGAAATTTGTGTTTGTTACACATAGGTACCAATAGACCCTGGTGGGGACTCTTGGGTATAATTACTGGTACTTAATATGTACCACTAAACACGTAAGGTAGGCTTGTGGGAAGTGGCAACAACAAAAAAATTCATACTACCTACCAAAAACTCAGACACACTCAATGATTCAGCATGCTTCTATTGATGACAACACATAGTATCAACAATAAATTCAAAGCAGAGTATAAGTGGGTTACCAAAGGGTTAAGTTCATTCACTAATTTATCGCTTCCTTTACTGTCATGTATTTGGAAACCCTGGTGGTGTAGTGGTTAAGAGCTATGGCTACTAACAAAAAGATCAGCAGTTCAAATCCACCAGGTGCTCCTTGGAAACTCTATGGGGGCAGTTCTACTTTGTCCTATAGGGTCACTATGAGTCAGAATCGACTTGATGGTAATAGGTTTTTTTTGTTTGTTTTTAGTGTCATGCACTAATGCTTTTTCTCTACCAACTTGACTTTCCATTTCTATATACCATTAGAAATGTCTCTGTGTGCTCTCCGGGATTCTTCTGTGATTGACATATGCTGGAGTGATTCTCTTAAGGGCTTATTTCCTTATTATCCCACCTTCCTTAGCGTTAGGAAGTTAGATTAATAATTATCATTATTTTGTTAAATTCATTAACTATCTTCTGGTAAAGTCCTCTGTTCATTGCAATACATTCAGTTACAGTTGGTCCTTTGTATCCATGGGTTCCACATCTTCAGCTTCAACCAACCACAGATCGAAAATATTTGGCAATAAAGGAAAGTTCCAAAAAGCAAAACTTGAATTTGCTGCATGCTGAGCACTACACTGAATCCATGTGAATGAATGATGTGTAGGCATACCTTGCTTTAGCCTCCAACTATTTCACAGCCTCACTCCAGCACTTGTTATTTGAGGATTGATTTTTTCATGTCTTGTCATTATTCCCTAAATGATACAGTATAACAACTATTTACATAGCATTTACAATTTATTAGGTATTCTAAGATTATTATAAGTAATCTGGAGATGACTTAAAGTACATGGGAGGATGTGGGTAGGTTATATTCAAATACTACACCATTTTATATAAGGGACTTGAGGATTCATGGATTTTGGCATCCATGGAGGTCCTAGAACAAATACCCCCCAGGTATTGAGGGCCAACTGTATTGTTAAAATCCCTTTTTCCTGACAACATTTAAAGAATTCCTGCATAACTTACCCAAACACAGTACTGAAAACCTGAAGAAAAAAGGAACAAATTCCTGAACAAGGGCAAATGGCAAAGATTAGAAGGAAGAGCACGCTCTTAAAAATAAGTTATTATATGGTTCAGAAGCAATTTCAGGAAACTTCCATTCTCAAAAAATTTCAGGGTGTGGCCTCTGTGAATTAAGAGGCTGTCGTCAAAAGGGCCATGATGTGTCTGTCAGCTTGTCATATTATGGTGGCTTGCGTGTTGCTGCGATGCTGGAAGGTATGCCACCAATATTTCAAATACCAGCAAGGTTGCCAATGATGGACAGGTTTTGTGGAGCTTCCAGACTAAGATACCCTAGGAAAAAGGACCTAGCAGTCTACTTCTGAAAAAATTGGGCACTAAAAACCTTATGAATAGCAGAGAAACATTGTCTGATATATTGCCGGAAGATGAGCTCCTCGGGTTGGAAGGTACTCAAAATATGACTGGGGAAGAGCAACTGCCTCAAAGTAGAGTTAACCTTAATGACATGAATGGAATAAAGCTTTTGGGACCTTCATTGGCTGACGTGGTATGACTATAAATGAGAAGAAACAGCAGCAAAATCCATTAATAATTGGAAAGTAGAATGTATAAAGTTATCAATCTAGAAAAATTGGAAGTCATCAAAAATGAAATGGAAGGCATAGAAATCAGTATCCTAGGCATTAGTGAGCTGAAATGGACTGGTATTGGCCGTTTTGAATCAGACAATCCTGTGGTCTGCTATACGGGGAATGAAAAATTGAAGAGAAATGGCATTACATCCATTGTTAAAAAGAACATTTCAAGGTCTATCCTGAAGTACAGTGCTGTCAGTGATAGGATAATAGCCATAGACCTCCAAGTAAGACCAGTTAATACAACAATCAGTAATGCCAAAGATGAGGACATTGAAGATTTTTACCAACTTCTTCAGCAGCCTGAAATTGATCAAACATGCAATCAAGATGCATTGATAATTACTGGTGATTGGAATGCAGAAGTCGGAAATAAAGAAGAAGGATCAGTAGTTAGAAAACATGGCCTTGGTGGTAAGAGATAACATGATAGAATTTTGCAAGAGCAACCAATGACTTATTCATTGGGAATACCTTTTTTCAACAACATAAACGGTGATTATATACATGGACCTCACCAGATGGAAAACACGGGAATCAAATCAACTACATCTGTAGAAAGAGACATTGGAGAAGCTCAATATTATCAGTCAGAAGAAGGCCGGGGGCCACCTTCAGAACAAACCATCAATTACTCCTATGCAAGTTCAAGTTGAAGCCGAAGAAAATTAAAATAAGTCCACGAGAGCCAAGGTATGACCTTCAGTATATCCTACCTGAATTTAGAGAATATTTCAAGAATAGATTTGGTGCTTTAAGCACTAATGACTGAAGATCAGATGAGTTGTGGAATGATATCAAGGGCATCATACCTGAAGGAAGCAAAAAGTCATTAAAAAGGCCAAAATGAATGTCAGAAGAGACTCTGAAACTTGCTCTTGAACATAGAGTAGCTAAATCAAATGGACAATATGATGAAGTAAAAGAGCTGAACAGAAGATTTCAAAGGATGGCTTGAGAAGACAAAGAAAGTATTATAATGAAATGTGCGAAGACCTGGAGTTAGAAAACCCAAAGGGAAAACAGTTTGGCATTTCTTAAGTTAAAAGAACTGAAGGAAAAAATTCAAGCCTTGAGTTGCAATACGAAAAGATTCTGTGGGGAAAATATTGCACAACGCAGGAAGTGTCAAAAGAAGATGGAAGGAATACAGAGTCACTGTACCAAAAAGAAATTATTGTTGTTCAGCCAGTTCATGAGCTGGCACATGATCAGGAGCCAATGATGGTCCTGAAGGAAGAAGTTCAAGTTACACTAAAGGGAATGGAGAAATATAAGGCTCCAGGAATTGATGGAATACCAATTGAAATATTTCAACAAACTAATGCAGCATTGGACGTGCTCACTCATCTACATCAAGAAATTTGGAAGACAGCTACCTGGCCAACCAACTGGAAGAGATCCCTATTTGTACCCGTTCCAAAGAAAGGTGATCCAACAGAATTCAGAAATTTTAGAACAATATCATTAACATCACACATAAGTAAAATTTTGCTAAAAATGATTCAAGAACAGTTGCAGCAGTACACTGACGTATACTGACAAGGAACTGCCAGAAGTTCAGCCTGGATTCAGAAGAGGATGTGGAATGAAGGGTATCATTGCTGATGTCAGATGGACCTTAGCTGAAAGCAGAGAATACCAGAAAGATGTTTACTTGTGTTTTATTGTCTATGCAAAGGCATTCCACTGTGTGGATCATGACAAATTGTGGATAACATTGTGAAGAATGGGAATTCCAGAATGCTTAATTGTGCTCATTTGGAACCTGTACACAGACCAGGAGGCAGTCTTTGGAAGAGAACAAGGGGATACTGCATTGTTTAAAGTCAGGAAAGGTGTGTTTCAGGGTTGTATCCTTTCAATGTACTTATTCAATCTGTATGCCAAGCAAATAATCTGAGAAGCTGGACTGTATGAAGAAGAACATGGCATCGGGACTGGAGGAGGACTCATTAACAACCTGCCATATGTAGATGACACAACCTTGCTTGCTCAAAGTGAAGACGACTTGAAGCACTTACTGATGAATATCAAAGACTACAGACTTCAGGATGGACTGCACCTCAACATAAAACAAAAATCCTTACAACTAGACCAATAAGCAACATCATGAGAAATGGAGAAAAGATTGAAGTGGCCCAGGGCTTCATTTTACTTGGATCCACAATCAATGTCCATGGGAGCAGCAGTCAAGAAATGAAAAGATGCATTACACTGGGCAAATCTGCTGCAAAAGACCGCTTTAATGTGTTAAAAAGCAAAGATGTCACTTTAAGGACTAAGGTGCACCTGACGCAAGCCAGGGCATTTTCAACCACCTCATATGCATGGGAAAACTGGGTGATAAATACACCAAAAACCAAACCTGTTGCCGTCAAGTAAATTCCGACTCATAGCGACCCTATAGGACAGAGTAGAACTGCCCCATAGCGTTTCCAGGGAGCGGCTGGTGGATTTGAACTGCCGGCCCTTAGGTTAGCAGCCGTAGCACTTAACCACTATGCCGTCAGGGTTTCCAGATGACAAATAAGGAAGAGTAAAGAGGAGTCGACGGCTTTGAATTTGGTGTTGGTGAAGAATATTAAATATACCATGGGCTTCCAGAAGAATGGATAAATCTGTCATGGAGGAAGACAGCCAGAATGCTCCTCAGAAGCAAGGATGGCGAGCCTTTCTGTCATGTACATTGCACATGTTATCAGGAGGGACCAGTCCCTGGAGAAGGACATCATGTTTGGTAAAGTGGAGTGTCAGCAAAAAAGAGGAAGTCATGAGACGAATTGACCCAGTGACTGCAACGATGGGCTCAAGCTTAACAACAATTGTGAGGGTGGCACAGGACCAGGCAGTGTTTCGCTCTGTTGTACATAGGGTCACTACTAATTGGCATTGACTAAATGGCACCTCCAAACAACATTAATGTAGGGTATGTCTTGAGTCAATCTGTTCTGAGATACAAAACAGCAGATTAATTAAGCAGCAAGAAAACAGAGATGGGGGAAGTTGGATGCCAGCCTTCCTCCAATCCTGGTGCCACATTCTTCTTCGTATAGTCCAGCTTCTCGAATTATTTGCATAGCATACAGATTGAATAAGTATAGTGAAAGGATTCAACCCTGACACACATCTTTCCTGATTTTAAGTCATACAGGATCCCCTTGTTCTCTTCCAAAAACTGCGTTTTGCTCTATGAACAAGTTCCACATGAGCACAATTAAGCGTTCCTGGAATTCCCATTCTTCACAATGTTAATTTGTAATTTGTTATGATCCATACAGTTGAATACTTTTGCACAATCAATAAAACACAGGTAAACATCTTTTTGGTATTCTCTGCCTTCAGCCGAGATTCATCTGACATCAGCAATGATATCCCTCGTTCCATTTCCTCTTCTGAATCCAGCTTGAATTTCTGGCAGTTCCCTGTTGATGTTCCCTGCAATCGTTTTTGAATCATCTTCAGCAAAGTTTTACTTATGTTTGATGATGTTGTCTGATAATTTCTGCATTCTGTTGGATCACCTTTCTTTGAAATGGGCCTAAATATGGATCTCTTCCAGTCGGTTGGCCAGGAAGCTGTCTTCCAATTTTTTGGCACAGGCCAGCACTGCATTAGTTTGTTGAAACATCTCAGTTGGTATTACATCGATCCCTGGAGTCTTATTTTTTGCCAGTACTTTCAGTGCAGCTTGGACTTCTTCCTTTAATACCATCAGTTCTTGATCCTATGCTACCTTCTGAAATGGTTGAATGTTGACCAATTCTTTTTGGCACAGTTACTCTGCGTATTCTTTCCACCTTCTTTTGTTGCTTCATATGTCCTTCGATATTTCACCCATAACTAGACCAAAAACCAAACCCAGTGCCGTCAAGTCGATTCCGACTCATAGCAACCCTGTAGGACAGAGAACTGCCCCATAGAGTTTCCAAGGAGCACCTGGAGGATTTGAACTGCCAACTGTTCGGTTAGCAGCTGTAGCACTTAACCACGACACAACCAGGGTTTCCATTTTACCCATAGAATCCTTCAAAATTGCAACTCAAGGCTTGAATTTTCTCTTTAGTTCTTTCAGCTTGAGGAATGTCGAGTGTGTTCTTCCCTTTTGGTTTTCTAACTTCGGGTCTTTGCACATTTCCTTATGATACTTTCTTTGTCTTCTCAAGCTACCATTTGAAATCTTTTGTTCAGCTGTTTTATTTCATTATTTCTTCCATTCATTTTAGGTATTGTACATTAAAGAGCAAGTTTCGTAGTCTCCTCTGACATCATTTTGGTGTTTCTTTACTGTCTTTTTAATGACCTTTTGCTGTCTTCATGTATGATATCCTTGATGTCATCCCACAGCTCCTCTGGTCTTCAGTCATTAGTGTTCGATGTGTCGAATCTGTTCTTGAGACAATCTCTAAATTCAGGTGGGAATGTTCTCAAGGTCATACTTTGGTTCTTGTGGACTTGTTTTAATTTTCTTCAACTTCACCTTAAACTTGCATAGAAGCAATTGATGGTCTGTTCCCCAGTCAGCCCTGTCTTTTTTCTGACTGATAACATTGAATTTTTCCATCGTCTCTCTCTGCAGATGTAGTCAATGTGATTCCTTTGTTTTCCACGTGGTGAGGTCCATGTGTATAGTCACTGGTTACATTGTGGAAAAAAGGTATTTGCAATGAATCAGTCATTGGTCTTGCAAAGTTCTATCGTGCAATTTGTGGTGTTGTTTCCATCACCCAGGCCATATGTCATGGATTGAATTATGTCCCCCTGAAAACGTGTTTTCAGTTTGGTTAGGCCATGATCCCCAGTATTCTGTGGTTGTCCTTCATTTTGTGATTGTAATTTTATGTTAAAGAGGATTAGGGTGGAATTGTAACACCCTTGCCAGGTCACATCCCTGATCCAATATAAAGGTAGTTTCCCTGGGGTGTGGCCTGCGCCACCTTTTCTCTCTGAAGAGGTAAAAGGAGAGGGAAGTAAGCAGAGAGTTGGGGACCTCATACCACCAAGAAAGCAGTGCTGGGAGCAGAGCGTGTCCTATGGACCTGAGGTTCCTGCACTGAGATGCTCCCAGACCAAGGAAAGACTGATGCTTCACAAGGACCTTCCTCCAGAGCCAACAGAGAGAGAAAGACTTCTCCTGGAGCCAGTGCCCTGAATTCGGACTTCTAGCTTATTTGACTGTGAGAGAATAAACTTCTCCTTGTTAAAGCCATCCGCTTGTAGTATTTCTGTTATAGCAGCACTAGATGACTAAAACACCATATTTTCCAACTACAGATGTTTTCTTCTTTGTTTCCAACTTTTGCATTCCAATCACCAGTAATTATCAATGCATCTTGATAGCATGTTTGATCAATTTCAGACTGCAGAAGTTGCTAAGAATCTTCAATTTCTTCATCTTTGGCATTAGTGGTTGTTGTGTAAATTTGAATAATAGTAGTATTAACTGGTCTTCCTTGTTGTTGTTGTTGCTGGGTTCCAACTCATATCTACCCTATGGACAACAGAACTAAACATTGCCTGGTCCAGTGCCATCCGCACAATCTTTGTTATGCTTCAGCCCATTGTTGCAGCCATTGTGTCAATCCATCTCATTAAGGGTCTTGCTCTTTTTTGCTGGCCCTCTATTTTATCAAGCATGATGTCCTTCTCCAGGAACTAATCCTTCCCGATAACATGTGCAAAGTCTTCCTTGTAGACATATAGATATTATCTTATCACTGACAGAGTTGTACTTCAGGTTAAATCTTGAAATGTTCTTTTTGATAATGAATGTGACAGTATTCCTCTTCAATTTGTCTTCCCAGCATAGTTGTTGTTTGGTGCTATCGTGTTGATTCCTACTCATAACGATCTTATGAGCGAAACACTGCCCGGTCCTGAGCTATCCTCACAATCATTGTTATGCTTGAGCCCGTTGTTGCAGCCACTGTGCCAGTCCATCTCATTGAGGATCTTCCTCTTTTTTGGGAACCCTCTACTTTACGAAGCATGCTGTCCTCCTCCTGGGACCGGTCCCTCCTGATAACATGTCCAAATTATGTGAAACAAAGTCTTGCCGTCCGCCCTTCTAAGGAGCGTTCTGACTTTACTTCTTCCAAGAATGCCTTGCTCATTCTTCTGGCAGTCCATGGTGCGTGTTCAATATTCTTCATCAGTACCATAATTCAAAGGCATCAATTCCTTGTTCTTCCTTATTTATTGTCCAGCTTTTGCATGCATATGAGGTGATTGAAAATACCGTGACTTGGGTCAAGGGCACCTTAGTCTTTAAAGTGACATTTTTTTGCTTTTTAACACATTAAAAGGTGTTTTGCAGCAGTTTTGCTCAATGCAATGCATCTTTGGATCTCTGGACTGTTGCTTCCATGGACATAGATTGTAGACAAAAGTAAAAAGGAATACTTGACAACTTCAATATTTTCTCTATTTATTATAATGTTGTTTCTTGGTCCAGTCGTGAAGATTTTTGTTTTCTTCATGTTGAGGTGCAATCCATACTGAAGTGCTTCGAATGCTCTTCATTTTCAGCAAGTAAGGTTGTCTCATTTGCATACTCCTCCAGTTCTGATGCTCCGTTCTTCTTCATATAGTTCAGCTTTTGTATTGTCTAAATCAAAATGACCAATACCAGTGCATTACAACTCACTAATGCCTACGATATCAATCTTTATGTATTCCATTTCATTTGTGATAACTTATAATTTTATTTTATTCATAATTCATACATTCCATGTTCCAGTTATTAATGGATGTTTGCAGCCGTTTCTCCTTGTTTTGAGTCGTGGCGCATTGGCACATGAAGGCCTGGAAATCTTTACTCCATCTCTGTCATTAAGATTGATTCTACTTTGAGAAAGCAGTTCTTCCTCGTTGCATTTTGAATACCTTCTAACCTGAGGGGCTCATCTTCTGGCACTGTATCAGACAATGTTCTGCTCCTATTCATGAAGTTTTTACTTGCCATTTTTTCCAGAAGTAGACAGCCAGGTTTTTCTTAGTCTGTCTTAGTCTGAAAGCTCTGCTGAAATCTGACCGCCATGGGTGACCGTGCTGATATTTGAAAACTGGTGGCGTAGCTTCCAGCATCACAGCAATATGCGAGTCACCGCAGTGTGACAAACTGACAGGTGCTTTGTGGTTGGATTAATTGGAATCCTTAAATGAATTTATTTTATCTCTTCTTTTGGTTTATGTAGATATAACTTTTTTCATTATTTTAATGGTTGATTTAGAGTTCATATAATATGTATTTAACTTATTACTTCCTTCCTTTTGGTAATAATACACTACTTCCTGTATAATATAAAAACATAGTGTTATTCATTCTTTTCTCCCCCTTTCAACTTCCGTGCTTTTTTTTATCATGTGGTTTAATATGTTATGATACCTATACTACATTTTATAAAAAGTTAATGTTTTTAAAGGTATTGAAAAAATAAAAAAATCTCAATACATTTAACCATGTAATTGCCATTTCCTGTTCTCTTCATGTCTCTGTGTAGATCCACGTTTCCATCTAATATCATTTTCTGACTGCTTAAAGAATTTCCTTTAACATTTCTGTAATGTCAGTTTGTAGGTGATGAATTCTTTCAGCTTTTGAATTTCTGAAATTTTTTTTTCTTTTGCTTTTTAAGGATAGTTTATCTGAGTACAGGTTTCTATATTAACCATTTATTTTTTCTTTCGGTACTTTAAAAATGTTACTTCTTGTTTCCATCATTTTCAGCAACAAGTCTACAGCTATCCACATCCTTGTTACCCCAAATGCATATGTGTCATTTTTCTCTGGCGGCTTTTAAGGTTTCCACTGATTTTGAGAAATTTGAGTATAATGTGACTTGCTGTATTTTTCTTCATATTTTTTGTGCCTAGGGTTCATTGGGCGTCTTGGATATGTGTGTTTACAATTTTCATTAAATTTGGAAAAATTTCAGCCATTGTATCTGTCCCTGCCTCTTTCTCTTTGACTTTAAGTACTCTAATTAAGTATATATTAAATTGTGTGAAGTTGCCTCACAGCTCACTGATACTGTATTTATTTTTTAAAATTCTGTTTCATTTTTAATAATTTATATTGCTATGTCTTTAAGTTCACCATTTTTTTTTCTTCCAATGGCCAATCTCTTAATCCCACCCAATGTATTTTTTCATGTCAGACTATTAATTTATAAAAGTTCAATTTGATTCTTTATTATCTTTTCTTAAATTTTTAGCTCATTTAATTGCTTCAATTCAGACTCATTTTTGCAGACATTATAAAACACAACAAATAATATAAACTTTCCAAAAACCCTTCTGTAAATTGTATATACATTCAAGAATTTTCTTTGATTAATAAAAACATATTACCAGAACATTCAGTTCTTGTTGTTTTCCATAATTGGTCCTACTATAATCTTAATTATCCATGTAACTTTTAACCAAGTGAAGTAAATTCTCTGTCACCTATGAAACACAGGCATTGTAGCAGATTGCCAAATTCCCTCTTTTTACTCCACCAAAGGAAAAGAACTTTTTGGCTGTGCACAAAGCACACTTACATATTCACAGGGGCCTCTCTCAACTGTGCTGTTGAAACTGGGGGAGTGGTTATGATCCTAGTCAGCCTCTGAGCCCATTCATGGAAAGGTACATAGCCCAAATTGAGATTTCTGGTATATACAGTACTCTCCTGACTATACAGTTGAGGCTAGTGTGGTGGTCAGAAACAAGAAATGAATCTACCCAACCTTGATTCAGTTGTGGAAAGTGACACAGCCCTGAAAACGAATTAGACAGCCCATGGACAGACTAAGAGTCTTGGCAAGAATCAAAACCTAAAAGAAAACAATAAGGAGAGAAAACTCAGAAACAGAGAGTAAGGTTAACTTTTAGAGCCATTTAGGAATCAATCTAAGGAACCAAGGAAAGAAACATATTAAACATGAGTCCAAAAAGTGCACTTCTGGAGCAACATGGTTTAATGGGCTGTGGCAGGAGGGTCCACTCATACATCTTGGAGGAAAAACCTCTATCACTGTGAAAGTATAATTTTTCAAAATGCCAAAAGCATGAATCTCAAACAAGTACAAAATGGATACATATTTTAAAAATATGTCTATTCTATATCTTAATGGGGAGCAATAGAATGGTAAAGCTTGGCTCAAAGAGCATTTGAGCAACTGGGTATTTATAGGTGTTAAAAAAGAAGCTAAAACAGAAGATTGTATTTATAGAAATTTGAAAAAAGAAACAATTCTGAAGAAATCAGTATTAAGAGTTACTCACTATATGTGTGTTTTTCTTTAGAAACTATTTGAATCATTGGTCTTGATTTTAATGTTAACTCCATAAGCTTGGATAATAAAAGTAAATACTGTGTTTTGCCTTCTCACCCATTACTTGGAGAATTCATGTCAAGATTTGCTACAGATTGCAAATATTATTGAGAACATGATGCTGTATAAAAATAGTATAGAGAAAAATTATTTTGGGGAGGTGAATGTTACATAAGTAGGGCCTTCGAGACCTCTGAAATCTAGAACAAATTTATGTTACTCTGCATTAGTTAGTGATGATAATCATGGAGAATTGGGGTTTGGATTTAGTGAAGGAGGGTTTGCAGAGATGGTAGTTAGATGTTTCTTGGCAAAAGCATCTATACAGTAAGGGAAATCTGGAAGCTATAAGCCAGAGAGTAACTGCTGAAGAGATCAAAGATATGAATTTGGGGAAATTATAGTGAAGGAGCCCTGGTACCGCAGTGGTTAAGAGCTATGGATGCTGACCAAAAGGTCGACAGTTTGAATCCACCAACCGTTCCTTGCAAACCCTATGGGTCAGTTCTCCTCTGTCCTATAGGGTCACTATGAGTTCGAATTGACTCAATGGCAATGGGTTTAGTTTTTTATTTTTTAAATTATTTACAAAACTGTGTGCGAAATAAACTTTCTGCTGTGTATCCTTAAATTATCTTTATATATTAAGTATTTTATTTTTGTTAAATGTTCGTGATGTGGATTTGGTTTTTTTTTTTTTTTTTTCGGTAAATGATTGTTGATTCCTGCTTTAAAGGGTGGCATATAGAAAAACCAAAGGCAGCCTACATGAGTGTAGCCATAGATGAGCTACGAGTAATTTTAATGCTAATCCATTAGCCCCACTTTCTGTCTTTCCTTTTTCTTTTATGTCAGTGTTCTTATCTCTGAGTTTCTAGCTTCTTTCACAAGCATTATCCACTCCTTTTTTGCATAGTAAATTCAATTACCTAAATCTCTATGTGATGCTAAGTAGTTAACAATAAAACTTATTTTTCTTATTGCTGTTAGCATCTAATAAAAAACATGTAAATTTAGAGCCTAAACATAAAGAAAACTTAAGTATCACTGATATGGGATCTTTTCTTATATTCCTTTTCCCTCCTAGATAAAACCACGTGGTACACTTTGCAGGAAATCAGCTGATAAAGAGTGTGATTTCAATGAATATTGCAATGGAGATGACAGTATCTGTGTGCCTGACACTTACGTACACGATGGATATTTTTGTGATTCGGGTGATGGCTTCTGTTATAAAGGACGATGTCGGACATTTGACAAACAGTGTAAATCAGCAATTGGAGGAGGTAATGACCATAATTTTCTTCTTGGTTACTAAATTCTGATTGTTCCAAAATCTATAATTCAACTTTATAGGTTAAATATTTAAACGTAATTTGTTAATGTGTGAAACCCCGCCTAGTGTACAGTGGTGTTAAGGGAAATCACAACTCTCTTGATTCTGAAAAACAGAAACACTGAATTTATATGAAATTCTTGTTTGCACAAGGAAGAAACCTCAAGTGGAAATCAGTTTCTTACAAGATTATGTAGAATTTGGGGTGGAGGGATTTAGTTTAGACTGAAATGATTTAACAGGGCTTTGGTTAGAGGAAAACAGGGCTAATAAGCAATTAGGTGAGTTTCAAGGGTGGATCTGTTCAAAGGGGCTTGCTTAAAAGAGTTTCAGCTCACAACATATCTAGCCAGTTTTATAGTCTCCCCTAAATGTGGATCATGTGCTTCAAAACAGAGAGGCTGAAATATACAACTTTCTGTACATATACAGTCCATGTTCTCTGAGTGAGTGAAAGTTTTCATTCTTAGCCCTTCCTTTGGGCCCCTTAGCCAGGTCAGAGGAGAGATCTCTAAATATTGCCTAGACCAATATGGCTGTCAGGAGTCCGAGGAGGAGGTAAGATGGAGGTTTTGGTCGTTATTGTAGGTCTATTAGGCTTTTCTGTCACACATTGCACCATCTGCCAAGACAGTGACTAAAGAGTAGTATTTTAAACATACTATCCAAACAATCAAAGGACAAGTAAAATTAGGAGGATCAAAAAAAGTACTCCTGATCCATGATCCAATTTTTTCAGAGCAAAACAAGTCTCAGTCCCGGCCTAGACAATGGGTTGTCAGCTAAGTAAGTGTCTCCAGTTAATTTTCTTATTTACTGCTTCTCTAACATTATCAGTGATTTGGTAATTTTAAAGCCCTCTGTGAGAACTGTAGGGATATAGGTACAACAGTCTTCTCTCCAAGGAGTACAAATTTTCTTTTTGGAAGGCAAGCATGACATCTAAAATATCTTGATTTTGAAATACTCTCTGTCCAATTTCAGTGACCACTTGTGTTACTGTGTCTAGGACATGATTAAATCTGGGACCGATTATCAATTAACTTTTAATTTGTTTTTGAAAAACAATCCCACTTTGGAAGCCTCCTGCCGAGCTTGGAGGCAAAAGCATGCTGTTGAAACTTTACATTTAATGATCAGTGTATTTCAATCCAAATTAACTCCTAACTCTTTGATTAGGTCATGTGTGGTCTCTCATGGACAGTAGTCAACTAGAATGGTCACTTAGTAAGGTGTGACATAATTCTGAAGTAGGCATTGGGTTTCCAACATAAAGTTTATATACAGTTTATAGGGGACATCCAATAAGATCTTATGCCACGGATCTAGTTCAAATCATTGTATATCACCAAATTGTTGGTTCTGATCAAAATGTTCTTATGGCATTGTCATATTGAAAGACATGGCTTTATGCATTGAGCAATAGCATTTGAAGTAGATAAATCTATATACCTATGGTAAGGTATTTTGAGTTTAAGTTATCTTTTTTCTTTATTGAATTGGTAAAAGAAATATACCTCAAGTGGAATTGTACCACCTGTTTCTAAGTTCTTTACTAAATTTTGTTTCTGTTAAAGTTTAACCCCTACAGCATTTCCACCAGTGTTACTTCTGTAGAGGTAGAAACTTCTTGTTCTAGGTATAATATAAAATGATGTTAGAGTTTTGTGTCTTTTGATTTTTGGTGATGTTTGCCCTCTAGAAGGTTAAATGTCTCATTAGTTGGAAAGTCAGATAGATTATCAGAGGTGTTTATACCTCTGTGAATGAGAGTGCAACCTAACTTTTGTAACACAGTTTCTCAGCCTCAGCACTATTGTCATTTTGGGCCAGATAACTCTTTGTTGTGAAGGGTGGGGTTGTCCTGAGCATTGTAGCATGTTTAGCAGCATCCACTGTCTCTACCTTCTAGATAGAATGCCTGGAGACATCTTTGGTTCTCACAACTGGAGTGGGGCCACTACTGGCTTCTAGTAGCAGAGCTGTTGTTTCTATTAGATACCATCGAGTTGGGTCTGACTCCTAGAGATTCTATGTGCAACAGAATGAAACACTGCCCGGTCTTGTGCCATCATCACAATTTTATCTGTCCCCAAATGTCAGTACTTCTGAGACTGAGATACTCTCCTCAGAGAGTGCCACAAGTTTGATATCTTGAGTGGATTTTGACTCTAGAAAGGGTTTAGATTTCATGCTGAAGTCTGAATAGTTATTGCAAAATCAACTTTGTATTGTTCTTTTTCAATTTTAGCATGTGATCTGTCAAAAAACAATATTGAATTAGGATTTGGTATAGAAGGGCCCAAAGATTGACTCAGCGTAGATTTTTTTTCCAAACTATAGAAGTAAAATCATCAGGGAAATGTTAAGAGTTGGTAGATTGTTGCATAGTGGTGTGAGAAGGGGAAATCAACAATATTTCATAGTTAATCAAGTAACAGAAAAAAGGTTCAGGGTTTTAAGTAACCAATCAGGCTTATAATGTATAACCAAGAAAGACCAAACCTGTTGCCATCGAGTCAATTCCAACTCATAGCGACCCTATAGAACAGAGTAGAACTGCCCCATTGGGTTTCCAAGGAGTGCCTGGTGGATTTGAACTGCCAACCTTTTAGTTAGTAGCCGTAGCTCTTAGCCACTTAGCCACCAGGGTTTCTTCATACTGTATAGTACCATAAAATTTAAACATAATGCTAGTTCAAAGTCTAATGGTGCTTCAACTAATTTACCTGAAGCTGAAGTGTCTCTGGATTAAGAGACAAGTTATAGCAGGCAATGAGTCTTTGATGAGTGCTGGGCAATTGGGTAAATATCCCTAGAATATGACTTGAACTTTAGTGAATATATAGGAAGTACTGTTTATGATAACCTAGAAGACGCAGCAAAAGTGGTAATTGAAGAGTATTTTATGGTTATTGAAGTCATCTCTGGAGTTCCTGGGTGGTGCAAACAGTTAATATGTTTGGCTGCTAACCAAAAGTTCGGCTGTTCGAGTCCACTCAGAGGCTCCTCAGAAGAAGGATCTGGTGACCTACGTCTGAAAAATCATCCTTTAAAAACTCCATTCTACTCTGGCGCACGTGGGGTTGCCATGCGTCAGAAATGATTGACAGCGCCTGGTTTTTAGTTTTAAGTTATCTTTGGCCTCTGATCTCTACGAAAATTGTTTGGCGATGTTTGAATTAGTTGCATCATACATGGACCTCATTATTGCATAAGATCGGAAACCAATTATCTACACAACCATTTAAACCTAGAAATAATTTAGCTGTCTTTTAGAAAGTAGTTTGAATATTTTTGAACAGCTAATAGTGTTTCCCTTCAACTAACAAATCATGACTGGGTAATGAAATATGCTACTACAACATTGAAACTTTTCTTAGACATTTTGTACTCATTGGACTGGCTTTAAAAGGACTTTATTTTTATTTTTGTAATTTAGATGAAGGTTCACAGAACAAACTAACCCCTCACTAAACAAGTTAGTACACATATTGTTTTATGACATTGGTTAACAACCCCACAACATGTCAACACTCTCCCTTCTCAACCTCGTTGTTGTTGTTAGGTGCCGCTGAGTCTGTTCTGAGTCATGGTGACCCTATGTATCACAGAACGAAACATTGCCCAGTCCTGTGCCATGCTCACAATTGTTGTTATGTTTGAGCTCATTGTCGCAGCCACTGTATCATCCCACCCCGTTGAAGGCCTTCCTCTTTTTGCTGACCATCTCTTTCACCAAGCATGATGTCTTTCTCCAAGGACTGATACTCCTGACAACATGTCCAAAGTACGTAAGACACAGTCTCACCATCCTTGCTTCTAAGGAGCATTCTGGTTGTACTTGTTCCAAGACAGATTTGTTCATTCTTTTCGCAGTCCATGGTATATTCAATATTCTTCACCAACACCACAATTCAAAGGCATCAATTCTTCTTCGGTCTTCCTTATTCATTGTTCAGCTTTCTCATGCATATGATGCTATTGAAAACACCATGGCTTGGGTCAGGCACACCTTAGTCTTCAAGGTGACATCTTTGCTTTTCAACACTTTAAAGAGGTCCTTTGAAGCAGATTTGCCCAGTGCAATGCATCTTTTGATTTCTTGACTGCTGCTTCCATGGGTGTTTATTGAGGATCCAAGTAAAATGAAACCCTTGACAACTTCAGTCTTTTCTCCATGTATCATGATGTTGCTTATTGGTCCAGTTGTGAGGACTTTTGTTTTCTTTATGTTGAGATGTAATCCATACTGAAGGCTGTGGTGTTTGATCTTCATCACTAAACGCTTCAAGTCCTTTTCACTTTCAGCAAGCAAGGTTGTGTCATCTGCATAACGCAGGTTGTTAATGAGTCTTCCTCCTATCCTGATGCCCTGTTCTTATTCCAACTTCTCGGATTATTTGCTCAGCCTACAGACTGAATAGGTATGGTAAAAGGATAGAACCCTGATGCACACCTTTCCTGATTTTAAACCATGCAGCATCCCCATGTCCTGTCTGAAAAACTGCCTCTTGATTTATGTACAGGTTCCTGGACCTTGAGTTCCCAATTATTGGCTTTCCTGTCCCCTCCTGCCTTCTAGTTCTTGCCCCTGGGCTGGTGTGCCCCTTTAGTCTCGTTTTGTTTTATGCGCCTGTTTAATCTTTGGCTGAAGGGTGAGCCTCAGGAGGGACTACATTACTGAGCTAAAAGACCATAGTCTCAGGGTTTCTCCAGTCTCTGTCAGGCCAGTAAGTCTGGTCTTTTTTTGTGTGAGTTCGAATTTTGTTCTACATTTTTCTCCAGGTCTGTTTGGGACCTTCTATTGTGATCCCTGTCAGAGCAGACAGTGGTGGTAGGCAGGCACCATCTTGTTGTACTGGACTTAGTCTGATAGAGCCATTGTGGTTGTGGTCCATTAGTCCTTTGGAGTAATCTTTCCCTTGTATCTTTAGTTTCCTTCACTCTCCCTTGTTCCTGAAGAGGTGAGACCAGTGGAGTATCTTAGATGGCTGCTCACAGGCTTTTAAGACACCAGATGCTACTCACCAAAGTAGAATACAGAACATTTTCTTTATACATTGTTATGCCAATTGAGCGAGATGTTTCCCGAAACCATGGTCCTCACAGTCTTCAGCCCAGCAATTTGGTCCCTCAGGGAGTTTGGATGTGTCTATGGAGCTTCCGTGACCTTGCTAAAAGAACTTTATTATAAGATAAACCTGTATAAAAAATGCATGCGTTTGATGCCATTACTCCGCCTTGAACGGGCCTACAGCGGGTCGTTGCAGTTCCTAATGTCACCATCAGATGGCAGTGTCTATGCTAGAATGTGCTCCCCAGGTTTCCAGCAGTTGCCAGAGGGAGTTAAGGTTCTGTCCTAAAACGTTCCCAACTTCTCTGCCAATCACTGCTTTTCTTAGATTGTGCTTTTAGGTTTTGTGGTGACCTCAGTTCAAAGTCCGCGGAATGGGGCCAGGAATAGGAAAGAAGATGCAGGATATCCCTAAATTTCCTGGGGCCCCAGAAGAATTCGGTAACCGAACCGCCCCGGTACAGGCTTCATCGTCCTGGGAGGGAAAGAAAAATTCTCGTCCTGAGTGGGTCCGCCAGGGCGGTGGGGCCTCCTGAGTCAAGAATACAGTGCAGAAATACCTGCCTGAAAGTTGAGCAGAAAAAGGCTACTGGCGAGAATGTTGGGTTGTTCAGGGTTTTGGGAGATCCTGAGTGTTCTATGGGCAAATCCTACGTTTCAGTGCTGTGAGACCGCTCTGGCCAGGCAGTGTTGGGAGTGTTGCCCTGGGGACGCCTCTTTCAAGGGCGGCTCCAGGGAACTGCTGGCAGGTGGGAAAAGGCTGTTCGGCTGTTCGGTTGCACAGCAGTGCAATCATAAAACAACTGCCTGCCCTTAAAATTTTAGTATTTTGTTTATCATGGATTTTTCCTGCATTAATTTTGGTTGTTATAAACACCACGTCAAAACGTTATTTATTTTTATTACTCAATTTCTGCTCCTCGGCCCCCCCCCCCCTTAAATTTTGCAAGACCCTAAACCCAGCCCTGTATAGAATTTTGGGACACAGTAAATTTAATCAGAGCAGGGCTTTGATTGGAGCAAAGAAAAGCTAGTTACAGACTTTGTGAGTTTCAAAAGTAAGTCTTTTCAAAAGGGTATAATTGATGATGGCGGGTTCTGCTCATAAACTTGACTTGTTTTGTAGCATCCTGTATTGTGGATTGTGTCCTTCAGGAGAGGGGGTAAAATTTATAGGTCATGGTCTTCAAGTATGAAAACCTGTGAAATTGTTGAAGAGAGTTCTCTTGTCAATTAATGGTGGCAACCACAAAAGATCTCAGTTCTCATTACATATGATTATCAATACCACGCACCTCAAAACCACCAAGTCAAGGTTGTGGGGCACCTAATGCAGACATTTGAATTTTTCATGATTTTGATTACACATAAAATAGGTAAAAGGGTTGAAAGAAATGTACATTGAGATCCCTTCTAATTAAAATTCAAAAATTCTTATTTAGTAATTGTTAGAGTCCTAGGAAATGTAATGAGGACTCTGGTTTTGAACAGGAAAAATTAATGATCTTAGGATTTGTTATCAGCACTGCACTACTGATACTATTTCTCTCCTGCTTTGTTTGGGACAAGAATAAAATACATTTTCTCCCTTCTTGTTCACGTTGGTTAGGGACCTAAGGTAGAAAGTAAACAAACAATTTGGAGGAAATGGAAAGGACTATAGCTGCTTATTTTTCTTAACAATAGGGAACGATTTAAATAATGTTGCTGTTTATTTTTTGTTTAGTACGAAACAAAGTCTACCACACTTAAAATCAGGAGCTCTCTCTTTAATCCAAGATGTACCTCCAGCTAGCTTTTTGACACCAGAGGATAATTATAAACCTCTAGGGATCACATTATAATTTCTAGAGAGATAATATCTGAGTATAATTTAAATTCTGTATTGACATCTACTTAAATTTTATTTCATTTTTTTTAGCTTCTACAGGTGCTCCATTTGATTGTTTTGAGGACATAAATGGTAGACATGATAGATATGGAAACTGTGGTGGTCATCAATGTAACTTTCCGTATGTATTTAGAAAATTCTAATTTTGTTTGGAATGTTATATATGGCTAAAGTCCTAGAATATATCATATACACAGTAAAATGGCATTTTATGCCAGGCTTTCCTTGTTTCATGATCTAAGCTGAACAGTAGTATCCACAGCCAATAAATAACATTTGCTCAGTGCCTATGTTGCAACAACACTGACCCTAAAATTGGCCTCCATTTATTGATGTGATGAGCTAGAAACTCCACTAGCAGTTTGTATACATTATATATTCATAGGCATAAAACATGAGATATAAGAATTATTTATTCCACTTCACTGATGAAAAAATTAAAGATTGGGGAGGCGACGTTTCTCATTTGCTCAAGTTTCAGAAGATTTTGATTATACATAAAATAGATAAAAGGGTTGAAAGAAATGTACATTGAGATCCTGTCTAATTAAAATTCAAAAATTCTTATTTAGTGATTGTTAGAGTCCTAGGAAATGTAATGAGGACTCTGGTTTTGAGCAGGAAAAATTAAACGATCTTTGGGTTTGTTATCAGCACTGCACTACTGATACTATTTCTCTCCTGCTTTGTTTGGCACAAGAATAAAATACGTCTTCTCCCTTCTTGTTCACGTTGGTTTCACACAGATCCGGGAAGGGAAAACAGGGTGGTCAGATGGTAAAAATCATTAATCTTTTACTTGCCACATTGCCTAACAAAACAGCCACATCATAGGTCAGCATGCTTAAAGAAAATTTACTGAGAGGAAATTGTTAAAACCTGGAATTAAATCAGTAAAACAATCTTTTTTTTTTTTTTGTCTTAGCTCTATCAGCAACCCATGTTATTTTAATAAATGAAAAAATAAATCTGTTTTTTTCTGCCTTATGCCTCTAGTGATATGCTATGTGAAAAATTAGTTTGTTCATGGCCGCACAAAAGATTAATATTACGTACAAATTTATCTGTGTTTTACACACATCGACGAGATGAAATATGTGTAGTTACGTACCGAGGAGACGGTATTTTTTCGACCTCTGTTAGGTCACCCGAAGACAGAGATGTGACATATGTAGAAGATGGCACCCCGTGTGGTCCTGAAATGGTAATTAGAACTACAAAAATTCAAGTGTTTTAAAATTATTTTTTATGATTATACACATTTGACAATATGCCAACCAATGTGTTTTTTAACAGCTTTGTTGGGGTATAGTTTGCCATGAAATTCACTCATCATAAATGTACAACTCATTGATTTTAATTTATAGATTTGTGCCACCATCACCAGTTTTAGGACATTTCTGTTACCCCCAAATTTCCCTCTTGCCTGTTTGCAGTGAATCTTTAATCCCATCCCCTGCCCTCAGCAACAACTGATTGGCTTACTGTCTATAAATTTGCCTTTTCTAGACATTTCACGTAAATGGAATTGTATCATATGTGGTCTTTTCCTTCTGATTTCTTTCATTTAGTGTACAGTTTTTTAGTTTTGTCCGGGCAGTGTGAAGCAGCAATAGTTCATTCGTTTAAATTGCTGCATAATATTTCATTGCATGGATATTTTTATCCATTCATCAGATGCTGGAATTTTGTACTGTGCCCAGTTTTCGGTTCAGGTGAATTATACTGCTATGGACACTTACGCCCTATTTTTTCATGTGAACATAAGATTTTATTTCCTTGAGTAGATTACTAGGGATTGAACTGATGGGTCATATGGTCAGTTGAGGGGTCCCCTGGTGGTGCAAGCAGTGTTTCAATAAAAATGTTTTAAAGTTTTTTGTGTATGAATGTGCGATTACTTCATCACTCTTTGTGGAAAAGGCATTTCTTTCTCCATTGAATTGTTTTTGCACCTTTGTCAAAAAAAGTTGTGCCTATTTGTTTAGGTCTATTTCTGGGTTTTGTATTCCATTGTATCAATTTTGTGTCCCTCCTCCAATACCATACTGTTCTGATTACTTTTACTATAATAAGGTAAGTCTTAATATTGGTAGTCTTTGGTCTTGCAAAATTCTATCATTCAATCTCCAGCGTTGTTTCTATCACCAAGGCCATATTTTCCACCTCCTGATTCTTCTTCTTTGTTTCCAACTTTTGCATTCCAATCACCAGTAATTATCAATGCACCCCGATTGCATGTTTGATCAATTTCAGACTGCAGAAGTTGGTATAAACCTTTGATTTCTTCATCTTTGGCATTAGCGGTTGGTGTGTAAATTTGAATAATAGTCATATTACCTGGTCTTTCTTGTAGGCATATGGCTATTATCCTATGATTTTGAAATGTTCTTTTTGACGATGAATGCAATGCCATTCCTCTTCAAGTGGTTATTCCCGGCAGAGTAGACCATATGATTACCCAATTACAAAAGGCCAATACCAGTCCATTTCAGCTCACTAATGCTTAGCATACTGATGTTTACTAATTCTATTTCATTTTTAATTATTTCCAGTTTTCCTAGATTCGTATTTCATACACTCCATGTTCCAGTTATTAATGGGTATTTGCAGCTGTTTCTTCTCATTTTGAGTTGTGCCACATCAGTTAATGAAGGTCCCGAAAGCTTGACTCCATCCACATTATTAAGTTCAACTCTACTTTGAGGAGGCAGCTCTTCTCCAGTTGTCTTTTGAGTGCCTTCCAACCTGAGGGGCTCATCTTGTGGCACTGTATCAGACGATGTTTCATTGCTATTCATAGGGTTTTCAGTGGCTAATTCTTTTCAGAAGTAGACCGTGGGGTCCTTGTTCCTAGTCTGTCTTAGTCTGGAAGCTCAGCTGAAACCTGTTCATCATGGGTGACCCTGCTGGTATTTGAATATCGGTGGCATAGCTTCCAGCATCACAGCAACATGCAAGCCCCCACAGTATGACAAATTGAAAGACACATGAGATGTAGTCAAATCGACTACATTTGTGGTAAGAGACAATGGAAAACCTCAATCTCATCAGTCAGAACAGGGCCAGGGACTGACTGAGGAACAGACCATCAATTGCTCATATGCAAGTTGAAGCTGAAACTGAAGACAATTAGAAAAAGTCCACGAGAGCCAAAGTATAACCTTGAGTATATACCACCTGGTTTTAGAGACCATCTCAAGAATAGATTTGACATGTTGAACACTAATGCCCCAAGACGAGACGAGTTGTGGAGTGACACCGAGGATTTCATACATGAAGAAAGCAAGAGGCCATTAAAAAGATAGGAAATAAAGAAAAGACCAAAATGGATGTCAGAAAGAGTCTGAAACTTGCTCTTTAACATCAAGTAGCTAAAGCAAAAGGAAGAAATGATGACAACAAAGAGTTGAGTAGAAGATTTCAAAGGGCAGCTCGAGAGGACAAAGCAAAATATTATAATGACATGTGCGAAGAGCTGGAGATTGAAAACCAAAAGGAGAGAACATGCTCGGCGTTTCTGAAGCTGAAAGAACTGAAGAAAAAATTCAAGCCTCGAGTTGCAATAGTGAAGAATTCTACAGGAAAAATATTAAATGGTGCAGGAAGCATCAAAAGAAGATGGAAGAAGTACACAGAGTCATTATACCAAAAAGAATTGGTCTACGGTCAAACATTTCAGGAGGTAGCATATGATCAGGAACCAATGGTACTGAAGGAAGAGGTCCAAGCTACACTCAAGGCATTGGCGAAAAACAAGGATCCAGCAATTGACGGAATACCAGTTGAGATGTTTCAGCAAATGGTTGCAGCACTGGAAGTGCTCGCTCTTCTATGCCAAGTAATTTGGAAGATAGCTACCTGTCCAACTGACTGGAAGAGATCCATATTTGTGCCTATTCTCAAGAAAGGTGATTCAACTGAACGCGGAGGTTATAAAACAATGTCATTCATATCACATGCAAGCAAAAAATGCTGAAGATCATTCAAAAGTGGCTGCAGCAGTGTATTGACAGGAAACTGTTGGAAATTCAAGCCAGATTCAGAAGAGAACGTGGAACCAGGGATATCATAGCAGATGTCAGATGGATCCTGGCTGAAAGCAGAGAATACCAGAAGGATGTTTACCTGTGTTTTATTGACTATGCAAAGGCATTTGACTGTGTGGATCATAAATTATGGATAAGATTGCAAAGAATGGGAATTCCAGAATACTTAATTGTGCTCATGAGGAACCTGTACATAGATCGAGAGAGAGTTGTTTGGACAGAACAAGGGGATACTGAGTGGTTTAAAGTCAGGAAAGTTGTGCGTCAGGGTTGTACCCTTTCACCATACCCATTCAATCTGTATGCTGAGCAGATAATCCCAGAAGCTGGACTATATGATGAAAAACGGGGCATCAAGATTGGAGGAAGACTCATTAACAACCTGCATTATGCAGATGAACACCTCGACATAAAGAAAACAAAAATCCTCACAACTGGACCAATAAGCAACATCACGACAAATGGAGAAAAGATTAAACCTGTCAAGGATTTCATTTTACTTGGATCCGCAATCAACACCCATGGAAGCCGCAGTCAAGAAATCAAAAGATGCATCGCATTGGGCAAATCTGCTTGCAAAGGACCTCTTCAAAGTGTTGAAAAGCAAAGATGTCACCTTGAAGACTAAGGTGCACCTGACCCAAGCCATGGTGTTTTCAATTGCCTCTTATACAGTGAAAGCTGAATAATGAATAAGAAAGACTGAAGAAGAATTGATGCCTTTAAATTGTGGTGTTGGCAAAGAATATTGACTATACCATGGACTGCCAAAAGAACAAATGGTGAGACTATATCTCACATACTGTGGACATGTTGTCAGGAGTATCAGTCCCTGGAGAAAGACATCATGCTTGGTAAAGTAGAGGATTAGTGAAAAAGAGGAAGAGAGGGATTGACACAGCGGCTGCAACAATGGGCTCAATCATAACAATGATTGTGACGATGGTGCAGGACTGGACAGTGTTTCGTTCTGTGGTGCATAGGGTCGCTATTAGTTGGAACCGACTCGACGAATCTTAACAACAATATTGGGTAGGATTCCTTCCATTTTATTATATTTGTTAAGATTGTTTTAGCTATTCTATGGCCTGTGTCTTTCCATAGTATTAATAGAATAAGCTTACCTTTGTCTACCAACTTGCTTTTTCATTGTCCGGCTTTTGCATGCCTATGAAGTAACTGAAAATACTACGACTTGGGTCATTTTTTTTTTATTGGGTCAGGCACACCTTAGTCCTCAAAGTGACGTCTCTGCTTTTTACCGCTTTAAAGAGGTCCTTTGCAGCAGATTTTCCCAATGCGATACCTCTTTTGATTTCTTGACTACTGCTTCCATGGGCATTGATTGTAGATCCAAGTAAAATGAAATTTTTGACAACTTCAGTCTTTTCTCCATTTATCTTGGTGTTGCTTTTTGTTTTTTTTGGTGAGGATTTTTGTTTTCTTTATGTTGAGGTGTCAGCCATACTGAAGACTGTAATCTTTGATCTTCATTAAAAGTGCTTCAAGTCCCCTTCAATTTCAGCAAGCACAGTTGTGTCATCTATACATCCCAGGTTGTTAATGAGTTGTGCTCCAGTTTTGATGCCATGTTCTTCATATAGTCCAGCTTCTCGAATTATTTGCTCAGTATACAGATTGAATAAGTATGGTGAAAGGATACAACCCTGACGCACACCTTTCCTGACTTTAAGCCATGCAGAAGCCCCTTGTTCTGTTCAAAGGACTGCCTCCTGGTCTGTGTACAGAATTTCGATAGGAATTATATTAAACCTATAGATCAATTTGTGTAGTATTAATGTCTTTCTTATGTTGAGTCTTCCAATCTGTGAACACAATATGTTTCTCCATTTCTTAAGGACTCCTTTGATTACTTTCATTGTCATTGTGTAATTTCTCATAAAATAGACTCTGCACATGTTTTGTTGAATGCAAACATACATTTTCCATTTTCTTTGTAGTGATTGTAAATGGTATTGTGTTTTGAATTTATGTTTCTGCATGTTCATTGTTAGTATATAGAAATGTGATTGATTTTGTGTTGATCTTGTATTCTTGCTGAACTCATTTAGTTCTAGGAGTTTTTTTTGTAAATCCCTTGGGATTTTCTGTTTAGAAATAGAAATGGTTTTAATTTCTTCCTTTTCAAACTGTATAGCTTTTATTTCTTTTTCTTGCCTTAGTACTGTGGCTAAGACTTGCACTACTATGTTGAATTAGAGTCATGAGAGTGAATATCCTTTCCTTCTTCTTGCTCTTAGGCAGAAAGCATTAATCTTTCATCATTAAGTAATGATGTTAGCCATAGGTTTTTTGTATCAAGTTGATCTAACGGCCCACTATTGCCAACTTGCTGAGAGTTTTTGTTGTAATTTTGTGTTGGATTTTGTCAAACGCTTTTTTTTTCCTGTGTCGGTTGATGTGATTTTAAGTTTTTTTTTGTTTAGTTTGCTCATGTAGTGAATTACATTGACAGATTTTGGAATATTGAAATAGCCTTAACCTGTTATAAATTCCATGTGGTCATGGTGTATAAGTTTTTTATACATTGGTGAACTTGGTTTGCTAATGTTTTATTGAAAATTTTTATATCTAAGTTCATGAGAAATATAGGTCTGTAGTTTTCTTTATTTATATTGTGTTTGTCTGACTTTGGCTATTTTATAATGGCCTCATGAAATGAGTTGGGAAGTGTTCCTTCCTCTCCTATTTTCTGGAAAAGACTGTGTAAAATTGGTGTTAATTCTTTAAATGTTGGTAGAATTTTCTGGTGAAATCATCTGTGCTTGGAGATTTTTTTTTTTCCCAGGAGCTTTATAATTATGGATTCAATTTCTTCAGTTATTATAGGTATATTCAGGTGATCAATTCTTTTTCTTGGTGAGTTTTTGTCATTTGTAGTTTTCCAGGAATTGGTCCATTTTTCTAACTCTTTGAACTCATGAGTACAAAATTGCTCATACCAAACCAAAAACCAAACCTGTTGCTGTCGAGTCGATTCCGACTCATAGTGACCCTATAGGACAGAGTAGAATGGCCCCACAGAGTTTCCAGGGAATGCCTGGTGGATTTGAACTGCCTACCTTTTGGTTAGCAGCCGTAAGCACTTAATCACTATGCCACCAGGGTTTCCAAAATTGCTCTTAGTATTCCATTATTATCTCTTTAATAACGGCAATATCAGTGGTGATATCCTCTGTTTCATTTCTGATATTGACGATTTGTGTCTTCTCTCTTTGTCAGTCTTGCTAGAAATTTTCTGATTTAATTAAAATTTTGAAAGAACAATCTTTTGTTTCATTGATTTTCCATATTGTTTTCCTACTTTTAATTTCATTGATTTCTGCTCTTTTTTGTTATTATTTCCTTCCTTCTACTATGGATTTTGTCTTAGTCATCTAGTGCTGCTATAACAGAAATACCAGAAACGGATGGCTTTAACAAACAGAAATTTATCTTCTCACAGTCTAGTAGGCTACAAGTCCAAATTCAGGGCATCAGCTCTAGGGGAAGGCTTCCTTTCTCTGTCGGCTCTGGAGGAAGGTCCTTGCTATCAGTCTTCCCTTGGTCTGGGAATATCTCCATGCAGGAACCTTAGATCCAAAGTATGTGCCCTGCTCCTGGCACTGCTTTCTTGGTGGTATGAGGTCCCCATGTCTCTCTGCTTGCTTCTCTCTTTTATATCTCAAAAGAGATTCCTTTAAGACACTATCTAATCTTGTAGATCTCATCAGTGTAACTGCCACTAATCCATCTCATTACTGTCATGGTGACAGGATTTACATCACATAGGGAAATCACATCAGGATGACAAAATGGTAGACAATTATACAATACTGGGAATCTGGACCTAGCCAAGTTGACAGATATTTTGGGGGGATACAATTACATTCATGACGGATTAATTTTTGCTTTCCTCCCCCCCCCCCCAGTTTCTTGAGGTATTAAGTTAAATGATTGATTTGAGGCCTTCCTTCATTCCAAATGTGAGCATTTAGTGCTATAAATTTCCTTCTCAGCACTGCTTTAGCTCCATCCCACATATTTTGATATAGTTTTGATTTCATTCAGTTTTATGTATTTTTTAACTTCCTTTGAGAGTTCTTTTTTGACACATGGATATAGCAGCGTATTGTTTAATTTCCATATGTTTAGAGATTTTCCTGTTGTCTTTCTTTTATTGATTTGAAGTTTGATTCCATTATTGTCAGAGAACAAAGCCTGTATGATTTTACTTTTTAAAAATTTCTTGAGGCTTGTTTTATGTTGAGAGATACGGCCTATTTGCTACATATTCTGTGGGTATTTGCAAAAATGTTTATCTGCTGTTGTTGTGTGGAGTGTTCTATTTATGTCAATTAAATCATGCTTATGAATTGTGTTGTTCAGATCTTCTATGTTATTGTTGATTTTCTGTCTAGTAGTTCTATAAGTTGTTGAGAGGCGGGTGTTGAAGTATCTAACTGTAATTGTGAATTTGTGTAATTGTACTTTCAGCTCTGCCAACTTTTGCTTCATATATTTTGAGGTGTTGTTGTTTGGTACATGCCCATTCCTGTTGGACTGATCCCTCTATTGTTATGTAATGTCCCTTTTCATCTCTGGTAATTTTCTTTGTTTTGAAGTCTACTTCCTCAGGTATTAATATAGTCACTTCTTTTGGGGACTAATGTTTGCATGGTATGTATTTTTCCATCCTTTTACTCACAGCCTATATGCCTTTGAATTTGAAGGGAGTTTTTTGTAAGCATCATGTTGTTGGGTTGTGTCTGTTTAATCTACTCTCCCAATCCCTGTCCTTTGATTGCTGTATTTAGACCACTTATACTTAAGGTAACTATTGATATGTTACCGCCTAAATCTGCCATTTTATTATTTGTTTTCTGTGTTTTTTTCCTCTGGTTCTCTTTCCTCTGTTTCTCTTTTCTTGGTGTCCAGTGGGTTACTTAAACACTTTTTAGAATGGTGGCATCGTGGTTAAGTGCTACAGCTGCTAACCAAAAGGTCAGCAGTTCGAATCCACCAGATGCACCTTGGAAACTCTATGGGGCACTTCTACTTTGTCCTATAGGATCGCTATGAGTCAGAATTGACTTGATGGCAATGGATTTGGGTTTTTTTTTTTTGGTTATCTTGATTTATTTATAGTGTATTATCTCTTTGCATAGTTTTCATAGCAGCTGTTCTGAGGAATAGAATATTCGTATGTGACTTATAACAGTCTACTGGTATCAACACTTTGCCATTTTGAGTGAAGTCCAAAAACCTGAATTCCATTTTGTTCCTTTTACCATCCCTGTTTAGCTGTCATTAAATATCATTGATAGTGTTATAATTTTTGTTTCAATTATTAAATAATATTTGAAAAACTCATGAGGAAAAGGTAGTCTATTGTATTTACCCATATTTCTGCACTTTTTTATTGTTCATTCTTCCTTTGTGATGTTCTAAGATTTTTATCATTCCCTTACTGTTTCAAGTTCATTGATTCTATCCTGTCATCTCCACTCTACTATTGAGCCAATTTGAGAAGTTTTTTTTTTATTAAGTTCCAGTTATTCAATTTTTCTGTTCTATAATTTCCACTTTTTAAAAATAACTTCTCTTTCTTAGTTGAGAAATATTTTTTCATTTGTTCTCAGAGAATTTATAATTGTTGAGGCATTTTTATGATGGCTGTCTTGAAGTCCTTGTCATATAATTCCAACATCTGAATCATCTTGGTGTTGGCATCAGTTGATGGTCTATTCTTACTCAAGTTGCATTTTTTTTTAGTTCTTGGTATGACAGGTCATTTTCAGTTGCAGCCGGGACATCTCATATATTATGTTAGAAGACTCTGGGTCCTATTTAAAGCTATTATTTTGTCAGGCAGTCACCTTGGTTAGATTTAGCAGACTGGTTTTTGCCTTCATTTATGGACTTCTGATTCCAAAGGCAGTTTAACTTTTGGTCCGTTTGGTTTACCTTTTGCCACTGATGCTCCCCCTGGTCGCTGCTGTGCTTCCTGAAGAGAAGGAAAGGCCTTCCCAGGCCAAGCAACTGCATATCTCTCAGTGGGGGAGGCACGTGGTGAAATCCTCTTTCTGGTCCCCCTCCTGAACCTTCCCCACAGCTACCTGCGTCTGTGCCCGGAAAAGGGGTCTGCAGACCTGCAAGCTCAAAAAGGCTTCCTGGGCTTGTCTAATTTTTGTGTCTGGGTCCCTCATTCTGGTTGCACCCATCCGTCCTGGAGCATCTGGACAGGGCAGGATGACTTTCCCAGACAAGAAGCTAGCTGTGGTTAGGTTTCTCCTACCAGCTCCAACTGTTTGTTTTGACACTTCCGGAGAAATGAGAAGTCTCTGGAGTCTCTGGCTGTGGGGTAAAAGAGGCTTCCTAGGGAGGTGCTTGCTATGGCTAGGTTCCCCTCTTGCCCATATGCCCTTTTGCTGGGGAGGGAGGGGACGAGAATCTTAAGTCCCGCAGGGAAGGAGTTTCTCTTGGCCATTTACTATGAGTAAGACTCCAAATCTACTCCTCTTGTGATGGTGTTGGGTTTGCCTGATGTCAGAGGGGATAAAGGTTCTGTTTGGAGAAGAAATGAGGTTTCCTGGGCTGTAATTTGTTGCTAGTTTGGGGCTTGGGAACCACCCCACCATCGTCTGTTTGTTGGGGTGGGGGGAGACTCAAAACACCTTGCTGCTTTTGCTCTCTGTTCCTCCCGTCTTGGGTCCCAAGCCAGTTCACCTTCTTAACCACCATTCAGTATACTTTTTTTTTAAATTGTACTTTAGGTGAATGTTTACAAATCAAGTCAGTCTGTCATACAAAAACTTATACACACCTTGCTATGCACTCCCAGCTGCTCTCCTAATGAGACAGCACACTCCTCGTCTCCCCCCTGTATTCCCCGTGTCTATTCAACCAGCTCCTGTCCCCCTCTTCCATCTCATCTTTCCACGAGGCAGGAGTTGCTCACATAGACTCAAGTGTATCCAAGTGAGCCAAGACGTTCACTCATCACCAGTATCATCCTCTATCTTACATTCCAGTCCAATCCCTGTCTGTAAATTTTGCTTCAGGAATGGTTCCAATCTTGGGCTAACAAAGGGCCCAGGGACCATGACCGTCAGGGTCCCTCCAGTCTGAGTCAGACCATTGAGCCTGGTCTTTTTACGAGAAGTTAAGATCTGTATCCCACTGTTCTCCTGCTCCATCAGGGGTTCCCTGTTGTGTTCCCTGTCAGGGCAGTGATTAGTGGTAGTCGGGCGCCTTCTAGTTCTTCCAGCCTCAGGCTAATGGAGTCTCTGGTTTATGTGGCCCTTTCTGTCTCTCAGGCTTATCTTTACCATATGTCTTCGGTGTTCTTCAGTCTCCTTCGGTCCAGGTAGGTTGAGACCAATTGATGAATCTTAGATGGCCTCTTGGTAGCGTTTAAGACCCCAGACTCCTCTCACCAAAGTGAGATGCAGAACGTTTTCTTAATACATTTTGTTATGCCAATTGACCTAGATGTCCCCTGGAACCATGGTCCCCACACCCACGTCCCTGCTACCCTGGCCTTCAGAGCATTTGATTGTATTCAGGAAACTTCTCTGCTTTTGGTTTAGTCCAGTTGTACTGACATCCTCTGTGTTGTGTGTTGCCCTTCCCTTCACCTAAAATAGTTTTTGTCTACTATCTAGTTAGCGAATACCCCTCCCCCTCCCTCCCCACCCTAGTAACCATCAAAGAATATTTTCTTCTGTGTTTAAGCTTTATCTAGGGCTCTTATAATACTGGTCTCATGCAATATTTGTCCTTTTGCAGCTGACTGATTTCACTCAGGATAATGTCTTTCAGATTCCTCCATGTTATGAAATGTTTCACAGATTCATCGTTCTTAGTCATTACGTAGGTAGTATTCCATTGTGTGAACATACTGTAATTTATGGATCCATTCATCCATTGCTGGGCACCTTGGTTGCTTCCATCTTTTTGCTGTTGTAAACAGTGCTGCAATGAACATGGGGGTGCATATATCTATTCGTGTGTCCTATTTCTTTAGGGTATATTCCAAGGAGTGGAATTGCTGGGCCATATGGTAGTTCCATTTCTAGCCTTTTAAGGGAGCACCAAATTGATTTCCAAAGTGGTTGTACCATTTTACATTCCCACCATCAGTGTATAAGTGTTCCAGTCTCTCCACAACCTCTCCAACATTTATTATTTTGTGTTTTTTGGTTTAGTGCCAGCCTTGTTGGGGTGAGATGGAATCTCATTGTAGTTTTGGTTTGCATTTCTCTAATGGCTAGTGATTGTGAGCATTTCCTCATGTATCTGTTAGCAGCCTGAATGTCTTTGGTAAAGTGCCTATTCATATCCTTTGCCCATTTTTTAATTGGGTTATTTGTCTTTTTGTTGTTGAGTTTTTGCAGTATTATGTAGATTTTAGAAATTAGACACTGATAGGAAATGTCATAGCTAAAAACTTTTTCACAGTCTGTAAGTAATCTTTTTACTCTTTTGGTGAAGTCTTTAATAAGCATAGGTGTTTGACTTTTAGTAGCTCCCACTTATCTAGTTTCTCTTCTGGTGTTTGTACGCTGTTAGTGTACTCTTTATGCCATGCATTAGGGCTCCTAGCATTGTCTCTATTTTTTCTTCCAAGATCTTTATCATTTTAGATTTTGTATTTCAGTCTGATCCGTTTTGAATTAGTGTTTGTGCATGCTGTGAGGTATGGGTCTTTTTTTTGCAGATGGATATCCAGTTATGCCAACACCATTTGTTAAAGAGACTTTTTCCCGTTTAACTGAATTTGGGCCTTTATCAAATATGAGCTGCTCATATGTGGATGGATTTGTCTGAACTCTCAATTCTGTTCCATTGTTCTATGTATCTGTTGTACCAGTAGCAGGCTGTGTTGACTTCTTGTGACGGTATAATATGTTCTAAGATCGGATAGTATAGGGCCTCCCTCTTTGTGGTTTTTTTTCAGTAATGTTTTACTTATTCGGGACCTCTTTCCCTTCCATAAGAAGTTGATGATTTGTTTCTCCATCTCATTAAGGAATGTCACTGGTATTTGGATCATGGTTGCATTGTAGCTATAGGTCGCTTTGGGTAGAATAGACATTTTTACGATGTTGAGTCTTCCTATCCATGAGCGACGTATGTTTTTCCACTTATGGAAGTCTCTTTTGCTTTCTTGCAGTAGTGTCTTATAGTTTCCTTTGTACAGGTCTTTCACATCTCTGGTTAGATTTATTCCTAAATATTTTATCTTCTTGGGGGCTATTGCAAATGGTATTCACTTGGTGATTTCCTCTTCGACATTCTCTTAGGAGGTGTAGAGGAATCCAACTGATTTATGTATGTTTATCTTGTATCCTGATACTCTGCTAAACTCCTCTATTAGTTTCAGTAGTTTTCTTGAGGATTCTTTAGGGTTTCCCGTGTATAAGATCATGTCATCCGCAAATAGAGATACCTTTACTTCTTCTTTGCCAATTTGGATGCCCTTTATTTCTTTATCTAGCCTAATTGGAAACCCTGGTGGTGTAGTGGTTAAGTGCTATGGCTGCTAATCCGCCAGGTACTCCTTGGAAACTCTATGGGGCAGTTCTACTCTGTTCTATAGGGTCAGTATGAGTCGGAATCGACTCGACGGCAATGGGTTCTTTTTGGTTCTAGCCTAATTACTCTGGCTAGGACCTCCAGCACAGTGTTGAATAAGAGGGGTGATAAACAGCATCCTTGTCTGGGTCTCATTCTCAAGGGGGAATGCTTCAGACTCTCTCCATTTAGGATGATATTGGCTGTTGGCTTTGAATAAATGCCCTTTATAATACTGAGGAATTTTCCTTCTATTCCTATTTTGCTGAGAGTTTTTTTTAATCATGAATGGATGTTGGACTTTGTCAAATGCCTTTTCTGCATCAATTGATAAGATCATATGGTTCTTGTCTTTTGTTTTATTTATGTGGTGGATTACATTGATTGTTTTTCTAAAGTTGAACCGTCCCTGCATACCTGGTTTGACTCCCACTTGGTCGTGGTGAATTATCTTTTTGATATGTTGTTGACTTCTATTGGCTAGAATTTTGTTGAGAATTTTTGCGTCTAAGTTCATGAGGGATATAGGTCTGTAATTTTCTTTTTTTCTGGTGTCTTCACCTGGGTTTGGTATCAGGGTTATGCTGGCTTCATAGAATGAGTTTGGGAATATTCCATCCTTTTCTATGCTCTGAAATACCTTTAGTAGTAGTAGTGTTAACTCCTCTCTGAAAGTTTGGTAGAATTCTCCAGTGAAGCTGTCAGCACCAGGGCTTTTTTTGGTTTGTTTTGGAGTTTTTTAATTACCCTTTCAATCTTTTTTCATTATGGTTTATTTAGTTGTTCTACCTCTGATTGTGTTACTTTAGGTAGGTAATGTGTTTCTGGGTTTTCAAATTTGTTAGAGTACAAATTTTCATAGTATTCTGTTGTGATTCTTTTAATTTCAGTTGCGTTTGTTGTGATAGTGCCCATCTCATTTCTTGTTCGGGTTATTTGCTTCAACTCCTGTTTTTCTTTTGTCAAACTGGCCAGTGGTTTATTGATTTTATTGATCTTTTCAAAGAACCAGCTTTTGGTCTTGTTAATTCTTTCAATTGTTTTTCTGTTCTCGATTCTGTTTAATTCTGCTCTAATTTTTATTATTTGCTTTCTTCTGGTGCCTGAGGGTTTCTTTTGTTGCTCTCTTTCTATTTTTTCAAGTGCTAAGGATAATTCTTTGATTTTGGCCCTTTCTCCTTTTTGGTTGTGTGCATTTATTGCTCTAAATTGACCTCGGAGGACTGCTTTATCTGTGTCCCAAAGGTTCTTATAGGAAGTGTTTTCCTTCTCATTTGATTCCATGAATTTCTTTATTCTGTCCTTAATTTGTTCAATAAGCCAATTGTTTTTGAGTTGTTCAGTTTCCAAGTGTTTGATTTATTTTCCCTGTTTTTTCTGCTATTGATTTCTAGTTTTATGGCTTTATGGTTAGAGAAGATGCTTTGTAATATTTCCATGTTTTGGATTCTGTTAAGGCTTGCTTCATGACCTAATATGTGGTCTATTCTAGAGAATGTCCCAAGTGCATTGGAAAAGAAAGTACACTTGTCTGCCATTGGGTGGAGTGTTCTGTATACGTCTGTGAGGTCAAGTTGGTTGATTGTGGCATTTAGCTGTTCTGTGTCTTTATTGAGCCTTTTTCTGGATGTTCTGTCCTTTACTGAAAGCGGTGTGTTGAAATTTCCTACTACTATTGTGGTTTTTTTTTTTTTTTTTTTTTTGTGGAGCTGTCTCTCTCACTTTTCAATGCTGTTGGAGTTTGTTTTATGTATCTTGGAGCCCTGACGTTGGGTGTATAAATATTTAATATGGTAATGTCCTACTGGTATATTGTCTCTTTAATCATTATATAGTGTTCTTCCTTATCTTTTGTGGTAGACTTAACTTTGAAGTCTGTCTTGTCAGAAATTAGTATTGCCACTCCTGCTCTTTTTTGATTGTCGTTTGTTTGAAATATATTTTTCCATCCCTTGAGATTTAGGTTGTTTGTGTTTTTAAGTCTAAGGTGTGTCTCTTGTAGGCAGCATATAGGCAGATTATGTTTTTTTAATCCATTCTGAAACTCTCTGTCTCTATATTGGTGCATTTAGTCCTTTTACATTCAGCATGATTGTGGATAGGTATGAGTTTAGTGTTGTCATTTTTTTTGTGTGTTGTTGACAGTTTCTTTTTTCCCTTTAATTTTTTGCACTGAGTAGTTTTTCTTTGTAAGTTGTGTGCTCCTCTTTTTCATTGTTGTTGATTTTGTTTTTGCTGAGCCTTTTTTTTCTTGTATTTTATTTTGATGTGTAGGATTGTTAGTTTCTTTTGTGGATACCTCTATTTTTCTAAGTTTAAACCTAACTTTTATCTTCCTACATCACCTTGATTTCCTCCTTATATGAAAGATCTATGAATACTTTATTTAGTCCCTCTTTATTGATTTCATGTTGTCATCCTTTATTTAACGACATTGCTGTTTCCCTGTTTTGAGCTTTTTTTTTTTAATCTTGATTTATTTTTGTGATTTCCCTGTCTGGATTGATATCTGGCTTCTCTGTCCCGTGTTCTAGTGTTGGGTTGATATCTGATATTATTGATTTTCTAACCAGAAAAATCCCTTTGGTATTTCTTGTAGTTTTGGTTTGGTTTTTGGCTTGTTTTTTTCAAATTCCCTAAACTTCTGTTTATTTGGAAATGTCCTACTTTTGCCTTCATATTTGAAAGACAGTTTTGCTGGATATATGATTCTTGGCTGGCAATTTTTTTCCTTCAATTTTTTATATAAGCCATCCCATTGCCTTCTTCCCTGCATGGGTCTGCCAAGTCGCCTGAGCTTATTCTTATTGACTCTCCTTTGTAGGTGACTTTGTTTATCCCTGGCCACTCTTAAAATTTTCCCTTTATCTTTGGTTTTGGCAAATTTGATTATAATATGTCTTAGTGACTTTCTTTTGGGATCTACCTTGTATGGGGTTCGATGAGCATGTTGGGTAGATATCTTCTCATCTTTCACGATATCAGGAAAGTTTTCTGCAAAGAAATCTTTAACGATTCTCTCTGTATTTTCTGTTTTCCCTCCCTGTTCTGGTGCTCCAATCACTTGTAGGTTATTTCTCTTGATAGAGTCCCACATAATTCTTAGGGATTCTTCATTTTTTTAAACTTTTTATCTGATTTTTCTTCGAATATATTGCTGCCAAGTGTTTTATCTTCAATCTTCCATTTCCTCAATCCTGCTCTGCTGACTTTCTATTGAGTTGTCCAATTCAGAAATTTTATTGCTAATCTTCTTAATTTCTGATTGCTGTCACTCTATGGGTTCTTGCAGCCTATTAAATTTTTCCTTATGTTCTTGAATAACATTCTTAATTTCCTCAACTGCTTTATCTGTGTGTTCCTTGGCTTGTTCTGTGTTTTGCCTGATCTCCTTCCTGATGCCTTGAAGAGCTCCGTATATTAATCTCTTGTATTCTACATCTGGTAATTCCAGGTAGATATCTTCATCTGGGAGATTCCTTGATTCTTTGTTTGGAAGTTTGTTGAAACGATCATGGTCTTCTTCTTCATGTGATTTGATATCGACTGTTGTCTCTGAGCCAGCTATATGTTATTGTATTAATTTGTTTTATGTTTGCTCACTGTGTCCTTGGTTCTTGATTTGTTTTGTTTTGATATACCCAAATAGGCTGCTAGAGTGAGCTATCTTGATTATTGGAGCCTTTGAAGCACTAATGTCCTGTCACCAGATGACTAGAGCTGTTACCAGGTATATGAGCCTAGGAGTCAATTCACTATTCTTGTATAGATTCAGCCCAGGTGTCCAGGTAGTTAGTCACCTATTGTGTGGTGCAGGCTCTCACTTATGATCTTAGAGGAGCAGTGGTGATTGGTGTATGCACAAGTTTCTGGTGGCACCAGAGGGTCACACTCTGAGGAAGGCAGGGGACTGACAACCTTCACCCGAGTGCCCGTGAGGAAGGTGCATCTCTGTTCTCTAGAGTGCACTGGTGGGTGTACTCTGCAGTCATGCCATAAACACCCAATGCTTTTAACTGTAAGGACTGGGAGGCACCACTTATCCTTGGATCCCTGTCTTGGGTGGCTAGGTGACATGGGTGGAGTCGTCAGGCCCCTGTTGTGGGTAGGTGAGGACCCTGTTTAATAGGCAGAGCAGTATCAAACATCAAAAACCTGCCTGTCCACTGCACAGCTGAAACAGTTACAGTCAGATCTCAAGAACATTCACCCTTGCAATGTAACAGCCAGATCTTACCTGCTGTACTGGGGCCAATTGGGTCCAGGCAGGAGTGAAAGACATTCAAAGTCTGTGGACCGCCTGTCCCTGGACAGGAGCTGCTTCTGCTCTAAGTTTCCAGAGTAGGGGAGCTGGTGGATTATTTTTCCCCTGTTTGTTAATTTGTTCCTTCTCCAAGGCTGGGAGAATGGATCAGGGAGTGCAGCAGGATCTATTTCAGGTCTAGGGAAATCAACTATCACTGAAGCTGGCTGGGGCAAAGGGAGGAGGGATCAGATAGATGGGAGAGAGTTCTTTCAAGAGGAGGAGCTATTAGATCGGCACTTCAGACAAAATCATTTAGTCCATTGAGCTGACCTGCCCTGTATTGTGTGTTGTCTTTCTCTTCACTTAAAATATTTCTTGTCTACTATCTAATTGGAAACCCTGGGGGCATAGTGGGTAAAGAGCTATGGCTGCTAACCAAAAGGCCAGCAGTTCAAATCCACCAGGCGCTCCTTGGAAACCCTATGGGGCAGTTCTACTCTGTCCTACAGGGTTGCTATGAGTTGCAATCGACTGGACAGCAAAGGGTTTGGTTTGGCTTTTGGCTTATCTAATTAGTGAATACCCCTCTCCCTCCCTCCCTCCCCACCCTTGTATCATCAAAGAATATTTTCTTCTGTGTTTAAAATTTTTGTTGAGTTCTTATAATAGTGGTCTCATACAATATTTGTCCTTTTCCAAAGGCTAATTTCACTGAGCATAATGCCTTCCAGATCTGTGTTACAAGATGTTTCACAGATTCCTGTTGTTCTTAATGGTTGTGTAGTATTCCATTATGTGCATTTACCATAATTTATCCATTCATCTGTTGATGGGCACCTTGGTTGCTTCCATCTTTTTGCTATTCTAAAGAGTGCTGCAACAAACATGGGTGTGCATATATCTGTTCTTGTGAGGGCTCTTATTTCTCGAGGGTATATTCCAAGGAGTGGGATTGCTGGATCATGTGATAGTTCTATTTCTAGCTTTTTAAGGAAGTGCCAAACTGATTTCCAAAGTGGTTGTACCATTTTACATACCCATCAGCAGTGTAAAAGTGTTCCAGTCTCTCCACTACCTCTCCAACATTTATTATTTTCTGTTTTTTTTTTGGATTAACATCAGCCTTGTTGGAATCAGATGATGTTTCATTGTAGTTTTGATTTGCATTTCTCTGATGGCTAATGATTGTGAGCCTTTCCTCATGTATCTGTTAGCCGCCTGAATGTCTTCTTTGGTTAAGTGCTTTTTCATATCCTTTACCGCTTTTTAATTGGGTTATTTGTCTTTTTGTTGTTAAGTTTTTGCAGTATTGTGCATATTTTAGAGATCAGACTCTGATCGGATTTCTCTTAGCCAAAAACTTTTTCTTAGTCTGTAGGTAATCTTTTTACACTTTTGATGAAGTCTTTTGATGAGCATAAGTGTTTGATTTTTGGGAGCTCCCAGTTATCTGGTTTCTCTTCTGGTGTTTGTGCATTGTTAGTAATTTTTTAAAATACTGTTTATGCCATATGCTAGGGCTCTTAGCATTGTCCCTATTTTTTCTTCCATGATCTTTATCGTTTTAGATTTTATACTTAGGTCTTTGATCCATTTTGAGTTAGCTTTTGTGCATGGTGTGAGGTGTGGGTCTTGTTTCATTTTTTTGCTGATAGATATCCAGCTATGCCAATAGTATTTGTTAAAGAGACTGTCTTTTCACCATTAAGCAGGCTTTGGGCCTTTGTCAAATATCAGCTGCTCATATGTGGATAGATTTGTGTCTGAACTCTCAATTCTGTTCCATTGGTCTGTGTATCTGTTGTTGTACCAGTAGCAGGCTGTTATGACTACTGTGGTGGCATATAATGTTCTAAAATCAGGTAGTGCGAGGACTCCTACTTTGTTCTTCTTTTTCAGTAATGCTTTACTTCTCCAGGGTCTCTTTCCGTGCCGTATGATATATATATCCATCTCATTAAAAAATGTCATTGGTATTTGGATTGGGATTACATTGTATCTATAGATCGCTTTGGGTAGGATATTTTTTACAGTGTTGAGTCTTCAGATCCATGAGCAAGGTACATTTTTCCACTTATTTAGGTCTCTTACAGTTTCTTGCTGTAGTGTCCTGTAGTTTTCTTTGTATAGGTGTTTTATGTCCCTGGTTAGATTTATTTCTAAGTTTTTTATCTTCTTGGGGGCTATTGTAAATGGTATTGATTTGGTGATTTCCTCTTTGATGTTCTCTTTGTTGGTGTAGAGGAATCCAACTGATTTTTGTATGTTTGTCCTTGTCATGGATTGAATTACGTTCCCCCAAAATATGCATCGACTTGGTTAGGCCATGATTCCCAGTATTGTGTGGTTGTCCTCCATTTTGTGATTGTAATTTTATTTTAAAGAGGATTAAGATGGGCTCCTTGGAAACTCTATGGGACAGTTCTACTCTGTCCTATAGTGTCGCTATGAGTTGGGATCGACTCGATGGCACTGGGTTTTTCTGGGTATAACATCAGGTCACATCCCTGATCCAATGTAAAGGGAGTTCCCCTGGGGTGTGGCCTGTACCACCTTTTATCTCTCAAGAGATAAGAAGGAAAGAGAAGCAAGCAGAGAGCTGGGGACCTCATATAACATCAGGTCACATCCCTGATCCAATGTAAAGGGAGTTCCCCTGGGGTGTAACCTGTACCACCTTTTATCTCTCAAGAGATAAGAAGGAAAGAAAAGCAAGCAGAGAGCTGGGGACCTCATACCCACCAAGAAAGGAGCACTGGGAGCAGAGCATGGCCTTTGGACCTGAGGTTCCTGTGCCGAGATGCTCCCAGACCAAGTGAAGAATGATGCATCACAAATATTTTTCTCCAGAGCTGACAGAGAAAGCCTTCCCCTGGAGACAGCACCCTGTATTTGGAGTTCTAGCCTACTGGACTGTGATAGAATAGACTTCTCTTCTTAAAGCCATCAACTTGTGGTATTTCTGTTATAGGAGCACTTGATGACTAAGATGACTAAGACAACCTTATATCCTGATACTCTGCTGAACTCTTCTAACAGTGTCTGTAGTTTTCTTGAGGATTCTTTAGGGTTTTCTTTATATAAGATCATGTCTTCTGCAAATAGAGATGCGTTTACTTCTTCCTTACCAATTTGGATGCTCTTTATATCTTTATCTAGCCTAATTGCTCTGGCTAGGACCTCCAGCACAGTGTTGAATGAGAGTGGTGATGAAGGGCACCCTTGTCTGGGTCCGGTTCTCAAGGGGAATGCTTTCAGACTCTCTCCATTTAGGATGATGTTGGCTGTTGGCTTTGAATAAATGCCCTATATTATGTTGAGGAATTTTCCTTGTATTCCTATTTTACTGAGAGTTTTTGCCATGAGTGGGCGTTAGACTTTGTCAAATGCCTTTTCTGCATCAATTAATAAGCTCATGTGGTTCTTGACTTTTGCTTTATTTATGTGATGGATTACATTGATTGTTTTTCTAATGCTGAACCATCCCTGCACACCTGGTATGAGTCCCACGTGGTCATGGTGAATTATTTTTTTTGATGTTGTTGAATTCTATTGGCTAGAATTTTGTTGAGATTTTTGCGTCTAAGTTCTTGAGGGACATAGATCTGTAATTTTCTTTTTTTGTGGTGTCTTTACTTGGTTTTGGTATCAGGGTTATACTGGCTTCATAGAATGAGTTTGGGAGTATTTCCTTCCATCTGAAATGCCTTTAGAAGTAGTGGTGTTAAATCTTCTCTGAAAGTTTGGTAGAATTCCCCAGTGAAGCCATCAGAGCCAGGGCTTTTTTTTTTGGTTGTTGTTAGGAGTTTTTAGATTACCTTTTCAATTTTTTTTTTTTTTTGCTGTGAGTTTATTTAGTTTTTCTACCTCTGTTTTAGTTTAGGTAAATAGTGTATCGCTAGAAATTTGTGTATTTCTTCTAGGTTTTCAAATTTTTTAGAATACAATTTTTCATGGTTATCTGATATGATTCTTTTAATTTCAGTTGGGTCTGTTTTGATATCCCCCATCTCCTTTCTTATTCAGGTTATTTGCTTCCTCTCCTTGTTTTCTCTTCATCACTTTGGCCAATGATTTATCAATTTTGTTAATCTTTTCAAAGAACCACCTTTTGGTCTTGTTAACTCTTTCAATTGTTTTCCTGTTCTCTATTTCATTTAATTCTGCTCTAATTTTTATTATTTGCTTTCTTCCGGTGCCTGAGGGTTTCTTTTGTTGTTCTCTTTCTATTTGCTTAAGTTGTAGGGATAATTCTTTGATTTGGGCCCTTTCTTCTTTTTGGATGTGTGCATTTATTGGTACAAATTGACCTCTGTTGGCTGCTTTAGCTGTATCCCAAAGGTTCTTATAGGAAGTGTCTTCATTCTCATAGGATTCTATGAATGTCTTTAATTTGTCCTTAATTTTTTTCTATAACCCAGTAGTTTTTGAGCAAGGTATTGTTCACTTTTCAAGTGTTTGGTTTCTTTTCCCTGCTTTTTCTGTTATTGATGTCTGCTTTTATGGCTTTGTGGTCAGAGATATGCAACACCATTCCTCTTCAAGTTGTCATTCCCGACATATAGACTATATGATTGTCTGATTCAGCATGGTAAATACCAGTCCATTTCAGCTCACTAATGCCTAGGATAACGAAGTTTGTGCATTCCATTTCATTTTTGATGATTTCCAATTTTCCTAGACTCATACTTTGTACGTTTCAGGTTCCGATTATTAATGGATATTTGCAGCTGTTTCTTCTCATTTTGAGTTGTGCCACATCAGAAAAGGAAGGTCCCAAAAGCTTTACTCCAACCACATCATCAAGGTTGAATCTACTTTGAGGAGGGAGCTCTTCTCCAGTCATCTTTTGAGTTCCTTCCAACCTGGGGGGAGGGGGCTCATCTTATGGCCTATATCAGACAGAGTTCTGCTGCTACTCATAAGGTTTTCACTGGCTAATTCTTTTCAGAAGTAGACTGCTGGGTCCTTTTTCCTAGTCTGTCTTAGTCATCATAGGGTAATATCCATATGCCTATAAGGCAGACCAGTTAATACAGCTATTATTCAAATTTACACATCAACCACTAAGGCCAAAAATGAAGAAAATGAAGATTTTTATCAACAGGAGTCAAATTGACTACATCTGTGGAAAGAGATGATGGAAAACCTCAGTATCATCAGTCAGAACAAGGCCAGGGGCCGACTGTGAAACAGACCATCAATTGCTCATATGCAAGTTCAAGTTGAAACTGAGGAAAATCACAGGAAGTCCACGAGAGCCAAAGTACCACCGTGAGTATATCCCGCCTGAATTTAGAGACCATCTCAGGAACAGATTTGATGTGTTGAATGCTGATGACCTAATACCAGACCAGTTGTGGAATGACATCAAGGACATCATCCATGAAGAAAGCAAGAGGTCATTGAAAAGACAGGAAAGAATGAAAAGACCAAGATGATGTCAGAGGAGACTTCGAAGCTTGCTCATGAATGTCAAGCAGCTAAAGCAAAAGGAAGAAATGATGAAGTAAAAGAGCTAAGCAGAAGATTTCAAAGGACAGCTCAAGAAGACAAAGTAAAGTATTATAATGACACGTGCAAAGGGCTGAAGATAGAAAACCAAAAGGGAAGAACATGCTTGGTTTTTCTTAAACTGAAAGGACTGAAGAAAAAATTTAAGCCTCGAGTTGCAATAGTGAAGGATTCTCTGGGGAGAATATTAAACGATGCAGGAAGCATCAAAAGAAGATGGAAGGAATACACAGAGTCATTATACCAAAAAGAATTAGTTGACGTTCAACCATTTCAAAAGGTAACATATAATCAGGAATGGATTGTACTGAAGCAAGAAGTCCAAACTCCACTGAAGGCATTGGTGAAAAACAAGGTTTCAAGAATTGATGGAATATCAATTGAGGTATTTCAACAAATGGATGCAGCGCTGGAAGTGCTCACTCACCTATTCCAAGAAATATGGAAGACAGGTTCCTGCCCAGCTGATGGGGAGGGGTTCATATTTACGCCTATTCCCAAGAAAGGTGATCCAACTGAATGCAGAAATTATCAAAAAACGTCAGTATCACACACAAGCAAAATTTTGCTGAAGATCATTCAAAAGTGGCTGCAGCAGTATATCGAGAAGGATCTGCCAGAAATTCAGGTCGGATTCAGAAGAGGATGCGGAACCAAGGATATCATTGTTGATGTCAGATGGAACCTGGCTGAAAGCAGAGAATACCAGAAGGATGTTTACCTGTATTTTATTGACTATGGGAAGGCATTCGACTGTGTGGATCATAACAAATTATGGATAACATTGTGAAGAATGGGAATTCCAGAACACTTAATGGTGTTCATGAGAAACCTGTACACAGACCAAGAGGCAGTTGTTCGGATAGAACAAGGGGATAATAAGTGGCTTAAAATGATGAAAGGTGGCGTCAGTGTTGTATCCTTTCACCATACCTATTCAATCTGCATGCTGAGCAAATAATCCGAGAAACTGGACTATATGAAGAAGAACAGGGCTTCAGGATTATAGGAAGACTAATTAACAACCAGCATTATGCAGATAACACAACCTTGCTTGCTGAAAGTGAAGAGGACTTGAAGCACTTACTAAGGAAGATCAAAGACCACAGCCTTTAGTGTGGATTACACCTCAACATAAACAAAGATCCTCACAACTGGACCAATAAGCAACATCATGATAAACAGCGAAACGTTCGAAGTTGTCAAGGATTTCATTTTACTTGGATTCACCATCAACACTCACGGAAGCAGCAGTCAAGAAATCAAAAGGCACATTGCATTGGGTAAATCTGTTGTAAAGGATCCTTTCAAGTGTTGAAAAGCAAAGATGTCACTTTGAAGACTAAGGTGTGCATGACCCAAGCCATGATATTTTCAATCACATCATGTGCATGTGAAAGCTGGACAATGAATAAGGAAGAATGAAGAATTGGCACCTTTGAATTGTGGTTTTGGCAAAGAATATTGACTATACCATGGACTGCCAAAAGAAAGAACAAATCTATCTTGGAAGAAGTACAACCAGAATGCTCCTTAGAAGCAAGGATAGCAAGACTGCGTCTTACATACTTCAGACATATTGTCAGGAGGGATCAGTCCCTGGAGAAGGTCATCATGCTTGGTAAAGTACAGGGTTGGCGGAAAAGAGGAAGACCCTCAAGGACAAGGATTGACACAGTGGCTGCAACAATGGACTCATGCGTAACAACCATTATAAGGATGAAACAGGACCGGACAGTGTTTTGTTCTGTTGTGCGTAGGATTGCTATGAGTTGGAACTGACTCAATGGCACCTAACAATAACACCAACAACATGGACACAGAAGGTATTTTGTAACATTTCGATGTTTTGGATTCTGTTAAGGCTTGCTTTATGGCCTAATCTGTGGTCTGTTCTACAGACTGGCTGCTGTTGGGTGGAGTGTTTTGTATATGCCTATAAGGTATAAGGAATTGACTCGACGGCACTGGGTGAGTTTCGGGGTATAAGGTAAAGTTTGATGATTGTGGCATTTAGGTTTTCTGTGTCTTTATTGAGCTTCTTTCTGGATGTTCTGTTCTTCACTGAAAGTGGTGTGTTAAAGTCTCCTACTATTATTGTGGTGCTGTCTATCTTGTTTTCAGTGCTGTTAGTGTTGGTTTTATGTAACTTGAAGCCCTGTCGTTGGGTGCGTGAAAATTTAATACGGTTATATCCTCCTGGTATACTGTCCCTTTTATCGTTATATGCTGTCCTTCTTTATCCTTTGTGGTGGATTTAACTTCAAAATCTATTTGTCAGAAATTAATATTCCCAGTCCTACTATTTTTTGATTGCTCTTTGCTTGATGTGTTTTTTTCCATCCTTTGAGTTTTAGTTTGTTTGTGTCTTTAAGTCTAAGGTGTCTCTTGTAGGGAGCATACAGATGGATTATATTTTTTTTATCCATCCTGCCACTCTCTGTCTCTCTATTGGTGCATTTATTTCATTTACATGCAGAGAGTTTACTTCGGTCATTTTGATGTCTTTTTTTGTGTGTTGACCGTTTCTTTTTTCCGCTTAATTTTTTGTGCTGAGTAGGTTTTCTATATATATTGTCTTTTCCTCTTTTTCATTGTTGTTGATTTTGTTTTTGCTGAGTCTTTATGTTTTTCTTATATTTTATTTTGATGTGTAAGGTTATAGTCTCCTTTTTTGGTTACCTTAATATTTACCCCTAGTTTTCTAAGTTTAAACCAAACTTTTATTTCTTTATACCACTTTGACTTCCTCTCCATATGAAAGATCTATGACTACATTTTTTACTCCCTCTTTATTGATTCAGTGTTGTCATCTTTTACATAATGACATTGATGTTTATTTTGAGCATTGTCATGGATTGAATTGTGTCCCTCAAAAATATCTGTCGACTTGGCTAGATCATGATTCCCTTGCACACTTTTATGATTGTCTACCATTTTATCTTCTGATGTGATTTCCCTATGTGTTGTAAATCCTATCACTATGAGGAAACCCCAGTGGTGTAGTACTTAAGTGCTATAGCTGCTAACCAAAGGGTTGGCAGTTTGATTCCGCCAGGTGCTCCTTGGAAACTCTATGGGGAAGTTCTACTCTGTCCTATAGGGTCGCTATGAGTTGGAATCGATGGCACTGGGTTTGGTTTTTGGTTTTATGATGCAATAGGATGGATTAGTGGCAGTTATATTGACGAGGTCTACAAGATTAGTGTCTTAAAGCTAATCACTTTTGAGATATAAAAGAGAGAACTGAGCAGAGACAGGAGGACCTCATACCACCAAGAAAGCAGTGGCAGGAGCAGAGCTTTTGCTTTGGACCTGAGGTTCCTGTGCTGAGATGCTCCGAGACCAGGGGAAGACTGATGGCAAGGACCTTCCTCCAGAGCTGACAGAGAGAAAGAGCCTTCCTCTGGAGCTCGTGCCCTGAATTAGGACTTCTAGCCTACTGGACTATGAGAGAATAAAACTTCTCTTTGTTAAATCCATCTGCTTGTGATATTTCTGTTATAGCAGTACTAGATGACTAAGACAAGTGATTTTTTTTTTAATCTTGATTTATTTTTGTGATTTCCGTATATGGGTTAATATCTGGTTGGTCTGTCTGTCCTGTGTTCTAGTCTCGGGTTGTTAACTGATGTTATTGATTTTCTAACCAGAGGACTCCTTTTAGTATTTCTTGTGGTTTTCATTTGGTTTTTGCAAATTCCCTGAACTTCTGTTTATCTGGAAATGTCCTAATTTTGCTTTCATATTTGAGAGACAGTTTTGCTGGATATATGATTCTTGGCTGGCAATTTTTTTCCTTCAAGGCTTTATATATGTCATCCCATTGCCTTCTTGCCTGCATGGTTTCTGCTGAGTAGTCCAAGCTTATTCTTATTGACTCTCCTTTGTAGGTGACTTTTTGTTTAACCCTGGCCTCTTTTAAAATTCTCTCTTTATCTTTGGTTTTGGCAAGTTTGATTGTGTCTTGGTGACTTTCTTTTGGGATCTACCTTTTGTGGGGTTCAATGAGCATCTTGGATTGAGAACTTCTTGTCTTTCACAATATCAGGGAAGTTTTCTGACAACAAATCTTCAACAATTCTCTCTATTTTCTGTTCTGGTCTGCTACTGCAATCACTTGTAGGTTATTTCTCTTGATAGAGTCCCACATGATTCTCCGGGTTTCTTCATTTTTTAAAATTCTTTTAACTAATTTTTCTTCAAATATTTTGGCACCAAGTGTTTTATCTTCAATCCCACTAATTCTGACGGCCATTTCCTCAGTTCTGCTCCTCTGACTATTGAGTTGTCTAATTCTGAAATTTTATTATTAATCTTCTGAATTTCTGATTGCTGTCTTTCTGTGGATTCTTGTAGCCTATTAAATTTTTCATTATGCTCTTGAATAACCTCAATTTCCTCAACTGCTTTATCTGCGTGTTCCTTGGCTGGTTCTGTGTTTTGCCTGATCTCCTTCCTGATCTCTTGAAGAGTTCAGCAAATTATTCTTTTATATTCTACCTCTGATAATTTCAGGAATATATCTTCATCTGGAATATTCCTTGATTCTTGGTTTCGGGAGTTTGTTGAAGTGATCATGGTCTGCTTTTTTATGTGATTTGATATCGACTGTTGTCTCCGAGCCATCTATAAGTTATATTAATTTATTCTGTGTTTGCTTACTGTGCCCTAGCTTCTTGCTTTGTTTTGTTCTGATATGCCCAAATCGGCTGTTTGAGTGAGCTAGCGTGATTTTTTGTGCCTTTGAAGCTCTAATGTCCTGTCACCAGATGGCTAGAGCTGTTACCAGGTATAAAAGCCTTGGAGTCCATTTGCTTTTCTTGTATGGATTCGGCCCAGGCGTCCAGGTAGTTGGACACCAAGTGTATGGTGCAGGCTCTGACCTACAGTCTTAGATGAGCAAGGGTGATTGGTGTAGGCACAGGTATCTGGTTGTAGCAGGAAGTCACGCTTTGAGCAAGGCAGGAGGGTAACAACCATTCCCCATGTGTCTGTGAGGAAAGCATGTCCCTGTTCCCTAGAGTACAGAGGTGGGTGGGCTGTGCAGCTGGACCATGGGCACCCAGTGCTTTTGGCTGTAAGGACCGAGAGGCACCACTTAGCCTTGGTCCACTGTCATGGGTGGCTAGGTGGTGTGGGTGGAGCCATGAGTCCTCAGGACCCTGGTGTCGGTAGGTGAGGACTCTACTTAATAGGCAGTGCGGTGTCAAACATCAAAAAACCCATCTCTTCACCACACAGCTGAAACAGTTGAAGTCAGACCTCAGGCACATACACCGTTGCACTCTTCCAACCAGGGTCTAAGCTGCTGAAATGGGCCCACACAGGTCCATACAGGGTGAAAGGCTTTCAGAGTCCATGCATCATTTGTGCCTGGACAGGAGCTGCTTCTGCCCTGAGTTCCTAGCTTAGGGGAGTCGGCAGATTATTTTTTTCCCTATTTGTTAGTTTGTTCCTTCTCCAAGGCTGGGAGAATGGTCCAGAGCATGCAGCAGAACCTAACTCACATCCAGGGAAACTGGCAGCCACTGAAGCTGGCTAGGGGGCTAGGACAGAGGGAAGAGGGATCAGATAAATGGGAGAGAGTTCTTTCAAAAGGGGTGTTTTTTAATCCGGGTGGTAAACTAGACACAAGCTGTTATCTTTTGCCAAGAGTGCTGTTTTCATTGATTCTGGAGGCATGAGTTGACTCTGTGCTGCTGACACTCTCTCACAGTGGAAACCGCATCCTGAATGTTACTGCCAGCCCTGCTGCGGTCATGCCAGGGGACCATGCCTAAGGAGTGCCAGTTCCTGCCAAGTCAGCACTGGCAGGTCCTCACTGCTTCTGAACCTGCCACTCAGTCCAATTTCTTAACTTTGCTTCTGATGTTCAGGGCTCCTAGCTTGTCATATATATAATTGATTCACTTGTTTTATCGGGTCTTTGTTGTAAGAGGGGTTACCAGAAGTGGCTGACTACTCCGCCATCTTCCGATTGACTCTTCCTTTCCCGAAAGATTTCTCTGTAGCATACAATGCTGTTTGATAGCATTTTACTCACAGTAGAATTTCTTTTAAAATTGGAGTCAATGTTCTCAAACCCTGCTGCTGCTTTATCAGCTTCTAAATCCTTTGTTGTCATTTCAACAAAGTTCACAGCATCTTCACCAGGAGTAGATTCCATCTCAAGAAACAACTTTCTTTGCTCACTCATAAGAAGCAACTGTTCATCTGTTGAATTTTTATCATGAGATTGGAGCAATTCAGTCACATCTTCAGGCTCCACTTCTAATTCTAGTTATCTTGCTATTTCCGCCAAATCTGCAGTGACCACTGAAGTCTTGAACCCCTCTAAGTCATCCATGAGGGCTAGAACTTCTTCCAAACCCCTGTTGATGCTGACATTTTGACCTCTTCTGGTGAATCATGAATGTTTTTAATGGCATCTAGAATGGTGAACCCTTTCCAGAAGGTTTTCAATCTACTTTGCCCAGATCCTTCAGAAGAATCACTCACTATGGCATATATAGCCTTATGAAATGCTTGTCTTAAATAATAAGACTTGAAATTTGATATTACTCCTTGATCCATGGGCTACAGGATGGATGTTGTGTTAGCAGGTATGAAAACAACATTAATTTCCTTGTACGTCTCCATCAGAGCTCTTGGGCGACCAAATACATTGCCAATGAGCAATAATATTTTGAAAGGAATCTTTTTTTCTGAGCAGTAGTTTTCAACCATGGGTTTTTAAAATATTCAGTAAATCATGTTGTAAACAGATGTGCTGTCATCTAGGCTTTGTTGTTCCATTTATAGAGCACAAGTGGAGCAGAATTTAGCATAATTCTTAAGGGTTGTAGGAAATTTGGAATGGCAATAAGTACTGCCTTCAACTTAAAGTTACCAGCTGCCTTAGCCCCTAGAAAGAGACTAAGCCTGCCCTTTGAAGCTTTGAAACCAGGCATCGACTTCTCCTCTCCAGCTGTGAAAGTCTTAGACGGCATCTTCTTCCAACAGAAGGCTGTTTCATCTACACTGGAAATCTGTTGTTTAGTGGAGCTGCCTTCATCAATTTTCTTAGCTAGATCTTCTGGATCACACTTGCTGTAGCTCCTGTATCAGCGCTTCCTGCTTCACCTTGCATTTTTATATTATGAAGATGGCTTCTTTCCTTAAACCTCATGAACTAACCTCTGCTAACTTCAAACTTTTCTTCTGCAGCTTCCTCACCTCCCTCAGCCTTCATAGAATTGACGAGAGTTAGGGCATTGCTATGGATTAGGCTTTGGCTTACAGGAATGTTGTGGCTGGTTTGCCCTTCTATCTAGACCACTAAAACTTTGTCCATATCAGCAATAAAGCTATTTCACTTTCTTGTCATTTGTTTGTTCCCTAGAATAGCACTTTCAACTTTCCCTCAAGAAGTTTTCCTTTGCATTTACATCTTGACTAACTGGTGCAAGAAGCCTAGCTTTCTACATGTCTAAGCTTTTGACATGCCTTCCTCGTTAAACTTAATCATTTCTAGGTTTTGATTTAAAGTGAGAGATGTGTGACCCTTTCTTTCACTTGAGCACTTAGAAGCCACTGAAATGTTATTAACTGGCCTAATTTCAATATTGTCATGTTTCATGGAATAGGGAGACCCAAGGAGAGGTAGTCAGTGGAGCAGTCAGAGCACACACACTATTTATTAATTAAGTTCACCATCTAATATGGGCATGGTTCATAGCATACCAAAATAATTACAATTGTTTCATCAAAGATCACAGATCACAGATCATCATAACAGACATAATAATAATGAAAAAGTCTGACGTATTATGGGAATTACCAAAGTGTGACACAGAAACATGAGGTGAGTGCATGCTTTTGGAAAAATAGCACCAATAGGCTTGCTTGATGCAGGGTTGCCACAAACCTTCAATTTGTAAAAAATGCAACATATGCAAAGTGCAATAAAATGAGGTATGCCTATAATCGTCTTGGTTGGAACCCAGGCATGGGTATTTTTAAAATACCCCTCTGTCCAATAATTCTTGAATCCAAGGGACTAATCAATGAATTTTCTAGGTATTTCTCTTTCTAAGAGGCTCTCTGGTGCTAGATGATGAGAAAACTTCCCACTCCTTATATGATTTTACCATCTAGAGATAACTCATTTCACATTTATTTCAAGGTAGTCACACTAATTTTTTTTTTTTTAATTTCAACACTGGGTGTATGAATTCTGGGATTTTCTTGAATTTTTATTATGTATTTATCCTTCACAATCTGATTGTTTGACTTTATTTTTCACTTTTTTGTTTTTTTTTTAGTTTTGTATCAGATTTGAATGTAAAGAGACTCGTTTCTTTATGGATTTGCATGACTGTGATTCTACTAGAGATTGCAATAAAAGTGGAGTAAGTAACTACAATGTTCATTTTAAGCAGCATGATCTGAGCAATATAGTAGACAATTGGCGGATTTAAAAAATAATTTGAATCATTATTTTTTTTACCATTTTTATGCTATTTCATGTCTTTTAGAAGTCTATATAGCTTCAATCTTGTTTTCTTAGGAAATCCTATCAAACTATTTATTAGAGATAATAAAGTGGAAACATTTAAGATTATCCTGAATGTTTAAACTGTTTAGTAAATATGTGGAGTTGTGCGAAAACCAGAAGTGCTTGTGTTACCATGTAACCAAAATGATCTTCTTTTTACAGACAGAAGGCATAAACAGGTGAATAAAGATCATTAGAATTTTCTTGCTAGTCTTGCTAGTTAGAGCCTGGAGACTATTCTGTGAAGCTAGCAAGTAGATGATAATTGGTGGCATGTTACTGGTTAGTTGCTGAGTATTTGGATCTGGATGTGGAGGAATTTGAAAGAATAAAAAAAAAAATGTTTTTGCCGCAGAAGTTAAATATGCTTTCCAAAGTTAAGAGCAATTTCAAGGGAAAATTCGTGAAATTTGATGATTTTTGTCTACTTAAATTACTTAGAATGAGATACTATGTTGAATAAGTGTAGAATATTATCTGGTGCCTATCAAAAACCATCTTTGTACATAAAAAATGTATCATTTTCTGATTATTCTAGATTTGCAATAATTTTAACCATTGCCATTGTAACGAAGGCTTTGTACCTCCTTCTTGCAAAGCAATGAAAGGACAGTTTGGAAGTGTCGATGATGGACACCAGCTTCCCGGAGGTTAGTATCTTTAAAATTTTATTAATCAGATATATTGCAAAAGAATGAAGTATAGGATCTAAGCTAGATTAGCAGCAACTAATGTTAGAGAACATGGATTATTTTATTTTCCAGATTTAAAAAAAACTAAGACAATGTAAGATTAGTATTGCTCTCTCTATGCAAGCATTGACATTGTTTACTTAGAATAAGCCTACCTAACGTTAGGCAGTTAATACTACTATTATTCAAATTTACACATCAACCACTAAGGCCAAAGATGGTGAAATTGAAGATTTTTACCAACTTCTGCAGTCCAAAATTGACTGAACGTACAATCAAGATGCATCGATAATTACAGGTGATTGGAAAGCGGAAGCTGGAAACAAAGAAGAAGGACTGGTAGTTGGAAAATATGGCCTCAATGATAGAAATGATGCTGGAGATCGCATGCTAGAATTTTGCAAAACCAATGACTTCTTCAATGCAAATAACTTTTTTCACCAACATAAATGGAGACTGTACACATGGACCTCACCAGATGGAATACACAGGAATCAAATGAACTACATCTGTGGAAAGAGATGATGGAAAAGCTCAATATCATCAGTCAGAACAAGGCCAGGGACTGATGGTGGAACAGACCATCAATCGCTCAAATGCATGTTCAAGTTGAAGCTGAAGAACACTAGAACAAGTCCATGAGAGCCAAATTATGACCTTGAGTATATGCCATGTGATGGTTAAGGCTATGTGTCAACTTGGCTGCACCATGATTCTCAGTGTTTTGGCAGTTGCATAATGTTGTGATCACTTCCCTGTTGAGATTTGATATGTGATTACCCCCATGATGGAATCTGCTTAGTGATACCAGCAGAGGCAGGGTCTGTGGTGGCTTGCCACCCCCTGAGCATTCATTTTGCTGCCCTCCACCTCGTAATTCCTTCCTGCTCACCTTACCAGGGCTTTTGGCTTGTTCTGGATCCTGCAGCAGCCTCTTGTTCATCTGACCTCTGGTTCTTGGGACTTGAGCTAGCAACTTACCTGCTGATCTTGGGATTCGTCGATCTTCACAGCCTGTGAGCAAAAGTCTTGCTGTCTGACCTGCCGATCTTGCGTTCATCAGTCCCTGCAGCTATGTGAATCAGAAGCCTTGTGGTCTTGCCTGCCTATCTTGGGATTCCTCAACCTTCACAGCCTGTGAGCAAGAGAGCTGCTGTCCGACATGCTGATCTTGGGTTTGCCAGCCCCTGAAGCTGTGTGAATCAGGAGAAGCCTCTATCCTGATCCATGGACTTGGGATGTTCCAGCCTCTATAATCACAGGAGCTGTTTCCTTGATATAAATCTCTCTCTCTATATATTTATGTGCCTTAATGGTTTTGCTTCTCTAGACAACCCAGCCTAAGACTTCCCACCTGAATTTAGAGACCATCTCAAGAATAGATTTGACACATTGATTACTAATGACCGAAGACCAGACAAGTTGTAAAATGACAACAAGGACATCATACATGAAGAGAGCAAGAGGTCATTAAAAAGACAGGAAAGAAAAAAAAGATCAAAAAAAATGTCAGAAGAGACTCTGAAACTTGCTCTTGACTGTTGAGTAGCCAAAGTGAGAAGAATTAATGGAATAAAAGAGCTAAACAGATTTCAAAGGGTGGCTTGAGAGGATAAAGTAAAGTATTATAATGACATGTGCAAAGACCTGGAGGCAGAAAACCAAAAGGGAAGAACACAAATGGCATTCTCAAGCTGAAAAAACTTAAGAAAAAATTCAAGCCTCGAGTTGCAATATTGAAGGATTCTACAGGAAAAATACTAAATGATTCAGGAAGCATCAAAAGAAGATGGAAGAAATATAATCACTGTACCAAAAAGAATTGGTCAAAGTTCAACCATTTCAGGAGGTAGCATATGATCAGGAACCGATGGTACTGAAGGAAGAAGCCCAAGCTTCACTGAAGGCTTTGGTGAAAAAGAAGCTCCAGGAATTGACAGAATACCAATTGAGATGTTTCAACAAATGGATGCAGCACTGGAAATGGTCAATCATCTATGCCAAGAAATTTGTAAGACAGCTACCTGTCCAACCGACTGGAAGAGATCCATATTCCCAAGAAAGGTGATCAAACCCAACATGAAAATTATCAAACAATACCATTAATAGCAAGTAAAATTTTGCTGAAGATCATTCAAAAGTGGCTGCAGCAGAATATTGACAGGGAACTTCCAGAAATTCAAGCCAGGTTCAGAAAAGAATGTGGAACCAGGGATATTATAGTTGATGTCAGATGGATCCTGGATGGAAACAGAATACCAGAAAGATGTTTACCTGTGTTTTATTGACTATGGAAAGCATTTGACTGTAGTGGATCATAACAAATTATGGATAACATTGTGAAGAATGGGAATTCCAGAACACTTAATTGTGCTCATGAGGAACCTGTACATAGATCAAAAGGCAGTTGTTCGGACAGAACAAGGGGATACTGAGCGGTTTAAAGTGATGAAGGGTGGCGTCAGGATTGTATCCTTTCACCATACCTATTCAATCTGCATGCTGAGCAAATAATCCGAGAAGCTGGAGTATATGCAGAAGAACAGGGCTTCAGGATTGGAGGAAGACTCATTAACAACCTGCATTATGCAGCTGACACAACCTTGCTTGCTGAAAGTGTAAATGGAGTTGAAGTACTTACTGATGAAGAACAAAGACCACAGCCTTCAGTATGGATTACACCTCAATATAAAGAAAACAAAAATTCCCACAACTGGACCGATAAGCAACATCAAGACAAATGGAGAAAAAATTGAAGTAGTTAAGAATTTCATTTTACTTGTATCCACAATCACACCCATGAAAGCAGTCAAGAAATCAAAAGATGCATTGCTTTGGACAAACCTGCTCCAAAAGACCTCTTCAAAATGTTGAAAAGCAAAAATTCCCTTTGAAGACTAAAGTGTGCCTGACCCAAGCCATGGTGTTTTCAATTGCCTCATGTGCATGCAAATGCTGGACAATCAATAAGGACGACTGAAGAAGAACTGACACCTTTGAATTGTGGTTTTGGTGAAGGATATTGAATGTACCATGGACTACCAAAAGAATGAACAAATCCACCTTGGAGAAAGTACAAACAGAATGCTCCTTGGAGGCAAGGATGGCAAGATTACATCTCACATACTTTGGACAAGTTTTCAGGAGAGATTACTCCCTGGAGAAGGCAACATGCTTGGCAAAGTAGAGGGACAGTGAAAACGGGGATGACCTTCAACAAGATGGGTTGACACAGTGGCTGAAACAATGGGCTCAAGCATAACAAGGATTCTGACGATGGTGCAGGACCAGGCAGTGTTTCGTTCTGTTGTGCATAGTGTCGCTATGAGTCGAAACTGACTTGATGGCACCTAAGAACAACAATGTTAGGCAATTTCAAGAGTAGAAATTCCAGTGATATAATTTTGAGCAGTTAATTCAAATTATTGGCTTTGGATTGTCTCATTTATTTCTGGTTTAAAATAGTGCCAGTAATAATTGGTATATTAATGCCACCAGAATCTTTCAGGCTGAGTTTTATTCCTAATAGCTTCATAATTGGTTGTCTTTCTCCTGGACTTCAAAGACTCTACGCTGCTCATTTGAAATTTCCTCTTTTAAATCTGCCTCTCCCAGTTCCTGTGTGGTATTTTGAGATCATGCAGGCCTGGATGATACTGGGAACAGCTAGGAGATGCCCCCTGTTTCCAGAAGGTGTTGGGGTCCACTCAAAACAGCCTCGGAGCAGAGGCAGGGTATTCACCCTAAATTTTTCTGTTCCAGGGCCCTGCAAGTCAGCAATGAAACTCCTGGGCGTGTTTGTTTGTAGCTTAGGGTCCAGGGAGAAGCATACCTAGGATGAACTTTTTTTTTTTAAGAGGCAAGCATTTTGTTATTTTTCCTACCAAAAAAAAAAAAAAGAAGAAGAAAAAGAATTCTAAACAAAAACAATAATAATAAAGATCGTATGGGTCTGGGGATGGGCATGGGCGTAGGGATCAGCCAGCAGGGAGAGCCTGTCTGTGGATTCTTGGCCCACGCCCCCTCCTCAGTCCTCTACTCCCCTGTTCCAACATGGAATATCTTTCTGTTCACCTTTCTGTCCTCTAGATCTGACCCTTCTTTTTTAGCAGGGCTAAGCTTTTTTAAGCCCTAGCCCTAGACCTCCCCGACCTTGTGTCCTTAGAAAAGGTTCATGTCTGGAACCAGAGGAGAGAGGCTGGGCTAAGAACCCCCATGTTCTATATGTGGGAGTAAAGGAGTTTGGGTGCCTCAGAGCAGTGGCTTCACCAGACACAACAAACTGGCCTTTCCCCATGGGCCTCTTGTTAACTGACAGGGAAAGTCTTCCCTCTGTGGAAGGTTTTCAGGTAGCACATTATAGGGGAAACAATGGGTTAAAGGGCACCCTAAACATGAGTAAGAAACACCAAGCCCTTTCCTGGAAGTGGGGCTCAGGAGGGCTGAGGGCACTAAGAAAGGCATTACTTAGACCTTCTCCAAGTTATGCAACAAAGTGGCATCTCTGAATGAACACGTGAATACACTCAGCATTGACCAGCATCTCCTGGACTGTATTCAGTATTTCCCTTTCCCCATGTCAAGGGCCAGGAGGAGCTGTAGTTGGGTATTTCCCTTCTCCTACATTTGTTAGGCTCTGAAAAAATAGTTTCCCTTGAGGGCAGCTGCTCTGAGAGAATTTCAAAATGGTTCCTTTTCCCACTCCCTGCTAGAAAGATGAGGGTATTATTCTCTGATATTCACAGTGAAAACCTTGTGGGGCTCTTGGAGGTAAACTCATGAAAGTGCGAGGGATATTCCCTAAGACTGGAGCTTAAGGAGTTTTTATCTCTCTAAGCAGAAAAAGAGGTAAGAGACAGTCGTTTGGACAGAACAAAGGGATACTGCGTGGTTTAAAATCAGGAAAGGTGTGCATCAGGGTTGTATCCTTTCACCATACATATTCAATCTGTATGCTGAGCAAATAATCTGAGAAGCTGGACTATATGAAGAAGAGCAAGGTGTCAGAATTGGAGGAAGACTCGTTAGCATCCTGCATTACGCAGATCACACAACCTTGCTTGCTGAAAGTGAAGAGAACTTGAAGCGCTTACTGATGAAGATCAAAGACCACAGCCTGCAGTATGGATTGCACCTCAACATAAAGAAAACAAAAATCACAACTGGACTGATAAGCAACATTAGGGTAAACGGAGAGAAGACTGAAGTTGTCAAGGATTTCATTTTACTTGGATCCACAATCAACACCCATGGAAGCAGCAGTCAAGAAACCAAAAGAAGCATTGGGCAAATCTGCTGCAAAAGACCTCTTTAAGTGTTAAAAAGCAAAGAAGTCACTTGGAGGACTAAGGTGCACCTAACCCAAGCCACGGTGTTTTCAGTCACCTCATATGCATGTGAAAACTGGACAATGAGTAAGGGAGACTGAAGAAAAATTGATGCCTTTGAATTGTGATGTTGTCAAAAAATATTGATATTACCATGGACTACCAAAAGAGCGAACAAATCTGTCTTGGAAGAATTACAACCAGAATGCTCCTTAGAAGCAAGGATGGCAGGACTTTGTCTCACATACTTTGGACATGTTATCAGGTGGGAGCAATCCCTAGAGAAAGGCATCATGCAGAGGATCAGTGAAAAAGAGCAAGACCCTCAATGAGATGGGTTGACACAGTGGCTGCAACAATGGGTTCAAGCATAACAATTGTGAGGATGGCTCAGGACCGGGTAGTGTTTTGTTCTGTTGTACATGGTGCCACTATGGGTCAGAACCAACTCAAGGGCACCTATTAACAACAACAGCAACACATACGTGTAGGTACATGTATGTGTGTGTGGGTGTTTATACACACACACGTATATATATGTATATATATATACACTCAATGTTGGAAATAATTTCCGTATTGATACCTTCTTCACCTTTTTATTTAATTAATGAAATCTCTCTGACATAATTTGAAATTGATCTTAAGATTACTGATATTTTCCATTCTAGCTAGAAGTTTTATTCAGAAAAGATATGCTACTTCTCCGAAACACCAGCTTCTACTCATTGGCTACGTTTGTCTCCCTGTGCTCATCATACTTACTGCTATATTAATAATGCAGAATAAATTAAGAGAGTTTTTCTACGGAGAGGAAACTGAAGATGAGAGGTATGTATATATATATATATATATATATATATATATATTTTACTCTTACTATATTACATAAGTCCAGAAAAAAAATTCATGTTTCATCAGAAATAACCAAAGATTATGGGTAAGACAATATGAGGAGAGACCCAGGGATATATTTCAGTCTGGCTTGATATCCTTCATGTATTTCCACTCTTATTATTGAAACTGCTCAGCTTACCACCAGTATCACTATAGGAGACAGGGGCACCAGGGGTATTTTGGAAGTTTATTTAGTTTATTTAGACTTAGTCCAGTGAGGCTGTCTAAATAAATTGTCATAATCTTCCCAAAGAGTATAGACATCAATCTGTCCACTGACTTCATGAGAATACTTGACACTGCATTTCAATAGAATTTATAAAAAATAAATTTACTAAATAAATTCTCAGACCAGTGGTTAGCACCTTTATTAGAACAACTTTCTCAATTGGAGATGATATCCATGAACCTGTCTCCACAATATTTATTTTCTTAGATATTGATATTGCTAATTTGTAAAGTCCTTTCTTAACCAGAAGTTACACGTAGAGCTAATAAATCAACATGCTTATGAGATTAATAAGTTAATAAGATTCTAGGACAGAAGGCAGCATTGTGTAGTGGGAAGATGATTCCATTTAATACTTCAGAAAACCTGGTTCTAAATCTTGCAAGTAAAACTGTGCAAGCGATTTAATCTCTTTGCAATTCAAATTATTCTCTATATTATATATAATCCTATAAAATGAGAGATAATAATAGCTTTCTAATATGACAAAAAGCCTGTAGGTTCAATTAAACATCATCATTTCACAATTTGCTGCATTTTGCCACAGAAATAATTATCTCTGGTTTTACCTTAGAAAAATTGATAGGAAGAGAAAACATGATTATGTCTTATGATCTTGAGAAAGAAATATCTAGAAAAATTAACTGAAATTTTTGAGGTCTGCTTTATTGCTTTGGCTTAATTTGACCCAAAGGACTAGGCAAATCCAAGGAAAGGGGGCCCATGTGTACAAATGGAGGTTTATAACATAAATACCTGAACAAAAGCAGAATGATGATGAGAGAAGTCAATCAACAAAGCAAGGTGGCTGATGACTTTTAATATTGAAGTGGTACCCATTTTTTGTTTGTTTTATTTTGTTTTTTTACCCATTTTTGGTTTGTTTTATTTTGTTTTGTTTATTATTAGAAGGAGACATTTCATTTATTTGAATGACTGTTTCTTTGAAGAACATTCTTCATTCAAACAGTCATTTAATTGTTCAAGATTGTATTTTTCTTCCACTTTAAAAAACAAATTTTATCAATTTTATAGATCTGTGACAGAAGAAAGCAGCAGTAGCAGCAAGTTATCCCTTAGTTCAAGGTGAGTGTCAACTATCTAACAGTGGGGTAGAACAATGAGATTAATCATTTTGCATTGTATGTTTTAATCATTGATTAGGAGCACTTAAGAATTTTTAGTTTTGAACCAAAACATTTGCTCATAATGTTCCTTATATTTCTTGCCGTGTGTCATGTCTACGATAATAATAAATTAATCACTGTAGTATCTCAGCCTCTTCTCTCTGACCTACACTGAAGAAAAGCTTTTCATGTGTCCACACTAGCATCTATAAACGCATAAATTGTGAGTTTTTTTTTTTTTGAGCATCGGAAAGGAGCATTTATATCTTTATTACCTTTTACTCTCACCTAAAGAGAGGAGTGATATTCCAAAGAATGTCATATATGGTTGCAGTTATACTACTGTCACAGAGAAAAGTATTGTTACTAAGATAGAGTCTTGGAATTGTCATTTATTTCATTGTCTTAATTCATCTGGGAAATTTATTTAGAGATCAGATTATGAGAGATAGACTCACAAAAATTTATAAAATTAAATGTCCCTGCCCTTATTATCAGTACTGTAATGTAGTAGCATAAGAAGCTATCTAAATTCTGGAGCAGAATCACCATCGTCACAAGCTGATTCCAATGAGATGAAGGTCAGGCATACCTACACTCTCCAACTTTTTCACTATTTCTGACACCAGCCCTCCTCCTCACGGCACTCTACTTCTCTGCTGGGTTTCATAATTTGTTGCAGTGGTCACACAGAACTCATAGACTGTACTCACAATTATGTGGTTCACTAGGGAAGTAACAGGTTACAACTTGAGGTCAGGATCAACTTGGAAATAACAGAATACAACTCAGTAGACAGGGTACAGTTTGCCAGTCAGGACAGCTTCTCACCAAAACAGTTCTCAGTTTCTTCTTGCCACTGGGTCCTGCTCAGGCAAGTGTTTCAGCTCTTTAGCTCCACCAACAAGGCACTCCACTTCATCAGCAAGCCTCCTACCCAAAGGCACTCAGCTGTCTCTCACTCCTTGAGTCGGCAAACCCACTGCAGGCACCTCACACTGGTCTTCTGGTTCCTAGAGCTCATGCTGGTGCTGTTTGTGCCACTGCTGCACTGTCTTGCACCATTGCACAATCTTGTTCCATCTTCAGTGGTACAGCTCTCTCTGTTTTCTCTAGGAGGCTCTTAGCACAGGGACTCTGAATCCAAAGGATGCACTCTACTCCAGGCTCTTCTTTTTAATGGTAGTGAGATTCCCCCTCAACCCCTTTGAGATTGGTCCTTTTATAAACCTACTCCTTCCACCAAGATTACAAACTGTCCAATCCGCTCAGTAGGCCACAGTCACCTAATTTGCATAATAGTTGACCAATGCCTGCAAGGGTTCTACGTAGCTTATTTGCATAGTAAACTGTCATCGGTTCTCCGCCACTGCTGGTCCTCTGCCACCTCTAGCATAACAGCTTTCCTCACTTCTGAGTCCTGTATCCGCTCACAGTTTCAAAACCCCTGCCACATTTTAGATATCTGTTAGAGCAGACCTCATTCCCGGTACCAAATTCTGTCTTAGTCATCTAGTGCCACTATAATGGAAATACCACAAGTGGATGGCTTCAACAAACAGAAATGTATTCTCTCACAGTCTAGTAGGCAAGAAGTCCAAATTCAGGGCATCAGCTTCAGGGGAGGACTTTCTGTGTCAGCTCTGGAGGAAGGTCTTTGCCATGAATGTTCCTCTGGTCTAGGAGCTTCTCTTCACAGGAACCTAGGGTCCAAAGGATGCACCCTGCTCCCATTGTTGCTTTCTTGGTGGTATGAGGTCCCCATCTCTCTCTGCTTGCTTCTGTCTTTTATATCTCAAAAGAGGTTGACTTAAAACACAGTCTAATCCACGTAACTGCCACTAATCCCATCTCATCAACTTCACAGAGACGGGATTTACAACATATAGGGAAATCACAACAGATGACAAAATGGTGGACAAGCACACAGTACTGGAAATCACGACATAGCAAAGTTGACAGATATTTTTTGGGGAACACAATTCAGTCCCTGACACTGCCCAATCCCTTCAGTGGTTGTGGCCTAGCAAATCATCTTGGTAGAAGAACTGCAAACCCAGGGCCAGAAAGCTCAAATATACAAAGAAACTTGTTGTGCTGCAAGTATATAAAAAACTTCCTTACTAAGTGATGGGTAGAATATAAAAGGAGAGAATATTTCATATAGCATCCAAGATTATTTTTCAAATTCTTCTGGATCACCAGTCCTTGCAGTCCAAAGTTGCACATAACTATGAGGACTTGTTTAGCCAATGTTGAAATACATGTCTGAGATCAAAGAACTTCAAATTTTGAGAGATTTAGTATAAGGATGGATAGTCACTATACTTATTCTACTGTCTAGGCAGACTGTTTAAGGTTCTATAAAAATTAGGCATATTTCTGCTTTAGGCAAGACTATACTTTGATTCTTTTAACCACAATGAAATGCGTATTACAGGACCAAAAAAAAAAAATTATAATCCCTATCAAGTCAGTTGCTAACCAAAAGGTCGGCAATTTGAATCCACCAGCTGCTCCTTGGAAACCCTACGTAGTAGTTCTACTCTGTCATACGAGGCTGCTATGAGTCGGAATTGACTCGATGGCAATGGTTTTTTTTTTTTTAAAGAAAAAGAAGAGCTAATTTCACTAAAAAACAGTGGGTGGAATGAGATAACAAATGAAAGAGCAGAAATAAATAAACAGGAAAATGAACCAAAATTAACAGAAAAAAATAAGTCGAGACAAAAGCTGATTATTTGAAATGATTAATAAAATTGTCAAAAATTATCAAGCAGTTCAAAATAATGACAGAAAGGACACAAGTTACCAATATCAGGGATTAAAATGGCATAATTTTTTGTAAGAGGATACCGCTAACAACTTAAATCAACAAATTTAACATTTAGATGAAATACATAAATTCTTTAAAAACCCACTTCATCAAATGTAGTAGAGAAAATAAAAATATGAATATAAATAAACCTATATCCATTAAAGATTTGTACACTGTAATTAAAAACTTCCTCAGAAAGTTGACCCTTGGACTTGCTCTTTTCATGGTGTATATCAGGAACACAAGAGCCAAGCCAAATTGAGCAAACACTTGCTCAATCACATCAGCTTATATTGCATTGGATAAACAAGTCACAAGGACAAATTCAACATCAGTAATGGGAACTGCTATGTACTCCATTTACACCAGTGGAGAGGTGGTGCAAAGACACATGGCAAAGAACATGGGTGAGTAATCACATGCCAAGAAAAGAGTGAAGGATTGGAAACAATAATTTAAACTATTGCATTTCTGAATATTTAAGGAATACTTAATACCAATCTTACATATATTCATGCATAAAATACAAAAAGAGGAAATATTTTCCAAGTTGTTCCATGAGGTCAGCCTGACTTTAATACCAAAAGTTAACAAGGACATTGCAAGAAAGAGTAAATTATGATCAATTTGTGATTAGAGGTGCAGCAATTCTAAACAATGTATTTCCAAATAAATACAGTGAACATTTAGAAGGGTAATAGTGCACCATGTCCATGCAGGAAGGCATAATCTGGAAATAAAATTTTGGTTTAAAATGAGAAAATAAGTCACTATAATTAATCACATTAACAGACAAGGAGAAAAATGATATGATCATTTCAATAGATAAAGAAAATTTTGCTAAAAATCAATATTCTTTCATTTAAAAAACTCTCATTTAATTAGTTGTCATGGATTGAATTATGGCCCCCCAAAAAAATGTGTGTATCAGTTGGGCTGGGCCATGATTCCCTGTATCGTGTGATTTTCCTGTATGTTGTAAATCCTGCCTTTATGATATTAACGAGGGAGGATGGCTGGCAGTTGTGTTAGTGAGGCAGGACTCAACCTACAGGATTGGATTGTTTCTTGAGGCAATCTCTTGAGATATAAAAGAAAGAAGTGAACAGAGAGACAGGGGCACCTTATACCACCAAGAGAGCAGCACTGGGAGCGGTGTGTGTCCTTTGGACCCGGTCCTCGATCAGGGAAGATTGATCAGGAGGCCAACAGAGAGAGAAAGCCTTCCCCTGGAGCTGACACCCTGATTTTGGACTTTTAGCCTACTTTACTGTGAGAAAATAAACTTCTCTTTGTTAAAGCCATCCACTTGCGGTATTTCTGTTATTATAGCAGCACTAGGGAAACCCTGGTGGTGTAGTGGTAAAAAACTATGGCTGCAAACCAAAAGGTCAGCAGTTCAAGTCCACTGGGCACTCCTTGGAAACCCTATAGGTTCTAACTCTGGCCTGTAGGGTCTCTGTGAGCCGGAATGGACTCTACAGCAATGGTTGTGTTATTAGCAGCACTAGATGACTAAAACAAGACACTAGTAATAAAAGGAAACTTCTTCAATATGATAAATGGCACCTGCAAAAAACATACAGTTAATATTATACTTAATGTGGTGAACATTTTTTTCCTGAGGTCAGAAGGATTGTGAACATTCCTGCTCAACATTGTGTAGGTGGTCTCAGCCAGTAAAATAAGGTAAAAGAAAGAAAAGGTAGAAAGATTGAAAATGAAGAAGGAATACTGTTATTGTTTGCAGATGATACAGCTGTGCACATAAAAATTCTGAGAAATTATAAAACTTTTCAAATTAAAAGTGAGTGTAGAAAGGTCCATAGATACAAGGTAAACATACAAAATCAATTGTATTTTTATATATAAACAAAATATGAAACTTGTATATATATATACATTTACATATACATATATATATGTATAGGAAACCCTAGTGGCATAGTGGCTAAGTGCTACAGCTGCTGATGGAAGGGTTGGCACTTCAAATCCACCAGGTGCTCCTTGGAAGCTCTATGGGGCAGTTCTCTGTCCTATAGGGTCGCTATGAGTCAGAATCGACTCGATGGCAATGGGCTTTTGGTTTATTTGTTGTTGGTAGTCACCGCCAAGATGACTTTGAATCATGGCAACCTATGTATAACAGAAAGAAATGTTGTTTGGTCCTGTGCCATCTTCATGATTGTTGGTGTGTTTGAGTGTCATATGTGGTGGCTTGCATGTTACTATGAGGCTGGAAGCTATACCACCGGTATTTCAAGGATCACCACCCTTGGAGGACAGGTTTTAGCAGAGTTTTAGACTAAGACAGACTAGGAATGAAGCCTGGCTATCTACTTCTGAAAATCATCCAATGAAAACCTTATGGATAACAACAGAACATTCTCATATATATGTGTGTGTGCATATGTTGTGAAGAATTGGAAATTCCAGAACATTTAATTGCAGTCATACAGAATCTGTATGTACATGGATCAAGAAGCAGTCATATGCACAGAGCAAAGGGATACTGCATGGTTTAAAATAGGAAAAGATGCATGGCAGGATAGTGTCCGTTCACCATACTTATTTAACCTGTTTCTCGAACAAACAATCCGAGAAGCTGGACTGTGTGAAGAAGAACATGGTATTAGGATTGGAAGAAGACTCATTAACAACCTATCATATGCAGATGGCACAACCTTGCTTGCTGAATGTCATGGATTGAATTATGTCCCCCCAAAAGTGTGTGTATTAACTTGGTTAGGCCATGTGTGGTCGTCCTCCCTTTTGTGATTTTTTCTATGTGTTATAAATCATAATCTCTGCCGGTGGTTAAATAAGATTAGGGTGGGATGTAACACCGTTGCTCAGGCCGCATCCCTGATACAATGTAAAGGGAGATTTCCTGGGGTGTGGCCTGCACCTCCTTTTATCTCTAAAGAGGTAAAAGGAAAGGGAAGCAAGTAGAGAGTTGGGGGCCTCATGCTGCCAAGAAAGCAGCACTGGGAGCAGAGCCCGTCCTTTGGATCCAGGGTCTTTGTGCCTGACAAGCTCCTTGACCGTGGGAAGATTGAGGACAAGGAGCTTCCTCCAGAGCCTACAGAGAAAGAAAGTGTTCCCCTGGAGCTGACGCCCTGAATTTGGACTTTTAGCTTAGCTTACTGTGAGGGAATAAATTTCTCTGTGTTAAAGCCATCCACTTGTGTTATTTTTGTTATAGCAGCACTAGATGACTAAGATAGTGAATATGAATAAGACTTGAAGCACTTACAGATGAAGGTCAAAGTCTACAGCCTTCAATATAGATTAAGCCTGAACATAAACAAAATCCTCACAACTGGATCAATAAACAACATCATGGCAAATGGAGAAAAATTGAAGTTGTCAAGGATTTTATTCTACTTGGATGAACAGTCAATGCCTATGACAGCAGCAGTCAAGAAATCAGTCAACATATTGCATTGGGCAAATCTGCTGCACAAGACCTCTTTAAAGTTCTAAAAACCAAAGATGTCACTTTGATGACTAAGGTGAGTTTGACCCAAGCCATGGTCTTTTCAATTGCCTCATATGTGTACAAAAGCTGAACAATGAAAAAAAGAAAACAAAAGGAGAATCGATGCATTTGGATTGTGGTGTTGGGAAAGAATATTGAATATACCATTAACTGTCAGAAGAATGAACAAGTCAACCTTAGAAGAAATACAACAGAATGCTCCTTAGAAGTGAGGACGGCAAAACTTTAGCTTACTTACATTGGACGTGTCATCAGTAAAGACCAATGTGTAAAAAGGGGCATCATGCTTGGTAAAACAGAGGATCAGCAAACATGCAGGAAACTTTCAATGAGATGCACTGACACACTAGTCACAACAGTGGGCTCAAACATAGCAAAGCTCATGAAGATGGCGCAGGACCAACTGGGCACATTTAGTTCTTTTATACATGTGGTTGGAACCAACTCAAAGGTAACTAACAATAACAACAACACATGTATGTATGTGTATACATGTGTGTGTATGTAATTGAATAGGAATTTATCCAGTGAAAGACATAGAGGACGTCTACATTTGGAAACACAAAATATTGCTTAGAGAATTTTAAGAAGATCTAAATCAACTGAGGAACATCTATGTTCAATATTTTCAAGACATAAATTCTTTCTAAATTGATCTATAGATTCAATGCAATCCCAGAACACAAATTTCAACTTTTCTTTTTTTGGTGTAAAATTACAAGCTTATAGTAAAATTTAAGGCCACCAATTCATTTGTATCAAGTTGTAACTCTTGTAAATGACTTATTTTGAATCAAACGGACGTGTAAGTGGTATATTTTCTGAGCCCTAACATACATTCTTTTACTATATTATTGAATTATCTTTATTTCCCGCTGTTTTTTTTTTTGTACTTTAGTTATGAGCTATTTCCATAATAAGGTATAGCAATAGATGGAGCAGAAATGTAGAAAACACACCATATAATAAGATGGGATTAAAGACGTTTTCTGAGACTGCCTTTCGTATGAGGGATGCTTGTTGTGTGCCGTCAAGTTGATTCAGACACATAGCAACTCTATATTTCAACTTCCTCCCACCTCTCACTCCACTGAATTTTCTGTTATATAAACTGGAATCTTAGGCTTCGCTATTAATAAATTCCTGCTTTTTAACATTATTATGCTTGGCTCCAAAAGTATTTTGTCATTTTCAGTTTTGCACTTAAGTTTACAACAAACATTTTGTCTTAATTTTATGTTTAGCTGGCTTCATGTTTCATAATTCTGCAGGGTGAGTTTAGCTTTCTGTGGTATTAAGAACATTTTCTACCCAGAGACCTAGGAATGTCCAAATCTTGCATCTCCTCTTTTAATTTATTCAATACATTTTGTGTGTATGTGAGTGTATGAACCGTTCTGTTTCTTTTTATAGTTGTAATCAGTAACAAACATTCATTTTGGAAAATATAGTCATGCAAAAGAATGAAACAATAATCATCATTAATCCTAGCATTCGGGGGTGATCAATGTTAAAAGCTTTTGGTGTATAAATGTGCACATCTGTGTGTATATGTGTGTGTGTTCGTATTTTTATCTTTTACAAAATGTGAGTGTAGTTAGAATTAGCACTAATTTTTTTCCTAAACTACGAGCAGTTTATATATATAGAAGGAAATTGCGAGACACTCTGCTTTATTGGCTTACATAGGTAACAAACATGGATAAATAAACACTTAGGGTATTCTGGGAAGCCACTTCTATTATACAATCTTCTGAGAGTATTTGAAGTTGAGGTAAGAAGATAATTGCTTTTTTCTGGAATTAATTTTCTTGATCTTTTCAGTAACCTATGCTTTTTAAATTACTTGTATTAGAAATATATTAGCTACAAAAGAAAATTGAACAACACTGACATTTTGTTTGTGCTGTGTTTTGTTTTCTCCTACAGCAACAGCCTCTCACAACTTTGAAATACTAAAGCCTGGAGAGAGGAGAATACCAAATACATCATCAGAAGCTGGCCTAAACCAAGAAGGAAAAAAAAATACTCTCTCCCTTGCCCCTGTTGTCACTCCTGAGGGTTTTAAACTATTAATAAATACCTGTGCCTGAAGCCCTCAGCTTATGTCTGGTGTTTTCAACCCAAACTCTCACCTCACCTACCCCATTTCAAAAAAAAAAAAAAGGTCTGAATCAGAGGAAAGCAGCTTAAAGGCCTCATCCCACGAATCCAGAAAAACCGAAACCAAATCCATTGCTGTCAAGTCGATTCTGACTCATAGAGACCCTATATGGGTTTTTTATGAACCCAAAGGGCCCTGCCAATTCAGCTTCATGATCAAGGGCAGAGAGTACCCCTTTTCCCTCCTTCCTTAGGTTGACCTGAATCTTCTTTCCTGTCCTCTTTCCATTCAGAGCTCCTAGCTTCCAGTTAGCCTGGGATGTGTCCTTGAGTATTTACTTGGATAACCTCTGAATCCTGATAACTTTCTTGTTGCCTGTGACCCTCTTTGTGTTGAGACATCTGTTTATCAGAAGTAGGTTTACTATGAAGGTAAAGAAGCAAAAGTTTAAGGCCCACTTATTTCCACAGACCCTTTCCAAGGTTATGGAACCTAGTTTTGTGTCCTTAGAGAGGGTTTGTCAAATTTTATATGATTCAAGTCCCATAGAGCCTGGATCGGCCTCTGTTGTTTACCAACCTGCCTGGCAGTGGTGTGCTGTAGTCAGCTCATAACAGCTCACCAGAGGCAATCATTAAAATTTCAGAAATTTCTTGAACCAGATGCTAAACAGTCAATATTAAAAACATCAAACTATAAAAACTTAAATAAATTAAAAACCAATATTTAAAACATCATTGCCTAATTATTGTTTTTATTTTACATTGCTCTCTGGCCTTGAGGTTTCTGACTTCCGTATTTGTGTGGTAGAATTACTATATTATGGTGTGCTGCATGTGTCTTTCCCCAACTCTACTTCTAAAAACATCATGTGGTAACTTAAATTTGGCCTGAATGAAGCAGATAACCCTAAAATCCAGGATTTTTTTCCCCAGAGATGCAGTTGTGTAACACTTACCACTAGACCATTGTACTTGGCAGTACCTCAACATCCTTTGCTTTTCCTTCTAATGTCTTGTTGGAAGTACCTTATATCATTGCTCTAATCTATCCCACCTCTACCTGGACCAGCAAACTCAGCTGACTGGGTCCCTAGAAGTATGACATGGATAGGGAGGAGACTAGGAACCAATCGTGAAGGTGGAAAAGAAGGTGAACTTTAGACCTGCTCCCCGTTACGGAAGGTGGAGAATCCGCTAAGAAGTACCATGGCTGCACAGCCAAAAATGACAGTGGTGCCATGTCTGACCTGAGGATTAGTTTGCTCTGCCCATTAAAACCCAAAAATCAAACCTGTTGCTTTCCAGTCGATTCTGACTCATAGGAACCCTATAGGACAGTACAACTGCCCCGCAGGATTTCCAAGGAGCTGTTCAAATACTGATGATCTAGGAACTCTGAGGAGAGGAACACCACGTGAGGGAAATATTTATAAGCTGCTGTGATTAACTACCAAATTTATGAAAGCCTACAGTAAGCAAGTCCCTGGGTGGTGGAAATAGTCAAGCACTCTGCTACTAACCAGAAACTTGGTAGTTCAAACCCACCCAGAGGCAACTGGGAAGAAAAACCTGCCAATCTGCCTCCGACTGTTCACAACCTTGAAAATCCTATGGCGCAGTTCCACTCTGCAACACATGGGGTCACCGTGAGGCAGAATACACTTGATGGCAACTGGTTTTATTTTTTAAGGTAACAGAGATACTCAGGTTGCTCTTGACCACGGTGATTTCAGAACTTCATATAAACACCTACTTTTACTGACATCTAAGCTGAGATTGTAGAAGTGAGGCACAAAGAAAGATTTAAAGCTTGAGTGGAAACTTTCTGCAGAAAAATAATTTTACTTTTAGATTTGAAAAGGTAGATAAAAATGCTATAAAGACAAGGGTAATGTTAAAATGTTTTGCTTCCTGGAAGGGAGCTTCTTTACTACTCATAATTTCATGCAAGTTGTTCCAAAAGCCAGTGAAAATCTGGAAATGAGGGTAGTTAGGAAATTTTTGGAGGATTTGTTATTCCTAATTAGGAAAGGTGGGGCTAAGAAATTTTGTACTTATCCGTCAAAATCTGTGCTGTTATTCAGATATACTCTGGTATGGAACCTTTATTTATTTTAACTGATCTGAAAAGTCCAAATGTAGGTCTTATAGACATCAACGAGATGGCAGTTTAAGCAGCTCCGTGCTCGTCCCCTACCACAGAAACACCCCAAACCAAGGCAGATATAGGCAAAAATAACTTTGTCAGATTTCTAGAAAGCAATCAAAGGTTTACAGCAACCAAGCAAAGGCTGAATGAAAAAAAAAAGGGGGGGGGTTGGTTTCAAAATGGTAGGAATGCTTTGTGGCATTTTTTACTTGGCCATCCTCCATCCCCTCCTTGGTTCAGTGGTAATTGTAATAGTCATAAAGTGGTAGCAGCCCACATTCCTAGAGAGGGACCCTGGTCCCTGGCTCTGGAGGGAACAGAGCATACCTTAGGAAAATTGTTGTGGGTGTCCATTCTAACCTATCTGGGGATTTCATAAAGGACTGAATCAAGCCACTAATGTCTGTTTTGCCTATCTGAGAACTCAAGCAGGGCAGAGAATTGGCAGCATTGCCCAAACACTGTAGCCACCTGTGGCCACCTAAGGCTAAAGATTATGATTGAGACAATAAATGCCTAAGGACTGGGAGGAAAAGCCAAGGGGTTTCTTAGGGAAATAGAGGCATTCAAAAGCACCCTTGGATATGGGGGAATTTAGAAAGCCACATGCATGCTCAGTGCAAGACACATGCTCAGAAAATACCTGAAAGAATCCTACATTTCTGCCTGAGGCTGATCTCTAGGCTTAGCGTTGAAGTACACTGTGCACTGACACAGAGCCGACCTGCAAACACTGGAGAGAGAGGTATTTTGTTTGTTTTTGCCCCTGACATACAAAGGAATCTCTAACTGAACACACACTAAGGAACAGAGACTTCAGTGACCACACACAACCAGGAAAACAGCTTTTGCAAAAGTAGGGAAAGTCGCTAAACAAGTGGGTGGCTACAGAATTCAACAGTCAAAAAAAGAAACACTGGGGGGAGGAAGAAAATTTAATTTCCAGAATGACAACATTATAGTATCCAAATGTTCAGTTTTCACACAAGATTATAGGGCATAAAAGGAAATAGAAGAGTGGCCCATTCAAAAGGACACAATACAGCAACAGAAACCATCCCTGATGAAAACCAGATTTACTAGACAAGATGTTTAAACAACTGTGTTGAGTATACTCCAAGAACTAAATGAAAACACAGACAAATAACTAAACATCAGGAAAATGATGAAGAAAATTAGAGTATTAATAAAAATTTAGAAACTATTTAAAAGGACACAAGAGAAATACTGCAACAGAAAACTACAATCACTGAAATGAAAAATTCACTAGCATGACTCAACAGCAAAATTGAATAGGCAAAAGAAAGAATCAGCAAATTTGAACATAGGACAATTGCAATTATCCAGTCTATGGAGCCCAAAGAATAAAAATAAAAGTGTACAGAGCCTGAAGAAACTGTGGAATGCCATCAGACACACCAACATATGCATCATTGGAGTTCTGAAGGAGAGAAGGAAGAGAGAAAAGGCCATTTGAAGCAATAATGACAAAAACTTCCACAATTTTATAAATTGACACTATTTCATGACATTAATCCACATGTCCTAGAAGCTCAATGAACACCAACTAAAATAAACTCAAAGACACATGATAATCAAATAGTTAAAAGCCAAAGACAAAGAAAGAATCTTGAAAGCAGCAAGAGAAGAGAATTGTCACATATAAGGGATCCTCAATAATATCAACCACCGATTTCTTATCATAAACCATGGAGATTGGAAGGAAGTGAGATGACATATTTAAAGAGCTGAAAGAAAAGAAAACAAACAAAAAATTGTCAACCAAAAAATTTATACCTGGAAAAATTGTCCGTTAGAAATGAAAGCAAAAGATACTCCCAGACAAAAAAAAATCTGAGGGAGTTTGTTAGTGGTATATCTTTCCTGTAACAAATGCTAAAAAATACTAGACAATAGCTCGAAGCTATGTGAAGAAACAAAGATCTCCAGTAAAGGAAGTTACATGGGCAAATATAAAAGCCAGTATTATTGCATTTTTGGTTTGTAATTTGATTTTTTATAATTTATGTGATGTAAAATACAAATGTGCGTTGTTAGCTTCTGTGAAGTTGGTGTCTGACTCATGGGAACCCCACGCACAATGGGATGAATTCCTGCCTGGGCCCGTGCCATCTATGGTCAGTTGCGGATTAGACTGCCGTGATCAATAGGATCTTCTCTGGCTGATTTTCAGAAGTAGATCAACAGTCCTTTCTTCTCAGTTTGTCTTAGTCTAGAAACTCTTCTGAAACCTGCTCAGCATCATAGCAACACACAAACTCTTACTGATAGACAAGTGGTGGCTGCACATGAAGTGCATTGGCTGGGAATCAAACCTGGGTCTTCTACATGGAAGGTGAGAAATCTACCACTGAACATCACTTCCCTCTGACAAATGCATAAAATGATTATAAATTTATGTTTTTGAACACACAATGTATAAAGATGTAATTTGTGACAACAACAAAATAAAGGGTGGAGATGGAGCAGCAATAGGAATAGTTTTGTATGTTATTGAAATTTAGTTGGCACCAATTCAAACTAGGTTGTTAAAACTTAGGATGTTAAATGTAATCTCCATGATAACCTAAAAAAATAAATCTTAAAAATACAAACAGAAAAGAAAATTAGAAGGAAGTCAAAATGGTTCACTTAAAAATCCAAGTAAACACAAGAGAAGGCAATATTGGAGGAAATGAGGGACAAAAATGGAATAAAAGACACAGAAAACAAACAGCAAAATGGCAAAAGCATTTCTTTATCAGCAATTACTTTAAATGTAAACGGATTAAACTCTCCCATCAAAAGACAGAGGTTGGAAGAATGATTAAAAAAACAAAATAAAAACTATGATTCCACTATATGCTGGCTGTATTAATATTCACAAAATAGACATTCGGTCAAAACTGTTACAAGAGAAAAAGAAGGACATTATGTAATGATAAGATGATCAAATCCCAATATATATGCACCTAACAACAGTCCCACTATGTTTGAAGCAAACATTGACATTGACAGAGCTGAAGTAATAGAAAGTTCTACAAATATAGTTGGAAATTTCAATACACTACTTTCAAAAATGTATAGAACACTTAGACAGGATGTCAGTAAGGAGATACAGGACTTGAACAACACTGTAAACCAATTATATGCATATATAGAATATCCAATAAAAACAGTAGCAGCAGAATATCCATTCTTTTCCAGTGTACACTAATCATTCTCTAGTATAGATCATATTTTAGGTCATAAAATAAGTATCAATAAATTTTAAAATATTGAAATCATACAAAGTGTTTTTGAAATCAAAAAGTGCAGGAAAAGTGGAAAATACACAAATATATAGGAATTAAATGACAGACTATTAAGGTACTAATGGTTCAAAGAAGAAATCACATGGGAAAAAGAAAGCACATCATACCAAAGCTTATTTGATCCAGTGAAGGCATTAGTCAAAGGGAAATTTATTTATAGTTACAAACACCTACATTAAAAAAGAAGATCTTAAATCATAACCTAACTTTACACTTTGAGAAACTAGAAAAAGAAGAGCAAACAAAGCCCAAGCATAGCAGAAGGGAGGAAATAGTACAGATTAAAGACAAATGAAATAGAGAACACAAATAAAATAGAATCAACAAAACCCAAAGTTGGCTCTTTGAAAAAATGAACAAAATTGACAAACACTGAGCTAGACTGACAAAGAAAAACAGAGAATGTGCAAATAAATCAGAAATGGAAATGGGAATGTTACTACCAACCCTAAAGAAGCGAAAAGATTATAAGAAGGACACTAGAGGAAATTTCACCTCTGACACCACTGCAACAAAAAAAAGCAGACGGTAAATACAGCCTACCTTCTAGCCACATAAACATAAAACCTCATACCCGGTGCCTATTTACTTCAGTTCTTTTACCTGATACATTCTATCTGGCTTTGAATAAAAAATTACAAGGCATGTTAAAAGGCAAAAAACACAGTCTGAAGAGCGAGAGAGCAAGCATCAGAACCAGACTCAGGTATGGCAGAGATTTTAGAATTATTGAGCAAGGAATTTAAAATAACTATGAATAATATGCTAAGAACTCCAGTGGAAAAAATAGACAACATACAAAAATAGATGGGTAATGTAAGTAGAGGTATGGAAACTCTAAGACAGTATGGAAAGAAAAGGCTAGAAATCTAAAACAATGTATCAGAAGTGAACCCTGTCTTTTATGGTCTCATCAGTAGACTGGAAAGAATAACAATAGTAATAATGTATTCAGTGATTTAGATTATGAACAATTGAAATGAATGACAGTAATGTTACAAGAGATGGGAGGGAGAAATTGAGCATGCTGTGTTATAAGCCACTTGCACTACCCATGAAGTTGTTGTTAGGTGCCGTCTCGTCGGTTCCAACTCGTAGCGACCCTATGCACAATGGAATGAAACGCCACCCTGTCCTGCGCCATCCTCACAATCGTTGTTATGCTTGAGCCCATTGCTATAGCTACTGTGTCAATCCATCTTGCTGAGGGTCTTCCTCTTTTTCGCTACTTCGCCAACCATGATGTCCTTCTCCAGGGATTGATCCCTCTTGATAACATGTCCACACAGGAAGACTCAATATTGTTAAGATGTCAGTTCTTCCCAACTTGATCTATAGACTCAATGGTATTCCAATCAAAATTCCAGCAACTTATTTTATGGTTAGCAACAAACTGTGTTTAAGGTTTATATGGAAAGGCCCCAGAATAGCCAGTACCATTTTGAAGAACAAAGCTGAAGGACTGACACCACTTGATGTTGAGACTTATGAACTACAGTAATCAAGACAGTATGGTATGGGTGTAAGAATAAATAAATAGATCAATGAAACAGAACTTTCTGAGGGCCCAGAAATAGATCCACACAAATACGTTCAACTGATTAGGAGTAAAGGCAACTTAATGGAGAAAGGATAGTCTTTTCATCAAATGGTGCTGGAATGCCTGGATATCGACATTGAAGAAAATGAATCTAGATACAGGCCATAAAACTTTCATGAAAACTGAGTAAAATTAGACATAGAGCTAAACTTAAGAAGCAGAATTATAAAACTTGAATAATTTTAATGAAGTCCAACCTACCAATTTTTGTTTGTTCATGCTTCTGGTGTTGTATATAAAAAGTCATTGCCAAACCCACGGTCAAAATGGGATTAGGCCATTGTGCTCCATTGAGTTTTTATTGGCTGATTTTACAAGATCATGTAATTGGGATTTTTTTTTGGCCTGATATTTAAATTATGTATCCATACTGAGGAATTAAAACACATACCTACACATTTTCTATTTAGCTTTTCATTTGGTCTCCTTAAACAAAAAGTTTTCCAAGAAACAAACCTGCTACACTGTAAGAATTTATGTAGATTTTCAAAATAGGTGATCGTGTGTGTGTGTGTGTGTGTGTGTACTTGCATGTAACATGGTATGTCTGTTTTAGCCTGATACTTAGATATCTAGCAGTGAGATATGGTTAAAATAGGCAGTTGTTTATTACAAAAAAAATTGACAGTTTTTAATTTCCTGTTTCCTTTATTACAGTAATTCAGACATTGCACCAGAAAGCTGTTGCTGTTGTTATTAGGTGCCCTCCAGTCGACTCCGACTCATAACGACCCTATGCACAACAGAATGAAACACTGCCCGGTCCTGCGCCATCCATACAATCCTTATTATGCTAGAGCTCATTGTTGCAGCCACTGTGTCAATCCACCTCATTGAGGGTGTTCCTCTTTTCCACTGACCCTGTACTTTGCCAAGTATGATGTCCTTCTCCAGGGACTGATCCTTCCTGACAACATGTCCAAAGTATTTAAGATGCAGTCTCACCATTCTTGGTTCCAAGGAGCATTCCGGCTGTACTTCTTCCCAGACAGATTTGTTTGTTCTTTTGGCAGTCCACGGTATATTCAATATTCTTCACCAGCACCGCAATTCAAAGGCGTCAACTCTTCTTCGGTCTTCCTTATTCACTGTCTAGCTTTCACATTCATATGATGCCACTGAAAATACCATGGCTTGGGTCAGGTGCACCTTAGTCTTCAAGGTGATATCTTTGCTTTTCAACACTTTAAAGAGGTCCTTTGAAGCAGATTTACCCGATGCAGCACCTCATTTGATTTCTTGACTGCTGCTTCCATGGCTGTTGATTGTGGATCCAAGTAAAATGAAATCCTTGACAGCTTCAATCTTTTCTGAATTTATCATGATGTTGCTCATTGGTCCAGAAAGCTATAATGTGGAAAATATTGCTAAGAACTTCACCAGCAAATGGCCTATTTTAAGAAAAGAAGTTGTGATTTATAACCATTATGTTACTTCTGAAGGCATTTAAAAGTTCAAAAGTCTCAAAAATAAGCCCACGTAAATGCTAACAAGCGGCCATCTAAGATGCGTCAATTGGTCTCAACCCACCCGGAGCAAAGGAGAATGAAGAACACCAAGGTCACATGATAACTAAGAGCCCAAGAGACAGAAAGGGCCACATGAACCAGAGACCTACATCATCCTGAGACCAGAAGAACTAGTTGGTGCCCGGCCACAATCGATGACTGCCCTGACAGGGAGCACAACAGAGAACCCCTGAGGGAGCAGGAGATCAGTGGGATGCAGACCCCAAATTCTCACAAAAAGACCATACTTAATGGTCTGACTGAGACTAGAGGAATCCCGGCGGTCATGGTCCCCAAAACCTTCTGTTGGCCCAGGACAGGAACCATTCCCGAAGACAACTCAGCAGTCATGAAAGGGACTGGACAGTGGGTAGGAGAGAGACGCTGATGAAGAGTGAGCTAATTATATCAGGTGGACACTTGAGACTGTGTTGGTATCTCCTGTCTGGAGCGGGGATGGGAGGGTAGAGAGAGTTGGAAGCTGGCAAAATTGTCAGGAAAGGAGAGACTGGAAGGGCTGACTCATTAGGGGGAGAGCAAGTGGGAGTACGAAGTAAGGTGTATATAAACTTATACGTGACAGTCTGACTTGATTTGTAAACGTTCACTTGAAGCTCAATAAAAGTTAAAAAAAAATAAATAAATAAACCCACGTGTGCAAAAGCACAGGCTCCAGTGTGATTCTGCGTGTGCAACAGCCAGGCGTGGGTGGGCGCTCCTGGGGCTGCAAACTCTGGAGTCGGTGTGACCTCAGAGCTTGGGCCAGGCGGGGTGCCAAAGAGCTGCTCCCCACAACTCCCAGCCCCTGCTAGTTTCCCCTCCTTCTCCGGGGCAGTGATAGAATGTCCAGAGCCCAGTGGTCTCGAGCTGTTGTCTCGCTGCCCCCAAGGGCCACAGGCCTGTGGCGAGGTTCCGCCCCCAACGGCCCGCCGCGGGCCTGTGGCGAGGTTCCGCCCCCAACGGCCACCTGCCAAGGACAGGCCAGCCGGCCATGCAATGCTGTCTCTGCTGCTGCTCCTCTCAGGCCTAGGCCGGCTGGCCTATGCAGACCAGAGTAGGTAGACCTGAGCCCCATAGCAGAGCCATTTTACTCAGGGCCCAGGATTGGCGGGAGTCGTCCTTCCTGCCCTAGCACCTTAGGCCGGCCTGGGAAGAGCCCCAGGCGCCTCTCTGGGGAGGTCGAGGAGGGGCACCTCAGAGCCCGCCCGCCCGGGTTCGGGATCCCGAGCCGCCGGGCATGCTGTTGGGCTTCGTGGTTGGGGGGCTCAGAGAACAGGGACAGCTGTCTTGGCACTTGTGGACCCTACATGAGAAAGAGGTATCTCCTGGGGAGGTGGGAGAAGGAGGGAGCCGGGATGGGGTCCGGAGACCTACTGCCAGCGCACCTTCACTGGCTCAGTGCAAGCCACAAAGTGTCTCTGGACAGAGGTAGGGTGATAACTCCCACTTCTAGATGTTTCTCTCCCTGGGACCCTATGGAGGATCATGTTTTGGGGTGTGTGTGTGTATATGTGCGTTGGGCTGGGGAGGTGAAAGTGTGATGGGAGATGAAACAATAAAGAAGAATAAGGACATTGCTGTACACTGAGAAGTGTTTATATATGTTTTTCTCACTGCAGATTCTGAAGAACCACTTCTGCAAATTACAGTGCCACAGAAGATTTGGACAACAGACAGAAATGATGATACTTCAAAAATGCATGTAATTACAAAATCACTTTCTTCATTTTTTTTTTTAATTCAAGCAATATTCATTAAGCATTTACAAAGTATAATCACTATGTAAGGCTCGAAAGATACGATGATTAATAAAATACATTCCTTGATGCACAAAGTATTTACAAATGACAGTCTACTCACCCAAGAATAATAATTCCTTGTGTTTTCCTAACTCACTGCCACCACACTACTGCCCCATACTGCCCTGACCACACACATGTGGCACTCTGCTCACACTTACGCTGAGTCCCTGTTACACCATGGGGTCAATTTAGCATATCTGTTTTCCTTAACATATCTGTTCTGCTCCATTGTACACTAGAGGTATGGCACCCCCAACCAACACTAGAACATGACAGATGTTCAATAATTGTTCGTTGAATGAATGTTTGATACATTTCCATATAATAAATATATATTCAGCCAACTTTTAATGAACATGTACAGTATTCCAGACACTACGAAGAGAAATAAACCACAGCCCTGCATTCAAATGAATTACATAATGAAGTAGGAGAACCCACACACATAAATAAAGCAAACAAGTGCAACAAAATGTTACATAAGCAATAATTGAAAAAAAAATATGTATATACATCTGAGTTTCAAAGGAGGAAACATAAATTCTGAGCAGGTAAAGGAAAATGGGAAGTGGTCAGAGAACGTTTCCTAGAGGAGAAGATTTTTAAATTGCTTCAAAGAAAACCAGATATTTGCCAGGTACGCAGCATGGGGAGGGGCATTCCAGGCAGTCTAGGCAGAGTGTAGCTTGAACAAAGGCATGAAATAGCACGTGTTCTTTGGAACAACAGTTAAGTATGATTGGAGTATATTATATGAAGGCAGGCCCAGGAAGAAATAGGAGCAAAGAACTAAAAAAGAAAGGGAGAGATTAGATTAGGACGAATCTTATTTTCTGAACTAAGTAGTAGTAGCAAAAGGGGAGCTACTAAGGAATTTTTAGGAGTGGAAATAATGTGTTCATATCTGTGTTTTAGGAAAAAGGATTCTGATAGAAACATGTCAAATGATTTGAAAAGAAGCAAGATTTCAGGCAGGGAAACCAGTTAGGAAACAGTAACAGCAACAACTCTTGGTGATAGTTGATAAGGATGGACAGAGTGGAATGTATCAAAGAGATGCTAGGATGATAGAGCCTAAAAGACTTGGTGATTGGTTTGACAAGGTGAGGCAGAGGGAGAGTTCTGCCTAGATGACTGACAAATGGAAGTCAGTGAAAATTGGGAAAACCAGAAGTGAAGCAGATTGGAGATAAATACACTGAGTTCAGTTGGGACATGTTTAGAAGGTACTCGTGATACGTGAGAAAAACATCTTGCAGGCAGTTGGATATATGTATGATTCGGGATTGCAGGAGAGAAGCCTGGTAATTTGGGAATGGACGTGTTTGAGATTGCTCAAGGAGAGCATGGAGAAGAGAGAACAGGGAGGGGTGACAGGCAAAGCTCTGAGGAAGAGCAGAATTTCTGGGTGGGCAAAGGACATGAAGCCAGTGAGTGGAGTCGTGACGGAAGTTTCAAGAAGAACGTACTGGTCAACAGTAACAACTGCCAGAGAAAGGAAAAGTTAGGTGGAATCCGGAAAGAATCCATAGGATTTGGAAGTTAGAAGCAATTAGAGCTCTTTGCCAAAGCAGTTTTAGTTAGTGTAGTAGTGATGGAGGAGAAAACCTGGGAGAATTAGGCTGAATAGTACATAGGAGGTAAAGATGTGACAGCAAATTTTAAAGTATTCTTTTTATGATATTGATTGAAAAACAATGGGGAAAAATTGTGAATTGGCTGCAGAAAGTTTTTTTTTAAGACGAGAGAAACTTAAACATATCTGATATTTACAAAAGCAGCAGAGACAGAGGCTGATGATAGAAGTGAGAAAGAAGCACAGCGACAGAACCAGGGGGAGGTTCTGATTAAAAGCAAAGGTAGGGGAATTAAATCAGAATAAGAAAAGGGAAAAATGGAAAAGATGAGAGAAAATTTAGAAAAGCACGTAGGTATGGGGATGAAAGGCAAAGGAACTTAAAGAGCCTGCATTTTCTTTTTCAATTTTATTGTGTTTTTGGTGAACGTTTACACAGGAAATTAGTTCTCATTTAACAATTTCGGTACATATTGTTCAGTGACATTGGTTACCTTCTTCACAATATGTCATCATTCCTGTTATTTCCATTTTGGTTGTTCTTTTTCCCTTAATCTAGCTTCCCTGTCCCCCCTTGCCTTCTCATTTTTGCTCTAGGGTAGATGTTAACCATTTGGTTTCATCTAGGTGATTATTTAGAGGAGCACATAATTTACTTTATGGGCCAATCTGCCATTTGGCTGAAAGGTGACTTCTGGGAGTGATATCAATTCCAACTTTAAAGAGTATTTCAGGGTGATAGTCTCACGGGTTCATCTAATTTCTACCGGTCCAGTAAATCTGGCCTTTTTTTGGGAACTTGAGTTTTGTTCTACATTTTTCTCCCATTTTCCCTGGGTTCCTGGTCAGTAGTGGTAGCTGGCACCATCTAGTTCTTCTCGTCTCAAGGTAGGTGATGTCGTTGTTCGTGTAGACTCCTGGTTCTGTAGCCTAATTTCTTCTTTGAATCTTTGGTTTCCTTCTTTCTCTTTAGCTCTGGAGTAGTAGAGACCAATAGTTGTATCATAGATGGCCACTCACAAGCTTTTAAGACCCCAGATGCTACTCACCAAATTCAGATATAGAACCTTACCTTTATGTACTATATTCTGCCAATTGACTGAGTTGCCCCATGAGACTATGGTTCTAGGCCCTCAAACCCAGTAGACCAAACCTGTGAGATGCTTGGTTGTGTCCAGAACTGTCTCTAACTGTGCCTGCATGTGCTTTATTTTATATTTGAACATACATAGAGCACACATAAACGTGTATATACCTATACCTACAGTTATTCATGTATACCTTCCTGTACATTTATACATCTATGTAACCAAACACTTATTTTTTAGTTGTCATTACTGTTGTTCCAAAATTGTATATCCCCCAATGAACTTTTTGAAATAAATTTCCAGATAAATTGTTTGCTGACATTAGTACATATATCACAGTTTTTCAGTGTTATCTTTAATTGTGTCTATACCCTTCTATTTGTGCTCAAACACTTGTCTTTACTATGGTCGTGCTGGGCTCACTACTTCCACATTCAGAGCCACATTTCCCATCACCAAAAATATCAATTCCCTAAGTTCCAAAGCATACTTACCTCCCCCCTTTTTCCCTGGTAATCACCAATGAATATTGATCTGTCTATATTTATCTGTTCATATCTTCTTATGAAAGAGGAATCATACAATATTTGTCCTTATATGCTTGACTTGGAAACCCTGATGGCAAAGAGTTTAAGTGCTATGGTTGCTAACCAAAAGGTCAGCAGTTTGAATCCACCAGGTGCTCCTTGGTGACTCTATGGGGGCAGTTCTACTCTGTCCTATAGGGTCGCTATGAGTCGGAATGGATTCAATGGCAATGGGTTTTTTATGCTTGACTTATTTCACTTAGCATTATGCCCTTCGATCCATCTATGATTGTGGACTCATCATTGTTCTTTATGGTTGCATTATATTTCAATGTGTATATGGACTACAACTTGCTTATCCATTCATCTGTTGATGGATGCTTCCTTTGTTTCCATTGTTCTGCTATTGTGAAGAAAGCGGCAATGAACTTAGGAGTGCATATATCTGGTTGTGTCAGTAATTTTAGGGCTGTAGGATATATTCCTAGGAGTGAGATTGCTGGATTGGAACGTAGCTCTATTTCTAGTTATTTTAAGGAATCGCCAAGCCATTTTCCATACTACCATTTTACAGTCCCACCAGCAATGAATAAATGTTCCAATCTCCCCACATCCTCGCCAACATTTGTTATTTCCTTTTTTTTTTTTTTTTGGATCAGTGCCGTTCTAGTATGAGTGAAGGGGTATCTCATTGTAGTTTTCGTTCGCGTCTCTCTAATGGCTAATGATCTTGAGCATCTTTTCATATGTTTGTTGACTGCTTGGATGTCTTCTTTGGTGAAGGTTCTGTTTTTGTCCTTTGCTCATTTTATAATTGGGTCATTTGTGTTTTGGTTGTTGAGTTATTGAAGTTTTCTATAAATTTTGAAGATTAGACCGTTATCTGATGAGCCTTTTCTGAAAATTTTTTCCCAGTCTGTTGGTTCTCTTTTTACTCTTTTAATGAGAAGTTTATAATTTTTATGAGATCCTACTTATCTATTTTGTCTTCTATTTGTGCATTTGTTATAATGCTTGTTATCCTATTTTTTACAGAAGATTAGGTCCCATAGTTTTCTTCCAGGAATTTTATGGTTTTAGGTTTGATGTTTAGGACTTCTTCCTTCAGTACCATCGGTTCCTGATCATATGCCACCTCTTGAAATGGTTGAATATCGACTAATTCTTTTTGGTTAATAACTCTGTGTATTCCTTCCATCTTCTTTTGATGCTTCCTGCATCATTTAATATTCTCCCCATGGAATCCTTCACTATTGCAACTTGAGGCTTGAATTTTTTCTTCAGTTCTTTCAGCTTGGGAAACACTGAGCATGTTCTTCCCTTTTGGTTTTTCTATCTCCAGCTCTTTGCACATGTCATTATAATACTTTTTGTCTTCTCAAGAGGCCCTTTGAAATCTTCTTTTCAGTTCTTTTACTTCATGAATCCTTCCTTTTGCTTTAGCTGCTGGACGCTCAAGAGCAAGTTTCAGAGTCTCCTCTGACATCCATCTTGGTCTTTTCTTTCTTCCCTGTCTCTTTAATGACCTCTTGCTTTCTTCATGGATGATGTCCTTGATGTCATTCCACAACTCGACTGGTCTTCAGTCACTAGTGTTCAATGCATCAAATCTATTCTTGAGATGGTCTCTAAATTCAGGTGGGATATACTCAAGGTCATATTTTGGCTCTCGTGGACTTGCTGTGATTTTCTTCAGTTTCAGCTTGAACTTGCATATGAGCAATTGATGGTCTGTTCCACAGTTGGCCTCTGGCCTTGTTCTGACTGATGGTATTCAGCTTTTCCATCATCTCTTTCCACAGATGTAGTCAGTTTGATTTCTGTGTGTTCCATCTGGCGAGGTCCATGTGTATAGTCGCCATTTATGTTGGTGAAAGAAGGTATTTGCAATGAAGAAGTCATTGGTCTTGCAAAATTCTATCATTTGATCTCTGGCATTGTTTCTATCACCAAGGCCATATTTTCCAACTACTGATCCTTCTTCTTTGTTTCCAACTTTCGCATTCCAATCACCAGTAATTATCAATGCATCTTGATTGCATGTTTGATCAATTTCAGACTGCAGAAGCTGATAAAAATCTTCTATTTCTTCATCTTTAAACCAAGGGGTTGGTACGTAAATTTGAATAATAGTTGTATTAACTGGTCTTCCGTATGGATATTATCCTATCACCGACAGCATTGTACTTCAGGATAGATCTTGAAACATTCTTTTTGACAATGAATGCAACACCATTCCTCTTTGAGTTGTCATTCCCAGCATAGTAGATTATATGATTGTCTGATTCAAAATGGCCAATACCAGCCTATTTCAACTCACTAATGCCTAGGATATTGATGTTTATGTGTTCCATTTCATTTTTGACATTTTCCAATTTTCCTAGATTCATACTTTGTACATTCCAGGTTCCAATTATTAATGGATGTTTGCAGCTGTTTCTTCTCATTTTGAGTCGTGCCACATCATTGAATGAAGGTCCCGAAAGCTTTACTCCATCCACATCATTAAGGTTGACTCTACTGTGAGGAGGCAGCTCTTCCCCAGTCATCTTTTGAGTGCCTTCCAACTTGGGGGGCTCATCTTCCAGTACTATATCAGACAATGTTCCGCTGCTATTCATAAGATTTTCACTGGCTAATGGTTTTCAGAAGTAGACTGCCGGGTCCTTGTTCCTAGTTTGTCTTAGTCTGGAAGCTCAGCTGAAACCTGTCCTCCATGGGTGACCCTGCTGGTATCTGAATACTGGTGGCATAGCTTCCAGCATCACAGCAACACAGAAGGCCCCACAGTACGACAAACCAACAGGCACGTGGGGGAAGAAGTCAGTTTATGTTTCCCAAATTGGAATGGCCAATAGATAACACCTTAGGCTATGGCAGACCTGTTTCTTCAGTGATTTTTTATATTTTCAATTTAAAAATTTCATTTATTCTCTTTACTTTGCTGGAAGATTGAAAGTGATAATGCCGATAAAACCCTGTGCCTCTGATTAGTTGTTTTAATTATTGTCCATAAAGATGAATACCTCAGTCATTTGGTACACGAAGAGGAAGTCCCCAAATGGGAGAATGGGTTTTAATAATCTTTTCACTACTGTGAGGCAGCAGCCATTTGGCAAGGAAAAATTTTATCTAAATAGTAATTAACACATAGGAAAATCTTGTAGATGGGGGAAGCTGTATAAAATCCATGAGTCGGAATCTACTGCATGGCACAGAACAACAAAAGTGTGGAAATGGACCACTTGGTGGTAGCTGCTGGACAGTTTGAATTTGTATAATTTTATCTGGGTTATAAGTGTGACAACTGAGCCACAACTGTTTGAGCAAAATTAAAAAAAAAAAAATTTTCCCCACCAGTACCTTTGTGTAACTTGGTTCTTTTTATCTGCTCCTTGATGGGTGTGAGAATGGTAGGTTTTTAAAGAGGCCATACCAACGAATTTTGGAAGTGCCTGAAGCCGCTTATGGCTCTTCCCTGTGCCGCCATCCGGATGAAGTTGCCCTCCCTTTAGGTTCTACTTTTCTGCCTCAAGAACTTGGTTTTGTTTCACGGCCAAAGTTTCTGTAGTTAGCCGATAAAAATTCAAATAAAGTTCTTTAAATTTTTTTGAATAGCACAAATAACTAAATTCTGATTTAAAGCTGCCTCTATATAGCAACCATTTTTTTTTTAAAGCTTCAGGTCTGTGCAGCAATTTTTTGTTTGTAATCTATTTTTAACAGTTTCACTGTTTGAGGTAAAAAAACTATTGTCATGTCTCAAAATTGTGGCTATATACAGTTTTTACACTTTTCCAAGAAGTTATTTGATGAGTTCTACTCAAAACATGTAGTTCTGTTGAAGCTTTAATTTAGTTCCACTGGAAACCCTGGTGGCATTGTGCTTAAGTGCTACAGCTGCTAACCAAAGGGTCAGCAGTTCAAATCCACCATGGGCTCCTTGGAAATCCTGTGGGGCAGTTCTACTCTTTCCTATAAGGTCGCTATGAGTCAGAATCGACCTGATGGCAATGGGTTTGGTTTTTTTGGGTCGGCAAAACTCCAGCTATAGCACCCAGTAGTAAGCCATAGCGAGTAATTGGCTTCTGCCCAAGTCTTTTTAACTGTTTAACTCTTTTAATGAGTCTTTTGAACTCCAGAAAGTCTGGAGAACAAAATACAAATGCAACAGTGTTTATAAAAGCTATTACACAAAAACACCAATATCCAGAGAGATTAAAATGCTTAGAGAGAAAAATATAAATTGGGAAAATACTAGTAAATAGACAACATGAATACAGATAGTGCCCGCTTTTCAAAAGTTCACCTTATGCCACTTCACTTTTATGAGAAGCCTACGTTAGTACTTGTTTCTGCTAACCAAAAGAAATCTGAAGAGGGTTTTCTCTTTTACAAAAGAAAGGTGAAAAGGGAAAATAGCGTTCAGCAATAGAGCCACACTCATTCTCACTCCTTCAGGGCCAGCAAGACACTGAGTAAAGTGTCTACGCGTTCACCACCCGTTTTATAGAGAGCAGCTTGACTAAACTCTTCCGTTCAAACTACTCCACCCTTAGTGAAAGACCCAGCCACATCTATTGAAAAGCCTGGTGACATATAAATGCACCATGCATCTCGAGATCCCATCATCAACTTGTCACTCCCTGTGCTTTCTCTAACTGTAGGATCCATGAATCAATATTAATCCTGCTCTTCTATGGAATTCGAGCCCCGGCCCTTCAGCCCAGCCCCATGTGGCATTGCCAGCTAGGCTACCGCGGCTACTGTCGTCACCACCACCACCTCTCAGGCTTCCAGTGTGCTCGCTTCCCGATTCTGTGGAGTGAAACTATACCGTGCAGACATTGTTTCCGTTTCTGGATGAAAACCCCAGGTTTTGCTCAGTGTAACTTGTTACAGCCAATGAACCAAGAGGCTGAGGTGGGAGATCAGAAAGACAACTTTACTTCATTGTACAAGGAAAGGAGCAGTTGGGGCTGTTGCCTCTAAGACTGCCTGCAGCCAGCGTGAGGAGGTGGACTTTTATCGAGAAAACACAAGGAAATGCAAATTCATCACGAATATTCAGGATTGGCCTTCAGGCAGGCACCCAGAGCTTGGGGATGACTATGCATTTTCTTTAGACAAGGGTTTGATCTCCCAGGATGGAGGAAGGGATGAATTTTTCTTCATTAGGATGTTAAGTCTCCAGCCAGAGGTGGGTTGAGGCCATCTATGCCCATCCTGTGGTTATCTTGCCAAGGACAATTTCAGAAGAAAAGGCTGCTTATTTTGCTTGGTGTAGGAGGGAAAGTCAGAGCAGGTGTCTCTTAGAAGGGTTGGGCTCGAAGCAGCCTGTTTCATTTCTGCTTTATATAGGCCACATGTCTGTCATTTCATTCCTGCTTTTTTTTGCTATATATTAGTGTTAGTTTAGGTTTTACATAGGATTTGGTAGGTTATTGTTTGGATCTAGTAATCGCTTCTTCGCTTTGGCTTTTTGGCTTACAGAAGGTTTCAAAGGAATGCTGTACTTTCGAATAGCAGGGAAAACCTGTATGCAGAGACGAGGACATTCCCCCACAGCCAAAAGAGAGAAAAAGCATTCCCTTAGAGCTGGTAACCTGAATTTGGACTTCTACCCTCATAACTGTGAGAAAATAGATTTCTGTTTGATTAAACCACCCACTTGTGTATTTTTGTTATAGCAGTACTATGTAACTAACATACCAGGCTACTTTAGATTCACTGAATTTGTTTATGGTCTCAGAATACCAATTAAAATATACTTTTAGGGCTCTTTAGATTTAGTACTGTGTTTCGTGTTGGTTTGTTTGTTTGTTTGTTTCTAATTTGTCCTGAAGATAAACAATCTTTTTCTAAAGAGAATGAGTTCTATTGGGGTCGCTGAAATTCCGAATTATTGTTAGTTAAGTGGTTTCAGAGATTTAACAAACCTCTGGGTCTGAGGACCAAATGTACTTGCAGGCATGCTTGCTGAAGTGAGTGATGGGGGGGCGGGGAGCTTCCACTTCCTCTTAATGTATAGCCAATTTCTTAGTTTCCTCTTTCAGGAGCAATCTCAGATCCTAACCAAGAACACAAATCTGTTCTGGACTTGAACCAGGAAGGTGTCTGTCTGTCTTAGTTACCTAGTGCTGCTATAACAGAAATACAAGTGGATGGCTTTAATGAAGAGAAATTTATTCTTTCACAGCCTAGTAGGCTAGAATTCTGAATTCAGGGCGCCAGCTCCAGGTGAAGACTTTCTCTTTTGGCTCGGGGGGAAAGTTCTTGTCATCAATCTTCCCCATTCGAGGAGCTTCTCAGGTCCAAAGGATGCGCACTGCTCATGGCATTCCTTTCTTGGTGGTGTGAGGTCCCCTGTCTCTCTGTTTCCCTCTCTCTTTTATATCTCAAAAGAGGTTAGCTCAAAACACAATCTAGTCTTGTAGATTGTCCTGCCTCATTAACATAAAAAAATTTTTTTTTTTTTACATAGCTCTCAGTAATCCCATCTCGTAAACATCATAAAGAAGGATTTATTACACATAGGGAAATCATATCAGATGACAAAATGGTGGACAGTCACACAACACTGAAAACCATGGCTTAGCCAAATAGATAATGCCTGTTTTTGGGGAACACAATTCAATCCATGGCAGTGTGTATCCATAGAACCAATTTGTCTTAGTCCTGATGAGACAGGGATCTTTTTCTTTTCTGGACTCCAACCAGAAAAAGTAATTACACTTCTCTGGATTCTATCCAGAAGTTTCTTGGATTTTTGACTGAGAATGGGAATTCCCTTATTCAAAAAGTCAAACCAAATAAACTCAGAGAGCTGCAACACAATCAATAGGGTAGAGCCCAGAATTCCTGAAAATGCATTGGTAAACCCCAGGTGTCAACAACAGAGCCAGAGACCTTGAACAGCTGGGCGGGTGCTTTGCCTTACGCTTGTCCCAAGGCTCACAGAGTCTTCTATGGATCCCACTTCTGATGCCAAATTGCTGTTAGAAAAATATTCTCACGGAGTGAATTTTATAGAGTTTATTTTGCTTTCTGACAGTTTCATGAACCAGCGGCATAGCTTCAGTGAGACTTGCTCCTCTGGACACACAAAAGTTAGGAGTTTTTATAAGATATAAAGCAGAGAGAGAGAGAGATTGGGAAAACAAACAATAAACCATGTAAGAGCAGGAGGTACAGAGAGTCTTACTATTTGTCTGAGTCAAGATAAACTTAACTTTTCTGTATCTTTAATCATTTCCTTAACTGTAAAATAGGCTTAGAAGAGTCCTATCTGGCTTATATGAATATTGTGAGACCATGGAAGATGTTTTACAAAGTGCTTAGCCATTTGCATAGAACTTATTTTTGTGATTGTTCTGTTAAAAAAATAAATTCTTGAATTAGCTCAAAGGAATGACACAGTATTCCATTGCTTGATTATTTAATGAACAATTTGAAAATTGGGACACTATCTCTCCTTGCAAGAAGAAAAATGTTCCTGGGGACTGGAGATTTTACAGAGGGTTAAATACAAGTTTGTTTTGCTTAATAAATACAAGTTTCCATGGTGACAAAGTTCATAAAGGTTACTGATTTATCATTTAAAAAAAAATAACTCTGGGAAGTCTGGCTATTAACATGTTTGTAGCTCTGAGACCCCTTGAAGATAAGTTCGAGGGAACACGTGGTCTTTTTCATTTAACCACAGGTAATGGACTTGTTATTGACTACAGTTTTAGGCTGGATAAAACAAGTTAATGCTTCCAAGTAGTTTCCAGTTTTGTGTGAAAAACAAGTTAACACACCTGCAGGCAAGATTAGAATAGTTTTGTAGTTTGGGGCCAGGCTTTTTTAGGCTTGTAGGTGATCGAATTAAATTGTCTATTTTAAGTTTTATTTCACAGTTACACGTAAGGTACAGGTACAAAAGTTTGAAACTCAGGTTTCTTCCTTCATTAACGGGGTATATGACCATTTCATTACTTGAGATCCAGGAGGTAGAAGACAAATTATGCATCTTTATTCTCAAACAGTAAAGTAAACATACTAGTATTTCTCCTTTATTCTCTCATTGGAGAATAAACCAAACCAACCCTGTTGCTATGGAGACTCTCAAACTAATAGCGACCCCATAGGACAGAGTAGAGCTGCCTCATGGGGTTTCCAAGGCTGTAATCTTTAGGGAGGAAACCCTGGTAGCATAGTGGTTAAGTGCTACAGCTGCTGACCAAGACGTTGGCAGTTTGAATCTGCCAGGTGCTCTTTGGAAACTCTGTGGGGCAGTTCTACTCTGTCCTACAGGGTCGCTATGTTCTACCCTGTCCTACAGGGTCGCTGTGAGTCGGAATCAACTCGACGGCAGTGGGTTTGGTTTTGGTTTGAATCTTTAGGGAAGCAGACTGCCACTTCTTTATTCTGCAGAGCACTGGTGGGTTTCAAATGCTGACCTTTCTGTTAGCAGCTGACGGCTTAACCATTGTGACACCGGGGCTCCTTGTTGGAGAATAAAGATGTATAATTTGTCTTTTACATTACATTCTGGGTGCTAAAAGAAGGAGCCTGGGTGGCATAAGGTCAAGCATTGGACTGTTAAGCGAAAGGTTGGTGGTTCGAACCCACCCAGCGATTCCCTGGGAGAAAGACCTGGCAATCTGCTCCCTTAAAGATTATAGCCTAGTAAACTCTGTGGGGGCAGTTCTGCTCTGTCACGTGGAGTAGCTGAGTGGAAAGAGACTCCGTGGCATCTAACAGCAACAACTAAAAAAAGTAACATTTTATTGCTCTTTTTCCTATATAGTTTGAAGCAAATATAGCTATAAAACCCATTTGGAATAAATAAGATTTTGGGGCGCATTTATAATAGTTGATCACTGGAAATTACAGTTGCATTTTATTCTTCAGAACACATCGTTAAATTTTATGTGAATATAAAAATTAAGGTTTATTTTATCAAAGTAAACTTCAATGGGTTTAAAGTTAAAAATATAAAGAAAACTTAAAAAGTAAGCTGGTGCAGCTATACCAATATCAGACGGTAGAATTTAATGTAAGAAACACTTCCAGAGGCAAAAGGGATATTTATTATTGATAAAGGTATGGGTTTATTGGTACAATATCACCACCCTAAATCTTTTTGCCCCCACCAATGCTCCAAAATACACAGGCAAAAATTACAGAAGAAAAGGAAAGAGAAGCAATGCCACAATAATTTTTGGACATACCAACACACCTTTTTCCATAGCTATAATGTTACAGAGACAGGATAACACAATTAAGGAGCTTTTAAAATGAGGTATATAGAAAAGCACCCAATGACAAAATTCACGTTTCTTTGCAAGCGGATGAACATTTACCAGAATTAACCATGCACTAAACCATAAAGAAAGCATATTTGATGATGATGTCATAGGTTGCGTTTCTTGGGATGTAGTCTAAGATTTGTGTGAAGCAAGTTAATTATGGAATGCCCTTGTGATTATCACCTCTGGAGGAGGGGAGGAAAGGAAGCAGGAATGGGGAGAGGGAGGTATTAGATGACAATTGAGTCTTAAAATTGCGAAGCTGGGATATGCCATCAGAAGTATCCTGAATTGGGATGAGAGGCCTTCTTATTAAATGTGGGCCGTCCCTGTAAGTCCTGAGGTGATCTTTTCAGCTGATGCCCTTCTCAAAGGGTACAGAAGTTCAGGACTTTTTGCTTCTAGCAATCTAAACAGCTGCGGGGTAGGAAGGCAGAAAGTCAGTAGTCTTAAAAGCAGGTGTTTTGGTTTCCTAGTGCTGCTGTAACGTAAATACCAGTAGTGGATGGGTTTTAAAAAAACAAAAATTTTTTCACAATTCAGAGGGCTAGCAGTTCAAATTCAGAATACTGGCTCTAAGGCAAGGTTCTCTCTGTGTTAGGTCTGCGTGAAGATCTATGTTTCCTCCAGCATTCCAGGGTTCCTTGATGATCTTGGTGTGGCCTGGCATCTATCTACCCCCATTTGTGCTTGCTTGTCTCTTTGTCTATGCTGTTACTTGTAACTCAACGGAGATTAGATTTAGGACATTGATAGGACCTCATCAGTATAAGTTATAACATAGAAAACCCTGTCCCCAAATGGGATTACATTCACAGGTATAGAAGTTAGGATTACAACATATATTTTTCGGGAACACAATTCATAACGGGGGTCTATGTTGTATCATTTAATTTTCAATTTCTTCTGGGCTGGAAACTGCAGAAGATTCAAAAAAATTATAAAATTCAAGTTTCTCCCAAGATTACTCAACATTTCTAAGTGTAGCCTTCATTTGAAATCCAAATCTCATTAAGATACTGAATAAATGCTAATACTAATGTTTAGTTTTGAAGTAGATGTAGACTTCTCAATTTTAATTGAATTTAATTATGGCTATCATATACCCTTTATAAGACTGAAGAAGATAATATAATTAAGTATGTGTATATATTTTGTTAAGTGAAAGACTACATACATTTTAAAAGAATTTATTATGAAATTTTGGCTTTTTTTCTTTTGTGTATTTGGAATTTCTAGTAATTACTTTCTCTTTGAATATCTCGCTGTAGATCGCTTATGTCATCAAAATTGATGAGAAAATATACACTTTTCATCTTGAAAAACAGTAAGTAGCCATTTTTTCCATACAGTTGTTTTTAGTGTATATTTTTAAGCACTTACATTCTCTTTTTTCTACTTTGACTCTGTGAGGAAACCAATATTAATAACCTCGTGTGTATCTTTCCACAGTTTTCTATTCTAAATTCCATTTAACCTCTTCATAAACAGTATAGAAAGATACAGGCAGAAATTTTATTTTTACAAAATTGTCATTATTCTAGATACAGTATTTTGCAACTGGAAGGTCTTATTTATAAATAAAGCCTAGTGTTCATTTTCTTGCTCTATGTATATATTTCAGCTCATCCTTTAATTACTACATAACATTGCATAGCACATAATTTTGATAGGAAAGGAGGGTATTTCTAGGGATTGCCTCTATTGAGTCAAAAACATTATTGTACATATATTCTTATATAGTAGACCTTTTGTTTTGTAGACTTGATATTAAGTTGGTTTCTGGATAAAGGAGTATGAGTAATAATAATAACTGTAATTATAACAAATGAGAGCAACAATTGTGACTGACATTTATTGAGTACATACCGTTTTCTAGGGAAATGTCAAAGCAATTTTCATGTATCAACTGGTTTCTGGTTTTCACAACAATTTCTAAGGTAGACTTTGTTTATTACTCACGTTTTGTACTATTTGAAATTTGTAGAGATATTGCCAGGATACTTTTAGAAAAGCCAGTAGCAATTTAGATCTCCCTAAGTTGCATATTTTTTTTTTTTTAAGTTGCATGATGCAGTAAAAACTATATCTCTTTTTAACTTCAGTTTGTGTTTCCCTAAATAATTTCCTAAAACATTTATTGACTATTTGGATGTTCCGTGTAAGACTTGCCTATTTCTATCATTTTCTCATTATTTTTTATGTATTTTTTCTTATGGATATCTAAAAATAAAAAAAGAAAAATTTTGAGAAAAATGTAAACAATTATGTTATCTCAAATGACGTAGCATTTTGCCTGCATCATCAAAACACAATATTTAGTAAAAAAAATACTTAATACTTAAATACTTAATACTTAAATACTTAATACTTAATACTTACTTAGCAGGTGTCATAAAATTTCATTATTGCCTCCCCCAGACATATTCACATCTTTCACTCCCAGAGCTAATCAGAATCTGATATTGACACAGATTCTTCAGTCATATTTTTATCTTTATTCAACCACATACATAGAGATTCAGAAGAACCATAATGTATTAAGCGTTACTGTAAATAGACGTAAATAAAAACCAATCCGGTTGCCATCGTTTTATTTTGTTTTCTTTCAGTTTGTTCTTAGTCGTTTATTTTCCATCTATGTCTTATCTTTCTGTTTTACTTTTTTTTTGTTGTTATCAGTTAGTGGGAACATTTGTTCATTGTTCGTATTAACTCTTTACCTCTTCTGTCTGTTGCAAATATGCTACTTAGCCTATTGACTCTCTTCTTCCTTTGTGGAAATTATTGCTATGAAAATGAAATTTTCATATAATCACATTTTCATATATTCTTTATAGTTTCCAGATTATTCTCTAGTCTCTCAAATGTTGAATTTTATTGAATTACTCCTACAGAATTAGTTTTAAGAATAATTGTTTTTACATTTAAGATGTAAGATACAGTATGTTTTCAGTTTTTTTTAAACAATGGTAGCACATTTTCCATGTACAATCAGTGCTGGTTTTATTGTTCATCATTATTTCCTTTTTATTTTTCCTTATATTGAAATTTTTTGTGTTGTATGCTTCAGCCGTTGCTTAATTAGAATACTTTCAGATTCTTCGGAGATAATTCATGGTAGGCATGCTTGCTGAATCTGCACATATCTGAAAGTGTTCTTTTGTTTTGTAACATCCTGGCAGTTTGTAGAATTTGTGAGTTATATTTCCTTAACTTTTAACTACTGCCACATTTTTTTATCCTTGGAAAATAATATGATTTCATCTTAATTTTTTCTGTTTCTAGCCTCTATATCATGTTGTTTTTCTGTAATTATTTCCCAGTCTTTTTTTTTATTTCTTATTTGAAAATTTTACTTGCTTCTTTTTTAAAAAAAATCTTGTTGTTGAGAATATACACGTCAAAACATAACACCAATTCAACCATTACTGCGTGTACAATTCAGTGTCATTTAATTCTTCATGTTGCGCATCCATTCTCACCCTCCTTTTCTGAATTATTCCTCCCCAATTAACATAAACTCACTGCCCCCTAAGGTTTCTATCTAATCTTTTGAATTTTTGTTGTCAATTTGATCACATATAGATCTTTAAAGAGCATAATGTTCAAGGCATACATTTCTTATTCGTTAAGCTGGACTACTGCTTGGTTTAAGAAGATTTCAGGGGATATTTTTGGTTTAAGGTTTTAACATTATCTCAGGGCAATAGTTTCAGGGGTTTATCCAGCCTCCATGGCTCCAGAAAGTCTGGAGTCTTTGAGAATTTTAAATTATGTTCTTCATTTTCTCCCTTTTGATCATGATTCTATATAGACTGTTTGATCAAAATATTCTGTAATGGTAGCTGAGCACCATCCAGTTTTTCTGGTCTTATGGCAAAGGAGGGAGCTGCATATGATGGCAATTAGCCACACATTCTGTATCTTCCTTGTATTCCTGACTTTCTTCCTTTGTTGCTGTAGATGAATAGAGACCAATTGTCATATCTTGAATAGCTGCTTGCAAGCCTTTAAGGCCCCAGGCACTACGCAATGAACTACCAAGTAAAACGGAAGCACTAAACATGTTTTTAAGACAGTTAACTAGTATGTCCTGTGAAACCATGACCCTACACCTCCAGGCCAAGGGACCAAATCCCATGAGGTTTTTGGTTGTACATAAGTGGGCTTAGCTTCTACTCTTTTTTTTTTTGTCATGGTAGTAAAGATATTGATCACACTACTTTACCTTACCGCTTTGGCCAAATCAACTTTTTACACGTGTAGAACTTATTGACAACAATTACAGTAATCAACTGTGCAAACCTACCCTTATTCTATGTGGTTTTTCCATTACTGTTGACATTCCCCCTTTCTCCTCCCTCCCTCCCCTGTAACCACTAATAAACTTCTGCCTCTATGTGTTTGCCTTTTCTTGTCTTTTTATGTAAGTAAGGTCATACAATATTTGTTCTTTGGTGATTGACTTATTTCACTCAGTGTAATGCCTTCAAGCTTTTTCCAAATTGTAGCATATATCAAGACTTCGTTTGTTCTACAGGCTGAGTGATATTCCATTGTATGTATGTACCACATTTTGATTATCCATTCATCTGTCGATAGGCATTTAGCTCGTTTCCACCTTTGGGGTATTGCGGATAGTACTGCAGTGAACACTGGTGTACAACTCTCTGTTTGAACCTCTGCTTTCAGGTATTGTGGGTATACACCTAGGAGTGGAATTCCTGGGTCATATAGTAGTTCTGGAAACCCTGGTGGTGTAGTGGTTAAGTGCTACGGCTGCTAACCAGAGGGTCGGCAGTTTGAATCCGCCAGGTGCTCCTTGGAAACTCTGTGGGACAGTTCTACTCTGTCCTATAGGGCCACTATGAGTCGGAATTGACTCGATGGCACTGAGTTTGGGGATTCTTCTTTCCCCGCTGAATGGACTTAGCACACTTTTCGCAAATCAGTTGACCACAGATGTATGGGTTTATTTTTGGACTTTTAATTCGATTACATTGGTCTGTGTGTCTGTTGTAGTTCTATTTTTAGTTTTTTGAGGAACTGCCACACTGTTTTTCACAATGGCTGTACCATTTTGAATTTCCATCAGCAATGGGTAAGGGTTCCAATATATGTATTTTTTTAATCTTTGCCAGTCTAGTGGGAATGAAATGGTGTCTAATTGTGGTTTTGATTTGCAACTCTCTGTTGGTTACTGTGTGAATGTCTTCTTTGGTAACATATCTATTCAAGCCCTCTGCCTATTTTATGTTTGGTTGTCTTTTTGTTGTTAACTTGTTGAATATTTATATGTATCTTGTTTCTTAGATCCTTATCAGACATATGGTTTCCGATATATCCTTCCAGTTGGTAGCGTGACTGTTCACTTTTTTTGTAGTCTTTTGATGAACAAAAGTTTTTAATTTTTATGAGGTCCCACTTAAATATTTTGCCTGTTGTTGTCGTGCTTTTGTTATTGTATTAGATGATCCATCGTTAAAAGCTGGGCCTGACAGCATTGTCCCTGCTTTTTACTCTTAAGGATGTTATGGTTTTAGATGACATATTTAGGGCCTTAATCCATTTTGAATTTATTTTTGTGTATGGTGTGAGGTATGGATCCTGTTTTATGTTTCTGCTTGTAGAAATCCAATTTTTCCAGCACCATTGATTGAAGAGATTCTTCTTTCCCTGCTGAATGGACTTAGCATATTTTTCACAAATCAGTTGACCAGAGATGTATGACTTTATTTTTGGACTTTTAATTCTATTACATTGGTCTGTGTGTCTGTTGTTATGGCAGTAACAGGCTATTTTGATTACTATAGCTGTATATTATGCTTTAAAATTAGGAAGTTTTAAAATCAGGAAGTATGTTTTAAACTCTTTCTTCGTTTGTCTCTTTCAACATTGCTTTAGCTGCTTGAGGCCTCCTGCCATTCCATAGAAAGTTGAGGATTGGTGTTTCCATTTTTTTAAAGAAGGGTGTTGGAATTTTGATATGGATTGCATTGAATCCATACATCGCTTTGGGTAATGTTGACATCTTAACAATGTTAAGTCTTCTAATCCATGAATATGGAAGATCTTTCTACTTATTTAAGTATTCTTTAATCTCTTTCAGCTTTGTTTTATAATATTCATTGTGTAAGTCCTTCATGTCCCTAGTTAGATACATATCTAGGTGTTTTATTGTCTTAAATGCTGTTGTAAACAGAATTGTTTCCCTAATTTCCCTTTCAGATGTCTCATTGCTGGTGTACAGAAACCCAGCCAATTTTTGCATGCTGACCTTGTACTCTGCAACTTTGCTAAATTCCTGTTAGCTCTAGAAGTTTTCTTGTGGTCTCTTCTGGATTTTCCGTGGATTGATTCATATCATCTGAGAATAAAGATAATTTTACTTCTTTTAAATAGGAGTGGTGAGAACAAGGACACTTGTCTTTCTCCTAATTTCAAAGGGATGGCTCTCAGTCTTTTTCCATTAAGTGTAATGGTGGCCATTGGCTTTTCATATATCCCCTGAATAACTTTGAGGAATTTCTCTTCTGTTCCAATCTTCTTTAGGGTTTTCATCAAGAAGGGTGTTGGATTTTATCAAATGCTTTCCTGCATTCATAGAGAGATCATATGGTTCTTTTGTTCTATTGATGTGTTGTATTATGTTCATTGATTTTCTAATACTGAATCATTCCTGCATTCCTGGATTAAATCCCATTTTGTCATGGTGTATGACTCTTTTAATATGCTGTTGGATTCTGTTCACTAGTATTTTGTGGAGGATTTTCGTACCTACATTCATAAGGGATGTTGGCCTGTAGTTTTCTTTTATTGTGGTGTCTTTAGTTTTGGTACAAGGGTTATGTTTGCTACACCAAACAAAATAGGGAATAGTCTTTCTTTATCTTTTGGAAGAGCTGAAATAGTATTGGTGTCAATTCTTCCCTAAATGTTTGGTAGAATTCCCCAGTGAAGCCATCTGGTCCAGGCCTTTTTTTATTAGGAGGTTTTTTGATCACTCGTTATGGGTCCGTTGAGACTTTCTATTTCTTCTTGAGTCAATTTGGGTAGGTTGTGAATTTATAAGAATTTATCCATTTCATCTAAGTTATCCAGCTTGTGTCTATGCAGTAGTTCATAATATTCTGTCATAATTCTTTTTATTTCTATTGGGTCAGTTATAATGTCCCCACTTTCATTTTTTGTTTTGGTTATTTGCATATTTTCTCTTTTTTTGATCAGTCTAGCTAAATGTCAATTTTATTTCAGAGAACAACCACTGGTTTTGCTAATTCTCTCTATTGTGCTCCTGTTTTCGATTTTATTTATTTCTGCTCTGATCTTTGTCATTTTCTTCTTCTGGTAGGTTTAGGCTTAATTTTCTCTTGTCTTTCTAGTCCCTGGAGTTGCCAAGTTAGGGTGTAGGGTTGAGACTGGAATAGAATGTATATTGTTCTGTTGTTGGGCATAGTGTTCTACATATATGTTCGTTAAGTCTAGTTGGTTAATAGTGTTGTTCACATCTTTTGTTTCTTTTTTGATCTTCTTTCTAGATGTTCTGTCCACTATTGAAAGTGTTATGTTGAAGTTTGAACTATGATTTTAGTGCAATCTCTCCCTGAAATACTATCAGTGGTTTCCGTATGTATTTCAGTGCTCTAATGTTGGGTGCATAGATGTTTATGTTTGTTAAATCTTCTTGATTAATTGACCCTTTTATGTCTGTTTAATGTCCATCATTATCTCTTTTAATGATTTTGCCATAAAATTTACTTTGATATTAAGATTGCCATCCCAACTTTCTTTTGTGTATTATTTGCATGGACTATTTTTCTTTATCTTTTCAGTTTCAACCTGTTTGTGTCCTTGGGTCTAGGGTGTGTCTCTTGTAAAAACTATATAGTTGATTATGTTTTTTTCTTTTTTAAAATCTATCTGCCACTCTGCTTTTTGATTGAAGCATATTTCCATTTACTTTCAGTATAATTATCAATAAGAAGTGACTTACTTCTGACATTTTGTTATTTTCGTGTGTGTGTGTGTCGTAGGTTTTCTTTGTCTTTTACACCTGCTTGCTTTTGTATTTTGTTGTTTTATTGTAGTGAGCTAGTTTGGTTTCCTTCTCCTTTCTTTTTTTGTATGTTCTTTAGATTTTTTTTCTTAGTGGTTACCATGACTATTACATTTAACACCTTGTATTTATAACACGCTTGTGTGTTGCTGTGATGCTGGAAGCTATGCCACCGGTATTCAGATACCAGCAGGGTCACCCATGGAGGACAGGTTTCAGCTGAGCTTCCAGACTAAGACAGACTAGGAAGACGGACCCGGCAGTCTACTTCAGAAAACTATTAGCCAGTGAAAATCTTATGAATAGCAGCAGAACATTGTCTGATACAGTGCTGGACGATGGGCCCCCCAGGCTGGAAGGCACACAAAAGATGACTGGGGAAGAGCTGCCTCCTCAAAGTAGAGTCGACCTTAATGATGTGGATGGAGTAAAGCTTTCGGAACCTTCATTTGCTGATGTGGCATGACTCAAAATGAGAAGAACAGCTGCAAACACCCATTAATAATCGGAACGTGGAATGTACAAAGTATGAAGCTAGGAAAATTGGAAATCATCAAAAATGAAATGGAACGCATAAACATCAATATCCTAGGCATTAGTGAGCTGAAATGGGCTGGTATTGGCCATTTTGAATCACACAATCATATAGTCTACTATGCTGGGTACGACAACTAGAAGAGGAATGGTGTTGCATTAATTATCAAAAAGAACGTTTAAAGATCTATCCTGAAGTACAATGCTGTCAGTAATAGGATAATATCCACATGCCTACAAGGAAGACCAGTTAATACAACTATTATTCAAATTTACGCACCAACCACTAGGGCCAAAGATGAAGAAATAGAAGATTTTTATCAGCTCTGCAGTCTGAAATTGATCAAACGTGCAATCAAGATGCATTGATAATTACTGGTGATTGGAAGGCGAAATTTAGAAACAAAGAAGAAGGATCAGTAGTTGGTAATAGAAACAATGCCAGAGATCGAATGATAGAATTTTGCAAGACCAGTGACTTCTTCATTGCAAATACCTTCTTTCACCAACATAAACGGTGACTGTACACATGGACCTCGCCAGATGGAACGCACAGAAATCAAATTGACTACATCTGTGGAAAGAGGTGATGGAAAAGCTCAACATCATCAGTCAGAAGAAGGCCAGGGGCCGACTGTGGAACAGACCGTCAATTGCTCATATGCAAGTTCAAGCTGAAACTGAAGAAAATCAGAGCAAGTCCACGAGAGCCAAAATACGACCTTGAGTATCCCACTTGAATTTAGAGACCATCTCAAGAATAGATTTGATGCATTGAACACTAGTGACCGAAGACCAGATGAGTTGTGGAATGACATCAAGGACATCATCCACGAAGAAAGCAAGAGATCATTAAAATGACAGGAAAGAAAGAAAAGACCAAGATGGATGTCAGAGGAGACTCTGAAACTTGCTCTTGAGCATTGAGCAGCTAAAGCAAAAGGAAGAATTGATGAAGTAAAAGAACTGAACAGAAGATTTCAAAGGGCCTCTCGAGAAGACAAAGTATTATAATGACATGTGCAAAGAGCTGGAGATCGAAAACCAAAAGGAAAGAATATGCTGGGCGTTTCTGAAGCTGAAAGAACTGAAGAAAAAATTCAAGCCTCGAGTTGCAATGGTGAAGGATTCCATGGGGAAAATATTAAATGATGCAGGAAGCATCAAAAGAAGATGGAAGGAATGCACAGAGTCATTATACCAAAAAGAATTAGTCACTATTCAGCCATTTCAAGAGGTGGCATATGATCAGGAACCGATGGTGCTGAAGGAAGAAGTCCAAGCTGCTCTGAAGTCATTGGCGAAAAACAAGGCTCCAGGAATTGATGGAATATCAATGGAGATGTTCCAACAAATAAGTGCAGCGCTGAAGGTGCTCACTCCTCTATGCCAAGAAATATGGAAGACAGCTTCCTGGCCAACTGACTGGAAGAGATCCATATTTATGCCTATTCCCAAGAAAGGTGATCCAACCGAATGTGGAAATGATAGAACAATATCATTAAAATTACACACAAGCAAAATTCTGCTGAAGGTCATTCAAAAATGGCTGCAACAGTATATCGACAGGGAACTTCCAGAAATTCAGGCCGGTTTCAGAAGAGGACGTGGAACCAGGGATATCATTGCTGATGTCAGATAAATCCTGGCTGAAAGCAGAGAATACCAGAAGGATGTTTACCTGTGTTTTATTGATTATGCAAAGGCATTCAACTGTGGATCATAACAAACTATGGATAACACTGCAAAGAATGGGAATTCCAGAACACTTAATTGTGCTCATGAGGAACCTTTACATAGACCAAGAGGTAGTTGTTCGGACAGAACAAGGGGATACTGATTGATTTAAAGTCAGGAAAGGTGTGCGTCAGGGTTATATTCTTTCACCATACCTATTTAATCTGTATGCTGAACAAATAATCTGAGAAGCTGGACTATATGAAGAAGAACGGGGCATCAAGATTGGAGGAAGACTCCTTAACAACCTTCGTTATGCAGATGACACAACCTTGCTTGCTGAAAGTGAAGAGGACTTGAAGCGTTTACTAATGAAGATCAAAGACCACAGCCTTCAGTATGGATTGTACCTCAACATAAAGAAAACAAAAATCCTCACAACTGGACCAATGAGCAACATCGTGATAAACGGAGAAAAGATTGAAGTTGTCAAGAATTTCATTTTACTTAGATCCACAATCAACACCCACGGAAGCAGCAGTCAAGAAACCAAAAGACACATTGCATTGGGCAAATCAGCTGCAATAGACCTCTTGAAAGTGTTGAAGAGCAAAGATGTCACCCTGAAGACTAAGGTGCGCCTGACTCAAGCCATGATATTTTCAATTGCATCGTGTGCATGTGAAAGCTGGACGATGAATAAGGAAGACTGAAGAAAAGTTGATGCTTTTGAATTGTGTTGGCGAAGAATATTGAATATACCATGGACTGCCAAAAGAAGGAATAAACCTGTCTTGGAAGAAGTACAACCAGAATGCTCCTTAGAAGCAAGGATGGAGAGACTGCGTCTTACATACTTCGGACGTGTTGTCAGGAGGGATCAATCCCTGGAGAAGGACATCAGGCTTGGCATAGTACAGGGTCAGTGGAAAAGAGGAAGATCCTCAACGAGGTGGATTGACACAGTGGCTGCAACAATGAGCTCAAGCATAACAATGATTGTAAGGATGGCGCAGGACTGGGCAGTGTTTTGTTCTGTTTTGCATGGGGCCGCTAAGCGTCGGAAGCCACTTCAGTGGCACCTAACAACAACAACATTTATAACATCCTAGGGTAAGTACATTAATAATATACAAGAAATTTGATATCTATGTCATTCCTTGCCCCTTCCAGCATGTTTTGGTTGTTGACAAATACATCTTTATATTTCCTGTACCCTGTAGCTGAGTTTTATCACTACTTTGTATACATGTGTTATGAACAAAACAACTGGAATGATCCAGCACAAATACCTTATTACTAGCCCTTCTACTTGCCCATACAATTCCCTTTATTAGGGATCTTTCTTTTTATGTGTGTCTTTCTGATGTCTTTTCCTACTATCTACAGAACTCCCATTAGTATCTTTTGTAGGGCCACTCCGGTGGATATGAACTATCTCAGCTTCTGTTTGTCTGGGAATGTTTTAATTTCACTCTCATTTTTGAATGACAGTATCACTGGCTATAGTATTCTTGGTTGACAGTTATTTTAGCATTTTAAATATTTCAATCCATTGCTTTCTGGCTTCCAGAGTTTCTGAGGAGAGATTGGCATTTAATCTTATGGGGGATCCTTTGTACGTTACTGCTTCTTGCTGCCTTTTCAGGATTCTGCTTTTTTATCTTTGCTTTTTATCAGTGTAACAATGATGTGTCTAGGTATAGAGCTCTTTGGGATTATCATGTTTGGGCTTCTTTGAGCTTCTTCAGTTTGTAGATTCATATCCTTCTTTAGATTGATGAAATTTTCTATGATTTTTTCATATATTCTGTCCTTTTCTCTCTCTCTCATATCTTTCTGGAATTCCCATGATGCATATATTAGGTCTCTTGTTATTGTCCCATGATGCCATTAAACTGTGCTCAGCCTTCCATAGCCTCCGTTCTTGTTGCTCTTCTGCCTCTGTAATTTTACCTATCCTATTCTCTAATTCTGATTCTTTATTCTGAATTATTAAATCAGTTGGTAAGTCTTTCTATTGTGTTTCTCATTTCATTTATTGTCCTTTTCTGTTGCAACATGTGTTTTGTAGTTCCTCATTTTGTTCTCTCATTGTTTTCCTTAATTCTTTGAGATTTTTTGTCTATGTTTTACCTTAACTAATTATATTTAACATTGTTGTATTATGTGCTTCCATTTTTTTCATTATTTGGTTGTCCCTAGATGTGTTTTCACGCTCTTCGTCATGTTGATTTGGATAGGCCATAATTTCTCTGTTCTTTGTGTGTCTTGTGATTTTTTTTGTTGGGGCATTGGAATTTTTGAGGGTGTTAACTTTCTCAGTTCTCCTCAGTATTTGATATTTTTGCCTGTACTGTTTTCTGCAAAAAACTCTTAGGTGGGCAGAGCCTTCGGCTTCTATTACTGTTTCCTCTCCTTCTCTGTAATAGCTCCATTTCCCTCCTTGGTTTAATTATGTATTGGAAAGTTCCAGATCTTGGTTTTCAACTTTTAATGCCTCCCAAACACACCAGAGAGCATGCTGTTGTCAATCTGTCCACCAGCAGGTTTTGCTACTCAGGTGAGTTATCATACAATAATAAATCTGTCCACTCTCTCTCTCTCTTTCTGGTTATTACTCCATTCCCTTCCCTTTTTCTGCAACCATGTTTTCATTCAGAAAATGCACAGCCAGTGAGCTCCCTTCTGGCTGGGTGTTGCCCTCTGGTTTTGCCCAAAGCTTCCTTCCCTCTTTCTGTGTGGGCTGCTTATACCTGAGCTGGCATTCATGGGACGCACTGGCTGACTTTTCTCCATTTTAGGAGGAGGAGGACTGTCCTCCCCAGAAACCCCTCTGAGAGATATGTCCATCCCTCAGTAGATTGTTGGCTGTGAGTGTAGCCTCTAAAAAAGAAGCCTGCTTCCTAGCACACAGCAGCGTCTTTTAGCAGTCCTCAGTGCCAACTGGAAGTGGGGGCCCAAAATGACCCCCCAGGGAAGTTTGTTCTGTTGGTTTCAGAGGCCTCAGCTACGGGGTGCACAGGGAGACAGGTAGAATGTTGACTATGGGAGCAGGCTTCACTGCAGGGACCTTCTGTAGCAATTTACACCCAGCTTGCATGTAACAGTGTCCTAGTGGGGGAGGTGCTGGCACACACGAAACAGACCTGTGGGGAGGTTTGCTTTATTGATTTTATAGCAGAAACATGGGTTCCTGTCTCTTTGTCTAGACAGAGGGTGAAGTGGTTAGGGAAGCTGACTCTTTTGCTAAGGTCACTTCCCCAATCCACAGCAGCTAGTGTCCTGTGTGGCTGCGGGGAGGGGCAGGGACAGTCGGAGTGGCAATTTTCCTACCATATGTGACTCCTTGATGATTTGTGGATTCTTGCCTGTCTGCAGCTCCCCATGCCTTTCTTTTGATCCCCAATTCAGAGTTCCTTAAAGCTGACCAATATTTCCTTGTTGTATTTGTAGGGGAGGGTCAGAACAATGATCTGTTTATGCTGCCATCTTCCCAGAAACGAAGTCTTTATTTATTTATTTTATTTTTTAATTAAAAAAAATTTTTTTTTTGTGCTTTAAGTGAAAGTTTACAAATCAAGTCAGTCTCTCACACAAAAACTTATATACACCTTGCTACATACTCCCAGCTGCTGTCCCCCCAATAAGACAGCCCACTCCCTCCCTCCACTGTGTCTTTTTGTGTCCATTTCGCCAGCTTCTAACCCGCTCTACCCTCTCATCTCCCCTCCAGGCAGGAGATGCCAACATAGTCTCAAGTGTCCACCTGATCCAAGAAGCTCACTACTCACCAGAATCCCTCTCCAACCCGTTGTCCAGTCCAATCCATGTCTGAAGAGTTGGCTTCAGGAATGGTTCCTGTCCTGGGCCAACAGAAGTTCTGGGGGCCATGACCACTGGGTCCTTCTAGTCTTAGTCAGACCATTAAGTCTGGTCTTTTTGTGAGAATTTGGGGTCTGCATCCCACTGCTCTCAGGGGTTCTCTGTTGTGTTCCCTGTCAGGGCAGTCATTGGTTGTAGCTGGGCACCATCTAGCTCTTCTGGTCTCAGGCTGATGTAGTCTTTGGTTTATGTGGCCCTTTCTGTCTCTTGGGCTCATAATTACCTTGAGTCCTTGGTGTTCTTCATGCTTGTTTGATCCATGTGGATTGAGACCAATTGATGCATCTTAGGTGGCCACTTGCTAGCGTTTAAGACCCCAGATACCACTCTTCAAAGTGAGATGGAGAATGTTTTCTTAATAGATTTTATTATGCCGATTGACTTAGATGTCCCCTGAAACCATGGTCCCAAAACTCTTGCCCCTGCTACGCTTGCCTTCGAAGCATTCAGTTTATTCAGGAAACTTCTTTGCTTTTGGTTTAGTCCAGTTGTGCTGACCTCGTCTGTATTTTGTGTTGTCTTTCCCGTCACCTAAAGTAGTTCTTATCTTCTGTCTAATTAGTGAATACCCCTCTCCTATCTTCCCTCCCTCCCCCCTCTCATAACCATCAAAGAATAATTTCTTCTCTATTGAGACTATTTCTGAAGTTCTTGTAATGGTGGTCTCACACAATATTTGTCCTTTTGAAACTAATTTCACTCAGCATAATGCCTTCCAGATTCCTCCGTGTTATGAGATGTTTCACGGATTCCTCATTGTTCTTAATGGTTGTGTAGTACTCCATTATGTACATTTACCATAATTTATTTATCCATTCATCTGTTGATGGGCACCTTGGTTGCTTCCAACTTTTTGCTATTGTAAACAATGCTGCAGTGAACATGGGTGTGTATATATCTGTTCGTGTAAAGGCTCTTAATTCTCTAGGATATATTCCAAGGAGTGGTATTGCTAGATCTTATGGTAGTTCTATTTCTAGTTTTTAAGGAAGTGCCAAATTGATTTCCAAAGTGATTGTAACATTTTACATTCCCACCAGCAGTGTCTAAGTGTTCCAACCTCTCCACAGGCTCTCCAACATTTATTGTTTTGTGTTTTTTGGATTAGTGCCAGCCTTTTTGTTTATTTTTTTGTTGGAATGAGAGGAAATCTCATTGTAGTTTTGATTTGCATTTTTCTAATGGCTAATGATTGTGAGCATTTCCTCATGTATCTGTTAGCTACCTGAGTGTCTTCTTTAGTGAAGTGTCTGTTCATATCTTTTGCCCATTTTTTATTTAGGTTGTCTTTTTGTCGTTGAGTTTTTGCAGTATCATGTAGATTTTAGAGATCAGGTGCTGATGGGAAATATCATAGCTAAAAACTTTTTCCCAGTCTGTGGGTAGTCTTTTTACTCTTTTGGTGAAGTCTTTGGATGAGCATAGGTGTTTGATTTTTAGGTGCTCCCAGTTATCTAGTTTTTCTTCTGCATTGTTAGTAAGGTTTTGTATACTGCTTATGCCATGCATTAGGGCTCCTAGTGTTGTCCCTACTTTTTCTTCCATGATCTTTATTGTTATAGATTTTATATTTAGGACTTTGATCCATTTTGAGCTTGTTTTTGTGCATGGAGTGAGGTATGGGTCTTGTTTCATTTTTTTGCAGGTGGATATCCAGTTATGGCAGCACCATTTGTTAAAAAGACTGTCTTTTCCCTGTTTAACTGTTTTGGGGCCTTTGTCAAATATCAACTGCTCATATGTGGATGGATTTATGCCTGCATTCTCAACTCTGTTCCATTGGTCTATGTATCTGTTGTTGTACTGGCACCATGCTGTTTTGACTACTGTGGGGGTATAATAGGTTCTGAAATCAGGTAAAGTAAGGCCTTCCACTTTGTTCTTCTTTTTCAGTAATGTTATCCGGGGCGTCTTTCCCTTCCATATGAAGTTGGTGATTTGTTTTTCCATCTCATTAAAAAATATCATTGGAATGTGAGTGGGAATTGTACTGTATCTATAGATCGCTTTTGGTAGAATAGACATTTTTATAATGTTAAGTCTTCCTATCCATGAGTAAGGTATGTTTTTCCACTTCTATAGGTCTCTTTTGGTTTCTTGCAGAAGTGTTTTATAGTTTTCTTTGTCTAAGTCTTTTACATCTCTGGTAAGATTTATTCCTAAGTATTTTATCTTCTTGAGGGCTACTGTAAACTGTATTGATTTGGTGATTTCCTCTTCGATGTTCTTTTTGTTTGTGTAGAGGAATCCAACTGATTTTTGTATGTTTATCTTATATCCTGATATTCTGCTGAACTCTTCTATTAGTTTCAGTAGTTTTCTTGAGGGTTCCTTAGGGTTTTCTATGTATAAGATCATGTCATTTGGAAATAGAGATCCTTTTACTTCTTCCTTGCCAATCTGGATGCCCTTTTTTTCTTTATCTACCTAATTGCTCTGGCTAGGACCTCCAGCACAATGTTGAATAAGAGTGGTGGTAAGGGGCATTCTTGTCTGGTTCCCGTTCTCAAGTGGAATGTTTTTAGAATCTCTCCGTTAAGGATGATGTTGGCTGTTGGCTTTGTATAAATGCAGTTTATTACGTTGAGGAATTTTCCTTCTATTCCTATTTTGCTGAGAGTTTTTATCATGAATTAGTGTTGAACTTTGTCAAATGCTTTTTCTGCATCAATTGATAAAATCATGTGATTCTTGTCTCTTGTTTTATTTATGTGATGGGTCACATTAATTGTTTTTCTAATGTTGAGCCATCCCTGCATACCTGGTATGAATCTCACTTGGTCATGGTGAATTATTTTTTTGATATGTTGTTGAATTCTATTGGCTAGAATTTTGTTGAGGATTTTTGCATCTAAGCTCATGAGGGATATAGGTCTGTAATTTTCTTTTTTTTGTGGTGTCTTTACCTGGTTTTGGTATCAGAGATATGGTGGCTTAGTAGAATGAGTTTGATAGTATTCCGTCCTTTTCTATGCTCTGAAATACCTTTAGTAGTAGTGGTGTTAACTCTTCTCTGAAAGCTTGGTAGAACTCTGTAGTGAAGCCGTCCATGCCAGGACTTTTTTTTTTGTTTGGAGTTTTTTGATTTCCTTTTCAATCTGTTCTTTTGTTGTGGGTCTGTCTAGTTGTTCTACCTCTGTTTGTGTTAGTTTAGGTGGGTAGTATGTTTCTAGGAATGTATCCATTTCTTCTAGGTTTTGAAATTTGTTAGAGTACAATTTTTCATACTATTCTGATATGATTCTTTTAATTTCATTTGGGTCTTTTTTAATATTACCCATCTCAATTCTTATCCGGGTTATTTGCTTCCTCTCCTGTTTTTCTTTTTCAGTTTGGCCAGTGGTTTATGAGTTTTGCTGATTTTTTCAAAGAACCAGCTTTTAGTCTTGTTAATTCTTTGAATTGTTTTTCTGTTTTCTATTTCATTTAGTTCTGCTCTAATTTTTATTGTTTTCTTCTGGTGCCTGAGGGTTTTTTTTGTTGCTCTCTTTCTATTTGTTCAGGTTGTAGGGATAATTCTTTGATTTTGGCCCTTTCTTCTTTTTGTATATGTGCATTTATTGATATAAATTGACCCCTGAGCACTGCTTTCACTGTGTCCCAAAGGTTCTGAAAGGAAGTGTTTTCATTCTCTTTGGATTCTCTGAATTTCTTTATTCCATCCTTAATGTCTTCTATAATCCAGTCTTTTTTGAGCAGGGTATTGTTCAGTTTTCAAGTGTTTGATTTCTTTTCCCTGCTTATGGGGTCAATGATTTCCGTTTTATGGCCTATGGTCAGAGAAGATGGTTTGTAATATTTCAGTGTGTTGGATTGTTCTAAGGCTTGCTTTATGACCTAATATGTGGTCTGTCCTAGAGAATGTCCCATGTGCCCTAAAAAAGAAAGTATACTTGGTTGCTGCTGGGTGGAGTGTTCTGTATATGTCTATGAGTTAAAGTTGGTTTATTGTGGTATTTAGATCTCCCATGTCTTTATTGAGCTTCTTCGTGGATGTCCTGTCCTTCATCGAAAGTGGTGTGTTGAAGTCTCCTACTATTATTGTGGAGCTGCCTATTTCACTTATCAATGCAGATAGAGTTTGTTTTATGTATCTTGCAGCCCTGTCATTGGGTGTATAAATACTTAATATGGTTATATCTTTTTGGTATATTGTCCTTCTAATCATCATATAGTGTCCTTCCTCATCCTTTTTGATGGATTTAACTTAAAAGTCTATGTTGTCAGAAATTAATATTGCCACTCCTGCTCTTTTTTGATTGTTGTTTGCTTGATATATTTTTTTCCGTCCTCTGAGTTTTAGTTTGTTTGTGTCTCTAATCCTAAGGTGTGTCTCTTGTAGGCGGCATATAGATGGATCGTGTTTTTTAACCCATTCTGCCACTCTCTGTCTCTTTATTGGTGTATTTAGTCCATTTACATTCAGCGTAATTATGGATAGTTATGAATTTAGTGCTATCATTTTGGTGTCTTTTTCTGTGTGTCGTTGACAGTTTTTTTCCCATTTAATTTTAGGTGCTGAGTAGATTATCTTTATATATTGTCCTTTCTTCATATTTGTTGTTGTTGATTTTATTTCTGCTGAGTGTCTATTTTTTTCTTGTATTTTATTTTGATGTGTAGGATAGTTTGTCTCCTTTTTGGTTACCTTATTATTTACCCCTATTTTTCTAATTTAAACCTAACTTTTATTTCTTTGTATTGCTGTATCTTCCTGTCCATATGGAAGATCTATGACTGCATTTCTTAGTCCCTCTTTATTGTTTTAATGTTGTCTTCTTTTACCTAAAAACATCTCTTAACCCTGTTTTAAGGTTTTTTTTTTTTTAAAAATCTTGCTTTGTTTTTTTGATATCCCTATCTGGGTTGACTTCTGATTGCTCTGCCCAGTGTTCTATTCTTGGGTTGATACCCGATATTAATGATTTTCTAACCAAAGAACTCCCTTTAGTATTTCTTGTAGTTTTGGTTTGGTTTTTATGAATTCCCTAAACTTCTGTTTATCTGGAAATGTCCTAAGCTCACCTTCATAGTTAAGAGACAGTTTTGCTGGATATATGAATCTTGGCTGGCAATTTTTTCCTTCTATTTCTTAAATAAGTCATCCCATTGCCTCCTTGCCTGCATGGTTTCTGCTGAGTAGTCTGAGTTTATTCTTATTGGCTCTCCTTTGTAGGTGGCTTTTCGTTTATTCCTAGCTGCCCTTAAAATTCTCTCTTTCTTTGGTTTTGGCAGGTTTGATTATAATATGTTTTGGTGACTTTCTTTAAGATCTACCTTATGTGGAGTTCGATGAACATCTTGGATAGATACCTTGTCATCTTTCACTATATCAGGGAAGTTTTCTGCCAAGAAATTTTCAACAATTCTCTCTGTATTTTCTGTTATCCCTCCCTGTTCTGGTACTCCAATCACTCTTAGGTTATTTCTCTTTTAGAGCCCCACATGATTCTTGAGGCTTCTTCATTTTTTAAGATTCTTTTATCTGATTTTCCTTCCAATGTATGAGTGCCAAGTGATTTATCTTCAAATTCAGAAATTCTTCCTTCCACTTGCTCAATTCTGCTCCTCTGACTTTCTATTGAGTAGTCTACTTTTGTAATTTTATTGTTAATCCTCTGAATTTCTGATTGCTGTCTGTCTATGGATTTTTCCAACTTATTAAATTTTTCATTATGTTCCTGAATAATCTTTTTAATTACTTCAATTGCTTTATCTGTGTCTTCCTTGGCTCTTTCTGCATTTTGCCTCATTTCCTTCCTGGTGTCTTGAAGGGTTTTGTGTATTAATCTTTTGTATTCTGCCTCTGGTAATTCCAGGAAGGCACTTTATCTAGAAGATGCCTTGATTCATTGTTTTGAAACCTTGTTGATGTGATCATTGTCTGTTTCTTTATGTGACTTGATATTGACTGTCGTCTCTGAGCCATCTATAAGTTATTGTATTGGTTTATTTTATGTTTGCTTACTGTGTTGTAGCTTCTTGCTTTGTTTTATTTTGATATGCCCAAATGGGTTGCTTGAGTGAGCTAGCTTGATTATTTTCACCTTTGGAGCTCTGATGTCCTGTCCCCAGATGGCTAGAGCTGTATATGAGTCCAGGAGTCCATTCACTTTTCTTGTATGAATTCAGCCCAGGTGTCCAGGTAGCTCATCATCAAGTGTGTGGTACTGGCTCTGTGCTACAGCCTTGGAGGGGGAGGGGTGATTGGTGTAGGTACCGGTATCTGGTTGCAGCAGGGTTCACACTCTGAACGAGGCAGGGGGCTGAGAATCATCCCTCATGTGTCTCTGAGGAAAGTGTGCCACTGACCCCTAGAGCATACAGGTGGGTGGGTTCTACAGATGGACCATGGGCACCCAATGTTTTTGTTTATAAGGACTGGAAGGTACCAGTTATCTTTGGACCCCTGTTGCAGGTGGCTTGGTGACCTGAGTGGAGCTACTAGTCCTTAGGCCCCTGATGTGGGTAGGTGAGAACCCTGTTTAATAAGTAAAGCAATGTGAAATATCAAATACCCACCTCTCCGCTGCACAGCTGGTGTCAGCCAACAAGGGCTTATTCTCCTGAAATAGGCCCACACAGGTCCATACAGAGGGGAAAAGTACTCAAAGTCCATGGACTGTTTATGCATGAACAGGAGCTGCTTCTGTCCTGAGCTCCCCTGGTTATTGGAGATACCAAATTATCTTTTCCCCCAATTGTAAATATTTTTCCTTCTCCAAGGCCAGGAGGATGGCTGTAGGCGCTCAACAAGGCCTATCTTAAGCCTAGGGAATTCAGCCGCTGAAGCCAGCTTGGGAATACAGGGGTAGGCGCTGTAAGGTATATGTGAGTACTTAGCATTTGCTGAGAGCACTGTTCTTCTCTGGTTCTGGAGGTGTGAGTAGGCTGTGTGGCTGGCTGCTTCTCCCTGAGGAAACTGCGGCCGAACGCTAGTACCACCCTGCCACCGCTGCTCCGGGAATGGTGCCTGAGGGCTCCCCACGATTCAGGTCCGGTAACTCCTCTCCACTTCTGAATCATCTCTTCCTCCCCCTGCCCCCTCAGTTCGTTTTCTAAGCTTGCCTTTGATGCTCAGGGCTCGTAGCTTGGCATAAATATACTCATTTCACTTGTTTTTTCTGGTCCTTGTTGTAAAGAGGGCTCACCGGAAGCATCTGTCTATTCCGCCATCTTGATTCCGCTGTTCACAAGTCTTTATTTTTAATGTGTATTTTAATAATATTTGTTCTTCTTATTGTCTTGGCCACTAATTTTGTTCTCAGTAAACAAATTCTTTCTGACAGATTTTTAAAATTATTTAGTTTTAACTGCCATGTATTTTTGTTTTAGAGTGTCCTTTCTCCCCCTCCCTCTAGAATAGGTCTTCTTTGAAAACACATTAGTATTTTTTGAAATTACAAACAATGCTACTTCACTGGGAGCTTGCTTTCGAATTTCACCTCTTTCCTTTGTTTTATTTTGCTTTAGGTGAAGGTTTACAGCTTAAATTAACTTCCCATTCAAAAATATATACACTTATTGTTTTGTGACATTTGTTGCAATCCCCACAATGTGTCAGCACACTCCCCCTTTCCAGTCCAGGTTCCCTGTGTCCATTTGACCAGTTCCTGTCCCTTCCTGCCTTCTCATCCTGCTTTTGGACAGGAGCTACCCGTTTGGTCTCGTATATCTGATTGAACTAAGAACTACTTTCCTCAAGTGTATTATTTTTTGTTTTATAGTCCTGTCTAATCTTTGTCTGAAGAGTAGGCTTCAGAAATGGCTTCAGTTCTGGGTTAACATGCATCCAGGGGCCATAGTTGCAGGGTTTCCTCCAATCTCTGTCAGACCATTAAGTCTGACCTTTTTACGTGAATTTCAATTCTGTTTTATATTTTTCTTCTGCTCTGTCCAGGACTCTCTGTTGTGATCCCTGTCAGGGTGGTTTTGGGTGGTGGCTGGGCACTATCTAGTTCTTCTGGTGTCTGGCTGGTGGAGTCTCTGGTTCATTTGACCCTTTAGTCCTTTGAGTTAGTATTTTCCTTGTGTCTTTGGTTTTCTTCATTGTCCTTTGCTCCGAGTGGGATGGGACCAATTGATGTATCTTAGATGGCTGCTTGTAAGCTTTTAAGACCCCAGACGCCACTCACCAAAGCAGAATGTAGAATGTTTTCTTAATAAACTATGTTATGCCAGTTGACCTAGATGTCCTCTGAAACTATGGTCCCCAGGGCCCAACTCCAGCTACTCTGTACCTCAAAGTGTTTGGATGTGTCCAGGAAGCTTCTTTGCTTTTCTCTGGTCCAGTTGTGGTGACTTTCCTTGTATTGTGTGTTGTCCTTCCCTTGACCAAAGTTGATCCTTGTCTACTATCTGGTTAGTGATTTTCCCTTCTTTTCTCTCTTACCCTCATAATAATCAAAAAAATATTTTTGTGTGTGTGTGTGTTTAAATCTTTTTTTGAGTTCTTATAATAGTGGTCTCATATCATATTTTTCCTTTTGTGATTGACTTTTTTCACTCAGCATAATGCCCTCCAGATTCATCCATGTTGTGCACTATTTCACGGATTCATCTTTGTTCTTTATCGTTGCCTAGTATTTCATTGTGCGTGTGTGCCATAGTTTGTTTATCCATTCATCCGTTGATGGGCACTTAGATTGTTTCCATATTTTAGCTATTGCGAATAGTGCTACAATGAACATGGGTATGCATATATCTATTTGTGTGATGGCCCTTATTTCTCTTGGGTATATTCCTAGGACTGGGATTGCTGGATTGTGTGGTATTTCTATTTCTAGCTTTTTAAGGCAGCACCATATCATTTTCCAAAGTGGTTGTACCATTTTACATTCCCACCAGCAGTACCTAAGATTCCAGCCTCTCAACAACCTCTCACAGATTTGGTATTTTGTGTTTTTTGGATTAGTGCCAGCCTTGTTGGGGTAAGATGGTGTCTCATTGTAGTTTTGATTTGCATTTTTCTAATGGCTAATGATCATGAGCATTTCCCCATGTGTCTGTTAGCTGCCCAAATATCTTCTTTGGTGAAGCGTCTGTTCATGTCCTTTGCCCGTTTTTAAATTGGATTATTTATCCTTTTGTTGTTGAGTTGTTGCAGTATCTTGTAGATTTTAGAGGTTAGGCCCTTGAAGAATATGTTATAGTCAGAAATTTTTCCTAGTCTGTGGGTTCTCTTTTTACTTTTTTGGTGAAGTCTTTTGTTTTCTTGATTTCCTTTTTGAAGTTCTCTTTCTTGGTGTATAGGAATCCAATTGATTTTTGTATGTTGATCTTGTATTCTGCTACTTTGCTGCATCTTTCTATTAGTTCTAGTAGTTTTCTTGTGGAATCTTCGAGATTCTGTATGTATAGTATCCTATCATGTGTGGATAGGAATAGTTTTACATCTTCCTTTCCAATTTGGATGCCCTGTATTTCTTTTTCTTGTCTTAGTGTTCTAGCTAGGAGATCCAGCACAATGTTAAATAAAACCAAACCAAACCCATTGCCGTTGAGTCAATTCCGACCCTAGCAACCCTGTAGGACACTCTAGCTCTTAAACACTGTGCCTCCAGGGTTGGTAAAGGCATAGTTGTCTTATTCCCATTCTCAGTGGGAATTCTTTGAGCCTCCATTGGGAATGATGTTAGCTTTGGTTTTGATTAGATGCTATCTGTTATGTTGAGGAATTTCCTTTCTCTTTCTATTTTACTGAGTGTTTTTAATCAGGAATGGATGTTGAACTTTATCAAATGCCTTTTCTGCATCAATTGAGATGATCATATGATTCTTTTTATTTGTTTAATCTATGTAGTGAATTACATTGATTTTCTAATGTTGATCCATTGTCACTTACCTGGTGTGAGTCCCACTTGGTCGTGGTGTATTATTTTTTTGATATGATGGTGAATTCTGTTGGCTGGAATTTTGCTAAGATTTTTTATATCTATATTCATAAGAGATACTGGGCTGTAATTTTTTTTGTGGTATCTTTGCCTTACTTAGGTATCAGTGTTATTCTGGATTCATAGAATGAATTCAGGGGTAGTCTTTCCACTTCTACGCTCTGAAATAGTTTGAGTAGTACTGGCGTGAGCTCTTCTCTTAATGTTTGATAGAATTCTCCCTTGAAGCTGCCTGGGCTTCTTTTTGTTGGGAGTTTTTTTCTTACCCCTTCAATCTCTTCTCTTGTTATGGGTCGGTTCAGATTTTCTATCTCAATTTGTGTTAGTTTAGGTAGGTAGTGTGTTTTTAGAAATTTGTGTATTTCCTCTGGGTTCTCAAATTTGTTGGAGTACATTTTTTCATAGTATACTGTTATGATCCTTTTTATTTCAGCTGGGTCTTTTGTAATATCCCCCATCTCGTTTCTTATTTGAATTATTTGCTTCCTCTCCTGTTTTTCTTTTGACAGTTTGGCTAATGGTTTGTCGATTTGTTTATCTTTTCAAAGAACCGACTTTTGGTCTTGTTGGTTCTTTTGTTTTTCTGTTCTCTATTTCATTTATTTCTGCTGTAATCTATTATATCCTTTCTTCTGGTGGCTTTGGGCTTCTTTTGCTGTTCTGTTTCTCCTTGTTAGAGTTGTAGGGCTATGGTTTTGATTTTGGCCCATTCTTCTTTTTTGCTGTGTGTGTTTATCACTATTAATTGACTTGTGAGCACTACCTTTGCTGTGTCTCAACGGTTTTGGTATGATGTGTTGTCATTCTCATTTGATTCTAGGAATTTTTTATTCCCTCTTTGATTTTTTCTATTACTCAGTTGTTTATAAGCAAGGTATTATTCAGTTTCCATGTATTTGATTTTTTTATCCTTGCTCTTCCTGTTGATTTCTACTTTTTTGACTTTGTGATCAGAGAGAATGCTTTGTATTATTTCAATGTTTTGGATTTTATTGAGGGTTATTTTATGGCCTAAAGCATGGTCTATTCTGGAGAGTGTTCCATGTGCTTTGGAAAAGAGTGTATACTTTGGTACTGTTGGGAGTTTGTTCTACATACTTTTCTGAGGCCCAGTTGTTCAATTTTGGTCTTTAGAACTTCCGGACCTCTGTTGAGTTTCTTTGCGGATGTTCTGTCATTTACCAAGAGTGATGTGTTAAAGTCTGCTGCTACTATTGTGGAACTGCCTACTTCTCTTTTAGAGTATATTTTATGTACTTTGGGACCCTGTTTTTGGGTGTATAGATGTTTTTACAGTTATACCTTCTTGATGAATTGTCCCTTTACTCATTATATAATGTCCTTCTTTGTCTTTTATGTTTGAATTTGCCTTAAATCCTGTTTTATGTGAGATTAGTATTGCACTCCTGCCCTTTTACAGTTACCATTTGTTTGTTATATTTTTTCCAGCCTTTCATTTTTAACAAATTTATATCTTTGTGTTTAAGATGTGTTTCTTGTAGACAGCATTTTGGTAGGTCATTTTTTTTTTAAAATCCATTCCGCCACACTCTGTCTCTTTATAGGTGGTTTTAAACTATTTACATTTAGTATGAATATTGATAGGTGTGAGTTTATTGCTGTCATATCATTGTGCTTTTTCTTTTTCTGATATTTTCTTTGTTCCTTTTACTCCCCTGTGCTGAGTTCCTTTTGTTTGTGGATTTTCTTTTCTTTCTTTATTGTAGATTGTGTGTTTACTGAGTCTTTATGTTTTTCTTCTTTTTTATTCTGATTGGTAGGTTTGTAAACTTCTTTTGTGGTTACCTTAAATTTTCCCCTTATTTTCCTAAGTTTAACCAGTCTTTTATTTTTTGATATCGCCTTGACTTCCTCTCCATTTGAAAGTTCTATACCCACACAGTTCATTCCCCCTTTTATTATTTTGACATTGTCTCCATTTACAGATTGACGTCTCTGTTTCCCTGTTTTAAGTCTTTCAGCTTTGTTTTATTCTTGAGAGTTCTTTATCTAGGTTGGTGCCAGCTAATGCTCTCCTGTGTCTTAGACTTGGTGTTGTTCGTTCTCTAACTGAAAGGCTCGGTTTAATATTTCTTGTAAGTTTGGTTTGTTTTTTGTGAATTCCCTTAATTTCTGTTTATCTGGAAATGTCCTAATTTCACCATTGTATTTGAGAGAGAGTTTTGCAGGATATATTATTCTTGTTTGGCAGTTTTTTCTTTGAGAGTTTTATATATGTCATTCCACTGCCTTCTTGCTTGTTTCTAATAAGTAATCAGAGTTTAGTCTTACTGGTTTCCTTTTGTAAGTGACTTTTCATTTTTCTGGAGCTACTCTCAGGGTTCTTTCTTTATCTTTGTTTTTGGCAAGTGTGATTATGATGTGTGTTGGTGAATTTTCTTCTCTGTTCTAGCCTATATGGTGTTCTTTGAGCTTCTTGGATGGTCAGCTTTTCATCTTTCATGATATTTGGGAAGATTTCTGCCTCAAATCTTCAACAATCTTCTCTGTGTTTTCCATTTTATCCTCCTGTTCTGGAAATCTGATCATGTGCAAATTTTTGCTTTTGATTGTGTGTCTCATAATTCTTAGGCTTTCTTCATTTTTTTTCTCTGATTTTCCTCAAAGTGGCATACATGGATTTGTCTTCAATTTCACTGACCCTGTCTTCCATTGTTTAAAATTTGCTTCTAAAACATTCTGTTGAGCTGTCCATTTCTGCAATTTTGTCATTTACCTTTTGAATTTTTAGTAGCTGTTTTTGTGTGATTTATAACTGTTTATTTATTTTGATGTTTTATTCTGTTATTTATTGAATTCTTCTATTGCTTTATCTGTGTTTTCCTTGATTTTGGCTATGTTTTCGTCTGTGTTTTTCCTTGATCTCTTGAAGATTCCTAAATATTAGTCTTTTGAATTCCATATCTAGTAGTTTCACCAGAGTTTCTTGTACTGAGGGTCATCTGATGCTTTATTTTGGTCATCTGCTGGAGCCCTCTTGTCCTGCTTTTTTAGATATTTTGATATCATCTCCTGTCCCCGAGACATTAAGATATCATTTTCTTTATTTATTGATTGTATGTTCATTTGTTTCATCCTGATTTTTTGTTTTGTTTTGATGTATCAGGGCAAGTAAGCCAGGTGTGTTTTGCTGCTTGATTGTCTATGGGCACAATAGTGCTCACCACTTTGTCCGGATAGGCAGGGCAGCAACAGGCGGGGGAGCCTGCCTGCTGTACACTGGTTTGGCAAGGTAACTGAGGGTGGACCGGGTGGGTGCTATCTGTCTCTTAATGTTGGTCCAGTGATATGGGTGCTTTCCCAGACCCTCACCAGATAGGCGGGGGTCTCAGATGGGGAGTGGTGTGAACTCGCTTCTCACCATTCAGCAGGTGGTCTAGTGCCAGTAGGGGGAGCCGTGCAGGCTAGGTGTGGTGGCTTACCTGAGGACCGTGGGTGCTCTTGCCACAACAGCATGTCGGAGGCCAGTGGGAAGCAGGATTGGCATGCAGGCCTAGATGGGGGGGGGGGGGTGAAAGCAAAGAGAGAAAAAGATGAAAAAAAGTAGCCAGTGTATGGGTGCTGGGTGGGTCTGGGGGCTGGCAGGAAAGGAGGGAGGTGGCATATGAGGCTAGGTGGGAGGTAGAAAGAAAAGAAAGTAAAAGAAAAAAAGAAAAGAAGTGGTGGTACAGTAGGGGTGGGGTGGACCTGGGGCAGTGGTGGAGCAGTGGCTGTCCAGCCACAGCAGAGCTTCAGGGTCTGGACGTGGAGGAGAGGTGGCATATGGCGATAATCTGAGAGAGAAGGAAGAGAGGGGGGAAAAAAACTGGCAGCATGGTGAGGGCCAGCAAGTGCGGGCAAGGAGGACATGAGGGCCATTTGTAGGGAGATGTTGTGAATTGAATTGTGTCCCCCCAAAATATTTGTCAACTTGGCTATGGCATGATTCCCAGTATTGTGTGATTGTCCACTGTTCATCATCTAATGTTATTTTCCTAAGCGTTGTATGTCTTACCTCTATGATGATAACAAGATGGGATTAGTGGCAGTTATGTTAATGAGGCAGGACTCAACCTGCAACATTTATTTGATTGTGTCTTGAGCCAATCTGTTTTGAGATATAAAAGAGAGAAATGAGGAGATTGATGGGGGTACCTCATACCACCAAGAAAGCAGCAGTGGAAGCACAGTCTATCCTTTGGACCCTGGGTTCCTGCATGGGGAAGTTCCTGGACCAAGGGAAGGTTGATGACAAGGGCCTTCTTCCAGAACTAACAGAGAGAGAAAGCCTTCTCCTGGAGCTGACATCCTGAATTTGTACTTTTTGCCTACCAGACTGTGAGAGTATAAACTTCTGTTTGTTGAAGCTATCCACTTGTGGTATTTCTGTTACAGCAGCACTAGATAACTAAGACAGGAGGGGATGTGATGTGTGGAGCTAGGTGGGAGGGAGAAAGAAATGAAAGTGGAGAGAGAAAAACAAAGACCAAAAATAAAAGAAAAAAATGGTGGTGTGGTGGGAACTGGTGGGTGGTGGCAGAGTAGACTTTGGGCAGCTGTGGGCCAATGACTTTCTAGCTGAGGCAGTGAGGCCTAGGCTAGTAGGATGGGGGGGAGGTGGTGTACAGGGTTAGGTGAGAGGAAGAAAGAAAAGGAAGAAAGGGAAACAGAAATGGCAGTGTGGCAGGAGCCAGTGGGTAGGAGTAAGGCAGACCTGGGGAGGCCGTGTGCTGGTGGGTCTCAAGCTGAGTGGTGTGGCTTGGCCTATCAAGAAGAGGCAAAGGCAGTGCATGGTAATAGCTGGGCAGGAGAAAAAAAGGGAGGAAGGGAAAGAGAGAGAAAAATATGGCACTGAGGGAACCAGCTAGTGGGGTGGGGTGGAACCAGGGTTGTGGTGAGCTGGTGCCTGTCTCGTTGGATGGTGCAGTGCGACTCGTAGGGAAGGGGCAGAGGCGGCACATTGGGCTAGGTAGGAGGGAGAAAGAAAAGAAGGGAAGGGAAAGAGAGAGAAAAAAATCGTCTGAGGGAGCAGGGTAGGGGGGTGGGGCAGACTAGGAGTGGTGGCAAGCTGGTGAATCTCTTGCCAAGTGACACAGTACAGCCTGTCAGGAAGGGGCAGAGACAGTGGATGTAGCTAGGTGGGAGAGAGAAAGAAAAGGAAGAAAGGGAAAGAGAAAAAAAATGGCATTGAGGGAGCTGGCCAGTGGAGGCAGGGTGGACCCAGGGTGGCAGTGAACCGTGTCTCTCCGGCTGAGCTGCTGTGACCCATTGGAAAGCAGTGAAGGTAGCGTACAGGGCAGAAGGGTGAAGGGGATGAAGCATGTTTCTCTGGTTACCAGTTGCTCTGTCTCCTTTTGGGAGCTCTGTGAAGTTGCCTTCCTGTACTCCGTGTCTCAGGCCGTTGCTGACTGTGCTCCAAGATGGCAAAGCTCCAAAGATAGCCTTAGCTGGCAGGGGAACTCCACTCTGTAGCTCTCCTCATTCTCTGTTGTCTGTAAGATTCTTCTTCGATTCAGTTCTTGATCTAGTTCTTTATCCCTTCCTTTGATGCTCAGGGCTCCAGGATTGACGTTTATATCTGTTTTACTTAGTTTTCTGGGTCTTTGCTGCAGAGGGGTGGCATGGTGCTTCTGTTTATAGTGCTGTGCTGGCTCCCTTATTATTTTTTTAAAAATTTGTTTTTCATTTAAGATGTAAGTAATACGTTTTCAGCTTCTTTAGTTAACAGCAATATTGCATTTTCCATGTTAAATCAGTGCTGGCTTTACTGTTTATCGCTGTTCCTTTTTATTTTTCCTTATATTAAAATTTTTATGCTGATTCAGGCATTGTTTAATTAGGATACTTTCAGATTATTTCCTTCAGAGAGAATACATGGCTGACATGCTTTCTGAACCTGTGCATATCTGAAAATGCTCCTTTTGTTATTACATTTGAGTAGCACCCTGGGAGTTTGTAGTATTTGTGACTTATATTTCTTAGTATTTCCTTAATTTTTAACTCCCCCCACAGATTTTTTTTATTCTTTGGCAAGTCTATGATTTAGTCTTAATTCACTTTTTTTTTTTCTTCTGGCTCTAGCCTCTATATCATGCTGTTTTTGTATATTTATTCCTAGATCTTTATTTTGATGCATATTTTAACAATATTTGTTCTCTTTATTGACTAGGCCACTAATTCTGTTCTCAGCAAACAAATTCTCTAACACATTTATTAAATTATTAAATTTTAACTGCCATGTATTTTGTTATAGTATTTTTTAAAAAAAAATTTTCTTTTTATAAGTATCCTTTGAAAGCTTATTAACTTTTTTTAAAATTATATTTGCTCTCCTCAAATAATGCTACTTCATTAGGAGCTAGCTTTCACTTTTTGCCTGTTTTTTTTTGTTGTTGTTATTTTTCACTAAGTAGGATTTTATTTTTCTTTGAATGACCATTTATTATTATTATTATTACTTCAGTAATGAAGATAGACTTTTGTTGTTTCATGTAGAAGTGCAAAAGTATCAACTTTTGAGAGCAAGGGTGAATAAATTGCAAACTAAAGTGTTAATTATTAACTAAAATTGTCATGATACCTGTTAGGTTTTTTAGCTATTCTTCTTTTTTTCTGATAACTGCTCCTACATTCCCATTCCCACCACCTTCATTTGCATGCATACAGTTATTAAAATGTGACTATGCCCTTGTGCCAGATTCATTATCCAGTAATTTGTACCTAAATCAACCCAGGTCTTTGAAATGCCTCCTTATGTTTAGAATCCTTGGAAAACTCAATATCTGTACATAAATAACTGTGGCAGTGTACATAATAATCGCTATCTTCCCGATAAGAGGATTATACTTCCACATCATGTTTGTCTCATGTTTGTCTATGGAAATTGTTTGGCTAATGGAATTTGAACAAAACTGTAGTATCCTTCTTTTGAAGAAAAGCTTTAAGAAGTATTGTGTGCTTCTACAATTACTTTTCTCCTCCTACTGCAAGAAAGACTTGATCCAGGGAAAGACCATGTCTTTTACTAGGTTCTGGAATGAAGGTGAAACTTAGTAAGCTGGTGAAGAATGTCCATTGTTGTTTTAAAGCACTGAGGTTTTGGGGGTTGTTTTTAACTGGGCATAACTTCATGATAAGTTAATTAATATAAAATTCATTTTTTATTCTTATCAGTCCATTGTTACTTATAATACCAAATATTAACTAACATATTAATTATAGGATGAAGTTTTCTTGATGGTTGAATCTAAAAAAAGAAAACTTGGTTGTGTGAACCTGGAAGCCCTGGCTTTTGCTCTGCATAAATCTGTGTATGTCAGTTGAATTGATTTGAATTCATTGCAGTGCCCATACAGGATTCTGGTTAACTGGTTATGATTTCTTCTTATGTACATAATTTGTTTTCAGAAAGAAAGTTGGATTTTGAAGAATTAAGTACATTTAATTTCTAGATGTTTGAGCTTGTAAAGTTGAAAATAAATTCCCGTTTAATCTCACTATTGTGAAAGTAAATTTATTCATGATATCGTTACAGTGAAGTATTGTTATTTTGTTGACTAGGTCATTTTTAGATCCTCATTTCTTGGTGTATTCATATAACAAATCAGGAGCATTGCAATCACGTTCTTCATTTTTAAAGGTAAGTTTTGGTTTATGCTTTGTGTATTTGCAAATTTGATGTGGAATGATAAAGAATTCTTCTTTGTACTGCCAGAATTATTGGGAAACAGATTATAAACTCAAACACGGTATAGCTGTTTCTATGAGGGCACAGTGAATAGAGCAACCACTTTTTAAATCTGAACTTAGGAATCACTTATCCACAAGGACATTTAAACGATGCTAGAAGTATTAGTAGTTGTTCGATGGGGGGAAAAAAAACATGTGGGAAAGGGACTAAGATGACATACTGAGAAGTTTTAATTGGTATACCACAGGACCTGACCAGTGAAGGTAATGGCAGAAATTACTTTATAGAAAGACCACAGGGACATGGTGAGAGTGAAGAAGTAAAAACAGATTGGGCCTAGATTCTAAATATATGAAACATAGGAATTTGAATTATATCCAAAAGTCAAATGGGCCTCCAGAATTTTTCTTCAAAGTATATGACAAAGTGTTAGTCTGTATTTATTTTGCCAGAACAGATAACTGAGAAGAAACCAATGCAAGGCGATTGGTCAGATTTTGTTGCTACATTGCAATTGAGAAATGATGGAATTAAGAAGCGGGATTACTGGTAGTTTTATCTTTTTGAGAAATTGCCCATTTTCCACAATGGCTTATTCCATTTTGCATTCCCACCATCAGTGGATGAGGGTTCCCATTTCTCTACGTTCTTGCCAACATTTGTTATTTTGTTTTTGTTTTTTATTGGTGAAAACGATCAACTGCTAAGTGAAAGGTCAGAGGTTCAAAACACCAGTGACTATGTGGGAAAAAATGTAACAGTCTTCTTCTATGGAGATTTACAGCCTTGGAAACCTGTGGGGTCACTATGTGTCAGAATCTACTCAAAAGCAGGGAGTTTTTGGGTTGACTAATAATGTTGAACATCTTTTCATGTGCTTGTTGGGCTATTTGTATATCTTTTTGGTGAAATGTCTGTTCAAATCCTTTGCCCATTTTTTGATTGGGTTGTCTTTTTTTTGTTTAACTATAATCTCTGGAGTCCCTGGAAGTAAAATTGTTTAATGTGCTAGGCTGCTAACTGAAAGGTTGGAGGTTCGAGTCCACCCAGAGATACTTCAGAAAAAGGCCTGACAATATATTTCCAGAAAATCAGCAATCTAAAAACCCCGTGGGGCGCAGTTCTAGTCTGACACACATGGGGTCACCATGAGTTGGAATCAACTGAGTGCAACTTGTATAATTGCTGGGTCATATGATAAGTGTATGCTTAGATTTTTGAGAGATGTGGTTGTACCATTACATGAAAGATCCAATTTCTCTGCATCCTTGCCATTTGATATTATCACTATTCATGGTTATTCATAGGCAGAAGGGGATGAAGAAGAAGATATTGCAGACAGAAGACAAGAAAATGGAGTAACTTATGAATAATGTTATGGTGATGGCCAAATCTGAATGTCTTTTGATATATGAAGTATAAAGATAAAACTGAGGATAGTAATTTTAAAGTATTTATGAATCTATCTTCATATACTTTTTTTTCAGGATCATTGCTTTTACCGAGGATATGCTGCAGAAGTTCTAAACTCAGTTGCGACACTTAACACCTGTTCTGGTCTCAGGTAACGGTGTTTTTCAGTGATGTATCATGAATGAAGATACTGTATGACCCTTAATTTTCAGAAATTTCTTAAATAGTAGAGTAAAGGCAAAGTGAATACAAACTTTAATTTTGTTTCTTCTCATATTCTTTTTTTTTTCTTTCCTACTCTTCTCTAATCAGTCGTCTTCTTTGTTTCTGTTCCAGGCTTGCAATTTATAAATTTACCCAGAAAAAACTCACAATAGCATAAAAATATTCACATTGTTGCTGTTGTTAGTTCATTTTTTTTGTTTTGTTTAGGAGAAAATGCTGTTGTTGTTAGGTGCTGTTGAATTGGTACCAACTCATAGTGACCCTATGTACAACAGAATGAAACACTGCTGCCCCTGCACCATCCTCACAATTATCATGTTTGAACCCATTTTTGTAGCCACTGTGTCAGTCCATCTCGTTGAGAGTCTTCCACTTTTTCATTGGCCCTCTACTTTACCAAGCATGATGTCCTTCTCCACGGACTGATCCCTCCTGATAACATGTCCAAAGTATGTAAGATGCAGTCTTACTTCTGAGGAGCATTCTGGTTGTACTTCAACCAGATATACCATTTCAATGATTTCTACATGTACAATTCAATGACATTGATTACATTCCTCACATTGTGCAACCATTCTCTCTAACTTCTTCCAAATTATTTCACCATCATTATTTTCACTGTCCCTTAAGCTTCTCATGTAACCTTTTGATTTGCTGTTGTCAGTTTGATCTCACATAGGTAATTCCCTGAAAGGCCACAATGCTAGAGGCAGAAATACTTTACTAATTTGAGCTGAACTATAGTTCTCTTCAAAGAAGACTTCAGGAAATAGTTTTGGTTTAAAATTTAAAGAGTTTCGCAAAGCAATAGTTTTGGGAGTTCATCCAGTCTCAATGACTCCAGAAATAGAAATATTTTATATAAATTTGATGGTGATATTTGTGGTGTAATTTCTATAAATCATCCAACAGATTAACCTTAGAACCCATATTTCATATTTTCTTCTATTATGGCAGTCATTCAAACAGAAAAAGGGGATACCATGTGTTTTAAAGTCTGGAGAGGTGTGTGTCAGCTTTCAGTATGGATTACACCTCAGCATAAAGAAAACAAGTGTCCTCACAACTGTACCAGTAAGCAACATCATGATAAATGGAGAAAAGATTGAAGTTGTCAAGGATTTCATTTTGCTTGGATCCACAATCAACGCCTATGGAAGCAGCAGTCAAGAAATCAAGCAACGTATTGCATTGGGCAAATCTGCTGTAAAAGACCTCTTTAAAGTGTTAAAAAGCAGAGACATCACCTTGAGGAGTAAGGTGTGCCTGGCCCAAGCCATGGTATTTTCAGTTGCCTCATGTGCAGACGAAAGCTGGTCAGTGAATAAGGAAGACTGAAGAAGAATTGATGCCTTTGAATTATGATGTTGGCAAAGAATGTTGAGTATACCACGGACTGACAAAAGAATGAACAAATCTGTCTTGGAGGAAGTGGAACCGGAATGCTCCTTAGATGCAAGGATGATGATATTACATCTTATATACTTTAGACAGGTTATCAGGAGAGATCAGTCCCTGGAGAAGGATATCATACTTGATAAACTACAGGGTCAGTGAAAAAGAGGAAGACCCTCAACGAGATGCATTGACACAGTGGCTGCAACAATGATCTCAAGTATAACGTCAATCATGAAGGATGGCACAGGATCGGGCAGTATTTCGTTCTGTTGTGTATAGGGCTGCTATGAGTTGGAATTGACTCGATGGCACCTAAAGACAACCAGAACAATAGCATTATTTAGTATTCGTGGTTCTAGTGTGGCTAAGAAATGTGAATCTTTTACGGAAGAATATGCTTAGCCACACTAGAATCACAACTGCTCCTAAGTGCTGTAATAGAAGAAAGTATGTGGGCTGGAAGTTAATCTATTGGATGATTCTTAGAAATTAGACTTCAAATATCATTACCAAATTTATATAAAATATTTCAATTTAATATTTATTTACCTTTCTCAATGGGAAACATACTGGTTGCCTTTCAATTTCCTTTTTTCATTTAACTTTCAGGGGATTATTGCAGTTGGAGAATGTCAGTTATGGAATTGAACCCTTACAATCTGCAGGTACATATGAGCATATGCTTTATCAAATAAGAAATAAGAAAATCGACTTCTTCCCCTCACAAGGAAATTACCTGATGAAGCCACCTGAGGATCAAGTCAACAGGATTCTTGTGAAATCAGAAGTACGTAACTCTTTTAATAACATCTTTATTTGAATTTTGATAAGTTATTCACCTTGAAATTTTTTCAATTTGAAAAAAATAATTTGAACTAATTTTGACTGTATTAAGGCCTTCTGTTGTAGAATATCTATTTTAAGAATAGTTTCATGTTTATTATCATATTAGAAAAAATACGCTTTCAAAATCAGTAAAATTATAGCAGCATATTTCTTTAACTGCAGTGATTTTGTACATATGTAGGTGCTTGCATTGCCACTAAACTTGCAGTATCACTAATATGTTCCTAAATTTGATTATTACTTTATAATCATTTTCACTTGGCAATAAATTTTCTTTGTAAAAAGGTATTATTTTGGTAGAAAATATGACAATAGAAATAGGTCAAGACTATATGATAGAAATTGTCGCAAACCCCATCATTTAGAGATAATGCTCTTAGAGTTTAGAGTATTTTTTCAGTCCTTTTCCTATTGGTAGATACATTTATTTGTAAATATACGGATGCTTTTTTTCCAATCCTGACCTGATCTTACTCGATTTGAAATTTCCTATTTGCTATTAAGAGTATAATTTGCATTTGTAACTATCATTAAATTGTGCTACATTTATTAGCATTTGCAAATTAAATAACATTGGTTAGCATTTCTAATAGAACAGGAAATATACATCTGTATAAAGAAAAAGTGGAATAGGAATGGGCCACAATTCCATTTTATAAATCTAAGTGTTGTAGAATTTTTAAGTGTTGTAGAATCAGCTGCTATCATGTTTATATATATTATTAAATTTTTTTCTTATGTATGTATAGTCATAAATAAATTTAAAATGTATATATTTCAAAAAATAATGTCATGTTCTGCATAATTGTGTATGGTAATCAATAAATGAACCTCATGAAAGTACTACATTTTTTGAGCAATCCCACATTTACAAATAACTACACCTAAAACTAGACATATTTCCAAATACATACATTCACATATATATATGCTAACTTATGTTTTTAGTTGTTTGTATAACTGATTTGATCACCAGTGGATAAACAAATGTGTGTAAGTCCACACATAGCATGAAAACTGGATCTCACATTAAGAAAAGCAAAACAAAAGAGTAATGAATGACACTTTAATATATGACAAATTTTATCTCACTGTTAATTTGATTTCCATTTATTTATTTTGGCAAAGATGTTGGTAGGAGTACAGGTTCAGAAAACTTCTCTTTCAGAAACTCACAGAAACAATAAAATAGAATCATATGTAGAGATGAAAACTTCATTATTTATTGAAACTAAGAAGTACCCCCAAATTTCATGCTACCCAAACCCCCAAATTTTATGCTAGCTCTGGAAATTATTTGCATGATGCAGGACACTACTGGACACAAGCAAAGACAATATTACAACTGTAATAGAACATTGTCACAGACAGTAAATTGAAAAAAAAAATTTTTTTAAAGGATTTTGTGAATCTTCTTCTGTGGTAGAATGAAAAGGTCTGAAATGATGAGCATGCCTCGGGAAAGACAAATACTGCACTACTTGAAGTCATCCCCATCTAATGAGTATGCAATAATAGAAGGGTTGGAGGAAATAGAGATAACTTGTGTTCTCAGCCTCCTGGGTTTCAATTCCAGCACGATCAGTCTGTAGCCAAAAGAACGTGGCAAGTTGTATAACCTTTCTCTGTTGAAATTTTCTCATCTGTGAAAAGCAATAATAAAAATAATACTTGTTATGATTTAAAAAAAACAAAACAGAACATTGCTGTCGAGTTGATTCTGACTGATGGAGACCAATGTGATACAGAGTTAAACCGTTCTATAGAGTTTTCTTGCCTTTAATCATCACAGAAGCAGATTGCTTGAACTTTCTTTCAGGTCCACTGCTGGGTGGGCTCAAACTTCCAAACTTTAGGTTAATAGTGAAGCACAAATCATTCGCAGTACCCAGAGACCTCAGGGATTAAACAAATTAATAACTGGAAATTACTTAGAATAGTATGTAGAGATATTCAGTGCTCAATAAATATCCCTACTACTGCTATTAATTTCTGCCTAACGTAGTTCTGAATCCGAGTACTTGGAAAGGTCGCTATGAGTCGGAATCCACTCAGTGGGAACGGGTTTGGTTTTTTTGGTTTATGCAAAGTTTGGTTACAAAATAAAATACAATAATGAAATAAAATAAAGAGAAAAAATTTTCAGAACCTAAGAAGAAACCTAGGAAGTCACTGTGGGAATGGGAACAACCAGATACTACTCTGTGTTTTTGAATTTTAAATCTCTCATAAGGGAACTCAAAAGTTTCTGCTCATTATGAATTTGATAAACTTATGCCTGTAGGTTCAATTCAGCATATCTTCACCTTTATGAAAAAGCAAGAGCAAATAAACAAAGTGAATACCTTCAATAAAACAATTTTTTACAAAGGAATGAAATAAACATTAAATAATATGAAAGTTTATGCTGAAGCATGTTTGTGTATTATGAAAATAAACACAAAAATAATTGTTAACAAAGTGGGTGCATTCATCATATCCAGAACTGACTATAGAAAAATCTGTTGAAATCATTTGCATCTCTTGTAAGAAAAATAAAAAAGGAATAATCATGGGGCGTATGAGAAATATACATGGAACACTTGGACAGAAAAATACCAAGACCAAAAATGAATTAAAAACATTATCAGTCTTAGAATTTATTGCAAAACTCAAAATATATTCAAATAAATATTTGTATCTGAGTTTAAATAACTAATTTAATATTTGAACTATATTTAAAGATGGAGGTACATATATTTTGACCCTGGGTGGATATAATAATCTATATTCACAGATTGCCTCATGAATGCCACATATTGTTGGAGGAGCTTTGTACGTTTCCATCTTTCCAATTCTTTCAACAGTTCCGTGTTAGTGCTATTACCGCTTTTTTGGGATTAGGAAAGAGAACTTAAATGATAATACTAGGAAACCCTTTGGTAATTTCAGTTAGAATTTAAACCCAGATAATATGATTCCAAAGATGTGTCCTTTAGTACTCTAATGGTCTACCTCTAATACAGCATGTTTTAAAGGTCCTCGGAAATGCTCAGGAAAAAAGAGTAAGAGAAAAAGAAAACTATTTTAAAATGAAAGATACGCTAGAACTGGTGAATAACAGAATAGACAATATGCTGAAACCCCAATCTGTAATTTTAAAGTAAGGCTTAAGGAAATGGAGAAAGCAATATATAAAAATGCTGGCTGAGAAAATCTAAGTATGGAAGACTGATAATGGAAATTCAAGACAGCATTGTCATTCATGAATAAAAGGATACAAGAATAACACCAAAATATTTCCAAGTTATTAAAGAGTAAAACCAGGTTGAAATAAGGAAGTCCTTGAAACTTCCCAAGAAAATTGTCCCAAGAAACACTAATAAAAATTGGCAATATTGAAATATAGTAGATGAATATGTTAGACTTTATAGATAAATACTGACTAATCCTATGGGCATCTTAGCCTCAAAAAAAGTCACTCATGAAGGTGGAAAATTTCAAATTGGCTTTGCTTTTGCTAAAATGATGTACTGTGTTATAAGACAGCGATTCTATAGCATCTGTGGGGAATGTACGAGATATCCCAAGGATTCTTTACCTAGTTCAGTTACAAATAAAATGAATCATGACCTTTAATAACAGTATGCAAAAAACTAAATTGAATGGAAACACAGACTTAAATTCCAAGGCTAAACATATGGAAGACTAAACATAAAGATAAGTGTCCTAAGGAAATTTAGGTGCAATCAACCTTATGGAAAATAAAACTGAAAACAACAACAACAACAACAATCTGTTGACGTTGAGTTAATTCCGAATCATAGCGACCCTACAGGACAGAGTAGAACTGCCCCAGGGCTTCCAAGGAGGGGCTGGTGGATTGGAACTGCTGACCTTTTGATTAACAGCTAAGCTGTTGGTCACTACGCCACCAGGGCTCCAATGGACGACAAGTACGTGTAAATCATTAAACAAAGGGAACCGCAAATTCAAATTGCCGTGTGATAGCAATATAAACTAACTAGAATTGATGAAATGAAAAGGACTGACAATAAGAAATGTAGGTGTGGTTGTGGAAGAACTGAAACTCTTATGAACTGTTACTGAGTATGAAGAATAGTCAAACTGCTTTGGAAAGCAATTTGGTATTTTTGTACTATTTTACATACCCACAATTTCCATATGACTCAGCTGTTGCACTCAGACTTTTACCAAGCTGTTACACTCAGCCTTTTACCAAGAAACATTAAAATGTAAAACTACACAAAGACCTGTACATACATATTCACAGGAGCTTAATTCATAGTAGCTAAAATGTATAAATAATTCAAATGACCATCAATGGTGATGTATCTTTAAATGGCCCACAACAATAAAGAACTAATGAAGTATTACTACCACAACAACTTGGATGAATGTTAAGTGAAAGAAACCACATATAAGAGAATACATACCGTAAGTTCCCATTTGTATGAAATTCTAGAACAGACCAGTCTAACGTATAGTGAGGGAAAGTAGTCGTCAGTTGCCTCCAGCCACTTGAGGTAATGATATGGAAGAGAGTGATAGAAATATCCTTTATCTGAATTGTAGAAACGGTTATGTGGGTGTGTGGCACAGTGATTAAGTTCTTGGCTGCTAACTGAAAGGTTGGTGGTTTGAACCCACCAGCTGCTCCACAGGAGAAAGATGTGACAGTCTGCTTCCATAAAGATTACAGCCTTGAAAACCCGATACAGGGCAGTTCTGCCTTGTCCTACATGGTCGCTGTGAGTCAAAACAGACTCCAGGGCAACAGGTGTTTTTGGTTATACATTAGTTATAATTCTTAAAATTCTATATTTAAAATGGATGCATTTTATTTAATAGAAAGCAAACTGCAATAAAGTTGATTTTTTAAAAATTAAAGTTACAAAAATAATGAGAAGAAAGAGGCAACATTTGGGGGAAAAGTTGAGGGAACATTGTTAGCTTAAAAGAGGAGTCTCAGAGTGCACAGAGGAAGATTTTGAGAAAAGAGAAGCATGAGTCAAAGGAAACATCGGATTCCTCCCTCATTTCAGTGACTTTTCAGTGTTTCTCATTATCATAAATATAGATTAATATAAAAACTTCTGATTTGTTCCTAAAATGTTCATTTGGAATTTCACCTACTTATTTACTTAGTGGGCATTCATCTTATTTTTTATATCTGTACTTCTACTGAAAAAGCTGTTGCCATGGAGTTGACTCTGTGTCGACTCTGTGTCAGAGCACCACCGTGCTCCATAGGGCTTTCACTGGTTGATTTTCTAACATAGATTGGCAGGGTTTTCTTTCCAGGCACCTCTGGATGGACTGGAATAGCCAATCTTTCAGTTAGCAGCTGAGCACATTAATCATTTGCATCACCCAGGGACTCCACCTATATTATACCTATATATCTATATCCGATGGCACTAGCCCCATCTATATCTACATATCTGTATTTGTATGAGTTTATAACTATTCTATATTTATAGACCTTTTTTTGTGAGTATATCATGCCTGTGATTAATACAAACAATGGAAAAATTTGAAAATGTTTTCTTTAATTCATATTCTGTGTTTTACAGAAAAATCCAGATGCCATTCTGTTGAAAAGAAATTTGAAAGTACAAATCATCTTGGACAAAGCTTTGGTATGCAGTAATGACAAATTTTATCATGTCTTCTTTCTGTGTTTAAATTCACTCTGTTCAAAATATGTGTCAGTATAGCAAGACATAAAGAAATGTGGCAAAGTGCCTTAACCTTTTTTTTTTTGGGTAGCCCACATTTATGTACTGATTACATAGAAGCCAGAATAGAATTCTAGCAATAACGTTTAACTTAGAACAGAAGGGTTCTACTAGACTATAATCTACTGGGTTGTAACTAGCTGTAGATATTTGCAGATCTACGCCAAATGTTGTTGAAAACTCTTTTCCTAAATCTATTTTCATTTAAAACAAACTATTTCATTTATTAGTCAGTTGAAAATCCCTGTTATTAAAGATTGTTCCATGCTTTATAATCACTTGAGTTTCTGGTAGGCATTCGGTATTTTAAAGACGGGAAGAATCGTTGATAGGACCATTCATTTGGCTATGGAAATTTTTTATATAATTAGTTTTAACAAAAACTTACGTGCAGCAACCTTTCCGAATCGAATCTGCCCATATCACTGATGTTTTTGCACAGTCTCTTTATGACTATCGCAATGTTCTAGATTTTACTCTAATAGGAAATATTTGGATCTTGTAAGAATTTAATATAAAAATAATAAGAGGAAAGGAAAGATGGGCAAAATAAAAGAAAAAAGCACAAGGAATTTTATTACAAGTCTATAAACGATGCAGGCGAATCTCTTGTATTTTTACATATACATATATAGAGATGTGTTTTTTCACATAGCTTTTTGCTTTATATGTGCTATTTTATAAACCATTTTGCAATGTTTACCATATATTCAATTTAATTTTGATGTTTACATAATGTCTAATAATGTTTTTAACCTAGTTTATTATATTTTATGAGCAAATACACTTTTGGGTTCTTTTAGATTTTTGTTGTTACGTTGGCTTAAACCAGGATCATATGCCTTGGAGTTATGCTCTACCACAAACCACTCACTCCCATACTGTTGTTGTTGTTCCGTGCCATTGAGTTGGTTCCAACTCATAGTGACCTTATGTGAAACAGAGCGAAACACTGCCCGATCCTGGGCCATCCTCATGATCATTATAATGCTTGAGCCCATTGTTGCAGCGACCATGTCAGTCTATCTTGTTGAGGGTCTTCCTCTTTTTCGCTGACCCTCTACTTGACCAAGCATGATGTCCTTCTCCAGGGACTGATTTCCCCTAATAACACGTCCAAAATATGTGAGACATAGTCTTGCCATCCTTGCTTTAAGGAGCATTCTGGTTGTATTTGTTCGTTTTTTTGGCAGTCCATGGTATATTCAGTATTTTTCTCCAATACCATAATTCAAAAGCATCAATTCTTCTTCTGTCTTCCTTATTCGTTATCCAGCTTTTGCATACATATGAGGTGATTGAAAACACCATGGTTTGGGTCAGGCACACCTTAGTCTTCAATGTGACATCTTTGCTTTTTAACACTTGAAAGAGGTCTTTTGCAGCAGATTTGCCCAATGCAGTGCGTCTTTTGATTTCTTGACTGCTGCTGCCATGGGTGTTGATTGCAGATCCAAGTAAAATGAAATCCTTGACAACTTCAATCTTTTCTCCATTTATCATGATGTTGCTTATTGGTCCAGTTGTGAGGATTTTTGCTTCCTTTATGTCGAGGTATGATCCATGCTGAAGGCCATGGTCTTTGATCTTCATCAGTAAGTGCTTCAAGTCCTCTTTACCTTCAGCAAGCAAGGTTGTGTTATCTGCACAACACAGGTTGTTAATGAGTCTTTCTCCAATTCTGATGCCCCGTTCTAGCTTCTTGCATTATTTTCTCGTGAGGTCACTAAAATGAAATCCATACAACCTATTTTCGTTTCTCCACTTAGCTGTATACCTTCTTCCTATTCTAATAACATTTTCAATGATAAAAGGCCTCATGGAAAGTTAAAAAAATAGTTCTTTATAATATGGTTTGATTAGTATTTTCCCTCCTTTTACATTAAAGCTACATGTTTTTAGTCTTAAAATTTATCTGTGGTAAACAGCATTTTAAAATGAGTCTTTGTTTTCTCTCTATCCACTTGGACAACCCTTGCCTTTTTCACTAGTGTATTTAGCTGATTCGTGTTTCACGAAAGTACTGATAGCCAGGAGTTTAGATTTACGAGCATGTTACTGTGGTGTTCAGTCATGTCCTATTAATTACTTGTTCCTTTGTTCATCCTTTTCTACTTTTGGGTTAACGAGTTCTTTTAGCTTTATTTTTTGTCTCCTTCAGAGGCTTTTTCTCTTATACCTCTCTCTCCTCATCCCAAGTGGTATCTCTAGAGATTCCAATTCTTGTTGTTAGGTGCCATCGAGTTGATTCCAGCTCATAGCGACACTATAGGACAGAATAGATCTTCCCCATAGGGTTTCCAAGGAGTGGCTGGTGGGTTTGAACTGCTGACATTTTAGTGAGCAACCAAGCTCTTAACCACTGTGCCACCAGGCATTCCAATTAGGATTCTTAGTTTATCACAACCGAATTTGAATCCATGTTATACCACTTCATATCTATTTTAGACCCTAACAACAGTAAAATTTCATTTAACCCCTTTGTGATATTGTTGTAATATATTTTACTTCTCCATGTGTTATAAATGACACAATGAATTATTTTTTAAATCAAACAGTTCTTTGTTACATGAGCTTTAAAGAAATTAAGAAAACAAAAAACACTCATTTTTCTGCCCGTAGTTACCAATTCCAAAGCTCTTCATTGCTTTTCGTAGGACTGTGTTTCTAACCAGTATTACTCTTTAGCCCGTTGATGAATTCTCCTAGTTTTCGCTTATCTGAAATTGTCTTTATTTTACCTTCACTTCTTAAATATTTTATTTTTACATAATTTTTGAATTTCTAGAATATCACTGTGTATGATGTTGTTGTTGTTGTTAGGTGCCGTTGAGTCGGTTCCGACTCATAGCGACCCTATGCACAACAGAAAGAAGCACTGCCTGGACCTGAGCCATCCTTAAAATCATTGTTAGGCTTGAGCTCATTGTTGCAGCCACTGTGTCAATCCACCTCGTTAAGGGTCTTCCTCTTTTCTGCTGACCCTGTACTCTGCCAAGCATGATATCCTTCTCCAGGCACTGATTCCTCCTGACAACATGTGCAAAGTATGTAAGGCACAGTTTCACCATCCTTGCCTCTAAGCAGGGTTCTGTCTGTACTTCTTCTAAGACAGATTTGTTTGTTCTTTTGGCTGTCCATGGTATTCTTCACCAACACCAAAATTCAAAGGCGTCAATTCTGCTTTGGTCTTCCTTATTCATTGTCCAGCTTTCACATGCATCACTGTGTATATACCTAGAATAAAGACATTATTTTATAAATTATAATAAAGTTATCAACCTGTGTAGATATAACATTGATAAAATATTTTTGTCAAATTTACTGTAACTCAGGTGCAATGTGGTTGCATAATGTGATCTAATTGACACTGTCTTTATATGTGTAGAACCATTTTATGGACTAGTGAAGGTCAATTTATATAAAAGTTTCATATATGTTTGAAATGAATATATAGTCTCTCATTGTTGCATACAAACTTTTGTATATGTATATTATATCAAACTTTTGTTGGGTTTTTCAAATCCCGTATTTGTTTACTCAGAGAATAGTAGAAATCTTAGTATCGAGATCAGTTTCTCTTTATAATTCAGTTAAATTTTCCTTTATATAATTTTTAAATATGTTATTAGTCATAATCAAGTTTAGAATATTTGTATCTTTCTGATGAATATGTTAATGATATCTTCTGATAATAGTTATATTTTATCTTTACCTCTAAGTTTTATTTGTATGAATGTTACTGTAAGAGCTTATTGTCTCATATTATTCCAGTTTGTCTTTTCATTCTTTCATTCTCAGTATATTTATGTTCATATATTTTTAGGGGTTTTTATTTTAATTGACATAGAGTGGATTTTTTACAGCCTTTATCATTTAACTAGAGTTCAGTACATTAATATTTTGTGATTTCTGATTTTTTATTCATTTCTATAATCATATTTTTGCTTTCTGCTATCTTACTTTTTACATATTTAGCCTTGCAGAGATCACCACACATGCTATGTGAGGTAAAAGTGCAATAAGTCAGGTATTTATTGAAATCAGCTTACAGAAACAAAAGTAGCAAGATCTGGACTTCAGAGAGCCATGAAGATCACATCTTTTCCATCTGCATCTGAAACGAGCTCTAATAAGCACTGCATTTTATTTTCTGCCAGCAGTCTTCTGTAGACTTACTGGAGATTGCTGAAGATCACAGGCTGCTTCTCTTTAGGGTTTCAGTACACACTTAGGATTTCAGAGAAAGTGTTATGACTTTGTTCCCTTGAATGAGGCCATATTCATTAAATTGCTCATTATTATTATACTCACAGCTCTGTGTTTCCAAAGTACATTTTTTATCCAAGTACGTAGTTATGTTGATTTATTATAAAGAAGGCAAAAAATAGGAGCATACTGTAATAGATAAAATAGGCTTCAGAGTTAGTTAGAAATGCATTTAAGTCCTGGTTAATATCTTTACTGGCTATAGAATTCTGGAACCTTAACTCTTTTTTACCATTGATTTCTGTATCTGTAAGAAGGAAACTATCTCATTCTAATATTGTTGATTAATATGTAAAGTCTCTAAGATATGCCTAAAGTTTAATAAACCCTTGACAAATCTTAATTCCACTTTAGCCTCTTCACTTGAGGACTGCACCATTGTGATATTTTGTATTCATTTCGATCATGGTAGTTCAATCATTTTCACTAATGATTAAGAATGAAAATTTGCCTTTCAGTATGATTATATGGGCTCTGATGTGGCAATTGCAGAAGAGAAAGTTGTCCAGATGTTTGGTCTTATCAACACTGTAAGTACTTATATTTCAAATTAAAATAAAAATATTCTTATTAAAGATATAGTAACATTGTTTATATAAAAAATTTTTCATTTTCATAAAAAGTATAGTCCTACCAACTAGTTTCATCCACCAATGGAGTACTCTCTGAAAAAAAATAGTGAGTTGAATATATTTACATTATGTATAAAAAGAGATGTAATATTCGTAGCTACCCAGAACTGAATCATGTATCTTCTATTTTCAGATGTTTTCTCAGTTGAAAGTGACTGTTAGGTTATCTTCCTTGGAGCTCTGGTCAGATAAAAATAAGATTTCAACAAATGGTGATCCTAATGATATACTGCAAAGGTTTTTGGCATGGAAAGAAGCATATTTGGTTCAAAGGCCTCATGATATGGCATACTTGTTAATGTAAGCCCTTTATTCTGCATTGATATAAGGTCTATCAGCTTATTTGATATGTTAGCTATCAAAATTACATGTATGATTTATTATGTAAGATGGTAAACACCTTAAAAGAAGAATGTACAAAAACTCTGTGTTGGAAATATGCAAAATATAAAATTTGGTATCGATGAAAGATATTAAATCATGCAAAGCATGATTTATTTTTAAAGAATGGGCTGTTTACCTATGGAAACGTAGTCATGAGCTGGAAAGTACAGAAAACCTTGGAATAAACATGGGCCAGCTATGATTTTCACAGTTTCTCTCAGAGGTAAATAATTGAAACCGTCATTTTAGTATTAAATGCAAATTAGATAACAGAATGCAATAATTGCACATAATTTTGATTTGGTTGCAACACAAAACATTAAAATAGTTCACACCTGAAATGGACTAGTTTACTATCATCGTGGTCACCAGAAATATTGACTTAAAATGTAGCTGTTTCACTGGTTGTTCTGTATCTTTTAAGTCTTTATATAGATTCTCGGAAACCCTGGTGGCGTAGTGGTTAAGTGCTATGGCTGCTAACCAAAGGGTCGGCAGTTCAAATCTGCCAGGCGCTCCTTGGAAACTCTATGGGGCAGTTCTACTCTGTCCCATAGGGTTGCTATGAGTCGGAATCAACTTGACGGCACTGGGTTTTGGTTTTTTGGTATATAGATTCTCATACTAAATTGATTATTTTAAATGCTAAAAGCAAAAACACAGTTCTAAACATTTTAAGCAATACATAAAAGTTTAGAAATCTGTTAGCTTTTTTTGTGGAAGTTTTGGGGATTCAGGAGGAACAGTAACTAAGGACTAAACTGCTGTGAGGACAATTCTGATACCCTGTCGCTCTTCTTAGTGAGTCCACTTTATATTCTGTGGCCTTCTCTCCTTCTCCCCAATCCAAACGTTTAATACAGTTTTTGGGTTCACTTAATGCAATCCATGGCAGTTAGCACATCTTGATTTTAGCTGTTAGAGTTGTGTCCTTCCAGTGTTGACAACAGAGGTGATGAATTATGGGAAGGATTAGATACTGCTGGGCTTAGGCGTGCGTATCTCATAATGTGCAGGGCTTAGGTGTGTGTATCTTATAATGCTAAAGTAGCCTTCAGAGTGTATATTCATAGGAACTAAGGAATATTACCCAAATGCAAAATGATTGAAAGCATAAGACATAATATTCATACTTTAAAATGAGTGTGGCCTTATTGAAGAATTCAGTTTTAAAATGTTATTAAATTATTGATAATTTAAAATTCGTTTACCCACCAGAGTAATTTTTTTTTTTTTTTAATTTAGTTACAGGGACTATCCTAATTACGTAGGAGCAACATATCATGGAGTGGCATGCAATCCAAAATTGGCAGCAGGAATTGCTCTGGTATGTATTTTTTACCCCATCTTTTCAGTAATTATGTCACATTTTGAAAGTTAATGTGCACATTAGGGGACCAAAGTACATACAGTGTACCCCTAATGCTCTTTTACCAAATATTTTATTTTGTTTTGAAACTGAAGTATTAGTTTTCTCTCTCTTTTTTTTTTTTAATTTTGGTAAATATGTGGGTAAGAAAACATTCGCCATGACATTCGTCATGTGTACAATTTAGTGATAGTGATGGTGTTCATCGTATTATGCAACCATCACCATATTCCATTTCTAATTTTTTCCGTCATCCTTAACAGATCCGTGTGTCCTAAGCAGTCCTTTTTTCCCCTTCCTCCTGGCCACCACTGGTTGTTGTTGTTGTTAGGTGTTGGTAAGTTTGCTCCAACTCATTGCGACCCTGTGCAAAACAGAACTAAACATTTCCCTGTTGTGTGCCATCCACACAGTAGTTTCTATATTTAGTCCATTGTTTCAGCTACTGCGTCAATCCACCTCATTGTGGGTCTCCATCTTTTTCACTGACCCTCTGCTTTTTCTCCAGGGATTGGTCCCTTCTAATAACATGTCCAAAGTAAGTGAGACAAAGTCTTCCCATCCTTGCCACTAAGTATTATTCAGTACTTCCTCCAAGATTGAGTTGTTTTTCTGCAGTCCATGGTATATTCAGCATCCTTGGCCAATACCACAATTCCGAAGTATCAATTCTCTTTGATCCACTTTTTTTCATTGTCTAGCTTTTGCATGCATATGAAGTGATTGAAAAGACCATGGTTTGAGTCAGGTGTACCTTAATCATCAAAGTGACATCTTTACTTTTTAAGATTTTAAAGGGTTCTCTTGCCGAGGATTTGTCCAACGTAAAATACTATTTAATTTCTTGGTTGTTGCTTCTATGGGCGTTGATTGTTTATTGAAGTAGAATGAAACCCTTCATAATTTCAATTTCATTGCCATTTATCATGATTTTTTTTATGAGCTAAGTTGTGAGGATTTTCTTTTTCTTCACGTTCAAGTGTAATCCATACTCAAGGCTGTAGTCTTTTAGAGTCATCCGTCAGTAAGTGTTACACGTCGTCTTCATTTTTGGAAAGCAAAGTTGTGTCATCTGCATGTCGCAGGCTGTTAGTGAGTCTTCTTCCAATTCTGATGCTGTGTTCTTTGTATAGTACCGCTGCTCGGATTATTTCTCATCGTACAGAATGTATAAGTAAGGTGAAAGGAAACAACCCTGCTGCACATCTTTTCCAACTTTAAACTATCCAGGATCACCTTCTTCTGTTCAAATGACGGCCTCTTGATCTATGTACAGGTGCCATATGAGCACATTTCAATGTTCTGGAATTCCCATTCTTCGTAATGTTATCCATACTTTGTTATGACCCACACAGTCAGATGCCTTTGTGTAGTCAATAAAACAGAGGGAAACGTCTTTCTGGTATTCTCTGCTTTCAGCCAAGATCCATCTGACATCAGCAGTGATATCCCTTGGTCCTTGTCCTCTTTTAAATTCTGCTTGGACTTTTGGAAGTACCTTGTTGGCTGCAGTCATTTTTTAAATTGTGGTTGGAGTCATGCAAAACGTTGCTAGCACACGATATTAATGATGGAGTGCATTAATTTTCACTTTCTGTTTAATCGCCTTTCTTTGTAACGGGCATGGATATGCATCTTTTCCAGTCAGTTTACTATGTAGCAGTCTTCCACATTTCTGGATGTAAGTGAGTCAGTGCTTTCAGCGTTGCATTCATTTATTGAAGTATCTCAATTGGTGTTCTTTCAATTCCTGGAGCCTTGTCTTTGGCCAGTGCATTTAGGGTGCCTTGAACTTCTTCCTTCAGTACCAGTGGTTCTTGATTATGTGGTTGACATTGACCACTTATTTTTGATACAGTGAGTCTGCATCCCTTCCATGTTCTTTGATGCTTCGATGATTCTCTTGATGAGTAACTTTGGGTCTGTATACATTTGCTGTTCAAGATATTTCATTTTTTTTTTTTTTACCATCATACAATATTTATCTCTTTGTGCCTGAATTATTTCCCTCAGCGTGATGCTTTAAAGGTTGTTCCATGTAGTAACATGTGTCAGGAGTTCATTTTTCTTTACGGTTGAGTAATACTCTGTTATATGTATATACTACATCTTGTCTACCCACTTGTCTGTTGATGGACATTTAGGTTGTGTTACCTTTTGATTGTTGTGAATAGTGTTGCAGTGAACATTGGTGGATATGTATCTGTTCAAGGCTCTTCTTCATACCTAGGAGTGGAATTTCTATATCATATGGTAATTCTGTGGTTAACTTTTTGAGAAGCCACCAGGCTGTTTTCTGCAGTGGCTTTACTATGTTCAATCCCACCATCAATGGATGAGAGTTTTAATATCTCCATAGCCTTGCCAACACCTGTTGTTTTTGTTTTAAAATCATGGCCTTATTAGTGGGCATGAAGTGCTACCTCATTGTGGTTTCGATTTCCATTTTCCTAATGGCTAATGATGTTCGAAGCCCTGATTGCTCACTGGTTAAGAGCTGCGCTGCTAACCAAAAGGTCGACAATTCCAGTCAACCAGGCGCTCAATAGAAACCCTATGGGGCGGTTATACTCTGTCCTGTAGGGTCGCTATAAGTCAGAATTGACTCGACAGCAGTGGGTTTGTTTTTTGGTTTAATGATGTTGAGCATCTTTTTATGTGCTTGCTTTTCTTTTGCATATCTTATTTAGCAAAATGTCTATTCATGTTGTTTGCTCATTTCTGATTTGGTGTTTGTCTTTTATTGTTTAGTTGTAGGAGTTTTTATATATTCTGAATATTAAACCCTTATCAGATAAATGATTCCCCCAATTTTTTTCCCAATCTGTATGTTGTCTCTTCACTTTGTTAATAAAGGCCTTTGGTGTACAAAAGGTTTTTAATTTTGATGAAGTCCTATTTACCTATTTTGTCTTTTATTGCTTATGCTTTTGGTGTCATAGCTAGTTGTTGAAAACTATATCCCAAAGGATTACCCCTATGTTTTCTTCTAAGATTTTTTTCTTTTTGTAGGTCTGACTTTTAGGTCTGATCTGTTTTAAGTTAGTTTTCTTATGTGAGGTGAGGTTTATGTCCAACTTCAATATTTTGCATATGGAAAACCCAGTTGTCCCAGCACCATTTTTAAAGAGACTATTTTTCCCCCATTGGATAGATTCAGTACCCTTGTTGAAGATCAGTCCATCACAGATGTGCATGCTTTTCTCTGGACTCTCAACTCTGTTCTATTGATCTATATGTCTATCGCTGTATCAGTATCAAACCGTTTAGATTTGTGCAGCTTTGCAATATGTTTTGAGATCAGGAAGTGTAAGCCCCTACATTTGTTTTCCTTTTTCAAGAAGGCTCTTGATATCTTGATGGGTATTTCATTGAAGGTGTGATAGATTGCTTTAGATAGCATTGTCATCTTGACAATATTAAGTCATTTGATATGGGCACGGAATGTCCTTTCCTTTATTTATATTTTCTTTGATTTCTTTTAGTGGTGTTTTATATTTTTCAGTGTATACATTTTTCACCTCCCTGGCTAAATTTATTCCAATATATTTTATTCTTTTAGGTAGTATTGTAAATGGAGTTTTTTCCTTAATTTCCTTTTCAGATTACTCATTAATGATTATAAAATTCCATGTGATTTTTTACATGTTAACCTTTTATTCTGCCACTTTGCTGAGTTGACTTCTTTGCTTTAATAGCTTTCTTGTGGATTCTTGGGGGTCTTTTATATACACGACGATACAATTTACAAAAAGGAATAATTTTAATTATTTCTTCCTGATTTAGGTTCTTTCTTTTTTTTTTCATGACCAACTGCTGTGACTAGAACTTCTAGTACAATATTGATTAACAATGGTGAGAGCAAGCAAGCTTGCCTTGTTCCTGATCTTAAAGGGATGATGTTAGCTCTAGGCTTTTCATAAATACCGCTTATCGTTTTGAGCAATTTTCCTCCTATTCCTATATTGTTGAGTGTTTTTGTCATGAAAGCGTGCTGGATTTTGTCAAAAGCCTTGGTTTAAATAGATGAGAACATGTAGATTTTTCCTTTGTTCTATTAATGTGATGTATTACATAATTTAATTTTCTAATGTTGGACCAGCATTGTATTTCTGGGATAAATATCACCTGATCATTGTGTATAGTCCTCTTTACTATGCTTTGGGAATGAGTGTGGCAGCATTTTGTTGAGGATTTTTGCATCTGTAGTCATAAGGAATATTGGTCTGTAATATTTTTTTCTTGTAGTTTCTTTGCCCTGGTGGCTCAGTGGTTGAGAGGTATGGCTACTAACTAAAAGGTTGGCAGTTTGAATCCACCTTCCACTCCTTGGAAACCCTATGGGCAGTTCTACTCTGTCTCCTACGGTTGCTGTGAGATGGAATCGACTTGATGGCAGTGGGTTTTTATCTTTGTCTGGTTTTGGTATCAGGGTAATTCTAGCCTTGTAAAATGAGAAGGAGTGTTCCCTCCTGTTATTTATTTTTGGAGAAGTTTAAGAAAGATTCAAGTCACTTCTTCTAAGAAAGTTTTGTAGGATTTCCCAGTGAAGCCACCTGTTCATGGACTTTTTGTTGTTATTTTGGGAGGTTTTTGATGATTGTGTAGTATCTTCACTTGTTACAGGTCTGTTGAAATACTCTATTTCTTTTTGAGTCAATGTGTGAAGTTTATGTATTTAAAGAATTTGTCCATTTCATCAAGATTATCTTATTTGTTGACATAAAATTACACATGGTATTCTCTTACAAACATTTTTTTTTCTATTGTGTCAGTTGTACTGCGCCCACTTGGTTTCTGATTTTAGATATTTACACCTTCTGTCCGTTTTTCTTTGTCAGTCTAGCTAAAGCTTTGTTGATTTTATTGATCTTTTCAAGAATCAACTTCATGCTTCATGGCATTTTTCTATTCTCTAATTTATTTATCTTTGATCTTTTTTATCTACTTCTTTCTGGTTGCTTTGGGTTTGGTTTTCTAATATTTAATAGTTCCTCAATTTTTTTTTGTTTGGGTTATTGATTTTGATCTCTCTTCTTTTGTTAATATAAATATTTTGCTATGAATTTCCCTATGAGGACTGGTTTTGCCATGTCCTATGTGTTTTGATATGTTGTGCTTTCATTTTAGTTTGAGTCTAAATATTTTCTGATTTCTTCCCTTTCTCATTGGTTGTTTAGTAGTGTGTTGTTTAATATTCTTATGTTGATGATTTTTCACTTTTCTCTCTATTATTAATTTATAATTTCATACCATTGTGGTTGGTGGATGTATTTTATAGTGTTTCATTTTTAAAAAATTTTTTGAGATTTGCTTTGTTTTCTAGCACGTCATCTGTCCTGGAGAATGATCCATGTGCACTGGAGAGAAAGTATACAGTGCTTTTGTTGGGAGAAATGTTCTCTATATGTCTGTTAGGTTTAGTTGTTTTATAGCATCATTTAGGTCTTCTATTTACTTATCGACCTGTGTCCTTGGCCTCCGGAGGGTCTCTTGTAGGTAGCATATATTTGAGTCATGATTTTGTAATCCATCCTGCCACTGTCTGCCTTTTGATTGAAGCATCTAGTCCACTTACAATCACTTTAATTGCTGATAAATAAGAACCTACTTCTGCCATGTTGTTGTCTGACTTTTACATTTCTTATGCTTTCTGTTACCCTAACTAACTCTAATGCTAACAACTTTTTATTATTTTTTGTTTCTGTGCGTGTGTGTGTGGGAGCCATTTTGATTCACATCTCCATTCCTTTAGTGTGTATTTTTTAGATATTTTCTTTGTGGTTACCATAAATATTACATTTAACATCTTGTTTTTGTAACAACTTGGGTTAAATTGAAACCAGCTTATCTTCAGAACAATACAGAAACTTTATACCCATGCATATTTTTGGTTTAAGCTTTAGGGATTACCTCAGGGCAGTAGTTCCAGGGGTCATCCAGCCTTATTGGCTCCAGAAAGTCTGTATTACAGGATAATTTGAAATTGTGTTCCACATTTTTCTTCCTTTTAATTAAGAGTCTTCTGTGGAATCTTTGATCAAAATGTTTAGTAGTGGTAACAGGGCACTATCCAGTTCTCTCCTTCTGCTGCTGCTCTAGTCAAATAGAGAACAGTTTTTGTACAATGGATGGCTGCTTATGATCTTTTAAGACCATAAGGACAATGCAATGAGCTAGGAAGTAGAGCATAAACAGTAAAAAGAACCCTAGGCCAGTAGACTTGGTGTCCTTTGGAATGATGACCTTAAGCTTCCAACCCTAGAAAACGAATCCCATGAGATGTTTCATTGTACATAAGCAGCATCAGCAGCTGCTTATTTTTTTTTGTTGCTGTTATTCTAAAATATATATAAAACACAGCATTTGCCATTTTATCTTTTTGCAGGTGTACAGCTTAGTGATATCAACTACATTAATCAAGTTGTACAAACATTACCCTTAATCAATGCTAAATTTACTATTACTGGAACCAGAAACTCATTTGTTTCCCAAAAAATGGCTCCCTCTCTCCCCATCCCTCCTGCCCCTAGTAGCCACTGATAAACTTTGGTCTCTGTATATTTGCCTATTCTTGTCATTTCATATAAGTGAGATCATATAATATTTATCTTTTGGGGATTGACTGATTTCATTCAGCAGAATATTTTCAAGGTTCATCTGTGGAGTAGCTTATATCAGGACTTCATTTCTCTTTATGACTGAGTAGTATTCCATTGTATATGTACCACATTTTATTTATTCTTTCATCTGTTGGCTGAACATTTAAGTTGCCTATTGTGAACTGTGCTGCAATGAACATTGGTGTACATATGTCTATTGGGGTCACTACTTTTACTTCTTGACTAAATACCTAGGAGTGGGATTTCTGGGTCATACGGCATTCTATTTTTATTTGTTTCAGGAACCACCACTCTCTCTCCTGCAATGAGTGTACCATTTTACATTCCGATTTCTCCACATTCTCACATCTTTGCCTACCTTTTTAAAAAAATCTTATCCATCCTTGTGGGATTTATCTCATTGTGGTTTTGATTGATGACTAAAGATGTTGAGCATCTTTTCATGTATTTTTGGCCATTTGAATATCCTCACTGGAGAAATGTCTCTTCAAGTCCTTTATCTATTTGTCGATTGGATTCTTTCTTTTTTTTTTGGTCAGTTTGTAGAAGTTTTATGTATGTTTTGATATTAGACTCTTATTTGACATGTTTTCCAAAAATATCTTCTCACTCTGTAGGTTGTCTTTTTGCTTTTTTGATAAAGTTCTTAGATGAACGAAATTACTTAATTTTAATGAGGTCTCATTTATATATTTTGTTTTTTGCCGTTCATGCTTTTGTTAGTATGTCAGATAGTCCATCATTAAAAGGTAGGCCCAACAGCCATACCTGTGCATTTTCTTCTAATAATTTTTATGTTTTTGTTTTCACATTTAGATCCTTAATCCATTTTGAATTGGTTTTTATGTATGGTGTGAGACATGGATTCTGATTTATTCTTCTGCATGTGGAAATCCAATTTTTCCAGCACCATTTATTGGAGATGCTCTTCCTTCCCGATTGAATGGTCTTAGTTATCTAGTGCTGCTACAACAGAAATACAAGTGGATGGCTTTAACAAAGAGAAATTTATTTTCTTACAGTCTAGTAGGCTAGAAGTCCAAATTCAGGGCATCAGCTCCAGGGGAAGACCTTCTCTCTGTCGGCTCTGGAGAAAGGTCCTTGTCATCAGTCTTCCCCTGGGCTAGGAGCTTCTCCATGTAGGAACCCTGGTTCCAAAGGACATGCTCTGCTCCTGGCGCTGCTTTGTTGATGGTATGAGGTCCCTGACCCTCTGCTTGTGTCTTTCTTTTATATCTCAAAGGAGATTGGCTCAAGACACAATCCAATCTTGTAGATTGAGTCCTGCCTCATTAATGTAACTCCTGCCTATCCCACCTCCTTAACATCATTGAGGTAAGATTTACAACACATAGGAAAATCACATTGGATGACAAAATGGTGGACAATCACAGAACACTGGGAATCATGGCCTAGCCAAATTGATACATATATTTTGGGGGGAACCAATTCAATCCATGACAGCATCCTTGTAAAAAGATCTGTTGACCATGGATGTGTGGGTTTATTTCTGTTCTCTTAATTATATTCCATTGGTCTGTGTGTCTGTTGTTAAACCACTTCCAGGCTGTTTTTATTACTGTAGCTGTGTAGTATGTTTTAAAGTCAGAAAGTGTGAGTCCTCCTACTTTATTCTTCTCTTTCAACATTGCATTAGCTGTTTCAGGGCCTCTTGCCATTCCATACGAAATTGAAGATTGATGTTTCTATTTTTGTAAGGAAGGGTTCTGGAAATTTGATCTGTAGATTTCTTTGGGTAATATTGATATCTTAACAGCATTAGAGAAGCCCTGGTGGTGCAGTGGTTAAGTGCTTGCTGCTAACCAGAATATCAACAGTTCAAATCCACCAACTGCTCCACGGGAGAAAGATGTGGTAGTTTGCTCCCATAAAGATTTCCAGCCTCAGAAATCTTCTGGGGCAGTTCTACTCTGTCCGGTAAGGTCTCTATGAGTCAGAATCGACTCGATGGCAGTGGGTTAACAATATCAAGTCTCCGAGTCTGTGAACATGGAATGTCTTTCCATTTATTTAGGTCTTCTTTAATCTCTTTCAAGGGTGTTTTATAGTTTTCATTGTATATGTCTTTCATATCCCTGGTTAAATTATTCCTGCTGTTGTTGTTGTTAAGTGCCGCCGAGTCAGTTCCAACTCGTATGTACAATAGAACAAAATACTGCCTGGTCTGGCACCATTCTCACAAGTGTTGCTGTGTTTGAGTCCAACATTTTTGCTTGTTGACCTCATATCGTGCAATGTTGCTAAATTCCTGTATTAGATCTATATGCTTCCTTGTGAATTCTTTGAGTTTTATATATAAGATCAAGCCATCTGTGATTAGAGATAGTTTTATTTTTTCTGTTCCAATTTGGATACCGTTAATTTTTTTCTTAACCTTATTGCTCTAGCTAGAACTTTTAATACAATATTTAATAGCAGTCATGAAAGCAGGCATCCTTATCTTGTTCCTGATTTCAAGGGGAAAGCTCTCACTCTTTGTTTTATAACTATAAATGCTGTTTTTTTTTTTTTTTTAAATAAATGCCCTTAATCATATTGTAGAACTTCCCTTTTATTCCTGTCTCTTTGAGGGTTCATCAAGAAAGGGTCTTAGATTTTATCAAATGCCTTTTCTGCATCAGTAGAGATTATCATGTGGTTCTTTTCATTTTTTCTATTAATGTCATGTATTACATTGATAGATTTTCTAATGGTGAGTCATCCTTGCATTACTGGAAAAAAATTCCACTTGGCCATCATGTGTGACTGGTGTGTTGCTGTGACTGGTGTTTGACATGGTATGCTGCTGGATTCTGTTTACTAGTTTTTTGTTGAGAATTTTGCATCCATCTGCATAAGGGATATTAGTCTGTAGTTGACTTTTCTTGTTGTGGCTTTCTACGGTGTTGGTTTCAGGGTAATGCTGGCTTCAAAAAAGAGTTAGAGAACATTCCTTCCTCCTCTACATTTTGGAATAGTGTGTACAGGGTTGGTGTCAGTTCTTCGAATGTTTGGTTGAATGCCCCACTAAAGCCATTTGGTCCAGGACTTTTTTTTATTGTTGTTGGAAGTCCTTTTATTACTGATTAAATCTTTTCACTTGTTATGGGTCTGTTGGGATTTTCTTTAAGGTAGGTTGTATGCATCCAAGAATTTGTTCATTTCATCTAAGTTATCAGGTTATTGGTATATAGTTGGTCATAGCACTCTGTTATGATTTCTTTTGTCTCCACTTTCATTTCTTACTTGGGTTATTTGCTATTTGCTTTGTCAGTCTAGAAAAGGGTTATCAATTTTATTGATCTTTTCAAAGAGCCAATTTCTGGTTTTGTTGATGCTCTCTCTATTGTTTTTCTGTTTTCCATTTCATTTATTTCTGCTCTGATCTTTGTTATTCCCTTTCTTTTGGTAGATTTAGGCATAGTTTGCTCTTTTTTGTAGTTCCTCTAGTTGTAGAGTTAGACATTTCATTTGAGATCTTTCTACTTTTTTTAACGTAAGCATTTATTGCTACGATTTTCCCTTTGAGGACTGCCATCACTGCATCCCCAGTCAGTTTTGGTATGTTGTATTTTCATGTTTGTTCACTTCCAAGTATTTTTTCATTTCTCTTGATTCCTTCCTTGACCCCTTGGTTGTTCAAACCAAAAAGTAAAACCCATTTTTCTCAAGTCGATTCTGACTCAGTGACCCTATAGGGCAGAGTAGAACTGCCCCATAGGGTTTTCAAGGAGTGACTGGTTAATTCAAAATGCAGACCTTTGGTTAGCAGCCATAGCTCTTTACCACTGTGCCACCAGGGCTCCACTGGCTGTTTAGTAATGTGCTATTTAATTTCCACATGTTTATCTGTTTTCCAGTTTTATTAATTTGTAGTGTTATTCCATTGTGGTTGTAGTAGATGCTTTGTATGTTTTCAATCTTTTTAAACTTATTGAAACTTGTGTTTTGACATAGTATGTGGTCAATCCTATAGAATGACCCATGTACACTGGAGTAAAATATGTGTTGTTCTGTTGTTAGATGCAGTGTTCTATATATGTTATGTCTAACTGGTTTATGGTATTTTTCAGTTCCTTTATTTCATTATTAATCTTCTTGCTAGATATTCTGCCCAGTATTGAAAGTGGTGCATTAAAAACCAAACCGAACTCATTGCCTTTGAGTTGATCCTATGTCCCCAAATATTATTGTGGAGTTGTCTATTAATCCATTCAGTTCTGTCAGTATTTGCTTCAGATATTTTGAGGTACTGATGTCAGGTGGGAGAAAGATGTGGCAGTGTGCTTCTGTAAAAACGACAGTCTTGGAAAACCTATTGGCAGGTCTTCTCTGTCCTACAGGGTTGCTATAGGGTCGCTATTATTTGGTACGGACTCAACAGCAGTGAGTTTGGGTTTTTTTTTTTTTTTTTTTGGTTTAGATGTTAAGTGCATGTACGTTTACATTTGTTATATCTTCTTGATGTATCAAACCTATTATCATTATGTAATATCGTTCTTTGCCTCTTATAAAAGATTTTGACTTAAAATATCTGATATCAATATGGCCACTCCTCTTTGATTAATATTTGCATCCATTATTATTATTTTTGCCATCCTTTCACTTTCAGTCTGACTTTTTATTTGGACTTAAAATGTTTCTCTTGTAGGCTGCATATGGATGGATCTTTTTTTTTTTTTTTAATTCCTTCTTCCACACTCTGCTTTTTCTTAGAGTGTTTAATCTATTTACATTTAAAGTAATTATTGATAAGGAAGGACTTACTTCTGCCCGTTTGCTAATTATTTTGTGTGTACCTTATACCTTCTTTGTCCTTTGATTCTTGCAGTTTTGTCTTTTTTTGTTTGTTTTTTGTTGAGTTCTTATGTTTCCCTTCTTCAGCCTTTTTGTGTATTTTTTAGATATCTTCTTAGTGGTTACCGTAAAAATTACATTTATTAAAAAAAAAATACCTGAGATAAATTTACTATTTATATTTACATTTATAGTAACCGAGTACCAACAAGTGGCATTCCAACAAGTAACATACAGCATTAACATACATAAACTATTCCCATTTTGTTCGTCCCTCCAGCTTCTTGTTGTTGTCCTCTTTTATAGGATTATACATCCTATACCCATTAGAAAAAATTTGTAGTTATTTCTTAAGCATTTGATGTTATATAGCTTTAGGAATATAACAAAAAATATTTACTAATAGACAGTACTTTAAATTGGCTCTTTTATTTTTGTTTGCCATGTGTTTTTTGGAAATCCGTCTTTTCTTTTCCTTTCTTCTTCTTCTAAATTGCGCTAGAGAGCGCTCTGACACTTTGGTTTTGCAGGTGCTGACTCAGTCTATAAGTGGCCTTATCTTGCAAATTGTTTAGGTGAATCAGGGCACCATTGGACTTTTTTTTAAAAACAAAATGTACAGCCCTCAAATCTTGGGGGAAATGTTCCCTAATGCCTGCCAATCTTTATGTCCCTCTGGAGCCACCCGAGGTCGGTCCATGGTGCCAACAAGTGGCAGTGAGGACGATGTAAAAAATGCACTTCTATTGAATGGTTCTTGTTACTGATTTAAGCCCCTCTGCAGGGTTATGGGTGGGCAGATCTTTGCAGTAGTCCTCGGCCCACCTATTCCAGATCCAGCTGGGCCAAATGCAGAATTCATGTATTTTTCTTGATGATCTTATGGTTGGGAACTTCCCCTCATGCTGTCATTTTTCTTCTAGTCCCTAATATTATTTGTAAAGGTAAAAGAAGTGCCACTCAGAAGATGCTAGGCTATTATGCCTTCAAACTAAAAAAAAAAAAATTGACCTTTTCTCTTTTCTCTTATTACTTTTTTTGATGTCATAATTGACTATGAATTCAACACTTCAGAATCTGTATATGTTGCCAAGTGATAACTTGAAAAATAATATAGTTACTGAAAAAATACTTCTACTTCAAAAAAAGTGTTTTGAAGTTATTTGGAATTTAATTCAATAACTGGGCATAAAACATGTAACAGTAATAGTCTTATTATGTGATGAAACCATTTGAATGAAAAATACTGTTACTCAAAAAGAAAAAGAAAAAGTAGTTTTCATTATTCCTAAAAAAATAATTTGCCTTGTTTTGCTGTTTCCTTAATTTTGCATTTGCCTTAGGGTTTAGGTAATAGAGTCACAAATCCCTGATTATGTTCTTTTTTTTTTTTTTCTCTTTAGTATCCAAAGCTGATAACTTTAGAGGCATTTTCAGTTGTTATGACACAGTTGCTTGGAATTAATCTAGGATTAACATATGATGCCATCTATAAGTGTTACTGTCCAGGAAATACATGTATAATGAATCCTGATTCAATGTAAGGTGTTATTTCATTCAAATATTTATCTTCTCTTTGAGAAATGTTTGTAGTATTCTTGGATGTATAATTTCTTGCAATGTAACTTGAATAAGAATATTTTTACTAAATACATTTTTGTTTATTTAAAACTTATTAAAGAGAACAAGTATATACTGTTGTAGAAAAAATTGCTTAATAGTTTTGCACATAATGTTATATAAAGAAAGTGAATGTTGGTAATGACTTTCTGGAGTTTACTGGAATTTAGAGCTGAAATTTATTCTAAAAGTATGCATAGTGAGGATCTGTTGTTTCCAGGTGTTGTGTTAAGTTGTCTTATAAATATTTAACAAGATGCATGTCTTAAGTATTTCATACTACTTTATCAGAGACAGAAAATACTTTGAAAAGTTGGACATGATAATAAAATCAGGTTATGCTAGGTGCAAAGTAGGAAATAACAGGGTGAGCTTATATCAAAAAAGGTGGAAAAGGAACTATTTATGATAAAGTGATCTGGATATGCTTCTCTGAATAAGTGGTATTTATGTTGACACTTTGAAGAGAAAAAACTAATGGTTGTATAAACAACTTGTGGAAAATACTTTTCAGGGTCAGCAAGTAAAATGAGACTTTGGTAAAAACTATCTTGATGTGCTCAACAGATTATCACCTGAAACAGTGAGAGCAGGGTGAGGTTGTGAGCAGGTAGGGTAAAAAATTAAAAAAGATAAGTTATTGGGAATATGTGGAAGGACAATTTAGTTATAGGAAAGAAAATAAAGTAAAATGAGACTAATAGAAAATGAGTCAGAGAAAGAAGTCTGTGAGAAAAGGTAGGAAAAAAACAAATCATGCAATGATAATATGGGCATTTGGATTTGATAAATGTAACAAAACACATTTTAATAGATTTATATAATATAGATAATAAAATAGCTAGTAAAATGAATGTGAAATCTATGAGAAGGAACAAAAATATATTACACACTTGGGAGGTAATGAAGATTGTCACTATAATCTATAATTAATTGGGATTTTTTTCTTTCCTTGTTTTTTAAATTGCGCTTTCTTTTTTTAAATTGTATTTTAGATGAAGGTTTACAGAACAAACTAGCTTCTCATTAAACAATTAATACATGTTTTGTTTTGTGACATTGGTTGCCATTCCCCACAACATGTCCACACTTGCCCCTTCTCCATCTTGGGTTCCCTGTTAACTAGCTTTTCTGTCCCTTCCTGACTTCTCGTCCTTGTTCCTGGGCTGCTGTGCCGATTTAGTGTCGTTTTGTTTTATGGGCCTGTCTAATCTTTGGCTGAAGGATGAACCTCAGGAATGAGTTCAGTCCTGAGTTAAAAGGATGTTTGAGGGCCGTACTTTCAGAGTTTCTCATCTCTGTCAGACCAGTAAATGTGGTCTTTTTTTGTGAGTTAGAAATTTGTTCTACAATTTTCTCCAGCTCTGTCCAGGATCCTCTATTGTGATCCCTGTCAGAGGAGTTGGTGATGGTAGCTGGGCACCACCTAGATGTGCTGGACTCAGTCTGGTGGAGGCTGTGGTAGTTTTGGTCCATTAGTCCTTTGGACTAACCTTTCCCTTGTGTCTTTGGTTTTCTTCATTCTCTCTTGCTCCAGGCAGAGTGGGACCAGTAAATGTATCTTAGATGGCTGCTTACAAGCTTTTAAGACCTCAGATGCTACTCACCACAGTAGGATGTAGAACATTTTCTTTATAAACTGTGTTATGACAGTTGAGCTCTAGGTATCTCCTAACACCATGGTCCCCAGCCCTCAGCCCAGTAATTTGGTTCCTCGGGGAGTTTGAATGTGTCTATGAAGCCTCCATGACCTTGCCTTGGTCAAGTTGTGTTGATTTCACCAGTATTGTCTTACCCTTCACCAAAGTTACCACTTATCTGTTTTCTAGTTAGTGTTTTTCCCTCCCTAGTAACCATCAAAAATTGTTTCTTTCTGTGCATAAACCTTTTCATGAGTTTTTATAATGATGGTCTCATACAGTAGTTGTCCTTTTGTGATTGACTTATTTCACTCAGCATAATGCCCTCCAGATTCACCCATGTTGTGAGATGTTTCACAGATTCATCATTGTTCTTTATTGTTGTGTAGTATTTCATTGTGTGTATGTACCATAGTTTGTTTATGCAGTCATTGGTAGATAGGTACTTACGTTGTTTCATTTCCACCTTTTTGCTATGGTGAATAATGCTGCAGTGAACATGGGTGTGCATATGTCTGTTTGTGCGATGGCTCTTATTTCTCTAGGATGTATTCTTAGGAGTAGGATTGCTGGATCATATGATATTTCCATTTCTAGCTTTTTAAGAAAGTGCCATATCGTTTTCCAAAACGGTTGTACCATTTTACAGTCCCACCAGCAGTGAATAAGAGTTCCAGTCTCCCCACGGCCTCTCCTGCATTTGTTATTTTCTGATTTTTTTTTTTCTTGATTCGTGCCAGTAATATTGGGATGAGATGGTATCTCATTGTAATTTTGATTTGTGTTTCTCTAATGGCTAGTGATCGTGAGCATTTCCTCGTGTATCTGTTAGCTGCCTGAATGTCTTCTTTGGTGAAGTATCTGTCCATATCCTTTGCCAATTTTTTAATTGGGGTATTTGTTTTTTTATTATAGAGATGTTGGATTTTCCTATAGATTTTTGAGATTAGGCCTTTGTCAGATTTGTCTTAGCCAAAATTTTTTTCTCAGTCTCTAGGTTCTCTTTTTACTCTTTTGGTGGTCTTTTAATGAGGATAATTGTTTAACTTTTAGAATATCCCAGTTATCTAGGCTATCTTCTGGTGTTTGTGTATCATTATTTATGGTTTGTATCCTGTTTATGCTATTAGGGCCTCTAACGTTGACCCTATTTTTTCTTCTTTTTTGAATTTACATTTAGGTGTTTGATCCATTTTGAATTAGTTTTTTGTGTATGGTATGAAGTATGGGACCTGTTTCACTTTTTTACAGATGGACATCCAGTTTTGCCAGCCCCATATAGACTGTCTTTTCCCCATTTCATGGACTTTGAGCCTTTGTCAAAGATCATATGACCATAGGTGGATGGATTTACATCTGGGCTCTCATTTGATTTCTGGGCTACTGCTTCTATGGCTGTTGATTGTGGATCCAAGTAAAATGAAATCCTTGACAACTTCAAAATTTTCTCCATTTGTCTTGATGTTGCTTATTCGTTCAGTTGTGAGGATTTTTGTTTTCTTTATGCTGAGATGTAATCCATCATGGAGGCTGTAGTCTTTCATCTTCGCCAGTAAGTACTTTAAGTCCTTTTTGGCAAAATTTTCTTTGCTTGTGATAGTAATGGTATTTTCTGCATCCTGTTATATCAGCTTTCTTTGGGACGGTCACAAATGTGCACCTCTTCAAGTCAGTTGGCCAGGTAGCTGTCTTCTAAGTTTCTTTGCATAGACAAGTGAATGCTTCCAGTGTTGTATCTATTTGTTGAAACATCTCAATGGCGGTCTGTAATTCCTGGAGCCTTGTTTTTTTACCAGTGCCTTCAGTGCATCTTGGACTTCTTTTTCCAGCACCATTGATCATATGCTACCCCCTAAAATGGTTGAACGTCAATCAGTTCTTTTTGGAAAGTGACGCTGTTGTTTTCCTTTCATCTTCTTTTGATGCTTCCTGCATCATTCAGTATTTTGCCCATAGAATCCTTCAGTATTGCAACTCAAGACTTGACTTTTTTCTTCAGTTCTTTCATCTTGGGAAATGCCAAGCATGTTCTTCACTTCTGGTTTTCTAACTCCAGGTGTTTTCACATTTCTTTATAATACTTTTCTTTGTCTTTTTGATTTGCCCTTTGATGTCTTCTGTTCAGCTCTTTTACGTGATCATGTCTTCCTTTTGATTCAGCTACTCTGTGTTCAAGAGCATGTTTCAGAGTCTCTTCTGACATCCATTTTGGTATTTTCTTTCTTTCCCATCTTTTTAATGACCTTTTGCTTCCTTTATGTATGATGTCCTTGATGTCATCCTACAACTGATTTGGTCTCCGATCATTAGTATTTAACGTGTCAAATCTATTCTTGAGATCATCACTAAATTCAGATATCACTACTTTCCAACAAACTTTGAATAAATGCCAGTATTTTAGGAAAGAAAAAAATGTGGGAAAATCATGATTATAGTCTGTGGACGTTAAAATTAAGATATTCTGAGACACCCGGGTAAGTTGTTAGGTGTACAATTAGTTCTGTGGTTCTAGATCTCTGAGGACAAGCTCAGTGCCTTAAGAACAGGCTTTGGGCAGTTATTGTATATACAGACTGAGTCATTTAGGGGAAAGCAGCAACAGAGTCAGAAGGAGCAGAAAGAAAGAAAACTTTAGGAAAAGAATCTAGATAGTCTGAGTCTTTGAAACCTAGGGATGGATGTGTTTTAAGAGCAAGTGAAAGGATAGAGGCAACATGGTAAAAACATCAGCATGGTATTTTAGTCTCCACAAATTATTTCACAAAATACAACTAGGGAAATAATAATAAAGAATATATAACAACTTCCCCCAAAGCTGGGATGCATCAAAAATACCAGCAGGTACAGCCAGTCCTCTGGCATAATGAGACCTGAATAAAGGAAGCAGCTGTGTGGGAGGAAATAGAAGGGGCACATGGGGTCTCTGAAAATCTCACAAACCTGGGAACCCAGAATTATTTGAATAATCCTCACCCCAAGTTGTTGTCCTCATGGGAAGAAAATGTCAATGAGCTAATGCTGTCACATTAGTCAAAACTTGGTGAGAATTTTATAAATTGTAGGTGAGAGAAAAGAGATTGTGAAAAATTCTTAAGATGTTGGAATGATCTTGGCATGAACCCTAAGAAATCTGATAGCAGTTAGCCCATGTATCACCCAGATTGTGGTTTTTAGATACCTTCTAAAAGAATGATTTATTCCAGGGAGAGGCAGAGAAAGTACAAATGAACCTGGAACATCTTGTGTCAGGAAATAAACAGGTGTTCAATGAATTACGGTGATTTGTCAAAAGGACACAAAGGCCAGTTTGAAAGAGCTCCCACTAGCTAAACCTGGGACAATTTGAGTGCCAAATATAATCAAGATCATAATGAATTATAACTCACTGAATAAAGTAGGAAACATGACTCTATACTGACATAAATACACAAATTAAAAAATCAAAATTTGAATTAGAAATGGCATATTTGCGTAGAATCAAAGTACTTCTCCCAAAATACTTGTTAATTGATAAGAAAGAAAAAAAAGTCACCATATATACTGGCAAACACACCTTAATCAACTGGTCAAAGTGACTCTTACGAGTAATATGACAAATTAAAATCTTGTGTCATCTGTCAGGATTCAATGAGACAAATGCAGCTACACCCTTGGGATATTTCTGCCAACACAACACATTTGATCAAATCCTGTGTAAATAGTCCGTAAACTGAAATTGGAGGACATTATACCAAATAATTAACCTGTAACCATAAACTACTTCAAGGACATGAAAGGCAACAAAAAACTTAGGCAGCTGAACTAAGGAAACATGACAAATGCAGTGCTTGACTGTGAACAGAATCTTTTTGCTATAAAATATAAATCGTGTGATATTTGGGGAAATTTGAACGGAGCCTGAGGATTAGGATTAGGAGTTAGTAATGTGTCATTATTAATTTCCTAATTGTGGTCGTTCTATTTTGCTTATGTAGGAGAATTTGGTTCTATGTAAGAATTACACATTAAAGTATTTACAGCTCTCAGAACATCTTGTTGGAGACTGTTTCCGGAAAGAAAAGTTCATTCTTTGTACTATATTTGCTTAATTTCTGTAAGAGACATTGCTAATAAAATAAAACAAAAACTCATTAAACAAGTCATTTAAAATATAAGGTGATAATGATAATAAAAATAACTAGGGCTTATTCATTTTATATACATCTATGTTAAGATATTTGAATTGCTTGATTAATATTTGTTACCAAAGAAAAAATATTTTAAGGTATTTGAATTGATTGATTAATATTTGTTACCAAAGAAAAAAACCCATGTTTTCAGTAACACAATTGTTTTGTATTTTATTTTTCACACAATTTTTCTAGTATGTTCCATTTTCTTAATGATCGTTGATGTTTTTTGTAACAATGTTTGTAATAATGTAATATTTACAATAATAATGGAAATAATAACAATAAAAAAAAACCCAGTGCCGTTGAGTCGATTCTGACGCATAGCGACCCAGTTTCTTAATGATCATTGATGTTTTTTGTAACAATGTTTATAATAATGTGATATTTACAATAATAATGGAAATAATAACAATAGGAAGCATTTAAATAGAACTTACTGTGTAGTGGGAAGTATTATGTGTTTTAACATATCCTTACTTACTTAGGCTGCGTAACTATGATACAGAGATGTTTTTTCCTTTATCTTCCTCTACTTGCTAGATGTTATCATTGAGCTGATTTTTTATATTATTGCTTTTCTTTCTTTCTTTTTTTTTTGTATTCTGCCATTATGTATTGGTTTAGGCTATAGATTAAAACCTAATTTAGATAGAAAATTGGAATTTTGATGCAAAATTGCTTTTGATATGACGACAAGTGGAAATTATAACGAGTTAAATTATGACAAGTTAAAAGTTTTATGTGGGCAGACAACAGTGTTAAGTGCAAGATTTAAATAAAAACTATGTGTGATTTTTACCATTTCAAGGATGTTTAAATGATATTTCCAAAGAAGGCCAAAACACAAGCAGTCCAATGGGACTTGTATAAGTAGTGGAGCACGTAATCGAGTCGTATAAAATTAAATGTGTGTCCCTTTATGCACCTATAGTTTTCCAAGGAAATTCATTTATATTTTTCTTGGAGATACTAAAGTTGAAAAAGAAATTAGAATCGGAATTGAATTGTATTTTGAAAATGAAAATCACCCTCCCTCTTGACTCCCCTTCTATAAGTGAAGTAGTATAAAATTCATAACACCATATTAAAGACTTTTAATTTGATACTGACTTTATTCCATTCATCTAAGGAATATAATTCACTTTTAGACATTCCCATGGTGTAAAGTTTTTTAGCAGCTGCAGCCTGGATGAATTTAAGCATGTAGTTACACAACCTGAATTTGAATGTCTTCAGAATCAAATAATTTCAAAAGTGGCTTTCCAAGGAAGACAAAGTCATTCGACTTGTGGCAATGGCCGTTTGGAGCCACCAGAGGAGTGTGATTGTGGCAGTGCAGAGGTTAGTGGCGAACATTAATAGCTTATCCAAAGATTTGGTTTTGTGTTTCTCATGTTGTATTATAATTGTCAATGCGTTATAAAAGGGAAGGACTTTTCTTTCTTTCTCTCTTTTTTTAATGCAGCACCATTTTATCATATATCTAAAATGGGGGTATATGGGACATGGGGCAACTGATCCTGAATTTGAAGCATTTGTGGAATTTGAGTACAGGTTAAGTTTAGACTGTCAAAAAGAAATAGATTCTTCATTGTGTAACCATTAATAGTAATAGTACTCCTCTGTATCCTCAATCAATAGCATAAACATCGGTGGTGTCAATAGTATAATCGTCACTTCAATCATCTCCTGAATTCCTCCAAAGTGACTGTACAGGTTGATTAGATTACTAAATGTTTGTTGTTGGTTGCCTCCTCAAACCCTAATGTCAGCCCTTGTATCTGTGGGAACTTCATTTATTTTAACTTGGATTCACAGAATTGGATTAATGATAACCATTAGTTCATTACCCTTAGTGTTGAATACGAGACCCAACAATGATACATGTATGGCCATCGCTTTCTTATTTCTCACCCTTCATTTACTAGAAAAGTAAACACTATCCAGAATTTTTTTAACAATGCAGTTTTAAATGTTATTATTAGCTTTCTGTTTTAGAACATTATTAAAAATGTAGCATAACCTCTGGGACTACATTTTTATTTCATGTGTTACTGATAATATGCATGTTATTTTGTGTAGATGTAGTTCTTCCATACTCCTTTTTTATGTGTAATAACGCATTGTTGTTGTTGTTGTTGTTAGGTGCCGTCGAGTCGGTTCCGACCCATAGCAACCCTATGCACAACAGAACGAAACACTGCCTGGTCCTGCGCCATCTTTAAAATCGTTGTTATGCTTAGCTCATTGTTGCAGCCATTGTGTCAATCCACCTCGATGAGCGTCTTCCTCTTTTCTGCTGACCCTGCACTCTGCCAAGCATGATGTCCTTCTCCAGAGACTGATCCCTCCTGATAACATGTCCAAAGTATGTAAGACGCAGTCTCGCCATCCTTGCCTCTAAGGAGCATTCTGGCCGCACTTCTTCCAGGACAGATTTGTTCGTTCTTTTGGCAGTCCATGGTATATTTAATATTCTTCGCCAACACCACAATTCAAAGGCGTCAACTCTCCTTCAGTCTTCCTTATTCATTGTCCAGCTTTCACATGCATGTGATGTGATTGAAAATACCATGGCTTGAGTCAGGCGCACCTTAGTCTTCAGGGTGACATCTTTGCTCTTCAACACTATGAAGAGGTCCTTTGCAGCAGCCTGAATTTCAAGCAGTCTCCTGTCGATATACTGCTGCAGCTGTTTTTGAATGATCTTCAGCAAAATTTTGCTTGTGTGTGATATTAATGATATTGTTCTATCATTTCCACATTCGGTTGGATCACCTTTCTTGGGAATAGGCATAAATATGGATCTCTTCCAGTCAGTTGGCCATGAAGCTGTCTTCCATATTTCTTGGCATAGATGAGTGAGCACCTCCAGCACTGCATCTGTTTGTTGAAACATCTCCTTTGATATTCCAATTCCTGGAGCCTTGTTTTTTGCCAGTGCCTTCAGAGCACCTTGGACTTCTTCCTTCAGTACCATCGGTTCCTGATCATATGCCACCTCTTGAAATGGTTGAATATCGACTAATTCTCTTTGGTATAATGACTCTGTGTAAACCTTACATCTTCTTTTGATGCTTCTTGCATCATTTAATATTTTCCCCATGGAATCCTTCACTATTGCAACTTGAGACTTGAATTTTTTCTTCAGTTCTTTCAGCTTGAGAAACGCTGAGTGTGTTCTTCCCTTTTGGTTTTCCATCTCCAGCTCTTTGCACATGTCATTATAATACTTTACTTTGTCTTCTCGAGAGGCCCTTTGAAATCTTCTGTTCAGTTCTTTTACTTCATCAATTCTTCCTTTTGCTTTAGCTGCTCGACGCTCAAGAGCAATTTTCAGAGTCTCCTCTGACATCCATCTTGGTCTTTTCTTTCTTTCCTGTCTTTTCAGTGGCCTCTTGCTTTCTTCGTGGATGATGTCCTTGATGTCATTCCACAACTCTTCTGTTCTTCGATCACTAGTGTTCAATGCATCAAATCTATTCTTGAGATGGTCTCTAAATTCAGGTGGGATATACTCAAGGTCATATTTTGGCTCTCGTGGACTTGCTTTGATTTTCTTCAGTTTCAGCTTAAACTTGCATATGAGCAATTGATGGTCTGTTCCACAGTCAGCCCCTGGCCTTGTTCTGACTGATGATATTGAGCTTTTCCATCATCTCTTTCCACAGATGTAGTCAATTTGATTTCTGTGTGTTCCATCTGGCGAGGTCCATGTGTATAGTCGCCGTTTATGTTGGTGAAAGAATGTATTTGCAATGAAGAAGTCATTGGTCTTGCATTAGGGTATGGGAATATATGAATTACTCATCTATCCTCCTGTTGATAGGTATTTTGAGTGTTCAGAGATCAATTTTATTGTCTAAACAGTTTTATTTTATACTTAACGCCTGATGCACGGTAGCCTCAAGGCTATGTATTTAAATATGAAATTTATGGATTATGAAATAGGTGAGTAATGCCTGAGTAATGCTAAGCAGTTTTGCTCATTTACACTGGAACTTGCTTTTCACTGTCTAGTAGATCCTGTTTTTTCCATAACCTATTCAACATGGGGAACCCCTGGTAACATAGTGGTTAAGAGTTCGGCTGCTAACCAAAAGGTTGGCAGTTGGAATCCACCAGCCGCTTCTTGGAAACCCTGTGGCACAGTTCTATTCTGTCCTATAGCGTCTCTATGAGTTGGAGTTGACTCGAGGCAACTGGTTTGGTTTTTTGGTTATTCGGCATGTGGTATTGTGGACTTCATAATTCTTGCCAGGTGAAACTGTACAAAATGATAACTCATTGTGATTTCGTTGGTCTTTCCTTGGTTGTTAGTAAAATTGGACTTCTCTTCATATGTTTAGGAGCCATGTATGTCTTCTTTGATGTGAACTGTCTGTTTATTCTTTCCTCTATTAGATTATCAATTATCAATTGCATTTTTGTATTTCTTTATATATTCTTTATACTGATCATTAATATGTTAAATGTATTCCATGTTTTTATACTTTCTTCCATGTAACTTCTGATGAAAAAAGTCATTTATGTTAATGTAAATTAATGTGCTTCAACAGAAATTTGTATTAGTGATTTCATCTTTGCAATATGTCTTGGAATGAAATAGTGATAATTTTATGCTTTATTTCGTGGAGCCTGTTATAATTTTTTTGAGTGTTTTATATGGATATTTTCTATTGCTACATTTTCAAAATCAGTAACTTTTCTTTTGCTGTATCTATTCTTTAAAGGATATGGTTAATTTTTCTTTCAAATATTTTTTTCTTTTTTAACATATTTTATCCTTTTTATATTTTCATTTCTCTTTTTACTATGTTCTTGTGTATTTTGAAGCCATGAGTATATTAGAAATAGCTGTTAAAATATTCTGTTTTTTTAATTCCATCATCTCTATAATTTTTGCATCTGGTTCTATTTATGGATTATTCAGTACGGGTCATGTGATTATGATTCTTGTAATGTGTATTAAGTTTTTCAGCTTTTCAATTTTGTTGTATTGAATATGTGAATTAGTTATAAAATATACAACTAATTAACTTTTTAAATAATCTTTTTTTTTGGCCCTAATGTACTTCTTTTTTTTTTTTAATTATGGTAAAATACATATAACAAAATTTTCCGTTTTAACCACTTATAGTGTACTTTTCAGCAGCATTAGTTATAGTTACAGTGTTGTACAGTCCTCACTAATATTTATTTCCAAAACGTTTTCATGGCTCCAAATAAAAATTCTGTACTCCATAGCAATAACTTGCTATGAATATAGAGAAACATCCCTGGTAACCATTAAGCTACTGTTTGTCTATATGAATTTGCCTGTGCTATATATTTCATATAACTGGAATTATATAATTTTTGTTCTTTTGTGTCTGGCTTATTTGACTTAGCATAATGTTTTCCAGATTCATCCATGTCATAGCATATATCACAACTTCATTTCTCTTTATGACTGAATAATATTTGTGTTTTTCTAATTTTTATTGTGCTTTAAGTGAAAGTTTACAAATCAAGTTAGTCTCTCACACAAAAACTTCCATACACCTTGCTACATACTCCCAACTGCTGTCCCCCTAATGAGACAGCCTGCCCCCTCCCTCCACTCTCTCTTTTTGTGTCCAGTTCGCCAGCTTCTAATCCTTTGCCTTCTCGTCTCCCCTCCAAGGAGGAGATGCCGACATAGTCTCAAGTGTCCACCTGATCCAAGAAGCTCACTCCTCACCAGCATCCCTCTCCAACCCATTGTCCAGTCCAATCCCTGTCTGAAGAGTTGGCTTTGGGAATGGTTCCTGTCCTGGGGCAACAGAAGGTCTGGGGGCCATGACCACTGGGGTCCTTCTAATCTCAGTCAGACCATTGAGTCCGGTCTTTTTATGAGAATTTGGGGTCTGCATCCCACTGCTCTCCTGCTCTCTCAGGGGTTCTTTGTTGGGTTCCCTATCAGGGCAGTCATCGGTTGTAGCCAGGCACCATCTAGTTCTTCTGGTCTCAGGCTGATGTAGTCTCTGGTTTATGTGGCCCTTTCTGTCTGTTGGGCTCATAATTACCTTGTGTCCTTGATGTTCTTCATTCTCCTTTGATCCAGGTGGGTTGAGACCAACTGATCCATCTTAGATATGACTGAACAATATTTCATTGAATGGATCTAAAATTTTTGTTTATTCATCTGTTTATGGACATTCAGCTGTTTCCACTTTTTGGCTATTGTGAATAATGTTGTAATGAACATTGATATGGAAGTATTTTTTTTTTTTTTGAGTTCCTGATTTCAGATCTTTTGGGTGTATACCTAAGATGCAATTGCTGGGTGCCTTAGTTGTCTAGTGCTGCTGTAACAGAAATACCACAAGTGAATGGCTTTAACAAACAGCAGTTAATTCTCTTGCAGTCTGGCCTTAGGAGGCCAGAAGTCTGTATTCAGGGCGCCAGCTCCCAAGAAATGCTTTCCCTGTCTCAGTTCTGTGGGAAGGTTCTTGCCATCAATCTTCCCCTGGTGCAGAGACCCTGTGTCCAAAGGACATGCGCCACTGCTGGTGCTTCTTTCTTGATGGCATGAGGTCCGTCTCCTTTTTGCTTGATTCCTTCCAGAGAGATTGACTCAAAATACAACCTAATCCTGTAGATTGAGTCCTGCGTCACTAACGTAACTGCCTCTAATCCTACCTCATTAACATCATAGAGGTTAGGATTTACAACACATAGGAAAATCACATCAGATCACAAATTGGTAGACAACCACACAGTACTGGGAATTATGCTTAGCCATATTTTGGGGGGATACAATTCAGTCCATAACACTGGGTCATAAGGTAACTTTATATTTAACTTCCTGAGGACTAGCAAAACTGTTTTCCACAGCTGCACCATTTTACGCTCTCAACAGCAGTGGCCGAGGGTTCCAGTTTCTCCATATCTTTGCGAACATCTGTTGTTCTTTGTTTTTCTAATAGCCATCCAAGTGGGTGTGAAGTGGCATCTCATTGTAGCCTTGATTTGCATTTCGATCATGACACATGATGCTGAACAGCTTTACATGTACTTATTGGCCATTTGTGTATCTTCTTTGGCAGAATGTCTATTCATATCCTCGGTCTGTTTTTTGATTGGGTTGTTCATCTTTTTGTTATTGAGTTGTAGGAGTTGTTGTTAGTTTCTAGGTGCCGTCGAGTTGGTTCTGACCCATAGCGACCCTATATACAAGAGAACGAAACACTGCTGATCTTGCGCCATTCTTACAATCTTTGTTATGCTTGAGCTAACTGTTGTAGCCATTGTGTCAGTCCACCTTGTTGAGGGTCTTCCTCTTCTCCGCTGACCCTGTACTTTGCTAAGCATGATGTCCTTCTCCAGGGACTGACCCGTCCTGACAACATGTCCAAAGTATGTAAGATGCAGTTTTGCTGTCCTTGCTTCTAAAGAGCATTCTGGTTGTACTTCTTCTAAGACAGATTTGTTTGTCATTTTGGCAGTCCAAGGTATATTCAATACTCTTTGCCTACACCACAGTTCAAAGGCATCAATTCTTCTTCAGTCTTCCTTATTCATTGTCCAGCTTTCTCATGCATATGATGTGATTGAAAACACCATGGCTTGAGTCAGGCGCACCTTAATCTTCAGGGTGACATCTTTGCTTTCCAACACTTCAAAGAGGTCCTTTACAGCAGATTTGCCCAATGCAATGCATCTTTTGATTTCTTGACTGCTGCTTCCATGGGTGTTGACTGCAGATCCAAGTAAAATGAAATCCTTGACAACTTCAGTCTCTTCTCCGTTTATCATGATGTTGCTTATTGGTCCAGTTGTAAGGATTTTTGTTTTCTTTATGTTGAGGTGCAATCCATACTGAAGACTGTGGCCTTTGATCTTCATGTAAGTATTTCAAGTCCTTTTCACTTTCAGCAATCAAGTTTGTGTCATCTGCATAATACAGGTTGTTACTGAGTCTTCCTCCAATCCTGATGCCCCGTTGTTCTTCATATAGTTCAGCTTCTCAGACTATTTGCTGAGCATACAGATTGAACAGGTATGGTGAAAGCATACAACCCTGATGACTTTAAACCAAAAGGTATCCCCTTGTTCTGTCTGAACAACTGCTTCTTGATCTATGTAAACGTTCCTCATGAGCACAATTAAGTGTTCTGGAATCCCCATTCTTTGAAATATTATCCATTATTTGTTATGATCCACACAGTCAAATGCCTTTGCGTAGACAGTAAAACACAGGTAAACATCCTTCTGGCATGCTCTGCTTTCAGCCAGGATCCATCTCACATCAGCAATGATATCTCTGGCTTCATGTCCTCTTCTGAGACCGACCTGAATTTCTGGCAGCTCCTTGTTGATATACTGCTGCAGCTGTTTTTGAATGATCTTCAGCAAAATTTGTCTTGCATATGATGTTAATGATATCGTTCTATTATTTCTGCATTCGGTTGGATCACCTTTTTTGGGAATAGGCATAAATATGGATCTTTCCTAGTCAGTTGGCCAGGAAGCTGTCTTCCATATTTCTTTGCGTAGATGAATGAGCACGTCCAGCACTGCATCCATTTTTTGAAACGTCTCAATTGATATTCCATCAATTCCTGGAGCCTTGTTTTTTGCCAGTGTCCTCAGTGCATCTTTGACCTCTTCCTTCAGTGCCATGGGTTCCTGATCATATGCTACCTCTTGAAATGGTTGAACGTCGACTAATTCTTTTTGGTATAATGACTCTGTGTATTCCTTCTATCTCCTTTTGATGCTTCCTGGGTCATTTAATATTTTTGCCATAGAATCCTTCCCTGTTTCAACCCCACGTATCTGTCAGTTTGTTGTATTGTGGGTTCTTGCGTGCTCCTGTGAAGCTGGAAGCTATGCCACCAGTATTCAGATATCAGCAGGGTCACGATGGAGCTGAGTTTCTGGAGTAAGACAGACTAGGAAAAAGGACCCGGCAGTCTACCTCTGAAAAGCATTAGCCAGTGAAAACCTTATGAATAGCAGTGGAACATTGTCTGATAGATTGCTGGAAGATGAGCCCCCCAGGTTGGAAGGCACTCAAAAGATAACTGGGGAAGAGCTGCCTCCTCAAAGTAGAGTCGACCTTAATGGTATGGATGGAATAAAGCTTTCGGGACCTTAATTTGCTGCTGTGGCATGACTCAAAATGAGAAGAAACAGGTTCAAATAGCCATTAATAATCGGAACCTGGAATGTACAAAGTATGAACCTAGGAAAATTGGAAATCGTCAAAAATGAAATGGAATGCATAAATGTCAATATCCTAGGAATTAGTGAGCTGAAATGGACTGATAGCAGCCATTTTGAATCGGACAGTCATATAGTCTATTATGCCGGGAATGGCATTGCATTCATCATCAAAAAGAACATTTCAAGACCTATCCTGAAATACAACACTGTCAGTAATAGGATAATACCTATATGGCTACAAGGAAGACCAGTTAATACAATTATTATTCAAGTTTACACACCAACCACTAACACCAAAGATGAAGAAATTGAAGATTTTTATCAGCAGCTGCAGTCTGAAATTGATCGAACACGCAATCAGGATGCATTGATAATTACTGGTGATTGGAATGCAAAAGTTGGAAACAAAGAAGAAGACTGGTAGTTGGAAAATATGGCCTTCATCATAGAAACAATGCCGGAGATCGAATGATAGAATTTTGCAAGACCAACAACTTCTTCATTGCAAATACCTTCTTTCACCAACATAAACGGCAACTATATGCATGGACCTCACCAAATAGAGCACACAGGAATCAAATTGACTACATCTGTGGAAAGAGATGATGGAAAAACTCAATATCATCAAGTTAGAACAAGGCCGGGGCCGACTGTGGAACAGAACATCAATTGCTCATATGCAAGTTCAAGCTGAAACTGAAGAAAATCAGAGCAAGTCCACAACAGCCAAAATATGACCTTGAATATATCCCATCTGAATTTAGAGACCATCTCAAGAATAGATTTGATGCATTGAACACTAGTGACCGAAGACCAGACGAGTTGTGGAATGACATCAAGGATGTCATACATGAAGAAAGCAAGAGGTCATTGAAAAGACAGGAAACAAAAAAAAGACCAAAATGGATGTCAGAGGAGACTGTGAAACTTGCTTACAAATGTCAAGCAGCTAAAGCAAAAGGAAGAAATGATGAAGTAAAAGAACTGAACAGAAGATTACAAAGGGTAGCTTGAGAAGACAAAGTAAAGTATTATAATGACATGTGCAAAGAGCTGGAGATGGAAAACCAAAAGGGAAGAACACGCTCGGCATTTCTGAAGCTGAAGGAACTGAAGAAAAAATTCAAGCTTCAAGTTGCAATAGTGAAGGATTCCATGGGGAAAATATTAAATGATGCAAGAAGCATCAAAAGAAGATGGAAGGAATACACAGAGTCATTATACCAAAGAGAATTAGTCGATATTCAACCATTTCAAGAGGTCGTATATGATCAGGAACCGATGGTACTGAAGGAAGAAGTCCCAGCTGCTCTGAAGGCATTGGCGAAAAACAAGGCTCCAGGAATGGATGGAATATCAATGGAGATGTTTCAACAAACAGATGGAGCGCTGGAGGTTCTCACTCATCTATGCCATGAAATATGGGAGACAGCTTCCTGGCCAACTGACTGGAAGAGATCCATATTTATGCCTATTCTCAAGAAAGGTGATCCAACTGATTACGGAGATTATGGAACAATATCATTAATATCACATGTAAGGCAAATTTTGCTGAAGATCATTTAAAAACGGCTGAGGCAGTATATCAACAGGGAACTGCCAGAAATTCAGGCCGGTTTCAGAAGAAGACGTGCAACCAGGGATATCATTGCTGATGTGAGATGGATCCTGGCTGAAAGCAGAGAATACCAGAAGGATGTTTACCTGTGTTTTATTGACTATGCAAAGGCATTTGACTGTGTGGTTCATAACAAATTATGGACAACATTGGGAAGAATGGAAGTTCAGAACACTTAATTGTGTTCATGAGGAATGTTTACATAGATCAAGAGGCCGTTGTTCAGACAGAACAAAGGGATACCTTGTGGCTTAAAGTCAGGAAAGGTGTGCGTCAGGGTTGTGTCTTTTTGCCATACCTATTTAATCTGTATGCTGAGCAAATAATCCAAGAAGCTGGATTATATGAAGAAGAACATGGCATCAGGATTGGAGGAAGACTTATTAACAACCTGTGTCATGCAGATGACACAACCCTGATTGCTGAAAGTGAAAAGGAATTGAAGCACTTACATGAAGATCAAAGACCACAGCTTTCAGTAATGATTGCACCTCAACATAAAGAAAACAAAAATTCTCATAGTTGGACTAATGAGCAACATCATGATAAACGGAGAAAAGATTGAAGTTGTCAAGGATTTCACTTTACTTGGATCCACAATCAGCAAGCCATGGAAGGAGTAGTCAAGAAATCAAATGGCACATTGCACTGGGCTAATCTGCTGCAAAAGACATGTTTAAAGTGTCAAAAATAAAGATATCACCTTGAAAACTAAGGTGCACCTGACCCAGCCATGGTATTTTTAATCTCATCATATGCATGTGAAAGCTGGCCAGTGAATAAGGGAGACCAAAGAAGAATTGATGCTTTTGAATTGTGGTGTTGGTGAAGAATATTGAATATACCATGGACTGCCAAAAGAACAAACAAATCTGTCTTTGGAGAAGTACAACTAGAATGCTCCTTAGAAGCTAGGATGGCGAGACTGTGTCTTACATACTTTGGACATGTTTTCAGGAAGGATCAGTCCCTGGCTAGGGACATCATGCTTAGCAAAGTACAGGGTCAGTGGAAAAGAGGAAGACCCTCAATGAGGTGGATTGGCACAGTGGCTGCAACAATGAGCTCAAGCATCACAATGATTGTGAGGATAGCACAGGAGTAAGCAGTGTGTTGTTCTGTTGTGCACAGTGTCACTATGAGTCGGAACTGACTCGATGGCAGCTAACAACAGCAACATTTGCAGATGGTATCATCTTATATACAGAAAACCCCAAAGAATCTACGAGAAAACCACTGGAACTAAGAGTTCAGCAAAGTATCAGGATATAAGATAAACACACAAAAATCAGTTGGATTCCTGTACACCAACAAAGAGAACTTCGAAAAGGAAATCAGTACCATTTAAAATAGCCCCCAAGAAGATAAAATACTGAGGAATAAATCTAACCAAAGATATAAAAGACCTATACAAAGATAACTACAAGACGCTACTGTAAGAATGTAAAAGAGACCTATGTAAGTGGAAGAACATACCATGCTCATAGATGGGAAGGCTCAACATTGTGAAAATGTTAGTTCTACCCAAAGTGATCTACAGATACAATGCAATCCTGATCCAGATTCCAACATTTGTTAACGAGATGGAGAACAAATCACCAATTTCATATCAAAAGGGAAGAGGCCCCAGATAAATAAAGCCTTACTGAAGAAAAACGAATTAGGAGGCCTCACACTACCTAATTTTAGAACCTTTTTTTTATACGTCCACAGTAGTCAGGACAGCTCAGTACTGGCACAACAACACACACATAGACAGTGGAACAGTATTGAGAACCCAGATGTAAATTCATCCGTGTATGAGCAGCTGATATTTGAGATGGTCCAAAGTCCATTCAATCGGGGAAAAGAGAGTCTCCTTAACAAATGGTGCAGGTGTAACTGGATACCCATCTGCAAAAAATTGAAACAAGACCCGTACCTCATGCCATGTACAAAAACTAACTCAAAATCAATCAAAGGCTTAAATATAAAAACTAAAATAGTAATAAGATCATGGAAGAAAAAAGGGGCACAATACTGGGAACCCTAACACATGGCATAAACAGAATACAAACCATAACTAACATTGCAGAAACACCAGAAGAGAAAGTAGATAACTGGGAGCTCCTAAGAATCAAACACTTATGCTCATCAAAAGACTTCACCAAAAGAGTGGAAAGAATACCTACAGACTGGGAGAAAAAATTTGGCTAGGACATATCCGATAAGTGTCTAATCTCTAACATCTGCAAGATACTGCCGTATCTTAAGGACAACAAGACAAATAATCCAGGTTAAAAATGGGGAAAGGATTTGAACAGACACTTCACCAAAGAAGTCATTCAGGCGGCTAACATACATGAGGAAATGCTCATGATCATTAGCCATTAGAGAAATGTAAATCAAAACTACAATGAGATACCATCTCACCCCAACAAGGCTAGCACTAATCCAAAAAACACAAAATAGTAAATGTTGGAAAGACTAGAACACCTACACACTTCTGGTGGGAATGTAAAATGGTACAATCAATTTGGAGCTTCCTTAAAAGCTAGAAATAGAAGTACCATAGGATCCAGCAATCCCACTCTTTGGAATATATGCTAGAGAATTAAAAGCCATCACAGGAATAGATACGTGCACACCCGTATTCACTGCAGCACTGTTCACAACAGGCCTCCTACTTTGTTCTTTTTCTTTGGATAAACAAATTATGGTATATACTCCAAACTGTTTTGACTACCGTGGAGGTATAATAGGTTCTAAAATGGTAGTGTGAAGCCTTCTACTTTGTTCTTGTTCTTCTTTGGATAAACAAATTATGGTATATACACACAGTGGAATACTGCGAAATGACAAAGAACGATATTCCGTGAAAGATCTCACAACATGGATGAATATGGAAGGCATTGTGCTGAGCGAAATTCGTCAGTCCAAAACGACAAATATTGTATGAGACCACTATTATAAGAACTCAAGAAAAAGTTTAAACACAGAAGGAAACAATCTTTGATGGTTACAAGGTGGGAGGTAGGGAGAAGGAAATGTAACTAGATGGTAGTCAAGAATCACCTTAGGTGACGGGAAGGACAACACAAATACAGGAGAAGTCAGCACAACTAGAGTAAAGGAAAAGCTAAGAAGTTCCTAAACATAGCCAAATACTTTGAGGGACAAATTAGCTGGGGCTGGGATCTGGGGACCATGGTTTCAGGGGATATTTAGGTCAGTTGGCATAACAAAGTTCATTAAGAGAATGTTCTGCATCTCATTTTGGTGAAGGGCGTCTGGGGTCTTAGAAGCTAGTAAGCTGCCTTATAAGATGTATCAATTGGCCCGAGCCCACTTGGAGCAAAGGAGAATGAAGAACACCAAAGACACAAGGAAAATATTAGCCTAAGAGACAAAAAGTCCACATAAACCAGAGACTCCAAGGACCTGAGACTGGAAGGACTAGATGGTGCCTGGCTACCACCAATGATCACCCTGACAGGGAACACAACAGAGTCTCTGAAGGAGCACGAGATAAGTGTGGAGCACAATTCAAATTCATGTAAAAAGCCCAGACTTAATGGTCTGACTGAGACTGTGGGAGCCCTCGAAGCCATGCCCCCGGATGCTCTGTTAACCCAGGATTAAAACCTTTCCCGACAAAGATTACCCATACCCATTGCAGTTGAGTTGATTCTGACTCATAGCGACCCTATAGGGCCCCATATGGTTTCCAAGGAACGTGCGGTGGATTCAAACTGCTGACCTTTTGGTTAGCAGCCGTAGCTCTTAACCACTATGCCACAAGGGTTTCCAGACAAAGATTAGACTGGACTATAAAACATAACAGTGGTGCTTGTTAGTTCAGACCAAATGGGCGGCTCCTGTCCAGAGGCAGGATGAGAAGGCAGTAAGGGACAGGAGCAGGTTGGATGGACATGGGAAGCCTGGGGTGGGAAGAAGGAGTGTGCTGTCACATTATAGGGATTGCAATTAGTGTCACATAACAATATGCATATAAATATTTGTATGAGAAATTAAATTGAGCTGACACCTTTCACCTAAAGCATAATTTAAAAAAAAAGCACAATACTCAAGGTAAACTTTTTTGTTCAGCTAAACTGTTGTTTGGTTTAATAAAGACTTCAGGAGATATTTTTGGTTTAGGGTTTAACGGTTATCTCAGGGCCTTGTTTTCCAAGGCTCATCCATCCTCAATGGCTGCAGAAAGCCTGGATTCCATGAGAATTTGAAATTCTGTTGTGCATTTTCTCTTTTGATCAGGATTCGTCTATAGAATCTTTGATCAAGACATTCAGTAATGGTGGCTGGGTTTTGACTCTTAATTTTCAGTTTGTAGGCTAATGCTGGTACTGTTAAATACTGATGCAGATGGTCAAACGTAGGGCAAGTTGGGCTTCATCCTCCAAATATTAGCGTATGAAAGAGACCATGATCAAAAGGCAAGGGTGTAGACTGTGTGGTAATGCATTACCTTACCTAAAGTAAGTTGTGTTTTTCTTCTTGGTTCCTGAAAGACAGTCTTAGGGGTCTCCTGGGAAATTAAAGTGGGAATTGCGCTCATGCTAGGAATGGGATTAATGCTGGTCCGTAGCATGCAGTTAGCAGTAAAGGTGGGATTTGCTCGCCTTGCCCTTGCTTAATGCTCAGTCCCATGTTTGGATTCCATTTTGAAAGCAGAAATCATTAAAATTAATTTTCTAATCTCTACATTCAGTCCAGATTCCAGTTATATGATGAGCGTTGTCAAATCCTGTTTCCTACCATAGGCTCTTTCTTTGGTTCTAGCCTTTGGAATTTTACCTTTTGTATCTTTTCTTTCTTTCTTTTTTTGCTTTTTTTCTGCATTACTTATATTTAATGTGAGCTTAATCTTCCATCTATAGTAAAAAGTGTTGATAATACAAAATTTTCATTAAAGTATTTATATTGTGAAGTATAACATACTCTTTAATATTGAGACTTGAAAACAAGAACAATGAATACAATTAGACATATAAATATCAACACAGGTTACAGAGTAATATAGTTTTTGATAATAGTTTAATAACATGAAACTGAAAACTAAACCCATTGCCACCCAGGTAATTCTGACTCATAATGATCCTACAGGACAGAGTAGAACTGCCCTATAAGGTTTCCAAGGAGTGGCTGGTGTATTTGAACTGCCAGACTTTTGGTTAGCAGCTGAACTCTGAACCACGTCGCCACCAGGGCTCCTTAATAATATAAAGTTACTGTCACTGAAGATATTATACCTAATTTTGCAGGTATCACAAAACAATCAGTAATAAGTTATATTTCTACAAATGCAACTGATAAATTACTCTTTGGGGTAAAAGATGCATTATTACAGCTTCTGTAATAACATACTAGTTTAAGAAATCAAAATAAAATAGCAATGAATAAAGAAATAGACATTCCAAACATTTTACAAACACCATCTATACCCACATATGTACATGGGTTAGGATGGGGAAAGTTTTATCCATAGACACAAAGAATGTCACCCCAAAGAAAAGATGATAGACCTCAGCCTTTATATATTTTGCTATTTGACAACATCAAAAATTGCTAAAGAAAACTAAGATGCCACAGCAAATTTGAAAATGTGTTAATTACTGTATTACTTGCTAGGAGTTAATATTGGTAATATAGTACCAGTGGCTACAATTAAAGGCAACAGATAAGCAAATGAATACTTCTACAAAAATACAGGCTCCAAACTCAAAAAAGCCAAATCCATTGTCATTGAGTTGATTCTGACTCATTGTGACCCTGTAGGACAGAGTAGTGCTGCCCCATAGGGTTTCCAAGGAGTGGCTGGTGGATTCGAACTGCCAACCTTTTAATTACCAGGTGAACTCACCAGACTGTACAGATATGTAAAAATTTTAACACATTATTAATAAAAATAGCAAAATTAAAACAAATATAATTTTTTTTGCTACTTACTAATTTTTAAATATTACTATCAAACTAGCAAAATAGTCACTCTTGCACAGAAAAGATAACTTTACAGTAGCTAATTCAGGTATGTTAATATTTCCATACTCTATTACCTAATGGAGCCAGGGTGGCACAGTGGTTAAGAGCTATGGCTGCTAACTAAAAGGTTGGCAGTTTGAATCTACCAGCTGCTCCTTGGAAACCCTGTGGGGTAGTTGATGGCAGTAGGTTCCTTGGTTTTATTGCCTAATAACTCAAATCCTAAAGTTAATATTTAGGATAAAATCAGGAAGCTAAAAAAAGAAGAACAAGGTTTTTCTTTGAAACATCATTTTCAATAATGAAATATTGTTAACAATTTAGAGAACTCTACTTCGTTACATCCATAAATTGTTATATATTCCAAATATGATATTTCAAAATACTTGATAATGTAGAAAAGTTCTTATGATATCATAAATTTAATAAAGATTCTAAAAATTTGTATTACATACATTTATGCTCAGAAAGAAGGTTCAAAGAAATGTACTAACATTTTTAACAGAGTTCAAATTCTTGAGCGAGCATGGAATTATGTATGTATTATTTCATTATCATCCTTTCTTCTTAAAGATAAAATATATTAAGTTTAATTCAAATAGTGTTAAAAATAAACACAAGTGTAAATGTATGGTGTGATTGTAGCTAACATTAAAGACATACTTTGTTTTGAAAGTAAGTAAAGTTTTGATTAAAAATCCCTGTAACTTTACTTGATTATATTTGCATTTAGGCCTGTGAATATAAGAAATGCTGTAATCCTCTCGACTGTACTCTGCTTGAATCTGCAGAATGTGGCACTGGACCATGCTGTAACCCAAAAACTTGTCAAGTAAGTTTTCAAAATATCACATTGTTTTTTTATTTTTCCATGAACTTTTTTGTGTTCTTATGCATTTTTTAAATTTTATTTTTTTGTTGTTGAGAATATACACAGCAAAACATACCCCAATTCAGTACTTTCTACATGTACGATTCAATGACACTGATGGCATTTTTCAAGTTGTACAACCATCTTAATCCTTCTTTTCTGAGTTATTCCTCTCCCATTAACAAAAACTCACCGTCCCTTAAGGTTTCTGTCTAATCTTTTGAGGTACTGTTGTCAATTTGCTCCCATATAGATAGCTCTTAAAAGAGCATAATACTCATGCAGACATTTTTAACCGAGTAAGCTACTGTTTTAAGAAGACTTCAGGGAATATTTCTGGTTTAAGGTTTAAAGATTATCTCAGGGCAGTAGTTTCAAGGGTTCATCCAGCTTCCATGGTTCCAGAAAGTCTAGAGTCCATGAGAACTTGAAATTTTGTTCTGCATTTTCCCCCTTCTGATCAGAATTCTTCTATAGAATCTTTGATCAAAATGTTCAATAATGGTAGCTGGGCACCATCCACTTCTGGTCTTATGGCAAAGGGGGTATTTGTTCAGTTAAGCAATTAGCCATGCATTCCATGTCCCTCTCCTATTCCTAACTCTTAGAGCAGAAGCACGAAATACATTATTAGGCTAATGAACTGAGATAGCCATGAAACCATGACCCTAAAAATCCAAACCAAGGAACCAAAGCCCATGAGGTATTTGGTTTCACATAAACAACCTCCGTAGCTATTTTTCTTTCTTCTGTCGTTTTTGTAAATGTATCTATCACACTTTTGCCAGTTAACTTCTTACACAGGTACAACTTATTAACAACAATTACGGTAATTCACTGTGCAACCCTACTCTTAGTAAATATGATTTTTCCGTCACTGTTAACCACCCCCCCCCCATCCTGCCCCTGTTAACTACTTATAAACTTTGGTCTCTATACATTTGCTTGTTCTTGTCTTATTATATATAATAAGCGAGGCCATACAATATGTGTCCTTTTGTGATCAACTTATTTCATTCAGCATAGTGTTTTCAAGCTCCATTCCTATTGTAGCATGTATTAAGACTTCATTTCTCTTACTGGCTGAGTAGTATGTACCACATTTTATTTATTCATTCATTTGTTGATGAGCATTAGTTTGTTTTCACCTTTTGGCTATTGTGAATAGAGCTGCAATAAACATTGGTGTACAAGTATCTGTCTGAGGCTCTGCTTTTAAGTCTTTTGGATATATGCCCGGGAATGGAATTACAAGGTCACATGATAGTTCCTTTTTTAGTTTTCTGAGAAACCCCCACTCTGTTTTCCACAAGGGCTGTAGCAGTTTGCATTCCCAGCAGCAGTGAATAAGGGCTTTAATATTTCCATATCCTCTCCAACATTTATTAATTTCTGGGTTTCTTTGTTTGTTGGTTTTTAGTCTTAGCCATCCTAGTGGGAGTGAAATAGTATCTCATTGTGGTTTTGATTTGCATCTCTCCATTGGCTAATGACATTGAGCATCTTTTCATATGTTTGGTGGCCATTTTAATGTCCTCTTTGGTGAAATGTCTATTCATATCCTTTGTCCCTTTTATGATTGGGTTATTTGTCTTTTGCTGTTAAGTGGTCTAAGTTTTATATACATTTCGGTTATGAGACTCTTACCAGATATATGGTTTCAAAGATATTCTCCCAGCCGGTAGTTTGTCTTTTAACTTTTTTGGTAAGGTCTTCTGATGAACAAAAGGTTTTAATTTTTATGTATTCCCCTTTATTTTGTCTTTTGCTATTTGTGCTTTTGTTATGATATTTGATAATCCATCGTTAAAAGCTAGGCCCGGCAGCACTGCCCCTGCATTTCTTTCTAAGAATTTTGTGGTTTTGGTTTACACATTTAGGTCTTTAATCTGATTCGAATTTGCGTTTGTTTTTTAGTTTTATTTTATTTCTAACAAACTTCTTTCAAACATTTTCCTTCATTTACTTTTTGGTGAGTTTTTTCTTTTTATCCACTGCGCAATAGCCTATGGATATTTTCTCATGTCTTTAAATATTCTTAAAACACTATCTTTAGAGGAAGTGTTATTCCTGAAGATATTTTCTGTTATTGCATTTGGTTTCAAGCTTATTAGTCTTTTTTGATGGTGAAGGATAGAAATGTGATCCTTACACAGCTGGTTCGAGAATGCAGAGGAGATCATTAGGTGTTTCTCTCGATCTCTTTCTTAGCTCTGCTTTTCATATACAGTTTCCATATCGACCCAGAGCCAATGATTGCATCCACTGACCATGCCAGATAATTGGGGTGTTGTGGATTCCTTTTTGTTATTCCTGAATGTAGTTTTTCTTTATCAAATAAATTCTGACAAAATTATAAATAAACTGCCCAGCACATACTTGCCATGCAATGTTGGGGTAAGGGGGGAAAAAAAAACCCCACCACCACAGTAATAACTCTCATTCTGAAAATGGAAGAAAGGGAATCCCTGTAGAACACTCAGTAATTTGCGGCATAGATCAAATACTGAAGTTCAGCTTGGCAGGGACTTCTGGCTCCGAATGTGCATAGAGTCCTTGACTTCCTTTTGGAAGTGTCCTGTTCAAATTTCCTTTGTAACCACATCTGAGAGGAGAATTGGGTAAAATTTGTCTTCTGGGGATTGCTTCCTTCTAGCATCCCACTTTGGTTGTGGCACTTTGAGGAGCCCAAGACAAATACAAAAGCTGATTACTTAGAGATTGTCGATTGCTAGATTTGTTTTTTCGATACAGATAAAATCTTACTTAGTTTTATGGTGTATCCTTTCTTGCTGTATGATGTTAAAAACAAAGCCAGTGGTTATTTCTTTTCGAGGTGCTTGAATACAGAGGTCAGCTTAGATCTTCTATTCTTAGCCGTAGGCCTTGTTGTTTTTCCCTTCTCCAGAGCTCTCATGTTGGCCTTTGTCTTCACATCAGTCTGCTGGCATAGTAAAGCTTTGCTAAACAGCCCTTTGGCCTCTGATGACGTGCCACAGAATATTTCTTTAAAATGAAGGTAATTTTCACTTTTGATAAAATGAAATTCACGGTACCAAGTTGCTAAGGAGTGCCTCACGGATAACATCTCTGTGTACTGTCTTAGCTCACTGTTTTGGCATCTGAATTAGTACAACATTTCAGGAGTGTAAGTAGGTCCCAAGAAAAAAAAGTTGAAAAACCAGTAAGTCTAGCTTTAAAACAGATATTTTCTATTCATATCGAAACAGGTATTCAGGGTGACTGAAAAAATTGAGCTATGAGAGCTTTTACAAGAACTATTTTAAGTCTTAATTCAGGTGAAATTCACATAACAAAATTTAATCCTTTTAATATGGACAATTTAGTTGTATTGAATACATTCAAAATGTTTTGCAACCACTGCTTCTAGATAGTTCCAGAACGTTTTCACCACTCCAAAGGGAAAGCCTGTGCCCGGGAACAGTTGCTTCCCATTCTCTTCTTTCCCAAGTCCCTGACACTCCACAGCCTGCATCCGGTCTCTGTGGGTTTACATATGCTGGATATTTCATATTAACAGAACGGTACAGTATGTGACCTTTTGTGTCTGGATTCTCTCACTGAGCACAATGCTTTTGAGATTCACCCACGTCGCATCATGTATCGGTACTTCATTTCTTTCATGGCCGAATATATTCCGTAGTCTGCATATACCACATTTGTTTATCCATTCACCCATTTGTGGAAATCTGGGAGGTTTTCAACCTATTTCACTAGAGTTTTTTTGTAAATCCATAATTTTACTTTAAGTAGTTAAACATGTAGTGGTGGTAGAAACAATATTCACAAATGGGATATACCTATTTAAATTCATTTTTGACATTTATTGAAGCCCTTAAAATAGTTTTTTTTTTTCTCACAGGTAACCGAACACGGGGAAGTTTGCAGGGAAAGCGTAGATCCATGTGATCTTATAGAATATTGTAACGGAACGTCTGAACTGTGTGGACCTGACATGAACACTCTTAATTTCGAACAATGCCTGAATGAGACTGCTTTTTGCTATAATGGCCTATGCCGATCCATGGATAGACAGTGTTTCGAGGTGTTCGGAAAATGTAATAGTTGTATCATTTTTCTGGGTTTTTTTTTTTTTTTAACATTTTTACTTTGTAAGGCACAATTTTATTCTGATAAATATTCTTTTCTCTTTTTTTCATTCTGGTGAACATACACACACACACAAAAAAAACACCAATTCAACAATTTATACAAGTATATATATCAGTGACATGGGTTACATTCTTCAAGTCATACAATCATTTTCGCTACCCTTTTCCAAATTATCCCACCACCATTAACGTAAACTCTCTTCCCCATAAGTAAAAACTCCTCCTTTACCCTCCTTCCTGGCCCTGATAACCACTAATAACAAAAACAACAACAACAAAAAAAAAACCAACCCATTGCCATCCAGCAGATTCTAACTCATAGTGACCTTAAAGGACAGAGTAGAACTGCCCCAGAGGGTTTCCAAGGGGCGCCTGGTAGATTTGAACTGTCAACCTTTTGGTCACCAGCCATAGCTCTTAAACCCTATGCCACCAGGGTTTCCTGGAAACCCTACAGGGAAATTCAGCTCTGCTCTGCAGGGTTCCTGTGACTCGGAATTGACTCGAGGGCAAAGGATTTTGTTTTTTGGTTTGTTTACATATTTCATATAAGTGGAATCCTACATTTTTTGTCCTTTTGTGACTGACTGACTTTGCTTGGCATACTGTTTTCAAAGTTTAATCCATGTTGTGACATGCTTTATGACTTCACTTTCTTTAAAAAAAAAAAAAAAATTTTTTTTTTTTTTTTTAGGCTGAGTAATATTCCATTGTGTGTATACCACATTTTGTTTATTCATTTGTCTGTTTATGGACTTTTTTTAGTTGTTTCTACATTTGGACAATTATGAACAGTGCTGCAATGAACCCTGGTGTATGTGTGTCTGTTCGTGTCGTTGCATTCCTGTCTCTTGGCTATATACCTAAGAGTGGAATTGCTGGATCTAGTTCTATGTTCAACTTTTTTTTTTTTTTAACTTTTATTGAGCTTCAAGTAAACGTTTACAAATCAAGTCAGACTGTCACATATAAGTTTATATGCACCTTACTCCATACTCCCAGTTGCTCTACCCCTTATGAGTCAGCCTTTCCAGTCTCTCCTTTCGTGACAATTTTGCCAGCTTCCAACTCTCTATATCCTCCCATCCCTCCTCCAGACAGGAGATGCCAACACAGTCTCAAGTGTCCACCTGATACAAGTTGCTCACTCTTCATCAGCATCTCTCTCCTGCCCACTGTCCAGTCCCTTCCATGTCTGATGAGTTGTCTTTGGGAATGGTTCCTGTCCTGGGCCAACAGAAGGTTTGGGGACCATGACCCCCGGGATTCCTCTAGTCTCAGTCAGACCATTAAGTCTGGTCTTTTTATGAGAATTCGGGGTCTGCATCCCACTGATCTCCTGCTCCCTCAGGTGTTCTCTGTTGTGCTCCCTGTCAGGGCAGTCATCGGTTGTGGCCGGACACCATCTAGTTCTTCTGGTCTCAGGATGATGTAAGTTTCTGACTCATGTGGCCCTTTCTGTCTCTTGGGCTCATAGTTATTGTGTGACTTTGGTGTTCTTCATTCTCCTTTGATCCAGGTGGTTTGAGACCAATTGACGCATCTTAGATGGCCGCTTGTTAGCATTTAAGACCCCAGACGACACTCTTCAAAGTGGGATGCAGAATGTTTTCATAATAGAATTATTTTGCCATTGACTTAGAAGTCCCCTTAAGCCATAGTCCCCAAACCCCCGCCCTTGCTCCGCTGACCTTTGAAGCATTCAGTTTATCCCAGAAACTTCTTTGCTTTTGGTCCAGTCCAGTTGAGCTGACCTTCCGTGTATTGAGTATTGTCCTTCCCTTCACCTAAAGTAGTTCTTATCTACTAACTAATCAGTAAATAACCCTCTCCCACCCTCCCTCCCTCCCCCCCTCGTAACCACAAAAGTATGTGTTCTTCTCAGTTTATACTATTTCTCAAGATCTTATAATAGTGGTCTTATACAATATTTGTCCTTTTGCCTCTGACTAATTTCGCTCAGCCTAATGCCTTCCAGGTTCCTCCATGTTATGAAATGGTTCACAGATTTCGTCACTGTTCTTTATCGATGCATAGTATTCCATTGTATGAATATACCACAATTTATTTACCCATTCATCCGTTGATGGACACCTTGGTTGCTTCCAGCTTTTTGCTATTGTAAACAGAGCTGCAGTAAACATGGGTGTGCATATATCTGTTTGTGTGAAGGCTCTTATTTCTCTAGGGTATATTCCGAGGAGTGGGATTTCTGGGTTGTATGGTAGTTCTATTTCTAACTGTTTAAGATAACGCCAGATAGATTTCCAAAGTGATTGTACCATTTTACATTCCTGCCAGCAGTGTATAAGAGTTCCAATCTCTCCGCAGCCTCTCCAACATTTATTATTTTGTGTTTTTTGGATTAATGCCAGCCTTGTTGGAGTGAGATGGAATCTCATCGTAGTTTTAATCTGCATTTCTCTAATGGCTAATGATCGAGAGCATTTTCTCATGTATCTGTTAGCTGCCTGAATATCTTCTTTAGTGAAGTGCGTGTTCATATCCTTTGCCCACTTCTTGATTGGGTTGTTTGTCTTTTTGTGGTTGAGTTTTAACAGAATCATATAGATTTTAGAGATCAGGCGCTGGTTGGAGATGTCATAGCTGAAAATTCTTTCCCAATCTGTAGGTGGTCTTTTTACTCTTTTGGTGAAGTCTTTAGATGAGCATAGGTGTTTGATTTTTAGGAGCCCCTAGTTATCTGGTTTCTCTTCGTCATTTTTGGTAATGTTTTGTATTCTGTTTATGCCTTGTATTAGGGCTCCTAAGGTTGTCCCTATTTTTTCTTCCATGATCTTTATCGTTTTAGTCTTTATGTTTAGGTCTTTGATCCACTTGGAGTTAGTATTTGTGCATAGTTTGAGGTACGGGTCTTGTTTCATTTTTTTGCAAATGGATGTCCAGTTATGCCAGCACCATTTGTTAAAGAGACTATCTTTTCCCCAATTAACTGACACTGGGCCTTTGTCAAATATCAGCTGCTCATATGTGGATGGATTTATATCTGGGTTCTTAATTCTGTTCCATTGGTCTATGTGCCTGTTGTTGTACCAGTACCAGGCTGTTTTGACTACTGTGGCTGTATAATAGGTTCTGAAATCAGGTAGAGTGAGGCCTCCCACTTTCTTCTTCTTTTTCAGTAATGCTTTACTTATCCGAGGCTTCTTTCCCTTCCATATGAAGTTGGTGATTTGTTTCTCCATCACATGAAAAAATGACATTGGAATTTGGATCGGAAGTGCATTGTATGTATAGATGGCTTTTGGTAGAAGAGACATTTTTACTATGTTGTCTTCCTATCCATGAGCAAGGTATGTTTTTCCACTTGAGTATGTCCTTTTGAATTTCTTGTAGTAGAGCTTTGTAGTTTTCTTTGTATAGGTCTTTTACATCCTTGGTAAGATTTATTCCTAAGTATTTTATCTTCTTGGGGGCTACTGTGAATGGTATTGATTTGGTGATTTCCTCTTCGGTGTTCTTTTTGTTGATGTAGAGGAATCCAAGTGATTTTTGTATGTTTACCTTATAACCTGAGACTCTGCCAAACTCTTCTATTAGTTTCAGTAGTTTTCTGGAGGATCCCTTAGGGTTTTCTGTGTATAAGATCATGTCATCTGCAAATAGAGATAATTTTACTTCCTCCTTGCCAATCCGGATGCCCTTTATTTCTTTGTCTAGCCTAATTGCTCTGGCTAGGACCTCTAGCACAATGTTGAATAAGAGTGGTGATCAAGGGCATCGTTGTCTGGTTCCTGTTCTCAAGGGAAATGCTTTCAGGCTCTCTCCATTTAGAGTGATGTTGGCTGTTGGCTTTGTATAGATGCCCTTTATTATGTTGAGGAATTTTCCTTCAATTCCTATTTTGGTGAGAGTTTTTATCATAAATGGGTGTTGGACTTTGTCAAATGCCTTTTCTGCATCAATTGATAAGATCGTGTGGTTTTTGTCTTTTGTTTTATTTATATGGTGGATTACATTAATGGTTTTTCTGATATTAAACCAGCCTTGCATACCTAGTATAAATCCAACTTGGTCATGGTGGATTAATTTTTTGATATGTTGTTGAATTCTATTGGCTAGAATTTTGTTGAGGATTTTTGCATCTATGTTCATGAGGGATATAGGTCTGTAATTTTCTTTTTTTGTGATGTCTTTACCTGGTTTTGGTATCAGGGAGATGGTGGCTTCATAGAATGAGTTAGGTAGTATTCCTTCATTTTCTATGCTTTGAAATACCTTTAATAGTAGTGGTGTTAACTCTTCTCTGAAAGTTTGGTAGAACTCTGCAGTAAAGCCGTCCGGGCCAGGGCTTTTTTTGAAGGGAGTTTTTTGATTACCTTTTCAATCTCTTTTTTTTGTTATGGGTCTATTTAGTTGTTCTGCTTCTGATTGTGTTAGTTTAGGTAGGTAGTGTTTTTCCAGGAATTCATCCATTTCTTCTAGGTTTGCAAATTTGTTAGCATACAATTTTTCGTAATGATCTGATATGATTCTTTTAATTTCAGTTGGGTCTGATGTGATGTGGCCCTTCTCGTTTCTTCTTTGGGTTCTTTGTTTCCTTTCCTGTATTTCTTTAGTCAGTCTGGCCAATGGTTTATCAATTTTGTTAATTTTTTCAAAGAACCAGCTTTTGGCTTTGTTAATTCTTTCAATTATTTTTCTGTTCTCTAATTCATTTAGTTCAGCTCTAATTTTTATGATTTGTTTTCTTCTGGTGCCTGATGGATTCTTTTGTTGCTCACTTTCTATTTGTTCAAGTTGTAGGGACAGTTCTCTGATTTTGGCTCTTTCTTCTTTTTGTATGTGTGCATTTATCGATATAAATTGACCTCTGAGCACTGCTTTTGCTGAGTCCCAGAGGTTTTGATAGGAAGTGTTTTCATTCTGGTTGCATTCTATGCATTTCTTTATTCCCTCCTTAATGTCTTCTATAACCCAGGCTTTTTTCAGCAGGCTATTGGTCAGTTTCCAAGTATTTGATTTCTTTTCCCTTTTATCTGATTCTTTTATCTGATTTTTTTTTCAGCTATGTTGGTGTTAATTCCCTGGTCCTCCAGATTTCCCAGTCTGCATTCTAATTGCTCGAGTCAGCTCCTCTGACTTCCTATTGAGTTGTCTAATTCTGTAATTTTATTGTTAACCTTTTGGATTTCTGCATGCTGTCTCTCTATGGATTCTTGCAACTTATTAATTTTTCCACTATGTTCTTGAATAATCTTTTTGATTTCTTCAACTCTTTTATCAGTGTGTTCCTTGGCTTTTTCTGTAGATTGCCTTATTTCATTTCTGAGGGCATCCCTGATGCCTTGAAGCATTCTGTAAATTAGTTTTTTATATTCTGTATCTGCTAATTCCAGGATTGTATCTTCATTTGGGAAAGATTTTGATTCTTTAGTTTGGGGGGTTGTAGAAGCAGTCATGGTCTCCTTCTTTATGTGGTTTGATATCGACTGCTGTCTCTGAGCCATCACTAAGATATTGCAGTTATTTATTCTATATTTGCTCACTGAGTCTTATCTTGTTTTGTTTTCTTTCAGTATACATGGATGGGCTAGTAGATTGTGCTGTCTTGATTGCTGTACCCCTTGACTTACTTATGACGTATTACCAGCTGGTTTGGCCTGTTAGCAGATATATATGCCTGAGTCCATTCACTATTCTTGAGTAGAATCTGATTTGGGGTCATCAGGTGTGTGGTGCAGACTGTCACCTATCCACCTAGAGGAGTAGTGGTGATAGTTGTGTGCACCCGATTCTAGTAGCAGCTGGGGTTCACACTCCAGGGGGCAGGATGCTGACAGGCTTCCCCCAAGTGTCAGTGAGGTAAGTGTGTCTCTATTCCTAAAGCACTTTGGTGGGTGGGCTCTGCAACTGTACCTTAGGCCCCCAGTGCAAGTACCTCTACAGGTTGGTAGGTGTCACCCTCTTTAGACCCCTAAGGCTGGAGACTAGGTGGTCTGGAGGGAGCTTCAGCCCTCAGTTCCCTGTTGTGGGTCAGTGAGGGCTCTGTTGAATACGCAGAGATATCAGACCTGGGAAACTTGTCTTTCTAGTAAATCCGCTAAAAAAAAAAAATGCAGTCAGATCCGTATCAGAAATGCCTTTGCATTATAATAGCCACCTTGTTCCCTATAGGTATGAATGCGGGAGACTGTGGATCACATATGATTGTCTGGAGCTGGTTCTGTGTTTTTAGTCCAATTAGGGAAGGATTTTTGGTCCCTGGGTTTTTTGTGGTTGCTTCTCTCAGGCCAGAAGAATGGGTTAGGAAAAGACCAAAAAAAAAAAAAAAAAAGAAAAGGAAAAAAGAAAAACCTGGACCAGTTCTCCCTCTGGCTCAGGAAATTCCAATGTTAATGAAGCCGCCTGGGAAGGGGAGGGGAGGGTTCAGAAAAACAGGAGAGAGTGGCACCCCAGAATATAGACAAAGTTACTTATCTTGCTTGGGATGACTGTTTTATCTGAGATTCCCGAGGGGCGCGTAGCCTGTGTTTGCTGGCTGGGTAGAGATTGCCCCCGAGGGTCAGGCCCGCGTCCCATGCTTGAGCTGTCTCAGAAGCCGCAGTCAGTTCCTCCGCTGCCAGTCCAAAGCCCAGCGTCAAGGTTCCCCGGCTGGGACACTGCACTCCCGGCTCCAAAAACAGTCCCTGCCTCCCGGTGACTTCTCCTCCTGCCAGCCACATAGCCCGCCGCCCGCGCGGACCAGCTGGGCCCCCCCCACGTCAGTTCAGGGGGCTGGGGCAGCGCCCCATGTTTTCACCATCACAGGATGTGGTGCTCAGCTCCCCTGCGCCCAGTCCAAAGCCCTGTGCCAAGGTTCCCTGGCTGGGACGCTGCACTCCCGGCTCCAAAACCAGTTGCTGCCTCCCGGCGACTTCTCCTCCCGCCAGCCCTGTCACTGCGCCGCCAGCGCTGACCGGCTGGGCCCCGTCCTGAGGTCAGTTCAGGGGAGTAGGGCTGTGCCCCATGTTTGCGCTGTCACAGGATGTTGCGTTCAGCTCCCCTGCACCCAGTCTAAAGCCCAGCGCCAAGGTTACCTGACTGGGACGCTGGCTCCAGGCTCCGAAAACAGTCGCTGCTTCCCCGTAGTTGTTCATTCTCAGTCTCTGTCACTCAGGTCAACTGTTTAAATCTGTGTTTGTTGGTCAGGGTTCGTAGATTGTCATGTATGTGATTGATTCACTTGTTTTTCCGAGTCTTTGTTGCAAGAGGGATCCGAGGTAGCATCTACCTAGTCAGCCATCTTGGCACCTCCCCCTCTATGTTCAACTTTTTGAGAAACCACTGTTTTCTTCAGTGGCTGTGCCATTTTACATTTCCTTCAGCAATGGATGAGGGTTCTTGTTTCTCCACAGCCATTTTGGGTTTTGGGTGTGGTGTGAAGCCTGAGTCCTGATTTGTTCTTCTTCATGTGGAAATCCAATTTTCCAAGCACCATTTTTAAGAGAGATTCTTACTTCCCCATTGGATGGCCTTATCACCCTTATTGAAAATTACTTGAACACAGATGTTTAGATAAATTTCTGTGCTCTCAATTTGATTCCATTAATATGTATGTCTATTAGTACACCAGTACCAGGGTGTTTTAATTACTGTGAATTTATAGTATGTTTTGTAGTCAGGAAGTGTGAGTCTTTTTACTTTACATTTCTTCTTCAAGATTTCTAGAGGTGTCTATTAATTTACCACCACTTTTAATTTTTAAGATTTTGTTTAAGATGAGTAATTTGAACTTTGTTTATATTTTCAGTTGCAAGGGGTGCTGATTATCTATGTCTACAGGAAGTGAATTCTCATGCAGATGATTTTGGACGCTGTATTGGAAGGACTTGTACTTACGAGTATGTATTCAGAAAATTATGTATTTTCCAAATGTGTGTGTGTATGTGTGTGTGTACTGCAAAGAGCCTCTTAATAAAAATAAGAGATAAGCCCAATGTATAAAGATGAGTTTATATGCTATACTTTTTAAGATGATCTTTGTTCTGAATAGCTTTGACATTTGGATTTGAATTGAGTAGCATGTTTAATTAACCCCACATTTTGAATTATTTACTTAATCTTTAAAAAACCCACCGCTGTCGAGTCAATTCCGACCCTATAGGACAGAGTAGAACTGCCCCATAGAGTTTCCAAGGAGCGCCTGGTGGATTTGAACTGCTGACCTCTTGGTTAGCAGCCGTAGCACTTAACCACTGCACCACCAGGGTTTCCACTTAATATTAATAATAAAAAAACTTAATATTTAGTATCCCAAAATGTCAGCAGTTCGAATCTACCAGCTGCTCCTTGGAAACCCTATGGGGCAGTTCTGCTCTATCCTATAGGGTTCCTATGAGTTGGAATTGACTCAACGGCAATAGGTAATGACCAATGGATATTTTTTTTCTGTTTTCTTTTGCCAGGGGAATCCTTTGTGGAAAGATAGTTTGTCACTGGACAACAACAGATCTAGTAACAATGGCAGATTATGATGTTCAGTATACTTACGTTGCAGGACGTGTGTGTGTGTCTGCAGCTGTAACAGAGGCTGCATTTTGGAGCATATTTGATAATACCTTTGTGGAGATGGGCACTATATGTGGTTCGGATAAGGTAAATAAAAATTTTACTTGATACTACAATATCTTCTTTGTTAATTAAATCAACTGTATCTCATTAATTTTTCTTTGTCTCTGAATTATGAATATATATACACTATAATAAACCCAGTGCCTATACTATATGGTATATATATATACGTGTGTGTTTGTAGAGAGAGAAAGAGAGATACAGTGTGTACCTGTGTGACACCCTCAAGTTTTTCATTGATAACAATGTTGCATGTTTTGGTTACTGCATCATGATCTTAAGGTTCAAGGGTTACAGTTTCTGTTGAACAAAGGAACCCTTGTTACACTATGATTTTTGCTCTAAATTTTCTATAGATATTTATACTTGTTTTCCCACACCTGAGATTCTAAGCTTCTCTTTTAGACCAAGGTCTGGTCTGCAATAATTTATGTAACCCAAGAACAAAAATGAATCAAAACATATACCAAAAGAGAAAGTCAGAACAACTGAGTAATACGAAAGTAAAAGAAAAACAAAAAGGCCAACCATTTAGTCTTGAAGTAAGTGACAAGGAGAATTAATATGGCCATAATATGCAAGGGAGACATTTGTTTGCTCATCAACCTCATCTCCTAATTTTGTCTCCAAAAGGAAGAAACACTTTTTAAAAATTTGGTCCTCCCAAAAGACATGATAACAGAACATAGAGTTTAAACTTTGTTTATTTTTCTTAAAATTTGTGAGAAACACAGTATATAAAGGATTTTTAAACTAGTAGCATTGAAAAATTGAGAAAAATGCAAATCATTATCTCACAATTTAATAAATGATTTACATTTATGTAAAATATTTTAATAAATGAAAAACCAGAGGAGGAAAATGGAAATGAAGACTAAGGTTATCTCAGAATGGGAAAAGATATTATAACATAAAAAGCAGCCACAAAGGACACACTACATTACAAAGTAATATGTCATGTTTTCAGACCATTTAAAGGAAACTGAAAAATAGGTGTACTGTACATGTGGCATATTAATACATAAGTATGTATTAAACTATTTTATTTAGTGATCAATTAGAAAAAGTGTTAAAATGGTGTGTGTATATATGCATATGCACACACACAAACATACATATGTAGACAGAGTCATCTACCACTTGTGTATCAATTTGTTTTACTGTACAGTCTTGTATGTTGCTTTGATGTTGGAAACTATGCCACCGGTATTTCAAACACTGAAGAGCACTGGTTATGCAGTGGTTAAGCTCCCAGCTGCTAACCAAAATGTCACCGGTTTGAACTCACTTGCCGATCTTAGGAGAAATATATGGCAGTCTGCTTCCATAACGATTACAGTCTTGGAAACGCTATGGGTCAGTTCTACTTTGTCATATAGAATAGCTATGAGTTGGAATCAACTCTAGGACAACCAATTTTTATTTCAAATATCAGCAGGGTCACCAATGGTGGACAAATTTAAGTGGCATTTCCAGACTGAGATAGACTAGAATGAAAGGCCTGGCAATCTATTTCTGAAAATAAGTGAATATAAACCCTATGGATCACAACAAAATGTTTTCCAACTGGAGTCAAACCTGCCAACAGTTCTGAAGATGGTGCAGGACCCAGGCAACATTTCATTCTGTTATACATAGAGTTGCCATGAGTCAGAGCTGACTCAATGACAGCTAACAACAAGATTTTCTTTGTATATATGTATATATTTATGCATACATATGTGTGTGTGTCTATACTAATGCAAACAAAACAAAACACTTTAACAGGGCATATGACTAAAGAGCATAAAAAGTTTCAACCTAACTTTTAATTAAATACATGCAAAGTAAATGAATATCCAGTTTTTTTTTTTAGCTTTTCAGTTATTATTGAAAATGATATTTGATGAAGAGACCTATTTCTTATTACAGTTGTAAAACAAGAATAAATTAGCGCATTCTTTCTGGGAAGCAGTTTTGAAATGTGTGATGTCATGATTTTGATTATATGTGTTGATCCACTTCTAATATAATAATGTAAAATTAACTTTTATATATTAGGAAAAATAAGTTACTGTGGAGTCATTATGATGAGTCATGATAGAGAAAATAAAATCAAGACACATTAAATGCCAATTATAGGTTGGTCAATTATAGGTTAGCCAAAATGGAATGCTATCTTTCTTTCTAACATGATAATTGCATGTAATTTTTAAGTTATTTGAAGTATTGTGGGAAGTGAAAAAAAAAAAAGGGCAAAACCTATAAATGAGGTAGAGTTGAGGGTAAAATGGCATTTCTACTGTTTGGAATACACTGACACAGGGAAATTCTGTGGGTTGAGATTTCTGCTGAACCATAGATTACGTATTTTGCTTAAATTGTCTTGCTGACCCTCCACAATCCCAGTTTACAGCACCCCTATGACTTCAAATTATATCTTAATGATTGTAATTTTATATAGGTTAAAAAATAATAAATCTCTTTAGAAGAAGTCCCAGCATCAAAATGTCATTTCATCAGTAGCATCCAAATGCTTTTAAAATTTAGAAAGATCTAATAAAAGACATTGGTTAAGAGCTCAGCTGCTAACCAAAATGTCGGCAGTTCGCATCTGCCAGCCGCTTCTTGGAAATCCCATGAGACAGTTCTACTCTGTACTGTAAGGTTGCTATGAGTCGGAATCAACTCAACGGCAATGGGTAACAAAAGACATCATAAGACTTTTACGCTGAAACCTACAAAGCATTACTAAGTGAATCAAGGATGACCAATACAGTTGTCAGTAATTGCAATATTAATTAACAAATACCATTCCACCCCAATCAAAATCATAGCTCTTTCCTCCCACCCCCGCCTCAAATTGACAAGTTGATTTACAAGTTTTTGTAAAAATGCAGAGAGCCTAAAATACAAGAGACCCAAAACAATTTTGAAGAAAATGAAACCCGAAAATTCACGTGCCTCAACAGGCTTTTTGTGAAGTTAAAGTAATTAAGACAATATGATTTTGGCACAAGGATACATAAAGGGAGCTATAAAACAAAATAGTCTTATTGCAGAAAGATTGGAGATTAAAATGTTTCAATAAAGCTTTTCAAAGAAAATGTAGATGTAGTGTTAGGTACACTCAAAGATTTCTTAAATATGCCTTGAAGAGAGTTAATCATAAAGAAAAATAAAGATAAATGCACTACATTATCATTTAAAAATATTGAATAGAGATTTCAGTTTTCAGGAAGATGTAATAGACCTAATTTCCCCTACTTTTCCACTACATGGATATTATATGTAAAACAAATACAAGAAGACCGAACGTTGGAGAGAAGAAGGCAGACAGGCTGGGAACCTGAGCGCCCAAGGAACAATACATCAGTGAGTTCCCTAGGTTTTCGCTTCATGTATTCCAGACTCAGTTTCAGAGAAGCCAGCAGCTCAAAACTCGGAAATGCAAAGTGGCACAGAGGCACAGATAGAAAAAAAAGAAAAAAAGGATTCAAGGAAAGCCTGACTTCTCTACCCGCAGGAGCAGCCTACTTCAGCCCAATGACACAGAAGATGATGTGGTCCCACTTCCACTCCCACCAGCCAAGGCCAAGTGGGCATCCTAGACTTATGTTTCCACCTTTGCCCAATTCTAATGAGGTGCCCCAACACCTCTGCCCTCTGCGGGGTGCTATCAGAGAAAGCTGAAGAGGGAACCAGCATATCCAATCCCTCTGGGTAGTAACCCCCTTGCTTCTGATTTCATTGGATATCATGCAAGGACCTAGAATTATACCTCCATAGGTAGTAACAAGGTGTCAACTACCACCCCTTCTGGGGTGGTGACAGAGGAGGCCGAGGGGACAGTCATTGTTTTCATCGGAACCTACTGTTTACAAGATCACCCTCACTTGGTGTCAGGGAAGGAACATAGGTAGCAATAATGAGGTAGTCTTGCCCCTCCCAGCCAGGGTGGTATCAGCAGAGCCAAGTGCACAGCCTATTATCTCCTGACCCTAGAGTAACTAGGAGCACCTCCCACCCAGGTGTTATTGGAACATGCATTTCGAACCATACCTGGCAATAATGAGACAGAATTCCCTTTCTTCACTGAGAATGCTAACAGAGGAGGATTGCTAAAACAGAAGGTTGAACAAACTCCAGAGTCTCATAATACCCAAAATGTCTAGGATTCAATCCAAAGTCACTTTCATACCAAGGACAAGGAAAATCTCAAACTGAATGAGAAGAGACAACAAACACCATCATCAAGATGACACAGATGTTAGAATTATCCTACAAAGATTTTAAAGCAGCCGTGATTAAAAAGTTCCAATGAACGATTAAAAACATGCTTGAAACAAGTGGAACAACAGAATGTTTCAGCAAAGACGTAGAAAGTTCTGGCAAACAAATAGAAGATACAAAGAAGAGCCAAAAAGAAATTTTAAAACTGGAAAGTACAATAATCAAAATATGAAACTCAGTGATGAGCTCAACAGGAAAATGGAGAGGGCAGGGGAAAGAGTCAGTGAATCTGAAGGTAGAATAATAAGAATTACACAATCTTAACAATAGAGAAGAAACATATTGGGAAAAAAACAGTAGAGCCTCAGAGACACGTGGGGCTATAATCAACGGCGTAACATTTGTGACCGTGGCTTCCCAGAAGGAGAAGAGAAACAGTGCGAGGCTGAGAAAGTGTGTGAAAAAATAATGCCTGGAAATTTTCCATATGTGGGAAAATACTTAAACTTAACACATTCAAGAAACCGAGTGATTCCTATATAGAATAAACTCAAACAAATCCCCGGCAAGATACATCAGAATCAAATTTTTGTAAACTAAAGATGAAGAAAAAAAAACTTGATAGCAGAAATAATACCTTACCAAGAAAACATACACAATTAAGATGACCACAATAGAGATAAAACAAGGTGAGACCTAGAGATACAGATGCCACAGAAAAGAATCCCATGCTACTTCACTGACCTTGTACCATCCCACACAGCACCGGGGTTCAGCAAATGTCCTTTGAAGGCCCTTTGATTTGTCATGCCAGCCATGTATAGCCACTAAAGGCTTTCTGATTACTCTTTCCCTCAGCAGAGATTCTCTGCCTGGGCAGGTCTGATTTTAGGTCAAACCTAACTGTTCAGTGTCCCAGAAAGAAAGAAAAAGAGAGAGAGAGAGAGAGATGGAGAAAGGCTGGTTATCATACCAGTTTTGAAAATTTTCTCCATCTGGAATTTTAGTTAATTTAATATTCATTGCATTCAAAGATCTCTGCTGCCTTTAGTGTATGATTTGGGAAGTTTATTTGGGTTTTTCTAGGTGTAGTAGTAGGAGCTGTGGGCTGATATGACATTATTCCAATGCACTTTTTAACTGAAAATCTATTTGGGAGCTAATTGGTCTGTCAAATGACAGTCTGCATTTTGGAAGCTGGCTTTGAGGTCATTGTTCTTCAAGTGGTGTAATTGGATGGTGCTTTTTTTAGAGCACAGATACTACTCTAGATGACAGAGTTCTGTAGGATACTTTTAATTCAGTTAATTAAGGAAACAAAATACCCTTCTAAATTTTTCTCTCTTGGGATGGAAGTCTTATATTTCTTGCTTTCTGTAATGGAGAGAAAGGGGAGGTTAGTAGTGAATGTTGAGAGCTAGTTAGTTTTGTGGTGGTGTGGGCAAACTTCCATTGGTAATTCCACATTTTAGCCCCCCTTCCTTTTTTTTTTTTTAAACAGCTTTTCTTCCTCTGTTTTTCCTCACGACTCTGAGCTTCCTTGGAGCATAGTGAGACTAGTTAAATAGGCTCTCTCCTTTTCCATTGTGCTCTGTATGGTTGCTTCCTCACTTCACTTTATATCCATCCATCCATGTTATTTGAAAATCACAGAAAGCTCTTATATCTTGTCATTTCCTAATTGCCTCCTTCTTTACTCTCATTTTGAAAGCCCTGGTGGTGTATTGGTTATGTGCTACAGCTGCTAACCCAAAGGTCGGCAGTTCGAATCCACCACGTGCTCTTTGGAAACTCTTTGTGAGGCAGTTCTACTCTGTCCTGTGTGGTCGCCATGAGTCAGAATTGACTCGATGGCAACGGGTTACTCTCATTTTATTGGAAAGATGGGGCTATTGTGTATGCAAGGGCTTCCAATTTGATTTATTATCATTCTGTGGCTATTTTAAAAATTAATCAAAGATGTGCTTTATTTTCATGTGTTATTCTACATTGTTCAGTTGATTTCAGACAGGTTGGAAAGTAGAGACTTCTTTACCACACGCTTATTAAATGTGGGTTGTTTTTAGAAATCAAATTTATTGTGTATTGTATCTACATCTATTGATACTTATATTTGCATCTGTGTATATATATATATACACACACAGAATTATAGGCATTAACGCACATGCTTGTGTGTGTGTATACGGGGACTTTCTTACTCATCTACATAAACAAAAGTAAGTGTATCTCCCTTAATAACTTTAATAATTTTTTAAAAACTTATAAATATGATCCAGTGATATATTAAGTGAACAGTATCCTACATACAGATAGACATTTTTTAGAAAGCATGTTGGCTTAATATTGTGATGGAAAGCGTCTTTGACTTCATTATTTATAAGACTGAGACAAGGGAAATGGTTTATCAAACTGATCCTACCCCACATATGTGGACTAAGGAACCTGAGCGTGCCTCAACACATCACTTAATAAAAGAGTATCTTGGGGTACATACTTGTCCACAAATAAATAAACTAATTAATAAACCCCAAACCAAACCCATTGCCGTCAAGTTGATTCCCACTATGGGGACCCAATGTATTATAGAGTAGAACTGCTTTACAGGGTTTTCTTGGCTGTAATCTTTTGAGAAGCAGATGACCAGACCTTTCTCCTGTGTTGCCGCTGGGTAGGTTCGAACCACCAATCTTTTGATTAGCAACTGAACACAAACTGGTTGTATCATCTAGGGACCTAATCAGCGAATGCTTAAAATTTATATGCTTATATAATCTAAGCATTTTCCTTTAGGAAATATAATTTTTGGTGATGTTAGGTATTTTTGTTTTAGAACCATGATATGCTTCTGGGACACTATTCGTAGTATCTTATTCAAAGTAGGACAAAGCATGTGTTAAGTTCTTTCTCAAAACTCCATCCTGGCCACTGGTCAGAGCCTTTTTAGTGTCTCCCTGGTTTTCTGTCTATTACAGAACAGCCCCTTACACATTGATCTGTTTACTCTAAAGGAAATCGTATCGGAAGCATTAGTGTTAAACTTTTCAGGCATATTTCCCCTTTTAAACATGACCCAGCGAAGTATAACTTATTTCTTCAGTAACAATGTTTAAGGAACACTAGAATGGAAATAATTCTGTGGACAGTCATGCTAACTGTTCCAACATTGTTATTCTTCCTGGCTTTGTCAGACAATTCCAGTAATGAACAAGCCAATATATGCTTTCTTTATCTCCCCACGATGATAGAGAATAATGATTTCTTTAGGCTGTCCACCATATATTGGAAATTCTGTGGGATAACTTGAGAAAAGCCAGCCGATCCTCTCTAACGCTGTGGTAGCTGTTAGGTGCCATCGAGTTGGTTCTGAATCATAGTGACCCTATCTACAACAGAAGGAAACACAGCTTGGTACTGTGTGGTCCTCACAATCATTATGCTTGAGCCCCTTGTTGCAACCACTGTGTCCATCCATCTAATTGAGGGTCTCCCCCTTTTTCACTGACCCTCTACTTTACCAAGAATGATGTCCTTCTTCAGGGACCAGTCACACTGGATAACATGTCCAAAGTATGTGAGATGAAGTCTCACCATCCGTGCTTCTAAGGAGCATTCCACTACACTTTTTCCAAGACAGATGTGTTCTTTCTTCTGGTAGTCATTGTATATTCAATATTCCTCGCCAATACCATAATTCAAAGGTATCAATTCTTCTTCGGTCTTCCTTATTCAATGTCCAGCTTCTAGGCGCATGAGGCAATTGAAAACACCGTAGCTTGAGTCAGGTGCACCTTACTCCTCAAGGTGATGTCTTTGCATTTAACACATTGGAGAGGTCTTTTGCAGCAGATTTGCCAGCTGTAACGTGTCTTTTGATTTATTGACTGCTGCTTCCATGGGTGTTGATTGTGGATCCAAGTAAAACGAGATCTTTGACAACTTCAGTCTTTTCTCTGTTTATCATGATGTTGCTTATTGGTCCAGTTGTGAGAAATTTTGTTTTCTTTATGTTGAGGTGTAATCCATACTGAAGGCTGTGGTCTTTGATCTTCATCCATAAGTGCTTCATGTTCTCTTCACTTTCAGCAGCAAGGTTGTTTTATCTGCATATGGCAAGTTGGTAATGAATCTTCCTCCAATCCTGATGCCTGTTCTTCTTCATATAGTCCAGCTGTTCAGATTATTTGCTCAGCATACAGATTGAATAAGTATGGTGAAAGGATACAACCTTGACACACACCTTGCTTGATTTTAAACCCTCAGCATCCCCTCGTTCTGTTCAAACGACTGTGTCTTGGTGTAAGTACCCGTTCCTCATGAGCACTATTAAGTGTTCTGGAATTCCCATTCTTGGCAATGTTATCCATAATTTGTTATGATCTACATAAAACACAGTCAAGTGCTTTTTTATAGTCAATAAAACATGGGTAAACCTCTTTCTGGTATTTTCTGCCTTCATCTGTGATTTGTCTGACGTGATATCCAACGATATCCCTCGTTCAACATCCTGTTTTAAATCCGGCTTGAATTTCTCTCAGTTCCCTGATGATAATACTGCTGCAACTGCTTTTGAATGCTCTTCAGCAAAATTTTACTTGTGTGTGATAGTAATAATATTGTTTGAAAATTTCTACGTTCTGTTGGATCACCTTTCTTTGAGATGGGTAAAAATATGGATCTCTTCCAGTGTTGGCCAGGCAGCTGTCTTCTAAATTTCTTGGCATAGACAAGTGAGCATTTCCAGCACTGCCTCTGTTTGTTGAAACATCTCAGTTGGTATTCCGTCAATTCCTGGACCGTTGTTTTTTTGCCAGTACCTTCAGTGCAGCTTGGACTCCTTCCTTCAGTACCATAGGTTCTCGATCATATGCTAACTCCTGAAATGGCTGAGTGTCGACCAGTTCTTTTTGATATGGTGACTCTGTATTCCTTCCATCTTCTTTTGATGCGTCCTGTGTCGTTTAATAGTTTCCCTGTAGAATCCTTCAATATTGCAACTCAAGACATGAATGTTTTCTTCAGTTCTTTCAGCTTGAGAAATGCCAAGCGTGTTCTTCCCTTTTGGTTTCCCAACTCCAGGCCTTTGCACATTTCATTGTAATAGTTTAATTTGTGTTTATGAGCTGCCCTTTGAAATCTTCTGTTCAGCTGTCTTACTTCATCATTTCTTCCTTTCACTTTAGTTATTCAACATTCAAGAGTAAGCTTCAGAGTGTCTTCTGACATCCATTTTGGTCTTTTCTTTCTTTTAGATGACCCCTTGATTTCTTCATATATGATGTCCTTTATATCATTCCACAACTCATTCAGTCTTCAGTCGTTAGTGTATAGTGCATCAAATCTATTCCTGAGATGGTCTCTAAATTCAGGTGGGATATCCTCAAGGTTGTATTTTGGCTCCTGTGGACTTATTCTAATTTTCTTCGGCTTCAACTTGAACGTGTATATGAGCAATTGATGGTCTGTTCTGCAGTTGGCTCCAGCCTTGTTCTGGCTGGTGATGCTGAGCTTTTCAACCTCCTCTTTCCACAGATATAGTCTATTTGATTCCTGTGTAGTCCATCTGGTGAGGTCCATGTGTAGAGTTGCTGTTTATATCATTGAAAAAGAAGTATTTGAAATGAAGAAGTCGTTGGTTTTGCAAAATTCTATCATGTGACCTCCAGCATCATTTCTATCACCAAGGCCATATTTTCCAACCACTGCTCCCTCTTCTTTGTTTCCAACTTTTACATTCCTATCACCAATAATTATCAGTACATCTTGACTGCATTTTTTTTAAAATTGTGCTTTAGGTGGAACTTTACAGCTCCAGTTAATTTCTCATACAAAAATTTATACAAATACTGTTATGTGACATTAGTTTCAATCCCTACAGTGTAACAGCACACTCCCTCTTTCCATCCCAGGTTTTTTGTGTTCATTCAACCAGCTCCTGTCCCTTTCTGTCCTCTCTTCATGCCTCCGGACATGAGCCACTCATTTGATCTCATGTATCTGATTGAACTAAGAAGTGCACTTCTCACGAGTGTAATGTTTTGTGTTATAGTCCAGTCTAATGTTTGCCTGAAGAGTGAGATTTAGGAGTGATTTTAGTTTTGAGTTAACAGAGTGTCTGGGGGCCATAGTTTTGGGGGTTCCTCCAGTCTCTGGCAGACCATTAAGTTTGGTCTTTTTATATGAACTTGAGTTCTGCTTCACGCTTTTTTCCTACTCCGTCTTGGACTCTCTATCATGTTCCCTGTCAGGATGGTCATGGATGGTAGCTGGGTACTATCTAGTTCTTCTGGTCTCAGGCTGATGGAGTCTCTGGTTTAGGTGGACCTTTTGTCTCTTGGGCTAGCATTTTCTCATGTCTTTTGTGTTCATCATTCTCCTTTGCTCCAGGTGGGTTGGGACCAATTGGTGCATATTAGATGGCCTCTCACAAGCTTTTAAGACCCCAGACACCACTCACCAAAGTGAAATACAGAACATTTTCTTAATCAACTTTGTTATGCCAATTGACCTAGATGTCCCCCAAAACTTTGGTCCCTAGTCACTAGCCCCAGCTACTCTGTCCCTCAAAGTGTTTGAATTTGATCAGGAAACTTCTTAGCTTTTGCTTTGGGCCAGTTGTGCTCAAACTTCCCCTGTATTGCGTGTTATCCTTCCATTCACGGAAGATGATCCTTGTCTACTATCTAGTTAGTGAATTCCTCTCTCCCTCCCTCCTCACCCTCTTAACCATCAAGAATGCTTTCTTCAGTGTTTAGACCTTTTTTTGAGTTCTTAACGTAGTGGTCTCAAACAGTATTTGTCCTTTTGTGACTGACTCATTTCACTGAGTATAATGCCCTCCAGATTCATCTGTTTTGTGAGATGTTTTGCAGAATCATCATTGTTCTTTATTGTTGCATAGTATTGCACTGCATGTTTGCACCATAATTTGTTTATCCATTCATCTGTCGATGGACACCTAGGTTGTTTCCATCTTTTTGCTGTTGTGAACAGTACTGCACTGAATATGGGCGTGCATATATCTATTCAAGTGACGGCTCTTAATTCTCTAGGATATATTCCAAGGAGTGGGATTGCTGAATTGTATGGTAATTCTATTTCTAGCTCTTGAGGGGAGTGCCAAATCGTTTTCCAAAGTGGTTGTACCATTTCACATTCCCACCAGCAGTGCATAAGTGTTCCAGTCTCTCCACAACCTAACATTTATTATTTTGTGTTTTTTGGATTAGCGTCACCTTTGTTGGGGTGAGATGATATCTCATTGTAGTATTGATTTGCACTTTTCTAATGCCTAATGATTGGGAGCATTTCCTCATGTGCCTGGTTAGCTGCCTGAATGTCTTCTTTGGTGAAATCTCAGTTCAAATCCTTTCCCCATTTTTTAATTATGTTGTCTTTTTGTGGTTGAGGTATTCCAGTATCTTGTAGATTTTAGAGATCAGACCCTTATCGGATATGTTGTAGCCAACATTTTCCTCCCAGTCTGTAGGTTCTCTTTTTACTCTTTTGACGAAGACCTTTTTTTAAAATTTTTATTGTGCTTTAAGTAAAAGTTTACAAATCAAGTCAGTCTCTCACACAAAAACTTATATACACCTTGCTACATACTCCCAGCTGCTGTCCCCCCAATAAGACAGCCCACTCCCTCCCTCCACTGTCTATTTTTGTGTCCATTTCGCCAGCTTCTAACCCCCTCTGCCGTCTCATCTCCCCTCCAGGCAGGAGATGCCAACATAGTCTCAAGTGTCCATCTGATCCAAGAAGCTCCCTCCTCACCAGCATCCCTCTCCAACCCATTGTCCAGTCCAATCCCTGTCTGAAGAGTTGGCTTTGGGAATGGTTCCTGTCCTGGGGCAACAGAAGGTCTGGGGGCCATGACCACTGGGGTCCTTCCAGCCTCAGTGAGACCCTTAAGTCTGATCTTTTTATGAGAATTTGGGGTGTGCATCTCACTGCTCTCCTGCTCCCTCAGGGGTTCTCTGTTGGGTTCCCTATCAGGGCAGTCATCGGTTGTAGCCAGGCACCATCTAGTTCTTCTGGTCTCAGGCTGATGTAGTCCCTGGTTTATGTGGCCCTTCCTGTCTCTTGGCCTTGTCCTTGTTGTTATTCATTCTCCTTTGATCCAGGTGGGCTGAGACCAAAGATGCATCTTAGATGGCCGCTTGCTAGTGTTTAAGACCCCAACTGCAACTCTCCAAAGTGGGATGCAGAATGTTTTCTTAATAGATTTTATTATGCCAATTGACTTAGATGTCCCCTGAAACCATGGTCCCCAAACCTCCACCCCCGCCACACTGGCCTTCGAAGCATTCAGTTTATTCAGGAAACTTCTTTGCTTTTGGTTTAGTCCAGTTGTGCTGACCTAGCCTGTATTGTGTGTTGTATTTCCCGTCACCTAAAGTAGTTCTTATCTACTATCTAATTAGTGAATACCCCGTCCTACTCTCCCTCCCCCCCATAACTGTCAAAGAATATCTTCTCTGTTTAAACTATTTCTCGAGTTCTTATAATAGTGCTTGTATACAATATTTGTCCTTTTGCAACTGACTAATTTCACTCAGCATAATACATTCCAGATTCCTCCATGTTATGAAGTGTTCACAGATTCATCACTGTTCTTCATCGATGCGTAGTATTCCATTGTATGAATATACCATAATTTATTTATCCATTCATCCGTCGATGGGCACCTTGGTAGCTTCCATCTTTTTGCTATTGTGAACAGTGCTGCAATGAACATGGGTCTGCATATATCTTTTTGTGTAAAGGCTCTTATTTCTCTAGGATATATTCCAAGGAGTGGGACTGCTGGATCTTATGGTAGTTCTATTTCTAGCTTTTTAAGGAAACGCCAGCCCTGCATACCTGATATGAATCCCACTTGGTCATGGTGAAATATTTTTTTTGATATGTTGTTGAATTCTACTGGCTTGAATTTTTTTGATGATTTTTGCATCTAAGTTCATGAGGGATATAGGTCTGTAATTTTCTTTTTTTTGTGTGTGTGGTATCTTTTCCTGGTTTTGGTATCAGGGATATGGTGGCTTCATACAATTAGTTTGGGGAATATTCCATCCTGTTCTATGCTCTGAAATACGTTTAGTAGTAGTGGTGTTAACTATTCTCTGAAAATTTGGTAGAACTCTGCAGTGAAGCCTTCCGGGCCAAGGTTCTTTTTTTGTTGTTGGGAGTTTTCTGATCACCTTTTCAAACTCTTCTTTTCTTATGGGTCTATTTAGTTGTTCTACCTCTGTTTGTGTTAGTTTAGGTAGGTAGGGTATTTCTAGGAATTCACCCATTTCTTCTAGATTTTCAAATTTGTTAGAGTGAAATTTTTCATAATAATCTGATATGATTCTTTTAATTTCAGTTGGATCTTTTGTAATATCGCCCATCTTATTTCTTATTCAGTTTATATGATTCCTCTCCTGTTTTTCTTTTGTCAGTTTGGCCAATGGTTTATGAATTTTGTTGATTTTTTCAAAGAAGCAGCTTTTGGTCTTGTTAATTCTTTCAATTGCTTTTCTGTTTCCTGTTTCATTTAGTTCTGCTCAAATTTTTATCATTTGTTTTCTTCTGGTGCCTGAGGGTTTCTTTTGTTGCTCTCTTTCTATTTGTTCAAGTTGTAGGGATAATTCTTTGATTTTGGCCCTATCTTCTTTTTGGATGTGTGCATTTATTGATATAAATTGGCCTCTGAGCACTGCTTCTGCTCTGTCCCAAAGGTTTTGATAGGAAGTGTTTTCATTCTCACTGGATTCTATGAATTTCTTTATTACATCCTTAATGTCTTTTATAATCCAGTCTTTTTCGAGCAGAGTATTGTTCAGTTTCCAAGTGTTCGGTTTCTTTTCCCTGCTCATTCTGTTACTGATTTACATTTTTATGGCCTTGTGGTCAGAGAAGATGCTTTGTAATATTTCAATGTGTTGGATTGTATCCAATGTCTAAGGTGTATCTCTTATATATTTTAGTGGATTGTCTTAATATATTGTCCTTTCCTCATATTTGTTGTTGTTGATTTTGTTTCTGCTGACTATGTTTTTCTTGTATTTTATTTTGATGTGTAGGATAGTTTGTTTCCTTTGTGGTTACCTTATTATTTACCCCTATTTTTATAAATTTAAAGCTAACTTTTATTTCTTTGTATTGCCTTATCTTCCTCTCCCTATGGAAGATCTATGACTACATTTGTTAGTCCCTCTTTACTGTTTTAATGTTGTCTTCTTTTACTTAAAATTCGCTGTTACCCAGTTTTGAGCATTTTTTTAACCTTGATTGATTTATTTATTTTTTTGACTTCCCTGTCTGGGTTGATTTCTGATTGCTCTGCCCAGTGTTCTATTCTTGGGTTGATACCTGATATTCTTGATTTTCTAACCAAAGAACTCCCTTTAGTATTTCTTGTAGTTTTGTTTTTGTTTTTACCCATTCCCGAAACTCCTGTTTATCTGGAAATATCCTAATTTCACCTTCATATTTAAGAGACAGTTTTGCTGGATATATGATTCTCGGTTGGCAATTTTTTTCCTTCAATTTTTTTTTAATAATTTTTATTGATCTTTAAGTGAATGTTTACAAATCAAGTCAGTCTGTCACATATAAGCTCATATATACCTTTCTCCATACTCCCACTTACTCTCCCCCTAATGAGTCAGCCCTTCCAGTCTCTCCTTTCGTAACAATTTTGCCAGTTTCTAACCCTCTCTACCCTCTTATCTCCCCTCCAGATGGGAGATGCCAACACAGTCTCAAGTGTCCACCTGATACAAGTAGCTCATTCTTCATCAGCATCTCTCTCCTACCCATTGTCCAGTCCCTTCCATGTCTGATGAGTTGTCTTTGGGAACGGTTCCTGTCCTGGGCCAACAGAAGGTTTGGGGACCATGACCCCCGGGATTCCTCTAGTCTCAGTCAGACCATTAAGTCTGGTCTTTTTATGAGAATTTGGGGTCTGCATCCCACTGTTCTCCTGCTCCCACAGGGGTTCTCTGTTGTTCTCCCTGTCAGGGCAGTCATCGGTTGTGGCCGGGCACCAACTAGTTCTTCTGGTCTCAGGATGATGTAAGTTTCTGGTTCATGAGGCCCTTTCTGTCTCTTGGGCTCATAGTTATTGTGTGACTTTGGTGTTCTTCATTCTCCTTTGATCCAGGTGGTTTGAGACCAATTGATGCATCTTAGATGGCCGCTTGTTAGCATTTAAGACCCCAGACGCCTCATTTCAAAGTGGGATGCAGAATGTTTTCAAAATGGAATTATTTTGCCAATTGACTTAGAAGTCCCCTTAAGCCATAGTCCCCAAACCCCCGCCCTTGCTCCGCTGACCTTTGAAGCATTCAGTTTATCCCAGAAACTTCTTTGCTTTTGGTCCAGTCCAGTTGAGCTGACCTTCCGTGTATTGAGTATTGTCCTTCCCTTTACCTAAAGTAGTTCTTATCTACTAACTAATCAGTAAATAACCCTCTCCCACCCTCCCTCCCTCCCCCCCTCGTAACCACAAAAGTATGTGTTCTTCTCAGTTTATACTATTTCTCAAGATCTTATAATAGTGGTCTTATACAATATTTGTCCTTTTGCCTCTGACTAATTTCACTCAGCATAATGCCTTCCAGGTTCCTGCATGTTATGAAATGTTTCACAGATTCGTCACTGTTCTTTATCGATGCGTAGTATTCCATTGTATGAATATACTACAATTTATTTATCCATTCATCCGTTGATGGACACCTTGGTTGCTTCCAGCTTTTTGCTATTGTAAACAGAGCTGCAGTAAACATGGGTGTGCATATATCTGTTTGTGTGAAGGCTCTTATTTCTCTAGGGTATATTCCGAGGAGTGGGATTTCTGGGTTGTATGGTAGTTCTATTTCTAACTGTTTAAGAGAACGCCAGATAGATTTCCAAAGTGGTTGTACCATTTTACATTCCTGCCAGCAGTGTATAAGAGTTCCAATCTCTCCGCAGCCTCTCCAACATTTATTATTTTGTGTTTTTTGGATTAATGCCAGCCTTGTTGGAGTGAGATGGAATCTCATCATAGTTTTAATCTGCATTTCTCTAATGGCTAATGATCGAGAGCATTTTCTCATGTATCTGTTAGCTGCCTGAATATCTTCTTTAGTGAAGTGCGTGTTCATATCCTTTGCCCACTTCTTGATTGGGTTGTTTGTCTTTTTGTGGTTGAGTTTTAACAGAATCATATAGATTTTAGAGATCAGGCGCTGGTTGGAGATGTCATAGCTGAAAATTCTTTCCCAATCTGTAGGTGGTCTTTTTACTCTTTTGGTGAAGTCTTTAGATGAGCATAGGTGTTTGATTTTTAGGAGCCCCTAGTTATCTGGTTTCTCTTCGTCATTTTTGGTAATGTTTTGTATTCTGTTTATGCCTTGTATTAGGGCTCCTAAGGTTGTCCCTATTTTTTCTTCCATGATCTTTATCGTTTTAGTCTTTATGTTTAGGTCTTTGATCCACTTGGAGTTAGTTTTTGTGCATGGTGTGAGGTATGGGTCTTGTTTCATTTTTTTGCAAATGGATGTCCAGTTATGCCAGCACCGTTTGTTAAAGAGACTATCTTTTCTCCAATTAACTGACACTGAGCCTTTGTCAAATATCAGCTGCTCATATGTGGATGGATTTATATCTGAGTTCTCAATTCTGTTCCATTGGTCTATGTGCCTGTTGTTGTACCAGTACCAGGCTGTTTTGACTACTGTGGCTGTATAATAGGTTCTGAAATCAGGTAGAGTGAGGCCTCCCACTTTCTTCTTCTTTTTCAGTAATGCTTTACTTATCCGAGGCTTCTTTCCCTTCCATATGAAGTTGGTGACTTGTTTCTCCATCACATGAAAAAATGACATTGGAATTTGGATCAGAAGTGCGTTATATGTATAGATGGCTTTTGTAGAACAGACATTTTTGCTATGTTAAATCTTCCTATCCATGAGCAAGGTATGTTTTTCCACTTAAGTAGGTCCTTTTTAGTTTCTTATAGTAGTACTTTGTATAGTTCTTTTACATCTTTGGTAAGATTTATTCCTAAGTATTTTATCTTCTTGGGGGCTACTGTGAATGGTATTGATTTGGTGATTTCCTCTTCGGTGTTCTTTTTGTTGATGTAGAGGAATCCAAGTGATTTTTGTATGTTTACCTTATAACCTGAGACTCTGCCAAACTCTTCTATTAGTTTCAGTAGTTTTCTGGAGGATCCCTTAGGGTTTTCTGTGTATAAGATCATGTCATCTGCAAATAGAGATAATTTTACTTCCTCCTTGCCAATCCGGATGCCCTTTATTTCTTTGTCTAGCCTAATTGCTCTGGCTAGGACCTCTAGCACAATGTTGAATAAGAGTGGTGATAAAGGGCATCCTTGTCTGGTTCCCGTTCTCAAGGGAAATGCTTTCAGGCTCTCTCCATTTAGAGTGATGTTGGCTGTTGGCTTTGTATAGATGCCCTTTATTATGTTGAGGAATTTTCCTTCAATTCCTATTTTGGTGAGAGTTTTTATCATAAATGGGTGTTGGACTTTGTCAAATGCCTTTTCTGCATCAATTGATAAGATCGTGTGGTTTTTGTCTTTTGTTTTATTTATATGGTGGATTACATTAATGGTTTTTCTAATGTTAAACCAGCCTTGCATACCTGGTATAAATCCCACTTGATCATGGTGGGTTATTTTTTTGATATGTTGTTGAATTCTATTGGCTAGAATTTTGTTGAGGATTTTTGCATCTATGTTCATGAGGGATATAGGTCTATAATTTTCTTTTTTTGTGGTGTCTTTACCTGGTTTTGGTATCAGGGATATGGTGGCTTCATAGAATGAGTTAGGTAGTATTCTTTCATTTTCTATGCTTTGAAATACCTTTAGTAGTAGTGGTGTTAACTCTTCTCTGAAAGTTTGGTAGAACTCTGCAGTAAAGCCGTCCGGGCCAGGGCTTTTTTTTGTTGGGAGTTTTTTGATTACCTTTTCAATCTCTTTTTTTGTTATGGGTCTGTTTAGTTGTTCTACTTCTGATTGTGTTAGTTTAGGTAGGTAGTGTTTTTCCAGGAATTCATCCATTTCTTCTAGGTTTGCAAATTTGTTAGAGTACAGTTTTTCGTAATAATCTGATATGATTCTTTTAATTTCAGTTGGGTCTGATGTGATGTGGCCCTTCTCGTGTCTTATTTGGGTTATTTGTTTCCTTTCCTATATTTCTTTAGTCAGTCTGGCCAATGGTTTATCAATTTTGTTAATTTTTTCAAAGAACCAGCTTTTGGCTTTGTTAATTCTTTCAATTATTTTTCTGTTCTCTAATTCATTTAGTTCAGCTCTAATTTTTATGATTTGTTTTCTTCTGGTGCCTGATGGATTCTTTTGTTGCTCACTTTCTATTTGTTCAAGTTGTAGGGACAGTTCTCTGATTTTGGCTCTTTCTTCTTTTTGTATGTGTGCATTTATCCATATAAATTGACCTCTGAGCACTGCTTTTGCTGTGTCCCAGAGGTTTTGATAGGAAGTGTTTTCATTCTGGTTGCATTCTATGCATTTCTTTATTCCCTCCTTAATGTCTTCTATAACCCAGGCTTTTTTCAGCAGGCTATTGGTCAGTTTCCAAGTATTTGATTTCTTTTCCTAATTTTTCTGTTTTTGGTTTACAGTTTTATGGCCTTGTGGTCTGAGAAGATGCTTTGTAATATTTCGATGTTTTGGATTCTGCGAAGGTTTGTTTTATGACCTAATATGTGGTCTATTCTAGAGAATGTTCTATGTGCGCTAGAAAAAAAAGTATACTTTGCAGCTGTTGGGTGGAGTGTTCTGTATAAGTCAATGAGGTCAAGTTGGTTGATTGTTGTAATTAGGTCTTCCGTGTCTCTATTGAGCTTCTTACTGTATGTCCTGTTCTTCTCCGAAAGTGGTGTGTTGAAGTCTGCTACTATAATTGTGGAGGTGTGTATCTCACTTTTCAGTTCTGTTAAAGTTGTTTTATGTATCTTGCAGCCCTGTCATTGGGTGCATAAATATTTAATATGGTTATATCTTCCTGGCCAATTGTGCCTTTAATCATCATGTAGTGTTCTTCTTTATCCTTTGTGGTGGATTTAACTTTAAAGTCTATTTTGTGAGAAATTAATATTGCTACTCCTGCTCTTTTTTGCTTATTGCTTGCTTGATATATATTTTTTCCATCCTTTGAGTTTTAGTTTGTTTGTGTCTCCAAGTCTAAGGTGTGTCTCTTGTAGACAGCATATAGACGGATCGTGTTTCTGTATCCAGTCTGAGACTCTCTGTCTCTTTATTGGTGCATTTAGTCCATTTACATTCAGCGTAATTATTGATAAGTATGTGTTTAGTGCTGTCATTTTGATGCCTTTTTATGTGTGCTGTTGACAATTTCATTTTTCCACTTACTTTTTTGTGCTGAGATGTTTTTCTTTGTGAATTGTGTGTTCCTCATTTTCATAGTATTTGACTTTATGTTTTCTGAGTCGTCATGTTTTTCTTGGTTTTTATTTTGAGTTATGGAGTTGTTATACCTCTTCATGGTTACCTTAATATTTACCCCTATTTTTCTAAAAAAAAACTCAACTTGTATTGTCTTATGTCGCCTTGTATCCCTCTTCATATGGCAGTTCTATGCCACCTGTATTTAGTCCCTCTTTTTGATTATTGTGATCTTTTACATATTGACTTCAATGATTCCCTGTTTTGAGCATTTTTTTCTTTTTAAAATTAATCTTAATTTGTTTTTGTGATTTCCCTATTTGAGTTGATATCAGGATGTTCTGTTCTGTGACCTTGTGTTGTGCTGGTATCTGATATTATTGATTTTCTGACCAAACAATTTCCTTTAGTATTTCTTGTAGCTTTGGTTTGGTTTTTGCAAATTCTCTAAGCTTGTGTTTATTTGTAAATGTTTTAATTTCATCTTCATATTTGAGAGAGAGTTTTGCTGGATATATGGTTCTTGGCTGGCAGTTTTTCTCCTTCAGTGGTCTATATATGTCATCCCATTGCCTTCTTGCCTGCATGGTTTCTGCTGAGTAGTCTGAACTTATTCTTATTGATTCTCCCTTGTAGAAGACCTTTCTTTTATCCCTGGCTGCTTTTAAAGTTTTCTCTTTATCATTGGTTTTGGTAAGTTTGATGATAATATGTCTTGGTGATTTTCTTTTTGGATCAATCTTATATGGGGTTCGATGAGCATCTTGGATAGATAACTTTTCATCTTTCATGATATCAGGAATGTTTTCTGCCAACAGATCTTCAACTATTCTCTCTGTATTTTCTGTTATCCCTCCTTGTTCTGGGACTCCAATCACATGCAAGTTATTCTTCTTGATAGAGTCCCACATGATTCTTAGGGTTTCTTCATTTTTTTAAATTCTTTTATCTGATTTTTTTCAGCTATACTGGTGTCAATTCCCTGACCCTCCAGATCTCCCACTCTGCATTCCAATTGCTCAAGTCTGCTCCTCTGACTTCCTATTGAGTTGTCTAATTCTGTAATTTTATTGCTAACCTTTTGGATTTCTGAATGCTGTCTCTCTATCGATTCTTGCAACTTATTAATTTTTGCACTATGTTCTTGAATAATCTTTTTGAGTTCTTCAACTGCTTTATCCGTGTGTTCCTTGGCTTTTTCTGTAGATTGCCTTATTTCATTTCTGAGGGCATCCCTGATGTCTTGAAGCATTCTGTAAATTAGTTTTTTATATTCTGCATCTGGCAATTCCAGGATTGTATCTTCATTTGGGAAAGATTTTGATTTTTCAGTTTGGGGAGTTGTAGAAGCAATCATGGTTTGCTTCTTTATGTGGTTTGATATCGACTGCTGTCTCTGAGCCATCACTGAGATATTGTAGTGATTTATTCTATATTTGCTCACTGAGTCTTATCTTGTTTCGTTTTCTTTCAATATACGTAGATGGGCTACTAGATTGTGCTGTCTTTATTGTTGTAGCCCTTGAATCACTTATGTCCTATTACCAGCTGGTTTGGGCTGTTACCAGATATATAATCCTAAGAGTCCATTCACTATTCTTGAGTAGAATCTGATTTTGGGTCATCAAGTGTGTGGTGCAGACTGTCTCCTATCCACCTAGAGAAGTAGTGGTAATAGTTGTGTGCACCAGATTCTAGTAGCAGCAGGGGTTCTCACTCTGGGGGCGGGGGGGGAGGTATGCTCACAGGCTTCCCCCAAGTGCCAGTGAGGTAGGTGTGTCTCTATTCATAAAGCACTCTGGTGGGTGGGCTCTGCAGCTGTACCTTAGGCACCCAATGCAAGTACCTCTACAGATTGGTAGGTGTCACCCTCCTTAGACCCCTAAGGCAGGAGGCTAGGTGGTCTGCGGGGAGCTTCTGCCCTCAGTTCCCTGCTGTGGGTCAGTGAGGGCTCTGTTGAATACGCAGAGATATCAGACCTGGGAAACTTTTATTTCCAGTAATCCGATAAAACAATTACAGTCAGATCCCTATCAGAAATGCCTTTGCATTATAATAGCCATCTTGTTCCCTGTAGGGATGAAAGCCCAAGACTGTGGATCACATATGCCTGGCTGGAGCTGGTTCTGTGTTTTTAGTCCAATTAGGGAAGGATTTTTGGTCCCTGGGTTTTTTGTAGCTGCTTCTCTCAGGCCGGGAGAATGGGTTAGGAAAAGACCAAAAAAAAAAAAAAAGAAAGAAAGAAAAACCGCAGAGCAGTTCACTCTCTGTCTCAGGAAATTCCAATGTTAATGAAGCCGCCTGGGAAGGGGAGGGGAGGGTTCAGATAAATAGGAGAGAGCAACACCCTGGAATATAGACAAAGTTACTTATCTTGCTTGGGATGACTGTTTTATCTGAGATTCCCGAGGGTCGCGTCGAGTGTGTTTGCTGGCTGGGTAGAGATTGCCCCCAGGGTCAGGCCCGGGTCCTGTGATTGTGCTGTCCCAGAAGCCATGGTTAGTTCCTCCGCTCCCAGTACAAAGCCCAGCGCCAAGGTTCCCCAACTGGGACGCCACACTCCTGGCTCCAAAATTAGTTGCTGCCTCCCAGCGACTCCTCCTCTGGTCAGCCGCGTCACTGCGCTGCCTGCGTGCACTGGCTGGGCTTCCCCCGAGGTCATTTCTGGGGGCTAGGGCTGCACCCCGTGTTTGCACCATCTCAGCCCCTCTGCTCCCAGTCCAAAGCCCGGCGCCAAGGTTTCCTGACTGGGACGCTGGCTCCAGGCTCTGAAAACTGTCGCTGCTTCCCCGTGGTTGTTCGTTCTCAGTCTCTGTCACTCAGGTCTACTCTTTAGATCTGTGTTTGATGGTCAGGGTTTGTAGATTGTCATGTATGTGATCGATTCACTTGTTTTTCCGAGTCTTTGTTGCAAGAGGGATCCGAGGTAGCTTCTACGTAGTCAGCCATCTTGGCCCCGCCCCCTCTTTCAATTTTTTACAGAAGTCATCCCAATGCCTTCTTGCCTACGTGGCTTCTGCCCAGTAGTCTGAGCTTATTCTTATTGGCTCTCCTTTGTAGGTGACTTTTCGTTTATCTCTGGCTGGTATTAAAATTCTCTGTGTTTGGTTTTGGCAAGTTTGTTTATAATATGTCTTTGTGACTTTCTTTTAACATCTACCTTACGTGGAGTTTGATTACCATCTTGGATAGGTATCCTCTCTTCTTTCACGGTATCAGGGAAGTTTTCTGCCAACAAAACTCCAACAATTCTCTCTGTATTTTCTGTTATTCCTCCCTGTTCTGCTACTCCAATCACTTGTATGTTATTTGTCTTGATAGAGTCCCACATGATTCTTAAGGTTTCTTCAGTTTTTTAAATTTTTTTAGTTGATTTTTCTTCAAATATGTTAGTGCCAAGTGTTTTATCATCAAATTCAGAAATTCTGCCTTCCACTTGGTCAAATCGGCTCCTCTGACTTTCTATTGAGTTGTCTACTTCTGTAATTTTATTGTTAATCTTCTGAATTTCTGATTGCTGTCTGTCTGTGGATTTTTCCAGCTCATTAAATTTTTCATTATGTTCGTTAATAATCTTTTTAATTTCTTCAGTTGTTTTATCTGTGTGTTCCTTGGCTTGTTCTGCGTATTGTCTGATTTCCTTCCTGATGTCTTGAAGGGTTCTGTATATTAATCTTTTGTATTTTGCCTCTGGTAATTCCAGGAAGGCACTTTCATCTAGAAGATCCCTTGATTCATTGTTTTGACAGCTTTTTGAGGTGATCATGGTCTGTTTCTTTATGTGACTTGATATCAACTGTTATCTCTGAGCCATCTATAAGTTATTGTATTAGTTTATTTTATGTTTGCTTACTGTGTCGTAGCTTCTTGCTTTGTTTTATTTTGATATGCCCAAATAGGTTGCTTAAGGGAGCTAGCTTGATTATTTTCACCTTTGGCGCTCTGATGTCCTGTCCCCAGCTGGCTAGAGCTGTTATCAGGTATATGAGTCTAGGAGTCCATTCACTTTTGTTGTATGAATTCAGCTCAGGTGTCCAGGTAGCTGATCATCAAGTGTGTGGTATAGGCTCTGTCCTACAGTCTTAGAGGGCCAGGGGTGATTGGTATAGGTACCGGTATCTGGTTGCAGCAGGGGGTCACACTGTGAACAAGGCAGGGGGCTGAGAATCATCCCACACGTGTCTCTGAGGAAAGCATGTCCCTGTACCCTAGAGCATATGAGTGGGTGGCTTCTGCAGTGGACCATGGGCACACAATGTTTTTGGTTGTAAGGACTGAGAGGTACCAGTTATCCTTGGACCCCTATCATGGGTGGCTGGGTGACCTGAGTGGAGCTGCCAGTCCTTAGACCTGTGATGTGGGTAGGTGAGGACCTTGTTTAATAGGCAAAGTGATGTCAAACATCAAACACCCACCTGTCTGCTGCACAGCTTAAGTGGTTGGAGTCTGCCAACAAGGGCCTATTCTCCCGAAATAGGCCCACACAGGTCCATGCAAACGGGAAAGGTAGTCAAAGTCCACGGACCATTTATGCCTGGACAGAAGCCGCTTCTGTCCTGAGCTCTCCTGTTTAGTGGAGCTGGCGAATTATCTTTTCCCCCAGTTGCAAAATTATTCCCTCTCCAAGGCCGGGAGGATGGTTGTAGATACGCAACAGGGCCTATCTTAGGCCCAGGGAAGTCAGCCACTGAAAGCGGCTTGGGGGCGGGGTGGCGCAGTAAAATATACGCAAGTACTTAGCTTTTGCTGAGAGCGCCGTTCTTCTATGGTTCCGGATGTGTGAGCAGGCTGTGTGGCTGGTTGCTTCTCCCTGAGGAAACTGTGGCCGAACGTTATTACCAGCCTGCTGCCGATGCTCCTGGGAATGATGCCTGAGGGCCCCCCACAATTCAGGCCTGGTAACTGCTCTCTGCTTCTGAACTGTCTCTTCCTCTTCCTGCCCCTCAGCTCATGTTCGAAGCTTGCCTTCGATGTTCAGGGCTCCTAGCTTGTCATAAACATACTCGTTTCACTTGTTTTTTCTGGTCTTTTTTGGAAAGAGACTTACTGGAAGCATCTGTCTGTTCCGCTATCTTGGCTGAGCCTCCTTGATGAAGACTTTTGGTGGGCATAAGTGTTTGGTTTTGTAAGGGCCCCCAGTTGTCTATTTTCTCTTCTGGTGTTTTGCATTGTTAGTTATGGCTCATATTCTGTTTATGCCATGTATTATGGTTCGTTCCTAGCATTGTCTCTATTTTTTCTTCTGTGATATTTATCGTTTTAGATTTTAAACTTAGGTCTTTGGTTCATTTTGAGTCAGTTTTTGTACATGGTGTGAGGTATAGATCTTGTTTTATTTTTTTGCAGATGAATATTCAGTTATGCCAGCACCATTTGTTAAAGAGACTGTCTTTCCCCCATTTAACAGACTTTGGGCCTTTGTCAAATATCAGCTGCTCATAGATGGATGAATTTACATCTGGGTTCTCAATTCTGTTCCATTGGTCTATGTGTCTGTTGTTGTACCAGTACCAGGCTGTTTTCATGACCATGGTGGTATAATAAGTCCTAAAATCAGGTAATCTGAGGCCTTGTACTTTGTTGTTTTTCTTCAGTAATGCTTTACTTATCTGGGGACTCTTTCCTTTCCCTACGAAATTGATGATTTGTTTCTCTATCTCATTAAAAATTGTCATTGGAATCTGTATTGGAATTGCATCGTACCTGTAGGTAGCCTTGGTTAGAATGCACATTTTCACAATGTTGGATTTCTAGCTGCTATCTTTCTATAGGGTCGTTATGAGTCGGAATCGACTCAATGGCACTGGGTTTGGTTTGGTTTTTTTGGCTATCTCTCTGTGGTTCATAGTAGCCTATTAAATTTGTCCTTCTCGTCTTGGATTGTTTTCCTGAATTTCTCTATTGGTTTGTTTGTGTGTTGCTTGCCTTGGTCTGAGTTTTCCTGAACTCCTTCCTGCTCTCTTGAAGAGCTCCATATATTAATCTTTTGAACTCTAACTCCATTAGTTCCAAGACCTTCTCTTCTTCTGGAAGGTTTCCTGGTTCTTTGTTTTGGTAACATAGTGGAGCCATCTTGACCTGCTTCTTTATGGGATTTGATATTGACTGTTGTCTCCAAACCATCAATAAATTATTATATTTATTTATTGTATTTTTGCTTATTGTGTCCCAGCTTTGTTTTGTTTTGATATGGCCCAGTAGGTTGGGAGTGTGAGCTACTTTGGTTAGTGGCATCTTTAAACTCTCACATCCTGTCACCAGGTGTTCAGAGCAGCTACCAGGTGTGTGAGCCCAGGAGTCTGTTCACTTTTCTTCTGTGGATTCAGCTGAGGTGTCCAGGTTGTTGGTCCCTGAGTGTGTTTTGCAGACTCTCACCTATGAGTCCTAGATAGGCAGGGCTGCATAGGAGTGTTTGGAGTGGGTACAGGTATCTGGCAGCAGTAGGGGGCATGTGCTAAGTCAGGCGGGGGCTGACGGCTTGTCCTTTTTCCCTAGAGTGCATAGGTGGGTGGGTTTTGCAGCCAGACTTTGGGCATCCAATGTTGTTGACTGTAAGGGCTAGGAGGCACCATTTATTCTCAGACCCCTGTTGTGGGTGGCTAGATGAAATGGGTAATACTACCAGCCCTGAGGCCCTTGATGTGGGTGGATGAAGATCCTGCTTAATGGGCATAGAGGTGTCCAATGTCACAAATGTGCAACTCCTCTTTGTCTGCTGCAGTGGAGTACAGGCTTCAGGTATATGGCCTCTTTTCCTATGCTAATGAGGGCCTATGCTGTTTAATTGGCCCACACAGATCTAGGCAGGGGTGAAGGGTGTTAGAAGCCCGTGGACCCCTTATGCCAGTGCCTAGGGAAAGGGGCAGTGCCTGTCCTCATTCCCGGCTTAGGGGGCATGGTGATTTTTTAAAGCCATGAGACTGGTTTGGGTGCCGATAGTCTTGAGTTCCTGGCTTAAGGAGCTTGGCATTAATGAGGGCCTGTGGTGATAAATTGGCCCTTACAAGTCTAAACAGGGGTGAAGAGCGTTACAAATCTGTTGACGTCTTATGCCAGTGCCTTAGCAAAGGGCAGTCCCTGACCTGAGTTCCCAGCTTAGGTAGCATGGTGAGTTTTTGAAACCTTGAGACTGGTTTGGGTGTGGACTGTCCTGAGCTCCCAGCTTAGGACACTTGGAGTTTTCTTTTCTCCTAAAGCTGTAAGACTGGTTTGGTGTGGGTAGTCCTTAGTTCTGGCTTAGGGACTTGGCATTTATTGAATACTGCCAGACTGGTGTTAGATTGGAGCAGGGAGAGGGATGGGTGAGGGGAAAATGGCACTTCTCCTTTGAGAAAGCCCTGGAGGGGGAGGGGTTATTTTGACCCCGTGTGGTAGGTTAGACGCTTGCACTTAACTTTCACAGGTCCAGCACCGCTTCTCACTGGCTCTGGAGGCTTTTGCAGACTCTTTTCTGCCAGGTCTCTGTGGATGTGGTGAATCATGTCAGCCACTGTGTACTGGTCAACCCTGCCCGCAGGGTGCTGGCTACCTCATGACTGGCACTTCTTCACTGCTTCTGAACAGTCTCTCCCTCCCCCTGCTGCTCAGTCTGACTCCTCAACTTTGTCTTTGATGATCGGGGTTCCTAGATTGTCATATATAATCAGTTCACTTGTTTTTTGGGTCTTTCTTGTAAGAGGGACCACAGGAAGCTTCTGACTTTTTTGCCGTCTTGGCCTTGCCTCTTGATTGCATGTTTGATCAATTTCAGACTTCAGAAATTGGTAAAAGTCTTTAATAGTCTTTAATTTATTCATCTTTGACCTTAGCAGTTGGTGCAAAAATTTGAATAATACTCATATAAACTGGTTGTCCTTGTAGCGGTATGGGTATTATTCCATCACTGACAGCATTGTACTTCAAGATAGATCTTGAAATGTTCTTTTTGATGATGAATATAATGCCATTCCTTTTCAAGTTATCATTCTCGGCACAGTAGACCATATGATTGTCTGATTCAGAATGGCTGATACCATTTCATTTTAGCTCACCAGTGCCTACGATATCAATGTTTATGTGTTCCATTTCATTTTTGATGATTTCCAATGTCCCTAGATTCATACTTTGTACATTCCACATTCTGATTATTAATAGATGTTTGCAGCTGTTGCTTCCATTTTGAGTCATGCCACATCAGCAAAGAATGTCCTGAAAGCTTGACTCCATCCGTGTCATTAAGGTGAACTCTACTTTCAGGAGGCAGTTCTTCCCCAGTTGTCTTTTGAGTGCCTTCCGACCTGAGGGGCTCATCTTCTGGCACTATATCGAACGATGTTCTGCTGCTACTCATAAAGTTTTCACTGGCTAATTCCTTTCAGAAGTAGACTGCTGGGCCCTTCTTCCTACTTTACCTTAGTCTGGAAGCTCAGCTAAAACCTGTCCACCATGGTTGACCCTTCTGGTGTTTGAAATACTGTTGGCATATCTTCCAGCATCACAGTAACACACAAGCCACTACAGTATGACAAATTGACAGATGTGTGGGGTCCTCTTTAATAGATGCCTCAAATCATGTAAATTAAAATTTGCATAGGGTATCATTTAATATTGGTATAGTCTATATTCAAAATAAGGTTACCTAACTCAAAAATGAAATAGTAGCTTGTATTTTAATGAACATTTACTATGTGCTGGCATTATTCTTGTTTTATGTGTAACTAATTAATCCTCAGAACTTATGAAACAGGTATAATTCCTATCTCAACCTTGCATATATATAAACTGAAGTATAGAGGGATTACATAATTTGCTCAAGGTCACATGGCTAATATAAAAGGTGAGATAGTGTCATCAAAGTTGGAAACAGTGCAAAAATGAGAGGCGCACTGGTTTTTAGCATCTATAAATGGGCTCTGTAAGTGAAGTAGTCATCAAGTTGAAAAATAGCTCTGCCAGCAAGTTGTGGTGTGACCTTAAAATATAATTTTAATTTTCATCATATATAAAATAAGGATAAAAATACTCTCCTCGTAGCATCCATATGAGTATACATTGTAAAAATGCATGTTAAAATATGTCCTAGCTCTTTACATGTTAGCTATTTTTGTTTTTAATCCAGTTAGTAATAATACTTGCATAGCTCTACTCCCTCAAGGGAAAAATAATATAACTCTCAAAAATTGATATTTTATAAAGGAAGAACTTAAACCATTTTCACATTGACTCCAAAATCTTTTATATTAGGATTAGTAGGTGTCATGCGATCTAGGTTCATCTGATTTGTATATATCTTGCTCAACTCTTTACAGTTAAATTTCTTATAGTTGTTGTTTTATCATTTCAGTTTTGTGCACGTGGAATTTGCAAATCTGTGTCAAATGATTTAGAGGAACGTAGCTGTGGGAGATATAGAACATGCAATGGCCATGGGGTATGTAAGAGCTACTATATTTTAAGTATAATTATTTAATCCACATCAGTAACATTTTCCAGGTTATTAATAATGGTTAGAATTGTTTGATGTGGCAATTTATTTTGGAAAGTTGCAGTTAAATGAAGAAAGCTGAGTCCAATATGTATACATATGTGCATGTGTATTTTATCAGATCGATAAGCTAATAAACTCTGAAGTATGCACAGAAATGCAATATGAAACAAAGTAGTATGATGATGTTAGATTAAGATCATGAACTTTTGGAAATGGATTTATTAAGGGTTAAGTTTCTTACCTCATGATATGGGGGAAAAATATTGTTTTGTGTTTAGAAAAGTAATTCAAAGTAATTTTATATCAATCAGGAAAAAGGTTATGTAAAATGTAGAATTTAAAAATCATCTGTATATCTAATATGCAGAAATATCTTGGTTTGGTACAACCCTCAGGTTGAAGTGATAGGAAGAAGTCTAACTTAATTCTTTTGCAGGTGGAGGTCCAGTTTTCCCAGTACTGTTTGCTGAAGAGGCTATTCTTTCCCCGTTGTATGGATTTGGCACCCTTATTAAATACCAATTTACCAGAGATGTATACGTTTGTTTTTGAACTTTCGATTCTATTCCATTGGTCCTTACATCTATACTATCACCGCATTGTTTGGATTACTGTAGCTTTTTAAACCCAGGGCCGTTGAGTCGGTTCCAACTCATAGCAACCCTACAGGACAGAGTAGAACTGCCCCATAGAGTTTCCAAGGAGCACCTGGTGGATTCGAACTGCCAACCCTTTGGTTAGCAGCCATAGCGCTTAACCACTACGCCACCAGGGTTTCCTAGATTTTTAATGCATTTTGAAATCTAGCAGTGTAAATCCTAATTTTTTTTTTTTTTTTAGGATTATTTTGGCTATTTGGAGCCCATTAAAATTGTGTATGAATTTGAAGATCAGCTTTTCCATTTCTGTAAAAAAAGGCTGCTGGGATTTGAATAGGAATTGCATTGTATCTGTAAATCTCTTTGGTTAGAATAGACATCATAACAATACTAAGTCTTCTAACCCACGAATGCAGGATATCTTCCCATTTACTTAGCTCACCTCTAATTTCTTTAAGAAATGTGTTATAGTTTTCAGTTTAAAGGTCTTTCACATCCTTGGTTAAAAGTATTCCTAGGTATTTTCATCTTTTTTGATGCTATTTTAAAATGAATGGTTTTCTTAATTTCGTTTCATATTGTTCAGTGTTAGTGTATAGAAACACATCTGTTTTCTGTGTCTTGGCCTTGTACCCTATATATTTTCTGTATTAGTTAGCTCTAGCAGCTTTATTGTCGATTCCTGGCAATTTTCTGTATATATATTATCAGGTCATCTGTGAATAGAAGTAGTTTTTCTTCTTTCTGAGTTAGAAGCCTTTCATTCCTTGTTTTTGCCTGTTGCTCTGCTTTTAGTACGGTGTTGAATAGCAGTGGTAAAAGAGGGCATCCTTGTCTTCTTCCTGATCTTAGGGAAATAGATTTTGGTTTTCCTCATTGAATATGATATTCATTGTGAATTTTTCATAAATGCCCTTCATCATGTTGAGGTATTTCCCTCTGTTCCTAGCTTTCTCGGTACTTTATCTTGAAAGCGTGCAGGATTTTGTCAGTTGCCTGTTATTAGTTCAGTTGATCATATGTTTTTTTCCTTAATTCTATTAATGTGGCATGTTGTATTGATTCTTTTCTTATGTTGAACCACCGTTCCATATCTGGGATAAATTGAACTAGTGGCACAGAAACTTTTAATATGCTGCTGGGTATGGTTTGCTAGTATTCTGTAGAGGATCTTTGCAGCTGCATTCTTCATAAGGAATCTTTTCTTTTCTTGCAGTGTCTCTGTCCGGCCTTGTATCAGGGTAATGGGGGTCCTTGTTGAATGTGTTTGGAAGTGTTACCTCCTCCACTATTTTTGGAAGAATTTTAGAAGAATTGGTGCTAATTGTTGGGAGGTTTTTATTACCATTTTAACCTCTTTACTTGTTATAGGTCTTTTTGAATTTTCTATTTCTTTTTGAGGCTATTTATGTAGTTTTTTTGCCCTTTCACTTTTAACCCATTTTTGCCTTGTAACTTAAAATAGTTTTCTTGTAGGCATCACATAGTTGGATCATGTTTTCTTATCCATTCTGCCAATCCATGCTTTTTGTTTGGAGAGTTCAATCCATTTCACGTTTAAAGAAATTACCTATAAAGAAGGACTTCTGTAATATTGTTGGTTTTCTGTGTGTCGTATACCTTTTTTGTCTCATATTTCCTTGAATACTGCCCTTTTTGTGGTGTGTCTAGTTGGTTTTTTATGGTGAATATTTTTGTTCACATCTTATTTCTTTTGGTGTAAATTTTTTTTAGCAATTTTCTTTGTGGTTACCATGGGATTACATTTATCATCCTAAATTTATGACAACCTAGTTTGATTTGATACCAACTTAACTTTAATAATAGAAAAACTCAGTTTTTATACCACTCTTCCCTCCCCTCCTTTATGTTGTGGGTTTCATGAAAGACATCTTTATATATTGTGTTCCCAGCATCATACATTTTAATTATTTTTGGTATTTTTGTCTTTGCTATCACGCAGAACATAGCAAATGTAGTTACAATACAAATACACAGCAAAACTGACCTTTATATTTGGCCTTAAAATGATCTTTACTGAAGGTTTTTATTTCTTCATACAGCTTCAAGTTACTGCCAAGTGCCCTTACCTTTCAAACTGGAGGACTCCCTTTCACGTTTATTTAAGGGCAGATCTGATAGTAATGAACTCTGTCAGCTTTTGTTTATCTGAGAAATGTCTTAATTTCACACTTGTCTTTGAAGGCCATTTTGTCTGTACAGGCTTCTTGAATGAAAGTTTATCTTCTTTCAGAAACTTTGAATAACTTAATACCAATAGGATGACTTTTGGCCTCCATGGTTTCAGAGGAGAAATTGACCCTTGATCTTATTGGGGATCACCTTTCTCTAGCTGCTTTCAAGATTCACACCCTATTTTTGGTTTTTGGAAGTTTGATTATAATGTGTCTTGGCATGGATATTCTTGGCTTTATCCTGCTTGGAGTTTGTTGAGCTTCTAATATGTACAAATTCATGTTTTTTGTCAAATTTGAAAGTTTTCAGCTATTATTTCTTTAAATATTTCCTGCCTATTTCTTTTGCCCCTCTTCTTCAGGGACTCCCATAATGCATATTTTGGTCCACTTAATGTGTCCCGTTATGCTCTTATACTGTGTTCATGTTTCTTTACTCTTTTTTTCCTTTCTTTTACTCAGACCAGATAGATTCAATTGTCTTATCTTCAAGCTTGCTTATTTTTTCTTCTGCTGGCTCAAATGTGCTGTTGAACCCCTCTAGTGCAAACATTCTGTTGAACCCCTCTAGTGCAGTTTTGGAAACGCTGGTGGTATAGTGGTTAAGAGCTGTGGCTACTAGCCAAAAGGTCAGCAGCTCGAATACACCAGGCACTCCTCGGAAGCCCTGTGGGCAGTTCTACTCCATCCTTTAGGGTTGCTATGAGTCAGAATTGGCTCAACAGCAAAGGGTTTGGTTTTTTGGCTTAGCTCATTTTTTTATTTCAGTTATTTTACTTTTCCACTCCAGAACTTCTGTTGTTTCTTGTTATAATTTTTGTCACTTTGTTAAGTCTGATTTTGCTCATACATCATTTTCATGATTTTCTTTAGTTCTTTGTCCATATTTTTTTCCTTTAGCTCTTTGAGTGTATTTAAAATAGTTGTTTTAAAATCTGTGTCTGGCAGGTTTAAGGTCTGATCTTCCTTGAGGATGGTTTTGGTTCTTTGTTTTGTAGCTCTCCTTCCCTATTTCTCTGTATGTCTTGTGATTTTTGTTGTTGTTGTTGTTGAGAACAGGATATTTGAGTAGCATAAATAGTAGCTCTAGAACTCAAGGCCTCCCTATCTCTCAGGGTTTGCTAGGTTACTTCCTACCTACCCACCTAGTTTCCTTCCTTCCTTCTTTCTTTCATTTCTTTCTTCTTTCTCCTTTTTCTCTGTTCTTTAAGGCAGTTGTGTTCCATTAGGTTAGTGACGTTCCATATAATTTTTGCAGAAATGAATAGGAGAAAATCCATTGTAAGACAAAAACACCACGCTTCTTACAGAGGAGACTTTTCAGAATAACTCTATGCTGGGGAAATCCTTAACAAGGCTTTCATTGAGCCAAGAGGTTCACCCAAGGAAAAAGTTTAGGATTAACTCGTATTGTTCTGTGCATTTTTTTTTCCCCCTGTCTATGTGCATACCTCTCTGAGCCCTGGTGGCACAGCAGTTAAGAGCTCGGCTGACGACCAAAATGTTGGCGGTTCAAATTCACCAGCTGCTCCTTGGAAACCCTATGGGGCAGTTCTACTCTGTCCTACAGGGTTACTATGAGTCAAAATCAACTCTACTGCACCGGGGTTCAATTTCCCAAGGCAATTCTCTCCCCGAGGTTTTTACCCTGGTGTCCCAGTAGTTCTCTTTTGCCCATACAGCTATGCATTCCTCAGTTTACCTACATGGTCTCAGGCTATGCCTGTTGCTCCTCTGCTCTGAGCAGCCTCCAAGATGGATGAAACAGAGATATTCACTTTGCTTTAATCCTTAAGGTTTAAACTTATTTGACGCAGGTAAACACCATACTTTGCTAATCAGGTGCACTGGTGTTCACTCCAGAACCGGGGACTAAGATCCCAACTGGAGATATGGCTGTTGTTTCAAGCTGGCTGCCTAACCAGGGTGGGGATGGTGCTCAAGTCAGTATCAAAGTCAGTGTCAAGTCAGCCTTACAAGCATTTACCCAGTGGCCATGATGTCCTAGCTGTTCCCCAGAGTTACCGCAAGGTAGTGCTGTCATTTTCTGCTTGTTTTTGACATTTTCTGTGGGAAGGTGGGCATACTTCTTACTCTGTCATCTTGGTTCTTTTCTATTACATATTTGCATCATTTAAATTTTTGCATTATTCTATTGTTCCCAGGAAATGTTATGTCAGTTTTACTTCCACATATCATACATAAAATGTTCATTTCCTTATGTTCTGGCCAGAGTAGTTTATCAGTCTGTTTAATCTCTTTTAACATGCTATATCCATTTTTAAATTGTATTTATTTGATAATTTATGATAAGAGTTTTTATGTATGTATGGTAATATTTGCCACTTGCATACCTTATTTTGCTAATTGTACATCCATTGTGAAAATATATACTGGGTAATACAAATTTTGTAACTTTTTCTAAGCATGCATTTGGCTTTAATTTTGTTGCTAGTGTCTTTTCCTACAGTGGTATTTCATATTTTGTATAGAAGTTAAGAAAAAAGAGTGACGTGTCTGGGTGCCGTGCCTTAAAATTTCCTGCCAAGTAGCTTATATGTCTTTCTAGTATTTACATGTTCTTTCTGTTCCTTTCCTTTCCTGTTTAATTGTAGCTATTTAATTCATCTGGAAATTTTTATATACACAATCCTTTTTCTGGATTCCCTATTTGGCAACAGATCCTTCTTTCTAATTATCTACAGCATCTCATTAACAGATATTCTCTAATTTTCCATATAAATTTTGGTATCTGATAAAGCAAGCTTCTTCTTTTTAGGGTTTTCTTTGTTTTCATAAAGGTTCACTTTTATTACAGATAATATTACCTAGCATAATTCAAAATAAATTTCCTAATCCCACTATTTTATCATTTCCAGCTTTATAAAGCTTTATAATTTCTATGACATTCTTGCATAAGTATTTCATTTATCTCAAGAATGTTACCCGCTTTTATTTAAAAACGGTAGAAACAAATAAGAGGAAACAGGAACCTCTATGATATTTGAAAGGATATTGCAGTGAATTTTTTATTACTTCGTATTTTAAAAATTATTTTTTAAAATAGCATAATAATTACTTATACTGAATTATTTTTAAAATAGCCTAATAATTACTTCTATTAAATTACATTCATTTTTATACTGTACTAAACTGTACAGTGACTAACAATTAGAATATATTTAGTTTTGATGTTGTATATTAAATGGTTTTACTTTCTGCTTTGTTTTGGTTTTAGGTTTGTAATACCAACCATCATTGTCAGTGTGAAGTTGGATACGCACCTCCTAATTGTGTGCCAGCACCATCATCACAAGGCGGAAGTATAGATGATGGATTTTGGCAATGGGGAGGTTAGTCTCCAGGTCAACGTGTTCCAATAGAGAATTCTGCACTTACAGAAATGCTATTTATCAACGATGTCTTATGGTAGCCACAAGCCTCTGACATATGGATAGTGCAACTGAGGAATTGAATTTCCAGTTTAGTTTTGTGGTTCTTGTTAGGTGCCGTCGAGTCGGTTCCGACTCTAGTGACCCGATAGGACAGAATAGAACTGCCCCATAGGGTTTCCAAGAGCACTTGGTTTATTCGAACTGGTGAGCTTTTCTTGGTTAGCAGCCCAGCCCTTTAATTAATATCACTTTCAATTTTCCCATGTGGCCAGCAGCTATGTATTAGACAGTGTAATTCTAGATCATATTTTCAATGAAAAAACTGCGTACACCTTTATTTCTAAGTTAGGAATGAATATTCAAAAAGACCTCTCCTCCTTAGTTTTTACTATGGTTCACATAACATTTCTATTTATACAGCAGAGTTTTCTACATCACTGTAGTTAAATTACAGAAATGGAAACAGAATTTTAATCTATAATACATGTATTAAAAATTTTACATATTGCCATGTACTAGTTCATAACTGAGGTACATCTTTAAAGCAAACCGTGCTAATAAAATAAAATAAAACCAAACCCAGTGCGGTGGAGTCGATTCTGACTCATAACGACCCTATGGGACAGAGTAGAACCACCCCATAAAATTTCCAAGGAGCGCCTGGTGGATTCGAATTGCCGACCCTTTGGTTTGCAGCCGTAGCACTTAACCACTACACCACCAGGGTTTCCTTAAAAGAAAATAAAATCTTCCATATCCACAGCATGTGAATAGTAGATGGCACTAACCATTCCTTAATGGATCTGGTGAAAATTCATGAAGAAATATACATATTTGTTTTTATTAAAACTTGTTTTTGGTTAGAACTGTATACCTGAATTAATGCATAGAGGTATGAATCCATAAATAAAATGTGCCTAAGTAGCAATTATATGCCTTATTAAGTACCTATGTAAAACTAAGGGAGTCACTCTGGCAGCTTGGAGCAAAGGTGTTAAGAATCAAAAGTTAAGAGGAAAATACATTTCAGGGAAGTTGCTGGAATGTGTTACCTTGCTCTTGCAGTTCAGATATCTGGGTGTTTTAGTAGTGGATGATACCAGCGAAAGTTTCATTTAATTAAAGTGTGGAAACAGTAGTTGAATTATATGTTCTGGGAATTGGATGAGGCAAGGATGATAAAACTAATATTACTGACATAAATTTAGTTCATTACATACAACTGTGTGGAATCTAATTGCATAAACATGCTAAGAAGTGAAAACTGGGTAGTGGACAGGAATGTTGAACTTGGAAAAGTATGCTCATTGTAGGCTACTGTTTATATTTAGAACTTACATACTCTTTTGTTTCCCCATGCATCCTTCAACTTACAAACGATACAAAGCTAATTTGGGTGCCTCAGCTTTAGTGCAGATATCTCTACATTGTCATTGAAATATATTTAGTTTGAATATCTGCCTATAAGTGCTTATAAATTAAAATGCCTCAAGTCAAAGAAGAGACTGTGCCCCTCTGTCCCTTTCTCTCCCACTCACCCCTGATAACCACAAATAAACTTTGGTCTCTATGCACTTGCCTATCCTAGATGTATCATATAAGTGGGATTGTCCATTATTTGACCTTTTGTGACGGACTGATTTCACTCAGAATAGTGCTTTCAAAGATCGTCATCCTTGGAAACATTATGCTGAGTGAAATCAGTCCGTCAAAAAAGATCAAATGTTATAGCATGTATCGGGACTTTATTTGTCTTTATGGCTGAGTAATATCCTACTGTATGTATGTGCCGCATTTTGTTTATTCATTCATCTGTTGTTGGACATTCAGGCTGTTCCCACCTTTTGGCTATTGTGAACAGTGCTGCTGTGAACATTGGTGTACAAGTATCTCTTTGCATTCCTGCTTTCAGTTATTTTGGGAATATACCTAGGAGCAGAATTGCTGGATCATACAGTAATTCTATGTTTAACATTTTTAGGAACCACCAAAATGCTTTCCACAGTGCCTATACTGTTTTATAGTCACACCAGCAATGGATAAGGAGTTCTATTTCTCCATATCCTTGCCCATAACTGTCATTTTTCATTTTTTAATCATAGCTTTTCTAGTGGGAGTGAAGGGATATCTCATGGTGATTTTGATTTGTGTTTCTCTAATGACTAATGAATGTTGAGCAAATTCTCTTGTGCTTGCTGGCCACTTGTATTTCTTTATGGTGAAATGGCCATTTAAGTCCATTTTCCATTTTTTAATAGGGCTGTATATCTTTTTGTGGTTGAGTTGTAGGAGTTTTTCATATACCCTGGATATTAAACCCTTCTTCAGTATATGATATCTGAAATTTTTTGCCACTCTGTAGCTGATATTTGACAAAGGGCCAAAGTCAGTTAAATGTGGAAAAGACAGTCTTTTTAACAAATGGTGCTGCCATAACTGCATATCCGTCTTCAAAAAAATGAAACAAGACCTGTACCTCACACCATGCACAAAAACAAACTCAAAAATGGATCACAGACCTAAATATAAAATCTAAAGCAATAAAGATCATGGAAGGAAAAAATAGGGACAACACTAGGGAGCCCTAATACATGGTATAAACAGTATATAAAATGTTACTAACACTGTACAAACACCAGAAGAGGAACTAAATAAATACCTGGGAGCTCTTAAAAATCAAACACCTATGCTCATCCAAAGACTTCACCAAAAGACCAAAAAGATTACCTACAGACTGGGAAAAAGTTTTTAGCTATGACATTTCCAACCAGCGTCTATCTCTGAAATCTACATGATACTGCAAAAACTCAACTACAAAAAGACAAATAACCCAATTAAAAAATCGGCAAAGGATATGGACAGGCACTTCACTAAAGAAGACATTCAGATAGCTAACAGATACATGAGGAAATGCTCACGATCATTAGCTATGAGAGAAATGCACATCAAAACTGCAATGAGATTCCGTCTCGCTCCAACAAGGCTGGCATTAATCCAAAGAACACGAAATAGTAAATGGTGGAGAGGTTATGGAGAGACTGGAACACTTATACACTGCTGGTGGGAATGTAAAATGGTACAACCACTTTGGAAATCGATTTGGCGCTTCCTTGAAGAGCTAGAAATAAAACTACCATAAGATCCAGCAATCTTCCAAGGAAACTCCCTTTCAAATCATTGGCTACTCACGGCAGATCCCATCATGGTGGTGACCACATTGTATCAGATTTCATCATAGAAGTGATCACATCATCATATGTCTGCCAAACTACATCATAACTGCCAAACCACCCAGAATCATGGCCCAGTCAAGTTGGCACACAACCTTCATGATCACAAAGTCTTTCATTTTCTTGTTTAATTTTATTCCTTTTTTTCTTTGATATGCTATTGTAAATGGAATGATTTCCTTTTTAGATTGCTCACTGCTGACGTATAAAAATCTGAGTGATTTTGGGGGCTGACCTTGTATCCATATTTTGATTTAAGGTTTATTTTGTCTGACATTAAGATCTCCACACACCTCTCTTTCAGTTACTATTTGCACAGAATATTTTTTACATCCTTTCAGTTTCAACCTATTTGTGTTTTTGACTCTAAGATGTGACTCTTATAGACAGAATGTGGTAGGATCTTTTTTTTTTTTGTTACCACCCTGCTCTTTGATCAGAGCATTTAGTCCATTTACATTCACTGTAATTACTGATAAAGAGTTAAGTTACTTAGGTCAGCTGTTTTGTTACCACATATGCAGATTTCTATAACCACCATCACAATCAAGATACATAATTGTATCATCACCTCAAGGCTCCCTAATTTTACCCCTTTATACCTACACTGGTCCCCCCTTCCCCACATCCCTAATCCCTGACAATCATTAAACTGCTGTCTATATTGATAATTATGTTAATTTAAGAATTGTATAACCAATGGAATCATACAGTGTTTATCTTTTTGAGATTGTTTTTTTTCTGTTGGCATAATTTCCACGAGGTGCATCCAAGTTGCTGCGTGTATCAATAGTTCATTCCTTTGTATTGATGTACCATAATTTAACAATTCACACATTGAAGGAAATTTGGATGGTTCCAAAATTTTAGCTATTATGAATAAATCTGCAGTGAACATTGTTGTATAGAAGACTGTGGTGAAAATAAGTTTTAAATTCTCTGGTGCAAATACTCAAGAGTGAAACTGCTCAGTTATATGGTAAACCATTTATAGTTTCAAAGGTAACTGCCAAATTGTTCTCTCAAGTGACGCTACCATTTTATATTACAATCATTAATATACAAGTGTTTTTTTTTTTGGCATTCTCACTAATATATGATGACACTACTGTTGCTGTTTTTTAATCTTTTCTATTAGGTGTATATGAATATCTCATTGTGGTTTTAATTTATATTTTTCTAATCAGTAATGATGTTGAATACTGTCACAGATTGAATTGTGTTCCCACAAAATATCTGTCAACTTGGCTGGGCCATGATTACCAATATGTATGATTGTCCACTGTTTTGTCATCTGATGTGATTTTCCTATGTGTTGTAAATCTTATGTCTATGACGTTAATGAGATGGGATTAGTGGCAGTTATGTTAATGCAGCAGGACTCAATCTACAAGATTGGATTGTGTCTTGAGCCAATCTCTTTTGGGGTATAAAAGAGAGAAGTGAGCAGAGAGACATGGGAACCTCATGCCATCAAGAAAGCAACACTGGGAGCAGAGCATGTCCTTTGGACCTGGGGCTCCTGTGCCAAGAAGACCCTAGACCAAGGGAAGATTTACGGCAAGGACCTTCCTCCAGAGCCGACCGTACCTGGGAACTGGCACCGTGAATTTGGACTTCTAGCCTACTAGACTGTGTGTGTCTAAGTCATCGAGTGCTGCTCTAATAGAGATATCAAAAGTGGGTGGTTTTAACAAAGAGAAATTTATTCTCTGACAGCCTGGTAGGCTACAAGTCCAAATTCAGGGCATCAGCTTCAGGAGTAAGCTTTCTGTGTCGGCTCTGGGGAAAGGTACTTCTCATCAATCTTTGCCTGGTCGAAGAGCTTCTCAGCATAGGGACCCCGGGTCCAAAGGATGCACTACTCTCCTGGCTTTTGTTTCTTGGTGGTATGAGATCCCCACTCCCTGCTTGCTTCCCTTTCCCTTTATCTCTTGTAAGATAAAAGGTGGTGCAGGCCAGGCTCCAGGGAAACTCCCTTTACATTGGACCAGGAAGAGTCCCTTGTAAGGGGGTTACAATCCCACCCTATCCCCTTCAACATAAACTTAAAATTACACACTGGAGGACAAGACATAATACTGGAAATCATGGCCTAACCAAGTTGACATATATTTTGGTGGACACAATTCAATTCATGACAGTGGGAGAATAAACTTTGTTAGTTGAATCCATCCACTTGCGGTATTTCTGTTATAGCAGCCATAGATAACTGAGACAAATACCTTTGATGTGTTTATTTGGCAGCTACATATTCTCGTCAGTCAAGAACCTGTTCATATATTTTGTTTATTTTTAATAGATATGATTGGACTCTTTGTGCTTTTTAATTTGAGTTTTAAAAGAGTTTCTTTTCTTTTCTTAAATGTGTTATTTGCACATATATTCCCTGGTCTGAAATTTGGTGTTTGAGGACAACATTTATTTTTTATTGTAATGAGGCCTGCTTTTTTTGGCAGGGGAGATTATGCTTTTGGTGTGAACTATAAGATCTCTTTGCCTAGTTCTAGGTACTGAAGATTTTCTCCTATTATATTTTTAAAGGCTTAAATAGTTTATGTTTTACATTTAATCCTATGATCCATTTTTCTAAAAGGTACAATTTAGGTGAAGGCTTTTTAATACATATATATATATATATGTATGTATGTATATATACCTTTTTTTAAACTGAAATCTTTTATTATGTTTTAGGTGAAAGTTTACAGTGAAAATTAGTTTTTCATTCAAAATTTATACACAAATTGTTTTTTGACACAAGGATGCCCTTTATCACCATTCTTATTTAACATTTTGATGAAAGTCCTGGCTAGAGCCACAGAGATTCCACAAGAAAGTACTGGAACTAATAGAAAGATTCACAGAGTAGCAAGATACAAGATATATAAAAATCAGTTGGATTCCTGTACACCAACAAAGAGAGCTTTGAAAAGGAAGTCAGGAAAACAATACCATTTGTAATAGTCCCCCCAAAAGATACAATAAGTAGGAATAAATCTAACCAGGGACATAAAAGACCTATCCAAAGAAAACTACAAAACACTATTGCAAGAAACCAAAAGAGACCTACATAAGTGGAAAAACATACCATGCTCATGCGTAGGAAGACTCAACATTGTGAAAATGTCAATTTTACCCAAAGTGATCTACAGATATAGTGCAATTCCCATTCAAATACCAACAGCATTCTTTACTGAGGTAGAAAAAGTAATCACCAACTTTATGTGGAAAGAAAGGAAGCCCGGATAACAAAGCATTATTGAAGAAGAAGAGCAAAGTAGGAAGCCTCACACTACCTGATCTCAGAACCTGCTATACAGACATAGTAGTCAAAACAACCTGATACTGGTACAATGACAGACACACAGACCAATGGAACAGAATTGAGAACTCAGAAGTAAATCCATCCACCTGTGGTCAGCTGATCTTTGACAAAGGACCAAAGTCCATTAAACGGGGGAAGAGACAGTCTTTTGAAGAAGTGGCACTGGCAGAACTGAATATCCATCTGTAAAACAAAAGAAACAGGATGTATACCTCACACCATACACAAATACTAATTCAAAAAGCATCAAAGACCTATATATAAAACCTAAAACAATAAAGATCAGGAAGAAAAAGATAGAAACAATAATAGGTGCCCTAATAATACATGGCATAAATACAATACAAACCATAACTAACAAGGAAGGCTAATATTTTTGACTCAGAGTGTGCGATTTCTCCAGCACAATTTGTTGAAATCCTTTGTCCATTGAATTACTTTTGTACCTCTGGCAATAATTGATTGCAAATATTTGTATGTTAGTCTATTTCTAGATTTTTATTCTGTTCCATTAATCTATGTCTATTCCTCTACCAGTACCACACGGTTTCAGTTATTATAACTAGAATAAAGCCTTAACGTCAGGAAAAGTGATTCCTACCACTTTATTCTTCTTTTTCAAAATTGTTTTGGGTACTCGAAGGCCTCTTCTTTCCATATACATTTTAGAATAAGCTTATGAATGTTTACAAAAAAATCTTCTTGTGATTGCTTTAAACAATCAACACACAAACGATAAAACAAATTACCTTAAATCCACAAATCAATGTAGGAAGAATTTACATCTTTATTGAATCTTCCAGTCCATGAACACTGTAATCATCTCCACTTATTTAGGTCTTCTTTAACTTCTTTAATAAGGAGTTTGTAATATTTATATCTAAGTAATTAATTTTGTTTAGAGCATTTTAAACAGTATTGAGTTGTTTAAATTTTTTTTCCCACTTGCTCATTGTTAGTATATAGATATGCAATAGATTTTTCTGTGTTGATTATGTATCCCGCAACAGAACTGACATTGTTTTTATATCTAAGTTTTTTTTTTTCTGTACATTACTTGGAAGTTTTTACGTAGACAATCATGTTATCTTCAAATAAGGCATACATCTTCCAATCCAACATGTATGCCTTTCAATTTTCCTTATTGCACTTGCTAGAATTTCTTGTACTATGTCAGATAAGATTTGTGAGAGTAGACGTCCTTGTTTTAATGATCTTAGAGGGAACAAATTAGTTCATCATTTAATATGACGTTAGCTGTAGGGTTTTTGGTAGACATTCTTTATGAGTTTGAAGGAGTACCCTCAATACCAAGCATCTTTTTTTCCTAATGCTGCTGTAATAGCAGCTGTAATGGCTTTAAAGAGCAGAAATGTATTTTCTCACAGTGTAGGAAGCTAGAGTCCAAATACAGGGCACTAGCTCTATGTGAAGGATTTATCTGTCAGCTCTAGGGGATGTCTTTGTCTCTTTCAGCTTCTGTAGTCAGTGTTCTTAGGCTCCTTGTAGTTTTGACGTGGCATCGATCTTCTCCCCTATTTATGTTTGCTTCTGTGAGTAATCTACTCTTTTTATAACTCAGAAGTGATTAGGTTTAGTGCACACCCTACACTTCTATGGCCTTATTAACATAACAAAGAAAATCCTGTGCCCAAATAGGATTGCATTCACAGGTATACGGGATAAGGATTTCAACACATTTTGGGGGACACAATTCAATTCATAACACCTAGTTTCCTAGGGTCACCTATGAGTCAGAATCGACTCGACGGCACTGGGTTTTTTTTTTTAGTTTACGAGAGTAAGCCATGGTGGTATAGTGGTAAAGACTTATGGCTGCCACCCAAAAGGCAATTGGAATGCACCAGGAGCTCTGAGAAATTTAAAATCTATTAATGGTATTATTTTTTCAAGTGATACATTGTTATCAATGGATAGAATTGTGTGATTTTGCTTCTTAACCTATTGATATGAGAGATTACATTGATTATTGAATATTGAAACAATCTTACATAAAAAAAATATATAGGTGTGATAAATCCTTCTTGATCATGATGTATCTTTTTTTTTTTTCTTGCTGGATTTGATTTGCTAATATTTTATTTAGAGTATTCTATATTTTTTTATATTTTAAGTTCAGGTGAATTATCAGTCTTCCTTCCTTCCTTCCTTCCTTCCTTCCTTCCTTCCTTCCTTCCTTCCTTCCTTCCTTCCTTCCTTCCTTCCTTCCTTCCTTCCTTCCTTCCTTCCTTCCTTCCTTCCTTCCTTCCTTCCTTCCTTCCTCCCTTCCTTCCTTCCTTCCTCCCTTCCTCCCTTCCTCCCTTCCTCCCTCCCTCCCTCCCTCCCTCCCTCCCTCCCTCCCTCCGTCCCTCCCTCTCTCCCTCTCTTCCTTCATTCCTTCCTTCCTCCCTTCCTTGGTCCTTTCCTTCCTCCCTCCCTCCCTGCCTCTCTCTCTTCTTTCCGGCCAGTCTCTCTTCTTTCTTCCCTCCCACTCTTCTGCCTTCCTTCCCTCCTTTCCTTCTTTCCTTTCTTGCTCCCTTCAGTTTAATTTCTTTATCTCATTTTGTTATCAGGGTAATAGTAGCCACATTAAATAGGTTGGGAAATAATTTACCCTCTTCTATATTCTGGAAGAGATTGTTTTAAATTGGTGTTATTACTCCTTTAAAAGTCTGGTAAAATTCTCTAGTGAATTCATTTGGACTTGGAGATTCTTTCTCAAGGTTTTTAAATTAGTATTTAATTTCTTAAAAAATATATTGCTATTAAAATTATCTTTTTGATAATAGTTGAAGTGACTTCTACTTTTTGAAAAATTGATATAACTGTTTTTTTTAATGTCTGACAGTTACCTAAGGAGAAGTTTTTTAAGAAATTAAATTATAATTATTGACTTGTTTATTTCTTCGTTTAACTATGTCAGTTTGCATTTTATTCAGTTTTTAATCTTTGTTACTTGATGCATGCATACTTAGGATTAATATGCATTCCTGGTGATTGCTATTTTTTTTATTTCTGCCATGCCTTCTTTCTTTGTCTTGAAGCCTCCTTCCTCTGAAATTAAGCGTCAGTAGACATTTCTAACTTGAAGATCCAATTAACTCTGTATAATTGTGTATATAATAAAAACCTTAATACAGATAATTTATACAAGTAAGAACGAATGAATAAAATAATAAAAAATTAAATGAAGAACACTAAATTTTTAATTCTACATTCTTACTGAGTTGCTATGATATATAACTGATACGCAGTATATATTTTGAATGCAACTTCTTGCTATCATGCATGAATCTGGAACATATATCCTTCTTGTAATTTCCATGTTCAGGTTTCAAATACATCTGTAATAAATTAGAGGCGACCGTTACTTCTGATTCTTCTTTTTCTATTTACATCATCAAAGCAAAACTATGAAGGTGACAATTTTGCTAATGTTATCTCTTTTGTTCCATAATTGAAAATATTTTCATTTTAGATTTATAAATACAAATTAAAATAAACTACCATATTTTTTTATTCATATACCTTCTGTTTCCTCCCAGTCAACTTTGTATACATATTTTCTTTCAATGGTTGCCCATTTGTGAAAGGTACCAAATAAATGTTGATGTGCAAATATCATACAAAGAATGGTATCCTAGATTTATTTCACAATATGGGATGTTCTATATCTATAACAAAAATATTGCATACTGAAACATCCTCCCTGTTATATAACTAACTGGAAGAGAATGCCATATTTCCTTTCTGTCATTATAAATATACTGTTCACTGATTGATTCTTGAGCTGAAGGAAAGTCATCTATGACATCATTATTAGATTTCATTTATATGATGAATTTCACCTTCATCATTAGAATCTAGAGTGCTTCTCTCAGTTTCTTTCCATTCATATTAAGTGTCTTCCTCTGTAAATATTCTCTTTGTCATTATGGGCTATAAAGTAAAATTTCTAAATTAACCATTATGTTCAACAAAAGCTAAAAGAAAAAGACTACACAGACAAGGTCTCCAAGCTTCTTTTGTACCATCTTGAAATATGATGAATTAACTTGGGTCACAAAATAAGAAAACTGAAGTTTGATGTGGTAGTGATCTATTCAGATGATTAAATAATTCTTTTTTTTTTAATATGTATTGTCTTTTTTATCATAGTTTGAAATAAACGATGTGTTTAATAATAAAATAATTCCTAGGATGATAAAAAAGAAAAATGTTTTAAGGTACAGGAAAAATAAGATAATTAATATACATTTATATACCTTTTATTTATAAAAGGATCCAGTGGACTTCTGTGATAATTTTAAGATAGAATATAATTCACCTACTTTTAAAAAGTTGTTGGGAGACTTCTAAGGAAGAATATATATTATAAAATATCAATCCGTACAAATAGTTAAAAGTAGTAAAGTAAAAAAGGAAGGAAAGAAGGGAGGAAGCAGGAAGAAAATAAGGCCAGCAGGCATGAGACAGGCACAGACAGGCAGGCAGGAAGGGAGGCAGGAAGGCAGGAAGGAAGGCAGGAAGGCAGGAAGGCAGGAAGGAAGGAAGGATTCCCAATACCAAATTATGTCCAAATGACCTTAGTGGGTATCTTAGGCTGGGTTCTCTAGAGAAGCAAAACCAATAAAGCGTATAAATGTATATATAGAGGAAGATTTATATCAAGGAAACAGCTCACACGATTGTAGAGGTTGGAACGTCCCAAGTCCATGGATCAGGATAGAGGCCTTTCACAATTCATTGAGCTGCAGAAGCTGGTGAACCCAACAACAGCACATCGGAATGTAGGGTTCCTGCTCTCAGGCTGTGAAGGTCGAGAAATCCCAAGGTCAACAGGCAAGACCACAAGTATTTTCCTGATTCACGTAGCTGCAGTGGCTGGTGAGCCCAAGATCACCAGGTCGGGAAGCAGGACTCTTGCTCAGAGGCTGTGAACATCAACGAATCCCAAGATGGACAGGTAAGCTGCTATCTCAAGTCCCAAGAACCGGAGGTCAGACAAGAGACAGCTGCTGGATCCAGAACAAGCCAACAACCTTGGCAAGGTGAGCAGGAAGGAAGTAGGTAGCGGAAGTTGCAGAGATGAAGGCTGAGGGGATGGGCAGTGAGCCGCCACAGGCCTCACCCCTACCAGTACCACTCAGCAGATTCCATCATGGGGCTGATCACATCTTAAATTTCAACAGGGAAGTGATCACGACATTATACAACTGCCAAAACCCTGAGAATCATGGCCCAGCCAAGTTGACACATAATCTTAACCATCACAATGGGACATTGAAGATTATTTCAGTCATACCAGCTTCCTTGAGCCATGTGGATGGAATCTCTTTTATTGTACTTTTCCTTTAAACTTTCTGTGTATTTACAATTCAAATATGTTTATTTAAAAAAGAATGTAGTTGGGCCTTTTAGAATTTCTTGTACTACAAGTCTCTTAAGTATCAATAAATTCAACTTTGGTTAATTAGACCATTTATTTCACCATTGTTTGTGAAGGATGTTTTCTCTGTGAATGTAGTTTTCCCCCCAGCAATTTAAAACTGCCTTTCTAGTGCTCTGTTCTTCATTGTTTCTAATGAAGAGTGTATTATATTTACCATTGTTTTCCTGTAACTAATGTGTCCCTTTTCTCAAGATAATGTAAATATTTTATCTCTCTTTGTTGTTGTTGTTGTTAGATGCTGTCCAGTTGGTTCCAACTCATAGCGACCCTATGTAAAACAGAACTAAACACAGCCCAGTTCTGCACCGTCCTCACAGTCATGGTTATACTTGAGCCCATTGTTGCAGCCACCGTGTCAATCCATCTCCTTGAGGATCTTCCTGTTTTTCGCTGACCGTCTATCCTGTTTTTTGCTGACTGTCTATCAAGCATAATGTCCTTCTTCAGGGAGTGGTCCCTTCTGATAACATGTCCGAAGTACGTGAGATGAAGCATCATCATCCTTGCTTCCAAGGAATGCTCTGGCTATATTTCTTCCAAGACAGACTTATTCTTCTGGCTCTCCATGTTTGTTGTTGTTAGGTGCTGTCAATTCAGTTCCAACTCATAGCTTCCCTGTGTATGACAGAATGAAACACTGCCCGGTCCCATGCCATCCTCACAGTCGTTGTTTGCTTGAGTCCATTGTTGCAGCCGCTGTGTCAGTCCATCTCGGGGAAGGTCTTGCTCTTATTCACTATCCTTCTACTGTACCAAGCATGAAGTCCTTATGCAAAGACTAATCCCTCCTGATAACATGTCCAACATATGTGAGACGCAGTCTCGCCAATCTTGCTTCTAAGGATCATTCTGGTTGTACTTCTTCCAAGACAGATTTGTTCATTCTTTTGGGAGCCCATATTCAACATTCTTAACCAACACCACAATTCAAAGGTATCAGTTCTTCTTTGGTCTTTCTCATTCATTGACCAGCTTTTGCATGTGTATGAGGCGATTGAAAACACTATGGCTTGGGTCAGGTGCACCTTCATCTTCAAGGCGACATCTTTTCTTTTTGACTCTTTAAAGAGGCCTTTTGCAGCAGATTTTCCCAATGCAATGCTTTGTTTGACTTCTTGACTTCTGCTTCCATGGGTGTTGATTTTGGATCCAAGTAAAATGAAATCCTTGACAACTTCAATCTTACCTCCATTTATCATGATGTTGCTTGTTGGTCCAGTTGTGAGGATTTTTGTTTTCTTTATGTTGAGCTGTAATCCATATGGAAGGCTGAGGCCTTTGATCTTCATCAGTAAGTTCTTCAAGTCCTCTTCACTCTCAGCAAGCAAGGTTATGCCATCTGCATAATGCAGGCTGTTAATGAATCTTCCTTTAATCCTGATGCTGCATTCTTCTTCATATTGTCCAGCTTCCTGGATATACTCTGTGGTATAATCAGTATTTTTGCCAACACTATAATCTAAAGGCATTAATTCTTGTTTGGTCTTTCTTATTCATTGTCTAGCTTTCCCATGCATATGAGGCGATTGAAAATATTACAGCTTGGGTCAGGTGCACCTTAGTCCTCAAACTGACATCTTTACTTTTGAACACTTTCAAGAGATCTTTTGCAGCAGATTTGCTCAGTGCAATACGTCCTTTGATTTCCTGACTGCTACTTCCATGGATGTTCATTGTCTATCCACGTAAAATACAATCCTTAACAAGGTCAATTTTTTCTCCATTTATCATGATGTTGTTTATTGGTCCAGCTGTGAGGATTTTTGTTTTGTGTTGAGGTGTAGTCTTTGACCTTTATCAGTTAATGCTTCAAGCCCTCTTCAGTCTCACCAGGCAAGGTTTGTCATCTGCATATGGCAGATGACATCAGTCCTGATGCTGTGTTCTTCTTCATATGGTCCAGCTTCTCGGATTATTTGCTCAGCGTACAGTCTGAATAAGTACGGTGAAAGGATATAACCCTGCCACACAATTTTCTTGATTTTAAACCATGCAATATCCCCTTGTTCTGTTGGAACAACTATCTCTTGGTCTAAGTACAGGTTCCTAATGAGCACAATTAAGTGTTTTGGACTTCCATTCTTCCCAATGTTATCCATAGTTTGCTGTGATCCACACAGTCGATTGCCTTTGCATAGTTGATAAAACACAGGTAAACATCTTTCTGGCATTCTTTGCTTTCAGCCAAGATCCATTTGACATCAGCAATAATATCCGCTTGTTCCACATTCTCTTCTGAATCCGGCTTGAATTTGTGGCAGTTCCCTCTTGAGGTACTGCTACAGCCACTTTTGAACAATCTTCAGGAAAATTTTACTTGCATGTGATATTAATGATATTGTTAATTTCTGCATTTGGTTGGATTACCTTTCTTGGGAATAGGCATAAATATGGATCTCTTCCAGTCAGTTGTCTGTCTTCCAAATTTCTTGGCATAGATGAGCGAGCACCTCGTCTCGCTACATTCATTTGTTGAAACATCTCAGTTGGTATCCTGTCAATTCCTGCAGCCTTTTTCTCCCCAGTGTCTTCAGTGCAGCTTGGACTTCTTCCTTCAATATCATTGGTTTTTGGTCATATGTTACCTCCTGAAATGGTTGAACAATGACCAATTGTTTTTGGTACAGTGACTTTACATATTCCTTCCATCTGCTTTTGATACTTCCTGTGTCATTCAATATTTTCCCCATAGAATCCTTCAAAATTGCAACTTGAGACTTGAATTTTTTCTTCAGTTCTTTCAGCTTGAGAAATGCCAAGCATATTCTTCCCTTTTGGTTTTCTAACTCCAGGTCTTTGCACATTTCATTGTAATACTTTGTCTTCTCGAACAACCCTCTGAAATCTTCTCTTCAGCTTTTTTACTTCATGATGTCTTGCATTTGCTTTAGCTACTCTACATTCAAGAGGATGTTTCAGAGTCTTTCTGATATCCATTTTGGTCTTTTTTTTCTTTCCTGTCTTTTTAATGACCTTTTGCTTTCTTTATGTATGATGTCCTTGATGTCTTCGCACAACTTATCTGGTCTTCTATCATTAGTGTTCAATGCTTCAAATCTATTCTTGAGACAGTCTCCAAATCCAGGTGGGATATACTCAAGGTTATGTTTTGGCTCTTGTGAACTAATGTGAGCAATTGATGGTCTATTCCACATTCGTCCCCTGGCCTTGTGACAGATGATATTATCTTATCTTTCCATAGATGTAGTCAAGTTAATTCCTGTGTATTCCACCTGGCGAGGCCCATGTGTATAGTGGGCCATTTATGTTGTTGAAAAAAGATATTTGCAATGAGAAGGTCATTGGTTTTGCAAAATTCTATCATGCAATCTCTGGCATTGTTTCTGTCACCAAGGCCATATTTTCCAACTACCTATCCTTCTTTGTTTCCAACTTTTGCATTCCAATCACCAGTAATTATCAATGCATCTTGATTGCATGTTTGATAAATTTCAGACTGCAGAGGTTGGTAAAAAATCTCCAGTTTCCTCATTGTTGGCATTAGTGGTTGGTGGGTAAATTTGAATAACACTTGTATTAGCTGGTCTTCCTTGTAGGCATATGGATCTTATCATGTCAGTGACAGTGTTGTACTTCAGGATAGATCTGGAAATATTCTTTTTGATGAGGAACACAACACCATCCCTCTTCAATTTGTCATGCCTGATGCAACATGGCCAATACCAGTCCATTTCTGCTGGCTAATGCATAAAAAAAAAAAAAAAAAATTTTTTTGCATAGGATATCGTTTATGCATTCCGTTTCATTTTTGACATCTTCCGATTCTCCTAGTTTCATCTTTGTTATACATCCCATGCTCCCAGTATTAATGGATGTTTGCAATTCTTTCTTCTCATTTTAAGTCATGTGACATCAGCAAATGAAGGCCCCAAAAGCATGGCTCCATCCACGTCATTAAGGCCAACTCTACTTTGAGGCGACAACTCTCCCCCAGTGGTATTTTGAGTGCCTTCCAACCTGAGTGGCTCATCTTCCCATACTATATCAGACAATGTTCCACTGGTATTCGTAAGGTTTTCATTGGCCAGTTTTTTCAGGAGAAAACTGCCAGGTCCTTCTTCCTAGTCTGTCTTAGTCTGGAAGCTCCACCAAAAGTGACTTTGCTGGTATTTCAAATACCAGTGGCAAAATGTTCAGTATCACAGCAACACAAAGTCCAGCACAGTAAGACAAACTGACAGATAAGTGGTGGTCTTTTTCTTCAGTTTTCATCATTTTGGTTATGGTATGTGTGGGTGTGTGGTTCTCTTTTATTTATCCTATTTGTATTCACTGATTTATTTGAGATGTAGAAGCTTGTAGCTTTCATTAAATTTGGATATTTTCAGCCATTAATTCTTTCTTTCTTTTTTTGTCTTATTTTAATCTGACTCTGAAAACACATATACTTTAGAATTAGCGATTGGCTGACTAGTTCAAAAGTCTGTTTATTTTTCTTCAGCTTTTTTTTCTCTCTTTGTGTTTCAGTTTGAATAAATTGTCTTCAAGTTCACTGACTTTCTCTTCTTCCCTCTCCAGCACATAGCTAATATTCTGTAGTCAATTTTGCATTGTTATTGTAATTTTAGTTCTGAATTTCCATTTGCTCACTTTTATAGTATTTATTTTTGTGTTGATATTTCTTATTCATGTGCTCACTAAAACATTTAAATTTTAATTCTTTCAATACAGTTTTCCTTAATTCTTCAAAGTATTTAGTACTTATTTAATATTTGCTTTAAATCTTTTTTTGGGTCGGTACAATGCCTTGGACATTATGAAATCATTTTCAATTGACGGCATTTTCATGACTCTCGTATTTTTCTTGTATTTTTTATATGTTGTGCTTTTGTAGAATATACATTGTAAGAAATACTTTATTGATATTTTATTATTTTGCCTCGAAGTTTCTGATTTTTAACTTGTTTTTTTTAATGAATTGTCAAATTGAAATTATGTATGCATGGTTCTATGCTTTGTTAGAGTGAATTTATAGACAAACTAAGTCCCTCTAACTTGTCAAGACTCAACTTTTGATATCTCCCTTGTGGCTCTCCTTATTAATTTTGGGCTTTTAAAGGTGAATACAGCCTGGTGGATTCCAACTGCCGACCCTTTGGTTAGTAGCCATAGCACTTAACCACTATGCCACCAGAGTTTCCACTCTTATTATAGGGTTTGCAATTTCTTTTACAGGCGGCCAATTTCTCTGAGTCATCTGAATGACAACCCACAACCTCAGCCCTGGGTACCTCCCTACTCCTGGACCTTGAACATAGCAGCCCCACCCTTTCAGCCTTTGACTGCATCCCCATACTGTTGACCTACCTGAGCAGCAGCCCTACTTTCTGGAACCGAGGTGGTAGATAGTGGACTCTGTGAAATCTGGGCAGCCCTGCTTCTCATGCTCCTTCCAACAGTTATGAACTCTGAAATGCTCCACGGATGGTTCTCATCCTCTTTTTTTGGAGGACAACAGATGTTTACAACCAAGTAGCTCCACTGGCCTTTTTTTCTAACTGTAGAATTCCAAGAGGCAGACAACTTCCTTTCATTTAGTTCTGTCTCTATCCCCTTCAGTCTAAGCTGATGTATTTTTTGCTACAGTGGTTGAAGAGCTCCATCAGTCACAGGCTTAATGTCTTTAACAAATATTGAATCGTAGTGTCCTTGGTGAAAGCTCTAGGGCACATGTCCTTAGTCTGCACAACAAAATTTTCCAAATCTTTAAGTTCTGTTTTCACTGTGCACAGTTCATTCTTAAGTCCATCTCTTTCTTTCCATATCTATTGTAAACAGCAAGGAGAAAGCATGCTGCCCTTTTTATTTAACATTTGATATTCTCCTCATTAAAATATCCAAGTTTGTCAGTTACAAGTTGTACCTTCCACCAGATATTCGAACATAATTTGGACAATTTTTTTGCCACTGCAAAAAAAAAAAAAGTGTCACCCATCCTCCATTGTCCAATCACATATTCGTCATTTCCTTTTAAAGCCTCACCAGAAGCACATTTAATGTCCATGTTTCTAACAACATCCTGTTGATGGCACCATGTATATTCTCTAAGATGATAGAGACTTTCTCTACAGCTTTTCTCACTTCTGTCTAAGCCCTCATCATAATTGCTTTTGACGTCCACAATTCTACCAACAGCCTCTTCAAGGCAATCTAGGCTTTTGTTATTAGACACCTTAAAACTCTTCCAACCTCCACCCATTAAGAATTCCTAACCCACTTCTACATGTTAGATATTTATTATAGTAGCATCCCACTCCAGGTACCAAATTCTGTCTTAGCTATCTAGTGCAAAACTAGTTATCTAGTTCAAAGAAATACCACGGTGAGTGACTTTTAACAAATTAATTTTCTCACATTTTAGAAAGTTAAGAGTCCTAATTCAGGGCACCAGCTCTGGGGGGAAGGTCCTTATCTCTTTTCAGCTTCTGTTCCTTGGTGATCTTTTTGTGGCATTTATCTTCTCTTCCTTTTGTGCTTGCATCTCTGTGCCTAATCTGCTCACTTTCTATCTAAAAGGTGATTGACTTAAGATACACCCTACACTGATATGGTCTCATTAACAAAACAAAGAAAGTCCTTTTCCCAGAGAGGTTTACATCCACAGGTATAGAGCTTTAGGGTATGCAACGCTTATTTTGGGGAGACAGAATTCAATCCATAACATTCACTTAATGCAAAGTAAGGCAGTGGCAGAGAAACACACAAGCAAAACACAACACATATTGAGAACAGAAACTGAATGGACATATTGAAAGCAAAAATTGAATGGGAGACATAAAACAGCCTTATCATAATCATATTAATAGCCAATGATTAAACAGTCTAATAAATACTGGGAGTTTCCAGATAGGATGAAAAATTATATAAAAGTATATGCTAACTAAAACGATTAACTTTATTCAAAGATACAGATAGTTTTAAAAAGATTGAGAAATATGTACTATGCAGATATCAACCTAAGAGATCTAGAGTTGCTATCTCAATATCTGAAAAAAGTTTACTTAAAAATGTTAGAAGAGATAAAGAGGGATATTTTATAATGCACAAAAAAGGCCAGTGCTTCAGGAACATATATCGATTTTTTAAAAAATTTATGCACCTAGCAAGAGAGCCCCAAGTTACATAAAGAAAAACCTACAAAAGTAAACTGAAAAATAAACAATTCAACAATTATTATAGACTTCATCACTCCACTTTTAATAATGGACAAACTACCAGATGGAATAGCATCAAGGATATAAAAGTTGTGAAGGACACCATAAACCACCTAGAGATGAAATATATTCATAGGACACTCCTCCACAACAACAGCAGAATATATATTATTCTCAATTACACGTAGAATATTTTCCAAGATAAACCATATGCTAGGCTTTACAGCTTTCACGAACTAAAACCCAGGCTCAGATGCTTTCACTAGTGATTTCAACTGAATTTTAAAATTAGTTACGACTGTTTCAAAAATGTTTCCAAAAAATGGAAGAGGAATACTTCCCAACTCATGAGGCCAGTGTTAACATGATAACAAATCTGGACAAAGCCACCACAAAAACAAAAACAAAAAACCCAATAACTTCATGAATATTGACACAAAAATTCTTAACAAAATACCAGCAAATCAAATACAGCATTATATAAAAGTAGTTATACATCATGGTCAAGTGGGTTTTATCCCAGAAATTCAAGGTTGGTTTAACATCTTACAATTAATGCAATATAGCACGTAAATATAATAAGGGTGGAAAAAGCCACATGATCATCTCAATTGATACAGAAAATCCCATGATATAATCCAACACTTTTCATACTAAAACATTCAACGAACTAGGAAGACAAGGAAATTTCATAACCTGATAAAGAGTGTAAAAATTTCACCAGCTAACATTTTAGTTAATGATGAAAAACAATCTTTTCCCCTTAATATCAGGAAAAAGACAAGAATGTCTGCTGTAACCACTACTATTCAACATTATACTGGATTCTAGCCAGGGCAGTTAGGCAAGAAAAAAAAAAAAAGGCATCCAAATTGGAAAGGAAGAAGAAAAGCTTTCTATTTTCAGGTGGTATGACCTTGTACAGAGAAAATAAAAAGGAATGCACTAAAAAACTATTGGTACTACTAATCACATTTTGTAAGGATGCAGAAAACAGGATCAACATACAAAATTCAGTTGCATTTCTGTACACCAACAATGAACAATTAAAAAATAAAATTAGACAAAGAATTCCATTTGTAATAGCAACCAAAATTAAAACATTTAAAAATAAATATATTAAGAGAAGTGTAAACTTATACACTAAAAACTAAGAAGAAAAAAAAATTCCTAAAAGAAATTAAAGATCTTCACAAATAGAAGAATATGCCATGTTCATGACTTGGATTGCTCAATATTTTTAATATATAAATACTCCTCAAATTGATCTACAGATTCAATGCAATCCTTGACAAAACCCAAGTTGGAAAGTCTTCCTCTCTCCTTCCCTCCCTTCCTTCATCCTTCCTTTCCTCCTCCTCTGAAGAAATTGACAAGCTGATCCTAACTGTGGTATGATAACACAGAGGATATAGAATAGTTAAAACAGCCCCGAAAAGGAATAACTTTGTAGGAGGAGTCATACGTCCTTTCAAACCTTATTATGAAGCTAAAATACTCAAGACAGAGTAGTACTGGCCTAAAGATAGACATACAGTAGAGTGAAACAGAATAGAGTCCAGAAATAAACCCTCACACTTAAAGTCAATTTATTTTTGATAAGAGTGACAAGACAATTCAATTGAGAACAAATGGGCTTTTTGATTCAATTTCAATTCAGTGATATTGGGACAAGTGAATGCCCACATGCAAAAGAAAGAAGGTGAGCCACTAAGTCACATCATTCAAAGAAATCAGCTGAAAATGGGTCATAGATATAAATGCAAGAGTAAAAGCTGCCAAACACTTAGAAGAAAACATAGGAATAAATCTTATAATTTATTTATGACTAGGCAGTGTTTTCTTATAGATGACACCAAGTTACAAGAGAGAAAAGAATACTTAGGTTGGACTTCATCACAACTAAAAACTTCTGTACTACAAATGATACAATCAAAAAAGTTAAAAGGAGACTCACGATATGGGAGAAAATACTTGTAAATCTTATATCTGACATGGAACATGCGTTCAGAATATATAGGGAACACTTACTAGTTAATAATAAAAAGACGTAATTAAAAATGAGCAAGAGACCTACTTAAAATTTCTCCTCAGAGGGTATACAAAATGGCCAATAAATGCATACAAAAATACTCAACATCTTAATGAAATGGAAACTCAAACCATATTGAGAAAACACTTTACACCCACTAGGGTGATTATTATAAAAACTCTGTGCCATAACATGTTTTGCCAAGGATGTGGAAAAATTGAGGTCTTGATGGTCTTCTTCCAGCACTGCTCTCAAACTCTAGTATCGCCTTTCTACTCTCATCCCAGTGAGAACTTCTAACAAGATTCAGGTTGTCTTATCCAGCATATATACTTCTTTTCCCTCTGCCACACACCTTATGGTGGAGGTGGGGGCAGGGAGCTCCCATACACAGTTCTGGGACCTGTAGTATGCAGAACTTTCTCTTCAATGCCCCACTCTGTAGAGTCCAGCCATTTCTGCTTCCCTGAACTCTGGCCTCTGCTTCCTTAACTCAGTGGGAATACTACACTTGACAGAAATTAGCAAATTGTCCATAGGTAGAATTAGATGGCTCAGGTATTATGGTTTTGCATTTCCAGTTGACTTTCAGAAACCATATCTCTTATTATTTTGCTTTGTTTTATATTTTTTATAGTAGGAGGGCTATTTTGGCAGTTAAAGTTCATCATGGTCAGAAGTGGAAGTTCTGTCTTTCTTCCTTAGACTAATTAATATCTTGCAATCTAATAATAATTATGTCCAATTTTTTTAAATCTGCCTTTGGAGTAATTCCCCCCATTAGAATGAAACTGTACCTCCTAAATGATATCTTTAGGGAAGATGGATTACTGGAGAGTTGTCCTCCGCTAAACACTGAAAACATTTTTTTTCTAATGAATGAGGCAGGGAAGAGAGCACTTTAAAAGCATTGAGCTTTACCACAGTGTAAAAGTGCTAAATATTCACTTAATTGTATTTTTTTGTATATGTTTGCCAATTAATTTCCTCAGTAAATACATAAAACTTTCTAAATCACTTTCATGTAAGCAAATCTCTCTCAATCATTATATAATTGGATTTTGTGTGTGGGTGTGTGTGTTTTAAAGTTACAGATTCCCTGTCTTTTATCAGAATTTAAACTCGTTTACATTTAATGTAACAGTTTCTGGTTATAATTCTGATGGCTTAAATTATTATTTTTGTACTTAAGGTATCTGGCATGTTTCTTTTGTTTGGTTGGACAAAGGTTCCATGGGTTTTATTTTTCTCTCCAATTTATACCTGTGTATATGTCTTTTTAACACCTACATTAATATCTATTTTTCTAAATAATAAAATAAAAATTATAGCACTATCATCTTATATATGAGATAAGCTTAATTTACTACCAATAATTTTTTTAATTAGCTATCTTGTATGTCAATAATTTTTCATATAAAAACCATTTTTCAAGGTTTTTTCTTCTATTCCTTAAAGTGAGGAGCCAATTATTGAATAATATCAGTTTAATATGCTATAATTAGCAGTTTATAGAATAGAATAGTTTAGAATATATAATATAAAATGATAAATATGAAGATTAAATATATATACAAAGATTAAAAATAAGTTTATATCAATGATATATACATAAGTGTATTAAAAAAAAAAGCTGATACAAAATGTACAATGAACTTTGGGGCACAATCACAAAAGATTGGAAAACACACTTGGATTTAAGTTTATCCATTCCATTAGTGCATTATTTGAGTTCTACACTTTTTTTAATTCAAATTAGCATAATCTTTGAATGACATTTTTGAAAAAATTTAAAAGGCACTCTAATGTTTTCAGATCAAAGTGTACCTTTGGTTGTAAGACGACGTGCTGCTCCTCAGAACAAGGGCCTTTTGATCAGTTTCTACATTTTTCTACCTCTTCTCATTATAACTGCCATTATAACTCTGAGATGGAATAAAATGAATGGATTCTGGAACAGAGGAAGTGAAAGGTAGGTAAATTTATGTATTTTTATATTTAATATTAAAAACCAGTATGAGAAGAGAACAAATGTAAACCAGAATACTACAATCCAGTTTCTTTTATGTACTGTGTTAATATTTAGAAATATTTAGTGATAATGTTTTAGTGTATATCAAATTGTTTTCAAATTTCAGGCAGTGCAGTTAGGTATCCTTTAACTCCCCACAGGTCCAAGAATAACTCAAGGTGCTCAGTGAATACTCCGTGCCTTTCAAATAAGAATCTATGTAGGCTATGATTATTTTAGAAGTTCTAATCCCATTTTCCTTTCGTTGACATAAAGTGGTTCCAATGAGATGAACAATGATAAAAGGTCACGGACACTAGTCCTGTAAGTAAAATTTGTAGAAACCAAACCCATTGCCATTGAGTCAATTCCGACTCATAGTGACCCTATAGGACAGAGTAGAACTGCCCCATGGGGTTTCCAAGAAGCTGCTGGTGGATTTGAGCTGTTGACCTTTTGATTAGCAGCCAAGCTCTTAACCACTGTGCCACCAGAAAAAAATAGGAAAGAACAAAAATTTAAGCAGAGAACACAAATAGCAGTCTCTCCAATTTTACATGTAATTAATATTTCACGTAAGTTTTTGAAATCATAATTAATATATTAGCACAGCGTTTTTCTTCATCGTCATGTCAAAACAAGCTGCAATTTGCTTAAGCACATTTAGGGAAATGAAAATGTATAGGTAAGAATCTTGTTATACGTTGTTGTTAGGTGCTGTCCAGTTGGTTCCAACTCCTAGTGACCCTGTGTACAACAGAACTAAGCACTGCCGAACCTGTGTCATCCTCACAGTCGTTGCTATGTTTGAGCCCAATGTTGCAGCTACTGTATCAATCCATCTTATTGAGAGTCTTCCTATTTTTTCCTGACCCTCTACCTTACCAAGCATGACGTCCTTCTCCAGGGACATCCCTCCTGATAACATGTCCAAAGTATGTGAAATGAAGTCCCGCCATCCTTGCTTCTGGCTGTACTTCTTCCAAGACAGATTTGTTCATGCTTCTGGCACTCCGTGATATATTCAATATTTTTCTCCAATGCCAACATGCAAAAGCATAAGTACTTCTTTCCTTATTGATTATCCAGCTTTCATATGCATATGTACTGATTGAAAATACCATGGCTTGGGTCAGGTGCACCTTAGTCCTCAAAGTGACATCTTTGCTTTTGAATACTTTTTCAAGAGGCCCTTTACAGAAGATTTGCCAAGTGCAATACATCATTTGATTTCTTGACTGTTCCTTCCATGGGCACTGGTTGTAGATTCAAGTAAAATGAAATTCTTGACAGCTTCAATATTTTGTCCATTTCCCATGATGTTGCTTATTGATCTAGTTGTGAGGATTTTGTTTTCTTATGTTAAGGCACTATCCATACTGAAGGCTGTAGTCTTTGATCTTCATCAGTAAGTGCTTCAAATCCTCTTCACTTTCAGCAAGTACAGTTGTGTTACCTGCATATGGCAGGTTGTTAATGAGTCTTCCTTAAATCCTGATGCTGCATTCTTCTTCATACACTCCAGCTATATAGTCCACCACTTGTCTGTCAGTTTGTCTTACTGAGGTGGCTTGCATGTTGCTGTGATGCTGGAAGCTATGGCACTAGTATTTCAAGTACCAGGAGGGTCACCCATGGTGGACAGGTTTTAGGAGCACTTTCAGAATAAGTCAGACTAGGAAGAAGGACTGGTGATCTACTTCTAAAAACATTGGCCAACGAAAACCTTATGAATAGTAGCAGAACATTGTTTGATATACTGTTGGAAGATGAGCCCCTCAGGTTGGAAGGCACTCAAAATATGACTGGGCAACAGCTGCCTTCTTAATGGTAGAGTTGACCTTAATGATGTGGATGGAGTAAAGCTTTTGGGACCTTTATTTGCTGATTTGGCACAACTGAAAATGACAAGAAAAAGCTGCAAACATCCACTCACAAAGTACGTATGAAGTGTGAATCTAGAAAAACTCGAAGTCATCAAAAACAAAATGGAAAGCACAAATATTAATATCCTAGGTATAGGTGAGATGAAAAGGACTGGCACTGGCCATTTTGAATCAGATAATCGTATGGTCTACCATACAGGGAATAACAAATTGAAGAGGAATGGGGATGCATTCATTGTTAAAAAGAACATTTCAAGATCTATCCTGAATTACAACTCAGTGATAGAATAATGTCCATATGCCTATATGGAACACCAGTTAGGATGACTCACCAACCACTAAGGCAAAAGATGAAGAAATTGAAGATTTTTACCAATTTCTGCAGTCTGAAATTGATCAAACATGCAATCAAAATGCATTGATAACTACTAGTGGTTGGAATGCAAAAGTTGGAAACAAAGAAGAAGAAACAGTAGTTGGAAAATATGGCCTTGTTTATAGAAACAATGCTGGAGATTGCATGATAGAATTTTGCAAGGCCAACAACTTATTCATTGCAAATATCTTTTCTCAACAACATACATGGTGACTATACACATGGACTTCGCCGAATGAAATACACAGGAATCTAATTGACTACATCTGTGGAAAGAGACGATGAAGAAGCTCAATATCATCAGTCAGAACAAGGTCAGAGGCCACTGAAGGAACAGACCATTAGTTGCTCATATGAAAGTTCAAGTTGAAGCTGAAGAAAATTAAAACAAGCCCACCAGTGCCAAAGTTTATCTTGAGTATATCCCACTTGAATTTAGAGACCATTTCAAGAAGAGATTTGATGCATTGAACACTAATGACCAAAGACTAGATGAGTTGTAGGGTGACATCAAGGACATGAACATGAAGAAAGCTAACGACCATTAAAGAGACAGGAAAGAAAGAAAAAAAACAAAATGGATGTCAGAAGAACCTCTGACGCTTGCTGTGAAACGTAGATTAGCTAAAACGAATGGAAGAAATGATGAAATAAAAGAACTGAATAGATGTTCTGTACTAAAGGAAAATGACCCTCTGCTCCTCACTTGTGTAGAGGAGCATATAATAACAAAATAAAATTTCATCAACACCTCTGTTTACTAAGTTAGTTAATTTTACTTATCAACAAGTTTGCAGCAACGTGTTAAATTCAGGCTAGTGTTCTGTATGATTTATATAGACATGTATATATCATCAAACCTCTGTAAATTGCCTTGATTAAAATGACTCAAGTAAATGATGTAGCATAGGTCTTCCCTGCGATCTTTATTAAGAAATCTTGCAAAAATTATCAACAGTTGCTAGAAATGAAATCTGACATTTGGAGGTGTTATACTAAAGGATTATTTGGTCAAAAATAATGAATTCTGGTTACAATAGAATAATTTTTAGAGTAACAAGAAGAGGTTTTACAGGGCTGCAAGGGTAAGAAATTCTGTAGAGTTGAAGCACAAAAGGGTGGTAATGACCTGAATGGTCAGGAACTCAGGTCATTCGCTCCACTACAGAAAACTTCTGATTGTCATCATAAACTCTTCTTGTCTATGTCCACTGTTTCCAAAATGACTGCTTCTACTTTCACATGGTCCAGCACAACTATCTGAACCCTATTCTGTATCAATTTTCAAATAAAATATGAAGAATCTGTCCACAGCCAGGGTGCCTCTTAGTTCATAATCTCAATAGACAGAAGGAAGTAGCTGACAAAGTGTATCTGAATCCAGCCAGAATTCAGAATAGTAACTCTTGAATCAGACGTTCAGACCTGATCTCCTCATCTATGGACAAGAGATTGTAGCCATCTATCATGATCCTCCTTTTCACACAAGAATCACATATAGGAACACTTCCAAAGAAAAATTAGAGGCTGTGCAAGCCCCATAAAATGTAATTAAATGTACCTGAAAGATGCAGAGACCCCATGAAGAAAGAATAAAATTAAATTGTAGCCTGAATACCTTTTACATAGTTATTTGGTAGCATTATTTTAATTAAAGGAATAATTATTTAGAAATTAAAAAATTTATGTGCAAATTAACTCTGGAGAAGCAATATCTTGCACCATCTTCCATATAGACAAAACAGAGAAAATTAGTGGGTGGGCTTTTACTTTGAAATTTTTTAAAAAATTCCTTAATCTCTGTAAAATATAGACCAACATTGGAAAAAAGAGCAAACACTAGAATATATGAACTCTGAGTAGATATGGGAAGTAAAGACAATATTGGAACATACTAAGTTGTTAGCAGAAATCAAGGTATTTTTATTTTTATTGGTTTTGTCAAAAATTGCAATGTTTCCTAACTCTGGCAAATGCTATCTTTTTTATACAGATTTATATCAGAAGACAGCAATAGTAACAGCAGCCTGACACAGAGGTAAATATGAATTGAGGGAATCTAATGGTTGACAAAATCAGACAATATAACAATTGTTTTTAACAATACCTGAGTATAAGAATAGATTTATTCATATATTTCATTATGCTGACTCCTATTTGTCAGTATCATATGCTACAGTAAGGACTAAAGTAATGCATTTTGATGCAAATTATGCTTTTATATTGATTTAGAAATGTATATGAACTAGTATTACCCAGAGATTTATTAGCTAACATTGTTGTAATACTGTTGTTGTTGTTGTTGTCAGGTGCCGTCGAGTCAGTTCTGACTCATAGCGACCCTATGCACAACAGAACGAAACACTGCCCAGTCCCGCGCCATCTTTTTAATCATTATTATGCTTGAGCTCATTGTTGCAGCCACTGTGTCAACCCACCTCGCTGAGGGTCTTCCTCTTTTCCGCTGACCCTGTACTCTGCCAAGCGTGATGTCCTTCTCCAGGGACTGATCCCTCCTGACAGCATGTCCATAGTATGTGAGATGCAGTCTCGCCATCCTTGCTTCTAAGGAGCATTCTGGCTGTACTTCTAAGACAGATTTCTTCGTTCCTTTGGCAGTCCATGGTATATTCAATATTCTTCGCCAATACCATGATTCAAAGGCGTCAATTCTTCTTCGGTCTTCCTTATGCATGGTCCAGCTTTCACATGCAAATGATGTGATCGAAAATACCATGGCTTGGGTCAGGCACATCTTAGTCTTCAAGGTGACATCTTTGCTCTTCAACACTTTAAAGGGGTCCTTTGCAGCAGATTTACCCAATGCAATGCGTCTTTTGATTTCTTGACTGCTGCTTCCATGGCTGTTGATTGTGGATCCAAGTAAAACGAAATCCTTGACAACTTCTATCTTTTCTCTGTTTATCATGATGTTGATCATTGGTGTAGTAGTGAGGCTTTTTGTTTTCTTTGTGTTGAGGTACAATCCATACTGAAGGCTGTGGTCTTTGATCTTCATTAGTAAGTGCTTCGAGTCCTCTTCACTTTCAGCAAGCAAGGTTGTGTCATCTGCATAACGAAGGTTGTTAATGAGTCTTCCTCCAATCCTGATGCCCTGTTCTTCTTCATATAGTCCAGCTTCTCAGATTATTTGTTCAGCATACAGATTAAATAGATATGGTGAAAGAATATAACCCTGATGCACACCTTTCCTGACTTTAAACCAATCAGTATCCCCTTGTTCTGTCCAACCAACTGCCTCTTGAACTATCTGAAGGTTCCTCATGAACACAATTAAGTGTTCTGGAATTCCCATTCTTCCCAATGTTATCCGTAATTTGTTATGATCCACACAGTCAAATGCCTTTGCATAGCCAATAAAATAAAACACAGGTAAACATCCTTCTGGTAGTCTCTGCTTTCAACCAGGATCCATCTGACATCAGCAATGATACCCCTGGTTCCACATCCTCTTCTGAAACCAGCCTGAATTTCTGGCGGTTCCCTGTTGATATATTGCCTCAGCCGTTTTTGAATGATCTGCAGCAGAATTTTGCTTGGGTGTGATATTAATGATATTTTTCTATAATTTCCACATTTGGTTGGATAACCTTTCTTGGGAATAGGCATAAATATGGGTCTCTTCCAGTCAGTTGGAAACGCTGGTGGCGTAGTGGTTAAGTGCTGTGGCTGCTAACCAAAAGGTCAGCAGTTCGAATCCGCTAGGCGCTCCTTGGAAACTCTATGGGGCAGTTCTCCTCTGTCCTATAGGGTCGCTATGAGTCAAATCTACTCGACGGCAGTGGGTTTTCCAGTCAGTTGGCCAGGAGGCTGTCTTCCATGTTTCTTGGCATAGACGAGTGAGCACCTCCAGTGCTGCATCTGTTTGTTGAAACATCTCAATTGATATTCCATCAATTCCTGGAGCCTTGTTTTTCGCCAGTGCCTTCAGAGCAGCTTGGACTTCTTCCTTCAGTACCATTGATTCCTGATCATATGCCACCTCTTGAAATGGTTGAACATCGACTAAATCTTTTTGGTATAATGACTCTGGGTATTCCTTCCATCTTCTTTTGATGCTTCCTGTGTCGTTTAATATTTTCCCCATGGAATCCTTCACTATTGCAACTTGAGGCTTGAATTTTTTATTCAGTTCTTTCAGCTTGAGAAACGCCGAGCATGTTCTTCCCTTTTGGTTTTCCATCTCCAGCTCTTTGCACATGTCATTATAATACTTTACTTTGTCTTCTTGAGCCACCCTTTGAAATCAATCTTCTGTTCTGTTCTTTTACTTCATCAATTCTTCCTTTTGCTTTAGCTGGTCGACGCTTGAGAGCAAGTTTCAGAGTCTCCTCTGACATCCATCTTGGTCTTTTCTTTCTTTCCTGTCTTTTCAATGACCCCTTGCTTTCTTTATGGGTGATGTCATTCCACAACTCTTCTGGTCTTCGTTCACTAGTGTTCAATGCATCAAAACTATTCTTCATACGGTCTCTAAATTCAGCTGGGATATACTCAAGTCATGTTTTCACTCTCGTGACTTGCTCTGACTTTCTTCAGTTTCAGCTCGAACTTGCATATGAGCAATTGATGTTCCACAGTCAGCCTCTGGCCTTGTTCTGACTGATGATATTGAGCTTTTCCATCATGTCTTTCCACAGATGTAGTCAGTTTGGTTTCTGTGTGTTCCATCTGGCTATATCCATGTGTATAGTCACCATTTATGTTGGTGAGAAAAGGTATTTGCAATGAAGAAGTCGTAGGTCTTGCAAAATTCTATCATTCAATCTCTGGCATTGTTTCTATCACCAAGGCCATATTTCCCAACTATTGATCCTTCTTCTTTGTTTCCAACTTTCACATTCCAATCGCCAGTAATTATCAATGTATCTTGATTGCATGTTCCATCAATTTTACCAATTCAAAATGGCCAATTTTGAAATATTGGAATATTTTCTTAAAATATTTAAGAAAATCATACATTCCGACTCCTCATTTAATCTACCCTCTCACTTTTAGTTTCTCGTTTCTGCTTCTATAATTTTAGTGGTAATATTAAAAACTTACTCAATATTTACCGAAAACTTACTATGTGCCAGGCTCTGACTGGTAGATTTACACAGATTGTCTCCCTATATTTACATCTCTTCCTCACTAAGATTTGATGGGTATTGTTATCCTTATTTTAGAAATGAAGAAACAGACATAAAAAATTAACTAATTTTCCATGCTTATGTCATTAGTAAGTTTTGGAGTTAAAGGTTAATTTAAAGTGATCAGCTTTGAAAGTTTGAACTTTTAGGGACTACATGATCTTATCACCTTGACATCTAACCATTGGGGATGGGGAATGGAATTTACATTTATTGAGGATGTAGCAGTTGGCAGACAAAATATTACATAGACCCCTTCCAAGACAGGAAGAAAATTATTTGCCATAAGATGGAATAAAATAAGCATCCATTTATATTGTTCAAAAATGTAATTCATATGTGTAAAGACCTAGTTATATTTGACATGTTGGGCCGATCATTAGAAGTAAATGGAAAAATTCAACCTAGAGTGAGACGAAGAGTTTATCCAATTACATATCTGACATTCTCCCATATCAGACATTTGATTAATAGTTAAGTCAATGGGCCGCTGTTTCCTTATCTGCCACCAAAGAAAACATTTTTAATTCCAGTGTAAAGTCTTATTTCTGCCTAGATCAATCTCTGTCTCCTCACTGATATTATAATATTTGAAACTTTTTTTTAAAACCTCCATTTTAAACTGGAATTTTGGCACTTGGTTCATTGTCATCCTCTCAAGTCCTTCCATCACAAATCTTACCCTCATACTTTGTTTATCACCTGAACTCCACCCCCACCCAACTTTAGCATGCTCTCTTACAGTGATATACTGAGGTTGCCACTTCCTGATTTTTTCCAACTCTTAAGCCATAAACTCCAATATCTTACTTTCTTTGATTTATTTATTTTATTATTTTCTACAACTTCCTTCTACTATCAGCAGTTCATGGCTGCATTCAGGTCCTGCTTTAGAATTCGAAATAGTGGGGTAGAGTATCAGTCCATAAAAAATAAACATGGTATATAAATTGACTATATAGTATATGAAAGGTGATTAATCATCTGGAAAAGAATAGAGCTGTAAGGGTGACAGGGAGAGTAGGTATTGAGGAAGGAGCTGGATAGCAATTTTAAATATGATTGTCTGGGTAGGCAATATTGAGCAAGTGACTTTTTTTTTTTTCTTCATTTTATTTATTTTGTTGTTGTTGAGAATACACACTGCAGAACATCCAAAGGAGTGAAGGAGGTGCACAGATGTTCTCAGTTAAGTTTTTTGAAAGGACTCACCTGACTCTATAGAGCCAACTCACATGACACTTCTATTTAAATGAAAAGAATACAGTTCAGCAGGAGAGAGTGCAGGCAACTATGGGGGGACAAGAGATATCCCATGTGGAAGTTTCTGAAGTTCCTTATTTTAAACTTTAAATAAACCAAAACCCATTGCCACTGAGTTGATTCCAACTCATAGTGACCCTATTTAGAACTGCCTCATAGGGTTTCCAAGGATGTAATCTTTACAGAAACAGATTGCCACATCTTTCTCCCACAGATTGACTGGTGGGTTTGAACCACCAACCTTTTGGTTAGCAGCTGAGCACTTTAATCACTGCCCATGATAAATCCCATTGTCTTGCTCTCATCTTGGCAAAAAAGTAAAAACTTGACATCCAGGCATTCCAAGAGGTAAAGATAGAGCTTTTCCCTTCCAGCTCTAAGTCAACTCTCCTGAACAGAACTGTCAGTTATCCATGCATGTACATAGGCGGGGGCTTTCCTGACAGATGGAAAACTCAGTTCAAAATAATTCTGGAATATTTGATGAATAGCAAGGAAATCAATTTATCTCGGACACTGTTTTAGTAATTAAGTCAGAGAAGTAAAACTTAGGTAGGGTTTGGAAGCCATCTGTGTTTTAGTTGACTGGAATGGGGAAACCGATGGAGGATTTAGATACCAAGCATATAACATATACTTTATAAGGCTGGTTTGCTGAAAGTAGTCTGTATGGCGTCAAGGGTAAAAATAGAGAAATCTGCTAGGGCACTACTGCAATAATCCAGGAGAGAAACAGTACCCCAGTGTAGGGGATGGTAAGAATGGTCTGATTATGGATAAATTTGAAGGTAAACCAACAGATTGTATTGACAGTTGGACTTAGCATGTAAGAAAAAGTGCTTACGTAATGTCTATTAATATAAAGCAGGTAGATAGTAGGCTAAAATATAAACCCAGGTCTGTTTCCAAAGTTTGTGCTCTTAATACTTTTAAAAATTCACTTTCAAATTTATGAGGTGAACATTGAAAGGTAAAATCTATATTGGTAATAATGAGCCAAGACAGGTGACTTGTATGCTATGATAACTAGTTAATTTTTCTCATATATGAACAGGAAGTAAAATAATTTTGAAGTGGTAAGAGCATGACATGGCTTGCATGTTATAAATTTCATTCATAAAGTAGGGGAAAATGGAATGGATTCAGAACTGGAGAAGAGTAAAACATCTAAGAGACTACAGAATATACAGGAAAGGATTGATAAGGGCAGAGTCGATGAAGAGGGAAGGAACAAAAAATTCTGAGATACTAAATCAGACCAAACCAAACCTGTTGCCATCGAGTCAATTCCAACCATAGTGACCCTATAGGACAGAGTAGAACTGCCCCAGAGAGTTTCCATGGACTGCCTGGTGGATTTGAACTGCCAACCTTTTGGTTAGCAGCCGTAGCTCTTAACCACTGTGTCGCTAGGGTGAGAGATACTGTGGAGGTAGACTTGACTGCAGTGGTGACTGCATTTCTGTTAGGATAAAATAGAGAATTAGACTTCAACATTTCTGACAGAATAGATGGTAACACCTTTTGCCAAGGACATACAGTATAGTGGGATAAGAATTAGTTTTGTTTTGGGGTGATGGGGTGGTGAAGAGTTGAGAATGGGTTTGGTTTAGAACATGAATTTGTGTAGCGGGACACCTGTTGGAAATGCACAGTGGGTTTTTTAAAGTACTCTTTCTCTGTAGACAATTATTGTTGCATTAATAGTGATTGTTTTCCCTTCTTTCCATATCGTTTTGTCTATTTTCCACCTAGTGATCTTCTTTTATCCATGTAAGGTCCAGAGACTATGTAAATGAAATATATATAAATACCAATTTACAATATTTCCTTTTAATGTGACTACCACAAATTATTCAGGAAAAAGAAACTTGGGTTTATAAATTTTGTAGAGCTCGGAAATAAATTATGCCAGTACAGCCAGTGTCTTAGTTATAGAAATTAATTGGTATCCTGTAGTTACATAATGAATTTATACAGCTTTATTAACAATGTGTATTTAACATTTCTATTTTTCTATATTACTTCTACAGCAGCAACTAAGCAGCAATGTCAAAAAGCCATACTTTCAAAAAAGGATGTTACCAAGAAAGTCACCGTTAACTGACCTGATTCAAGAATGAAAGAACCTAATTTCCTATCCTTTTGTTATGGCTTAAAGTTTTCAATTTCACAGACCGAAATAAATCCTGTGAAAGCATGCAATATGTGTCTATTGATCCTTCTATCCACCATGATCCCTTAGTTAGAAATAGGAAGCTTGGTATCTTCTTAACTCCGGAGGCTGTTATATTCCAAGATAAAAACATCCCAGACACCACTGCTGCTGCAGCTCCTTAAATGCCCATGGCCATGCTAACTGCTCCAGTCTCAACAGAGAACACCAACGGTCCACACCTCTCTGATAGCTCATTATTTTGCTGTCCTACCCATCCTAGGCTTTGGGATATTGCAAGGAAATTATACCTGGGTAAGGCCAGTCCCAGAGCCCCCAGATAGTCACTAACATCCATGCTATCCTAAAGGAATTGCTTAGACTGATATCCAGGATATATCTTTGCCCTTTGGGGGAACCCAATCCTATTACTCTCTTTTTACTGAAGCCAAAACTTTCTGGGTGAGATTTTCTTGCGTGAGTCTCCCATCTCCCATTTCCCCATTGTGCTGAGATGGGTGGACTTCTGCGTACTTAAAAGCATTAATACGTGGACTAGGAAAGTATCAGCCTATCTGGAGTCTGAATAGGACCAACAAAGTCTCCATTAAAAAACAAAGATGCTCCTGGGTCAGGGGTTGAAGCACCTCAATCCAGAGTTGAGCCATATATCAATAATGAAGTTGAAGCACTTCAACCCAGAATTTCCTGACCAACCCCACGCAGTTGTGCAGTGACCACAGGATTGCAGGGCCAAGATTCTATCCCAACAGTACCAAATTAGCTTGGAGAAAGAAAGGATAATATGTTTCTGTAGGAAATGATTATTATTATTTTTGAATTATCATTGAAAGGGAGGGAAAGAAAATGATATTAGAAAGAAAGAGTTGGAAGAAGGAAAACATTGTTTATTAGGTGAAGAAATGGACATCCAATGGGCATTACGTGAATGTGTTTTAAACTTGACTGCAAAACAATGTCAGAGAAGATAGATCGAGCATAAGGGAATGTCATGGATTGATTGAATTTTGTCCCCCAAAAATATGTGTATCAATTTGGCTAGGCCATGATTCCTAGTATTGTGTGATTGTCCACCATTTTTGTCATCTGAGGAGGTTTTCCTATGTGTTGTAAATCCTATCACTATGATGTCGATGAGATTGATTCGTGGCAGTTATGGTGATGAGATCTATAAGATTAGATTGTGTCTTAAGCCAACCTCTTTTGAGATATAATAAAAGAGAGAAGTGAGCAGAGAGACAGGGGAACCTCAAACCACCAAGAAATCAGTGCCAGGAGCAGAGTGTGTCTTTTGGACCCAAGGTTCCACACTGAGAAGCTCCTAGTTCAGAGGAAGATTGATGACGAGGACCTTCTCCCAGCTGACAAGAGAGTAAGCCTTCCCCTGGAGATGATGCCCTGAATTTGAACTTCTAGCCCCCTGAACTGTGAGAGAATAAATTTGTTTGTTGAAGCCATCCACTTGTGGTATTTTTGTTGCAGTAAGCACTTGGTAACTGAGACAGGGAACAATTGGAAATGCATATTGATTATTCTTTACTCTTCTATTTCTGTTCATATTAATTTTGGTAAAACATATTTTTATAATAAGTCAAGATGGCTACTTCTATACTCTAAATTAAGATGACTATGAAACAAACTGTTGATAGTAAAAAAAAAAAAAAGTTGATAGTAGTCATGATCTAATCTCTTGCCATTCACTTCCCTATATGGGGATTTCAAACTAATTATTTCTGCCGTTATCTTTTCTTCTCCAATATGGCGATTCTTACTCTAGAGTGAGCTATAAATTTACATATACATGTCTGTTTGTACATACACCTATACATTTCATTAAGAGTTTATCAATATTTGATATGTTGTGATAGTAATTATATTGAACTAATTGTACTTTTCTAGAAAAAATTAACCCGACCTGTACAGTGGTTTGTCTCTGTGTTTAAAAGTGATTCTGCTTCCATTTGAGCCATTATTGATATATTTTGATATACTAGATTGAGTGTATTAATGTTTTTTCTCTATATTCCTTCTGTACTGTAAGATTTCTACAAAAATAGAATTATTTTAAGTATAACCTCCACATATTTGGTGCTGGACCATATGCTTAATATAATTTCACTCTAATAAGTACATTCTAGAATAACTTTGGTGAGAAAGAAATGTACAGAGAGTGAAGTTTACTTTATAACTTTAGTCAAGGATAAGAAATAAATTCAAAATAATACTAGTAAATGTACAGAGACTGAAGTTTACTTTATAACTTTAGTCAAGGATAAGAAATAAATTCAAAATAATACTAGTCATATAAAAAAAAGTCATATAGTATGCTCAAAATGCACAAATAAATCTAATTCTTACTGCCAGGTACTCTGTTTCTGTACATTAAGCAAATCATTTAGCATACCTGTTACCTCTTTGCCTTTGAGTCGATTCTGACTCATAGTGACCCTATAGAGCAGAGTAGAACTGCCCCATATGGTTTCCAAGGAGCGCCTGGGGAATCAAACCATTGACCTTTTGGTTAGCAGCCATAGCTCTTAACCACTAGCTACCAGGGTTTCCAAATCATTTAGCATAGTCCCTGATAATGCCTAAAAATATTTTTAAAAAGAGACTTTTAAAATGTAGGATTTTAAGATCATCCAGAAAATTCGTGATTTGCTGCTAGATATCAAGCTTGGAATACATATTCAAATGAGGTTTCTTTTGAACATTTAGAGTTACTACCACGATCAGCTTGTGAGTGAACCTACCTGATAATTCTAAGGAAGACAATACGTATATTTTCTGGGTTGGGAAAATATATTTCTGCCTACCTTTGTGGGCAAAAATACTTCCATAAGACTAGGAATTTGAGCCCTGTTTTTAATATTTACATTAACCTTTATTACTTACAGGAACTGTCTCTTCCTTGAGCCCCCTCCTAGCATTTAGTTAACATCAAAACTTTCACCTCTGAATTATAATCATCTAGTTCATATCTGCTCCATTTAACCATTAATTTTTCTTCCCTCCTGCCCGCTATTCCTCTTAATCTAAAGAAGCCCTTTTTCAATGCAAATTTTTTTTTTTTTTTTTTATCATTATCTGATTTCTGTTGACTTCTTAGACTGACCACACTCTCACTAGGTGAATCCATATGAGATTATCTTTCTTTGATTTTTTTCATCACACCAAGGGATGGGGGAGGCCTTCAGTGACTCATCTCTACGATAATCAACCACCCATCTATTATCTCAGTTTATATGATTTTAAATCACTACTTAACATCATTTTCTGTCTACCTTCCCTGCCAAGATGCACTGTTTCCAGGTTATAAACAGGCTCATCTATTTCCTGTCCTTGTATCAGAGCTGCTATTTTCTAGCTTTCTCAAGGACCCATTTGTCTTCTTTTTTTAATATCAAAAACATGTTCTCATACTTCCTCTCCTTTACATATAACATAATCATTCTTTCCGGTTGTAAATTCATTTGGGTGAATGCTAACTTCGTATTCTCTTGACCTTGATTCATTATATGTGTCTCCTTACGGATGGCATTTCAATCTTAAATGCATCATCAGAAATTACTTGGAACTTTAAAGATCTTTAGCTATCTCAGAGTCTTTGGACACCATCTCCCTGCTCTTCCATTACAACTTTTGTTGTTTTGCTGAAATTCTTTTCTATCCTTGTCTAAAATGACAAGTTGTTTGATCTTGCTTTCTATAGGACCGTGGTACACTAACCCTATGTAAAAGATGCCCTCGTATCGGTTTCGACTCATAGCGATCCTCGCTATGAACGAGGGAATGAAACATTGCTCAGTCCTGTGCCATCCTCACAATCCTTGTTATGCTTGAACCCAGTGTTGCAGCCACTCTGTCAATCCATCTCATTGAGGGTCTTCGTCTTTTTTGTTAACCCTCTACTTTACCAAGCATGATGTCCTTCTGCAGGGACTGGTCTCTCCTGATAACATGTCCCAAGTAAGTGAGATGAAGTCCTGCCACCCTCGCTTCCAAGGAGCATTCCAGCTCTACTTCTTCCAAGACAGATTTATTCATACTTCTGGAAGTCTGTGGTATATTCAATATTATTCACCAACACCATAATTTAATGGTATTAATTCTTTTTTAGTCTTCCTTATTCATTGTCCTGCTTTTGCATGCATATGAGGCAATTGGAAATACCGTGGCTTCGATCAGGCCCACCTTAGTCCTCAAAGTGACATCTTTGCTTTTGAACACTTCTAAGAGGTCTTTTGGAGCAGATTTGCTCAATGCAGTATATCACCTGATTTCTTGACTGCTGCTTCCATGGGCATTGTTTGTGATTCAAGTAAAATGAAATTCTTGACAACTTCAATATTTTTTCCATTTATCATCATGTTGCTTATTGGGCCAGTTGTGAGGATTTTTGTTTTCTTTATTATGAGGTGTAATCCGTACTGAAGGCTGTAGTCCTGTACAGCGTTGTTGTTGTTGTTGTTGTTTTAATTGTGCTTTAGGTGAAAGTTTACAGCCCAAGTCAATTTCTCATACAAAAGTTTATACATATATTATTATGTGACATTAGTTGCAATCCCTACAACATGATAGCACACTCCTCCTTTCCACCCCAGGTTTCCCATGCTCATCCAACCAGCTCCTGTCCCTTCCTGCCTTCTCATCCTGCCTCCAGACAGGGACCGCCCTTCTGGTCTCCCATATCTGCCTGACCTAAGAAGCACACTGCTCACAAGTATTATTTTATGTTTTCTAGTCCAGTCTAATCTTTGTCTGAGGAGTGGGCTTTGGAAATGGTTTTAGGTCTGGGGGCATAGTTTTGGGGGTCCCTCCAGTCTCTGTCAGACCATTAAGTCTGGTCTTTTGATATGAATTTGAGTTCTACTCTGCACTTTTCTCCAGCTTTTTCCAGGACTCTCTGTTGTCTTCCCTGTCAAAGTGGTCATTAGTGGTAGCCAGGCACCATCTAGTTCTTCTGGTCTCAGGCTGATGGAGTCTCTGGTTTATGTGGCCCTTTTGTCTTTTGGGCTAATATTTTCCTTGTGTGTTTGGTGTTCTTCGTTCTTCTTTGCTCTAAGTGGGTTTAGATCGATTGATGCATGTTAGATGACCGCTCGAAAGCTTCTAAGACCCCAGACGCCACTCACCTAAGTGGGGTGCAGAACGTTTTCTTAATAAACTTTGTTATGCCAGTTGACCTAGATGTCCCCCAAAGCCATGGTCTCCAGGTCCCAACTCCAGCTACTCTGTCCCTCAAAGTGTTTGGTTGTGTTCAGGAAACTTCTTAGCTTTTGCTTTCATCCAGTTGTGCAGACTTCTATATTGTGTGCTGTCCTTCCCTTCACCTAAGATGATTCTTGTCTACTCTCTAGTTCATGAATTCCCCTCTTCCTCCTCCCCATCCTCCTAACCATTAAAGAATGTTTTCTTCTGTGTTTAAACCTTTTCTTGAGTTCTTATAATAGTGGTCTCATACAATATTTGTCATTTTGCAACTGACTAACTTCACTCAACATAATGCCCTCCAGATTCATCCAAGTTGTGAGATATTTTGTGGGTTCATCATTGTTCTTTATCATTGCGTAGTATTCCATTGTGTGTCTACACCATAATTTGTTTATCCATTCATCTGTTGATGGGCACCTAGGTTGTTTCTGTCTTTTTGCTATTGTGATCAGTGTTGCAATGAACATGGGTGAGCATATATCTGTTCGTGTGACAGCTGTTATTTATCTAGGATATATTCCAAGAGGTTGGATTACTGAATCTTATGGTACTTCTATATCTACCTTCTTATGGAAGCACCAAAACATTTTCCAAAGTGGTTGTACCATTTTACATTCCCACCAGCAGTACATAAGTGTTCCAGTCTCTCCACAACCTCTCCGACATTTTGATTTGGATTAGCGCTGGCCTTGTTGGGGTGAGGTGGTACCTCATTGTAGTTTTGGTTTGCATTTCTCTAATGGCTAATATTGTGAGCATTTCCTCATGTATCTGTTAGCCACCTGAATGTCTTTTTTGGTGAAGTGTCTGTTTATAACCTTTGCCCAATTTTTAATTGGAATATATGTCTATTCGTTGTTGAGGTTTTAGAGTATCTTGTAGATTTTAGAGATTAGACCCTTACTAGAAATGTCATAACCAACAATTTTACCCAGTCTACAGGTTGTGTTTTCACTATTTTGGTGAAGTCTTTTGATGAGCGTGTTTGATTTTTAGGAACTTTCAGTTATCTATTTTCTCTTCTGGTGTTTCTGCATTGTTAGTTATGGTTTGTATTCTGTTTATTCCATGAATTAGGGCTCCTAGCATTTGCCCAATTTGTCTTCCATGATCTTTATTATTTTAGATTTTATATTTAGGTCTTTGATCCATTTTGACTTAGTATTTGTACATGGTGAGAGGTATGGGTCTTGTTTCAAGTTTTTGCTGATGGATATCCAGTTATGCTGGCACCATTTGTTAAAGAGACTCTCTTCCTCATTTAACGGACTTTTGGGCTTTGTCAAATATGGATACTATTAAAAGAATGGAAAAAAGACGGCACATTCTGGGAGAAAATATTTGCTAACCACATGTCTGGAAGGACTCATATAATCAACTCCAAAACTTAATTGTAAGAAAATCACCCAATTAAAAAAAAAAAAAAACCCCAAGGTTGAGAAGGAAAGACTGTCGACACATCACAGGATTGGCAACCAGTGTCACAAAACAATTTGTGTATTAATTGTTTAATGAGAAACTAATTTGCTTTCTAAGCTTTCATCTAGAGAACAATAAATTAAAAAAGTAAAAGAAAAGTGGGGTGCTTTGTGAGTGAGGACAGGCAAGAGTGGCAAGATTTAAGGGCCAGCAGTCTTGGCCAGTGGACTCAGACTGTGGATGATGGGGTGGCCCCATGTAATCACTTCTTTTCCTGGTATCTAGTCAGGAAAGAGAGCAATATGTTTGTAGAAATTCTTGAGGTTCCATCAAGAAGGAGTAGAAGGAAATGAAAGAGAAGGGATTAGTACAGTAAAAGCTGAAGAAGCAAAATTAAAAGCAAGGTATCCTCATCTGGTACAAAAGCCTCTAAAATTCAGATTCCTTAAGGAACCAATTACAGAAAGGGTAAATTAATTTGTATTCTAGGGATTATGATGTGTCTAAAGCAAAACATGACTTCCTGCTATAAGTGAGATAAGACAGAGACCACTGGTGATCACATTCCCACCCATATGACTGTTCTCTAGGAAAACTATTGTTTCTGGCAAGCTGGCTGGACGATTAAAAGAGCTAAACTGCAGGAACCTTCCAATTTCCATTATTTCTCCTTAATATTTTGTTTTTCAGGCTCTCATTTCATTTCAGACACCAAGTGATTAAGACAGACAGCTTTACAGGTAATGGTAGTCTGTAGTGTGTGCTGTACTTGTAATATATTATAGAATTTTTGATTGGTTTAAATATTCAACGGTGAAAAGGATATGTTAGAGAAATATGAAATAATCTACTTGAGAACAACTATATACACAGTATTTCCTAACTCCTTGTGTAGGATGTATTCTAGCAGGTAACAAGCAAGTTGATGTATTCACATTCCTTAAAAAAAGAACCAGTTGCCTTCAAGAGAATGGGGCTTATGGTGGCCCGTGTGAGTGTGAGTGGAACTGCGCACAGTAGGGTTTTCAATGGTTGATTTGTGGGGGGGGGAGTAGATTGCCAGGCCTTTCTTCCAAGGCATTTCTGGTTGGACTTGAACTTACAATCTTTTGGTTAGTAGCCAATTTTAACTCTCACAGGCACCATCGGCATTCCTTACTTCATCTTAATTATAGTGTTATATGTTACTGTCATTTAATATAACCTCTATTGCATTGCTTCCTTCTGTATTTTTCTTTTGAATTTTGTGAAGCAGAAGTTTACATGATCTTTGGGAGAAATCTTACATATTTCAAACACAGACACATATGTGGTGTTCTCAATGTTTTGTATCTCTATGCTTGAACTTGAATAGCCTTAAATCTGTTTGAGCTTCACCAACTCTAGTTCTTAACAGTTGCCATTGAAGTTAGTATTCTTATTCAGCTCTATAGTGTTATAATACTTTCTTGTAGTTGTGAACCAAGCGTGCATGTAGTGACCGTTGAATTTATCTTTGTGACACATTTGTAAATAGAACAGTTTTCTATTGATCAAAACAGAATTCATATAAGAAAATAAATGATTGTGAAATAAGCACTTATAACATGCTCACTACAGCTATCACTTTGAGTTAGAATTAACTCTAAGACAACAGGTTTGGTTTGGCCAATTACAAATTAAACCCCATTGTGTATGATTCACACGTATTCAATGGCAAAAATTAAAACAACAACAACAAAAACAAAACAACCAACCAACCAAAAAAAAATCTAACAATACCAAATACTGGCAAGGCTGAAAAGCACTAGATCTCTCATACATTGCACGTGGGCATGTAAAACACACAACCTGGAAAATAGTTTGTTAGTTTGTTATAAAATTAAATATACACTTATCATATGGCTCCCAAATTCCACTCCTAGGTGTTAACCCAAAAGAAAGAAAAACTTAAGCTTCAGACAAGAAATGTACATAAGTGCTTAAAAAAAAATTTTTTTTTTTTTTTGTATAGCTGCTTTATTATTAATTGCCAGAAAGATACACAACCCAGATGTCCATCAACTGATGAATGAATAAAAAAGCTGTGGTAAATCCATGCAATGGAATATTATTTAGTGATAAAAAGCAACAGATTATTGATCCAGACAATAATACGGATACGTCTGAAATGAAATTTGCAAAGTGGAAGAAGCCAGACTCAAAAGGCTACATGTTACATAATTTCATTTATATGGCATTGTAGAAAAGGTGTTATTACAGGGACTTGTAAAGGATCATCTGTTTCCAGGGTTTGGAGTGTAGGGAGGAGTTCACTATGAAGGGGTAACAGAAGTGTATTTTTGAGGATGTGAGACTACTTTGTATCCTGACAGTGGTTGTGGATACATGGCTTTATAGATTTGTTGACTCATTGAACTATACATCACAAGGAGTGAATTTTACAGTACAGAAATAAAAAAATCAAACAGGATCTGGTGTTATGTTGTTGTTCTGGTTAGGTGCCTTTGAGTTGGTTCCAACTCATAGTCACCCTATGCACAACAGAACAAAACACTGCCCGGTCCTGCACCATCCTCACAATCATTGCAATGTTTGAGCCCATTGTTGCAGCCATTGTGTCAATCCATCTCATTGAGGGTCTTCCTCTTGTTCACTGACCCTCTACTTTACTAAGCATGATGTCCTTCTCCAGGGACTTGTCTCTCCTGATAACCTGTCCAAAGTACATGTTCTTCTTCCAAGACAGATTTGTTCATGCTTCAGGCAGTCTATTGTCCATTCAGTATTCTTTGCCAACCCCATAACTTAAATGCATCAATTCTCCTTTGATCTTCTTTATTCATTGTCCAGCTTTCACATGCATATGAGGTGGTTGAAAATGCCATGACTTGGGTCAGGCTCACCTTAGTCCTCAAAGTGAGCAAAAACCAAAAACCAAACCCAGTGCCATTGAGTCGATTCCGACTCATAGAGACCCTATAAGACAGAGTAGAATTGCCCCATAGAGTTTCCAAGGAGCGCCTGGTGGATTCGAACTGCCGACCCTTTGGTTAACAGTGGTAGCACTTAACCACTACACCACCAGGATTTCCTCAAAGTGACGTCTTTGCTTTTTAACACTTTAAAGTTCTTTTGTAGCAGATTTGCCCACTACAATATGTCTTTTGGTTTCTTGATTGCTGCTTCCATGGGCATGATTGTGGATGGGTTGATTGTGGATCCCAGTAAAATGAGATCATTCACAACTTCAGCGTTTTATCCGTTTATCATGATGTTGCTTATTGGTACAGTTGTGAGGATTTTGTTTTTATTATGTTGAGGTGTAATCCATACTGAAGGCTGTGATCTTTGATCTTTGTCAGTAACTGCTTTAAGCCCGCTTCACGTTCAGCAAGTAAGGTCATGTCATCTTATTGCAGGCTGTTAATGAGTCTTCCTCCAATCCTAATGCCATTAGTATAATACCTGATGGTGTTATAGTTATACTAATTAGAACATATAAACCTAAGTATGTTATAAATAAATATATATATATATAGTCATTGGGAGAAGAACAAAACTAGCTGACTTTTTAAAAACATTTAATTGTAGAATAATTTTAGATTTCTAGAAGAGTTACAAAGATAGCTCATTGAGAATTCCTGTACGCCTGTTGCAACTGAGGAACCAACACTGGTACATCGTTATGGAGTAAATGTGATACTTTATTCAGTTTTACTAGTTTTCCTTAATACCTTTTTCTCTTCTAGGATCCCATTCAGGGTACTGCATTACATTTAGTAATCATATCTCATAGCCTCTTCTGGTCTGTGGCAGTTTTCTCAGACTTTCCTTTTTGACAATTTTGAGGAGTATTGGTCAGGTATTTTTTAGAATGTCCTTCCACTTGGATTTGTCTAATGTTTTTCTTACAGTTAGAATGGAATTATGGGTTTGGGGGTGTGAGACCACACAGGTGAAAGGTTATTTTCATCACATCATATTAAAGGTACATACTATCAGCATGATTTATCAAGGACTATGTTAACCTTAATTACCTGGCTAAGGTAGTGCTTGCCAACTATACTTGGCATTTAAAAAAAAAAGAAAACCAAGCTCACTGCCATGCAGTTAATTCCAATGGAAATCCTTTTGGGACAGAGTAGAACTGCTCCATAGGGTTTCTAAGGAGCCGCTGGTAGATTTGAACTTGCCAACCTTTTGGTTAGCAACCATAACTCTTAACCACTGCACCACCAGGTCTCCATACTTGACATTAGGAGTCTGTATTTGACGAGTCCCTGGGTTCCACAAATATTTAAGTCCTCGACAACTAGCCAAAAGGTTGGTGGTTCAAACTCACCTACAAGAGCCTCAGGAGACAGGCCTGGAGATCTGCTTCCAAAACAGCACAGCCTTGAAAATCTTGTGAGCACAGTTCTACTCTGCACACATGGGTTGGCCAGGAGTTGGGATTAACTGGATGGCAACTAGCAGTAACAACAGTCCATCATTGAGAGTGAAGAGAAACAGTGAGACATTCAACAATGCCATATTGAAGCAGACTGCTACGATAACCTACTTTTCCCATCTTTGGCCTTTGGTTGATAACTAAGAGTATGTTTAGAATTACAAAGATCTTGGAATCTTGAGTCTCAACAAATAAAACTTTCCTTACCCTCGAGCTCAATGATTTGAAATGCCTCATTTATAAGTATTTCTTCTGAATGGAAACTTTACACCACCACTCTCTTGCCTGTTCAGTTATCCCTTCACAGTAACTGCTGAACCTTTGTAACAAAGATACAAAGAATGCAAAACCAAAAATAGGTAGAAATTTCTTTCTCATGTGACAGTCTGACCAGTGCAATCTTTCAAGGCAGTTCTACTCCATGATGACACTGTGAGAATGGGCAAAAAGAGGAAATCTGGGGCAAGAAATTTCCTTTTAAGCAAGAAAAGAGGAGTTTGTGTACACACACACACACATACACAGACACGTTTGGCATCTCTCAGATTTCTTAAGGTTCTTTAGTCAAAAGGAAAACTTGCTATATATTCTCTATTACTTACTTGGCGTATTTGCTTGAATTTGCCTTTTATACCTCAGATTCACCTGACTAAAACTAAACTTGCCATCTCCCTCCCAATCCAAATGTGTAGTTACTTTTATTTCCCCAACTGTCACTGGATTTACCCAATTTGGCAGTGACTTCTTAATCCAAATTGACTTCTGTGACTGGGTTCTCATTCCCAGCTAGTTGTTCTATTTCACACACAATATGCATCCAATTGCAAAGGGATTCTACCATGGCTTTCATTCATCCTTATTGCCATTACCTTATTTTGGGCCAACACGATCATTAAAAAAAAATGTCATTGAGTGCTTTCCAGCTCATAGCTATCCCATAGGTGTCAGAGTAGATCATTGGCCTGCCTTGTTTTGATAATTTTTCAGAAGTGTTTTTCTAATTGTACCACTATGTAGCAGGTTCAAGTTTTAGACTTACCCAGAGTTTATTTTTGCAACTTCGGACACTTTCACCCTTGTAGTAGAGTGTACAGGGGTTCAGGAAGCCTTGGGTGAGAGGTGTGATAGATGAGTGAGATTTTGGACATGTGCAGTTTGAAATATTTGCCATGAAGTTGGAGGAGGCATTCATAGACTCCTACTACGGCGGTATCTGGTTTTCCTGCCTTCATTTCTCTTATTGCCTTTCCCATCTCTACAGCTTCTCACTGAGACCTTACAATAAATGATAACAAAACATACTTAGGTTGCAATTTAAAGCATCCCTTTCCCTTTCCTCAACTGACTATAATCTAGTATTGTAGGAATAGTATTGTAAAAGAGTTTAAGAAAAGTGTTTTTTGATTCCAGGCTCAAGCTTAATTTTCAGATTTTTCCTTATTTTCAAAGATAATTATTAAGCCATCAGTGGCATGATTTAAATTCAAAGTTCTTAGTAATAACAGTTAACGTTTCTGTTTTTCTCCACTACTGGAAATAAAAGATAAAAAAAATTCTGACGTGGAGAAAGGATATTACCAAGAACCACACTAGATATGAGCCTAACAAAGACAAATCATGTTATTTGCCTCAATGTCACTACTGAAGGGTTTAAAAAATTTAAACCTTGTCACAATAAAGAAGTTTTGTGCAAGTGTGCATGCTTGTGTCTGGACTTTCCTCTCCCTGCCCTGTGGAAGCCGCCCGGTCATTCTACCACCCCAAGATTGAGAGGACCAAGGCTGAAAGTAACAACAGGCCTCACCACCAGGGCCCAGGGCAGCAACCCGAACTCCCCTGTAGTCACGGGTAGCCCGCGAGCCTCAGAGGTGCCCCAACGGCCTTTATCAGTGGCCGTGCTCCCTGCGGTCTGCCTGAGTCATGTTCTTTCTCCTTGTTCTGATTGCCGAGCTTGGAAGGATACACGCCAGCCTTGGTGGGTCCACGGAGACCTCACTTTCCTTCCCCTTTTGCCTCAGAGGAGGGCAGGGATCTTCCAGGAGAACAGTTTCCTGAAGCCCTGAGATTCCCTATGCCCCCCTTCCTTGAACCCCTGCAGGCGTCTTCATCCATGCCCCTACCCAGGACAAGCCAGGTGAACCCAGGGTACTAGCAGATGAGTCCGCTGTCAGCGTCAGAGCCCAGGGTTGGATTGGCGGTAGAGATCCGAACACGTCCCCCTGGGCCATACCAGTCCACGGCTAGAGGATTTAGATGCGTGTGTACTGAGGAGCTCAACTGACTCCTGAGCTCTTGAGGAAAACCCGAGGTGGTTCCGAAAACAAACACAATGGTCCTGTAGAAATGTAATACCGTTTTTTTTTTAAATTTAATCTTAGCTATTTCAGATGTACCATTGAAAATGGGTGGACCAGAAAGGAAAGGTGGACACATATAAATAAGTTTATTTATAGTTTTAAGAGATTTTGATAAGAGCAGGACCCCACCCATGGACTGGGGATTATGAATCCACTCTTGACAGAGGTAGTTTTTTCATGCAAAACAAAAACAAAGAAAAATCCCAAACATTTTCCTCTTGTAGATTCTGAAGAAATAATCTTGCACGTCACAGTTCCACGGAAGATAAGGTCAAAAGAGAGTGAAAATTCAGGGATACAGGTAATTGACCAAGAATTTTTTTTTAAATAATTTAAAATGTTAAGGCTGATTTATTTCTAAAGATTTACCTTTCTTTTTATTGTCAGATCATGCTAATTTGTTCACTTGCAAAGCAAGATATTTTGATTGTATATTTTGATCCTTTCCCACATCTTGATTTTTTTTCCCTCCTTTTCCTCTCCCCTTCATCTCCATGTTCTTGTACATACTTGTTCACAATTTTCAAGAAATAAATACATTTAAGGAATCATACTGGTAGGAAAAAAAAATCAATATGAAGTAAGTGTGACAGTGTTCCAGACAGAATGTTAAAAAAATTCATTAGGGTTCACTAAATGACAGAGAAATTGGCCTTGAGTAAAATGTAGACCTTCAAGGTGTGACTCAGAAGTATCAGACTTAGTAGAAGTAATTGACCAAAGTGAGAAGTGAAGACTAGAAAAGAAAATTATAAAAATATCACATTGGTCTGATTATGTAGAAAAATATCACAGCAAAATAATTATGAACTGGAGAAAGAAGTTGAAAATAATTCATACTCACTATATGCTAACCAGAAGGTGAGCAGTTCGAATCCACCAGGCGCTCCAAGGCAGTAACCTTTATGGAAGCAGACTGCAACATCTCTCTCCCTTAGAGCAGCTGGTGGGTTTGAACCCCAAACCTTTAGGTTAGCAGCCCAGCACTTAACCTCTGAGCCACCAGGGCTTCTTTTTCTTAGTGTAGACTTCTCTTTATACCTCTTGTTCTCTTCCTTTAATCTCTTAACCCTTATTACTCAAGATCTTTTTTTTTTTAAACATACGCAGAGTTTCTTTTTAATAGGCTTATGGGCAGTAATGTCAATCATGATAATCACATTCCAGTAAAGCAATGAGTGGCACAGTGGTTAAGAGCTCAGCTGCTAACCAAAAGGTTGGCAGTTTGACCCTACCAGCCACTCCTTGGAAACCCTAAGGGGCAGCTCTACTCTGTCCTAGAGGATCGCTGTGAGTCAGAATCGACTCAGTGGCAACAGAATTGTTTTTTTCTTTCCCTCTTTTTTTTTTTTTTTGTATGTAGGAAGTTTCAAATGCCAACTTTCTACGTATATCTGTGGAAGCATAGTGCTGTTATCGGTATGACACTAGGAAGCAACTTCTCACTGAGTAGAGCTGACGTCAATTGGAGTGAGTTTGTTTTCCCTTGTCAATGGCTTCCTGCCAAAGACCATTGTGAAAAAAAAAAAAAATTTTTTTTTTTTAATTGACTAAGTTGGGTTTATTATTCATTGCAGGCAGGGAGAACACATACCACAAGGCACCACAGGACATCTCGCTAAGTGGGCAGTAGAAAAGACTTATTACATAAGATACGGGCTTGTGCTAAGGAATTTTAAGCAGGTTTTTAGCAAAGAGGCCTTTGCCCTGGTTTGGATTTCGTCAGGAAATAGAGATGATTCTGTGCGTGTGTATCATAATAAATCTTACGTAAGAGAAAGGAAAACTAGACAAATACTAAAGCTGTATTTGGTAAATAAGCAGCAGCCACTCTTATTAACCTGAGAAGGGAGATATTTGGTTATTTTTCAGGATCAGAAAAGGCTTATATTTTGTCTGTGTTCAGAAATGACTATGAAGTGGCCTGATTTTTGTGTTAATCCCTAATTGTCACACAGTGGCCCTTTGTGATGCTTAAGTTCTGTGAGGGCTTTTACATTCAACAGGAGAACCCCAAGGCCTAGCTGATAGTACCAAACCAACTTCTCCATGTCTGGGGCTGGTGTACTCATTTTCATCTCTTATGTGATTCACTGATACGAAATCGTATTAGAGTCTAATCAAGTCTACACCCTGCAGCAAGTGGTTGCAACCATAAATGCCTGCAGGTGACAAGTGGAATATACATATTATTATTTTTTTGATGTTGTTGAGATGTTTCAACAAACAGATGAAAGGCTGGAAGAGCTCGCTTGCCTGTGCCAAGAATTTGGAAGACAGCTACCTAGCCAACCGACTGGAAGAGGTCCATATGCATGCCCATTCCAAAGAAAGTTGACCCAACAGAATGTGGAAAGTATCAAGCAATATCATGAATATCACATGCAAGTAAAATTTTTGCTGAAGATAATTCAAAACTGGTTGCAGCAGTACGTGGACACAGAACTGCCAGAAATTCAAGCTGGATCTAGAAGATATGGAACGAGGGATATCATTGCTGATGTCAGATGGATCTTGGCTGAAAGCACCTAACAACAAAAACATATATATGGGGGCAAGTCACAAAGTATTGCTATTACAGTTCCTGTGCATACATGCATGAGTTTATTCCAAACAAACGTGTTTAAACATATCTCTGTGATCAGTGGATGGTTGCAGACAAGTTCTCTCGGTAATACACTTGTCTTAGTCTCGTTAGGGTGTCTTCACAAAAAAAGGATACTTTTTGTGCCATGGGGGGAAAAAATCAATTTTGAGGTCAAAGCTAATACCAAATTTTTAACAAAACTGAAGTGGACATCTTCCCAAATCATTGAAGTTTTGCAACAAGTTTATGGGAATGTTGCCCCACATAAAACAACAGTTTTTAGATGGATCAGGCATTTTAAGGAGGGCAGGAAGACCTCAGGGATGAGCGAAGATTGCTCAGAAGGTTATGATGACTGTTTGGGGGAATTACCAGGGGTTAATCTTGATAGATTTTCTTAAGGACACAGGAGGATCACGGGGACTTATTTTAAGAAAACTGAAAACTGCATTGGTGAGAAAGAGGTCAGGAAAGTTACACCAAGGAATTTTTTTTTCCGTCATGACAATGTACTTGCTCGTTCTTCGAGGGTAGCAAAGGCTGTCCTATGAGAATTTCATTTGGAAACTTTACCGCGTCCACCCTACAACACTCATCTTGCCCCGCCAGACATCTTTTTGTTCTCCAAACTGAAAGATCATTTAAAGGAATACGGTATGAGTTCCTAGAAGGTGCCAAAATGGCCGTTTAGATGTAGTGTAAATCAAAGAGTGCAGAATTCTTAGGGGAAGAGTTAGAGAGATGGAAACATCACCTTCAGAAGCGTATGGACCTAGATGGAGGATGTGTTGAGAAACAAGGGCTTCACATTTTGATATTTTTGTGTAATAAAGGTTTCTGTGATTTTGTAGCAATACTTTTTGACTTACCCTCATGTATATGGAGCCCTGGTGGTGCAGTGGTTAAGAGCTACAGCTGCTAACCAAAAGGTCAGCAGTTCGAATCTACCAGCTGCTCCTTGGAAACCCTATGAAGCAGTTCTACTCTGTCTTATATGGTCACTATACACACACACACACACACACACACACAAATATTGTTGTTAGGTGCCCTCAAGTCAGTTACCACTCTCAGTGACCCCAGGCACAACAGAAAGAAACACTGCACAGCCCTGCACCATCCTCACAATCTTCGCTATGCTTGAGCCCATTGTTGAAGTTACTCTATCAATTCATCTTGTTGAGGGTCTTTTTTTTTTTTTCACTGACCCTTTACCAAGCATGATGTCCTTCTCCAGGGACTGGTCCCTCCTGATAAAATGTCCAAAGTACATGAGAGAAGTCTTGCCAGCCCTGATTCTAAGGAGCATTATGGCTATACTTCTTCCAAGACAGATTTGTCCATTCTTCTGGCCGTCCATGCTATATACAGTATTCTTCACCAGCACCATAATTCAAAGGCATCAATACTTCTTTGGTCTTCTACATTCATTGTTTAGCTTTCACAGGCCTGTGAGGTGATTGAAAGTACCATTGCTCGGGTCAGGCGCTCCTTAGTTCTCAAAGTGACATCTTTGCTTTTTAACACTTTAAAGAGGTCTCTTACAGGAGATTTGCTCAATGCAACGCATCATTTGATATCTGGACTCTTACTTCCATGGCACTGATTATGGATCTAAGTAAAATGAAATCTTTGACAAGTTCAATCTTTTCTCCATTTATCACGATGTTGCTTACTGGTCCAGTTGTGAGTATTTTTGTATTCTTTGTGTTGAAGCATAATCCATACTGAAGGCTGTAGTCTTTGATCTTCAGCAAGTGCTTCAAGTCCTCTTCCCTTTCAGCAAGCGAAGGTGTGTCGTCTGCATATCACAGGTTGTTAATGACTATTCCTCCAATACTGATGCCCTGTTCTTTTTCATGTAGTCCAGCTTCTTGGATTATGTGCTCAGTGTACAGATTGAATAACTATGGTGAAAGGATAAAACCCTGATGCACACCTTTCCTGATTTTAAACAACACCATATCCCCTTGCTCTGTTCGAAACTACCTCTTGGTCTGTGTACATGTTCCTCATGAGGACAACTTAGTGTTCTAGAATTTCCATTCTTTGCAGTGTTATCCATAATTTGTCATGATCCACACAGTCAAATGCCTTTGCACAATCAATAAAACACTAGTAAACATCTTTCTGATATTCTCTACTTTTAGCCAGTATCCATCAGACGTCAGCAACGATATGCCTTGTTCCACATCCTCTTCTGAATCCACCTTGAGTTTCTGAGAGTTCCCTGTCAATGTACTGCTTCAACCATTTTTTAATTATCTTCAGCAAAATTTTATTTGTGTGTGATATTAATGATATTGTTTGATAATTTCTGCATTCTGTTGGATCACCATTCTTTGGAATGGGCACAAATAAGGAACTCTTCCAATTGGTTGGCCAGGTATCAGTCTTCCAAGTTTTTTGGCCAAATGAATGAGTGCCTCCAGAATTGCATATATTTGTTGAAACATCTCAGTTGATATTCCATCAATTCCTAGAACTTTATTTTCACATTCAATGCAGCTTAGGCTTCTCCCTTCTATAATACCATTGATTCTTGGTCATATACTACCTCCAGAAATGGTTGAACATTGACCAATTCTTTTTGATATAGTGACGCTCTGTATTCCTTCCATCTTCCTTTGAAACTTCCTGCATCGTTTAATATTTTGCCCATAGAATCCTTCAATATTGCAGCTTGAGGCTTGATTTTTTTCTTCAGTTCTTTCAGCTTGAGAAATGCCTAGCATTATCTCTTTTGATTTGCTAACTCCAGGTCTTCGCACATTTCATTCTAATACTTAAATTTGTCTTCTCAAGTTGCCCATTGAAATCTTTTGTTCAGTCTTTTACTCGTTTCTTCCATTTGCTTTATCTCCTCTACATGTAAGAGCTTTCCCTTTTCCTTTATTGTTATACGTCTCCAATCTGATTTCACAGGTATTATCATGGAAACCCTGGTGGAGTAGTGATTCCCTGGTGGAGTAGTGATTAAGTGCTATGACTGCTAACCAAAAAGTCGGCATTTCGAATTCACCAGGCACTCCTTGGAAGTTCTATGGGACATTTCTACTCTGTCCTATAGGGTTGCTCTGAGTCAGAATCGACTCGATGGCAGGTTTTGTTTTTTTTTTCCAGGTAGATCATGGAAAGCCTGGTGGCATAATGGTTGAGACCTACAGCTGCTAACCATAAAAGGTTGGCAGTTCGAATCTACCAGGTGCTCCTTGGAAACAATATGGGGAAGTTCTACTCTGTCCTATAGGGTCGCTATGAGTCAGAATCCACTGGAAGGCGAGGGATTTGGTTTGGTTTAGGTAGATCATAATATCGTTTCACATTGCATGTGCATTTTGCTTTGGAGGTGTATCTCCAACCCTCTTTCCCATTTTTACTCCGAATGTTTCAAGTGTCTGAAAGCAGATTGAGAATCCTCTCTTTTGTTTACAGCTATACAATTTAATGGGTCTCTTTTATTTAATGCAGTTTGGAATCAATATGGGCTACCCCTCTTTTTTTTTTTTTTTCCCTCCAACTTGCCTGGAGTGTGGATGAGGTGAAAGCGGCTTTTCTGTTTCAGTCCCAAGATTTCCCTGTTCCACTGTCTGTTTTCTTACTGACATGAGGTCTCCGATCCAGTGGGTGAAAATCTAAACATTACTGCTGCTGTCTTGCTCTTAGAGAGCTCAGCCTATTAATTGCATTTTGCGGTTGCCTGTCTGCCTTTCTTTGGGAGACTCCAACTCCTCTGAAATGTAGGTTGGGACTGGCTGCTTTCCTGCTGATACAAAGTCTCTGACACAGCAGATCAACAACAAATGCTAAGCCTTGCTGCCACCCTGCCCCCTTCTTAGGGAGCTCAGCCCACTAATTGCATTTTGCTGTTCTTTTTTTTTTTTTTGTCCACCTCTCTTCGGAGGCTGCCTCTCATTCCAGAGACTTGGCTTCATCACAGTAGGGTTTGGGCCAGCCAGTTTCCTGGGTGCCAGAGAAAAGAAAAGAAAACAGAGCTTTCTGCCTTCTAGTGTGCCTATTCTTCCTTCAGATCACAGCTTATTACTTTTAGTTTTGGGCTGGATTCAGAGTTTTACATTTGTTTCTGTCTTCTTGTTATTGCTATTTTACTGTTTTGTTCTATAGTTGTTACAGGGGAGTTGGGATGTGTCTCTGGTCATGTTACCCTCTTGGTATAAACTAAATTATTTCAATCTGTTACAGCTTGTTTTATATTCCAGGATGTGGTCTATTTGGGGATATTTTTCTGAGGGCACTTGGAAAGAAAGTGTATTTTTATGAAGTATGGGATAGTCTATATATGTTGATTAGATCCTACTGGCTGACTGTGCTGTTAATAAGTCCAACTTATTAAATTTTTTATGAATTGTGCTTTTGCTGTCATATCCAAAAACTCATCACCAATCCCAAAGTTCATGCAAGTTTTCTGTTTCAGTCCAGAGGTTTTCCGTTTTAGTCTGGAGGTTTTGCCTTTTCATTTAGATCTGTGGGATCCCTTGAGTTAATGTTTGTGTAAGATGTGAGGTCTGTGTTGATTTGTTGTTTTTGTGTGTTTTTTGCATATGCATCCAATTTTTCCAGCAGTACTCCTTGAAAAAACTATCTTTCTTCATCGAATTTTCTTCGTACCTTTCAAAAAAAAAAATCGGTTGATTATATTTATATGGGTTTATTTCTAAGCTATTTTTTTTCTGTCCCATTAATCAATGTCTTTTTTTTTTTTTTTTTTTTTGCTATTTTTGTCTTCTTTATGGTTGCTTTATAGAAAACCTTAAAATTGAGTAATGTGATTCCTCCAAATTTGTTGTCCTTTCACAGAATTTTGAAGGCTAATCTAGTGTTGCAGGGCCAGGCTTCCCACCTTGGGACTAAGCCCTGCCTAGACTCTTGCCTTCTACTGACCAAGATTGACCAGGAGAGGCTCAGAGGTTCCACACAAAGATTGATTAGCGACATAAAGAGAGTAAAGGCTTGCAAGCAGGGAACAGAGAGGGACCAAGCAACGCTAGCCTCTGTTCCCCTGAACAAAGGTTGTTCTGGGGCTTATATGGGTTTGGCACCGGTAATAAAGTAATGAATATTCGGTAGGTTTCTTTCATGGGGCGGGTAATTCTCACAATGGCGGTGCATACTAAATTAAGCTGCATGAGATCTGGAATCCAAGATGGAACCTGTAGCACAGGCTCCTGGGATTGGGTGGCTGGACTTATTATGGGGTGTTATGCTTGTGCAGTCCCCCTGCCTGGCCGGTTAGATTCCTGTCATGGGTACTTGCATCAGGTGGAAGTCATCCATTGGTCATCTTGCAGATACCTGCGCATGCTCCAGGGAACAGATCCAGCCGGTCCTTCTGAATAACACCTTGAAAGGGAGTACATTGTTCCTGCCTTATCGAACATTCCAGGATAGGGGTTTTATGTCATTAGCCAAGTGCATAGTATTGAAGTTGCAAGTTGCAGGTGTTGCAGGACTCCTTGCCTAGGGGCTGGTTCCCTGTTTCTTCCCTATCTCACTAGGTCCTTTGATATTGTTTTCTATTGTTTTTTAATGTTCTTAGATCATTTATGGTAAGCATGTAAAATGAGAATGTCTTCATTTCTAGGCAAACTTAGAATAATATTTTTTGTTGCTTCCTGTTTATTATTTTTATTCAGCTTATTTAAATTCTTATTAACTGATGTCAGAAGTTCTGAAAATGCCGCTATGTTTCTAATTTATTCTTGGAAATGTTCCATTTTTTAAGTCACTTTGAATTTTATTGTGAAAATTAGCTTTGATCTTCAACCTCACTATTTCACTAATTCATGCTTCATAAATCAGGAGAATAATATGCTTAAAAACAAACAACCACATTTTCATTTCTTCTGTGTATAGTTGGTTCAGTTTCATAATTGTCTGTTCTTTTCAATAAGAACTGTCTGCTACCCTTTACATGTTATCAGTGTAATATAGGGGTAAAGCCCATGGGTTCCCTGATCAACTGTAATGCTCATCACCTATGTCATCTGGGAGATTTACTTAATTCTGATTTTACAGAATTGAAAATCTGATTGTTGTGAGGTTTAAAAATGTTAAAAAAAAATGTAAAGTGCTTAGGAAAAAGGTGGGGCTGTGCTAAGCACTAATTAAGTGTTATATATTTTTAGAAATTGTACTCTGTGACAGCTAGTCACCGATCCTGGGTATAATATCCACTCTTAGTTCTCTAGGGATATTAAATATACTTATTATAAGTTCTATACTTATTTTATTTATGTACTTATTTTAATGTTCTGTTTTACTCAGACACGTACTGTTTCCTCAGGAATAATTTGTTTCGTTATCTTTCCTTCATGGCGTAGACATTACTCAGAAATTAAATATTTTTATTTTTGTTTGCTATTGTAGTTGAGAATCTCTCAGACTTTACGATTGCTCTGTTTTTGTATTTAGTTTGGGATAATGTATGCGATCCACTGTAGTAGCTTACAGTATTGTCGGGGGCATGACAGGGACAAGATTTACTTCAGATCTGAGTTATTAGCCAGCTGATCTACTTGTACTTTCTGGGTTTTTCCAGCCATAGCAGCATTGCCTTGTTTCTCTCTCCCATGGTCTCAGACCCTGTTCCTCTTTAAAAGCAGAGCTCTCACTGGAAATTGACCTATCTTGAAATGAAATGGTGGATTTGCTGGAATGGACGTCTTTATGCGTATGTTGAGATTGTCCAATTATTCGACCTGTAAGCTTGCACAGAGTCACCTCGTGTTCCTGGATATCACCACCTTAAAATGTTGGGCATTATTTTTACTCATTCCTCAATGTATTAGAACTCTTATATCTGATGCTATGGCATTCCTCACTGGCTTCTTGTCTACTTTCAATTTTTCTGGTCCTTTTTCTTCACTAGTTTTATGTGCTGAGTGTTGCAAAGCAGCTCTAAGTATGTATGGGATTCTATGTATATGTATTTATAAATTTGTTATTGTTTTATTATATCCAATGTGGAATGTAAGCCTACCATCATGTCTTATTCATCTCAACTAGAAAATGTGTATGTTTTCCTAATAGAAGCAAATAATAGTTTTTAGCATGCTAAAACTATTTTTTTTTCCAAAATGTTGTCTTTATTCTGTCCTTTAAAAAAAAATTCCTATACATTAAATTGATCACACTGGTCCTGAATTAATTAGAATAATAATAAATTCTTATTATTTAGAATAATAAATACGTAAGAATATGTTCATGCTTTTTTAATGGACTGAGTGCATTTTTTAAAATTGGATTAAAAAATAATGTTTTACTTACATATTCCTGATTTACTAAATCATCTTTATCGATTTACTTTATTTCAGATGATCTATATCATTACAATGGATGGAAAGCCGTACACTCTGTATCTCAAAAAACAGTAAGATACAGTTTTCCTTTAAAGCTTAGATTTTATGTTTTGAAAGTTTCATACGTGATTTAAATTCAGAAATGCAGTATGATGTAGACAGATTTCATCAATTCATTTTTAATTTAGGATTCGTAAGGTGTTGAATGTGCCATTCATGAGACACTTTCATTTTAATTTTCCAGCTTGTTATTTTGAAATTAAAAAGTAAGCTACATGTTTGTAAACTTCCTATTGAGTATAAGCCATTGATTCCAGGAACTGCAAGTTAGGTATTTGGTACATATGATGTGAAATCAAACATAGCTATGCATGAAGTTGTGATTGGTAAGAAATTCAACAGGTGGTAGGCAGTGTTGCAATCGTCAATCATAAATTAGTTTTAGAGTGCTCTTATTTCTCAAATAAGATCTCTCATGCCCAATTTGGAAACCCTGGTGGTGTAGTGGCTAAGAGCTATGGCTGCTAACCAAAAGGTCGGCAGTTCGAATTCACCAGGCGTCCCTTGGAAACTCTATGGGGCAGTTCTACTCTGTCCTATAGGGATGCTATGAGTCACAATCGACTTGACAGCAACTTTTTTTTTTTTTAAGTGCCCAATTTACGGTTAATCCATATTCCCACCCACAGCCCCAGGCAACAATCTACTTCTGTCTTCAAATTTTTATTTTCTCAACACTTCATACAAATGTAATCAAACTGCCTTTTTTTCTGTCTGCATCTTTGAAAAGACATATTTGTAGCCAACTGCCTAGTCTCACTTAATTCATTACTCTTCTCTCTTAATTCATGATAATTAAGCTCCTCTTTTCCCCTTGACAACTCCACTAAAAGATGTCTTTTGATAAGGTCATCATCAGTGAACTTTGCTTCTAAATGCTCTGGTTACTTATTAGTTTTCATTTTTCTTAACTGATTATCATCTTTTGGCACAACTGATCATTCTCCCTTCTCTAAAATAATTTCTTCATTTGACTTCCAAGATGCCACACACTCCTGGCTTAATTCTTACTATTGTGGTTGCCGCTTCTCAGTCTTATTTCCTAATTCTTTCTCATCCCTCCAATATTTGAAACTTAGAGTATTCTGTGGTACTGTCTTTGGATACTGTATGTTTTTTTCTAAGTACATTCATCACCTGGTTATCTCATCCATCTTGTGGCATAAAATATTGTCTATGTGCTGCTTATGCTAAAATGTATATCTCTGCTTTGTACCTTTCCAGTGAACTCCATAACCATTTGTCTAATTATTTGATACTTCTCCTTGAATGTACTAACTAGAGTTCTCAAAATTAACATGTCCAAAATTAACTTCTGATTATCTCTCCAGTGCCAACTTCATTCCTTCAGTTTCTCAGAACAAAAAGCTTGGAGTTATCCTTGGCATCTTTTATTTTACCTCATACTTAAGGGGTTCTATTTTCAAAATACTGCAGGATAGGACCTCCACCACTACTACTGTTCTAGTTCAAGCCACCGTCATCTCTTGTCTGGATAACTGCAGTAGCCTTCTAACTGGTCTCCCTACTTTTTCTGATTTACCCCTACAGGTTATTCTCAAGACAGCATTCAGCCTAACACTATTAAAATATTGGTCTGGTCTGTCATTTATTTGCTCAAAACCCTTCAACAGCTTTGTGATCCCTTCTTGTATTAATGCCAAACCCCAGTTACTATTGAGTTGACTTTGACTCATGGTGACCCCGTGTGTGTCAGAATAAAACAATGCTCCATAGGGTTTTCACTGCTGATTTTTTGGGAAGTAGATTGCCAGGCGTTTCCTTCAAGGAGCCTGTGGGTATACTTGAACTGCCAACCTTTCAGGTAGCAGCTGAACATGTTAAACATTTGCACTACTGCAAACCATCTCTTCTTTCTTATTTACTTCACTTCAGGCAAATTGCCTCTAGTTATTCCTTGTATACACAAAGCACATTTCTCCCTCAGGGTCTTTCCATTTTCTCCTGCTTCTGCCTGGAATACCTTTTTATACAAATCCATGTAGCTTGTTTTTTGGCTCTTTAATCATCAATTCTGTGAGCCTTACCATGCCATCCTACCTAAATTTTACAACCAACCTCCAGCAAGCCCACCTTATTTATCATCATCCACCATGCTAAAAATACATGACCTTGACTGTCCTCAACACCAGGATTTTTGTCTGTTTTGTTTATGGTCCTGTCTTAGCACCTAGAAGAGGTCCCATTACATAGTAGACACTTAGTAAATATTTGTTGAATGAGGACATATACAACCACACAAACGAATATGTGACCACAGAGTAGTCACAGTCTGTTTCAGCATTAAGAAAGCCTGAACTCCCTAATACCCTATTTCTATGAATTTTAACTGCTGTGCCACACTAAAATAACTCTAATTAAAGTATGTTACCATGTAAATCCTATCCATTCCACATTTGCTGTTAGTTTTAATGTTTACATCATATTGAATTCATAACTCAAACATTTTTTATTTTTGTTTCCCTGAGGTTGTTCTTACCCCAGAATTTTTTGGTTTATACATATAATGAAATTGGCTCTTTGCATTCTGAGTCTTCATATTTAAAGGTAAGACTCTGATGTCTTAGACATTTATTACCATGTGCTTCTTTGTTGAAGAGGACATATCACTAACATTGGGATTTATTGGTTCCATGTTGACTCCTGAATACAAATATTTTATTCCGTATAACTCTGGTCACCATTTCAGTTGGCTATTGTACATAGAAATGATGTGTGACAGAGACAAAACCCAGGTACAAGAGAATACTTGTAGGCACCTATGTGATACAGAGCAATAAAAGCTGTCAAAAACCTTTTTTTTTTTTGCCCTGAAAATCAGTCTTAATAATTCTGTATGATTCATAGCCTTATTGTCAATGGTTTTAATGTTTTGAGTCCCCTGCAATGTTTGACAATACATTTTTATTCATAAAGAATTTATTTACTTGCCTACTTTCTATACTGTTTTTCAGATGCATTGCCATTACCAAGGATATGTTGCAGATTTTCCAAATTCAGCTGCGACCCTCAGCATCTGCTCTGGACTCAGGTCACAGCATCTTAGGGGATATACACAGATGAAAAATTTAGGGTATACTTTCAGTTGAAACTTAGTGACTGCAGACACTTAGAAACCTAGGAAGGTTTAAGAGGAAACCAAATCTGAAAGTTTTCTTTATGATGGGCTTACTTCTATCTATATTCATATGAATATCTGGACCTACATGACCATTCCAGTGAAATCCCTACAAGTAATCTTGACTGGAGGTATTTCCAATAACTGTGCAGAAAGGAATTGTTTTAGGAAAGGGATCTTTAAAACATCTTCTGAAACATTATTGTTGCATTATCCATCTGTTATCTCAATTTGTTTTGGTAACTGACATTAATAACTTAAATATGGTAAGTACCAATAATATACTCTCACCTTGGAGAAATGCAGTGCCAGACACAGAAACAACTGATTAGAAGGTCTCCCAGGGGTAAAGGGCAGGGATAAGTGATTCTTGTTATTGAAAGGTGATACATTTATAAGAGGAAGAAAGAACCAGAGTAGAGAAAAAAAGGCTCTCCCTGACTTTTCTTGTTATGTTTTATGTTGTTTTGATTGCCTGATTTCCGGAATTTACACATGTCAATCAGAAAATTGGCTGTCTTTGAATGTGATTTTCATGGATATCAATCTCTTTGGATATGCACTCTATATATCTGCTTGCCCTTATTTGGGGCTTTGTAAGCAAAGAAGCCTTATTCTCAAAATTCTGAACAGATATCTTAGAACATAGCAAATACTAGGCCTCAACATAGCAAATACTAGGTCTCAGAAAATATATTCTGAGTGAATGGGATTATTATCTAGAAATTATTTCACTATATTTAGTTTCTGAACGAACCTAAAACAGATGTAGTCACTTGGTAACTAGTAGCAGACTGCAAAGAACAAATCGGAAAAGAAAGTGGGCTTAAAACCTGTCATTTACTATGGCTCCTTATTTCTCACATTCCAGATTATAGCTTTGATGGGACCATTTGCAGAATTTTTATAATTATTGCCTTCTGAATATACAGGGGATTCCTTCAGTTTGAAAATATTACTTATGGAATTGAACCAATGGAATCTTCAGCAAGATTTGAGCACATGATATATCAAGTGAAAAATGACATTCCAGTTGTACCAATATTAGCAGAAAATGGAAGCAATACTTGGCAGAAGGACCAGCCCTATAAAGTTCATATGAGTTCACAGGTAACTATGGCGGTTCGTATGTTATGACGTACTAGGAAATTACTTCCGTAAGATTTTGAAAACAATCTATTTGAAGAACAACTGTTCAATTGTTGCTGTTGTTGTTGTTGTTAGATAGCCATCAGTTGGTTCTGCACAACAGAATGAAACGCTGCCTAATCCTGCACCATCCTTATGATTGTCACTATGTTTGAACCCATCGTTGCAGCCACTGTGTCAGTCCACTTCATTGAGGGTCTTTCTCTTTTTCTTTGACCTTCTACTTTACCAAGCATGATGTCCTTCTCCAAGGACTGGTCCCTCCTGATGTCATGTTCAAAGTACGTAAGACAAAGTCTAGCCATCCTCCCTTCTAAGGAACCTTCTGGCTGTGCTTCCTCCAAGACAGACTTGTTTGTTGTTCTGGCATTCCATGGTATATTCAATATTATTCACCAGCACCATAATTCAAAGGCATCAATTCTTCTTCAGTCTTCAGAGGTTTCAACTCACGAGCCACTCCATGGGAGAAAGATGTGGCAGTCTGCTTCTGTAAAGATTTACAACCTTGGAAACACTATGGAGCAATTCTACTCTGTCCTATAGGGTTGCCGTGAGTCGGAATTGACTCTGTGGCAATGGGGATTGTTCAGTAGGAACATTAAATTTAATGTCTGGTTTTTGTATCTAAAAAACATCTGAATTTCTTAAAAGCTATCTGGGAAATTATCTAATATGTATTCAAACTTAATGTTTTATGATGCATTATGTAACATTTCTATTTTTATTTAAATAAAATGCATATTATTGAATAACATTTAGAAATACAGGAAGAACAGTTACTGTTATTACCACTACCATGGTAAAATTACTTTTATTATTTTGAGGTGTAGCTTATCTATCTTTAAATCCACTGATGGTTTTTCTTCTCCCTGCTGAAATTTGCTATTAAGCCCCTCTAATGAATTTTTCATACTAGACTCATACTTCGTACATTCCAGGTTCCGATTATTAATGGATGTTTGCAGCTGTTTCTTCTCGTTTTGAAGGATCAGTAGTTGGAAAATATGGCCTTGGTGATAGAAACAATGCCAGAGATTGAATGGTAGAATTTTGCAAAACCAACAACTTCTTCATTGCAAGTATCTTCTTTCACCGACATAAACGGCGACTATACACATGGACCTCGCCAGATGGAACACACAGAAATCAAATAGACTACATCTGTGGAAAGAGATGATGGAAAAGCTCAATATCATCAGTCAGAACAAGGCCAGGGGCCAACTGTGGAACAGACCATCAATTGCTCATATGCAAGTTCAAGCTGAAACTGAAGAAAATCCAAGCAAGTCCACGAGAGCCAAAATATGACCTTGAGTATATACCACCTGAATTTAGAGACCATCTCAAGAATAGATTTGATGCATTGAACACTAGTGACCGAAGACCAGACGAGTTGTGGAATGACATCAAGGACATCATCCATGAAGAAAGCAAGAGGTCGCTGAAAAGACAGGAAAGAAAGAAAAGACCAAGATGGATGTCAGAGGAGACTCTGAAACTTGCTCTTGCGCGTCGAGCAGCTAAAGCAAAAGGAAGAATTGATGAAGTAAAAGAACTGAACAGAAGATTTCAAAGGGCCTCTCGAGAAGACAAAAGAAAGTATTCTAATGACATGTGCAAAGAGCTGGAGATGGAAAACCAAAAGGGAAGAACATACGCGGCATTTCTGAAGCTGAAAGAACTGAAGAAAAAATTCAAGCCTCAAGTTGGAATGGTGAAGGATTCCATGGAAGCATCAAAAGAAGATGGAAGGAATACACAGAGTCATTATACCAAAAAGAATTAGTCGATATTCAACCATTTCAAGAGGTGGCATATGATCAGGAACCGATGGTACTGAAGGAAGAAGTCCAAGCTGCTCTGAAGGCATCGGCGAAAAAAAAGGCTCCAGGAATGATGGAATATCAATTGAGATGTTTCAACAAACAGATGCAGTGCTGAAGGTGCTCACTCGTCTATGCCAAGGAGCCTCACCAAGAGACAAAACACACGCATGAAACAGTTAAAATATCCCCACAATGTGTGTCAACCAAGACATTCAGGGGAAGATGCTTCCTGGCCAACTGATTGGAAGAGATCCATATTTATGCCTATTCCCAAGAAAGGTGATCCAATCAAATGTGGAAGTTGTAGAACAATATCGTTAATATCACACCCAAGCAAAATTCTGCTGAAGATCATTCAAAAACGGCTGCAGCAGTATATCGACAGGGAGCTGCCAGGAATTCAGGCCGGCTTCAGAAGAGGACGTGGAACCAGGGATATCATTACTGATGTCAGATGGATCCTGGCTGAAAGCAGAGAATACCAGAAGGATGTTTACCTGTGTTTTATTGATTATGCAAAAGTATTTGACTGTGTGGATCATAACAAACTATGGATAACACTGCGAAGAGTGGGAATTTTAGAACACTTAATTATGCTGATGAGGAACCTTTACATAGATCAAGAGGCAGTTGTTCGTACAGAACAAGGAGATAATGATTGGTTTAAAGTCAGGAAAGGTGTGTGTCAGGGTTGTATTCTTTCACCATACCTATTTAATCTGTATGCTGAGCAAATAATCCGAGAAGCTGGACTACATGAAGAAGAACGGGGCATCAAGATTAGAGGAAGACTCATTAACAACCTTCGTTATGCAGATGACACAACCTTGCTTGCTGAAAGTGAAGAGGACTTGAAGCACTTACTAATGAAGATCAAAGACCACAGCCTTCAGTATAGATTGTACCTCAACATAAAGAAAACAAAAATCCTCACAACTGGACCAATGAGCAACATCATGATAAATGGAGAAAAGATTGAGGTTGTCAAGGATTTCATTTTACTTGGATCCACAATCAACAGCCATGGAAGCAGCAGTCAAGAAATGAAAAGATGCATTGCATTGGGCAAATCTGCTGCAAAGGACCTCTTCAAAGTGTTGAAGAGCAAAGATGTCACCCTAAAGCCCTAAGGTGTGCCTGACCCAAGCCATGGTATTTTCAATCTCATCATATGCATGTGAAAGCTGGACAATGAATATGGAAGACCGAAGAAGAATTGACGCCTTTGAATTGTGGTGTTGGCGAAGAATATTGAATATACCATGGACTGCCAAAAGAACAAACAAATCTGTCTTAGAAGAAGTACAACCAGAATGCTCCTTAGAGGCAAGGATGGCAAGACTGCGTCTCACATACTTTGGACATGTTGTCAGGAGGGATCAGTCCCTGGAGAAGGACATCACGCTTGGCAGAGTACAGGGTCAGTGGAAAAGAGAAAGACCCTCAACGAGGTGGATTGACACAGTGGTTGCAACAATGAGTTCAAGCATAACGACGATTGTAAGGATGGCGCAGGACTGGGCGGTGTTTCGTTCTGTTGTGCATAGGGTCTCTATGAGTCGGAACCGACTCAACGGCGCCTAACAAAAACAACAACAACAATGAATTTTTCATTTCATTTGTTTTACTTTTTGACTCATATTTTCTATTTTTCTCTTTTTCATAACTTTAACATCTTTACTGACATTCTCTATTTGTTGACATGTAATTTTAATACTTTTTTTTTTCATTTACTTTAGATCTTTGGACATATTTAAAATAGCTTATTTAAGGTCTTTTTATAGTTGGAAACCCTGGTTTTTAGTAGTTAAGAGCTATGGCTACTAACCAAAAGGCTGGCAGTTTGAATCTACCAGGTGCTCCGTGGAAACCTTATGGGGCAGTTCTACTCTGTCCTCTAGGGTCACCATGAGTCAGAATTTACTCCATGGCAATGATTTTTTTTTTTTTTTTAGTAAGCCCAACCCCTAGACTCCCTCAGAGAGTCTGTAGTTTGCATTTTTTTCCCTGTGTGTGGGTCATACTCTCTTGTTTTTTTCCATATCTTAAAACAATTTTGTTGTAACCTAGCCATTTTTTTATTTTTATTGAACTTTAGATGAAGGTTTACAGAACAAACTAGTTTCTCATCAAACAGTACACACATTGTTGTATGACATTGGTTAACAACCCCACGACATGTCAGCACTCTCCCTTCTCAACCCTGGGTTCCCTATTACCAGCTTTCGTGTTTCCTCCTACTTTCCAATCCTTGCCCCAGGGCTGGTGCACCCCTTTAGTCTTGTTTTGTTCCATGCGTCTATTCAATCTTTTGCTAAAGGGTGAACCTCAGGAGTGGCCTCATTACTGAGCTGAAAGGGTGTTCGGGGTCCATACTCTCTGGATTTCTCCAGTCCCTGTCAGGCCAGCAAGTCTGGTCTTTCTTTTTGAGTTAGAATTTTGTTCTACATTTTTCTCCAGCTCTGTCCGGAACCCTCTATTGTGATCCCTGTCAGAACAGTCAGTGGTGGTAGCTGGGCACCATCTCATTGTACTAGACAAAGTCTGGTGGAGGCCGTAGTAGATGTGGTCTATTAATCCTTTGGACTAATCTTTCCCTTGTGTCTTTAGTTTTCTTTATTCTTCCTTGCTCCCAAAGGGGTGAGACTGGTGGAGTGTCCTAGATGGCTGCTCACAGGCTTTTAAGACCCCAGACACTACTCACCAAAACAGAATGTAGATCTTTTTCTTTATAAACTCTGTTATGCCAGTTGAGCTAGATATTCCCTGAGACCATGGTCCCCACAGCCCTCAGCCCAGCAATTCGGTCCCTCAGGGAGTTCGAGTGTGTCTATGGAGCTACCATGGCCCTGCCTTGTATAGGCTGTGCTAGCTTCCCCAGTATTGTGTACTGTCTTACCCTTCACCAAAGTTACCACTTATCTATTGTATATTAAGTATTTTTCCATCCCCACGCCTCCCCACCCTCATAACCATTGGATTGTTTCTTTTTGTATGTAAACCTTTTCATGAGTTTTTACAGTAGTGGTCTCATAAAATATTTGTCCTTTTGTGATTGACTTATTTCACTCAGCATAATGTCCTCCAGATGCATCCATGTATGTGATGCTTCACAGATTCATCATTGTTCTTTAGCGTTGCGTAATACTCCATTGTGTGAATGTACCACAGTTTGTTTATCCACCATCTTTTTGCTGTCGTGAGCAATGCTGCAATGAACATGGATGTACATATATCTATTCGTGTGAGGACTCTTATTTCGCTAGGGTATATTCCTAGGAGTGGGTTTGCTGGATCATATGGTATTTCTATTTCTAGCTTTCTAAGGAAGCGCCATATCATTTTCCAAAATGGTTGTATCCCACCAGCAGTGCATAAGAGTTCTGATTGCCCTGCAGCCTCTCCAACATTTGTTATTTTCTGTTTTATTGATTCGTGCCAGTAATGCCGGGGTGAGATGGTATCTCATTGTGGTTTTGATTTGCATTTCTCTGATGGCTAGAGATCGTGAGCATTTCCTCATGTGTCTGTTGGTCGCTTGAATGTCTTCTTTGGTGAAGTCTGTTCATATCCTTTGCCCATTTTTTTAAGTAAATTATTTGTCTTTTTGTTATAGAGGTGTTGGATTTTCTAGTAGATTTTAGAGATTAGACTTTGTCTGATTTGTAATAGCCAATTCTTCCCTCCCCCACCCCCCGTCTGTAGCTTCTCTTTTTATTCTTTTGGTGAAGTCTTTTGATGAGCATAAGTGTTTGATTTTTAGAAGATCCCAGTTATCTAGCTTATCTTCTGGAGCTTGTGTGTTGTTGCTTGTTATTTGTATCCTATTAATGCCATGTATTTTTTTTTTTTTTTAATGCCATGTATTAGGGCTGCTAGCATTGATCTTTTTTTTCTTCTGTGAATTTCATAGTTTTAGGCTTTTTATTTAGGTCTTTGATCCATTTTGAGTTAGTTTTTGTATATGGTGTGAGGTATGGGTCCTGTTTCATTGTTTTGCAGATGGACATCCAGTTTCGCCAGCACCATTTGTTGAAGAGATGTTATTTCCCCATTGACTGGAGTTAGCATGTTTGTAGGAAATCAGTTGACCATAGATGTATGGATTTATTTCTGGGTCCTCAATTCTATTCCATTGGTCTATGAGTCTATCATTAAACCAGTACCAGGATGTTTTGATTACTGTAGCTGTGTAGTATGTTTTGAAGTCTGGAAGTATAAGTTCGCCCACTTTGTCTTCCTTTGAAATTGCTTTGGAATATTTGGGACCTCTTGACCTTTTATATAAAGTTGAGGATTAGTTTTTCCATTTCTGTAAAAAAAAAAAAAGTTGGAATTTTGATAGACATTGTGTTAAATTGATTGATAACTTTGGTTATTAATGACATCTTGACAATATTAAGTCTTCCAAACTATGGACACTGAATGCCTTTCCATATAGTTAGGTCTTCTTAATTTCTTTCAGCAGTGTTTTATAATTTTTGTTATATATGTCTTTCATATTCCTGGTTAGTTTTATTCCCAGGTATTTTATTCTGTTGGGTGCTATTGTAAATGGAATTTTCTTAATCTACTTTTCAGATTTCTCATTGCTGGTGTGGAATCTCAACTCATTTTTGCATATCCTGAAATTTTTCTCAATTAATCTCTTAGCTCTACATTTACGATGACTTATTTTAGTTTGATATCAACATTTAGGAAACCCTGGTGGTGTAGTGGTTAAGTGTTACAGCTGCTAACCAAAAGGTCAGCAGTTTGAATCCACCAGGCACTCCTTGGAAACTGTATGGGGCAGTTCTACTCTGTCCTGTAGGGCCACTATGAGTCAGAATCAACTAGGTGGCAACAGGTTTGGTTTTATCAACATTTAACATACAAACAACAAGTGGCATACAATATCAACATACTAAAATGCTATCCCCATTTTCCTCCTCCCTCTCCCACCTCTGTTGTTGTGACACCAATTACATCATAGTACATCCTTTGTCTGTTACGTTAGATTTAAATTTGTACTTATTTCTTATGCATTTGATTTTATAATGCTCATAGAACTTAACTACTAAATTGTTCACTGGAAATACCATAAAACTAGCCCTGTTATCTGCCCATATCATTACTTTTACTTGAGACCTCTGTTTTATTTTTAAAGTGTTTTTTCCTATGTGTGGCTTTGAGTATCTGTCTAGTATCCTTTCCTTTCCATCTGAATGTCTCCCTTTAGTAATTCTTGAAAGGTATGTCTGGTGGTAACACATTCCCACGATTTTGTTTATCGGGGAATATCTCGATTTCATCTTTATTTTTGAAGGACAGTTTTGCTGGGTAAAGAACTCTTGGTTGACAGTCCTTCTATTTCAGTACTTAATATATATTGTTCCATCACCTCCTAGCCAAGAAATTGGCATTTAGTCTTACTAAGGACCCCTTAAGTGTTATATTGTACTTTTGTTTTGCTGTTTTCAGAACTCTCTCCTTGTCTTTGGTTTTCAAGAATTTGATTACAGTATGACTTGGTGTAGACCTCCTTGGATTCATTCTACTTGGAGTTCATCTAGCTTCCTGGCTTTGCAGGTTCAACTCCTTATTCAGGTCTGGAAATTTTTCTGTCATTATTTCGTGAAATATTCTTTGTGTCCTTTTTTTTTCCTCCTCTTCTTCCAGGATCCTCAAGATCCATATGTTGGATTTCTTGGTGGTGTTCCACAATTCCATTTGACTTTGTTCACCTTTCTTTGTTCTTTCATCTTGTTTCTCTTGGGACTTTATAAGCTAAATTACTATGTCCAGTAGTTTGCTTATTCTGCTTTCTGTCTGCTTGAATCTATTGTTGAATCTCTGCCTTGTATTTTCCCATTCAGTTATTTTATTCCTCAGTTTCAGTATTTCTATTTGGTTCTTTTTTTATGTTTTTTATATCCTTATGGAGTTTCTCATTTTGTTTCCTGGTCTTCATTATTTTGTTGTTTGTGTTTTCTTTGCATTTTTGGATATATTTAACATTGTTGTTTGAAAACCCTTTATTTTTTCACCATTATCCTGGCCTCCATAGGACTGATTTTAGCTTCTTCATCATGTTCCTTTAGTTATTCTATCTTCTCCTGTGATTTTGTATGTCTTATAATTTTCTGTTGAACCTGGGGCATTTGAGTATTTTATTGTTTTAATTCTGGAACTCAGAATTTTCTTTTTCCCCAGGAATTATGTTTGTATGCATGAACTTGTTCTTGTTTCCCTATTTCCCTGAATTCCAATAGAGAGTGCTTTGACCTTTTGGTTCTTAACAGCACTGACTCAGCATTTATTTCAGCCCTTAATGGTACCAGGGTGGATACCCTTTTCTGCAGGAAGACTTTTCTTCAGGTTGTGCTACCCCAAGCCTTGGGGGAGGAGGTCCTATATGCCTTTCTTGGGGTCCAATAGCAGTTCTAGGAACCCACTTTGTGGTGTTGCCTCAGGCACTTCCTTGTTTGATATAAAGTTCTGATCTTTTTTCAGAGCTCCTTATTAATCCCCTATAGGCAGTTCACTCAAGAGCACTGGGTATTTTTTATAGGCAGTTCACAGGTTTAGGTATTTTGGAAATTTTTAAATCTTTAGAGGTTGGCTCAAAGCCCTGGTGGTACAGTGGTTAGGAGTGTGGTTGCTAACCAAAAGGCCAGCCATTCAAATCCACTAGCTCCTCCTTGGAAACCCTATGGGGCAGTTCTACTCAGTCCTGTAAGGGTCCTTATGAGTTGGGGTCAACTTGACAGCAATGAGTTAGGCGTCAGCTCATCACCTATTGTTTATATCTTTTCAGTTCCAATGGGCCTGTTTTGCCACAGAGCCTGGAGGCAGTGAAAAAGTTTTTCCTTTATTTTCTTTAGTCTTGTTGGATTGGGAACCCTGGTGGCATAGTGGTTAAGTGCTATGGTTGCTAACCAAAAGGTCAGCAGTTCGAATCTGCCAGGCACTCCCTGGAAACTCTATGGGGCAGTTGTACTCTGTCCTACAGGGCCGCTATGAGTTGGAATCGATTCAACAACAGTGGGTTTGTTTTTTTTGGTTTTGTTGGATTGGGAGAGGAGTGATTTCACCCTGTGAATCCAACATTTTATCAGTTTTCCTTGTTGCTTTCAGCGGGATATTCAGACTTTGAAGTAGTGGACTGTCATCAAAAGTTAAGTTCCTCTACTGCTCACCTAGCCTTAGGGAACACAGTTCTCTGTATTTCATGATGTGGCTCCACTTGCAACTCACTGTGTTTGTGGCCGTTGGTTTATATGGAGGCTGGGCTGAGCAAGAAGGGTGCCTAAGTGTTGGAGAGAAAGGTTTTCCTACCTTGTAACCTTGCTCTTCTGCTTTTAGCCAGGTGCTTTATTTCTTGGACTGATCACTAGAACTCTGAACCCATCAGTTCTACCATGCTGTTTGTGGTATTCTGTTTCCATTTTTTCTAAATTGTTTTCAGGTAATGGAGACTTTTGATTATCTACATAGCCATTTTGGAGGAGAGGAGCTGAGGGCAGTTTCTCTTCAAGGAAAAATAAAACTAAACAAGATCTACTTTTACCATACACGAAACAGTTGCACTTCTGGACATTTATTCCAGAATAATAAAATCTTATGTACATATAAAAACCTGTACATGAATGGCCATTGAAGCTTCATTTTTAGTAGCCAAAAAAGGGAAACAACTGATGTATACTTCAATAGGTGAATCCTTAAACAAATTGTGATACATCCATCTCATGGAGTAATACTCAGGAATATAAAGAAACAAACTGTTGATACACACAACTACATGGATAGCCTAAGATCATTATGCTGACTAAAGCAAGCCAATGTCAGAAGGTGACATAAAAGCCTTTTCTAACTCTTGGTGACCTTATAGAGGTAATTGCATTTATATAGCATTCTTAATGACATCTATATAAATCTAGCTGAAATCAGTGGCTGGCACAGATTAAGGATGATGGGGATGCTGGAGGTGGGCTTGACTGTAAAGAGCACCATAAAGATTTCCTTTGGTCTTTGTAGTGATGTAATAGTTCTGTATCTTAATTGCAATGGTGATCATATGAATTTACAGACAAAATGACATAGATTCATAATGATACTGTCATGGATTGAGTTATGTCCCCCCAAAAATGTGTGTATTCAAGAATTATTTTACATGAAGGGAAGGACAACATACAATACACAGGAACTCAGCACAACTGCACTAAACCAAAAGCAAAGAAGTTTCCTGAATATAACCAAATGCTCTGAAGGCCAGATTAGCAGGGATGGGGGCCTGGGGACCATGGTTTCAGGGGACATCTAGGTAAATTGGCATAACAAAATGTATTAAGAAAACGTTCTGCATCCCACTTTTGTGAGAGGCTCCTGGGATCTTAAAAACACTAGCAAGCGACCATCTCAGGTCTCAACCCACCTGGAGCAAAGGAGAATGAAGAACACCAAAGACATATGGTAAAGATGAGCCCAAGAGACAGAAAGGGCTACATAAACCAGAAACTCCATCAGCCTGAGACTGAAAGAACTAGATGGTGCCTGGCTACCACCAATCGCTACCCTGACAGGGAACACAACAGAGAGTCCCTGATGGAGCAGGAGAAAAGTGGGATGCAGATCTCAAATTCTCATAAAAAGACCAGTTTTAATGGTCTAACTGAGACTAGAGAGACCCTAGAGGTCATGGTCCCCAGACACTTTATTAGTCCAAGATTGGAACTGTTCCCGAAGCCAACTCTCAGACAGGGATTGGACTGGATTATAAGAGAGATAATGATACTGGTGAGGAATGAGATTCTTGGCTCAAGTAGACACATAAGACTATGTGGGAAACTCCTGTCTGGAAGCAAGATGAGAAGGAAGAGGGGTACAGGAGCTGGCTGAATGGGCACAGGGAATACAGAGTAGAGAGGAGGAATGTGCTCTCATTAGGAGGAGAGCAGCTAGGAGTACATAGCAAGGTGTGTATAACTTTTTGTATGAGACACTGACTTGATCTGTGAACTTTCACTAAAAGCACAATAAATAAATTTAATTAAAAAAATGTGTGTATTAACTTGTTTAGGCCATGATTCCCAGTATTCTGTGGTTGTCCTCCATTTTGTGATTGTAATTTTATGTTAAAGAGGTTTGGGGTGGGATTGTAACACCCTTACCAGGTCACATCTCTGATTCAATGTTAAGGGAGTTTCCCTGGGGTGTGGCCTGCACCACCTTTTATCTCTCAAGAGATAAAAAGGAAAGGAAAGCAAGCAGAGAGTTGGGGACCTCATACCACAAAGAAAGCAGCACCTGGAGTAGAGCGCGTCCTTTGGACCTAGGGTCCTTGAGCCTGAGAAGCTCTTCAACCAGGGGAATATTGATGACAAGGAATTTTCCCCCAGAGCTGACAGAGAAAGAAAGCTGTCCCCTGGACCTGACACCCTGAATTTGGACTAGTAACCTACTAGACTGTGAGAGAATAAATTTCTCTTTGTGAAAGCCATTCACTTGTGGTATTTCTGTTATAGCAGCACTAGATGACTAAGACAGACATATAGTGACATACACAAACACACATCGTACCAATGTAAGTTTACTAGTTATGATAATATACTATAGTTAGGTAATATGTAACCATTGGGGAAAACTGTGTCAAGAGTACATGAAATTCCTGAACTATTTTTGCAATTTCCTATAATTCTACAATTATTTTAGAAAATGGATAAAAATGAAATAATAAATATAATCCATTAATAAAGCAGTGTTTTTGGAAGTTCACTTTATGGATGGTGACATATCTGCCATTATTTTAAATACAATTTTAAACTCATTTTAAAAGCTTGATGTAGAAGATAAATTTTATTATTGCTTTGATAATATGAATATGAATCTTGGCAGAGCAAAACCTCCGGGTAAAAACAGTGCCATTATTAAGATTAAAAACACATTATGCAGAAAATTATTTGAAATTGGTTATGTTGCACACATAATTCATAATTATATTCAACTACGCTGCAGCAAAGAAACCATGGTGGTCAAAATTTACTTATATATTTATATAGGCACAGTAAGAATAACCAAAATACAAAAGAGTTTTTAAGATTACGTTGAATGCAAATGAAAAAAAAATCAGCATCTCATATATATTTCTCTTTGGTGTTCAACATCAATTGCCAAGTATCACTCATAGAAGAAACACATTTTGCAGATTGGATCTCTTAAAAAGTTATCACAGAAGACCATTGTGAATGAGGCAAAATCATAGTAACTGTGAAATATTTTGGCCTGAAATGTTTGAGTTGTTTTTCATATTTGAAAACAATTATGACTATTCTGCACCCAGCAGAACTTGCTGTGAATTTAGGAGGTACGTCAGCAGCTGCACATAGAATATTTTTATTAAATACAATATGATCTTAATAAAAGAGTCATTTGGAGGTGTCAATAATTTCAAATTTATTAACCATAAAGTGTAATCTTGGACAAAATTGTGGTAGTATAATAAAAAAATTAAGATAATATTGACAAAATATGTTGTCCCAAAAATATAAGAAATACAACATTAGAGGAAAATATAGCTAAGAAACTAATAAAAGTATGCAACTGTATGCCAAGGCCGATTATTTTGTTTCTGCTCTTTTAAATCAATGAATTTTTAATAAATTTTAGTTTAGTGTATTCAGATATGTTTAAGAAATATATTGAGTTTTGCAAATAATTTTTGAGTAGAAATATTTCAGGTTCAACAAACGGTAAAATAAAAATTTGCAGTGATTAGATATCAATTTAATTAATTATATAATTTTAATTATTTTTAGTCCCCTCCTTTTTAGGAACGCCACATTTTTCTAGTTGGAGCAAATAAATCATATGATCACTGTTGTTTTAAGACTCCAGTAAGTACTGGAAAATTGCAGAGAGAACAATAAAAGAGTGCTTAGAAGACTTACTTATTTCAGTATTTTAGGAGAGAAAATGAGTTAGGACCAATTCCTTTCCTACAAAATGCTGTACACCACACGCATGTACATACACAGAAATATAGATAGAAGATAGGTAGATAGATAGATGATAGATAATGGCAACAATTGATATATAGAACACAAGCATACTTTATTCCCTTATGAAAATATAAACAAATTTATTTAAATGTAGTCTTTATCATTTAAATCCAGTTTTTTAATTTATCTTAACTTAGACTGTTCTATGACCCACCCAGCATTTGCACCCTCATTGCTTTTGTGTTTTGTGGCCAAGATCCTTGGAGCAAGGAAGAAATTTTAATACCTCTGAGATTAAGGCCTATGCTCTGAAGCTACTGAGTTTGTTCTGACGTTTTGCATTCTGTTTTTCTCTGTGTACCCCATACACTGTTAATAGTACAAACCACACTATTTACCTGAATTTCTGTCTAAATTATGAGCTTTCAAACATTTCCCAGTTTTTCTCTTCTGAATGGATGAAAGATTGCCAGCGTGGCACAGTTGGTATTACCGTAGTCTTGAGGAGGACAGCCAGTGAGAATTTTCAACTGTGAACTGGTAATGTAAATTTGTAATCAGATAAAGACAACAGAATGTGTATCTCTATATATTTTTCCTCATTCAGTACTAATATATAGTACTTGCTAACTCAAGCATAACAATGACTGTGACGATGGTGCAGGACCAGGCAGTGTTTCGTTCTGTTGTGCATAGGGTCGCAACTCGATGGCACCTAACAACAACAAGTACTCTAGAGGTTCACTGGGACTCTCATACAGGGAATATGATTGGAAGTGAACTTTTCTGATTCACATTTACTTTTTATATTTAAGTCCTCATGAAGGTTTTACAGTTACCCTTTTCTTTCCTGCTTAACATGTCATTTTTTTTTTTTGTACTTAACAAATTCAATACTTTTTAACCTATAAATCCCTTGGTATTATTATTTTTTTCTTTCAGAATCAACTTGTTCTGAAAAAATTACCCCAATATCTAGAAATGCATATTATAGTGGAAAAAACTTTGGTAAGTCAAAATTTTCTTTCTTTCTATGAACCACACTACACTTTAGAGATCTTGTGAATAAATATTAGGAACACTCTTGTACGTGTCATTTTGTAGACAAATGACTTGCTAATTTCTCTCGGGCATACACCTAGGATTGGAATTGTTGTGCCATAGGGTCAAAAAGTAATCAACATGTGTTTAATTTAGAGTATGTTGATAAACAATTTTCAAAGTGATTATAACAATTTATTTTCCCACCAGCAATGAAGGAGAGATGTAGGGGTTCCGTAGTCTCAAAAACAGTTGGTATAAATAGTGTTTTTTGTTTTTTAATTAATCCTAGCTTTATTTTTATTCTGGTAGATGTGTAGTGACAGTACATTGTGTTTTTTATTTGAATTTACCTAATAGCAAATGAGTTTACCTGATGACTAATGAGTTTGCCTGATGACTAATGGGCATTTTTTCATATTGTTGTAGACCATTTGGATATTCTCCTTTAAGAAGTGTTCTTTTTTTTTCTTCATTTTATTTGTTTATTTTTTTCTTACTGCCGTGCTGAAATCCTTTATGCATTCTGAGTGAGTCTTTTGTCAGATAACTGAACTGAGAATATTTTCTCCCAGTCTGTGACTTGCTTTTTCACTCTCTTAATGGTATCTTTTGGTGGACAAGTGTTCTTAATTATGATGAATTCCAGCCCAGCTTATCATCTTTGTTATTACTTTTTTGTGTTCCATTTAATAAATATTTTGTTACCCAAACACATAAATATTTTCACCTATGTTTTATTTTTTGGAAACTCCGGGTGGCATAAAAGCGTAAGCACTCGACTACTACCCAAGAGGTTGGCAGTTCAAACCTACCCAAAGGTGCATTGGAAGAGAGGTCTGGCCATTTGCTTCCAAAAGGTCACAGCCTTGAAAACCCTGTGGAGCAGTTCTACTCTGCACACATGGGGTTGTCATAGTTGAAATCGACAGCAACTAACAACAGCAATGCTTTATTTTAGAATATATTTTTTATCTTTTCACATACAATTTTACATCGGAGATTCACACCGTCTCTAACTGGTAAGTGTTCATGATGTAAGATAGGCATTAAGATTATATGTATATAGATATAGATATATAAAATATCAATTTGCTCTAGTGCCATTTTTTTTTTTTGAAATAACCTCACTAATCTCTTTCAATTGTGTTGGCAATTAAAACAAACAAAAAACATATCAGTAGATATTTGCTGGCGTATTTCAGGATTTTCTGTTCTATTCCATTGTCCTATTTATATTTTTTATATCATTACTACATTGTTTTAATTACTATAGCTTTATTGTCTTTTAATCTGTTCATTTAAATCATATTTCATAATTTTTTTACTATAATAGGTCCTTTACATTTAAGTCAATTTTAGAATCAGTCTATACATTCCCACCAAAAAAAAAAAAAAATACTGTGATTTTGATTGGGATTGCATTGAATGTTTAGATCCCTTTGGGAAGAATTGTCATCTTAACAGTATTGAGTCTTCCCACCTATGGATATAGAGGACTACCCCCACACCTGTAATTTTTTGTTAATGTATTTCATTGATGTTCTGTAGTGGTCTTGCTTACAATTTTTTAGATTTATATGATTTGCTGCTTTAGCAAATGGTATTTTCAATTTAATTTTTCAGATTTTCTTGCTAGTTATAGAAATGCTGTTGATTTTTGTGTATTGATTATGAATCTTGCTAAATTCCTTGTTAATTCTTATTTTTTGTACTCTTTTGACTATTCTATGTAAAAAAAACCATGTCACCTGTGAATAATGACAATTTTAGTTCTTTCCAATTTTGATTTCATTTTCTTTTTCTTTCTTGCTTTTAGTTCCTTTTCTTGCTTTATTTATGTATTTATTTATTGCCTTTATTTATTCTTCTTGCTTTATTGTCCTAGCTTTGCCCTCAGAATAATGTTGAATAGAATATGAAGGACGTTCCTATCATTTTTTTTTTTTATAGATAAAGCATTCTCACTAATTAGAATATTAGCTATTAGTTTTTGGTAAATAATCTTTATAATTTTGAGAAAGTTCCCAAATATTCCTAGCTTTATGAGTTTTTTTTTTTTTAAATCATGGACAGTTGTTTAATTTCATCTGATAATTTTTTCTGCATTCATTAAGATGATCTTACATACTTTTAAAACCATTCTTGTAGTGACCCTACTCATTCATGATACTTTATCCATTTTTACCAATCCTCAGCTGTTTTGGCTAATATTTTGCTTAGGATTTGGGGGTTTATGTTGATGACATAATGATATGTAATTTTTCCTCCTTTAAATGTTTTGATTCATTGTGGTATCATTGTGCTAACCTTGTATAAGGAGTTAGTTACTTTTCTTCTTCCTATATTCTGTTCAATAATTTATATATTAGGGATAAGACTACTACAGCAAATATTTGAAAGAATTTACCTCTGTGAATTCACCTCTATGAATCTAGGCCGTAATTTTTTTAGAAATTATTTTTAAATACAGATTCAATTGTTTTAACATATATAGAGCATTGATGAAAACAAAGCTCCAGGATTCAACAAATGGGTGCAACACTGGAAGCCCTCACTATTCTATGCTGAGAAATTTGGAAGACAGCTCTACCTGGCCGTCTGACTGGAAGAGATCCATATGCATGTTCACTCTAAAGAAAGGTGATCCAATAGAATGTGAAAACTATCAAACAATTTCATTAATATCACACATAAGTAAAATTTTGCTGAAGATAATTAAAAAAATGGATGCAGCAGTACACTGACAATGAACTGGCATAAATTCAAGCTGGATTCAGAAGAGGATGTGGAACAAGGGATATCATTGCTGACATCAGATGGATATTGGCTGAAAGCAGATAATACCAGAAAGATACTGGCCTGTGTTTTATTGACTATTCAAAGGCATTCAGTGGTGTGGATCATAACAAATTATGGGTAACATTGTGAAGAATGGGAATTTCTGAACAATTAATTGTGCTCATGAGGAGCCTGTACTTAGACCAAGAGGCACTTTTTGAACAAAACAAGGAAGGGGATTTTGCATTGTTTAAAATCAGGAAACATGTATTCAGGGTTGTATCTTTTTACCATACTTGTTCAATGTATATGTTGAGCAACTAACTCGATAAGCTGGACTATATTAAGAAGAATGCTGCATCAAGATTGGAGGAAGACTCATTAACAGCCTGCAACATGCAGATGACACAACCTTGGTTGGTGAAGGTGAAGAGAACTTGAAGCACTTTACTGATGAAAATCAAAGACTACAGCCTTCAGAATGGATTACACCTCAACATAAAGAAAACAAAAATCTTCAGAACTGAACCAATAAACAACATCATGGTAAGTGGAGAAAATATTAAATTTGTCAAGGATTTCATTTCACTTAGATCCACAATCAATGCCCGTGGAAGCAGCAGTCAAGAAATCAAATGATGCATTGCACTGGGAAAATCTGCTGCAAATGACTTTTTAAAAATGTTAGAAAGCAAAGATGTTACTTTGAGGACTAAGGTGCTCCTGACCAAGCCGTGGTATTTTCAACCAACTTATATACATGCAAAAGCTGGAAAATGAGTAAGGAAGACCGAAGAACTGATGACTTTGAATTATGGTGTTGGTGAAGAATATGGAATATAGCATGGACTTTCAGAAGAAGAAATGAGCCTTTCTTGGAGGAAGTACAGCCAGAGTGCTCCTTGAAAGTGAGGATGGTGAGACTGTCTCATTTACTTTGGACATGTTATCAGGAGGGACCAGTCCCTAGGGAAGGACATCATGCTTAATAAAGTAGAGACTCAGCAAAAAAGAGGAAGTCCCTCAAGGATATGGATTGACACACAGTGGCTGCAACAGTGGGCTCAGACAAAGCAATGTTTAGAGGATGACACAGGACAGGGCAGTGTTTTGTTTTGTCATACATAGGTTCGCTATGAGTTGGAACTGACTCAAGGGCACCTAACAGTAGCAGCATGAATAGTCTGTGTGTAATTTTTAGGTGAAAATATTTTTAAAGAAATTGAGAAAACAGTAATTCAGTGCAGCCTGAAATGGAATATTCTAAGGTTTGTTCCAAATGACGATGGTAATACTACATGGAGATTGGAAGGTGGCTTAGTTGAAAAAATTAAATGTTTTGAAAATGTAAAGCCAATGGTTATTGGCTCCCTGGTGGCACAGTGGTTGAGAGCTATGGCTGCTAACCAAAAGGTCAACAGTTCAAATTCACCAACTGCAACTAGGAAATGCTTTGGGGCAGTTCTGCTTTTTCCTGTAGGGTCGCTATGAGTCAGAATCAACTGGACGGCAACAGGTTTTTTTAAATGGTTATTAATGATATTATTCATTCATTAGCAGGCATTTTGTGGAAAATAATTGAAACTATCACGTGCTAATTAACCAATGGTTTCAGCAGTGCACTTCATACACTCTTTTTTGTCACTTTTTAAAAAAAAAACTTGTGGTAAAATATACCTAACATTACATTTGCCCCGACCTGTCTGTCAGTTTGTTGTATTGTGGGGGCTTGTGTGTTGCTGTGATGCTGAAAGTTATGCCACTGGTATTCAGATACCAACAGGGTCACCCATGGAGGACAGGTTTCAGCTGAGCTTCCAGACTAAGACAGACTAAGAAGAAGGACCCAGCAGTCTACTTCTGAAAAGCATTTGCCAGTAAAAACCTTATGAATAACAGTGGAACATTGTCTGATATAGTGCTGGAAGATGAGCCCCCAAGGTTGGAAGGCACTCAAAACATGACTGGGGAAGAGCTGCCTCCTCAAAGTAGAGTCAACCTTAATGACGTGGATGGAGTAAAGCTTTCAGGACCTTCATTTGCTGGTGTGGCATGACTCAAAATGAGAAGAAACAGCTGCAAACATCCTTTAAAAATTAGAACCTGGAATGTACGAAGTATGAATCTAGGAAAACTGGAAATCGTCAAAAATGAAACAGAATGCATAAACATCGATATCCTAGGCATTAGTGAGCTGAAATGGACTGGTATTGGCCATTTTGAATAGGACAATCATGTACTCTACTATGCTGGGAATAACAACTCGAAGAGGAGTGGTGTTACATTCATCAACAAAAAGAACGTTTCAAGATCTATCCTGAAATACAACACTGTAAGTGATAGGATAATATCCATACGCCTACAAGGAAGACCGGTTAATACAACTATTATTCAAATTTCCCCACGAACCATTAGGGCGAAAGATGGAGAAATAGAAGATTGTTATCAGCTTCTGCAGTCTGAAATTGATCAAACATGCAATCAAGATGCATTGATAATTACTGGTGATTGGAATGCGAAAGTTGGAAACAAAGAAGAAGGATCAGTAGTTGGAAAATATGGCCTTGGTGATAGAAACAATGCCAGAGATCGAATGGTAGAATTTTGCAAGACCAACAACTTCTTCATTGCAAATACCTTCTTTCACCGACATAAACGGCAACTATACACATGGACTTCACCAGATGGAACACACAGAAATCAAATTGACTACATCTGTGGAAAGAGACGATGGAAAAGCTCAATATCATCAGTCAGCACAAGGCCAGGGGCCAACTGTGGAACAGACCATCAATTGCTCATATGCAAGTTCAAGCTGAAACTGAAGAAAATCAGAGCAAGTCCACAACAGCCAAAATATGACCTTGAGTATATTCCACCTGAATTTAGAGACCATCTCAAGAATAGATTTGATGCATTGAACACTAGTGACCGAAGACCAGACGAGTTGTGGAATGACATCAAGGACATCATCCATAAAGAAAGCAAGAGGTCGCTGAAAAGACAGGAAAGAAAGAAAAGACCAAGATGGGGGTCAGAGGAGACTCTGAAACTTGCTCTTGAGCATCGAGCAGCTAAAGCAAAAGGAAGAATTGATGAAGTAAAAGAACCGAACAGAAGATTTCAAAGGGCCTCTCGAGAAGAAAAAACAAAGTATTATAATGACATGTGCAAAGAGCTGGAGATGGAAAACCAAAAGGGAAGAACATACTTGGCGTTTCTGAAGCTGAAAGAACTGAAGAAAAAATTCAAGCCTCAAGTTGCAATAGTAAAGGATTCCATGGGGAAAATATTAAACGACGCGGGAAGCATCAAAAGAAGATGGAAGGAATACACAGAGTCATTATACCAAAAAGACTTAGTCAACATTCAACCATTCCAAGAGGTGGCATATGATCAGGAACCGATGGGACTGAAGGAAGAAGTCCAAGCTGCTCTGAAGGCACTGGTGAAAAACAAGGCTCCAGGAATTGATGGAATGTCAATGGAGATGTTTCAACAAACAGATGCAGCGCTGGAGGTGCTCACTCGTCTATGCCAAGAAATATGGAAGACAGCATCCTGGCCAACTGACTGGAAGAGATCCATATTTATGCCTATTCCCAAAAAAGGTGATCCAATCTAATGTGGAAATTATAGAATAATATCATTAATATCATACCCAAGCAAAATTCTGCTGAAGATCATTCAAAAACGGCTGCAGCAGTATATTGACAGGGAAGTGCCAGAAATTCAGGCTGGTTTCGGTAGAGGACGTGGAACTAGGGATATCATCGCTCATGTCAGATGGATCCTGGCTGAAAGCAGAGACTACCAGAAGGATGTTTACCTGTGTTTTTTTGACTATGCAAAGGCATTCAGCTGTGTGGATCATAACAAACTATGGATAACACTGCGAAGAATGGGAATTCCAGAGCACTTAATTGTACTCATGAGGAACCTTTACATAGATCAAGAGCCAGTTGTTCGTACAGAACAAGGAGATAATGATTGGTTTAAAGTCAGGAAAGGTGTGTGTCAGGGTTGTTTCTTTCACCATACCTATTTAATCTGTATGCTGAACAAATAATACAAGAAGCTGGACTATATGAAGAACAGGCATCAGGATTGGAGGAAGACCCCTTAACAACCTTCGTTATGCAGATGACACAACCTTGCTTGCTGAAAGTGAAGAGGACCTGAAGCACTTAGTAATGAAGATCAAAGACCACAGCCTTCAGTATGGGTTACACCTCATCATAAAGAAAACAAAAATCCTCACAACTGGACCAATGAGCAACATCATGATAAACGGAGAAAAGATTGAAGTTGTCAAGGATTTCATTTGACTTGGATCCACAATCAACAGCCATGGAAGCAGCAGTCAAAAAATCAAAAGACGCATTGCATTGGGCAAATCTGCTGCAAAGGACCTCTTCAAAGTGTTGAAGAGCAAAGATGTCACCCTGAAGACTAAGGTGCGCCGGACCCGAGCCATGGTATTTTCAATCACAGCATATGCACGTGAAAGCTGGACGATGAATAAGGAAGACTGAAGAAGAATTGACGCCTTTAAATTGTGGTGTTGGCGAAGAATATTGAGTATTCCATGGACTGCCAAAAGAACAAACAAATCTGTCTTGGAAGAAGTGCGGCCAGAATGCTCCTTAGAGGCATGGATGGAGAAACTGCGTCTTACATACTTTGGACATGTTGTCAGGAGGGAGAAGACCCTGGAGAAGGACATCATGCTTGGCAGAATACAGGGTCAGCGGAAAAGAGGAAGACCCTCAACACGGTGGATTGACACAGTGGCTCCAACAATGAGCTCAAGCGTAACAATGATTGTAAGGATGGTGCAGGACCGGGCAGTGTTTCGTTCTGTTGTGCATAGGGTTGCTATGAGTTGGAACCGACTCGAAGGCACCTAACAACAACAACATTTGCCAATTCAGCAGTTTTTACATGTATTATTCTTTTTACATGTAAATACATTTTACATGTATTTTTCATGTATTACATTCTTTATGTTGTGTAACCATTATCACTATCCTTTTCTGAATTATTTCACCACAATTAAGAAAAAAGTCAGTGCCACCTATGCAATAACTTTCCCTTCTTCCATTGTACCCCTGGTTTCAATTCCTAATATGTTTTGAATATTGTCAATAAAATTATCTAGAAATTTGTTTTCTGTCTTGTTATAGACGTATCTATATAATATTCTTCATTTTGTCTCAGGGCCCACCAAACCTGGAAAACTTACTATTTGGCTTTTTCCAGAATCCATTTTCTGCCCTGGTCCAGTATGTGGAACTTAGCCTTAAATTATGGCTCTTTTTGGTGCCTCTGATTGGTTCCTGGGATTTTCAGTGGAAATCTGTCTCTCATGTATTGAAATAGTGACTTCTTTTTTTATAAGCCTTGTGTATACTTACACATAGTTTTTGAGTCTTGGTTTGAACATTCCTACACACGTCCATACTTTGCTTAGCAGATTTCAGCTGCTTCAGCAGACTGAATGCTGGTCTCCACTCCACCATGTTCTCCCTGGGCTACAGTTCACTGTACAGGAGACTAGAAATTTGCCCTAACCAGAAAGTCAGGATGATTGTGGAGCTCAGGTCATGATTTTGGCTTTTCTAAAGAATTTTACTTTCTGGCTATTGTCTAATGCCTGAAGACAGTGGCCTCATCTACTTCATTTAGTTTTATAGCTGTTTGCAATCCAGTACTTATTTCTCCATTGTGGCCAGAAGTGGAAATTGCTGTTTTTTGTTTATTTGTTTTTGTATTGTCACTTCCTTTATGGTCCAACATGTGGTTAATTTTGCTAAATGTTCCATAGAGTTTGTACAGTATTTCTTATATTTGCCCTTGTTGGAGTCAATGCTCTATACATGTTAATTAGATCAGATATTTTAAACATTTTCTACCGAGTGTCAATATTTTTTGAGTTGTACTTATGTTCTATCAGTTGCTAAGAGAGGTTACTGTCATGAACTCTTATTCTGTTTTTTTTTTTAATTTTTCTTTTATTTACATCAAATTTGCTTTACATATGCTGAGAATATGTATTAGTTCCAATAATTAAGCATCGTTAACTCTTCCGTATGTATTGACCATTTTATCTTTGTGAAATAAACTTTAGAGCTAGGGATACCATCCTAAATATTACGACATTTAGTATAGGGAATTTTATTTCTGCTATTTGATGATCTTAAGTATCCCCAAACAGATTGTCATAAAATTTCATATATCCAATACCTGTTGGATGCAATGTCTTTTGTATTCCAAAAACAATTTGCTTAGGATATATTTAATTAAATTGATGGAAATATGCAATTAGTTTTATATTATTTCTTTAATCAACATCTATATAGGGTTGCTATGAGTCAGAATTGACTGATGGCAATGGGTTTGTTTGTTTTTAACAAGCAGTACATATATTTAAATATTCTAATTTCGGGTGGACAAGCTATAAAAATTCCTAGGATTTGCATAGGATTTCTTATTTTAAATTTATTTAATTGGCAGCTTTGAGCAGAGGTATGACTCCATATAACAGGTGTACACATTAAATCTTCAAATTTGATTCCAAGTCCTCTCAAGAACTTTCCAGTTTCAGAAGACACCATCTTCCCTTTCTCCTTTTAATTTGATAATTTTGACTTATTCTTTTTTTATTTTTTGACTTATTCTTTATGAAAACTTTTGAATCATTAATTCTACATAATTTTTACTACACATCATTGTAATTTCTATCTTTTCTCCTGTGAATAGATCTCCTATAGATAGTTCAATTATTTTTTCTGTTTATTTATTTGCTCTACTTTATTCAGTAAGCATACAACAGAATATGCTTTGTCTCCATGTCATAGAGAATTCTAGTTTCAGACCTTCCTTCATAATTAGCAGGAATATATAAAGTTATTTAGTACCTCTTAATAGTTTTAACTGTTTCTGCTGGAGAGTACCTTTAAAATATGTAACAAATAAGAATTATTTTGGGTGCGTGGTGTATCATTCTATTTTTTTCCCCCGTTGGAGACCTCATGTTTGTTGTTGCTTGTTTTCTTTTATTATAAAAATAAGTATCTTTATATTTTTGTGTTTTAAATTGTTTGACAAATTCTGTTGTTTTCCTGCCTGGTATCATCAAAGTATATTCAACATCCAGAATATTGCTATTACTTGGATTTTAAAAAGAACCATAAATTTGTTTTTCAGTATGATTATATGGGCTCTGAAATGATGGCTGTAACACAGAAAATTGTCCAGGTTATTGGCCTTGTTAACACCGTAAGTTTTTATTTCTTCATATTTATAATTTTATGTGAGATCACTGAAAGCGATTCGCATCGCATCATGACAGATTAATGACCTAACGGCTTTCTCCTAGTTTAATACACAAAATACTCTGCTAAAACTTTTCTTCATATTTTAAGTACTGTTTTAATGTAATGATTTATGTTGCTTGAATAAACATGTCATTACTCTTACTTTTAGATGTTTACACAGTTTAAATTGACTGTTATACTATCTTCTTTGGAATTCTGGTCAGATAAGAACCAAATTTCTACCAACGGGGATACTGCTGATTTATTACAAAGATTTTTGGCGTGGAAACGAGACTATTTTGTCCTACGGCCCCATGACATAGCATATTTACTTATGTAAGCACAATACTCTGGGTTAGTAAAGATGTATACATAAATAATTCCGTTAAATTAGTTATTTAATGCATTTATTGTGTTCTTTCTTATTCTATAGGACTCTCTGAAAATTTTTAAAAAAACGTAGGTACTGCCATGGAGGTGATAGTGGAGATATGATTAAAATAATAACAGCAAGACTTAATTGTAGAACAGTATCTTCTTGAGAATAAACAATGTGAAAAAAATCTGAATTTGGTTAACTTTTATGATGTCAACTGCACTACGGAACACATATAACCCTCAGCTTATTAATGACGTAAAAATTGACACTACTTTGTAAACATTACCTGTAATATGTTATTACCTTTCATGTCTACTTTTGACTAAGAGGAGTTTGTGTGTGTGTGTGTGTGTGTATAAATACTTAATTAAAACAATAAAAAAAAGCCTACATATTTTTAGGATAAGTAAGATTTCTTCTTCCTCAGGTGAGAAATTGCTTTTGTTTTATCCTTTAGTGACCAAAACAGTAAGGGCAAAACAGAGAGGGAATTGAGGGAAATCTGAGGTAATTAAAGTACATCAAGGCCAGGAGTTAGCTGAGGAAAGAAAATTGATAATAAGAAAGTGAATTATTATTTTCCATGGTTTTAGTTTTTTATATAATTTACTAAATATTATCCAGACTGGACTGTTGTATGTTTGCAAAATAATTTTCAAAATTTTATGGAATAAAAGCTTTAATTAGTAAATAATCTGGTAAGTTTTCCTGTGTAATTATGTTAATAAAAAAGGCAATATTATAATGATATAGTTACAGGAAACATCCTAAGTTTGTGGGAGCAACATTTCCTGGAACAATGTGCAATAAAAGCTATGATGCAGGGATCGCTCTGGTATGTCATTTTTATCCTTCTTTACATTCCTAGTTTTTTAAACTTTGCGTTAGAGTTGATAAATACCATTGTAAGTTGCTGAGTAGTTTATAAAGACTTGATATTCTTCTCTATCTGTATATTATTATTTTGTTGGGACAAAGTTATTTGAATCTCAAAAAATTAATTTAATTATACATTTTATACAAGGAACAGAATATGAAGAGAAAGTATAAAAATACGGATAAAGAGACTATTCCCCAGCTAATCCTAACGGATAGTAACATTTCCTTCAGATTTTCTAAGGAAATGAAATATTATTAGAGCAAAGGTAGAGGCTCCTGTGTGTCTCTTCCAAGTTCAAGAAATAACAAAAATCATGTGCTTTCCTTTACATGCATACTTACGCTATGGTTACAAATGTATGTATCTACAAATAATGTGTAGTAGTACTGTTTTTGCTTTGTTCTCATTTTAGGTATCATTCTAGACCTATTTCTGAGCCGTTCTGGTCTCAGTTCAGATCATTAGTCTTTAGCTAAATTGCATTGAGACTGTTCAATTTATGAATGTTTCAGGAGTCAGCTGAGCTGTGAGAAAGAGAATTTGGAGGTCCTCTCTCTTTTCCTTTGTACAGTCCCATTTATCTCACAGCCATAATTTTCTCATATTCAGATTTTATATTTTCTGGCCCAGAAATAAGACGTTAGTGCCTGTGAACCCAGAAGCCTGCCTATTACACCTGACCCTAAGCTAAAAGTCACAAAAATCGACACTCTGTACAACTTCTTTCCTTTGAGCATGGACTCCCAATCAAAGTGCCAGCTTTGGGTGGCTGCTTTTTCTATCATGTCAGGGGAAATAGGTATGATAGGCTCCAAAGTCTTCACTACCTGTATTCAGGACCAGTTTATTTGCTATGTATTCCATTTCTCTATTGAAACCGGCCATCTCTTCATTTATTTTCTCCATTTACACACACATATACACACGTGTGTATACAAACACATACATACAGCATGGCATTGTTTATTCTGTAGTATCTGCAGTGATGTCTTCTTTTTCATTCCTGATATTTAGTTTAGTTCAGTTTTTTTTTTTAATATATCCAGTATTAGTCATTTGCATCTTCTCTCCTTCTTGTGCAGTATAAGCAGACGGTTGTTAATTTTCTTTTTTTTGGTGTGTTATGTTGGATGACTTTTTGCAGGGGATGTACTTTTCAAATGCACAATTATGGAAGACCAATATCATTTCTTCTTTGCCAGAACTGGCGTTTAAAGCCCAGCTTCTGGTTTCTACATCTTACTTAAAAACCTGATGGTCAGCCCAGATATCATCTCTCATGTTCTGCTTCGGTTTAACCCCATTCCAGATTCTGCCACGGGCATTTTTCCTTTCTTTTAAGCTCTGCGATTCCAGGAGAGCAGGAGATGATACCTTGTTCACAGCTCATTTTTTTTCATATTGCCAAATATATCCTGTGTTTTCATTCACAAATGTGAATGCACAATGTTTTTTCTTTTAGCTATGCATTGGTATTTTTGTGGTTAATTCACTGTTATTCAAATGATGTAGAGAAATTAGAGATAATTAAAAGGATGAAAATAAATTACAATATTTTTAACAAAGTGAAATAATATGAAGCGTTCTTCCAGCGTGCATTGCCACTAATTTTTTTCAATGATTTCCCATTCCAATTTTTTTTTTTTTTACCATGGCTGTTTTGGTATAACTTCTGTCTTTTCATTTCTTCATGTCACTCATTATACCCCAGCCTTTAACAGGTGTCTTTCAAGCACCATACTCCCAGTTGTATTTTTGGCTCCTTTCCCAATATTAATATCTAGCCTAAATATTATTCATACAAAAGTTTTTTTTCCTAACTACCTTAGCTAAAATAATTATGCCCTCCCCAACATTCTCTATTGGGGCACTCATAGCACTTTTTATGAACTGTATTTTGGAAGTATGTTGTGAGTTTACTATTATTGTCTTTCTCCCATTTTAAAATACAAATATAAAATACAAGTCATAGGTGTGGACAAAGTCCATTTCTTTCATGAATGCCATTACATACCCAACATCTATCATAGTGACTCACTGATATGTACCATTAAAATAATATTTGCTAATTCATGAATTTGACTTGATGGTAAAGTTAAATAATCCATATGAAAGGCTACATGTGTTCAATGTATTGGAATTTGGGCTTACCCAATTTTAAAACAAGAAATGTTGCTAGCTTGATTACTTTTAACATGGTTTCATGTTCCTCAGTCAATTAACTAGCACAGATATTCATATCTACAACACATCTACATAGTTGTCAAACTATGTTCAATATAAAAAGCTAAATATAGCTAAAAATTTTATAGGAACAAAATATTTCAAGTTATTACTGTTCTTACTGTCTTCAATAGTTGGATAGTTTTTTTTTATGTAATGGCTTTTCTCTTCAATATTCTTTATTTTAGTATCCAGATGGAATTAGTTTGGAGGGATTTTCAGTTATTATTGCTCAACTACTTGGCCTTAATATAGGATTAACATATGATGACATCAATAAGTGTTCTTGTCCAAGAGCAACATGCATAATGAATCGTGAAGCACCGTAAGACTTTTTTTTTAACTTAATTAATTTGACATGTAGTTTTATGAGGTTATTTGCAAGATGTGATAATTTTTTAATCCTTTTGTGCTGTATTCCACATCAGAAATTGGACAATTATGTTGTACATGAAGGGATACCATACAGACACATACACAATCTAAATGGAACAAGGTTCTAGAAAATGATAAGTCCTATAATTAAAGAATAGTCACTCAAGGGAATTAGAGGTAAAATATCAATGTTTGTGAAGACCATGATGTAGAAGATACCAATGTTGTTTTGATTGCCGTAGTCTTCATTACTCAAGACAAGGATGTCTGTTATCACTCTTGAAATGTAACATCTTTGGTAACTTTGGCTAATATGTTAAGGGAAAGAAAAGAAAGAGGAAATGATTTGAAGAAGATGGGATTGTCTTTATTTTAAGATGTTATTATTAGATACGTAGATAAAACAACAGAATCAATATACGGTTAGAACAACAAAAAAAGAATAGAGTCATCCATCTAGAAAAATGAATAATGTGTTTACCATCATTAAGAAAGTAGACGACTTATTCTAAAGTTGGTAATTTTTCCAGAATAGGTCTATAAATTTAGTACAATGCCAATCAAAACTGTAGATTATTTGTTAAGGAACTTGATAAGCCCTATGGGAAATGATAAAGCGGAAATGGTAAATATAGACATTTCGGAGAGTGTGAGCTAAACATGTGATTAAAAAGGGATTTCATAGATTGGAGACACTATATAATATCTGTCAATTGGTAGCAAAAAAAAGGAGGAAAAGATGATGGTGAACGATAGCATGAGGACTTTAAGAGCAAAATCACTGAATAAATTAGAGAGGATTGGATCTAGTACATAAATAGATGGATCAGCTTTTATTAGATCTGGGAATATTTTATTATTGTGATAGGAGGGTAGAAGAGTAAATAGGTAGAAATACAGGTAGTTTGGTTAATAAAGATGTAAAGATGAGGGGGGATAATTTCTTCTGATAGGAATATGACAGTAAGGAATGTAAGTGCTTTGATTTAGGGGATAAACCAAAAAACCAAACCCACTGCCATGGAGTCAATTCTGACTCATAATGCCCCTACAGGACAGAGTAGAACTGCCCCACAGGGTTTCCATGGAGCGCCTGGCGGATTCAAACTGCTGACCTTTTGGTTAGTAGCCGTAGCACTTAACCACTATGCCACCAGGGTTTCCAATGATTGAAGGGATAGCAAGTGTGAAATAGTTGTCTTGGAGTCAGGAAAATAGGAAATGACTTGCAAATTGTGGTGTTATTATTGAACTGTTTGAAAACATACTTGAAATTTATGACTATAAATTTAATATGAATTCAGACATCATGGCTGCTTGTTTGGGTCCGTTCAGTTTCTGCTGCAGAGGCACATACACAGAGGAAATGGAGAGTTTAAGTTTTGCCAAGTTAATGTTTATGGGATTCAGGAAGAGTTAAGGCTGTAGGGAAAAGTGTGTCCTCCTGAAATAATGAGATATAAATTTTTTCTGCTCTGAAACTTGGAGCTGTAGATAAGAAATTGAAGGACTTTGAAACAGCCAACCTAGCCCACATTATTTTACTTTTTGTTAAGCCAGAATGTTCATCTTCTCCACAAAAAACAATCATTTAAAATTGTATTTGAATTGTTTTGTGTACATTAAAATTCTGTATACTTAGGCTTACATGTATTTAGCGAGCACATTCATATTCTACTTCACTGTGACCATCTTTTAAGCAGACATTTAAAAGATAAATTGCTTTTTACTCACCTTAAAGTTTCATATTCCAATTAGTACTTTTAATTTTCACTTGAAAAACATGTGGTACAAGTAGAAAATAGTCTTTAATCCGTGTCTTTTCTTTAATACAATTTATTTTTAGAGTATCTTTAGGTTACGAAATATTGTACAGAATGTATGTAGAATTCGCATACACCCCTCTTAACCTCTGTACAGAGCTTCTCATATTATTAACCTCTTGCATTAATTTGGTGCATTAGTTACAACTGATGAACCAATGTTAATACATTATCATTAATTAAAGACCATAATTTATATTAGGCTTCACTTTTTGTGTTGTACACAAAGTGTGTTTTGTCTATTCATCCCTTCTCCTCATCTCCTGAATCCCAGTCAGTGATCTCTTACTGCCTCTTTTTTGTGTGCATGTGTGTCTTCTCAAATGCCAAATAGTTGGAATCTTAAAGTATGTAGATTTTTTTCAGACTTACTACTTGCACTTAATAATATGCATTTAAGGTTTCTTCATGTCTTTTCATGGCTTGATAGCTCATTTATTTTATTTTATTTATTTGTATAATTTATTTTATTTCTTTTTTCATTTTCGTTCAGAATATATACAGCAGAACATACACCAATTCAACAATTTCCACATGTACAATTTAGTGACATTGGTTACATTTTTCAAATTGTGCAACCATTCTCACTTTCCTTTTCTGAGTTGTTCTTCTCTCACTAACATAAACTCACTGCCCCTAAGTTTCCTATCTGATCTTTCAAGTTGCTGTTGTCAATTTGATCCCATATAGATAGATCTTAAAAGAGCACAGGGCTCTTTCCCTTGAGAACAGAAACCAGACAAGGATGTACTTTATCACCACTCTTATTCGACATTGTACTGCAAGTCCTAGCTAGCGCAATAAGAAAAAGCAATAAAGTGCATCCAATGATAAGGAAGAAGAAAAACCATCACTATTCACGGAAGATATGATGCTGTACATAGAAAACCCCAGAAAATCCACAAGGAAGCTACTAGAACGAATAGAAGGTTTCAGTAAAGTGGCAGGGTACAAGATCAACATATAAAAATCAATTGAATTCCTCTACACTAACAAAGAGAATCTCAAAAAGGGAATCAGGAAAATCATACCACTGAAAATAGCCCTCCCCTGCCCCCCCAAAAGAAAAAGATAAATACTTAGGAATAAACATAACTAGGAATGTAAAAAGAGTTATACAAAGAAAACTACAAAACAGTACTCCAGGAAACCAAGAGACCTTCATAAATGGGAAAACATACCATACTCATGGATAGGAAGACTTAACATTGTGAAAATGTCAATACTTCTCAAAGCAATCTATGAATACAATGCAATCCTAATCCAAATTCCAACAACATTCTTTAATGAAATAGAAAAGCTAATTGCCAACTTTATGTGGAAAGGAAAGAGCCCCTGGATAGATAGAACACTGAAAAAGAAAAATAAAGTAGGAGGCCTCACACTACTTGATCACAGAACCTCCTATACATTTATAGTAGTCAAAACAGCCTGGTACAATGACAGACACAAGACCAATAGAACAGAATTGAGAACCCAGAAATAAATCCATCCACCTTCGGACACCTGATCTTTGACAAAGGGTTGAAGTCCATTAAATGGGGAAAAGATAGTCTCTTCAACAAATGGTACTGGCAAAACTGGATATCCATTTGCAGAAAAATGAAATAGGATCCGTACCTCACCCCATACACAAAAAACTAACTCAAAATGGATCAGAGATCTAAATGTAAAACCTAAAACTATAAAGTTCATGAAAGAAAAAACAGGGACAATGCCAAGGGCCCTAATTTATGGCATAAATAGAATATCAAGCATAACTAAAAATGCACAAACTCCAGAAGATAAACTGGACAACTGGGAACTCCTATAAATTAAAAACTTATGTCCATCAAAAGACTTTTCCAAGAGAGTAAAAAGAGAACTTACAGACTGAGAAAAAATCTTTGGCAAAGACATGTCTGATAAAGGTTTAATCTATAAAATATAGAGAAAACTTCAACAACTCAGCAGTAAAAATACAAGCAACTCAATCACAAAATGGGCAAAGGACATGAACAGACACTTCGCCAAAGAAGACATTCAGGCAGCCAGCAAATACATGAAAAGATGCTTGTGATCAGCCATCAGAGAGATGCAATCAAAACAACTGTGAGCTACCATCTTACCCAGGCAACAATAATGGCACTGGTCAAAAATTCCAAAAACAATAAATGCTGGTGAGGTTGTGGGGAAACTGGAACTCTCATACAGTGCTGGTGAGAATGTAAAATGGTACAACCACTATGGAAAATGATATGGTGCTTCCTTAGAAAAGCCAGAAATAGAAATGCCAGATGATTCAGCAATCCCACTCATAGGAATATATCCTAGAGAAATAAGAGCTGTCACACAAATAGACTATGCACACTCATGCTCATTGCAGCATTATTTGCAGTAGCAAAAATTGGAAACAACCTGAGTGCCAGTCAACGTATGAATGGATAAACAAATTATGGTACATAACACACAGTGGAATGCTGTACAACAATAAAGAATAATGATGAATCCGCCAAACATCTCACAACATGAATGACTCTAGAAGGCATTATTCTCAGTGAAATAAGCAATCATAAAAGAACAAATATTGTATGAGACCACTATTATAAAAACTCAAGAAAAGGTTTGCACACAGAAAGAAAAAATCTTTGATGGTAACGAGGCAGGGGTTGGGGGGAGGGGAAATCACTAACTAGATAGTAGACTAGTGTTAACTTCAGTGAAGGGAAAGACACTACACAATATAGAGGATGTCAGCATAACTTGACCAAGGCAAAGGAAGACAATTAAAGAAACATAAGAAAAAAAGAAAAAGAGGCAATCACAATAAATACTACAGCATATATAATGCAACAACTACAGTAAAAACAAATAATAATTTACGAGCAGATACATAAGCAAGTATGTATGCTGAATAGGGGAAGGGGGGCTTATAGGAGTATACATACAAGATTTGGGTGTGGATATTTTTGCATACATATTTGTACATACAACATGTATACTCATATATACATGTAACAGCACAAAGGGGTTACAGTCATAGGTGTCTCCTAGACACACCCAAACACCTTGAGGAACTGAGTTACTGGGGATGAGGACTGGGTGCCATGGTCTCGGGGAACATCTAAATCAATTGGCATAACAGTTTATAAAGAAAATGCTTTGCATCTTACTTTGATGAGTAAGGGGTCTTAAAAGCTTGCAAATGACCATCTAAGATAACATCCATTGGAACCGTCTCATGCACAGCAAAGGAGAAGGAAGAAAGGCATAACACAAGGAAAATGTTAGTCCAAAGGACTAAGGGACCATATGAACCACAGCCTCCACCAGCCTGAGTCCAGAAGAACTAGATGGTACCCAGCTACCACCACCAACGTCACTGACAGGGATCACAATAGACAGCCTGGGCAGAACAGGAGAAAATTGTAGAACAAAATTCTAATTCACAAAAACGACCAGACTTACTGGTCTGACAGAGACTGGAGGAACCCCTGGCAATGGCCCCCTGACGGCTGAAGTTCATCTTTCAGCCAAAGATTAGACAAGCCTATAAAAAAAACATTGACACTTGTGTGGAATGTGCTTCTTAGATCAATCAACCATACAGGTCAAAATGGGCAACACCTTGCCAAAAGCGAAGTTGAGAAGGCAGAAAAGGACAGGAAAACTGGATACACGGAAATAGGGAACCTAGGATGTAAAGGGAGAGTGCTCACATGTTGCAGGGATTGCAACCAATGTCACAAAACAATTTGTATATAAATTTTTTAATGAGAAGCTAAGTTGTGCTGTAAACTTTCAGTTAAAACCCAAACCACCAAAAAAAAAAAAAAAAGAAGAACAAAATGCTCAAGGCAGACATTCTTTACTAGTTAAACTAAGCTACTATTTGGTTTTAAGAAGACCTCAGGGGATAGTTTTGATTTAAAGTCTAAAGATTATCTCAGAGCAATAGTTTTGGGGGTTCATCAGGCCTCCATAGCTCTAGAAAGTCTGCATTTCATGAGATCTTGAAATTCTATTCTATATTTTCCCCCTTTTGGTCACGATTCTTCTATAGAATCTTTGAACAAAATGTTCAGTAATGGTAGCCGGGCATCATTCAGTTCTTCTGGTCTCATGGCAAAGGGCACAGTTTTGCATGGAGGCAATTAGCCACACATTCCATTTCCTACTTCTATTTCTGACTCTCAATCTTACTCTGATAGCTCATTTATTTTTTTTTATTGAATAATACTCCATTGTATGGATATACCAAAATGTATCCATTCACCTATTGAAGGACATCTTGGTTGCTTTCGAGATTTGGCTGTTGTAAATATTTGTGTGAAGAGTTTTTTTTGTGTGTGTATTGACTTAAGTTTTCAATTCATTTGATGAAATACCTAGGAGTGTGATGGCTGGATCATATGGTAAGCCTATCTTTACGCTCTAGATCTTCCAAATATTTTCTTGGATTTATATCTAAGTATTACATTTATTTTGATGCTAATGTAGCTGATGGCGTGTTTTAATTTCAAATTCCAGTTGTTTATTGGTGGTTTTTAGGAAAGCAGTTGGCTTTCGTGCACAAATCTTGTAACCCACAACCTTGCTATAATTGCAAGGATTTTTGTCATGATCGTATCTTCTGCAAACAAAGACAGTTTTATACTTTCCTTCCCCAATCTATATAACTTATTTAACTAGCTAGAACTAGTACGATGTCAAGTTAGAGGGAACTTCTTTGTCTTCTTCCCAATCATTGGGGAAAGCAACTATTTTTCCACAATTGAGTATGATGCCAGTTGTAGGTTTTCTGTCCAAATTCATTATCAAGTCGAGGATGTTCCCCTCTACTGCTAGTTTCATGAGAGCATTTTTCATGAATGGGTGTTGGATTTTGTCAAATTCTTTACATCTATTGATATAATTATATGATTGCTCTTCTTTAGGCTGTCGATGTAATGAATTACGTTAATTGATCTTTGAATATTGAGCCACCCTCACATACCTGAAATAAATCTGACTGGGTTGTAGTACATAATTCTTTTCACACGTTCTTGGATTTGATTTGCTAATATTCTGTTGAGGATTTTTACATCTATGTTTATGAGAAATAAATACTGGTCTGTAGTTTTGCTTCCTAGTGATGTCATTGTGTGGCTTTGATATTAAGGTAATGCTGACCTTATAGAATGAATTAGGAAGTGCTTCCCTCTGCTTCCATTTTTCTGGAAGAGATCGTAGAGAATTGATATTATTTCTTCTTTAAAGGTTTAGTAAAATTCACCAATGTAACCATCTAGTCCTAGTGCTTTCTGTTTTGGAAGGTTGTTAATTGTTGATTCAATTTCTTTAATTGATCTAGATCTATTTTTCCTTGTATGAGTTTTGGTAGATCATGTCTTTCAAGGGATTTGTCCATTTTATCTAATTTATCAAATTTGTGGACATAGAGTTGTTCATAGTATTTCTTTATTATCTTTTTATTCCATGGGATCAGTTGTGATAACTTCTCTTTCATTTCTGATATTAGTGATTTGTGTCTTCTCTCTCTCTCTCTTCTTCACTACACTGACTACAGCATTATCAGTTTTATTGATTTTTTTCCAAGGAACCAACGTCTGTTTTTGTTGATTTTCTCCATTAATTTTCTGTTTTCAGTTTCATTGGATTCAATTTGCTTTTCTTTTTGAGTTTCCTAAGCGATGGCAGTGGGTTTTTTTAAGGTATAGAAGCTTAGATTACTGATTTTAGGTTTCTCTTCTTTTATAATATATGCTACAGATGTACCTCTATGGACTGTTTTTGTTTCATCCCACACTCATTTTCATTTAGTTCAAAATATTTTTTTAATCTTTCTCGATACTTCTTTGATTCATGTCATGTGTTATTTATAATTGTGTTCGTTAACCTCTAGATTTTTTGAGATTTTAGCTATAATTCTGTTACTGATTTCTAGTATAATTCTGTTGTGGTCTGAAAGCATACTTTGTATTATTTCTATTTTTTTTAATTTAAGGCATGTTTTATGGCCCAGCGCTGTCTATTTTTTTTAAACCCAGTTTTGCACTAACAGGTATCAGTACGCAAATTTTGCAGCTCTGTGGATGAGTGTGGACTGCAAAAACAGAATAATTTTATGCCTACTAAAGCAAAGTAGTTTAAAGTAATAGAGAAAATTAACTTAAGTAATGTTATTCCTTTTGATGTTCCTCCAGTATTCCCTTTTTTGTGCCATTACAAATTGCTGTGTCGGCGAAAACTAATGCATTCTCTTGGTTCTTAGACACTCCCAACACTGGAACCTTAACAGTTATATATTTCTTTCTAATGGAGGCTCAGGACATAACCCAGGACTTTTGTCATCTCAGACTTAGCTGTTTTGGTATTAATGTATTGGTATTTGGTTTCAGACATGATTGTCTAGAGTGTCACTGCCTAACAGAAATAAAACAAGATCCACATATGTAATTTGAAATTTTCTAGTAGCTACATTAAAAATTTTTTAAAATTACAATCATATATGTTAATAATATGTTTTTATTTAACCCAATATATCCCACAAATTATTATTTCGACACATAATCAATTTAAAAATTGGTAATTGGATTTGTTATGTACATTTTCTTTTTTCATGTGGATTGAATATGGGCTATGGGAGAAAGAAAATAGTTCAGGAACGTATCACTATTATCAACCTGAGCTTCTAGAAGAATGTAGTTGTCAGCAATGGAGAACAGTGAAAATATAAGACTTGGGTGAGAAGAAGAGGAATTCAGTATTGTACATGTTATATTTGAAATGTCTACTAAATATCTATTAGACCTGTATCAGACATTCTGCTGGAAATACAGCTGTGAATATGAAAATAAAGGCTTTCATGGAACTTATATTTTAGTGCAAAATTTATGTCATATAAAATAAATTTTTAGATGCAAATTATTGATAAATAAATCTATTTTTAAATGATGCTAAAGTCCTATGTAGAAAAGTAAATATGGAAAGTGAAAGGAGAGTGTGGGATATTGTTACCAAGAAAAATCTCTCTAAGAGGTATCATTTGAGCAGACATCTGACTGAAATAAGGGAAGGAACCTTTTGAATACTGGATATATGAGAAAAGGGCATACCAGGTAGAGAGGATAGGAAAGAGTATACACACACACACACCACGTATATATATACTGTGTGTGTATATGGATGTGGTCGGTATGAGTCGAAATCGACTTGACAGCAATGGGTTTGGTTTTTGGTATATATATATGTGTATATATACCGTATGTAGTATATGTATTATACGTAAAATACCATTGCTTTCTTGAAGAAAAGTATATTTTCAACCCAATATTTTTTAGAGAATGTTAAAGATAAGCAATGCTAAAATTAAAATTTAATTAAATTTTACTTAATTCTATTTTTTTTATGGGGCAAGCTATTTCATTTTAAACATTCTTGCTGTTCATATAATTATGTATGGGGTCTCCATGACTTGGAATCGATGGAACAGCAGCTGGTATTGTTTAGATTTGATTTTGTTAGACATATTTATTTTCCTGAGGAATATTATTTTATTTTAGGCGTTCCAGTGGCATAAAGATTTTTAGCAACTGTAGCATGCATGACTATACACATTTTGTTTCAAAATTTGAGCCTAAATGTCTTCAGAACGTTTTACATTTGCAACCATTGTACAAAAATCAACCAGTGTGTGGTAATGGGATTTTGGAACCTAATGAAGAATGTGACTGTGGCAGTGAGGAAGTAAGTAATAAAATTGAAATTTGAGCAGAGTTTTTATGCATCTGATTGTCATAGTATGGAATAATATGTGCAGCTATGTTTTCAATATATAATAGAGATGTGAGGATGAAGATAAGATACTTCTTGAATTTAGAAGATAATTAAGTCCTGAAGACTTGGTTATGCAAACTGTTCACAATTATGCCAGGAGATACCTTTTCAATATATGGGCTAAGTGAATTCTTTTTAATTCACAACTCAGTCCGTAACTCATCTGACGTTATTCTCTGTGTTCTCTATAAATTCCCCCTGAACTCAGTTTAAATTTTCCTGTGGCATGCAAGAATGTCCAAACATTATAATTACCTTCTCTAAATCATTCAGAAACCTTCCTTCATATCCAAGTTTCTCCATGACTAAAATGGTCCTATGTGCTCATTTCTAAATATAGATACACAGTCTATTATAGTTATACTAACAAGCCCTGTTTGCACAATGGTTAAAGCAATCGGCTGCTAACTGAAATGTTGGTGGTTCAAACCCATTAGCCTGTCTACTTCCGTAAAGATTACAGTCTGGAAACCCTATGGGACCATTCTACTCTGTCCTATAGGGTCACTATGAGTCAGAATTGACTTGATGGCAATTTGCCGATTTGGCTTTTTTTGGTATAGTTACACTAACCAAATATACAATACACACTGTTCCCAAACAGGTAGGACCACATGCTCACTCTATTATAAATGTCAGTTTTTTAATGATATTTAGCAACATCCTTCTATATAAATAAAACAGCTTCTTTATGATTACTCCCTACCTGTTACATGAATTTCTTATTCCCCTCTAAAAATAGCTGATCATTACATATTCACAGATTATTAAATCCTTAAAAGTCCTTGCATTGTTGGGGAGCTCAGTTTTAGCTTTCTTCTATAGACTAGGGTTGATAGTTGGAGGTGTCGTTATAAACCTGGGATCCCTGATGTCACTAGAGATCTTGGACTCGAATAGAATAGAGTGGAGTGGAGTGGAGTGGAGTGGATTGGAGTGGAGTGGAGTGGAATGGAATGGAATGAATAGGCCAAATGACAGCACTTAACCATAACAGTCGAGGTGGGTGTAATTAGCATAGTGGGAAGTGGGTTAGAGATGGCATCTAAGGTCCTTGATGTGCATGAATACGGCTAAGAAAGTGACGGCTAAAAGACATCTATCTGAGTAATCAGCGATGATGTTGCTTGACATGTAGAACTAAAAATTAAGGAAGTAAGCAGAGAACTGGGGCCAGCTGCTACAAACAGCAAATCACAGTCATTTGCCCTGGTGGTGCAGTCATTAAAGTGCTCGGGTGCTAACCAGAAAGTCGGCAGTTTGAACCCACCAGCAGCTCCGCAGGAGAAAGATGTGGCAGTCTGCTTCTGTACAGATTTACATACTTGGAAACACTTTGGGGGCTGTTCTACTCTGTCCTATAGAGTTCCCATGAGCCTGAATCGACTCAACAGCAATGGTTTTTTTTTGGCTGAATATCTATATATAAGTCAGCTCTCCCAGCCAGAGCTCATTGTTTAAATAAAGGATAAGATTCTGCAATCACTTAGGAATGGTGTAACAGCTATTTCCTCAGTTCCTCCCTCAAAGTGACTTACAGTCATTTACATGTACACTGCGGAATGGGGAGTACTTGGATCTTTACAAGAGTGTTGGATACAGAATCTGTGCTCATAGTGCTCATGTGGAAGAACTCAAAACATCATCATGGTTAGAGTGATGGTATAGAGATTCAGTGATAACTGGAGACTTGGAAAAAATTATCTCACAGGCTGTTCTAATGGACCTGTGGTCACAATCTGTGGTAATTTCTTCAGTCCCTGAGTGCGAAATTGCTATGGATATACTTAAAAGTTGACAGACTCACATTGTTCCCTGAAGGATAGGAGATACCCAGTGGAAACATTTGCAAATTCCTGGATAGAAATTAAGATGTAATATTAGGTCCTTGGGTTGCACAAACAGTTTGCTCTCCTCTACTGACTTAAAGGTTGGCTGTTTGAACCCACCCAGTGGAACTGTGAAAGAAAAACCTGGAGGTCTACTTTTGTAAAGGTTATAGCCAAGAAAATCCTATAGAGTAATACTACTCCGTAACGTAAGGAGTCATTATGTGTCAGAATTGACTCAACAGCAATGGGTTTGTTTTTGGTTTTAATATATCCTGGGTCAAAGAAATCAGAAAGGAAAATAGAATGTAATTTGAACTGTATACAAATGAGATGAAATTAAAATGCAGATCATTACAGCACTATTGGATTCAGAATCTTTGCTGACAGTGCTGACAACAGAGAACCCAAAACTCTAACATGGTTAGAGTGGTGGTCTGTGGAAGCTAGGTGATAACTGGAGTCCTGGAAAACATTCATCTCCAGTGCGTCCAAAGAATCTGTGGACCCAATCTGAAATGAAAATGAAACACAACATATAAAAATCTGTGTAATACCATTAAAGCAGTAGGGGGAATTTACAGCCTCAAATGTTTGTATTAAAATAGAAAAAAAAATTTTTTTTTTAAATAGAAGAAAGGTCTCAAATCAATGTACAGCGCACATTCTTCATTCTTTCAATTTTTATATGAAACATTTATCAAAACCACAATATGTTGATACATCCCAACAAATATCAAAAGACCTAGGTCATACAGAATTGACTCTCTTATTATCATGGAATTAATTTATTAATCAAAGAAAAATAATTGTAAAAATTTCAAATTAAGCAAATTTCTACCGAATAAAAAAAAAAAAAGAATAAAGTAGGGTCAAAAAAAGAAACTGAAATAGAACTTTAAAAATACTTTGATTTAAGTGATAATAAAAATGCAGTATATCAAATATTGTTGGATGCAGTGCTCGGAGAGATATTTAAACTCTAAATGGCTATAGCAGAAAAAAGGGAAGATTTATAATTGATTATATAATTTAAATATCATCATTAGATTTTTGTATTAATGCTACTTTAGCCTCTAAAAATGAGATGGAACATAATTGATTATCTAATCTTCCATATCATAAAGATTAAAATCAAAACCTCAAACTAAAGCCAAAGCAGATGGAAGGAAAGATATAAAAAAGATCAAACATAGATAAAATAGGAAGAAGACACATTATGAAGAAAAAAACCCAAAAAGCCAAATGTTGGTTCTTTAAGGAAAAAAAATGAAATAAAATTGATAAGCCCCTAGTAACACTATCGAAGGGAAATAAAGCAAACAATTCAAATTTCAACAAAGCAGTAATGAAAGATGGGAGCATTACTATAGCTCTTACAGATATTTAAAAATGGTAAGATGATATTTTAAGAGAATATTACAAACAACCTTGTACCAGTATATCTGGCAACGTAGATGAAATGGACAAATTCATTGAAACAAAGTTTACAAAAACTAGCACAAGTAGACAGATCATAGAGAAATTCTTTTTATGAAATCCAGAACAGCCAGTTGAAGAACTAATTAAGCAAATGAGAATTCAGAATCATGTTGAATGTAGAACACGAGAAAAAAAAAGTAATAGCATTGTGACTCCTGGTTTCTTGTCTAACGTGTAAAGAGCTTAGAAGTCATCACTGTCATCCTCACAACAAGAACAAAGCTGAAAAACTGAAAATCAACCATTCTTCATAGATCTATCAGAGAATCAAAGTCAAAGAGCAGACCACTACCCCCAAAATTGTAGATAGAGCAAATACAGAGAATCACAGCTCACACAGAGGGAAGACCTTTGCTGGAGCCAGCATCAGATAGAAATACTTAAAGGGTAGTTGACTAAATGCGGGAGACTGAGCGTGGACTACCCTGAGAGATAAAAACTCCTGAAAAAACATAATTTTTGTTATATTTATTGCCTAACTTTAACTTCATGCCTGAAGCGAAACTTAACTAAACAAATCAGCTGGAATAAGGCATTGGAGAAGGTTTGAATTTCTCCTGGAAAGTCTATTTTTTTTAAAGGTCGTATTTCCAAGTTGTTAATTTATGAGCTAAATACTAAATAATTTAGCTAATAACCGTTATTGATTGCTATTTTAAACATTATTTCTTTAGTTATTACAGTTACATGTACCTTTGAATATTCTAACAATAGTAAAATAAAAAAAGCTTCATTGCATATATTGTGTAATTGAAAGGAAACCTGAATACAAGAGGATATTAAGTAGAAGCTGAGATTAAAAAACAAGCGCTCATAAGTGCTTGACCGGAATAGTATTTCTTCTTGTAAAATTACAGGAATGCCAATTTAAAAACTGCTGTGATTACAACACATGTAAGCTGAAAGGCTCAGTAGAATGTGGATCGGGAGCGTGCTGTACTTCAAAATGTGAGGTAAGTTTCTGATTTTTATGAAAAGGGAATTGAGCTACGATAATAGAAGCTTGTATTCACTGAACCACGTTGAATTGATAGAAATAACATAGAAGGAATTGAGTGAAATAGAACACAGGGTACAGGAACAAGCACATGTATACAAAGAAATGAACCATAAAATAAGGAAGGCATTTCCGGTTGGTACTAATTAGTCTATAGAGCTGAGATCGCAAAGTTGATTGTGCACTAAATTGTCAAACAAAAAGGGGAATAAACATATATTTCACTATATTAAAAATGAAAATTAGAAACTATTAAAAAGTCATGGTCAAAAATGATAAATGATTAATTGTGAAAAAAATGTAGCATAAATGGAAAACAAAATGTGTAGCATACAGAACATACGACAAACTCCCACAATTAATTAAAAAAAAAAATTTTTTTTTTTAAGTAAAAGGCAAATCACAGACACACACACACACACACAGAGAGGAAAAAGGCCTGTCGTAGCAATTTACAACAAAGAAAAGTACATGTGTTTAATGTGCATACCGACCATTTGCAGTAATTAAGGCAAACATAAATAAAGACAACAATGCAATATTATTCAGCAGCTATCCAAATGGCAATTTTTAAAAACAATGTCAAGTGTTGGCTAAGAAGTAGGGATAGAGGTTTCTTAAGTATAGCTGTAGAATTTTGCATTTCTGTGTAGTCCCTCTGCAGCCCTGGTGGCACAGTGGTTTAAGACCTCGGCTGCTGACCAAAAGGCCTGCAGTTTGAAGCCACCAGCCAGTCCTTGGAAACCCTATGGGGCAGTTCTACTCTGTCCTGTAAGGTCGCTATGAGTCAGAACTGACTCGACGGCAATGGGTATAGTCCCCCTGGTGAGCGATATTCCCGTATGTATTTTAATAGAATATATATTATCATCAAGACAATATCAATTATCATCGGTTTCCTTCTTGTGTGTGTATCTAGAAACATGCACATGCATGGAAAGCTTGGGAACAAATATTAACCACGGATTTTTGTTTTGCAATAGCAAAAAATAGAAACAAACTAAGTATCTGTTCGTATTGGAATGGTTTCAATATTATATATATGGTATAAGAGTTAATAAATATGAACTAAAAATTCATGCACTACTGTGTCCTGTAGGGTCGCTATGAGTCGGAGTTAACTTGGTGGCGACAGATTCTTTTGGTTTAATAGGTGTGAAGTAGTATTTTACTGTGTTTTGAATTTGTGTTTTCCTAATGACTAATGATGTATTTTTTCTCTCTTTTTTTGATTTTTATTGTGCTTTAAGTGAAAGTTTGCAAATCGAGTCGGTCTCTCATATAAAAATTTATATACACCTTACTCTGTTCTCCTACTTGCTCTCCCCCCAATAAGATAGCACACTCCCTCACTCCATTCTCTAACTTCGTGTCCATTCAGCCAGCTTCTGACCCCCTCTGCCCTCTCATCTCCCCTTCAGACAGGAGCTGCCCACATAGTCTCATGTGTCTACTTGCGCCAAGAAGCTCACTTTCACTAGGATCATTTTCTATCCCATAGGGTGGGTTTTGGGTGGGTTAGCCCAGTCCAATCCCTATCTGAAGGGTTGGCTTTGGGAATGGTTCCTGTCTTGGCCTAACAGAAGGTCTGAGGACCATGACCTCCGGGGTCCTTCCAGTCTCAGACAGACCACTAAGTCTGGTGTTTTTAAGAGAATTTAAGGTCTGCATCCCACTGCTCTCCTCTTCCCTCAGGGGTTCTCTGTTGTGTCGCCTGTCAGGGCAGTCATTGATTGTAGCCGGGCACCATCTAGTTCTTTTGGTGAATTTTTCCATCTAAGATCATAGTATATATTTCCATTTTTAAAGTCTTATTTTTTCTTTCATCAGTGTTTTGAAGTTTGCATAACAGAACTGTTGCATAAAATTTGAAAAAATGTGTACCTGAGTATTTTATATATATTCACGTACTGTTGAAAATGTACTTTTTAAATTGTGCTTTAGGTGAAAGTTTGCAGCGCAAGATAATTTCTCATTCAGAAATGTATACACGTGTTGTTTTGTGACATTGGTTGCAATCCCCACAATGTGACAGCGTGCTCCCCCTTTGAACCCCCCAGTTTCCCTGTGTCCATTCGTTCAGTTCCTGTCCCTTCTTGCCTTCTCATCCTGCTTTTGGACAGAAGCTGCCCATTTGGTATCCTATATTTGATTAAGCTAAGAAGCATGAAATACGTTCCTCACTTATGTTATTTTTTTGTTTTATAGACCTGTCTAATCTTTGGCTAAAAAGTGGGCTTTGGGAATGGTTTCTGTTTTGGGTTAGCAGAGCGTACAGAGGCCATAGACTAGGGGGTTCCTCCAGTCTCTTTTAAACCAGTAAGTCTAGTCTTTTTATGTGACTTTGAATTCTGTTCTACATTTTTCTCCTGCTTGTCCAGGACTGTCTGTTATGATCCCTGTCAGGCAGTCATTGGCGGTAGCTGAGCACCATCTAGTTCTTCTGGTCTCAGGTTGGTGCACTCTCTGGTTCGTGTGGTCCTTTAGTCCTTTGGGCTATATATTTTCCTTGTGTCTTTGGCTTTCTTCCTTCTGCTTTGCTATAGGTGGATGGGACCTATAGATATATCTTAGATGGCCACTCCCAGGCTTTTAAGACCCCAGATGCTACTCACCAAAATGGGATATAGAGCATTTTCTTTATAAACTATGTTAAGTCACTTGACCTAGATGTTTCCCAAGGCTATGGTCCTCAGGCCCCAGCACCAGCTGCTCAGTCCTCAAAGTGTTTGGATGTGTCTGTGAAACTTCTATGCTATTGCTTTGGTCCAGTTGTGCTGACTTCCCCTAGATTGTGTGTTGTAATTACCCTTCACTGAGGTTGACACTTGTCTACTATCTAGTTAGTCATTTTCTCTCCTCCTCCCTCTCCACCTTTGTAACCATCAAAGAATGTTTTTTTTTTTTCCTGTGTGTAAGCCTTTTCTTGAGTTCTTATAACAGTGGTGTCATACAACATTTGTCCTTTTGTGACTGGCTTATTTCACTCACCATAATGTCCTCCATGTTCATCCATGTTGCGAGATGTTTTGTGGTTTCATCTTCATTCTTTCTCATTGAATAGTATTCCATTATGGGTATGTACCATAATTTGTTTATCCATGCATCTGTTGATGGACATTTAGGTGGTTTCCATCTTTTTGCTATTGTGAATATTGCTGCAGTGACCATGGGTGTGCATATGTCTATTCGTGTGATGGCTCTTTTGTTATATTCCTAGGAATGGGATTCCTGGATTGTATGGTATTTGTATTTCTAGCTTTTTAAGGGAGCACCATATTGTTTTCCAAAGTAGTTGTACAATTTTGCATTCCCACCAGCAGTACGTAAGAGTTCCAGTCTCCCCACAACCTCTCCAACATTTGTTACTTTTTGTTTTTTGGATTAGTGCCAGCATTGTTGGGGAGAGATGGTATCTCAGTGTAGTTTTGATTTGCATTTCTCTAATGGCTAATGATCGTGAGCATTTCCTCATGTGTTTGTTATCCACGTGAATGTTTTCTTTGATGAAGTGTCTGTTTGTATCATTTGCCCATTTTTTAATTCAATTATTTGTCTATTTTTTGTTGAGAGGTTGCAGTGTCTTGTAGATTTTAAAGACTAGACCCTTATCGGATATGTCATAGTGAAAATAATTTTTTTCCCAGTCTGTAGGTTCTTTTTACTCTTTTGGTGAAGTCTTTTGATGAGCACAAGTGATATTTAGGAGCTCCCAGTTACCTAGTTTCTCTTCTGGTGTTTCAGCATTGTTAGTTATGGTTTGTACAGCATTTATGCCGTGTGGGCCCCTAGCATTATCCCTAATTTTTCTTCCATGATCTTTATCGTTTTAGATTTTATATTTAGGTCTTTGATCCAGTTTCAGTTAGTTTTTGTGTATGGTGTGAGGTATGGGTCCTGTTTTATTTTTTTACAGATGGATATTAAGTTATGCCAGTGCCATTTGTTAAAGACACTGTCTTTTCTCTATTTAATGGACTTTGGGCTTTGTCAGATCTCAGCTGCTCGTAGGTACATGGACTTACGTCTGGGTTCTCCATTCTGTTCCACTGGTCTATGTATCTGTTGTTGTACCAGTACCAGGTTGTTTTGACTACCATGGCTGTATAATAGGTTCTAAAATCAGGTGATGTGAGGCCTCCTACTTTGTTTTTCTTCAGTAATGCTTTACTTATCTGGGGTCTTTTCCTTTTCCATAAAAAGTTGGTGATTTGTTTTTCCATCTTGTTACAAAATGCTGCTGGAATTTGGATCAGGATTCCATTGTATCTGTAGATCACTTTAGGTAGAATTGACATTTTCACAATGTTGAGTCTTCCTACCCATGTTGTTGTTTTGTTGTTAGGTGCCATCGAGTCAGTTCCAACTCATAGCGACCCTATGCACAACAGAACGAAACACTGCCTGGTCCTGCGCCGTTCTTACAGTCATTGTTATATGTTTCTACTTACGTAGGTCTCTTTAGGTTCCTGTAGTAGTGTTTTGTAGTTTTCTTTGTATAGGTCTTTTACGTTCCTAGTTAGATTTATTCCTAAGTACTTTATCTCTTTGGGGGCTATTGTAAATGGTATTGATTTGGTGATTTCCTTTTTGAAGTTCTCTTTGTTGGTGTAGAGGAATCCTACCGATATTTGTATGTTAATCTTGTTTCCTGCAACTTTGCTGAAATCTTCTATTAGTTCCAGTAGTTTTTTGTCGATTCTTTGGGGTTTTCTGTGTATAAGATGATGTCATCTGCAAATAGAGATACTTTACTTTTTCTTTACCAATCTGGATGCCCTTTATTTCTTTATCTAGCCTAATTCCTCTGGCTAGGACTTCCAGCACAACATTGAATAAGAGTGTTGATAACGGGCATCTTTGTCCGGTTCCAGTTCTTCAGGGGAGTGCTTTCAGTCTCTTTCTGATTAGAATGATGTTGGCTGTTGGCTTTGTATAAATGCCCTTTATTATGTTGAGGAATTTCCCTTCTATTCCTATTTTGCTTAGAGTTTTTATCAATAATGGCTGTTGCGTTTTGTCAAATGCCTTTTCTGTACCTATTGATAAGATCATGTGGTTCTTTTGTTTTATTTATGTGGTGGGTTACATTTATTGATTTTCTAAATATTGAACCATCCCTACATACCTGATATGAATCCCATGAGGTCATGATAAGTTATTTTTTTGATATGTTGTTGAATTTTATTAGCTAGAATTTTGTTGAGGATTTTTGTGTCTATGTTCATGAGGGATATTAGTCTGTGTTTTTTTTTGTGGTGTCTTTGCCTGGCTTTGCCATCAGGGTAATGCTGGCTTCATAGAATGAGTATTGGAGTATTCCTTCATTTCTTATTTGGGTTATTTGCTTTCTCTCAAGTTTTTCTGTTGTCAGTGTGACCAATGAATGGTTTGTCCATTTTGTTGATCTTTTCAAAGAACCAGCTTGCGGTATTTTTTTTTTTTTTTTTTTTTTTTAGAAAAGCAAGAAAATAAAGCTTTATTAAAACAGCTAAATGTAACAGCTCTGAACAACACTTTTTAAACGGCACATCTATGGAGTAAGAGACACAAATAAAACCAAAACCAAACCTGTTGCCGTTAAGTCGATTCGTACTCATAATGACCCTACAGGACAGAGAACTAACTACCCCATAGGGTTTTCAAGGAGCGGCTGGTGGATTTGAGCTGCTGACCTTTTGGGTGGCAGCTATAGCTCTTAACCACAATGCCACCAGGGCTCCACACAAGGATAGTCTAATTGGGTACATTTCTGATCAACTGTGAAATTCTAAGTTGCTTACTTCTTTTCCTTTTATGAATTCAAAGAGAAAAATCCATACCACAGTTTCATCTCTCACTTCCTTGATTTGACATTGAAACTGACCCTGTATTGGGCTACAATGTACCCTAGTTAAAGTCCTCCCCAGACTTTCCTGTCTGGCTGGGGCTGAAGTCCAGCCTCTCTCTCTGCCAACACTGGAAGTGTGCAGGGTTACATCTGGCTTCCAGCAGCCACCACCCCTCTGGAGCATCTTTCCACATGGGACAGGACAGGTAACCAGTGCCGCTTATCAGAATGGGCTGATCTGAACAGGTTTAAGGAGGTTTTTATCACAAGAACCTGGAAGGTACCAGAGGCTGCCCCTGGCATACATGGCTGGGGACTGGGTGTGTATGTGTGGGTGGGACAAGGCCCCCTCAGCTGAGGGCCCTGGACCACAGAGCAGGTAGAGGCTGCCTTAGCCCTTCTTGCCTCCCAGGGCTGGGCTTCTTGTGAGGAGCGTCCTTGGGTTGGAGGGGGTCATCGTGGACACTGTGGACGATTCCTGCTTCACTCTGTCCAGGAGGGTCTTCTTGAGGGCAGCTGGGGAGATCTTTTCTTGGTCAGCCATGGACTGTAGCTCCCGTGTTCGGATGCAGGAGGCCTCAACGGCATTGATGAGCAGGGACCGGAAGCCCCCACTCTCCAAGAAGTGCAAGGCGTGGATGGTGGCACCCCCAGGGGAGCAAACATTGTCCTTGAGCTGGCCCGGGTGCTCCTCTGAATCCAGCAGCATCTTGGCAGCTCCCAGCAAGGCCTGGGCCCCTAGTCGGACTGCCAGTCGCTGTGGGAGGCCCATCTTCACCCCTCCATCAGCCAATGCATCCAGGGCCATGAAAGCATAGGCAGGACCACTGCCGCTGAGCCCCGTGACAGCGTCCATCAGGTCCTCCTCCACCTCGGTGCAGAAGCCCACGCTGCTCATGAGCTGCTCCAGGAGGCGCCCGTCCTCCACCAGGGCATGGGTGCCCGTGGCGTACACGGTGGCACCCTCCCGCACCACCACAGGCGTGTTGGTCATGCAGCCAATCACCTTGGGGGCCAACTGGAAAGCCATCAGCTTCTTCTCCATGGAGTTGATGGTGACACCGGCCGCACAGGAGACCACGATGTGCCTGTCCTTGACATCGGCTCCGATCTCATCCAGGATGAAGGCGATGATGTGTGGCTTCACCGCCAGGAACAGGACATCACTGTTGAGCACCGTCTCCTTGTTGCTGCGGGTCAGATGCACACCCAGCTTCCTGAGCGTCGACACCGTGGGCAGATCCACTTCGGGGGAGCTGGCTATTATCTTGTGAGCGGACAAGATGCCTGAGGCCGTGAAGCCGCGCGCCAGCGCACAGGCCGGCTGGCCAGCGCCGATGAAGCCCACGCTCATTGCCCCGGGCGCCTTGTCTCCTGGTCAGCCGCAGGAACCCTGGCAGCGCCGGCCCGGAGGTACTACCGGAAGGGCGGGGAGTGCGGGGACCCAGCAGGCAGTGCGGCCGAGGGAGCCGGAGCCAGCGAGTTCCGGGGCGTTTCCGGGTTGGGGTGGGGCTGGGCTCAGCCCGCGCGGGGCGCCAACACGGGAATACCCGCAGGGCCCCGACGCACCTTCAGCTTGCGGTATTTTTGGCTCTTTCAATTGTTTTTCTACTCTCTATTTCATTTATTTCTGCTCTAATCTTTATTATTTCCTTTCTTCTGGTACCTGAGGGCTTCATTTGCTTCTCTCTTTGTATTTGTTTGAGTTGTAGGGTTAATGTTTTGATTTTGGCCTTTTCTTCTTTTTTAATGTGTGTTCTTATTGCTATAAGTTGACTGCCAAGTCCTGCTTTTGCCGTGTCCCAAAGGTTTTGGTAAGATGTGTTTTTACTCTCATTTGATTTGACTATAACACAGTGGTTTTTAATCAAGGTGTTGTTCAGTTGCCATGTATTTGATTTCTTTCCTTGCTGTTTCTGTGATTGATTTCTGCTTTCAAGACATTAGGATCCGAGAAGATGCTTTGTATAATTTTGATGTTTTGGTTAAGGCTTGCATTGTGGCCTAAAATGTGACCTCTTCTGGAGTATGCTCCATCTGCCTTGGAAAAGAATGCATACTTTCTGCCGTTGGATGGAGTATATATGTCTATGAGATCAAGTTGTTTGATTGTGGCATTTAGATCTTCCGTATCCTTACTGAGTTTCTTTCTAGATGTTCTGTCCTTGGCCGAAAGTGGTATGTTAAAGTCCCCTATTATTATTTTGAAGCTGTTTATTTCTCTTTTCAATGCCGTTAGCTTTTTTTTTTTTTTTTTTATGTATTTTGGAGCCCTGTCATTGGGTGCATATATATTTATTATGGTTATGTCCTCTTGGTGTATTGACCTTTTAATCATTATATACTGTCCTTTATCCTTTATGGTGTATTTTTCCTTAAAGTCTGTTTTATCAGAGATTAGTATCGCCACTTCTGCTCTTTTTTGATTGTTTGCTTGATATACTTTTCCATCCTTTGAGTTTTAGTTTCTTTGTATCTTTGCATCTCTTGTAGACAGCACATAGATGGATCATGTTTTTTTTTATCCATTCTGCCACTCTGTCTCTTTATTGGTGTACCGTTCAGTGTAATTATTGATATATATGAATTTGCTGCTGTCTATTTTATTTTTTGTGGTATTGACAGTTTCTTTGTTCCACTTAATTTTCTGTGCTGAATTCTTTTTGCCTATGTATTTTCTTTTCACGTCTTTTATTATTGTTGATTTTGTGTTTACTGAGTCTTTATGTTCTTCTTCTTTTTTTTATATTGATGAGTAGGTTTTTTAGATTCTTTTGCGATTACCTTGAAATCTACCTTTATTTTCCTAAGTTTAAGCCATTCTTTTATTTCTTGATATTGCCTTAACTTTCTCTCCATATGGAAGTTCTATGACTACACTGTTTATCCCCTCTTTTTTTGTTTTGATGTTGTCATCATTTACATATTGACATCTCGGATTCCCTATTTTCAGTCTTTTAGTTTTGATTTTTTTTTTTGTGAATTCCGTGTCTGCTTTGATAACTGATTGATCTGTCCTGTGTCCTAGTCTTGGATTGTTGTCTGATGTTCATTCTATAACCAGAGGACTCCCTTTAATATTCCTTGTAATTTTGGTCAGGTTTCTACAAATGCCCTTAATTTCTGTTTACCTGAAAATGACCTGATTTTGCCACTGTATTTGAGAGACAGTTTTGCTGGATATATATTACTTGGCTGGCAATTTTTTTTCCTTCAAGGTTTTATATATGTCATCCGATTGCCTTCTTGCCTTCATATTTTCTACTGAGTAGTCAGAATTTAGTCTTATTGGTTCTCCATTGTAGGTACTTTTTGTTTATCCCGAGCTGCTCTCAAGATTCTTTCTTTGTGTTTGGTTTTGGCAAGTTTAATTATGATATGTCTTGCTGGCTTTCTTTTGGGGTCTACCCTGTATGGAATTCGTTGAGCTTCTTGGGTAGATATCTTCTCATCTTTCATGACATTACAGAAGTTTTCTGCCAGCTAACCTTCAGCAATTCTCTCTGTGTTTTCTGTTATTCACTCCCTGTTCTGGTACTCTGATCACTCATAGGTTTTTGTCTTGATAGTATTCCACATAATTTTTAGGCTTTCTTCTTCTTTTTTTCATTCTTTTTTCTGATTTTCCTCAAATAAATTGGGGTCAAAGGGTTTATCTTCAATCTCACTAATTCTGACTTCCATTGTCTCAATTCTGCTTCTATGACCTTCTGTTGAGTTATCTAATTCTGAAAATTTATTGTTAATCTTTTGGGCTTCTAGTTGCTGTATCTATGGTTTCTGTCTGTTCTGCCATTTTGTTCTTGTATTGTCTTCCTTAATTCTTCTATTGCTTTGTATCTGTGTTCCTTGGCTTGGTCTGAATTTTGCCTGATCTGCTGCTTGATCTCTTTATAGTAGTATTTTGAATTATTTATCAGGTAGTTTCATTGCCTTATTTTCCTCCTAAAGGTTTTCTGGTTCTTTATTTTGGTTGCTTGCTGGAGCCATTTTGATTTGTTATTGACTATTGTCTCAGGCATCAGTAAGTTATTATATTTATTTATTGTATTTTTGTTTACTGAGTCCTATATTTTTGTTTTGTTTTGATATGCCCAAGAAGTCTGGGTGTGAAGTTCTTTGGTTTTTGGCTTCAAAGAAACTCTCACATCCTGTCTCCAGGTGGTCAGAGCATCTACTAGGTGTGCGAGCCCAGGAGTCTGTTCACTGTTCTTTCAGGTGTGTGGTTATTCAGGGCACAGGTGTCTGGGTCATCAGTCACCAAGTGTGTGGTGCTGACTCTCACCTATAGTTGCAGGCAGGCGGGGCTCTATGGGGGTGTTTGGAGCAGGCACATGTCTCTGGTTGCAGTGGGAGGCAATGTGTGGGACAAGGCAGGGGGCTGATGGCTACCCCCAGGGGCCTGGATGGAGGGTGTGTCCCTGTCACCTACAGCATGTAGTGAGGGGGTAGGGCAGCTGGTCCTTTGTCTCCCAGTGCCATTGCCTGGAGGGTTTGGGAGACACCACTAATTCTCAGACCCCTGTTGTGGGTGGCTAGATGGAGTGGCTGTCACTGCTGGCCTTCAGAACCCCAGTGTGGGTGGGTAGGACTCCTTCTTAGGGGCAGGGTGGTGTCGAATGTCACAAATCTGCAACTCCCTCTGGCAGCTGCAGAAGAAAATGAGTTTTAGTGTATTCTCTGCTGTTTTATGCTAATGAGGGTATGTGGTATTGAATCAGCCCTCAAGGGACTGGGTGGAAGTGAAGCGTACTGCAAGTCCCTGGACCCCAAATGTCAGTGGTTGGGCAAGGGGGCAGAGCCTCCTGACTGGCCCTGAATTCCCAGCTTAGGGGGTGTGAGGTTGTTGACTTCTGCGGGACTGCTGTCAGAGTGGGATGGGGAATGGGTGAGGGGAAGGGAGTGTTTCTCCACTGTGAAGCTTTGGTGAGGGCAGGGGTTATTTTGTCAGCACACATGGTAAGTTGGAGCTTGCACCTAACTTTAGCAGGTCTGGTGTTGCTCCTGTTTGGTTCTTGAGGTTTGTGCAGATTTGCTGTTTCTTGGCTGCACCAGATGTGGCGGGCCTTGCTTGGGATATTGCTGCTTGCCAGTGCACTGCGCAGACTCAGCTAGCAGGGTGCTGGTGATCCTGTGATCTGTAGTTCCCTCTTTCTGCTGCTTTTGAATTGTCTCTCCTTCCACCTGCCACTCAGTCTGATTCTTAAACTTTGTCTTTGATGATTAAGGTTTCTAGATTTTCATGTATACTCAATTCACTTTTTTTTTTTTTTTTTTCTGGTCTTTGTTGTAAGAGGGACGACATGAAGCATCTGACCATTCTGCCATCTTGGCCCCTCCTTAGAAAATGTACTTTTAAAATTTTTCAATTTTAAAAATGTTCAAGTATATAAGATATGATTGATTTTTGTTTATTGATCTTCTATTTGGTAATTTTGCTAAAATCACTTTTTAATTCTAGGTACGTTTTTTGGGTGTTCTTTGGTAGTCCCGCATTCATGTTTTCTGAGAACACTGTTTTGTTACTTACAATCTGTATTTTTCCCCCTTATCTTATGGAACTGGTTAACACCTACATATGATATTGAATAGGAATGGTGAGAACAGATATCCTTACCTTGGTTCTGATTGTAAAGGGAAAGCATTCAGTCTTATACCATCTAGTATGATGCTACTTGGAGGGTTTCTATTACTTGTAGTTATCCTTTATCAAGTTGAGGGAGTTCCTTTTTATTTTTACTTTCCTGATAGTTTTTACTATGAACGAATATTGAATTAGGTCAAAAACATTCTCTGCATCTCTACATGATCCCCCACCCAAAACCCACTGCCACTGAGTCAATTCCAACTCATATCAACCCCATAGGGTTTACAGGGCTGTAAATCTTTAACAAAGCAGACTGCCACATCTTTCTCCTGTGGAGCCACTGGTGGTTTCGAACTGCCAATCTTTTGGTTAGTAGATGGTTAGAACTAGCAATTGAAATTATGCAGTCTGGCTCCTGGGTTTCTCCAAGAAGAAAAAAAGTAGAAGGTATGTTTTTCCTATTTCAAAGAACAGGTATGTTTAATCTGTGCAGTCCCCCACCCACACACTGATTGAGTGAGATGGCCTCCCAGTGTAGAATACAAAGCAGTTAGGCTCTTGAAAACTCATAAGGGATCCTTTCCTGCCCTTGAGAAAGTAAATATTCTCCAGACCTCACAGTGAATAGATCCCTGATTTGTCTTTCATAGAACTCACCACCTTGGGAACTCTGTGATTCCCTCAATTATCAATAATCAGGAAGCAATTGATAAGAAAGGTTATTCACAGAACATAATTTTCTTTCTTTTTTCCTCCTAGCTATCAATAGCAGGTACTCCATGTAGAAAGAGTGTTGATGAAGAATGTGATTTTACAGAGTATTGCAATGGAACTTCTAGTAATTGTGTTCCTGACACTTATGTATTGAATGGCCATATGTGCAAGTCAGGAACTGCATATTGTTATAACGGAAGATGCCAAACTACCGATTATCAGTGTGCTAAAGTATTTGGAAAAGGTATTGCCATCTCTTATATGTTTCTTTTATATTAAATTCAAAGTCTTCTGTAGATTATAATACATACTGTAAAACTCTAGAAATTGAAGAACATGAATCCTAAGCTCAATAAAAATTAAATTTGAATTAAATAGTTTTGGTTTTGATAGGAACATTTGAGATTATCCAGGATAGGACTATGTATTTATAGTCTCAATATTTAATTTTTTTGTTTTTGGTAGTTAGCTACCTGGCCAAAAACCCATGCTTACCATTCATAATTTATATAAAAATTGAAGTACTAAGTTAGTACATTCTGAAATCTGAGTTTTCTTTTACACTTCAATTTAATGATGTAGTTTTAATGACATTAAAAAAAAACACTGAGTGAATTTTATTCGAGTATATACATTTTTCCTCAATAAATAAAAATTACTAGTATAACAGTAGTCATATGCCACCTGATCAAAAGTCATTTCTATGTTTTCTTTTCAAACAGCTGTTGAGAGTAACTTAAAGAAGACACACATATCTGCTTATTTTTTCCCCTAGAAATTATTCGTAATAACCCAATATAATCTTGTATTTTTAGATGAATTAAATTTGAATAGATTAAATTACGTAATGAAATGCATTAGAATGTAATATTTGCTGACTGAATAAAGACAGGCAGCATAATAGTAAGTTTAGGTTACTTACGTGTGGTAATTAAGGAGTTTGGTTAGTACCAAATGACATGGTATGTGGTTCTTGTTGTCTTCTTAATTATTTGAAACTTGTTTTTAGTAACAAGTTTTAGATTAAATGATTTACCTAAAATTTATCCATAACTGCAGAGGTATGATCTCTTGAATCACAGGTCAGTGCTATTTTCTGTAAGCTATGTTTTCATAATCTGTGGCAATGCTTGTTTTTATTTGAAAATATTATTTGTCATTATCACAGTAACTTATGATCAGGGATTAATACATAATTTAAAATACAATTAAATATTACATTTTGTAAGATCCATTAAAGAGAGTTTAAGTCATACTCCTTTTTTTCTAATAAAAATTGTTTTACCCATAATTGAGTTTCCTGATACTTGAATCTTTATGAGTTCCCATTGAAATAAGGATGTTTAAGAAATACTCTTAACCTAAATTGGCCAAAAATGTGATCTTTTAATGCAATTTATTTATTCATTAGGCTCAATTTCAATACAGGCACTTTCCCTGTTTTTATTCCACAAATTTACAAGTTGCCGTGGAGTAAATTCTTACTCATGGTGACCCTGTGTCGTTAGAGTAGAACTGTGTTCCATAGCGTTTTCAGTGACTGATTTTTTTGGATGTAGGTCAAAAGGTCTTTCTTCCAAGGTGTACTCAAACCTCCAACCTTTCAGTTAGCAGCCAAGCACATTAACATTTTGTACCACCAGGGACTCCATGTTTCAAATACCATAGGACAAAAGGCTGCTCTTAAAGTAGTCTACATGTGAGACATATGAATTAACAAGTATTTGATTCAATGTTATATGCTTTCTTTAAATGAATTAAAAAAAATTTTAAAGTTAGTGTGGAAAGATAAGTAGATGTGTCCATCAAAAAAATGTGTACTGAGTTTCCATGTACACTGGGCCATTAGTAAGCCAGAAGTTGAGCAGTCGCATGTTTGATGTATTCATGAAATTTACATTCAAGAGACAAAGATAGTTAATAAATATAATAAACACAAACAAAATAGAAAACTTCCAGTTTCACAAAGTACAGTAAAAGAAAAGAAAATAGAATGCTGGAAGACAGACAAGGAGACTACCAGTAGATGTCATCAGATAGGCTCTAGCTGTCAGCCCCTTCAGAATTTGTCTCAGCTGGACAGAGACACCCTGCCCAAGGATACACCCTACCCAAGACAGCACATATACAACGATTAATTGAGATAGGGGTGTAAAGGCCTGCCTATTTTGGCCCAATCAGGCACCCTCTGGCAGGCTATTTATGTTCCAAAGCTACCTCTGGGGTTGGCTAAGTATTTTCGGGGCCTGCATCTGAGTTTGACTTCTCTCTTTGCCCTATCCTGCTTCCTCCACCTCACTTCCAGAGGTTCTGATCCCTAATAAATATCCTGCACGTCAAACTTCACGTTCATGCCGACTTCTAGAGACCCAACCTCTAACAGTTAGTACTGAGAGTGGTGTGAGAAAACAGCTAATAAGGCTAGTTTTCAGAACTAAATCACCCACGTCCAGGCTGTCAGTGAGGGCTCCATCACTGGTGGAATTCGTGGCACACTCACTGGGTGAAATGAAATAATGTACTAGTGAAAGAGAATGCAGTTGCTGGGGCAATTGAAAAGTATGGAGGAAACAGTAATTATAAGGATAATGTGACTGGCTAGGAAGCCCTGGTGGTATAGTGGTTAAGTGCTAAGGCTGCTAACCAAGAGGTCGGCAGTTCGAATCCTCCAGGTGCTCCTTGGAAACTCTATGGTGCAGTTCTACTCTGTCCTATAGGGTCGCTATGAGTCGGAATCGACTCGACGGCAGTGGTTTTTGGTTTTGGGTGATTGGATAGATATTGCTAAGCATCATTGAAACCTGGCGGGTGGAGGATGGGCATTTGAATTCAAAGTGTGAAGTCTGGAGGGACCATCCAGTTAATTTATGAAGGGCCTCTCATCACCTAAAAAAGAGGGTTAGAAAAAGCTGAGGAATTAATTGTGAGGTTGAAGGAACTCCAGAGAAGTTTAAATCCCAAACAATAAGGTCTGTTTTGCAAGAATTAAGGTTCAATTTGGGGGAAAAATGGGACTGCAGCTCTTGGGATGGAGACAGTTGCAAATTTGTCCCCCTTAATTTTGTATCTCTAGATGTCTCTCAAAGTTCTTAACCTGTAGCCATGTCCCAGCCGCCTTTCACCATTCCCCTCCTATTAAGAATGGAGTAAGTACATTTCCCTTGCTTGAAGATAATGCAGAAGACTGTTGTTCATAACGCAACTTGTATTCTTGTCCAGATCTACCTCCTTCCCCTCCTGGCCAAACTGGCTGAAAATTAGGGCTAAGGCACAATGTAAAAGAGCCATGGATGTGCTGAGCCTGATAAGGGAGTGAAGAACCTATACCCCAAATGAGCTTAGGTCCTAGCCAGCAAGCAGTTATTGCCAGGAGAAAGGGAGTACAGGTGGGACTGAATTATGAGAGTGTTTTATCATAAGATTGGATAGGGAGGAGTTTATTGTTTTGAGAGCACTTTCAAGATACAGGATTTAATACCATGGCAAGGATCCTAGAAGGTGGTATAAACTTTCTACTGGAATGGCTTCCGTGATGGCCCACTCTTGAGTGAGGTGGAAAGTAGGAGAGGTTTTGTAGCATATCCAGGATGGAATGCCAGTAGGCCTTCCCCTGGTATCAAAAAAAAAAAGAAGATCCTATAATATTATAATATTAGACATGTACGTTGTGAGAAAAGATCTATGTGGTGTTTATAGCAAGTTTCTGTGGGAGAATGATAGCACAAGTCCTCTGGGGTTCTAGAGCAAGGCCATGCTATCTAAAGTGGTGAGTTATACCACCTTGGAGAACACTCTGGGCATATTACTGGGTCTGGTAGAGATGGAGAATCTGACTTTGAGGCACAAAGTGACCAGATATTCAGGGCTTTTCATCATGAACTTGGTTCTGTCAGATCCACTAAGTTATATGGTTAAATAGATGGAAGTTATTTATCTGGGATCAAGCACCAGCAAAAAGAGAGAGCAGAAGAAAATTTAACGAGCCAGAAACCCAGAGCAGTATGTCTTTATTCACTCTCTCAGCTCAACTCACACCTATGGATACACGGAATTTCATTATTACCAGTTAACATAAGAGGAAAGAGCCTGAAGCTTGTTTTACATATGGGTTGACTCAGTAACTGGTTATAACCCCAAAATGGACAATAGCTCTACTGCAGTCTCACTTGCAAGTGGCTTTGAAAGACATTAACCAGCTGGTAATCCACTTTCTATGGAAAGAGAAGTAATCAGAGGTTATGATACAGATGCACTCATGGGCAGCGATAGAGAGCCCAGCTGGTTGGTGAGCAGCCCGAATGTGAAAAGATTAGAAGATTAAGAGCAGGAGTTCTGGGTTATAAATTTGTGTTTAGACACACAAGACTCCCTGGCTGGCATAAAGTTTAAGCACTTGACTACTAGCCAAAAAATTGACAGTTTGAATATACCCATAGGCACCTTGGAAGACGGGCCTGGTGATCTGCTTCCAAAAGGCCACAGCCTTGAAAACCACATGGAACAGTTCTACTCTGCACACATGGGGTTGCCATGAGTTGGAATCGACTTAATGGTAACTAACAACACATTGGACATATGGCAATGGACAAGAAACATGAAACTCTTTATGTTAATCTACAAGGTTAACATCCACCAAAAAGCATCCACCATGGAAGAGACACAAAACAGCCAAGTGGTCATAAAGACTTGGCCAGTTTACATCACCCAGCATCTGTCATTGGCCATTCCAGTGTCTGCAGGATGGTCACATTTCTTGGCTTTCTCTATTTCCTTCCCTTCTTGCTTCTGACATAGCCGGTTCCCAACCCCCGCCCCGCCCTCCCTGAATTTAGCTCATCTCTTCTTGAGTATTTGCACAACCTCATCAAATGCAGCCAGGAGTAACCAAGACACATTGTTTCCTTACCTTTTTGTCTAAGGCAACAAGTTCATTAAAGTCATTATCACCCTTCAAATTATTGAGAAGATAATTTCACCACTGAGAAGCATAAATTACTCTCCTTTTAGCCTCTGATAATAGTTTTCTCACCACCTATGCCAGGCTCCAATGCCAATGCCACTTTTAGGCCTTTTTTTACAGTAGCACTCCACTTTTAGGTACCAATTTCTATGTTTAATGAACTGCAAACAACTCCTAAATCTCTGAGGTTTACGTATCTAACACAGCTATTTAGCAACTTCGCGTCCTTGCACCCAGACTGACAGGTGAGTTTCTACCTAAAAGATACCACATTAGAAGACAAAGAGAACAATGTACTGACTCCGAAGGTTTCTGCTGTAAGTGACCTACTTTGAATCTTTTATTTTATGTAGCAGAGCAATTCACAAGATCAAGACTGATAACCATTGGGAGAGGAAGTACCATATCTCCCAGGAAGGAGTAGCAAATTGTTTTTAACAATAACATAATTGCTGGAATCATTGTAAACCTTTTCTGTTTTATGCTAGATAATTTTTTCTTTCTACTTGAATTTAGAGGTGCACAGGAAAACAAAAGCATGATAAGCAGTTAAAGATCATAATTGTTTTGATTTGGAAATAAAATTTTTGTTAGCCTTTTATTGAAAAACATTTTCTTTTGAATTCAGAATGATGATTTAACTGACACGTTTGTATTTTAAGGTGCTAAAAGTGCCCCACTTGCCTGTTTTGAAGAAGTTAATCCTCTGCGTGATAGATCTGGAAACTGCAGTTTTAAAAATTCACAGTCATTACCTTGTGAAAAGAAGTACGTATGTATGTTTGTTATATATATATATATATATATGATTGTTTTATTGAGTTGAAAATTATATATTTCATGTCAAGAGAAACTAAATAGTGTTAATTGTATAACAGGAAAATATTTTCATATACCACTGTTTTTGTTTTTCCTCTTTGCAATTGAGGATTTTTTTTCCTTAATTTTCCTTGATATGTTTCTAATGATGAGACTAGACTAAAAGAAGATTGATGCTTATTACCAAAGGTACGCAGTGTGTACAAACTGGCAAAAAATCACAAACTCTTGCTCTACATTGGGTAATAAATTGAGTTTTGTGTTAAATTTGTAAATGGCAGTAATCTGAGAGCAAGTTTTGATTTTTAAGAAATGAGATTGTTGAGGAGAAGAAGGTTTTCATTTTTTATTTTATTTGTTTCTGAAACTTTGATATGTAAGTCAGGGAAGTACATATCAGTAGTTAATTTGGAATATTGAAATACACTTTTACTATAAGCCATAGAATAAAAGGATTCATGAAATCTAATAAAAGAAGTTCCTATGAAATGTTCAAGAGAAGAATACTCTCTCTGTTAAAGCAAAGCAAAGAGATTTATTGAGGGTAATACATTTCTCAAATTGGGGAAACACAGGGCAGAGAGGAATCTACCATGTGCTCCAAAGCATGGAGGGAGTGGTATGCCTTTTATAGTAAATGTGGGAAGGAGAAGTTCATGATGGTCACATGGTCACAAGGTGAGTACATCATCAGAAACTACCTTCTTCCTAGAACATCTTGAGTTCTCCTATAATCATATTCATGCCCCCACTCTTATTTACTAAGAGCTGCTAAACCACATTCCTGACCCCCACCCTTTTTTGACAACGAGTCATCTTGGGGCAAGACCCAGGCCAGTTAAGCAAGATGATTGATGGGGGAAAGGTCTTCTGATTCCATCCAGCTAGAGGCCCATGGCCATATGCATATGAATGGGAAGAAGTCAAAGTTACATTCTCAGGAATGCAGAAGTAGGAGTCTATAACAAGATGGAGTTTTGATTCAGACCTCATGTCAGTCATTTTATTATGCCAAGTGCTTCAGTTTTGGAGATTTGCTAGCACACCCATAACAAATCCTCTTTAACCTAACTCACTGGGACAAGGAAAAGGGAAGGTGAAAGAACCCTGAGAATTAGCAAATGTGACTTACATTTAAACTAGGTTTTATCTGAGATGACAATAGTACATGGATTTGCCTCAAATAGAATCACTACATGAGACTGGATTTGAATAACAAGAATCATCTGTTCTAAGTATACTGTGATCTAGTCTCAGAAATAAAAAAAAGTATTACAAGAATTCAAGTCAAAAACAGATACTTTGAGAGTATGCACAATGGAGGAAGAGTTTTGTACTCCATAGTCATACCACAGAGATCTAGCATGCAAGACTGGTTGAGCTAAGAATCAAGAAGAATTATGCCGAAGGGCAGAAAAGTTTGGAAGGAGATTTAGGTTTTGGCTCCCAGCCTCATTTTAATCCTCACTTCTCAATGCCATTAAGCTTGTTGTTGTTAGCAGCCATCAAGTCGACTTGGATTCATGATGATCTTATTCATGGTCCATAAGATCACCATGAATCCAAGTCAACAAAAGATGTTGCCTGGTCTTGAGTCATTCTCACAGTTGCCAGCATGTTTGAATCCACTGTTGTGACTATTGTGCCAATCTTTTTCACTGAGGGTCTCCTTTACCCTCACTGGCCCTCTACTTCACCAAACATAATGTCCTCCTCTAGTGACTGATCCCTCATAATAATGCATCCAAAGCGACTGAATAGGAGAGTGTTCTGTTGTGATCCATAGGGTTCTCAGTGGCTAATTTTTGGAAGTAGATTGCCAGGCCTTTCTTCCTAGTCTGTCTTAATATGGAAGCTCCACAGAAACCTATCCACAATGGGCAACCCCACTGGTATTTGAAATGCTGGTGGCAGAGCTTCCAGTGTCATAGCAACATGCAAGCCCCCACAGTATGACGAACTAACAGATGAGTGGTGGCCTATTAAGCTAAACCCTTGATATTAGGCCTAAAATGCTCTTTAGGATTAATGGATGAAATTTCCTAAGGGGAGACTTTTGGGGAAGTAACTAAGAACAATTTTGTTTCCATTGAGAATAAGATTTGATAGATTTGGGTTCTTTCAAGAGTGAGATGTGATAAACATTATTTTCCCTGACCTAGCCTGGAAATCTTGTACACCTTTGAGTTTAAGTGGCTAGATAAGATGTCTATGGGGTAAATCTTCAGTTTTCTTGTGGCATAGAGGGCATCTAAGAGTTCCTAAATTCTCAAGAGAGGAATGTAAAAGTGTTGGGAATATCAGTATATTGGAGGAAGCTTAGGATCAGAATAAACATTTGGTGTAGTACAGAGATACAAGCGATCATGGCAGGGACCACAGGCATAACCAGAAGGGGGTCAACTTATGCAAAAATAGCAAATGCAATTAGCTACTCTCAGCATATACCAGGTAACAAGTGACCAGACCAGCCAAGCTATATTGAAGTGGGGACAGGTGGTGAATTCTCCTCGAGAACGTGCTAAAATGTGATGGGTACTCCAGGACAACTGGAAGCTAAAAAAACAAAGTTGACTTTCGTTATAGGACATCAACTTAAGTTTGTACATCTAAGTTCAGTGGATACATTCCGATTTTGCTACAATGCTAATTGTTTGGATTATATTCAGTTGTTGTGCACCATAAAATAGTGTTATTTTGGATTTCCCTTTTTTAACTTAACATCAATTAAACAATGTTTATGTTTTTATCCATGTAATTCTCACTTGAAATCTGGCATCATTAAACGACTTAATAGTAAGGAACTTTCTTTTACTTTTCAGGGATGTTCTCTGTGGAAAATTAGCTTGTGTTTGGCCACATGAGAATACTTATAAAAATGATATTCAATCTATAGTCTATTCATATATTCAAGGTCATGTATGCATATCCATGACCACCGGGTCATCAGTGAGCTCAGACGGAAGGGATTATGCCTATGTGGTGGATGGTACTGTGTGTGCTCCACAAATGGTAATAAAATATGTTATTTTATCTTTAGCTGTGTCACATTATGTTAATGATAAGATACTATACTCCGTGATGACTATCAGAGTCATACTGCATGGATTTGAACCTGGTGCTGCTACTTAGTTCCCATATGATATTGAAAAGAGATAATTAAACTAAGCATAAGATATCCAAGGGCATTGTTTGACCTGTCACCAGTCCTAATGTTTGAAGTTTTTCATGTCTTTAAGCACACAATTCCACTGGCTGATGATTTTTATTTTTTTTAGATCTTTGAAATCTGATAGCATTAAAATCATAAGATTCTAATACTGAGTTTTAATTTTTCACTGTTTCGTGAGCTTAGATATTTCTTAAATCATCTGCTTATAAGTGTGATCAAAACATACCTGTGAGAAGATGGAAAAAACAAAACAATAAATTTGTATTAGGAAAACACAGCACTAGTGCATATACAAGTTCATATATATATGCTTTTATGTATACATATGAGCACTTACACTCATGTAGTCATAAAATAAAGTGAGGACAAAAATGGTTCAGAGTCTTAATTAGTTAATACAGAAATATGAGGGCAGACACTCCAGAAAACACAGTAATATAAGACATCTGAGATTTAAAGCAGCAATCATAAATCAGTGTCTTGAATTTAAATGGCATTCAGGACTTACTGTTTAATTAATAATAAAAACAAAAACCTTGACGTCGTAGAGCAATTAGCAAATTACTAATTAGCAAATCTGGAATAAGTAATCCTAATCCCTTGGGAGACTTACTTGCTGTGGTTGTTGTTGTTGTTAGGTGTTGTTGTTGGCCCCAACGCATAGCAAAACCCCATGCACAATGGAAAAAAACACTGCTTGGTCCTGTGCCATTCTCACAACCGCTGTTATGCTTGAGCCCATCGTTGAAGCCACTGTGTCAATCCATTCATTGAGAGTCTTCCTCTTTTTTGCTGACCTTCTACTCTACCAAGCATTATGTCCTTCTTCAGGGACTGGTTCCTCCTGATAACATGTCCAAAGAATGTGAGATGAAATCTCACCATCCTTGCTTCTAATGAGCATTCTGACTGTACTTTTTCCGGGAAAGATTTGCTCATTCTTCTGGCATTCCATTGTATATTCAATATTCTTCGCCAACACCATAATTCAAAGGCATCGATTATTCTTTGGTCTTCCTTATTCATTGTCCAGCTTTCACATGCATATGAGACGATTGAAAACATCATGGGTTGGGTCAGGAACACTTTGGTTCTTAAAGTGGCATTTTTTTTTAAATTAACTTTTATTAAGCTTCAAGTGAACATTTACAAATCCAATCAGTCTGTCACATGTAAGTTTACATACATCTTACTCCCTTCTCCCACTTGCTCTCCCATTATTGAGTCAGCCCTTTCAGTCTCTCGTTTCGTGCCAATTTTGCCAGCTTCCCTCTCTCTCTATCTTCCCATCCCCCCTCCAGTCAAGAGTTGCCAACACACTCTCAAGTGTCCACCTGATCCAATTAGCTCACTCTTCATCAGCGTCTCTCTCCCCCCCGCTGACCAGTCCCTTTCATGTCTGATGAGTTGTCTTCGGGGATGGCTTCTGTCCTGTGCCAACAGAAGGTCTGGGGAGCATTGCCGCCGGGATTCCTCTAGTCTTAGTCAGACCATTAAGTATGGTCTTTTTATGAGAATTTGGGGTCTGCATCCCACTGATCTCCCGCTCCCTCAGGAGTTGTCTGTTGTGCTCCCTGTCAGGGCAGTCATCGATTGTGGCCGGGCACCAACTAGTTCTTCTGGTCTCAGGATGATGTAGGTCTCTGATTCATGTGGCCCTTTCTGTCTCTTGGGTTCTTAGTTGTCGTGTGACCTTGGTGTTCTTCATTTTCCTTTGCTCCAGGTGGGTTGAGACCAATTGATGCATCTTAGATGGCCGCTTGTTAGCATTTAAGACCCCAGACGCCACATTTCAAAGTGGGATGCAGAATGTTTTCATAATAGAATCATTTTGCCCATTGACTTAGAAGTCCCCTCAAACCATGTTCCCCAGACCCCCGCACTTGCTCCACTGATCTTTGAAGCATTCATTTTATCCTGGAAACCTCTTTGCTTTTAGTCCAGTCCAGTTGGGCTGACCTTCCATGTATTGAGTGTTATCTTTCCCTTCACCCAAAGCAGTTCTTATCTACTGATTGATCAATAAAAAACCCTCTCCCTCCCTCCCTCCCTGCTTCGTAACCACAAAAGTATGTGTTCTTCTCAGTTTATACTATTTCTCAGGATCTTATAATAGTGGTCTTATACAATATTTGTCCTTTTGCCTCTGACTCATTTCGCTCAGCATAATGCCTTCCAGATTCCTCCATGTTATGAAATGTTTCAGAGATTCGTCACTGGTCTTTATCGATGCGTAGTATTCCATTGTGTGAATATACCACAATTTATTTACCCATTCATCCGTTGACGGACACCTTGGTTGCTTCCAACTTTTTGCTATTGTAAACAGAGCTGCAATAAACATGGGTGTGCATATATCTGTTTGTGTGAAGGCCCTTGTATCTCTAGGGTATATTACGAGGAGTGGGATTTCTGGGTTGTATGGTAGTTCTATTTCTAACTGTTTAAGATAACGCCAGATAGATTTCCAAAGTGGTTGTACCATTTTACATTCCCACCAGCAGTGTATGAGAGTTCCAATCTCTCCGCAGCCTCTCCAACATTTATTATTTTGTGTTTTTTGGATTAATGCCAGCCTTGTTGGTGTGAGATGGAATCTCATCGTAGTTTTAATTTGCATTTCTCTAATGGCTAATGATGGGGAGCATTTTCTCATGTATCTGTTGGCTGCCTGAATATCTTCTTTAGTGAAATGTGTGTTCATATCCTTTGCCCACTTCTTGATTGGGTTGTTTGTCTTTTTGTGGTTGAGTTTTGACAGAATCATGTAGATTTTAGAGATCTGGCGCTGATCTGAGATGTCATAGCTGAAAATTCTTTCCCAGTCTGTAGGTGGTCTTTTTACTCTTTTGGTGAAGTCTTTAGATGAGCATAGGTGTTTGATTTTTAGGAGCTCCCAGTTATCTGGTTTCTCTTCATCATTTTTGGTAATGTTTTGTATTCTGTTTATGCCCTGTATTAGGGCTCCTAGGGTTGTCCCTATTTTTTCTTCCATGATCTTTATCGTTTTAGTCTTTATGTTTAGGTCTTTGATCCACTTGGAGTTAGTTTTTGTGCATGGTGTGAGGTATGGGTCCTGTTTCATTCTTTTGCAAATGGATATCCAGGTATGCCAGCACCATTTGTTAAAAAGACTATCTTTTCCCCAATTAACTGACACTGGGCCTTTGTCAAATATCAGCTGCTCATACATGGATGGATCTATGTCTGGGTTCTCAATTCTGTTCCATTGGTCTATGTGCCTGTTGTTGTACCAGTACCAGGCTGTTTTGACTACTGTGGCTGTATAATAGGTTCTGAAATCAGGTAGAGTGAGGCCTCCCACTTTGTTCTTCTTTTTCAGTAATGCTTTGCTTATCCGGGGGTTCTTTCCCTTCCATATGAAATTGGTGATTTGTTTCTCTATCCCCTTAAAATATGACATTGGAATTTGGATCGGAAGTGCGTTATATGTATCGATGGCTTTTGGTAGAATAGACATTTTTACTATGTTAAGTCTTCCTATCCATGAGCAAGGTATGTTTTTCCACTTAAGTATGTCCTTTTGAATTTCTTGTAGTAGAGCTTTGTAGTTTTCTTTTACATCCTTGGTAAGATTTATTCCTAAGTATTTTATCTTCTTAGGTGCTACTGTGAATGGTATTGATTTGGTTATTTCTTCTTCGGTGTTGTTTTTGTTGATGTAGAGGAATCCAAGTGATTTTTGTATGTTTATTTTATAACCTGAGACTCTGCCAAGCTCTACAATTAGTTTCAGTAGTTTTCTGGAGGATTCCTTAGGGTTTTCTGTGTATACGATCATGTCATCTGCAAATAGTGATAGCTTTACTTCCTCCTTGCCAATCCGGATACCCTTTATTTCTTTGTCTAGCCTAATTGCCCTGGCTAGGACTTCAAGTACGATGTTGAATAAGAGCGGTGATAAAGGGCATCCTTCTCTGGTTCCCGTTCTCAAGGGAAAGGCTTTCAGGTTCTCTCCATTTAGAGTGATATTGGCTGTTGGCTTTGCATAGATGCCCTTTATTATGTTGAGGAATTTTCCTTCAATTCCTAGTTTGGTAAGAGTTTTTATCATAAATGGGTGTTGAACTTTGTCAAATGTCTTTTCTGCATCAATTGATAGGATCATGTGGTTTTTATCTTTTGTTTTATTTATGTGATGGATTACATTAATGGTTTTTCTGATATTAAACCAGCCTTGCATACCTGGTATAAATCCCACTTGATCAAGGTGAATTATTTTTTTGATATGTTGTTGGATTCTATTGGCTAGAATTTTGTTGAGGATTTTTGCGTCTATGTTCATGAGGGATATAGGTCTATAATTTTCTTTTTTTGTAATGTCTTTACCTGGTTTTGGTATCAGGGAGATGGTAGCTTCATAGAATGAGTTGGGTAGTATTCCGTCTTTTTCTATGCTTTGAAATACCTTCAGTAGTAGTGGTGTTAACTCTTCTCTGAAGGTTTGGTAGAACTCTGCAGTGAAGCCGTCCGGGCCAGGAATTTTTATTGTTGGAAGTTTTTTGATTACCGTTTCAATCTCTTTTTTTGTTATGGGTCTATTTAGTTGTTCTACTTCTGAATGTGTTAGTTTAGGTAGGTAGTGTTTTTCCAAGAATTCATCCATTTCTTCTAGGTTTTCAAATTTGTTAGAGTACAATTTTTCGTAGTAATCTGAAATGATTCTTTTAATTTCATTTGGTTCTGTTGTGATGTGGTCCTTCTCGTTTCTTATTCGGGTTATTTGTTTCATTTCCTGTATTTCTTTAGTCAGTCTGGCCAATGGTTTATCAATTTTGTTAATTTTTTCAAAGAACCAGCTTTTGGCTTTGTTAATTCTTTCAATTGTTTTTCTGTTCTCTAATTCATTTAGTTCAGCTCTAATTTTTATTATTTGTTTTTTCTGGTGCCTGAGGGGTTCTTTTGTTGCTCACTTTCTATTTGTTCAAGTTGTAGGGACAGTTCTCTGATTTTGGCTCGCTCTTCTTTTTGTATGTGTGCATTTATCGATATAAATTGGCCTCTGAGCACTGCTTTTGCTGTGTCCCAGAGGTTTTGATAGGAAGTATTTTCATTCTCGGTGCATTCTATGAATTTCCTTATTCCCTTCTTGATGTCTTCTATAACCCAGTCTTTTTTCAGGAGGGTATTGTTCATTTTCCAAGTATTTGATTTCTTTTCCCTAGTTTTTCTGTTATTGATTTCTAGTTTCATTGCCTTGTGGTCTGAGAAGATGCTTTGTAATATTTCGATGTTTTGGACTCTGCAAAGGTTTGTTTTATGACCTAATATGTGGTCTATTCTAGAGAATGTTCCATGTGCACTAGAAAAAAAAGTATATTTTGCAGCAGTTGGGTGGAGAGTTCTGTAGAAGTCAATGAGGTCAAGTTGGTTGATTGTTGTAAGTAGGTCTTCCGTGTCTCTATTGAGCTTCTTACTGGATGTCCTGTCCTTCTCCGAAAGTGGTGTGTTGAAGTCTCCTACTATAATTGTGGAGGTGTCTATCTCACTTTTCAGTTGTGTTAAAATTTGATTCATGTATCTTGCAGCCCTGTGATTGGGTGCATAAATATTTAATAGGGTTATGTCTTCCTGATCAATTATCCCTTTTATCATTATATAGTGTCCTTCTTTATCCTTTGTGGTGGATTTAAGTCTAAAGTCTCTTTTGTCAGAAATTATTATTACCACTCCTCTTCTTTTTTGCTTATTGTTTGATTGATATATTTTTTTCCATCCTTTGAGTTTTAGTTTGTTTGTGTCTCTAAGTCTAAGGTGTGTCTCTTGCAGGCAGCATATAGATGGATCGTGTTTCTTTATCCAGTCCGTGACTCTCTGTCTCTGTATTGGTGCATTTAGTCCGTTTACATTCAGCGTAATTATACATAAATAAGTTTTTAGTGCTGTCATTTTGATGCCTTTTCATGTGTGTTGTTGGCCATTTCATTTTTCCACATACTTTTTTGTGCTGAGACGTTTTTCTGAGTAAATTGTGAGATCCTCTTTTTCATAATGTTTGACTTTATGTTAGTTGAGTCGTTACGTTTTTCTTGGCTTTTGTCTTGAGTTATGGAGTTGATATTCCTTTTTGTGGTTACCTTATTATTTACCCCTATTTTTCTAAGTAAAAACCTAAGTTGTATCGCTCTATATCGCCTTGTATCACTCTCCGTCTGGCAGTTCAATGCCTCCTGTTTTTAGTCCCTCGTTTTGATTATTGTGATCTTTTACCTATTGACTTCCATGATTCCTTGTTATGTGTATTATTTTATTTATTTATTTATTTTTTAGAATTAATGTTAATTTGTTTGTTTTTGTGCTTTCCCTATTTGAGTTGATATCAGGACGTTCTGTTTTGTGACCTTGTATTGTGCCGGTACCTGATATTATTGGTTTTCTGACCAAACAATCTCCTTTAGCATTTCTTGTAGCTTTGGTTTGGTTTTTGCAAATTCTCTAAACTTGTGTTTATCTGTAAATATCTTAATTTCGCCTTCATATTTCAGAGAGAGTTTTGCTGGATATATGATCCTTGGTTGGCAGTTTTTCTCCTTCAGCGCTCTGTATATGTCATCCCATTCCCTTCTTGCCTGCATGGTTTCTGCTGAGTAGTCAGAACATATTCTTATTGATTCTCCCTTGAAGGAAACCTTTCTTTTCTCCCTGGCTGCTTTTAAAATTTTCTGTTTATGTTTGGTTTTGGCCAGTTTGATGATAATATGTCTTGGTGTTTTTCTTTTTGGATCAATCTTAAATGGGGTTCAATGAGCATCTTGGATAGATATCCTTTCGTCTTTCATGATGTCAGGGAAGTTTTGTGTCAGGAGTTCTTCAACTATTTTCTCTGTGTTTTCTGTCTCCCCTCCCTGTTCTGGGACTCCAATCACTCGCAAGTTATCCTTCTTGATAGAGTCCCACATGATTCTTAGGGTTTCTTCATTTTTTTTAATTCTTTTATCTGATTTTTTTTTCAGCTATATTGGTGTTGATTCCCTGGTCCTCCAGATGTTCCAGTCTACATTCTAATTGCTCGAGTCTGCTCCTCTGACTTCCTATTGCGTTGTCTAATTCTGTAATTTTATTGTTAATCTTTTGGATTTCTACATGCTGTCTTTCTATGGATTCTTGCAACTTCTTAATTTTTCCACTATGTTCTTGAATAACCTTTTTGAGTTCTTCAACAGTTTTATCAGTGTGTTCCTTGGCTTTTTCTGCATTTATCCTAATTTCATTTGTGATGTCTTTAAGCATTCTGTAAATTAGTTTTTTATATTCTGTATCTGCTAATTCCAGGATTGTATCTTCATTTGGGAAAGATTTTGATTCTTTTGTTTGGGGGGTTGGAGAAGCTGTCATGGTCTGCTTCTTTATGTGGTTTGATATGGACTGCTGTCTCTGAGCCATCACTGGGAAACTAGTTTTTCCAGAAAATCTGCTAAAAAAAAAAATGCAGTCAGATCCCTATCAGAGTTCTCCCTCTGGCTTAGGCTTTTCGGATGTTAATGGAGCCGCCTGGGGAGGGTGGGGGAGGGATCAGAGAGCTAGGAGAGCAGCACCTCAGAATATAGGCAGAGTTGCTTGTCTTACTTGGAATGACTATTATATCTGAGGTTTCCACCAGGCGTGTCGCCTATATGTACTGGCTGTGTGGAGATTGCCCCCGGGGGGTCTGGCCCACTGGCGTCACGGTCAGATCCTCCGCTGTCAGCCCCACCCCCAAGGTTAAGGCTCCCCTACTGGGACGGTGCACTCCCGACTCCAAAATCAGTCGCTGCCTCCCCGTCCGGCCAGCCGTGTCGCGCGCCGCCCCTGCGAACCAGGTGGGCTCTGCCCTCCCTGGGTCAGCTCAGGAGAGTGGAGCAGCTCCCCGCACCTGCGCCGCGATTGCGCGTCCCGGCTGGGACGCCGCTCTCCCCGCTCCAAGACCAGCCACTGCCTTCTGGAGACTTTTCCCACCGGCTGCGCCGCCGCGCCGCTCGCACGAACCGGGTGGGCGCCACCCGCGCGAACGGCTGGGCCCCCCCCGGGGTCAATTCAGGGGAGTATAGCTGCTCCCCGTGCTCGTGCCACGCCCGCTTCCCGCCGAAATCCCGGCGGGACGGCTCCCCGGCTGGGACGCTGCTCTCCCCGCTCCTAGACCTGTCACTGCCTCCCGGGGACTTCTCCCACTGGCTGCACCGCCACGCCGCCCGCACGGACCGGCTGGGCTCCCTCCCGGGATGAGTTCGGGGGCTAGGGCTGGGCCCCTTGTCTGTGCCGCCTGCCCCCCTGGGCTCTGCCCCAAATCGGGCTCCAAAGGTCACCTGACTGCTACGCTGGCTCCTGGCTCTGAAAACAATCGCTGTCTCCCCATATTTGTTCGTTCTCCGTCTCTAAATCTGTGTTTGTTGTTCAGAGTTCATAGATTGTTATGTATGTGATCGATTCACTTGTTTTTCCGAGTCTTTGTTGCAAGAGGGATCTGCGGTAGTGTCCACCTAGTCCGCCATCTTGGCCCCGCCCCCGCATTTTTTCTTTTTAACACTTTAAAGAGATCTTTTGCAGCAATGCATTGTTTTACTTCTTGACTGCTGCTTCCGTGGGCGTTGATCCTTTGCAACTTCACTGTTTTCTCTGTTTATCATGATGTTGCTTATTGGTCCAGTTGTGAGGATTTTTGTTTTCTTTATGCTGAGGTGTAATCCATACTGAAGGCTGTAGTCTTTGATCTTCATCAGTAAGTGCTTCAAGTGCTCTTCACCTTCAGCACACAAGGTTGTGTCATCTGCATATTGCCAGTTGTTAATGAGTCTTCCTCCAAACCTGATGCCCTGTTGTTCATATAGTCTGGCTTCTTGGATTATTTGTTCAGCATACAGTTTGAATAAGAATGGTGAAAGGATACAACCCTGACACACACCTTTCCTAACTTTAAACCATGCAGTATCCCCTCGTTCTGTTCAAACTACTACTGCTTCTTAGTCTAAGTACAGGTTCCTCATAAGCACAATTAAGTGTTCTGGAATTTCTGTTCTTCTCAGTGTTATCCATAATTTTTTGTCTTTTTATTGTACTGTGGGGGCTTGCATGTTGCTGTGATGCTAGAAGCTATGCCATTGGTATTTGAATACCAGCGGGGTTACCCATGGTAGACAGGTTTCAGCTGACCTTCCAGACTAAGACAGACTAGGAAAAGGACCTGGCAGTCTACTTCTGAAAAAACTAGCTAGTGAAAACCTTATGAATAGCAGAACACTGTCTGATATAGTGCCAGAAGACGAGTCCCTCAGGTTGGAAGGCACTGAAAAGACAGCTGAGGAAGAGCTGCCCCCTCAAAGTAAAGTTGACCTTAATGGTGTAGATGGAGTCAAGCCTTGGGGACCTTCATTTGCTGATTTGGCGGGACTCAAAATGAGAAGCAACACCTGCAAACATAATAATTGCAACTTGGAATGTACAAAGTATGAATTTAGGAAAGCTGGAAACTGTTCAAAATGAAATGGAATGCATAAACATCTATATTCTAGGTATTAGTGAGCTGAAATGGACTGATATTGGCCATTTTCAGTTGGACAATCTTATGGTCTGCTATGCCGTGAATGAGAAATTTAAGAATGGCGTCATGTTCATCATTAAAAGGAACATTTCAAGATCTATCCTGAAGTACAATGGTGTCAGTGATAGGACAATATCCATAAGCCTACAAGGGAGACCAGTTAATATGACTATTATTCAAATTTGTTCACCAACAATTTGCAGCGGTAGCCTTCTTCTAAAATGGCTCCCAATGAGATCTCACTTCTTGGTATTCAGTATTGTGTGTAATCCCACCCTTTGTGTTTGAGTTGGCCCTGGTGATCTGCTCCTAACAAATAGAATTCAGCAAAAGTTATGGAATGCCACTTCCAAGGTTAGGTTAAAAAAGACAGTGACTAACATTTTGCATGCACTGTCTTTCTTGCTTTCTTAGAGTGCTTGCTTTGCTGAAGCAAGCTACCATGATGGAGAATCCCACATGGATTTATCGGCCTAAAAGCCTGATAAAAACTGAATTCTACCAAAAACCACATGAGTGAACTATGAAGTGGATCCTTCCCAGCCAGGCCTGCAGATGAGACTGTAGTCTTGGCTGACATCTAGATCAGATCTTTGTGAAAGACCCTGAAGAAGAGAACCCAACTAAGTTGCATTTAGATTCCTGCCCCCACAGAAACTTATTAAATAAATACGTGTTGTTTTAAGCTACTAATTTGGGGGGTAGTTTTTAGTAACTAATAAAGATTCAGATACCTAGAAACCTGGTGCTGCTGTAACAGATACCTAAAATGGTGGGAGAACCATGAGGACTATGACAGAGAATGCTCAAATTGCCTGGAACAGGCTGTTAGTAGAACTACAGACTTTGAGGACATTGAGGGCTCAAAAGTAGTGAAGAACATTTTATGAAATTGGAGGAAACTTTTTATTTAGTGGCAGAAAACCTAGTAACATTTTTGTCTGCAGCATGTGGAAATAAGAACAGGTACTTGATTAACTTGAAGGTCTAGTTCTTGGCTTCTTTGTGCTGCTTTAAGTATGATGAGAGAAACAAATTGCATGAAGGACTATTAAACAAAAAGGAAGCAAAACTGGATTATTTTGAAAATTCTCAGCCTCTCCAGGCAGCAAGAAATGACTTCGAGCACAGCCAGAAAAACATGGTCTAGAGATAAAGCTGTAAGTGAGACTGTATAACCAGTGGTTGAGACTTCAAAAAGATCAAAGGATCAGTGTTACTCAATTATACAAATGGCCCTTTAAAGAAATTAAGGGTATGCCTCACAGATACTCTCAATCAAAACCCTAAGTTTTTTGTCCTTCAGCCGTGTTAGCAAAAGCCCAAGCTAGAGAAGGGCTCATTTCAAAGAGATTTGTGAGTGTTGCTTTTGTCTAATGAAATGAACCCCAAGGAGATTCACAGGAGGCACACAAAGTGTTTCAGAAAACAGTATTAGCAGATACACTGTAAGCAAAGATGAGAGGAATAAAGAGAGTACAAAATGAAAAGAGGTTATAAAAAAAACCCGTTGCCGTCGAGTCGATTCTGACTCTTAGCAACCATATAGGACAGAGTAGAACTAATGCATAGGGTATCCAAGGAGCGCCTGGTGGATTCAAACTGCTGATCTTTTGGTTAGCAGCCATAGCACTTAACCACTATGCCACCAGTGTCCAAGAGGTTATTAGACCTCCAAAATTTTACTGGTAGGAATCAGGTTGATAGAACTGCTTTGCTGCAAACACTGCTACCTTTCATGAAAAAACAAGGAATAACCAAGAGCCAAGAGGGTAGAATCAAGAACAAAGGGGATTATTCACAGGCCTTGAAACCTAACCAAGTGACTCCCAACGTTCTCTCCAATTGATTGCAGAATTACTACAAACCAGTGATTTTTTTTTTTTTTCATTTCCTGTTTTCCTGCTTATGAATAGGAATTTCTAAAGAAGTTATCCTATGCCTGTCCCACCATCGTCGGTGGTGTTGAGGACAGATAACTTATCTCCTTCCTTTCACAGATCTACAGATGTAGGAGTTGTATTCAGGAAGTATACCACAGAAGCGTAATGCACAGCTGACTTTAATTTATATGAAGCGAGGCTAGGCTTTAACTGACGCTTTAATGGGATGAGACTTTCGTAAACAGTGTAGATAAATGTATTTTACTTGTGAAAAGGATGTGTGACACTAGAGAACAAAGAGTGGACTGCAGTATTCTGCTTATAGAGTGTCGCCTAATGATCTCACCAACTCACATTGACTCCTTTATATCATACCCTTCCCTCATGTGAAGGATGGACCTAGTAACTTGCTTCAGACAAAGACAATATGGCAAAAGTGATGGACTATCACTTCTAACATCAGATTATAGATGACAGTAACTATCATTTTCTTTACACTCTTTCTCTTGCTTTCTTGAATTATTTGGTTTCACAAAGCTGACCTTAAGGTGTTAGCCAGTTTCATACAAAGGCTTTACTCAGGGAAATTGGCTTCCAAGCTTAGTCATGTGGTTGTTGGCATGTTTCAGTTTCCAGAAGGACTGTTGGCTGGAGGTCATCCTCCCTTTCTTGTCACATAGGCCTGCCATGTTGGAGAGGCCTATGTGACAAGAAAGGGAGGATGACCTCCAGCCAACAGTCCTTCTGGAAACTGAAACATGCCAACAACCACATGACTAAGCTTGGAAGCCAATTTCCCTGAGTAAAGCCTTTGTATGAAACTGGCTAACACCTTAAGGTCAGCTTTGTGAAAAATCCTGAAGGACGGACCCAGCTACGTCATGCTGGAAATTCCTGACTCACAGAAACTAAAATAATGTGGGTTGTTTCATTCCTCTAGGATAAATGGCCAAGAGCGCAATTTCTCAGTAGCATGATAAGCCCATATTTGATTTATAAGAAACTGCCATAATCTTTCCAAACTGGCTGTGTCATTTTATATATCCACCAAAAATGCATGAGTGACTAAGCTTCTCCAAATCCTCGTCAGCGATTGGTGGTATTGATATATACATTTTTTAAATTTTAGCTATTTTAATAGGTATATACTGATATCTCCTTATGGTCTTAATTTGCATTTCTCAAATGGTAAATTATAGGGGACACCTTTTCATTTTCTTATTTATCATCAGTATATGCTCCTTAGAGAAATGTCTTTTTATGTCTTTTTTAATAGGGTATTTTTTAATGTTGAGTTTTGAGATTCTTTATATATCCTTGACACAAGTCCTTTTACAAGTATATGGTTTGCAAAGATTTTCTTCTATTGTGTAGCTTATGTTTTCATCCCTTTCATAGCATCTTTCACAGAGCAAATGTGTTTAATTTATGTGAGGTAGAGTTTATCATTTTTTTCCTTTTTACAGATCGTACTTTTGGTGTCAAGACTAATAACTCGTCACGAAACTCTAAGATCACAAAGGTGTTCTTCTGTTTTTTACTAAAAAAAATTTCTTTTCTTTTCTTTTTACATTTAAGTATGTCTTCCATTTTAAGTGAGCTTTTGTATAATGTGTGAAGTTTAGGTGGAGGTTCTTTTTGTTTTGTTTTGTTTTGTTTTGTTTTGTCTAAGGATGACCGATTGGCATAGTTTTTGCACCTTTGTCAAAAATCCGTTGGGTTTATCTGTGTAGGTCTATTTTTGGGTTCTTTATTCTGTTAAATTCGTCTGTGTGTCTACCCATCTAACAATACAATCCTCTCTTGACTACTTTATCTCTGTAGTAAGCCTTAAGGTCAGGGAGAATAATTCTTTCCATTTTATTTCTCTTTTTAAAAAATTGTTTAAGCTCTTCTATGTCCTCTGCCTCTCCAAATAAGTCTTAGAATTAGCTTGTACATCACTACATAAAGTCTTGCTGAAGCTTTGAGAGGAATTGTGTTAAAACTACAGATCAATTTGGGGAAAAATAAAATCTTTGTTATACTGAGTCTTTCAGTCCATGAATATGGTAAGTCTCTCCAATTATTTGTGTCCTCTTTGATTTCTTTCATCAGCATTTTATAGTCCTCAAGATACAGATCCTGTACGTGTTTTGCTAGATTTCTACCTAAGTATTTTGTTTACTTTGGAGCAATTAGAAAAGGTATTTTGTTTTGAGTTTCAGTTTCCTACTAGTATGTAGACATGTGATTTTTATATGTTGAGCTTGTATCCTGAAATCTTGCTGAACTCAATTATTTGAGTTTGTCTGATTATGTGTCTATTTCCCCATCTCATTGAAGAAACAAAATTTAGTCAATGAAACAGAATTCCAGAAATAGAATTCCTCATTGACCATTTCTTTTAGCACTTGAAAATGGATGTGACACTTCCTTCTGGTGTGCGTGGATCGAGATGAAAAAAATTGCTGTCATTTGATTTTGTATTCTCCTCTAGATAATATGTCATTTCTGTCTAGCTACTTCAAATTTTTCTTTAGTTATGTGTGAAGTTTAATTTTTTTTGGGGGGGGGTTGTGGATTTATTTCCAGTCATATATAAGAGTGGTGAGAGAGGAACACCCTTGCCTGCTTTTCCTGATTTAACCTGCCTCTCCTCCTTGTGGGACTCAAATGATATGAATGTTAGCTTTTTTTTTTTTTTTTTCAATGGCCTCAACGGCCCCTGTGATGCTTTTCATTTTCAGTCTGTTTTCATCCTGTTACTCTGACTGGGTAAATTCTAGTGATCTTTTTTTAAGTTTAATGATTCTATCCTCTGTAACTTCCACCCTACTATTGAATTATCAGTGAGTTAAAATTTTCTGTTGTTGTTTTCTGTTTAGTTTTGTAATTTCTTTTTTTTTTAAAAATAATTTGTATTTATTTGCTGAGTTTTTTGTTTGCTTATTTCAGGAGTATTTGTAGTTGATTTTTGAGGCATTTTTAAGATGACAGCTTTAAAATCCTTGTCAGATAATTCCAACATCTCTATTCTTTCTTGGCATTCTTGGCATTAGTTGATTGTATTTACTCATTCAGGTTGTGATTTTACTGTTTCTTGATACGATGGGTGATTTCCTATTACATCCTGGATAGTTTATTATGTTTAAAGACTTTGGGTCCTACTTAAATCTTTTATTAAATAGGCAGTCATCCTATTTAGGCTTAGTACACAGGTGGTAGGTTAGTTTTGTGGATTGTGATTCTACTGACAATTTAATTTTCCTAGCCACTTTGGTGCTACTTTAGTCGACTCAGTTTGTCTGGTACCATGGAGGCTCCCACTGCTCTCTGCTGATGCTGCAAGTGGAGGAGAAGCATACTCACATGCAACCACCTGGTCTTCAAGGTGATGGGGGAAGGAACTCTTCAGCGCAAGGGGTTCATGGTTTGTTCTAAGTGGGGAGAAGTAGGTAAAGACAATTTTACACCCTCTTCTCTGGGTCAAAAGTTAGGATGATGTGCTTGCTAAGTTTGTAAGGGGATCTTATTGCCAAATTACCATGAACTTGGGCTGAAACTACTTTTAACTGCTCAATTCTTAGAACAAACTTCAGTTCTTCAAAAAAAAATTCGAAGGTAGACCAAAATTTTTCAGGCTTGAAAAACTATGTAGAAGAAAGGGTGAGGGAAGTTAGTGAAGACATCTGAATCTGAGACTATTTATTTGACTGTGGATTTACAACAGGGAAAGGAAAATAGACCTTTTGTGAAATCCTTTTGGTCAGGCATCCAGCAGTATGGAGCCCTAGACTCAAGGGACAGTCATTCTCAGATCCGACACGGTGACTTACAGCCTCCCAGCAAGCATGAGGGAGGGTCAGTGGTAATTCTATGGTGTGGAGCTTTTGGACAAACTGAAATGTGGAAAGGCTTTTATATACATAACTACTCGTTGCCATCGAGTAAGTTCCGACTCATAGCAACCCTATAGGACAGATAGAACTGCCTGAGTTTCTAAGGAGCAGCTGGTAGATTTGAACAGCTGACTTTTTGGTTAGCAGCCATAGTTCTTAACCACTTCTCCATCAGGGCTCCAGATAGATACACATACGTGTGATTTTTATTGTGGATACATTTAATTTATAAGAAAATTTAATGAGATGCATTTCATATTATTACCATATAAAGTATTCCTATAATCTGTGTATCTCCTTTTGATCACTTCCTCCTTTATGACATTGAATAATAAAATCTATTCAGCAACTCATTCTTAGTTCTAATCCTACGTAATATTTTGTTGATGATATTAATTGGATGTTTTCTCATTACATTGTCAAATTGGTTATGTTAGCTGTAAAGTTAAAGCTATCATTTGTCTTGCTGTACATGGACATGTGTATTTTCTGTGTTGTGCTGTTGATAATCTCATGCTAATAACTTTTTACAATCAGTTTTAATGTTTATTCTGTTGCTTCTCTTAAATTTTCTTGTGACGCAAACTTTTTATTCCTCTTCTTTCCAATAATTTTGTTTTCTATTTTTGTTTCGTTTTAGTCTTAGTATCTAGGGTGCTCAAATAGAATTCTGCATAAGAGCAATGAGAGTAGATATCCTTGCCTTTTTTCGAAGTCTATTGTTAATGTTACCATTATTTCACCTGATGTCTGATTTTCATATTAGTTTCCTCATAGATAAATATCGATGGATTTAGAAAATTTATTTTTATTCCTATTCTCTGGGAGTATATGTTAAGAAAAAGTGTGACTTTTTATTAGATACGTTTTGGGAGGCCTCCATTTCTTCTTCTTTATCAATATAATGAATAATATTCATGGACAGCCTAAAGTTGAATCATCCTTGTATTTGCAGAATAAAGAAATCCTTGTTTTTTGTATGATCTATCATTTTGATAACAAGGTAATTTCATTTTGGTTAAACTATTTGTATCTATGCTGATTGTGATAGCATGAATGTGTTTTGCACATGGGAAGGGCATGAGTTTTTTTGGGGGGTGGCAAAGTGTGGAATGTTGTGGATTTAATTATGTCTCACCAAAATATGTATTAAAATTCTGGGTCCCATACCTGCGGATATGATCCTGTTTGTAAATAAGATTTTTCTTTTGCTGTGTTAATGATCTTATACCCGAATAGGGTGGATCCTAAACCTAATCAGTTCTGAGTAATAAAAACAGAAGAATAGACACAGAGACACACACAGGGGAGAGACAAATCTTAAGAAATGTGAAGGAAGGCCAAGGAACACCAAGAAACTTTCAGGACAACTGACAAGGCAGGATCTCCCCCTAACGCCACACCTTGAATTTGGACTTCTAGTCTCCTGAACTTTGAAAAAATAAATTTCTGTTCTTTAATTCCACCCACTTCTGGTGATTTTTGTTACAACAGCACTAGGTAACTAAGGCACTGACAGATGATATTGCCATAGTTTCCTACTTGATGAAAAGTTTTAGTATCAAAATGTGTTTGAAGGTTTTCCAACTTTTCTATGGCCCGTAAGCACAGATGAATGGATAAACAAAATGTGGTATCTACATACAATGGAATGTTACTCAGCCATAAAGATAAATTAAGTCCTGGTACCTGCCACAACATGGATAAACCTTGAAAATATTATGATGAGTAAAATATGTATATATACACCTCTTGTGTCTTATATGCCTCTTGTGCTTATAGGACAAATAATTGAGGTTTTGGTCATATTGTCTCTAAAATTTAAATGTTTATGAAATATTTTTATGTTTGTTTTAATTTAGTATTGTTTAAATAAAACCTGCAAAGAAGCCAGTTTAATGGGACATAACTGTAATGCCACTATGAAATGCAAAGGGAATGGGGTAAGTGACTTATTTTTCATATTCTAAATTGCATATTATTGTTGTGGGTAATTGAAGGTGAACATTTATCCCATTTATTGGGAGAATTGACAGTCTACATTACCTTTAAACTGACCTTGCCTAGAACTAGCTGATAAGTCTAAAGAATATGAACTAAGCTAATTCAAAGATTTATAAGTGAATTTTTCTATATGTGGGTTAAATTTAATGTAAACATCCATAATTTATGAATTAACATTTTTAAATGAAAAAAATATATTTTTCCATACAAAGAAATGTATGTTTTTCTTATCAGATGGTGAAACTATTTTGTTCTCCCTCATAGTTTTAATAATTATAATTTCTGGGTACCTAGCATTTTAGCAGAGAATATACTTAAAAAACATGCTGCCATGTCATTTTTCTTACAGAGAAGTTTCTACTAGGAAATGCATCCTCCCATGAAACACTTTATTTTTTCTCAATGATTTATGTGTTTTCATCTATCAGTACAAATTTATTGTTCCATTTACATTGTGTTTTCATTTCTTAAAATTTAATCTGTTAATGAGGCAAATAAAATTACTGATTTTATAACATTAAACCAACCTTAAATTTCTAGAATAAAACCAACCATGATCTATTGTTTGATTCAATTTTTAAATATTTTGTTTGATATTGTTTCTATTTTGTGGATTAGATTGACCATAAGCTTAATGTTTTACACTGAATGCCTTTGATTTAGTATCAAAGTAACATTAGCTACATAAAATAAATTGTGGTGGTACTCCTTCATTATCTATTTTCTGCAGTATGTTTTTGATATTGGTGTTATTTTTTTTCTTAATGCTAGGTCAAATTTATTGTAGAAACCATTTTGGCATATTTACTTTGGGAGAAAATACATAATTAAAGATACAATTTTTTTAATAATAGCGTAACTATTTATGACTTCTGTTTATCCTTGTGTCAGTTCTTTCATTTGAACTTTTCCAACGACTTGTCTATTTCATCTAAATTTTCAAAATTTGCAAATTATTTGATGTTTTATATATTTCCAGCGTCAGAATCAACAATAGTGTTGACTTCTTTTTCTTACCTGACATTGCTAATGACATTTTATGGGGAACATTTTACTAATGTATCAGACACACAGAATAAACTTAAAAATGTTAAGTGTAAAACTAGGTTAATGTTCACAGAGAAAGCATAACTACATATCCAGAACGTATACCAAAGAATAGTACATTGCCAGTAGGCCAGAAGCCCAGTTAGCTTCAAAAACAAACAAAAAACCCAAACCTGTTGCCATCGAGTCAATTCCAACTCATAGTGACCTTATAAGACAAAGTATCAACATTATGTGTGTGAGACTCACACGTGTTGTTATATGTAGTTTTAGTATATTCATCCCTGTTGTTATATTTGACCTTGGATTTGGCGATGGATGCTTAGATTTGACACCAAAAGCAAAAGCAACAAAAGAAAAAAATTGGACATCATAATAATTAAATTTTTTTGTGCAGCAAATGATATTTTTAAGAATGTGAGTTAGCAACCGAAAAAATGGGAGAAAATACTTGAAAATAAGATAATATGGTAAGGGTTTTATACCTAGAATTAAAAAAAAAAAAACTCTACAACTCAACAAAAAAATTAAAAATTAATAAATGTGCAGCAGAGTAAAACAGACATTTTTTGAAAGAATATACAAATGGCCAACGAGCACATGAAAAATTGTTCAAAATCATTGGTCATTACAGAAATGTATTATTTGGAAACACTTGACATTAGGAAATTAATCTAACTTTTTAAAAACTTCATTATTATCCTAAAATTTCAGCATTACATTTATCAGTAGATGAAAAAGATATCTACTGAAGTTTGAAATATGGTTTCAGTTGCCATAAATTTTAAATACATGTGTAGTGCTTTCATTTTTCAATTGCTTAACTGTATAAACTAGCATTCTTGTCTTTGGAAAATTTTAAAATTTTACAGAATTATCATTAGTATTTCTAAATCAGGAAATGCATCTGACCAATCAAACATAAAATCTGGTATAAATTATTATGTTAACAAAGAAATTTTCTCATTGGATAATTTGTAAAATTATATTTAGAAGCTGATGCAAATGTAATGTTTAGTATCTTCCCTAATATTTTCAATGTATTCTTTGCACAATTACATAATTTAAAAATTCATTAAAAATAGGCTCCCTCAATACAGTTTCATTTACCCCTTTGGAACATTACAAATATTACCAGTGTTTTCAATTTATGAGTGTAATATCACCTGAAAAAGTTTGAGGACAGCTATTACAGAAAGATTTGGGAAATATTCCATCTTTTCTCTCTATAACCTTGACAAGGTTAAATGATGTAGACATATTTGCATACAAAAAGTTTGTCAAAATTGCAATAAATCTATGCCTGCTCTTCTTACCAAATTTAGATTATTTGCTCTGTTCCATGTTTTCCAGTAGTTGCTGGTTCATTAAAGTTAACATTTCTTCTGCCTCAATTTGCCTATCTGTATTTTCTTTAATAATTTGCTCATTCTATCCATATTTTCAAATATATTGTCTAAAATTTATATGTGCCTGATGTATCTTATTTTTATTACTTCAGAGTTTAAGTTCATAACAATTATGTCTGGCAAATTATTATGAATTCTGATATGTCAGTTTTTCCTGTATTTTTGTTTGGATTTGCCTGTATTTGTAAAAGAACAAATAATGTAGAAACAAACACTCCAGAAAGCGGACAGAAAAGCAAATTATAAAGTTTTATTTTGTTGCCATTTTCAATATTTACTTCTGCATTATGTTATTTTCTTTTGGAAAATACACTTATTCACTACAACAGTAAATATCAATAATTGATCAGTAGTATCAAATATTGAAAAGGGACTAGGATAAGAAATTAAAGTGGCTGAGTCAATTGACAATTATTTTATCACAATACTTTGTATAGAAAATAAAGGGCATAAATAGAAGATGTGGAAATAAGGATAGCAAGTATTTTCAAAATAACTAAATGAGAGGATATTTGTGAAAAGCTTCTAAATCTACCCTGTTGTGGATTGAATTGTGTCCCCCCAAAATGTGTGTGAACTTGGCTAGGCCACCACAATTTCCAGTGTTGTGTGATTGTCCACCATTTTGTCATCTGATGTGATTTTCCTATGTGTTATAAATCCTACTTCTATGATGTTAATGAGGCAAGACTCAATCCCTTTTGAAATATAAAAGACAGAAGCAAGCAGAGATGGGGGACCGCCTACCACCAAGAAAACAAATCCAGAATCATAGTGTGTCCTTTGCACCTGGGGTTCCTGAGCTCAGACGCTGCTAGACCAGGGGAATATTGATGACAAAGGCGTTTCCCCAGAGCTGAAGAAGAGAGAAAGCTTTCCCCTGTAGCTGGCACCCTGAATTTGGACTTCTAGCCTACCAGACTATGAGAGGATAAATTTCTCCCTCTTAAGGCCATCCACTTGTGTTATTTCTGTTATAGCAACACTAGATGACTAAGACAAACACTAATAATGTGAATGTGATGGCTATAGCTTTATCAAATCCTGGATTTAGAAAGATGACCAGGATGATAAAGTACTAATCAAAACCATCAATCTATAGAGGCTAGAAATATACTTTCAAGTAGGTAGTAGTTTTGCCACTCATACTATTTTGCTGTCAAAATTTTCACTCCTTTATCTAACTTACTCTTCATATTATATAGACTTAATAATTTTAAGAAAAACAGTAATTTTATGCTATGGAATTTATATATTTAGATCATATATAAAGACTAAAATAAAGTTTTATAGAAATAATAATATTCTGATAATGATTATATGATTTTCTGTTTCAGATATGTAATAATTTTGGTAATTGTCAATGCTTTCCTGGCTATCGGCCTCCAGATTGTGAATTCCAGATTGGTTCACCAGGGGGCAGTATTGATGATGGAAATGTTCAGAAGTCAGGTAAGTAGAAATAAAACTTTTAAATCAAAATTGAATATTGTTTTATATGGAAGTAATTAAGGAAGTGCACTGCTGAGTCAAATCTTCCAAGATCTCCTGAGTAATTCAATGAGTTATCTTTAATAGTGCCTTTATTTAAAATAACGTTACACCACATTTTAAATAAGATTTTCTGAGACACTTGGATTTAATCAACTTAGTTGAATAAGTTAGATTTTCAAGAGTTGTCATAACATAAATTAAAACAGGCTCAGATATAGAAGAATGAGTACACAAATAATTTGTGTTTCCATATTGAAAATTTTGTAGGTTATTAAAAACCAACAATAGGATAAACTATTTATTCTTAATAAAATTTGTAAAACATATATGGCAAAATATTAGTATATACATTTACTATGAAATAATAATTTTTTGAGTGATGGAGTACATGTTTATATTTTCCATCGTGCCTGTAAATGTAGGCAAATATTACCGGCTATTTTTATATTTATATAAGCTAAAATCTAAAAACGACCAAATATAAATCAACAGATGAAGGCTAAAAAAAACCTGGTATATCCATACAGTAGAATACTATTGAATGATAAAAAAAAGAACAAGTTATTATTAAATGCACCAACATGGAGAAATCTCAAAATTGAAACTGAATGAAGGAACACAGAGTAAAATAGGTACTTATCTTATGATTTTACTTATATAAAACTCTAGAAAATTCAAACTAATTTATAATGGCAGAACATAGATCAGTGATTGCCTGTACGGGGAAGTGACAGCATGAGGGGATCAGAGGGAGCAAGGGGAAACTTGTGGCGGGTGATATAGTCATTGTTTTGGTAGTAATGATTGTTTCATGGGTGTATACATATAATGAAACCTATCAAATTGTACACCTTCGATATGGGCAGTTTCTTATTTGGCAATCACACCTCAATAAAGCAGTTAATATAATTTTAAAAATTCTAAAAAATAATGTATAAAGAAGATATTTGCAATATTTTGCTGTCAAATCTCAGGTGATAATAACCAAATTTTATTCATTTATTAAATAAAAAAGTATAAACATTTTACATTAAGTGGAGAAAACCAGCATAAGACTTCAAAACAAAGGTCTTAAAAATGGCTGCCCATAGGGGTATAACCAAAAACCAAACCAAACCCAGTGCCGTCAAGTTGATTCCGACTCATAGCGACCCCATAGGACAGAGTAGAACTGCCGCATAGAGTTTTCAAGGAGTGCCTGGTAGATTCAAACTGCCGACCCTTTGGTTAGCAGCTGTAGCACTTAACCACTACACCACCATGGTTTCCCATAGGGGTATACATGTGGCAAATCTCATCCAATCATACAGTTAAAATGTTTCCTATACATTGTATATAAAGAAAAACTATAATAAAAAAGGAGGGAAATACCAAGGATATGCAGCAATTAGGACTTTCACCAAATGCTAGTGGGAATATAACCATAAACCCTTTGGAAAACCTTTGGAAATATTTACTAATTTTGAATATAGCCATATGCTATGAACAAGCATTTCTACTTCTGGGGCATATATTTGAGATATATGCATATATATGAATTATGGTGTTGGCAAAGAATATCGAATATAACATGGGCTAACAGAAAAATGATCAAATCTATATTGGAGAAGTACAGTCAGAATGCTCCTCAGAAGCGAGGATGGTAAGACTTTATCTCAAGTACCTTGGACATCTTATCAGGAGGGAACAGACCCTGGAGAAGGATATCACACTTGGTAAAATAGAGGTTCAGCAAAAAAGAGGAAGACCCTCAACTAGATGGCTTGGCACAGTGGCTGCAACAATGGGCTCAAACATAGCAGTGGTTGTGAGGGTGGCATTCTGTTGTGCATAGGGTTGCTATAAGTCGGAACCAATAACATGTTAACAAAAAGAATGTAGTAGAATATTCATAGCAGTACTATTCATAATACTCAAAATTGTATACGCAAATGCTTATAACCAATAGAATGTATTAATGACTATGTTATTTTATATACAGTATACAGCAATGAGAATAAATAATAAGAATAAACAATAGTATGGAAAATCTCAAAATGCAGTAAGAGAAGTCAGAAAAAGAGTGCATACAGTATAAATCTATTATACAGTTCAAAATCTCTAAAAAATGATCTTTGTAGACAAAGTAGAAATTATCCTTGGGAAGAAAGCAAATTGGGGGCCTCTAAGGGTTTTTTTTTTTTTACTGGGTTTAAGATTCCGGTAATATTGCATTTTCTAGTTTTGATGCTGGCTACATAAGTGCATTTAATTTAGAAAATTCTTGGAGCTGTACGATAATGATATGCACATGTCATGGACTGAATCATGCCCTCCCAAAATATGTGCTGAAAATCCTAACTTCTAAAAAAAAAAAAAATGCTTCTGGTTATAATTCCATTTGGGAATGTGTTGTCTTTGTTATGTTAATGCAGCAGGATTAGTGTAGGGTGTGTTTTGAGTCTATCTCATCTGAAATATAAAAGACATTAAATTAGCAAGAGAAAGAAGCAGAGATGGAGGAAGAGAGATGCTAAGCCAGATGAAGATTTCCGAGGAGCAGAAGCTCTGGAGAGACTCGAGATCTTCCTCCAAAGACCTTCCTCCAGAGCCAACAGAGAGAAAAAGGCTTCCCCTAGAGGCGGCACCCTGAAATGGGTCTTCTAACCTCCTAAACCGTGAGAAAATAAATTTCTGTTCGTTAAAGCCACCCACTTGTAGAAGTTCTGTTATAGCAGCACAAGATAACTAAGAGCGCACATTTCAGTTAACATGTAAACAGGTGCAAACAAGTAATAATTGCAGAAATCAGGATAGTGGTAACCCTGGGAAAAGAGTGATGTTTAAGAAAGTTCTGAGGATGGTTTTGGTTTTCTAGCAGGGTCTATTTTGAGACCACGAAAGAGGATATATGCATATTGATTTGCTAATTCATTGTTTACTTTTCTAATATATTAATGCATTATCTAGTTTTCTTAATTGGGTAATCCTTCAATTTTTAAAATGTGTAAGAAATTACCAAAAGACATAACATGCTTATAGAATGTCAATGAAAAGAGACACTCATATACACACACACACGTAAACACATGCAGATATGTATTATCTATCATATATAGATACAGGTACAGATATAGATAAGAAAATTTTTTACATGCCTAAATTACAAATAATGAGTGGAGAAGCATGAGTCTTTTACTGATGGTTTCCTCCAAGGAGAGAAAATACTTGACTTGGCATGGGTCAGGGAAGGGTGCTCCTTATGGTATATTGTTTTCTAAATTTTTAAACTTAATTCTTATTGATGTATTATCTTTCAAAACATTGATGTTAAACATCAGCTAAATGTAGTAAACAGTATTCAAAAACATGTGCATAACACCATAATAATTAAACACATATAGGAGCCCTGTAGTGCAGTGGTGAAGAGCTCAGGCTGCTAACCAAAAGGTTAGCAGTTCAAATCTACCAGGCACTCTTTGGAAACCCTATGGGCCAGTTCTACACTGTCCTATACGGTCACTATGAGTTGGGATCATCTAGGTGGCAATGGGTTTTTTTTGTTTGTTTGTTTCTGGATGCATAAAAGCATAATTCAAGTTGAAGCCGTAGAAAATTAGAACAAGTCTACAAGAGCCCAAGTATGACCTCAAGTATATTCCACCTGAATTTAGAGACCATCTCAAGAATAGATTTGATGCATAGAACACGAATGACCAAAGACCAGATGCATCGTGGAGTGAAATCAAGGACATCATACATGAAGAAAGCAAGAGATCATTAAAAAGACAGGAAATAAAGAAAAGACCAAAAGACTTTCTCTTGAAGGTCAAGTAGCTAAAGCAGAAGGAAGAAATGATGAAGTAAAACAGCTGAACAGGAGATTTCAAAGAGTGGCTTGAGAAGACGAAGTAAAGAATTATCATGACATTTGCAAAGACCTGGAGTTAGAAAGCCAAAAGAGAAGGATATGCTCAGCATTTCTCAAGCTGAAAGAACTGAAAAAAAAATTCAAGCCTTAGTTGCAATATTGAAGGATTCTATGGCAAAATAAACCCTGGTGGCATAGTGGTTAAGAGCTACAGCTGCTAAACAAAATGTCGGCAGTCCTAATCCATCAGGTGCTCCTTAGAAATGCTTAGAACCCGTACTCTGTACTTTAAGGTTGCTATGAGTCATAATCAACTCGACAGCAATGTGTTAAAAAAAAAATGTGTTAGTGGGCAAAATATTGACGACACAGGAGGCATCAAAAGAAAATGGAAGTAATACACAGAGTCAGTGTACCAAAAAGAATTGGTCGATGTTCAACCATTTCAGGAGGTAGCGTATGATCAATAACTATGGTACTGAAGGAAGAGGTCCAAGCTGCACTGAAGGCATTCGTGAAAAACAAGGCTCCAGGAATTGACAGAATAGCAACTGAGATGTTTCAATAAACAGATGCAACACTGGAAGTGCTCACTCGTATATGCCAAAAAATTTGAAGACAGCTACCTGGCCAACCAACTGGAAGACATCCATATTTATGCCTATTCCAAAGAAAGGTGATTCAACAGTTTCAGAAATTATAGAACAATATCATTAATATCACACACAAGTAAAATTTTGCTGAAGACCATTCAAAAGTGGCTGCAGCAGTATATCAACAGGGAACTGCCAGAAATTCAGGCCAGATTCAGAAGAAGACTTGAAACGAGAGGTATTATTGCTGATGTTGGATGGGTGCTGGCTGAAGGCAGAGAATACCAGAAAGACGTTTACCTGTGTTTTATTAACTATGCAAAGGCATTTGACTGTGTGGATCATAACAAATTATGCATAATATTGTGAAGAATGGGAATTCCAGAACACTTAATAGTACTCATGAGGAACCTATACATAGATCCAGAGGCAGTCGTTCCAACAGAGGGGATACTGTGTGGTTTAAGGTCAGGAAAGGTGTGTGTCAAGGTTGTATCCTTTTAGCATACCTATTCAATTCTGTATGCTGAGCAAATAATCCAAGAAGCTGGACTATATGAAGAAGAATGCAGCATCAGGATTGGAGGAAGACTCATTGACAATCTGCATTTTGCAGATGACACAAACTTGCTGAAAGTGGAGAAGACATGAAGCACTTAGTGATGAAAATCAAAGACTACAACCTTCAGTGTGGCATAGACCTCAACATAAAGAAAACAAAAATACTCACAACTGGACCAGCAAGCAACATCATGATATACAGGGGAAAGATAAAAGTTGTCAAGGATTTCATTTTCCTTGAATCTGTGATCAACACCCATGGTAGCAGCAGCCAAGAAATCAAACAATGCATTGCATTGGGCAAATCGGCTGCAAAGGACCTCTTTAATTCTTTGAAAAGCAAAGATGTCACCTTGAAGACTAAGGTATGCCTGGGCCAGATCATGATGTTTTCAATTGCCTCATATGCATGAGAAAGCTGGACAAAGAATAGGGAAGACAAAAGAAGAATTGAAGCCTTTTAATCACAGTCTTTAGAATGCTTCTTAGAAGCAAGGATGGCTACTTCCCTCACATACTTTGGACATGTTATCAGGAGGGATCAGTCCCTGGAGAAGGACATCATGCTTGGTACAGTGGAGGGTCAGTGAAAAAGAGAAAGACCCTCAATGAGATGGAGTGACACAGTGGCTACAACAATGGGCTCAAGCATAACAACGATTGTGAAAATGGTGCGGGTCTGGGCAGAGTTTTGTTCTGTTGTGCACAGGGTCACTATTAGTTGGAACTGACTTGACAACACATAACAACAACATCCATGAAAGACAAATAGGAAATCTATGAAAAAGTGTCCTTGAACTTTTTGGGTTATGAGCTTAAATATCCACTTATTTTTCCTACAATAGTTTGTAATGTATTAAAATTTTAATTGTTATATTTTATATTGAAGATTAAATCGTAAAGAAATATAAATTTAAATACTTGGCAAATTCTCACTGAGTTTGATGTTTCCTTTCTAGATATTTTTGTTATTAAAAAAGACTACAGTACACATCAGAACTGGCTTATTCTGAGTTTCTACATTTTTCTGCCCTTTTTTATAATTTTCATCATTGTGGTCGTGAAGCGGAATGAAATGAGAAAATCATGGAACAGAGAGGAGGCAGAATATGAGGGGTAAATATAATTTATGAGTTTATATTGTATTGACCCTACAGCAGTGTCATAAATTTATAACTATAACATTAGTTATAGTTATTCCTGTTGTTGTTAGTTGCCTTTGAGTCAGCTTTTACTCGTAAATATTTAATGAATAACAGGATGCAACAGTCTGATCCTGGCCATCTTCATGATCCCTGGTATGTGCGAGTCCATCTCATTGAGGGTTTCCCACATTTTCACTGACCTTTTTCACCAAACGTGGTGTCCTTTTCTAGTGATTGATCTTTCCTGATGATGTGTCCAGTGTAAGTGAAACAAAGTCTTGGCATCCTTGCTTCTAAGAAACATCTTGGTTATATTTCTTCTAAGACTGATTTGTTTGCTTTTGTGTTAGCCTATGGCATAGTCCGTATTCTCCAGCAACACCACAATTTAAACGCATTACTTCTTTTTCAGTCTTCTTTTTTATTGTCAGATTTTCACATGCATATGAAGCCATTGAAAAGACCATGGTGTGTGTCAGGCACATCTGTTATCAAAGTGACATTTTTGCTTTATAAAACTTTAAAGGGGCCTTTGCAGCAGATTTGCCCAGTGAAATGTCATTGGATTTCTTCACAGCTGCTTTCATGTGATACTGATTTTTTTTTAAATAATTTTTATTGTGCTTTAAGTGAAAGTTTACAAATCAAGTCAGTCTCTCACATATAAGCTTATACACACCTTACTCCATACTCCCACTTATTCTCCCACTAATCAGTCAGCTGCTTCCTCCTTCCAGTCTCTCCTTTTCGTGACCATTTTGCCAGTTTCTAAACCCCTCTACCCTCCTATCTCCCCTCCAGACAGGAGATGCCAACATAGTCTCAAGTGTCCACCTGATGCAAGTAGCTCACTGCTCATCAGCATCTTTCTCCAAACCATTGTCCAGTCCAATCCACGTCTGATGAGTTGGCTTCAGGAATGGTTCCTGTCCTGGGCCAACAGAAGGTTTGGGGACCATGACCGCCGGGATTCTTCTAGTCTTAGTCAGACCATTAAGTCTGTTTTTTTTTTTTTTTTTTATGAGAATATGGGGTCTGCATCTCACTGTTCTCCTGCTCCCTCAGGGGTTCTCTGTTGTGCTCCCTGTCAGGGCAGTCATCAGTTGTGGCCGGGCACCATCTAGTTCTTCTGGTCTCAGGATGATGTAGTCTCTAGTTCATGTAGCCCTTTGTGTCTCTTGGGTTCATAATTACCTTGTGATCTTGGTGTTCTTCATTCTTCTTTGATCCAGATGGGTTGAGACTCATTGATGCAACTTAGATGGCCACTTGCTAGCGTTTAAGACCCCAGACACCACACTTCAAAGTGGGATGCAGAACGTTTTCTTAATAGAATTTATTTTGCCTATTGACTTAGATGTCCCCTGAACCCATAGTCCCCAGATCCCTGCCCCTGCTCTGCTGACCTTTGAAGCATTCAGTTTATTCAAGAAACTTCTTTGCTTTTGCTCTAGTCCAGTTGTGCTGACCTCCCTGTATTGAGTGTTGTCCTTCCCTTCACCTAAAGTAGTTCTTATCTACTATCTAATCAGTAAATAACCCTCTCCCACCTTCCCTCCCCCTCCCCTTTCGTAACCACAAAAGAATGTGTTCTTCTCAGTTTAAACTATTTCTCAAGATCTTATAATAGTGGTCTTATACAATATTTGTCCTTTTGCCTCTGACTAATTTCGCTCAGCATAATGCCTTCCAGGTTCCTCCATGTTATGAAATGTTTCACAGATTCCTCACTGTTCTTTATCGATGCGTAGTATTCCATTGTGTGAATATACCACAATTTATTTAACCATTCATCCGTTGATGGACACCTTGGTTGCTTCCAGCTTTTTGCTATTGTAAACAGTGCTGCAATAAACATAGGTGTGCATATATCTGCTTGTGTAAAGACTCTTATTTCTCTAGGATATATTCCGAGGAGTGGGATTTCTGGGTCGTATGGTAGTTCTATTTCTAGCTATTTAAGGAAACACCAGATCGATTTCCAAAGTGGTTGTACCATTTTACATTCCCACCAGCAGCATATAAGTGTTCCAATCTCTCCACAGCCTCTCCAACATTTATTATTTTGTATTTTTTGGATTAATGCCAGCCTTGTTGGAGTGAGATGGAATCTCATTGTAGTTTTAATTTGCATTTCTCTAATGGCTAATAATCAAGAGCATTTCCTCATGTATCTGTTAGCCACCTGAATATCTTCTTTAATGAAGTGCGTGTTCATATCCTTTGCCCAATTTTTAATTGGATTATTTCTCTTTTTGTGGTTGAGTTTTAGCAGAATCATATAGATTTCATAGATCAGGCGCTGGTCAGAGATGTCATGGCTGAAAATTTTTTCCCAGTCTGTAGGTGGTCTTTTTACTGTTTGGTGAAGTCTTTAGATAAGCATGGGTGTTTGATTTTTAGGAGCCCCTAGTTATCTGGTTTCTCTTCGTCATTTTTAGTAATGTTTTGTATTCTGTTTATGCCTTGTATTAGGGCTCCTAACATTGTCCCTATTTTTTCATCCGTGATCTTTATCATTTTAGACTTTATGTTCAGGTCTTTGATCCATTTGGAATTAGTTTTTGTGCGTGGTGTGAGGCATGGGTCCTGTTTCATTTTTTTGCAGATGGATATCAGCTATGCCAGCACCATTTGTTAAAAAGACTTATCTTTTCTCCAATTAACTGACACTGGGCCTTTGTCAAATATCAGCTGCTCATATGTGGATAGATTTATATCTGGGTTCTCAATTCTGTTCCATTGGTCTATGTGTCTGCTGTTGTACCAGTACCAGGCTGTTTTGACTACTGTGGCTGTATAATAGGTTCTAAAATCAGGTAGAGTGAGGCCTCCCACTTTGTTCTTCGTTTTCAGTAATGCTTTACTTATCCGGAGCTTCTTTCCCTTCCATATGAAGTTGGTGATTTGTTTCTCCATCGCATTAAAAAATGTCGTTGAAATTTGGATCAGAAGTGCATTGTACATATAGATGACTTTTGGTAGAATAGACATTTTTACTATGTTAAGCCTTCCTATCCATGAGCAAGGTATGTTTTTCCACTTATGTAGCCCCTTTTAGTTTTGTGCAGTAGTACTTTACAGTTTTCTTTGTATAGGTCTTTCACATCTTTGGAAAGATTTATTCCTAAGTATTTTCTCTTCTTGGGAGCTACTGTGAATGGTATTGATTTGGTGATTTCCTCTTCGATGTTCTTTTTGTTGATGTAGAGGAATCCAAGTGATTTTTGTATGTTTATCTTATAACCTGAGACTCTGCCAAACTCTTCTATTAGTTTCAGTAGTTTTTTGGAGGATTCCTTAGGATTTTCTGTGTATAAGATCATGTCGTCTGCAAATAGAGATAATTTTACTTCTTCCTTGCCAATCCAGATGCGCTTTATTTCTTTGTCTGAATTGCTCTGGCTAGGACCTCTCACTTGATGTTGAATAAGAGTGGTGATAAAGGGCATCCTTGTCTGGTTCCCATTCTCAAAGGAAATGCTTTCAGGCTCTCTCCATTTCAGATGATGTTGGCTGTTGGCTTTGTATAAATGCCCTTTATTATGTTGAGGGATTTTCCTCCAATTCCTATTTTGCTGAGAGTTTTTATCATGAATGGGTGTTGAACTTTGTCAAATGCCTTTTCTGTGTCAATTGATAAGATCATGTGGTTTTTGTCTTTTGTTTTATTTGTATGGTGGATTATATTGTTTTTCTAATATTGAACCAACCTTGCATACCTGGTACAAATCCCACTTGGTCATGGTGGATTATTTTTTTTTGATATGTTGTTGAATTCTATTGGCTATAATTTTGTTGAGGATTTTTGCATCTATGTTCATAAGGGATATAGGTCTGTAATTTTCTTTTTTCGTGGTGTCTTTACCTGGCTTTGGAATCAGGGATATGCTGGCTTCATAGAATAAGTTAGATCGTATTCTGTCCTTTTCTATGCTTTGAAATACCTTTAGTAGTTGTGGTGTTAATTCTTCTCTGAAAATTTGGTAGAACTCTGCAGTGAAGCCTTCTAGGTCAGGGCTTTTTTTTTGTTGGGAGTTTTTTGGTTACCTTTTCAATCTCTTTTTTTGTTATGGGTCTATTTAGTTGTTCTACTTCTGGGTTTTTACTTCGGATTGCGTTAGGTAGGTAGTGTGTTTCTAGGAATTCATCCATTTCTTCTAGGTTTTCAAATTTTTTAGAGTACAATTTTTTTGTAGTAATCTGATATGATTCTTTTAATTTCAGTTGGTCTTGTTGTGATATGGCCCATCTCATTTCTTATTCAGGTTGTTTCCTTTCCTGTATTTCTTTAGTCAGTCTGGCCAATGGTTTATCAATTTTGTTAGTTTTTTCGAAGAACCAGCTTTTGGCTTTGTTAATTCTTTCAATTGTTTTTCTGTTCTCTAATTCATTTAGTTCTGCTCTAATTTTTATTATTTGTTTTCTTCTGGTGCCTGACGGATTCTTTTGTTGCTTGCTTTCTATTTGTTCAAGTTGTAGGGACAGTTCTCTGATTTTGGCTCTTTTTTATGTGTGTGTGTGCATTTATCGATATAAACTGACCTCTGAGCACTGCTTTTGCTGTGTCCCAGAGGTTTTGATAGGAAGTGTTTTCAGTCTTGTTGCATTCTATGAATCTCTTTATTCCCTCCTTAATGTCTTCTATAACCCAGTCTTTTTTGAGTAGGGTATTGTTCAGTTTCCAAGTATTTGATTTCTTTTCCCTGATTTTTCTGTTCTTGATTTCTACTTTTATGGCCTTGTGGTCTGAGAAGATGCTTTGTAATATTTTGATGTTTTGGATTCTGCAAAGGTTTGTTTTATGACCTAATCTCTAATATGTGATCTATCCTAGAGAATGTTCCATGTGCACTGGAAAAAAAAAGTATAGTTTGCAGCTGTTGGGTAGAGTGTTCTGTATAGGTCTATGAGGTCAAGTTGGTTGATTGTAGCAATTAGATCTTCCATGTCTCTATTGAGCTTCTTACTGGAAGTCCTATCCTTCCCCAAAAGTGGTGTGTTGAAGTCTCCTACTGTAATTGTGGAGGTGTCTATCTCACTTTTCAGTTCTGTTAAAGTTTGTTTTATGTATCTTGCAGCCCTGTCATTGGGTGTGTAAATATTTAATATGGTTTTATCTTCCTGGTAAATTGTCCCTTTAATCATTATCCTTCTTTATCCTTAGTGGTGGATTTAACTTTAAAGTCTATTTTTTCAGAAATTAATATTGCCACTCCTGCTCTTTTTTGACTGTTGTTTGCTTGATATATTTTTTTCATCCTTTGAGTTTTAGTTTGTTTGTGTCTCTAAGTCTAAGGTGTGTCTCTTGTAGGCAGCATATAGACGGATCGTGTTTCTTTATCCAGTCTGAGACTCTCTGTCTCTTTATCGGTGCATTTAGTCCATGTACATTCAGCGTAATTATAAAAAAAAAAAAATTTTTTTTATGAGTTTAGTGCTGCCATTTTGATGCCTTTTTGTGTGTGTTGTTGACAATTTCATTTTTCCCCTTTTTTTGCTGAGAAGTTTTTATTTTTAAAATGTGTGTTCCTCATTTTCATAGTAGTTGATTTTATGTTTGCTGAGTCGTTATGTTTTTCTTGGTTTTTATTTTGAATTATGGAATTGTTAGACCTCTTTGTGGTTACCTTAATGTTTACCCCTATTTTTCTAAGTAAAAGCCTAACTTGTATCATTCTATATCACCTTGTTTTCCTCTCCATATGGAAGATCTATGCCTCCTGTGTTTAGTCCCTCTTTTTGATTGTTGTAATCTTTTACATAATGACTTCAATGATTCCCTGTTTTGAGCATTTTTTTTTAATTAATTTTATTCTGTTTTTGTGATTTCCCTATTCGAGTTGATATCAGAATGTTCTGTTCTGTGACCTTGTGTCATGTTGGTATCTGATATTATTGATTTTCTGACCAAACAATTTCCTTTAGTAATTCTTGTAGCTTTGGTTTTTTTTTGTTTTGTTTTGTTTAGTTTTTGCAAATTCTCTAAGCTTGTGTTTATTTGTAAATGTTTTAATTTCACCTTCATATTTGAGAGAGAGTTTTGCTGGATAAATGATTCTTGGCTGGCAGTTTTTCTCCTTCAGTGCTTTCTATATGTCATTCCATTGCCTTCTTGCCTGCATGGTTTCTGCTGAGTAGTCTGGACTTATTCTTATTGATTCTCCTTTGTAGGTGACTTTTCTTTTATCCCTGGCTGCTTTTAAAATTTTATCTTTGGTTTTGGCAAGTTTGATAATATGCCTTGGTGATTTTCTTTTTGGATCAATCTTGTATGGGGTTCGATGAGCATCTTGGATAGATATCCTTTTGTCTTTCATTATGTCAGGGAAGTTTTCTGCCAACAGATCTTCAACTATTCTCTTTGTATTTTCTGTTATCCCTTCCTCTTCTGGAACTCCAATCACATGCAAGTTATTCTTCTTGATAGAGTGCACATGATTCTTAGGGTTTCTTCATTTTTTAAAAGTTCTTTTATCTGATTTTTCTTCAACTCTATTGGTGTCAATTGCCTTATCCTCCCCCTCCCCCACTCTGCATTCCAATTGCTCGATTCTGCTCCTCTGACTTCCTGTTGAGTTGTCTAATTCTGTAATTTTACTGTTAATCTTTTGGATTTCTGAATGCTGTCTCTCTATGGATTCTTGCAGCTTATTAATTTTTCCACTATGTTCTTGAATGATCTTTTTGATTTCTTCAGCTGCTTTATCAATGTGTTCTTTGTCTTTTTCTGTAGATTGCCTTATTTAATTTCTGAGGTCATCCTTGATGTCTTGAAGCATTCTGTAAATTAGTTTTTTTTTATATTCTGGATCTGGCAATTCCAGGATTGTATGTTCATTTGGGAAAGGTTTTGATTCTTTAATTTGGGGATTTGTAGAAGCAATCATGGTCTGCTTCTTCATGTGATTTGATATCGACTGCTGTCTCCAAGCCATCTATAAGATATTGTAATGATTTATTTTATATTTGCTCACTGAGTCTTGTTTTGTTTTGTTTCAGTATACCCAGATGGGCTACTTGATTGCACTGTCTTGATTGTTGTAGCATTTGAATCACTTATGCCCTATTACCAGCTGGTTTGGCCTGTTACCAAATATATAAGCCTAAGAGTCCATTCACTATTCTTGAATAGAATCAGCTAAGGTGTTCTGATTTTGGGTCACCAAGTGTGTGGTATAGACTGTCACCTATTAACTTAGAGGACTAGTGGTGATAGTTGTGTGCACCAGATTCTAGTAGTGGCAGGGGGTCACATTCCAAGGAGGGCAGGATGCTAACAGCCATCCCGCACATGCCAGTGAGGTAGGTGTGTCTCTTTTCCTAAAGCACTTTGGTGGGTGGGCTCTACAGCTGTACCTTAGGCACCCAATACTTGTACCTTTAAAGATTTGTAGGTGTCAGTATCCTCTGACCCCTTTGGCAGGCGGCTAGGTGGTTTGGGTGGAGCTTCAGCCCTCAGTTCCCTAATGTGGATCAGTGAGGGCTCTGTGTAATAGGTAGAGATGTCAGACCTGGAAAACTTGTTTTTCCAGTGCTCCCCTAAAACAATTATAGTCAGATCTCTATCAGAATTGCCTTTGCATTATAATAGCCACCTTGTTCCCTGTAGGGATGAAAGCCAAAGACTGTGGATCTCTTGTGCTTAGCTGCAGCTGGTTCTGTATTTTTATTCCAGTTTAGGGAATCCAGGGAAGGATTTTTTAACCCTGGGTTGTTAGTAGCTGCTTCTCTCAGTCCAGGAGAATGGGTTAAGAAAAAAAAAAAAACCCTGCAGAGCACTTCACTCCCTGGCCCAAGAATTTCCAATGTTAATGAAGCCGCCTGCAGGGAGGGGAGGGATCAGATAGATAGGAGAGAGTAGCCCCAGCAATACAGACAAAGTTACTTATCTTGCTTGGTGATGACTGTTTTATCTGAGATTACCAAGGGGCATGTAGCCTGTGTGTGCTGGCTGGGTTGAGATTGCCCCTGAGGGTCAGGCCGGCGTCCTGTGCTTGTGCTGTTTCAGAAGCCATGGTCAGTTCCTCTGCTCCTAGTCCAAAACCCAGTGCCAAGGTTTCCTGGCTGGGACACTGCACTTCAGGCTCCCAAACCAGTCACTGCTTCCCGGTGATTTCTCCTCCTGTCAGGTGCGTCGTTGTGCTGCCTGCGTGCACTGGCTGGGTTTCCCCCGAGGTTACTTCAGGGGCCTCGGGCTGCGTTCCATGCTTGTGCCGTCTCAGAAAGCCGTGCTCAGCTCCTCTGCACTTAATGCAAAGCCCGGCACCAAGGTTTTCTGAGTGGGACGCTGGCTCCAGGCTCTGAAAACAGTCGCTGCTTCCCCATGGTTGCTCGTTCTCTTGTCAGCTGCATCAGTGTGCAGCCTGCTTGCACTGGCTGAGTCTGTACCAAGGCTACCCCAGGGGGTTAGGGGTTAGGGCTGCATCCCGTGCTTGCTCCGTCTAAGTAAGCCACAGTCAGCCCCACCACTCGGCATCAGGGAAACGTGAGGGCTCAAGGCTGTGACACGGGACACCGATTTCAGAAGCAGTCGCTGCTTCAGGGCATGGCTTTTCGCTCCCCTGTCACTCAGGTCAGCTCTTTAGATCTTTGTTAGATGGTCAGGGTTCATAGATTGTATGTGAATGATTCACTTGTTTTTCCAAGTCTTTGTTGCAAGAGGGATCCGTGGTAGCTTCAGCCATCTTGGCCCTGCCTCCCTTTTCCTCCAACCTTGATGCTGCATTTTTCTTCCTATAGTCCAGCTTCTTAGATTATTTGATCAGCATAAAGAATGAATAAATAAGGGAAAGGACTGCACACCTTTTCCAATTTTAAACCATGTAGTATCTTCTCTTTCTGTTTGGATGACTGCCTCTTGATCCATATACAGCGTCCTCATGAGCACAATTAAGTGTTCTGAAATTTCCATTCTTTTTCACGTTATCCATTGTTTGTTATGATCCACACAGTTGAATACCTTTGTGTAGTTGATAAAACGTAGGCAAATATCTTTCTGGGGTTCTCTGCTTTTGGTGAAGATCCATCTGCCATCAGGTATGATATCCCTCATTCCATGTCTCTTCTAAATCTGCCTTGAACTTATGGAAGTTCCCTTCAACTTATGGCTGCAGTCATTTTTAAATTATTTTCTGCAAAATTTTACTAGCATGTGATGTAAATAATTTCTGCGTTCCATTTGTTTGTCTTTCTTTGGAGTGAGCATAAATATGGCTCTTCTCCAGTTGGTTGGCCAGGTGGCTGTCTTCCAGCTTTCTTGACTTAGGGGAGTAAATGCTTTCAGTATTGTACCAGTTCCTTGAAGTATCTCAATTATTATTCCATCAACTCCTGGAGCCCTGTTTTCCTCCAGTGACTTCAGTGCAGCTTGGACTTCTTCCTTCAGTATCATAGTTCTTGATCATATGCTACCTCCTGAAATGGTTGAATGCCAACCAATTATTTTTGGTACAGTGACACTCTTTCTTCAGATATAGTTGATGTGGTTCCTGTGTATCATCTTTGTTCACTCCCCAAGTAACATTTTCATGAAGCTGCCGAAAAAATAGTATTTTCTTAGTTAACTTTATAGAAGGCTTTAAAGCTCAGCTGACTTAGGATATTGCTAGTATAAAACCATCAGTCCAGCTACCTGGCTTCACTTGGAATTCCTTGGAGGTGACAACCGAGGATTGATCCTTATCAATGTCCTATTTCCAGCCATTGAATTAACCAATCTCTTGTTGCCCAGTGCTACAGGTAACAGAATTTTGTCTCTGGAATATCATTACCTCTGCCTCGAGTGAATATTTAGTGTAAGATAGAGTTGGACTGGATGGCACCTAAAACAGAGTTGGATTGTGTGTTTTTCCCTTTGTTAAATTTATTAGTTTTTACAAATAGCTTTTTAAAAGTCTCTTTATTTTTTGGATGGCCTCCTCAATCATGCCCTTTCAGTCTTTTCATGACACACTCAGCCTTAGTGAAGCTTTGTAAAATTAACAGCCAAAATATTGGATCTTCTTATAAAATACGATGATCTGGGTCACTTTTACTTCCGTTCTTCCACTGAAATTTACCACTGAAAATTAGCCATTGAATTTAACAAAAGAACATGCTAAGAATATTTTATATTACTTGGAAACTGGGGGCATTCTAGAGGGTGGCATTAAAAAAAAAAAAGCATAGTAGACATCAAAAAATGAGGAAAGTTCTAGCCAGGCTGCCAGAGTTAAGGAAGGATACTCGGAAGAGCCTAAATAATGTGTTTGGCTTCAAACATGGTCTGGAAATGAGGGGTGATCATGTAAAATTTCCTGGGAAGCCAATTCAACCCAAATCTAAGCCCAAGATTTCACAACAGGTAAGGATCCAATCTATGTGTGTGAGTGTGTGTGTATGAGGGAAGAGGAGGAAGTAGGCAATTGTATCTAATTTTTATAGTACTTGTATTATTTCTAAGAACTATGGAGCCCTGGAGGTGCAGTGGTTAAGGGTTATGGCTGCTAACCAAAAGATCGACTGTTCCAATCCACCAGCTGCTCCTTGGAAACCCTATGGGGCAGTTCTGCTCTGTCCTTTAGGGTCTCTATGACTCGGAATCAACTCAATGGCAACAGTTCTTTGACTTATGAGGCTACAGATCTTTTCATTTTCATCTTGGCCATTTTGGTTTTTGCTGAAAAGAAATGTTTGATCCATACTATTTGACCTTTTTTCCCCTGTCAGTTTGTTTATATTTTTACTTTTATAGGAGTTCTTTATGTATGTTGATTTACTAATGTGTGTGTGTTTTTACCTATACATGAATATCCTCTAGATTCCTATTGAAGGTTATACAATAATTAAAAAACTTATAATCTTAAGTATTGTGCATTCCTTTAACATGTATAACCAGGAATAGGTTAAAAAATATATCAAATGATCTGTCTTCACATGATAATAAGTGGTGGCTTAGACTGAAACCTTGATGTTGTCTCTGTGTAAATTTTAGCAAACATACAAAAAAGTGTAAAATGCATGTATGCACAATTTCTAAAACTTTCCAAAGTGGATACCTGCATATGTGCAAAACATTAAGACATAAGGTATTACCAGAAAACCATCTGTTTCTGGGCTTTTTAAAAATTATTTCAATGTCTTTACTTGTTATTAGCCTTCTTGAGTCAGTTTTGGGAAGTTTGGTGTTCTAGGAATTTGTCCATTCATCAAAATTGGTTTAATATGGTTCATAGTATTCTCTGTAACCCTTTTAATCTAAGGTCCTTAATGATGAGACTTCATAGTCTCATCTTTCTTTCCCAATTTGTTCATTTGTGTCTTCTCTCTTTTTTCTTGGTTAATCTAATTGAGGTATTGTTGATTTCATTGATCTTCTGAAAGATTCATTTTTTTTTTTTTTTGATTAGCTTCATGATTTTTATCTCTAGTGCTACTTGGCTTTCTGTTTCATTGATTTCTTTTCCTTATTATCTTCTTTCTTTTGTTTGCTTTGGAATTAGTTTGCTCTTTTTTTTCTCATTTCTTAAGGTTAACACTGAGATATTTGTTTTGATACCTATCTTCTTCCAATATAGGCATATGTATATATATTTTTTCTGTTGACATTTAATTTAATTTAGGTATAATCATAGAACATACTTTATATGATTTCAATTCTTGTTAATTGAAAATCATTTAAAATTTATTGAGAGGTTTGTGTTTGTTCATTTTTACTATCCTAAAATATTATCTATAATGAAGAGTGCTCCAAATGTGCTTGAAAGAAATATGTATTCTGTGGTTGATTGGAATATTCTATAGATGCCAATTAATTCTAGGTAGTTGGTCGTGTTGCTTAAGTCTTCTATACTCTCTCTGAATTTGTAATTTTTCTATCAGCTCTTGAGATGGATGCATTAAAATTTCTGTCCATTATTATTGAATTGCCTGTTTTCCCCTCCAGTTCTCTCACTTTTCTCTATGTACTCAGAGGCTTTGTTGTTAGTTGTGCATATCCATGTAATTGTTACATATTCCTGATGAAAAACCCCAAAACAAACTCATTGCCATTGAGTTGATTCTGACTCATAGCAATCCTATAGGACAGAGTATAACTGCCCCATAGAGTTTCCAAGGAGTAGCTGGTGAATTCAAACTGCCGACGTTTTGGTTAACAGCCAAGCTCTTAACCCTTACACTACCAGGGCTCCATTCCTGGTGACTTCACCCTTTTATAATTATAAAATACCTTCCTTTGTCTCCAGTAGCATTTCTTTTTTCTTAATATCTATTTTGTCTGATATTACTAGGGCTACTCCAACTCTCTTATTGATTGCATAGTAATGTTTTTCCATATTTTTTCTTTTATTAATTTTAAAAAAAAATTACAATGGTATTAGACTTACAGAAAAGTTGTGAAGATAGGATAGAGAGTTTCTGTATCTCTTTCACCCAGGCTCTCCTATTGCTAACATCTTACATCCCTACCTTTGTACATCTGTCACAACTAAGGAAATAACATTGGTACAGTAACTAAGCTATTAACTACACACACATTACTGTATTTCACTAGTTTTTCCCTAGTATCTTTTTGGTTCCAGGATCCCATCCAGCTACTAGACTACATTTAATCATTGTTTATCCCTCTCCTCCTCTGGTCTATGAATTTGAGGAATTCCTTGTTTTGATGACCTTGACAATTTCGAGGCATAGTGGTCATGTATTTTGTATAATGTCTCTCAATTCAGGATTGCTTGATGTTTCTTTCTTAGTTGTACTGGACCATAAGTTTTAGGAAGAAAGACCACAGAGAAAAAATGGGATTCTCATCACATCATTTCAAAGGTAGATGCTATCAACAAGGTATATCACTGTTGATGTTAACCTTGATCACCTGGATGAGGTGGTGCTCGTCAGATGCTTTCTATAAACTTGGAAATAACTTAAGTTTATTTCTGTATTTTCATACTTTAAGCCATAAAGGCCCGTCACCAAATAAATGCCACATGTTCTGTTTTTTGAGCAATTCTTTACTTTCTGGCACTATAAGATGCTCCAGACTCATTATGTATATTCCTTACCACAGCCCTAGAATCAATCACTTTTTCAAGGTTCTTGGTTTCTTTTACTGGAGAGTAGTGTTAGAAACTGATATCTAGATGCTATGTGTGTTCCTTGCTACTGAGGTGTCATTACATCTAGACTCTCAGAGTAGAAAGATATATAAAACATATGGATGTATACTAACACATACATGTATATCACTTCTACAATAATTTGTGTTCATTCATTTGTATTTGTTTATTTTTTTTTAAACATGAGTTCATACTGATGTCTCCAGTTTCAATCCAACAGCACATAGTTGATTCTAGTCTTCTCCCCTTGACTATGTGTAACTATGCTATCCATCAATGAGAAATCTGGATGCCACCATCAACTATCCATTTACTTATTTATTCAACCTGGGTATACATGCATGTAGTTTTGGAATTGTTAACCCATATTCCATGAGATACGACTTTAACAACTAGAGTACAGTATTTATGTACAGTTTCTTTTATCTTCGGTTCTAATTTTTTCTGGTCAAAATGTAGATTTTCTAATTGATTTAAGTCAGAAATTATTTTTCTTAACCCCTTCAATGAGGTTATGTCATATATTTCTAATAGAGTTAGATTTTTTTTTTTCAGGTTGCATTCCTTCCTGGGATTCCCAAACTCCTTGTTGATTTTTTTTTTTTTTTTTTGCCTCCATTAAGGTGTACTCTCTGTTCACTAAGGTTCTATGGATTTTGACAAACAAAAACAGTCATGTATCCACCATCCTAATACCATAAGATTAGTTCCACAAACTAAAAAACCTCCTGTGATTGCTTTAATTAAATACCCACTTCCCTAAACTCCTGGAAACCTCTGATCTATTTTTCATTCCTTAGTTTTGGCTTTTCTGGACTATCACATGGATGTAATCATACATTTGATAGCCTTTTAACCTGGCTTCTTTTACTTAGCAAAATGCTCATCTATGTTGTTAAGTGAATTAATAACTTGTTACTTTTACCTCTGAAGAGTATTCTAAGGAGGGATATGCCACATTTTATTTATCTACTCATGTATTGAAGAAAATTATAGTTGCTTCCAGTTTTGGATGATTGTTGACAGTTTCTTTGTTCCACTTAATTTTCTGTGCTGAGTTCTTTTTATGTATTTTCTTTTCATCTTTTTCATTGTTGTTGATTTTGTGTTTGCTGAGTCTTGTTTTTCTTCTATTTATTTTGATGGATAGGTTTGTCACCTTCTCTCGTGTTTCTTGAAATTTACCTTTATTTTTCTAAGTTTAAACCAATCTTGTATTTCTTGATAGCACTTTAACTTCGGCTCCATATGGAAATTCTATGAGTACACTTTTTTTCCCTCTTTTTTTGTTTTGACATTGTCATCATTTACATATTGATATCTCTGTTTCTATATTTTCTGTCTTTCAGCTTTGATTTGTTTTTGTGAATTTCCTGAGTTGTTTACTAAATGATCTGTCCTGTGTTCTAGTCTTGGATATTTGTCTGAAATTGTTGGTCGCTACCTGGAGGACTCCCTTTAATATTTCTTGTAATTTGGGTTTGTTTTTTACAAATTAACTTCTGTTTATCTGGGAATGCCCTACTTTCGCCATTGTATTTGAGAGACAGTTTTGCTGGATATATAATTCTTGGCTGGCAGTTTTTGCCTTCAAGGCTTTATGTATGTCATCCCATTGCCTTCTTGCCTACATGGTTTCTGCTGAGTAGTCAGAGTTCAGTCGTATTGGTTCTCCTTTGTAGTTGACTTTTCGTTTCTCCCTAGCGACTCTCAAGACTCTATCTTTGTCTTTGGTTTTGGCAAGTTTGATTATGGTGTGTCTTCGTGACTTTCTTTTGGAATCTACCCTGTGTGGTGTTCATTGAGCCTCTTGGATAGATATCTTCTCATCTTTCATGATATCAGGAAAGTTTGTGCCAGCAAATCTTCAACAATTCTGTGTTTTCTGTAATCCCCCCTTGTTCTGGTACTCTGATCACTTGTAGGTTTTTCCTTTTGATAGAGTCCCACGTAATTCTTAGATTTTCTTCATTTTTTAAAATTATTTTTTCTGATTTTTCCTCAAATTGGTGTCAAGGGATTTATCTTCAATCTCACTAATTCTGACTTCCGTTGCCTCAATTCTCCTCCTATTGAATTGTCTAATTCTGAAATTTTATTGTTAATTTTTTTGATTTCTAGTTACTGTCTCTGTGGTTTTTAACAGCCTGTTAATTTTGTGTTTTTGTTCTTTTACATTTTTTTCCCCTGAATTCCGCTATCACTTTGTCTGTGTGTTCCTTGGCTTGAACTTTGCCTGATTCCCTTCCTGATCTCTTTGAATTCTCTCTCAGGTAGTTCCATTACCTTATCTTTCTCCAGAAGGTTTCCTGGTTCTTTATTTTGGTAGCCTGCTGGAGCCATCTTGACCTGCATCTTTATGAGATTTGATATTAACTGTTGCTCCAGGGCATCAATAAATTATATTTATTTATCATATGTTCGTTTACTGTGTCCTAACCTTTTGTTTTGTTTGTTTTGATATGCTCAAGTAGGCTGGGTGTGTGAGCTACTTTGGTTATTGGCATCTATGAAGCTCTCACATTTTGTCTCCAAGTGGTTAGAGCAGCTACTAGGTGTGGAAGCCTAGGAGTCTATTTACTTTTCTTGTGTGGGTATGGCACTGGTGTCCAGGTTGTCAGTCACTAAGTGTGTGGTGCAGACTCTCACTACAGTCTTAGACAGGCAGGGTTACATAAGGGTGTTTGGAGCAGGCACAGGTATCTGGCTGCAGTAGGGGGCTATGTGTGGTGCAATGCAGGGGGCTGACAGCTGCACCTGGGTGCCTGGGTAGAGAGTGTGTCCCTGTCCCCTAGAGTGCATAGTGGGGACTATCGCAGCCAGTCTTTGGATACCCGGTGCTGTTGACTGGAGGATCTAGGAGGCACCTCTTATCAGACCGCTGTCATGGATGGCTAGATGGAGTGGGTGGTACGGCCAGCCCTCAAGCCCCTGGTGTGGCTGGGTGAGGACCCTGCTTAAGGGGTAGGGTGGTGTCAAATGTCATTAATCTGGAGCTCCCCCTTTGCTGCTACAGTTGAAAATGGGCTTCAGATGTATGCTCTGCTATTTTATGCTAATGATGGCATGCATTGTTGAATCAGCCCATGCAGGTCTCAGCAGGGGGAAAGGGTGCTGCAAGTCTATGGACCCCTTATGCTAGTGGCTGGGCAAAGGAACAGGCCCCCTGACTCACCCTGAGTTCCCAGCTTAGGGGGCATGACAGTTGTTGAATACTGCTAGACTGGTGTTGGAGCGGAGCAGGGTGAGGGGCGGGTGAGGGGAAGGAAGCACTTCTCTGTAAAACTCGGGGAGGTGGAGGTGTTATTTGGCCTCCCTGCTGTAGGTTAGAAGCTTGCACTTAACTTTTGCGGGTTTGGTGTTGCTCCTGCTTGGTTCTGGAGGTATGTGCAGATTTGTTGCTGCTTGGCTGCACCTGATGTGATAGAGCTTGTCTTTGGATGTCGTGCTTGCCTCAGCCCATGTGCATTGTGTAGACTCAGCTAGCAGGGTGCTGGCAATCTCGTGATCTGTACTTTCCTGCTGCTTTTGAATTGCCTCTCCTTCCACCTGCTGCTCAGTCCGATTCTTCAGCTTTGTCTTTGAAGATTAGGGTTCTTTGATTGTCGTATATAACTGACTCGCTTGTTTTTTTTGTGTGTCTTCATTACAAGACAGGAAGCATCTGCCTATTGTGCCATCTTGGCCCCGCCTCCTCTGCTTGCTTTAGGCTTTTTTTTCTTTCTAGTGCTGTAAGATGGAAGATCAGGCTCTTAATTTGAGTTCTTTCTTTTTTTAATATAAGTGTCTACAGCTGTAAATTTCTTTCTAGCTACTGCTTTAGGTGCTTCCCATAAGTTTTAATATGTTGGGCTTTCGTTTTCATTTGTCTGGAAACATTTTGTACTTTCCCTTATGATTTCTTATTTGACCCTTTTGTTCAATTCCCCCATGTTCGTAAATTTCCTAAATGTCCTTCTGTTATTGGTATCTAATTTCAGTCTCCATGTTCAGAGGGCATACTTTGTATGTTTTAAATCAGTTTAAATTAATTGAGACTTGCTTTATAGCTCTGTGTGTCATCTATCCTAGATGATGTTCTGTATGCGCTTGAGAAGAATGTGTGTTCTGTGGTGTTGGTTAGAGTATTCTATATACTCTATATACCCTGGTGGTGTAGTGGTTAGGAGCTATGGCTACTAACCAAAAGGCTGGCAGTTCAAATCTACCAGGTGCTCCTTGGAAACCCTACGGGGCAGTTCTGTTCTTGTCTGTATGGTCGCTAAGAATTGGAATCGACTTGATGACAATGGCTTTAGGTCTATTTGGTTTACAGTATTGTTCAAGCCTTCTATTTTTTTGGTTGATCTTCTGTCTAGTTTTTCTATCCATTATTAAAAATGGGTTATTGAAGTCTTCAACTATTCTTGTCAAATCGTCTGTTTCTCCTTTAATTTCTATCAGTTTTTTTTCATGTATTTTAGGGCTCTGTTATTAGGTGCAGATGTTTATAATTGTTGTATCTTCCTAATGGATTGACCCTTTTATCATTACGTTTCTTTTATTTCTACTAACATTTTCATCTTAAAGCCTATTTTTAAAGTTTATTATTTTTAGAGTCATTTCGTAGCTGTAATATTTTTGCCTTATACTGAAATTATAAATCCATACTAAATATATATTTTATCCTTAGCTTTCTATTTGGACTCCTTACTTTTCTGAGAAACAAACTCATCTACAATAGAATTGATTTTGATGCTTTTAATATGTGTGCGTGTTCACGTATATGTGTGTGTGTGTGTTTGACCTGAACCTTAAATTATAAATCCAGTAGTAGAAATGGTTCAAAGAGACAACTGTCTGCTACTTAAAATATGTGAATTTCTGTTTTTGTTTTCCTTCACTACAGTAATTCAGCTATTGTACCAGAAAGCTATGACGTGGAAAAGTAATATTGCCAACAACTTCACCAGCAAATGGCCTATCTCAAGAAATAGCGTGCTTTATACTTTACCTTACTCCTGATGCCATTTAAAATTTCAAATTCTTGAAAATAAAGCCTATGTGCAGGCTCTGGTGTGCCTGTGTGTGGGTGGGCTTTCCTAGTAATGCAAACTCTTGCTTTCCAGCCTAACAACCACACCTTCCTGCTTCATCCCCCTTTGGCCTCACACAACTTCTCCAGCCATGGCCAAGAGCCCAGGGTCCCACAGCCTCAAGCTGTAGGTGTTCCTTCCCCAACAGACCTATGTCCTTGTGGTGAGGTCAGCCAGCCATGCCGTGCCTCTTCTGCTGCTCCTGGCTGATTTTGGCTAACTGAGTTCTACCAGCTATAGTAAACCTGCTTAATAGTAAACTCTGCTCAATAGAACTGTCTTTTGCAGTGTTCCGGGCTTGGTGGGCATCACCCTTCTTGCTTTAGCAGTTCAAGTCAGGCTGGGAAGAGCCCAAGAGGCCGAGTATGGGTAACTCAAAGCCTGCCTGCCCTGTTTCAAGGCAGCAGAACCATGGAGTATGCTGCTGGTCCTGGTGGTTGGAGGGGTCAGAACAGGACTAGGACATCTGTCTTGAGCTTACCTAACCTTGCACAAGATGACAGGCATTTCCTGGTGAGGTAGGGGAAGGAGGGAGCCAGATACCAACCTTCAGCCCTAACCCACTCAAATCTGGAGTCGACAAGCCCCAAAGTGTTTCTGGGCAGACATAAGGTAATACTCCCACTGATAGAGGAGCCTCTTCCTGAAATCATACACGATATGCCACAGAAGATTTAGACAAACACCAGTGATGATAATGTTTCAGAAACACATGTTATTAAGAAATATGTTTCTTAATTATTTACTAGAGTTTTAATTCTTAGCTACATGTCTGAAATCAATTCATATACATCCATTTGTGAAATTATGGTTGTACTCATATTTACTTTGTTAAGGAGCCATTTTGTTTGAATAAGAGCAAGTGTTTTGATAAGATCAGATTCTTATGGGTTTCAGACTTATTGAACCCACTGAGAGTGGAAGAACCTTCAAATCTAATATCCTGATATAATCTTTAAACTTTTAACCAAAACTATTCCCTGAAGTCATCATTGAGCCAAACAATAGTTTAGCTCAGTTAGGACAGAATGTTTTCCTTGAGCGTGGACGTCTTTAAATAACGAATCTTTCTGAAATCTAACTAACAACAGTAACTCTAAAGCATGGATGAGAAGTTTGGGGGCACTGAATCTAACTCAATAGTGGTGAGATAATTTGGGTACAAATAACGAGAATAATGACACAACGTGAAGATTGTAACCTATATCAACAAATTGTACATGTAAAATCGTTGAGTGTTGTATGCTTTGCTGTGTATATTTTCACAAAAAAATACAATATTAAACAAGAACTGAGGAAAGATGTGAAATCAATGTCTTACTGAGTAGAGAATATCAATAAATAGATAAGCTTTATTTTTAAAAAACGATAGGTCATACTGGAGTTGAAAAATACATAACTCAAATGACATAGTCTTTAAAGAGTATTAACAATGCATTTCAGCTGATGGAAGAAAAATGTTAACAAAGATGAAGCCAGATTGATTGAGATCGTACAACCTGAAGAACACAGAGAAAAAAATAAGGAAAATGAACAGAGCTTCAGAGAAATGTGGGAAATCATTAAGTACACGAACATACATATCATGTTAGGGCCTGAAGAAGATTAAGGAGCAGAAAACATATTGGAAGAAAAAATGGCTGAAAATTTCCAAATTTGATACCTTAATCTCTACACCCAAGAAACTCAGTGAACTCTGGGGTAAACAGGGATCTAAACCAAGGCATGTCATTGTTAAAATATTGAAAGAAAAAGGCAAAGATTTGGTACATATATACAATGGAATGATACTTAGCCATAAAGAGAAATAAAGTCCTGATACCTAACATATACTACAACATGGGTGAACCCTGAAGATACTGTTTTGAGTGAAATCAATTAGTGACTAATGTCACTGCATTTTATATGTAAGAAACATTGAAATGGCAAATGTTTTGTTATATGTTTATACCCATACTCATCCCTGTTACTATTGGGTTGATTCCAACACATAGCAACCCTATAGGACAGAGTAGAGCTGCCCCATACCGTTTCCAAAGAGTTGGTGGTGGATTTGAACTGCTAACCTTTTGGTTAGCAGCCAAGCTCTCAACCGCTGTGCCACCAGAGCTCATATATGTTTATACGTAACAACAACAACGAAGTCTGGAAAAAGAGAGTCCTTGTGGGCTTGGGGGAATTTGTGGCCAATCAAGGAAAAAGATATGACCATAAGGTAGTAGCGTTGCACAACAAGCTATTTATTGGGGCTAACACACTGACAGCCTGATGCAAGGGGGCAGTCCCCACAGCAGGAAGTTTGCCAGAGTCAAGCAGTGCAGGGAGACACTAGAACGGAAGGAGGGCATGAAAAACCCCAGGAAGAGAAGAAGTGCCGTTGGGTGATATCCTGCTGCAGCAAGGTGGGGGGTCTCTGGGTTAGGAACTCCAAAGGACAGTGCAGCTGGGAGCCCTTACAACTACAGAGTTTTATCTAGGGCTAGCTTCCTAGGCCTCCTGGGCTCTTCCCAGCGTGACCTGAGCTGCTAGAGCGAGAAAGGTGCCGCCCACCAAGCCCAGGAACACTGGGTACAGTTTCACAGTGCTTGTAAAGCTGGTAAACTCTCAGTGGCTAAAAATCTGCTTATTTGGACAATTAATTTGATACGAATAGATGTATACAAATTTAAGTTTGGTGACAGCAGGCTTTTTTGGGCTAAGGGGCCTCAGTTTGCTATGAAGAAGTAAACAAGTTGGGGCCAGTACGCAGAAGCCATTCTTGACTCATTTATATAACAAGAACCCCATTAAAACTGTGGCCCATGATCAGCTGCTAGTGCCCATGATCAGTCGCCGATTGGACTATCGTGATCCATAATGTTTGGAATGGCTGATTTTCAGAAGTAGGTTGCCAAGCCTTTCTTAGTAGTTAATCTTAGTCTGAAAGCATCGCTGAAACCTGTTTAGCATCAGAGTAACATCAAAACCTCCACTGACAAGAGAGATGGAGGCTACATATGAGGCGTATTAGATGAGAATCAAATCTGGGCCTCCCCCATGACAGGTGAGAATTCTACCACTGAACCACTACTGCCTTGAGTAGTAAAAAAAAAAAATACTAATTAATACATGTTACAATATAGATGAACATTGTGTCAACTGAAAAAGTGACAAAAGCAAACATATTGTATGATTCCATTTATATGAAATACTCAGAATAAGCAAGTCCATGGAAAGAGAAAGATAAGTGATTGCCTAGAATGGTGGTTCCACCGCTCATCGGTCAGTTTGTCATACTCTGGTGGTTGCATGTTGCTATGATGTTGGAAGCTCTATCATTGATATTTCAAATATCAGCAGGGTTACCGATGGTGGACAGGTTTCAGCAAAGCTTCCAGGCCAAGACAGACTAGGAAGAAAGGCCTGGCAATCTACTTCTGAAAATTAGCCAATGAAAATCCTATGGATCACAACAGAATATTTTCCTATACAATGCTGGAAGATGAGTCTCATAGGTTGGAAAGCACTACACGTTAGCCACAGCAATGGACTCAAACACATCAATGATCATGAGGATGACACAGGACCAGGTAATGTTTCATTTTGTTACACTTATAATCCCTATGAGTTGGAGCCAATTTGACAGCAGGATGATGACTGTGAATGAACATTAATAGGGGGGTTACAGTGAATAGGTAAGAGGTGTATCTTAGGATGGATGAAAATGTTCTAAACTTGGATTGGGATGATGGTTGTAGAACCCTGTTAATATACTAAAAACATTATACACTTTAGATGAGTGAATTAGGTTGTATTTGAATTCTCAATAAAGCATTTTTACTGGTGTCCTGGGGATGCTATAACAAAATACTACAAACTGGGTGCCTTATAAGAACAGCAACTTATTGTCTCACACTTCTGGAGGCTAGGGGCCTGAAATCTGTGTGTCAGCCATGCTGATTGCTTCTGAGAGCCCTGAGGGAGAATCTGTTCCATGTCTCTCTCCTACTTCTGGTGACAGCAGTAATCCATGGCATTCCGAGCTCTGCCTCCATCTTCACATGGCCATCTTCCCTCTGTGTGTCTCTTCTCTTTTATAAGGACACCGCTTATATTGGACTAGGATCTACCCTAGTCTAGTATGACTTCATGTTAACTGATAACATCTTCGAAGATTCTATTTCCAAAGAAGATTGCATTCATAGTATCAGGGGTTAGGACTTCAATATATCTTTTGGGAGCACACAGTTCAATCCATAACAGTCTACCCACTGTCCCTCCCCCAAATTCATGTTTTTCCCAAGTATAGAATACATTCACTTTTTTCCCCACCATCCGCCAAAATCTTACACCTTTCTAGTATCAACTCTAAGTCCAAAATCATATCTTCTAAATCAAGTGTGGGTGAGACTCTGGGTATGGTTCATCTTAGGGTAAATCCCTCATCATCTGTGGGCCCTGTGAAACCTTGAAAACAAGTTATCAGTTTCCAAAACACAATGGTGGGACAGGAATAGGATAGACATTACCATTGCAAAATGAAGAAATGAAAGAAAAAGGGGCCATGGGTCTCAAGCCAGTCCTAAACCCAGCAGGGAAAAATTCCACTGTATTTCAAGATTTGAAAATAATTCTCTGTCCTCTGGGTCTACCAAAATGGCAACCTCGTCCTCCTGGCCCACCTGCATGATGGCCTTTCCCCTCTTGGACATGAGTGGTGGCCCCTGCCTCTGGAACCAAAGAGGCCATGGCCCTGCCACCTGGTCCTGTGCTGTCTGGCCTCATGGTGGCAGCAACAGCCAGTTCTGCCAGCCTCTGAACCACTGTTGGGGTCATTATTCCCTTTTCTTGAAAGGTAACAACAGAGTAGCTCTATTAGCCCATTTCTTGACTATGAAATTCATCCATATCTGTCCTTTCAGTTCAAGCTGGTTGCATTTCTGCTGAGATGGCTGATTAGATCCATAAGTCAGACATCTAATTGTTTAGCAAATTATTGTCCAGCCACACCCTTAGTATTCTCTCCAAAGCATGCTTTCACAATTTTTAAAATATGGGTAAGCTGAAAATTTTCCAAATGTTCAAGTTCTGGTTCTTTTTTGCTAAACAGTTAATTCTTCAATTTATCTCTTCCCTTGCACATATTACTATAAGCAGTAAGGAGAAGTCAGGCTGTATCTTTATACTTTGATTATAAATCTCTAGAAAATAATCGAATTCATCAGTCGCAAGTTCTACTCTTCACAAAATACTCAGACATAATTTAGCCAAATTCTTTGCCACTTTATAACTAGGATCTCCATTCATTCAGTGTCTAATGAAATGTTAATTATTTCCTATTAAGGCCTCACCAGAAGTATAGTTCATGTACACATTTCTGTTGTTGCTTTTAGGTGATCTTGAGTCAGTTCTGTCTCATAGCGACTCTATGTACAACAGAACGAAACACTGCAGGGTCCTGTGCGGTCCTCACAATCATTGTTATGCTTAAGCCCATTGTTGCAGCCATTGTGTCAATCCATCTCATTGAAAGTCTTCCTCTTTTTTGCTGACCTTCTATTTTACCAAGCATGATGTCCTTCTCCAGGGGCTGGTTCCTCCTGATAACATGTCCAAAGTAGGTGAGATGAAGTTTCGCCTCCTTGCTTCTAAGGAACATTCTGGTTGTGCCTCTTCCAAGACAGGTTTGCCACACAGAGTAATGACCCTAAAGAAGGAGTCCTGGTAGTGCAGGGGTTAAGCATTCGGCTCCTAACAGAATAGGTCAGTGGTTAGAACCCACCAGCAGGTGCACGGGAGAAATATATGGCAGTCTGCTTCCGTAAAGATTGTTGTTGGTAGGTGTTGTCATGTAGGTTCTGATTCATAGCAATCCTATGTACAACAGAACGAAATGCTGCCCGGTAACGCCCCACTGTTTCTATATTTGAGCCCATTCTTTTAAAGATTATAGCCTTGGAAACCCTATGGGGCAGTTCTACTCTGTCATATCAGGTTGCTATGTGTCATAATTGACTCGATGGCAAAGAGCTTGGCTTGGCTTTTAATGACTTTAAAAACTAGGGAAGGGCTTTCAGCAATCTCATTAGAATAGGATTAGGAGCCCACAATACCTATGGAAGCAGCAGTCAAGAAATCAGATGATGCATTGGGCAAATCTGCTGCAAAAGAACTCTTTAAAGTGTTGAAAAGCAAAGATGTCACCTTGATGATTAAGGTACACTGGCCCAAGCCGTGGTATTTTCAATTGCTTCATACGCATGTGAAAGCTGGTTGATGAATAAAGAAGACTGAAGAAGAATTGACAGCTCTGAATTGTGGTGTTGGTGAAGAATATTGAATATATCATGGACTGCCAAAAGAATGAACAAATCTGCTTTGGAAGAAGTACAACCAGAATTCTCTTTAGAAGCAAGGAAGGTGAGACTATGTCTCACATACTTTGGACATGTTATCAGGAGGGATCAGTCCCTGGAGAAGGACATCATGCTTGGTAAAGTCGCCAGACATCCTGTAGATGAGAAAAAAAAAATCTTTTTCTCTGCTTGTAGAGGAAGAATGCAGGTGCCTTCCTCCCTTCCTGAAAGGGTCTCCTCCTTGCTCAACCCTTTGATATGTAAATAAAATTTTCCCTGAGCCACATAGCCCGTGGCTCTTGGCTTTTATGGATCTGCTTGTCTCCAAGTTCTGGCATTTCATATTTTTTGACATATCTAGGGAGATAAGTTGGAATCGACTCAACAACAATGGGTTTGGTAGGTTTTGGTATGGGGCTAAGGTTCCCTGGCACCCTTGGGCTTAGCCTAGGACATAAGCCAGGCTGTAACCATCTGAACCTCCCTGAAAGATAAGAGAAGCTTTATAATTCTTTTGGATTAAAGCAGTTAATTAGACAGACAGCTACAATTCTAATTCTCATGGCATTTGAAGAATCTCAGGAGGCTCTTTCAGGAACAGTGAGAAAACCAGGAAAGTTCTATTTCCAATATTCTAAATCGGAAAGCATCCTACTGACATCTTAAAGAATGAAAATGACAACTTAGACTGCTGTCTGAAAAGACAAGGAACACAGGAAGCAGAGCTGCCTCAGTCTTAAAGGGTGGAGTTGCACCCAGATGGACTAGGAGAATGGGGCCACCCAAAGCTGAAGGAGCAGAGTTGCCATTTCAGTGCGCTTGGAAGGTGAAGCTGAAGCTCAGGGCCAAGGGGATTCCACTCAGAATCTGTAGAGTATGGCCAATACCTAGAATCTGGAGGGCAGGATGATTGTGTAAATGGTCTCAGAGAACAGATTATTTTCAAGGCTTGAGCTCTAATGTAATGTGTTCTGCTGACTTGCTTGGTGCCTGTTATCCTTTCTTTCCCACCAATTCCTCCTGTTTGTTGTGGAAGTGTCTACCTTGTGCCTGCTCCAGCGTTGCACTTTGGAAGTAGATAACTTGTATCCTAGGTTTCGTAGATGAAGAGGAATTTTGCAGAAGATGAGATTTTGGACTTAAAATTGATTTGAGACTTGATGGGAAATGCTGGTGGCGTAGTGGCTAAGTGCTACGGCTGCTAACAAAAAGGTTGGCAGTTTGAATCCACCAGGAGCTCCTTGGAAACTCTACGGGACAGTTCTACTCTGTCCTATAGGGTCGCTATGAGTCTAAATTGACTGGATGGCAACAGGTTTGGTTTTTTAACGATGTGATGAGGTGAATGTGTTTTACATGTGGCAGGGACGTGAATTTTGGGGGGGCCAAAGGGTGGAATGTTATGGATTGAATTGTGTCCCTCCAAAATGTGTATCAACTTGGCTAAGCCATGATTTCCAGTATTGTGTAATTATCCATTTTGTCATCTGATGTGAATTTTTCTAGTGGTATAAATTCTACCTCTATGATGTTAAGGAGGTGGAATTAGCACAGTTTTGTTAATGAAACAGGGCTCAATTTACAAGATTAGGTTGTGTCTTGAGTCAGTCTCTTTTGAGATATAAAAGAGAGAAGTGAGCAGGGAGACATGGGGACCTCATGCCACCAAGAAACAAGAGCCATGAGGATAGCGTGTCCTTTGGACCCAGGTCTCCCTGCACTGAGAAGATCCTTGACCAGAGGAGATTAATGATGAAGACTTTCCCCCAGAGACGACAGAAAGACAAAGCCTTCCTTTGGAGTTCGCACCCAGAATTCGGATTTCTAGCCTTCCACACTGTGAGAAAATAAATATCCCCTTGTTAAAGTTATTCACTTGTGGTATTTCTGTTATAATAGCACTAGATGACTAAGACAAATGCCAAAAAAACAAACAAAAAACCCAAACCCATTGTCATTGAGTCAATTTTGATTCATAGCAACCCTATAGGACATAGAAGAACTGCCAGTAGGGTTTCCAAGAAGCGGCTGGTGGATTCCAACTGCTGACCTTTTGGTTACTGGCTGAACTTTTAACAACGGCACCACCAGAATGTCAAATTCCATTAAAATACTTTTCAAAAATGTAGGTGAAACAAAGATATTTTCAGACAAATAAAAATAGATAATTATTTTTACAAAAAAAAAAAAAATCGCTAAAAGAGCCAAGTGAGTTCTTCAGTTAAAAGGAAAATGATCCCACAGGGAAACGTGAATATTGTGAAGAGCAATGGAAAGGGCAAACATCGTCAGTAAGTACATTAAGTGCAGGTAAAAAAAAAAAAAAAAAATTATAAAATGCTAAGGTTATCAGGTTGGGTTTTAAACAAAAACAACGAAAACACATATACATTTTGAATATTACAATGCAGCAAGTTTGAAAGTAAAAGAATGAAAAAAAAATATATAGCAAAAAAATATATAACCGTAACTGAGAGAAATCTGGTGAAACTCAGCTAATGTGAGAAAACTTCACCTTTAAGACAGAATTCAGCAGAAAAAGAAAATTGGGACATTTAATAATAAAGGGAACTTAAACCAGGAAGATAATGTGTTTAAAATCTTTGTAAACCTATTTTAGAATTTCAGAATACATAAAATAAAATTGGGAAAGATGTGAGATTTAGAACAATACCGACTGTTTCAATCATGAACATAGTTCGTATCTCCATTCATTTAGGTCATCTTTAATTTTTCGTAGTAATTTTTGGTTTTCTGCTTAAAGGTAACAGGTTTTGTTTTTTTTTTTAAAGTTCCACATAAGTATCAGATGTATCTGGCGCTAATGTAAATAATACTCTTAAAAATTCTAGCTTTTGTTTTCTTTTATACATAAACTAAATATTTATTTGTATATTGACCATCAATCAAGTGACTTTTCCAGATTCACCTGGTAATTGCACTATTTTATCTTTAGATTCCTTTCCTTTTCTATGCATTTAATAAAATTGCCCTAGAATAAGGATTTATTTTCATTTTACTTTTTCTTTCTTTCCTCGGCCATATGTTACTAACTAGGATTCCCACAAAAATCTTTAGAAATGGTAACAGTGAGTATCCTTAACTTGTTCACAATATTAGGAGGAAAGATCAAAATAATTCAATATAAATTATGTTGAATATTATACATGTTTTGTTAATTCCTTTAATCAGATAATGAAAGTTCAAATCTAATTCTATCTCTTCAACAATCTGTGTGTGTGTCAAGCATGTAAGGGTTATACAGTTAGTGTGAAGTAGACTTTCATCACGTAATTTATTTTTAATATTTTTTTAAATTGTAGTGAAAATATATCCAACAAAACCTTTACGAGTTCAACAATTTCCACATGCATAGTTCTACATTCTTCACGTTGTCAGCCTTTATAGCTATCCTTTTCCAAATTATTCTACCGCTGTTAACATAAACTCAATGCTCCCTAAGCAAAAGCTACCCCTTTGCCCTCCCCCCACCCCCACCTCTGGGAACCACTAATAATCTTTGGTTTACAGATAAAGTATTTGTCTGCAATTTGTTTTTTAACAGACATCTTGGATGCACAAATCAGAGAGTCGTGATGAATTTAATCAGGTGGTTTTCCTGCAACTTCTTAAAAAATTGTATATTTGTTTTATCGTTTATGTTGTTAATGTGGTGAATTAATTAGATTGATTTCCAATTGTTGAACTAACTTTGCTTTTCTGAGGGCAAAAAAAACTTTGTTCATGTTCATGAGATTATCTATTTACCTGTCTGCCTATCTGTCTGTCTATCTAATCAATCTATCTGTCTGTCTATCTCTCTCTCTCTGTCTCTATCTATCTATCATCTGTCTATCTATCTCAGTTTAAATCTATTTTCTCAAGATTTTTCTTTAATTTTTCCTTCTTGATATTTCCTTGCCATGGTTTAATATCAATTTCTGCTGGCCTCATGAAGAGGAATCCCCACATGTAAGATTAAAGATATTTTTCTTGTTTGCTAGATTTGAAATGATGAAGTCACCTTGACCTAGAATTTTCTTCATGATATACTTTTTAATTATGATTATGACCACTTCATTGGCTACAGCTCTATGCAAATATTCAAATTCTCTTTGGGTTACTTTTGGGAAGCTCCTTTTCATAGAAATATTTCCATTTTATCTAAATATTTAAATTTCCTTTTATTTGTAGTTACTGTATGTGCTTCTCCATTCTTGATACTGCTAACTTGGACCTTCAAAATTTTTCTTTTCACTGAGCATTTTCTAAGAGGTTTATTGATTTTATTAATTTTTCGAAGAAATAGCTTAGGCCTATTTATCCTAAACATTGTAGGTTTCTTTTTTTTCATTATTTTTTGTACTTTTTAAATATTATTTCCTACTTTCAATTTCTTTATTTTGATTTAATAAGCTAGTTTTTAATTTTTCTTTATCATCTTCAGATGGCTTGGCATCCCTTTATACAAGGCCTAGCTGCTTCACACATTCTTTTCTGTAGTATCTTTATGGTACATAGTTCAAAGAATATTTTAATTTCTATTAAGTTTTCTTTTTGACCTACGATTATTTAGAAATATATTGCTTATTTGTTTTTTAAAATTATTTATTATATTTGTCTTAACTCTAGTAAGTGAATGTAATCTGAAATAGTTCAGTCATGAGAAAGTGGTTGAGACTTGCTTTATATCCAAACATATGATGTAGATCAGTAAATCTCTTACATGTGTATTTTACATTCGTTGGATACACCGTTCTACATATCAAGTAGGCCATGTTAGTTAAACGGGTTCAAATCTCTCACTTTGTTTGATGATTTTTTAATTTCTCTTTTGTGTGCTGTCAGTTTGTGCTTCATAAATGTTGAAGCTGTATTTAAAAAGTCATAAAGATGCGATAATTTCATATTAATATAGCTTCTTATGTTGGCCCTTTGCACTATTATACATTCTTCTTCTTCATCTCTACTAATGCTTTTTGTGTTAAACTCTACATTGTATATCAGCAAATCTATCTCAGCTTTCTTTGGTATAAAGTTCCCATGGTATATATATTTTTCCATCTTTTTCTTTTAACCTTTATATACTTTAAAACGTGACTTTTGTAAGTCGCCCGTATTTGAGAACTTTTTCCGAGTCTTAGGATCATTGCTGTTCGATTGATTACGGACCCTCAGATTATAACATAACAAGATAGTAATGCAATTGAAAATATAACAGTGGCCTTTGTAACCATGGCACTACATTTATTATTGTATTGTAAACTCTTCTTTTCTCAAGTCTACTGACAAACAGAATTAGTGTGTGAAAAGCTTGAAAACAAGAATATGTGACATAAAAACTCATAAACAAGCATTTCTTACAAATTTTTTTATATTTAGATATATATGTACGTATACATATATATGCACACACACACATACATGTGTTTTTTTCTTGTTAAAAATGCAATGTGTAGTTTTTGAACTGCAGCCAATTTTATTTTTTTCCACTTTTTCTGTCCATTGTAGATAGTACCACTGGAAGAATCAATAGAGGGGAAAAAGTCACCTGTATGACGAATCATGTTAAGTTATGGTTAAATCAACAAATAGCATGAAGGTCATAAAATTATTGTGAAATAAACTATTATGTATTTTTTTTAACAGACGTTTTGCTAATACACAAATGTTAAAGGCTTAAAACTTTATTAGAAAAAAATTAAAAGATACCGCAAGACATTTAAAAAACTTAGCATATGAAAAATGAAACGTTAACTATAGTTTTACATTCTCTATGATAAAACTTTCAATATTGAAAATATTCTTGAGTTTATTTTCTTGTTGTGATATGTAGCTACATGACAATTGTCATTTAATATATATTATTTATATTTATTTAATGCATTAAATTCTCATTCGCTCCCTCTTCCTCTGTGTCTCCCTTAAATTATTTGACACTCACTTTGATATCATGGATTCTCTGTTGTTTCCTTGGGTTCACTGTCACTTTCAAGTTGCCTATATATTTAAAAATTAAAATAATCGATCAAAATTATATTTCCTTATATGTTGTTCTATAAACTCTGTATGCTCTATGGATATTGAAACTGTATTGAATTCCTACCCAACATCAGGGAGCAGCCTCCACTTGAGAATATTCTACCACTGAGAACACCTCTCACCTGGTAATTAAGACTAGCCATGCACCTTCTTTGTAACCCCAAATACGAGAAAAAGCCCAGCAACATAAATTTACCAGAAAATAAACTGAGACCATTTTCATGTTCATAACAGTATTAATTAAATATGTTTAAACACTTGTTGCCATTTATCTCCTTTCCAATTTATGTCTATTGGTTTTATTAGCTATTCCCCCCTTAAAAATATTCGATATCAGTTTATCCAAAATAAAGTGTATCCGAGGTAAGAAAAGTTTTTTAATATATTTAAGTATTAACTGCATAATGTTAACTATTTTACGTGTAGCATATGATTTCAGCAAGTTCATGTAAACTTTTCATAGTTTCTAAGAAATACATTCCATTTAATTTATATTCTTATTAATTTAACTAAGCATTTCCATGAACTACGATTAATTTTTAGCAAGTTGGAGGGCACGGAACAAAACTCAGAGGCAGAAATTATAGAAATTCCCACGAAAAGAAGTAAACCATTTTAATATTTGTTTTTATTCTTGAAACATATTTTCAGATATTTCTGTGTTTTTAAAGAAAAATGATTTATTACATATATTTAGCATATAAAACATGGCTATAGCTTAGATTTTTCAGTTTTATATATATTATATATTGATTTTTAGTATATCCCACCTCTGACTACCTGTGTCTCAAAGTATTTATCTATAAAAAAGGTTAAACTGTTGTCCTGGATTTTCCTGTGACCTTTTTATAAAATAAAAAATAAATAGGTACAAATTCCTTGCAATTTATAAATACTAAAAAGTAAAATAATAAAGATTAATACACATTTGATAATTAACACCAAATAATTAAAAACAAAAAACTGTTGCCGTAGAGCCCATGCCCGGTCCTAGCGAACCCGCAGGACAGAACAGAACTGCCTCATAGAGTTTCCAAGGAGCGGCTGGTAGATTTGAACTGCAAACCTTTTGGTTAGCAGCCAACCTCTTAACTACTGCTCCACCAGGGCTCCAAGTAATAAAAGGAGGCATATAAACTTAAACTAAAACCAGTTCCACTTAGTTTTACCCCTCAGACAGTCAAGTTGTTATAAGATTTAAATTGCTGGCCTTTAAAAAAATTCTGTTCATTATTCATTATATTAATCATTAATGTATTAAATATTAAATTTCCATAGAAAGAAAAAAATTAAATCTGAATTATTACTAGTTACATACAACATAATGTTATTTATTAAGCAGTTACTATGTATGCCAATAAACTGTAAAAGTAGTAAATAGGAAATATAAAATCAATATACTCATCGCTTGTATAGTCCTCTGATCTCCATTTTTTTCTTTGAATATTAACTTTTACCAGTGCAGCAATCAGTACGCAGAGAACAATGAAAAAGGGAATGAGCAAGAAAAATGGCCATTTCGTAGGTTTGGCGTGGTAATCAAATTCAATGTAGCTCCTGTCTAGGAAAGAAAACACCAGAGATTTGAAAGCAATCACCCACGGTCAGAGGAAAATATTTTCATGACAGAGGACCTGGTGGCGCCCTTTAATACAACCACCAAAAGAGCCAAAACCTTTGCTGTCCAGTTGATTCTGACTTATAGTGACCCCACAGGACAGAACAGAACTGCGCCACAGGGATTCCAAGGCTATAAATCTTTAAGGAAGCTGACTGCCCCATCTTTCTCTTGCAGAGCACCTGGCGGGTTAGAACCAGTGACCTTTTGGTTAGCAGTCGAGCACTTAACCACTGTGCCACCAAGACTCCTTATAGTATGACCAAACCCATTGCCCTCAAGTTGATTCGGACTCATGGTGACCCTACAGGACAGAGTAGAACTGCCCCATATAGTTTCCAAGGAGTGCCTGGTGGAGTTGAACTACCGACCTTTTGGTTACAAGCCGCACTCTTAACCACGATGCCACCAGGGTTTCTTATAGTATAATAGCACTCGAAAACAAAGTAAATGTATCCATTCACTTTATTTCAAATTACAAATTGAGAAAATAATATAATAAAAATATACAGGAGCCCTTGTCAATTAAAGTTTTTTTTTTTTAGTAATTTTCGCCACCTCTGGCGCAAAGCAGCAGGCGCAGGTGCTGCAGCCGATTCTGTCTAAATTGCATTCCGGGCTCTCACTGTGATGCACACCTTATAAACTGTCCAGGGCCCTCCTAACATAGCACTGAACTAGTTGTGTGAGATTCAAATAGCAATTTGTTTCTTAAACATGAGGGTATTTCTACAGCACACGTACTCTGGAAAGATCAATATAAACTTACTTTAACTACTGGATATTTAGTTTGTTTTTGATAATATTTTAGTCAAATTAATTTTTTAACGCCTATCAAATTTGGTACCCCATTAAGCCTAGCACTCTCCTTGCAGGCGACCATATAGTGCGTTCCTTGACAGGGAGCTGCAAGAATCAGGAATATAGTATTTAAGGAGCCCTCGTGGCACAACTGATTGGTTAAACGCTGGGCTGCTCAAGGTCAGTGGTTATACACCCAGATGGGCTGCAGGAGAAGACGTGGAGATTTGCTACCCAGGTGGCTAGTCGCTTAGGGCTATGGCAGCTAACCAAAAGGTCAGCAGTTCAAATCCACCAGGCGCTCCTTGGCAACACTATGGGGCAGTTCTGCTCTGTCCTATAGGGTCTCTATGAGTCGAGAATCAACTCGAAGGCAGTGGGTTTGGTTTTTTGTTTTTTTTTTTTTTGGTAAATGTTACAGCCTAGAAAACCCATGGGGCAGTTTTAGTCTAGCCTATAGGGTCACTGTGAGTTGGAATCTACTCCCCAGCACCCAACAACATTAAAATAAAAATTGTACACTATTTTATAATTTATAATTAACCTGTTTTTATATAAAGTACCTCAGTTGACAGAATAAATACAGAAAGACTGTTTTAACTCCTACATAATATTTCTATCCCGTTTTATATTGAAGACTTTCTATTTTCAGTAGTCTCGTTTCAGGACTGTCTAATAATATAAAAAAAATAATATAGGTGAGAAAAATTAAAGTGTGATCTTGTAAGATTGAATTTTTTCCCAATACTCTATTTTTAGTAATAAATATGATACATATCATAAAAATTGAATGAAGTCCAAATGATCTTTTATGACATTGATAGGTATTTTCATGTCTTATCTAACCTACTTATCCCAAGGTCATGAAGAAATTTCCCTATATTTCCTTCTAGACTTTAGTTTTAGTTTCTACATTTAGGTTTATAATCAATGTCATATTAAGTGTTAAGCATGTTATTTTTGGAGGTTCATTTGGTCCTATATGAATATCTGGTTGTTTGAGTACAATGTTTTGAATTGGCTTTCCTTCCCCCATTGAACTAACTCTGTGCTTTTACTGAAAAGTCAATTAACCATATATTAGTGGGTATATCTCTAAACGCACTATTCAAATACATTGATCTATCTGTATATCGATCCTTATAGTGTAAGTCTAAAATTAAGGCTGGAATTCAATGCTGCCTTGACATCTGGCAGAGCCCTGGTGGCACAGTGCTTAGGAGCTCCGCTGCTAACCAAAAGGTCAGCAGTTTGAATCCACCAGCTGCTCCTTGGAAACCCTATGGGGTAGTTCTACTCTGTCCTGAAGGGTCACTATGAGTTGGAATCCACTTGATGCCAATGGGTTTGATTTGGTTTCAGTTTGACATCTGGTAAAATCAGGAGGCCCCTGAATGACCTAATTGCAAGCTCTCCTCCCCGTTCTGTTCCCATGTGTAAGGTCCCCTCGTCAAACAACCGGGTGCAGTTCTGGCTTACTCCTGAGTAGTGAGTTTCAGTTCCCTATTAGTCTACGCGGTTATTCAAACAAGCCAATCACATTCACATGCAGGGACTAAGGGGTACCCTACCCTCTTAACACTACAAAGCCTGCCTCTGACAGCCCTAGTTATTTCACTTTGCACCAGAGTGCAGCCCCCATGTGGCTCTGCTTAGCATGTGGTTCTTCCTTCTGCAGAGAGTTAGTATCTATCACTAATAAACTGTTGTTGATCTCTTTTTGCAGTGTTATTTGCAGGTATTCAGCCATCTCCACAACCCTAGGGCAAGAATCTCTCCCTTACCAGTGAGGTGAATAAGAGAACGTTAAAAACAATCCTTTAGCAATGTTACAATATCTTGATTAATGTAACTATATACTAAATCTTGATGGCAAGCAGAGTAAGTTCTCGTTTCTTCTTTTTTTCAGGGTTGTTTTGACTATTCTAAGTACTTTTATGTATATTTTAGAATCAAGCCATTCATTTCTTTTAACGATGCATGCTTTTATAATTGGTATTTTTTTAATCCATAGATTTAATTTGGTGAGAATTGCCATCTTAACAATATGAAGTCTTCCAATAAATACAGGATATATTTCTCCATTTATTTGGATATTTAACATTTCTTTTCATCTTTTGTTAAATTTTTTTATAGTATTTTTTATAGTGTTTTATATTATTGTATTGTATTATAGTATTGTAAATGGTATTTATTTCAAGTTGACTTCCTTTCACCATTGCTGTTACACAGCAATACAACTGATTTTTGTATGTTTCCTATGAAGTTTCAAAGGATACTATTTCTAGAACTGTATTTTATAGATTCCTTATGATATTCTATATAACTAATAGCATGCACATAAAGACAGCCTTATTTCATCTTTTTAATCTTTATGCCCTTTATTTCTTGTTCTTTCCTTATTGAACTGGCTAGACCCTACTGTAAAATGTTGAATAGATGTGTTGGGAATAGATTTTATTGGAAAAACATCATATATTTCATCATAGCATATCGTATTAGCTTCAAGTTATTTTTGATATTCTTATATCAGATGGAAGTTTTTCTCTGTTAGTAGTTTGCTGATTTTATTTTTTTCTTAGTCTAATGAATGATGTTAAATTTTATCAAATGACTTCTGTGAATCAAATGAGACAATAATATTTTATTGATTTGGTGAATTGTAGTGATTGGCATTCAGATATTAAAACTCCTATACATCTAGAATTAACTCCAATTGGTCTGGACTGTTATCCTTCTAATATCCTTACATATACATTAAAAAAACCCAAACCCGTTGTCACTGAGTTGATTCCAATTCATAGTGACCCCATAGGACAGAGTAGAACTGTCCCATAGGGTTTCCAAAGAGCACCTGGTGGATTCGAACTGCCAACATTTTGGTTAGCAGCTGCAGCTCTTAACCACTATGCCTCCAGGGTTTCCATATATACATAAATATAACAATAATATAATAATTATATAGTATTTTGTTAAGGACTTTTGAGTCTATATTTATGAAGGATATAGCTCTGAAATATTCCTTTTTAAAAATTTTTTAATTTCCTTGTCTAGCTTTGGTATAAAAAAAAATATGTTATTCTCATAAAATGAGTTGATGGGATGATCCCACACTAATTTTAAAGCGCTATTTCCTCCTTAAAAAAATTGAGGGAATTCACATATGAAGCCACCTGGAACTACAGGGTTTTTTGTTGTTGTTGTTTGTTTTCTGTTCTTGAAGGTTTATCTTAATTAAACCCACAGATCCAAGTTTTGGCTTCTGGCTTTTGGGTCCTACTCTTTGATTTACACTTTCTTTTCCATGAGGAATAGCCCTTTTCAAAGCTGAGTAGCTTTACTGGCCTGCTTCCTGCCTGTAATTAATTGGCAGTCAAAAGAACATTATGCATTATCTTGATCATCTTCAGCCCAAGTTGATATAATTTCTTTAAAAAAGTTTGGCTTTCTTGTATATTATATTTAAAATGCACCCATTAGACAAAGGCTACACCCACAAATCTCTGTGGCTGTTGATAAGATATAGAGAAGCCTTTTTCTATAATGGGTCCTCGTGATGCTGCTATGGTATATCTTATTTATGATTCTTAATTGTGTTATTGTTTGAGAATCTTTATGCAGCATTGCCATAAATTACTTAGAAGGCCTTTTGTCTAGATGAAAGGTATCATCTTAAGTTTTTTTTTTCTGATGTTTTAACAGAGGGATTTACAATCACATGGTTGACTTTATCTTTGGCATTTTAGTTTGGTGTTTGGCCATTTCTTAATTTAAGACCCTTTTGCTGGGAAAGACAAGAAATGAAAACCAGTTTTATTTTTAAACAAACATACAAAAATCCTAGCTATTTTATATTTGCTCTATATTCTATTTGAAAATTGAACTATTCCTTCATTAATTTTCACTGTCTTATTATATTTTATCACAGATAATTTAGACATATTCGTTGGTACTTTTTGTAATCTACCAAGAAATCTGGTCAGCCAGAAACATGAGTTCTATTTTCAACATTACTATAAGCAACAGTGATGCCAAACAATCTACCACCTCATAATAAATGTCCTGTTTCTCTATCTTCCAATTACACGTTTTCAACTGTCCTTGAAGACTTTATCAACAGTCTTCTCAAGACAATTTCAATATATACTAACAATCTTCAATGTTTTCTGGCTTCCACTTACCATCCAATTCCCAAATTAATGCCACATTATTTTAGATTCTTGTAATAGAAACCAGTCATTCTGGTTCCCAAGTTATTTCTGTTATCCACTGCTGTGTGAGGAACTACTGTGGAGTTTAGAAATTTAAAACGATCACCTCATTTTGTTCACAGTTTTGTGGATCATGAGTTTGGGAAGGGCTTATTTGGATGATTGTATTTTTGTAAATCAGTATAGTCATATTTCATACTTAAGTGTTGATTTGCAACAGGATGGGTGTTCCAGGAATGAGAGTTCTGAGAGTAAGATCATGGCAGTCCCAAACTGTCACTTCTGCCACATTTATTGGCCAATTGTATCAGTGAGACCAACCTGGATTCTAGGAAAGGAATAGTTTATACTGCTTGTTGGGGAGTGGTGTGTGTGTGCATGGACAAAAACAACATAGCCTGCCTAAAGACAAGGTATTGCAAGTGAATTGTTACTACTAAAATGGAAATATCCTAATAATGCATTAAATTTATCATAATTTTTTAAATATTATGATTTCTTTGCTGTTAAGAATATACACAACAGTACCTACACTAATTCAACAATTTCTGTATGTACAATTCAGTGCCACTGATGCTGCCTTGCTGCTGGCTTGCTCTGAAATCCATTCCAGTCTTTACTTTGGTCAATAGTGCAAGCAACTACATTCCCCAAGTTCCCTGAGCTTCTGTCTTCTAGATAGGTTTGGCCAATGGGCATGACTGAATTAAATTTGGAGGCTCAGAAGAGGAAGTTAGTCAGGGTATTTCTCCCCTTTTCACTCAAGTAACTCCAACAGAAAATGTATATCCTCTATACCTCTAGTTCACGCTGGATAACATCTCTCCCTGGGGTTCAGATTCTGCTATGCAACTCTGACCATGATTACATGTCATGTTAGATGACTCAGATTCTGCCCTGGCAATACTACATCTTTATATTGTCCCTCAAGCTCTAAGAAATGGTAGTGGATTCCTGATGTTACTAATCTTTGGAATGCCTCACCATTTTTTGATTGGCTTTTCATCTCTTCCGTTATGTGTTATGTAATGCCTTGATGGACCAAAAATACTTACTGCTTTACTGCCTGGGTCCCAATTGACATATCTTACTTAGAACATATATTTGTTACCACATTCGCTACTCTCTGGAAGTGACACACAAATTAAATGGCCATATGTGGCTTTTTATTTTATGCCCAAACAGAATCTGAATACAAATTGATAAACAAAATATCATTTATTAAATTTAATAAATTAAAAATTACATTTTAAGTGTTTTCCATTTGTTATTAATACTAACCAGTGAGGCCGGGTATAGTAGGTGGAAAATTTCCACTGTCAACACTGCCTCCTATCCATGATTCATGTGCATATTGGCAATTTGGAGGTAGATAGGTAGGGTTACAATGACAGTTCTTTTTATTATTGCATACCTGAAACCAGGAAAAAGAAGACCTCACAAAAGAAGCAGCTACAATTATATATGTTCAAGTAGAATTACAAAATAATACCTAGGTCAGATAAGGTGTGTGTTAGTGTGTGTGTGCAACTGTGTTTCCCCCCCCCCCCACCAGGAATCAGTCTAAATGATTTGTATGCTCACCTCACAGCATTGGTACTTACACCCTGGCTATTGCATTTCTCTGGAGTACAGTCATAATTCAAGTATGTGGAATCTACACATTCCTTATTCTTGCAAACCTGAAAAGGAAATCAGCCAAAATAAGTTATCTCACATGCCATCTGGATTTGTCATTGGATTAAATGGATTCCATACTACACTGGAATGAAATGTATTAATTAATGTACTAATGATAAATTATTAATTTATAGTACTACAATGTTTCCAACACTACATGAGACTTGATTATATAGGAGTAAAGAAAACAATAGCAGCCTGTTCCTGCTTATAAAAGGGATAGGCGATGCAGATATAAATTAAAGCACAGATAACATGCAGTAAATACTATCATAAAATATTTTTATATGATAGTATAAAATATATGAAACATATCTAATATGTGACAACAGTAAAACCTTCTCATTGAGCCCCGATGGTAAATATGACTTCATTAGACACAAATGAGAGATGAAATATTTATAGGAAAATAAACAATTTTTAAAATGGGCTTACTGTGGAAAATTGTATGTAACCATGGAGAAACAGAAGGAGCAGTGTGGCTGTTATAGAGAGAGTGGTCATTCAACTATTCATTAAATAAACTGAGTCCTACTATGTGCCTAACTCTGGTGACACAGCAGTGAATAAAACCAACTGTCATGCTGCTCGTATTATAGAGTAAGGGATAGAAACATAGAAATAAAAAAGCTAGACACGATTTGAAAGAAGTTGTCATTGGAAAGGTAGTGAAGAGTTTTATAGTTTTCTCAGAAGGTTGGCCTTTAACCAAAAAACAATGGGCTGTATTAAGAGATTTAATCAGAAAGAGGAAAGGTTTATAAAAGTATGTTTTGGAAAAGAATGGAAAAGGCAAGAGAAAATCTGGAGGCACAAATTAGAATGCCATTACAGTAGGCCAGGAAAAAAACAACCATAGCATGGAACTGAGTGGTGGCTGTAGAGATGGAAACCAGTGGAAATCTTTGAGAGTTAAAAGGTTTAATGCCCCTGAGTTCAGGGATGGATTGTATATGGAGGATACAAAGAGACATGTGTCAATGACATCAAGGTTTCTGGCTTGTCTAACCATCTTGGTGATGATACAATTAACTGAGATAGGGAATGTTAAGCAAAAAAAAAAAAGTCTCAGAAGTTTAGAAAACATTATGATTTTAAAGACCTTTTACAACCTATAAGTCAAGGTTTTATTCTTTTATGTGAACAGTTTATGTTTCAGTAGGTTAAAACCGGTTTCTCTTTTCCATTATGGAAGATCATTTTCAGAGACAAATATGAATTACTTTGCCCACATTTTAAAGAGCTTTTCCTATCCTTTTAAATTTCTTACTTAAGGAAAAAAATAAAACCAAAGTGTGGCATGGTGTTCACGTTTCTCATCATCTCTGTTTTCATTGGCGGTGCCATTTTCCTCATGTCCTCCCTGGTGTAGCCATAGTAGAGATGCCAGATTGTGGAAATGATAACATTAGGCTGGGCTTTTCTTGTCTCCATTGTGTCCTCCTGTGGCTCCATCAGTGGTTCCCTCGATCATGCGCTGATATTTCCCAGCCTGATCTTCCTCAAATATTTTAATGAGCATACGTGTTTACTTGTGTGACAAAACGTTTTCACATTAGATTTTATGATGATATACATCATAATGTATACATGATTTTATGCTCATATATATACAATTACATATTCTACTTGAATTTCTGGGTCAAGAGTTGATGGCAACGGTTTGGTTTTTTATAGGTGGTAAGTTTTTTTTTTTTAAGGTTTATAGCAATTTTTTATGCCCAGTCACCAATATTTGCAGCTGTTTCTTCTCATTTTGAGTCGTACCACATCAGCAAATGAAGGTCCCAAAGCTTGACCCCACCCACATCATTAAGGTCCACTTTACTTTGATGTTAAAGTGATTGACTGTTAACTGAAAGGTCGGCAGGTCCAAACCACCAACAGCTCCTCGGGAGAAAGATGTGGCAATCTGCTTCCATAGAGATTTAGAGCTTTGGAAACCCTATGGGGTCACTAGAAGTTGGAACCAACATGATGACAGAAGGTTTCTACTTTGAGAAAGCAGCACTTCCCCAGTCATATTTTGAGTGCCTTCCAACCTGAGGGGCTCATCTTCCGGCACTATATCAGACAATATTTACTGACCAATTTTTTCAGAAGTAGACAGCCAGGTCCTTCTTCCTAGTCTGTCTTAGTCTGGAAGCTCCACCGAAACATGTCCACCATGGGTGACTGCTGGTATTTGACATTTGAAATTTGGAATATGGCATAGCTTCCAGTATCACAGCAACACAAAAGCCACCACATGTACGACAAACTGTTGGACACATGGTAGCTGCAAAAGACCTTTTTAAAGTGTTGAAAAGCAAAGATGTCACTTTGAGGACTAAGGTGTGCCTGGCTCAGCCATGATATTTTCAATCACCTCATATGCATGGAAAAGCTGGACAATGAATAAGGAAGTCCAAAGAATGGATGTCTTTGAATTATGGTGTTGGCAAAGAACATGGAATATACCATTGACTGCCAGAAGAACGAACAAGCCTGTCTTGGAAGAAGTACAGCCAGAGTGCTCCTTGGAAGCAAGGATGGCCAGACTTAGTCTCACGTTCTTTGGACATGTTATCAGGAAGGACCAGTCCCTGGAGAAGAACATCATGCTTGGTAAGGTAGAGGGGTCAGCGAAAAAGAGGAGGACCCTCGAAAAGATGGATTTACACAGGGCTTACACACATCAACGCTTTTGAGGATGGCACAGGACTATGCAATATTTCATTCTGTTGTACATGAGGTCATTATGAGTCAGAACTGACTCCACGCACCTAACAACAACAGTCACCAACATCTGAGAGTTGAAATAATATGCATAGGATCAAATATCTACTGCTTTATTGTTGTTGTTGCTGACAAAGGGAATTTTCAAATGTCTTGGGATAACATGTTCATTCAAATCCAAATAAACATTTGTATATGAAGTACTTCAAAAATGTTGACAGTCTAATTTGAATAATACATAAAAATTGTTAGAGCACTCAACATGCAGCTAGCTTGATCTTCATATGCCAATAGACAGAAATATTTAATACATATTAAGACAAAGTTTTGAGGCCACCATTTGTATAAACATCTCCCCAAGATCTCTACCAGCTTCTCTATCTCCCTACCCTGTAAATAAAACTTCAACATTATCATACATTGTTTTATTAATGATGAACAGTAACAAGTTTTAAAGCTGGCTGCTGAGGTAAATATCTAATTGATAAAGCATCATTTTGGTTATAAATTCTATGGCAGAGTTGTGACTATTGGATATCCTTCATCTTGTTCACCAACTGTGGTGAATAAAGTTGGCATGCACCCTTTGCTCCCTTTAGCTCTTTCCAGTCCTCCTGCTTGAAATGTGGAGACGGCTGGAGTCCCATCATCTCTTGCGAATGGATAAGAGGAGGATTGCTGCACAGGGTCTGTAGCTGAAAACTAGACTCGGTCAAGATCCCTGATAACATAGGGGAGCCCCATAACTGCTCTGGTCTGATAACTTCCAAAATTATTTTACACGATGGGAAAGAATAAACCACAAATTATTTAAGCCACTCTCAGTAGTTCTGGAAACCCTGGTGGCATAGTGGTTAAGAGCTACGGCTACTAACCAAAGGTTGGCAGCTCAAATCCTCCAGGCGCTCCTTGGAAACCTTATGGGGCAGTTCTGCTCCGTCCTATATGGTCGCTATGAGTCGGAATCAACTCGACAGCAATGGGTTTGATTTTGGTTTGGGTAGTTTTAGTTTCCCACACAATTCCTGACTCACATTGCTTTTGTAAAGATTTTTACATTGTTAGATAAATACATCTACATCTGTGTGTATATGTATGTACATGTATATATACGTGTATATATGTATCTGCATATATACACATATTTGTCCGTGTGTATTTATGTACACATAGTTGTTGAACACTTGATGTAAGGATGTTCATTAAAATGGAAAGAGCAATTATATCTTAGATACGTTACTTGGATTTATTTTTGCTTTCTTATGTTCATTATTTATTATTTTCATCGCCACAATGGGCATTTATTATTTTTAACAGTTATTCTAAAGTAATTATGTCAAAATATAATTAATGATATCAGAAGCACTCTCTGTGTAATGTGAGATAATAAAATAGAGTGAATAAACAGTATGATTTGGAATTCAGTAAATACACATAATTTCCATGAGATAAGTACTAAATAGCCAAAGAAACAATCATAATGATATCACCTATTTTATTATTTATTTTTTTGTTATTACTTCTTATTTTCCAAATAGTCTATATTGAATGTGTACTTGCATTAGAAGGAAAAATTCTAAATATATAATTTAAAAATTTAGACTATTAGGAAGTTACTTGAGAAAAAAGACTGCCTACCTTATTTTGACCACAAATAGTTCCTTCTTTTACCCACATAAGTTGGCTCTTAGGGTGATCATTGGAATACTCCAAGGTGACACAGGTACGCCCTCGTACGTTGCTATAAAGAGCAATGGCTTCACGGGTTTTAAATATTGTATCTCTTTTGTAATCACATATTAATTTTCCACATTGCAGATCTCTATAAATGTATCCATAAATGGAAATCATTACTTTCCAATACAGAGAAGCATAGTATATCATTTTTAAAGTAAAAGATTAATACATTTAATGCTCGCAAAAGGATGTGTGCAATTAATTGTTAAATACAAAAAATATAAGGGTGCTTTCATAAATTATTCATTATAACACCATTTTAATAATTATGAATTACTTCCTAATAAGTTAGATTAATTTTTTTCTGATGAGTCCTTCACTTTTTTGTGACCCTTAACCATCATCAATTTCAAGGTTGTTCTATCCAAAAAGACCATTAATGAAGTTACCTAATTACCAGCCTACTGTGTTTCCTTTTCAGTTTCTCAAACATAGTACCTACCATGAACTTTATGGGTCCCAAACTGACAAGACAGTAAGATACACAATCAAGAAGCATTTATACACACTATGTATTAAAATAAAGCCACTGAGACACATGCAAATGGTAGTGGTGTAAACCACAGAGAAAATCTTTAAAAAAAAAAAACAGAAAAATAAGAAGCATTAGCCAAAAGAGAACAATAATAAAATTGAAGATTAACTTTCTGACAGAAACAAAGTCAAAAGACTATTGAGTGGTATTTTCAAAGATGAAATAAGATATCCACTATCTGTATTCACACAATGGAATACTACGCATAGATAAAGAAGAGTGAGGAATCTGTGAAACATTTCATAACATGGAGGAATCTGGAAGGCATTATGCTGAGTGAAATAAGTCAGTTGCAAAAGGACAAATATTGTATAAGACCACTATTATAAGAACTACAGAAATAGTTTAAACAGAGAAGAAAATATTCTTTGATGGTTACGAGACAGGGGAGGGAGGGAGAGTGGGATGGGGTATTCGTTAATTAGATAGTAGATAAGAACTACTTTAGGTGAAGGGAAAGACAATACCCGATACAGGCAAGGTCAGCACAACTGGACTAAACCAAAAGCAAAGAAGTTTCCTGAATAAACTGAATGCTTCAAAGGCCAGCATAGCAGGGGTGGGGGTTTGGGGACCATAGTTTCAGGGGACATCTAAGTCAATTTGCATAACAAAATCTATTAAGATAATATTCTGCATTGCACTTTGGAGAGTGGCATCTGGGGTCTTAAACGCTAGTAAGCAGCGATCTAAGATGTATCAGTTGGTCTCAACCCACCTGGATCAAAGGAGAATGAAGAACACTACGGACACAAGGTAATTATGAGCCCAACAGACAGAAAGGACCACATAAACCAGAGACTACATCAGCCTGAGACTAGAAGAACTAAATGGCACCCGGCTACAACCGATGATTGGATTGCCCTGACAGGGAACACAACAGAGAACCCATGAGGGAGCAGGAGAGCAGTGGGATGCAGACCCCAAATTCTCATAAAAAGACCAGGCTTCATGGTCTGACTGAAACTAGAAGGGCCCTGGTGGTCACCGCCCCCAGACCTTCTGTTGGCCCAGGACAGGAACCACTCCCAAAGCCAACTCTTCAGACAGGGATTGGGCTGGACAATGGGATAGAGAGGGATGCTAGTGAGGCGTGAGCTTCTTGGATCAGGTGGACACTTGAGACTACGTTGGCATCTCCTCCCTGGAGAGGAGATGACAGGGTAGAGGGGGTTAGAAGCTGGTGAAATGGACATGAAAAGAGAGAGTATAGGGAAGAAATGTGCTGTCTCAATAGGGGGAGAGCAATTGGGAGTACGTACAAGGTGTATATAAGTTTTTGTGTGAGAGACTGACTTGATTTGTAAACTTTCACTTAACGCACAAAAAAAATTAAAAAAAAAAAAGCAGCAGAAAGGAAAAAAAAGATATCCATCTTCCCACTCTATTGCAGAGAATATACGCTCCAAATTGAAATAAAATAAAGACATTTTTAGAAAATACATAAAAAGATGTATCACCAGCAGTCCTGAACAAAATAAAATTAAAAGTTGTAGGGAATTTATCCTGGATGGAAGCTTGCAGAAATACAAAGGAATCAGACACAAAGAAATACAACCATATAGGTAAATGAAAATGAAAAGCTTGAGAGTTCAAACCCACTTAGAGGTGCCTCAGAAGCAATGCCTGGCAACCTACTTCCAAAAGGTCAGAGCCTTGAAAACCATATGGAGTACAGTTCTACTTGGAACACACGGGGTCACAGGGGTCGTAACTGAATTGAAAGACACTAACAGCAACATGGGAAAGAGAAGATATAGGCCAATTATTTCCCCCAAACAAGTATAAAACTGGTAAAAAATGTCAAAAGTAACCACTGTGGAAATTGATCAAAAGCAAACAACGGACTAAGAAGCATGAAAAGCTGCTAAAACATTGGGTAAGAACTGTGGAAAAGCTTTGGCATTCTTGGAGGTGTCTGTTGCCCTCTTCTTTGTCAGCTCAGTTGATGCTTCATTTTACCAGGGCATGGCTGGCCATGAAAATCAATAGCTTCAATGTCAAAGTGGGCTTTCTTCATTTGGAACAGAGGGCATACAACGTCATCCAGTGGCACTGTTAGTAAAAGTGGGAAATGAATGGCGGAAATCAGCTGCACTGTTAGCCTGAGGTTGCGGTCTCTGTTGGGATTAGTGGCAGACCAGCCAGCAATTGAAGAAGTAGTCTTGGAAATAACAGAGCCATACCAAAACTGAACAAACCCATTGCCATCAAGTCGATTCCGACTCATACCAACCCTATAGGACAGAGTAGAACTGTCCTGTAGGGTTTTCAAGGAGCAGCAGGTGGATTCAAACTGTTGATCTTCTTAGCCACTAAGCCACCATGGCTGATACACCCTCCTCATACCACATCCCTAGCTGACTGGGAGGCTACATGTATGTCACAGCGGAGACTTGAGAAGGACTGATGAACTAACACCAGAGGAAAACTTTAAAACTGCCTAAATATGCTCCTCAATTCACATCAGATCCATCATAAAGAAAAATCCAAACCCAGGTAACTTCAGTGGGGAATGCTATGAAATACTTAAAGAAGAGATATCAATACTACACAAACTCTTTTAGAAAATCAGGAGCATAGACCCAAGCTCCTCAATTCATTCTTTGAGACCAGTATTATCCTGATATCAAAGCCAAGCAAAGACATAACGATATGATGACCACAGACAAGAAAATCCTTAACAAAATATTAGAAAACCAAACCCTGAGCGTGTAAAAATGATACACCATGACTAGATGAAATTTATCCCAGGAACGCAGGACTAGTTTAATGCCTAAAAATCAATTAATAGAATAAAGGAAACAAACAAGAAAACAAAACAAAACATGATCATCTCATCAGACACAGAAAAAGCATTTCACAAAATGCAGGACTGATTCGTAACAAATATTCCCAACTAACTAGGAATAGAAAGGAAATTTCTCAGCCTGATGAAGCTGTACGTGCAATCTGTAGTAACAGCAAACAAAGTTGAAAGGCTGAATACTGTCCCCCTTCAACTGGGAATAAGAAAGAGACCTCCGGCTTCACTATTATTCAACTTTGTGCTAGATTTCTTAGACATTACATCAAAATCATGGTCCATTAAAAAAAAGTGAATAAATTGTACTTCATCAAAATTAAAAAGCTTTTGCTCTTCTCAAGGCATCATCAAGAAAAAGAAATACAAGATTGACAATAAGAATTTAATCTGCTGTGTAAACTTTCACCAAAAACACAATAAATATTTTAAAAAGAAAAAGGAGACAAGATGTGCAAAGCCTATGTCTGATATAGATTGTATCCTGGGTATGTAAAGAATTTTTATAAATTGATAATAAGAACAGCAAAACCCAATTTAAAAACGGGCTACAGACATTTCATCAAATAAGGTATGCCAAAGTCTAATAACCAAATGAAAGAGTGGTCATTTTCATAAGACAAAAGATAAATGCAAATTAAAACCCAAATGAGATGCCTCTACCTATCTGTCGGAATGGCAAAAAATAAATGAATGAATGAAAGAACAAACAAACAAGCTACAGAAAACAAGCAAAAAGATCTGAAAATACCAAGTATTGGTGAGGATGTAGAGAAACTAGAACTTTATCGCTGATGGAAATGTAAACAGGTACAGTCATTTCGTAAAATATTTTGGCAGTTGCTGAAAATGTTAAACATATACCTACCATATGGCTCAGCAATTCCACTTCTAATGATGCGACAAAGTGAAATGAAAAACGTGTCTATAGAAATAGTGTTGAATATTCACAGCAGTATTATTCACTAATAGAGCCAAAAATTGGAAACAATCTAAATGCCCATCGACTAGTAAATTGCTAAAAAAAAAAAAATTGTATATCCATACAATGAAATACTAGTCAGCAATAAGAAATCCTGTTGTTGTTGTTGTTAGGTGCCGTCCAATTGGTTCTGACTCATAGCGACCCTATGTAAAACTGAACAGATCACTGCCTGGTACTTTGCCATCTTCACCAGCCTTGCAAAGTTTAAGCCCATTGTTGCGGCCATTGTGTCAATCCATCTTGTCGAGGATCTTCCTCTTTTTTGCTGACCCTCTGTCTTAGTCATCTAGAAATACCACAAGTGGATGACTTTAACAAAGAGAAATTTATTTTCTCACAGTCTAGTAGGCTAAAAGTCCAAATTCAGGGTGCCAGCACCAAGGAAAGTCTTTCTCTCTCTGTTGGCTCTGGAAGAAGGTCCTTGTCATCAAACTTCCCCTGGACTAGGAGATTCTCAGGTGCAGGGACCCTGGGTCCAAAGGACTACTTTCTTGGTGGTATGAGGTCCCCCATCTCTCTAATTATGTCTCTCCTTTATACCTCAAAAGAGATTCACTTAAAACACAGTCTAATCTTGTATATCTCATCAACATAACTGCCGCTAATCCATCTCATTAACATCATAGTGATAGGTTCTACAACACACAGGAAAATCACATCAGATGACAAAATGGTGGACAATCACACAATACTGGGAATCATAGCCTATCCAAATTGATACACATATTTTTTGGGGCAGAATTCAATCCATGACACCCTCTTCTTTACCTGGAAACCCTGGTGGCATAGTAGTGGTTAAGTGCTATAGCTGCTAACCAAAATGTTGGCAGTCCAAATCTACCAGGTGCCCTTGGAAACTCTATGGGGCAGTTTTAATCATCCTACAGGGTCGATGGGAGTCAGAATTGACTCGACAGCAGTGGGTGGGCTTTTTTACCAAGAAACATGTTTTTCTCCAGGGACTGGTCCTTCTTGATAATATGTCTAAAAGTACCTGAGACGAAGTCTGGCCATTCTTGCTTCTAAGGAGTATTGTGGATGTACTTCTTCCAAGACAGATATATCCATTCTTCTGATAGTCCATGGTATATTTAATGTTCCACAATTCAAAGGCACCAATCCCTCTTTGGTCTTCCTTATTCATTGTCCAACTTTCCCATGCATAAGAAGCGATTGAAAACACCATGTCTTGGGTCAGTCACACCTTAGTCCACAAAGTGACGTATTTGCTTGAAACACTTTAAAGAGGACTTTTGCAGCAGGTTTGCCCAATGTAATGTGTCACTTGATTTCTTGACTGCTGCTTCCATGGGCATTGATTGTGGATTCAAGTAAAATAAAATCCTTGACAATTATCAATCTTTTCTCTGTCCATGATAACGTTACTTACTGGTCCAGTCATGAGGACTTTTGTTTTCTTTAAGTTGAAGTTCAATTCATACTGAAGGCTATAGCCTTTGATCCTCATCAGTAAGTGCTTCAAGTCCTCTTCCCTTTCAGCAAGCAAGGTTGTGTCAACTGCATATCTCAGGTTGTTAATGAGTCTCCCTCCAATCCTGATGCAGCATTGTTCTTCTTATAGTCCAGCTTATCCAATTACTGGCTTAGCATACAGATTGAATACATACAGTGAAAGGATACAGCCCTGACACACACCTTTCCTGATTTTAAACCACAGAGTATTCCCTTGTTCTGTTAGAACAACTGCCTTTCGGTCTATGTACAGGTTCCACATGAGTACAATTAAGTGTTCTGAGATTCCCATTTTTTACAATGTTATTCATAATATGTTATAATCCACACAGTCGAATGCCTTTGCGTAGTCAATAAAACACAGGTAAACATCTTTCTGGTATTCTCTGCTTTCAGCCAAGATCCATCTGATATCAGCAATGATATCCTTGTTCCATGTCCTCTTCTGAATCCAGCTCGAATTTCTGGCAGTTCCCTGTCAATGTACTGCTTCGGCCACTTTTGAATGATCTTCAGAAAATTTTTTCTTGCATGTGATATTGTTCAATTGCCTTTTTTGGAATGGGCACAAATATGGATCTCTTCCAGTCAAATGGTCAGGTAGCTGTCTTCCAAATTTTTGGCATAGATGAATGAATATCTGCAGCAATGCATCCGTTTGTTGAAACATTTCAATTGGTATTCCATCAATTCCTAGAGCCTTATTTTTTGACAATGCCTTCAATACAGCTCAAAATGAGAAGAAACAGCTGCAAACGTCCATTAGTAATAGGAATGTAGAATGTAAGAACTATGAATCTAGGAAAAAATTAAACGGAATGCATAAAGGTCAATATCCTAGGCATTAGTGAGCTGAAAAGGACTGTATTGATCATTTTCAATTGCACAATCATATGGTCTGCTAGGAAACCCTGGTGGCGTAGTGGCTAAGTGCTACGGCTGCTACCCAAAAGGTCAGCAGTTCGGATCTTCTGCCAGATGCTCCTTGGAAACTCTATCGGGCAGTTCTACTCTGTCCTATAGGGTCGCTATGAGTCGGAATTGACTTGATGGCAGTAGGTTTTGTTTGGTTTTGGTTATGGTCTGCTATGCCAGGAATGACAACTTGAATCGGAATGGTATTGCATTCATCATCAAAAAGAACATCTCCAGGTCTATCCTGAAGTACAGTGCTGTCAGCGGAAGGGTAATATCCATATGCTTACAAGGAAGCCCAGTTAATAAGACTATTATTCAAATTTACGCATCAACTGCTAATGCCAAAGATGAGGAAATGAAATTTTTTTTTTACCAACTTCAGCAGTTTGAAATTGATCAAACATGCAATCAAGATGTATTGATAATTACTGATGATTGGCATAGAAAAGTTGGAAAAAAAGAAGAAAAATCGGTAATTGTAAAATATGTCCTTGGTGATAGAAAGGACGCCAGAGATTGCATGGTTAAATTTTGAAAGACCAATGATTTATTCCCTACAAATACCTTTTTTCATCAACATAAAAGTTGACTATGCACATGGACCTTGCCTGATGGAATACACAGGAATCAAATTGACTGCACCTGTGGAAAGAGATAATGGAAAAGCTCAATATCATCAGTCAGATCAAGGCCAGGGGCCGACTGTGGAACACACCATCAATTGCTCACTTGCAAGTTCAAGTTGAAGTTGAAAAAAATTAAAACAAGTCCAAGAGAGCCAATATGACCTTGAGTATATCCCACCTGAATTTGGAGACAATCTCAGGAATAGATTCAATGCATTGAACATTAATGACCCAAGACCAGAAGAGTTGTGGGATGACATCAAGGACATCATAAAAGAAGAAAGCAAAAGGTCATTAAAAAAATAAGAAAGAAAGGAAAGAACAAAACAGACAGCAGAAGAGACTCTGAAACTTTCTCGTCAACATAGAGTAGCTAAAGTGAATGGAAGAAATGATGAAGTAAAAGAGCCAAACAGAAGATTTCAAACAGTGGCTCAGAAGACAAAGTAAAGTGTTATAATGACATACGCAAAGATCTGGAGAGAGAAAACTGAAAGTGAAGAACAGGCTCGGCATTTCTCAAGCTGAAAGAACTGAGGAAAAAATTCAAGCCTTGACTAGCGATTTTGATGGATTCTGTGGGCAAAATATTGAATGACGCAGGAAGCATCAAAAGAAGATGGAAGGAACACAGAAAGTCGCTGTACCAAAAAGAATTGGTTGACGTTCAACCATTTCAGTAGGTAGCATATGATCAAAAACTGACAGTGTTGTAGGAGGTAATCCAAGCTGCAATAAAGCGATCCGGGTAAAATATATCTCCAGGAACTGATGATATACCAACTGAGAAATTCTGTACTATGCTAAACACACACACACACACACGCTAATTCTATCAAAAATGCTAAAATAGTGGAATTTACCTCAAGCAATTAAATGGAGCCAAACACAGAGACTATATATTGTAAGATTTCGCTTTTACAAAATTTTCAGAAAGGCAAATCTATGAAGATAGAAAGCAGATTAGTGATTGTCTGGGCCTGAGGTGAGGAGGAAGGATTGATTGCAAAGTGGAATAAAGGAAACTTTTTTAAAAGTAGTTCTGGTGATTTTTGCACAAATCTACAAATTTACCAAAAAATAAATACACAAGATGAATAACTTCTTTATGGTAGGTAATTTATATCTTAATAAAGATGTTAAAAATGCTCTATAAGTAAGTACTCTGACATAATGAACTTGGAAGTCATTACCCCGTCTTTATAAGAAAAAACTGAACAAACTAAAACCAATGACTTCTTGGGTCCTACAGAGAGCTGATGCCACAGGGAAAACTGCCTCCATGAATCTCGAAAATTTAGTACATGCAGAGAGACGGCATACGAGGTTTGTTTATCTGGAGCAGAATCCAATGGGCATCTTGTTCCACTCTGTTGCCTCGCAGTGGATTCTGACTCATAGAGACCCTGTAGGACAAATAGAACTATCCCATAAGTTTTCCAAAGCTGTAATTTTTAGAGAAGCAGGCTGCCACACACCTTTTTCCCATGGAATGCCTGGTGGGTTCAAATAGCCAAGCTTTCATTTAGCAGCCAAGCTCATAACCACTGCACCACCATAAAAAAAAAAGCCACTAGGAATATGTATTTAAATTGTAATTTTGTTGAATTTCTGAAGACTGAGTATCGACTCTAGAGTCCTGGTGGTACAGTGGTTAAAAAGGGTTAGGCTGCTACCAAAAGGTCTGCAGTTTGAATCCACCAACTGTTCCTTGTAAACCCTATGGGGCCGTTCTACATTGTCCTGTAGGGTAGCTATGAGTCGGAATTGACTCAGCAACAATGGGTTTGAGTGTTGACTCCCAGCGTGAATGAGAAGCTCCCAGGATGTGCAGTGATAGAGGCACTCCCATCTCTTTACACGTTTTATCCAGGAATCCCACAGGTTCTCTTGGGAAGGATTTGAAAAAGATGCCCATTAGTCCTAGCATGGGCTGCCAGAAGAACGAACAAGTCTGGCTTGGAAGAAGTACAGCCGGAGTGCTCCTTGGAAGTGAGGATGGCCAGACTTTGTCTCACATTCTTTGGACATGTTATCAGGAGGGACCAATCCCTGGAAAAGGACACCATGCTTGGTAAGTTAGAGAGTCAGTGAAAAAGAGGAAGACCCTTGACGAGATGGATTGACACAATGGCTGCAACAATGGGCTCAAATATAGCGATGATTGTGAGGATGGCACAGGGCCAGGCAGTGTTTTGTTCTGTTGTACATAGAGTAGCTATGAGTGGGAACCAGCTGGAGGGCACCTAGCAACAATCCTAGCAGGGGGAAGGGAGGAGTAGCAATGGTAAAACCCTCCCTGCCTCTTTTCCATAACAAAGGGCTAATCTCCAGGTGGAGGGACTTCACCAGATGGCAATTCTGAAACCTAACCTTAGCTTGGAAACCCTGGTGGTATAGTGGTTAAGAGCTATGGCTGCTAATCAAAAGATCAGCAGTTTGAACCCACCAGGCACTCCTTGGAAACCCAATGGGGCAGTTCTACTCTGTCCTACAATAGGTCACTATGAGTTGGTATCAACTTAACCACAACAGTTTTTATTTTATTTTTTTCAATATCAACTAGGGAGGGAAACTTCCTCCCACTCCAGCCTTCATGACTCAATTAAGAAACAGATAGTAACTAAAAGTCATAGTCAACAATAGAGATGAAAGAGATGAGTTTAAGAAAATAGGTGGGGATGCTGTAGCTATGGAAGGGACTAGGTGATAAGGAGTTGGGGAGAGCTCTACACCTGGAGGAGAGACAGAAACACTTTGGAAGGCCACATACTTGAGACATAAAACACCAAAATCCATTGCCTTCCAGTAGATTCCGACTCATAGTGACCCTATAGGTCAGAGTAGAACTGTGCCATAGAGCTCCCAAGGAGCCCCTGGTGGATGTGAACTGCTGACCTTTTGGTTAGCAGCTGTAGCTCTTAACCACTACACCACCAGCATTTCCACCGGAGACATAGGCACATTAAAAGACCGAGAATTTGTTCAAAGACTGGAGAACATCCCTTCCCCACACCGCACCACCACAAAAACAAGCCTCTTGTAACAGTGGATTACAGCTGAAACAAGAAATCCGGGTGGTGCAGTGGTTAAAGCACAGAGGTTCGAACCCACCAGCCACTCTATGGGAGAAAGATGTTGCAGTCGGCTTCCATAAGGATTAAAAAACCAGAAAACCAAACCCACTGGCATCGAGTTAGTTCTGAATCACAGCAACTCTGTAGGACACAGTAGAACGGCCCCATAGAGATTCCAAGGAGTGCCTGGTGGATTCAAACTGCCAATCTTTTGGTTAGCAGCCATGGCACTTAACCGCTACACCACCAGGGTTTCCACTAGGGTTTCTGTAAAGATTACAGCCTTGGAAACTCTATGAGGTAGTTTTACTCTGTCCTTTAGTGCTGCTATGAGGTGGAATTGATTCGATGACAATGAATGACAGCTGAAAGAGCTAGCTGCAAGACACATACTCTTTCTGAGGAATGTCATAAAAGTTAGCCCCAAAGTCATGAGGGAGGAGAGATTTCCACTGTAAGAATTTGAAGCTTCTAGTGCCTAGCTAGAAAACCTGGTGGTGTAGTGGTTAAGAGCTATATCCGCTAACCAAAAGGTCGGCAGTTCAAATCCACCAGGCATTCCTTGGAAACCCTATGGGGCAGTTCTACTCTGTTCTATAGTCACCATGAGTCAGAATTGACTCGAGGGCAATTGTTTTCTTTGTGTGTGTGTTTGCTTAGTGCCTAGATATAAGAAACACTAAACATAGTCCAACTTCTGAAAAGATTAACATGTATCCTCACACTAAAAGTCTGTTTACTTCAGTGTCCATTACTCTAAACAACAAAAAAGCACATGACGTGCAAAAAGGCAAGAAAAAACACAGTCTGGAGAGACAAAGCAAGTATCAGAACCAGGCTCAGCTATTAGGCTGTTGCTGGGGTTATCAGACAAAAATTTAAAATAACTGTTATTAATATGCTAAAGACACTAAAGGAAAACATAGACAATGCAGAAGAGCAGAGAGGTAGTGTCAACAGAGAAATGGAAACTGTAAGAATCAAAAGGAAATACTAGGGAAAAAAAGCAACAGAAATGAAGAATAGAGAAAAGAATGAATGAAGAAAAAAGAAATGGAAAATAAAAAAGCTTTTTATTTTCAAGAAAGACACAGTGATTAATTTAGAAGTAAAGAAGCACAGTTTCCAAGTTACACTCAAATAGTTCAGGAAAAAGTATGCAGAGAGAGAGGGAAAAAGAGAGCAAAGTGACAGAAAAAGAGAATGGTATAGCAAATGGAGAAAAATGCAAAAAAAAAAAAAAAAGGTACTTCTGGGTAGAGGGTATATTGGAATTTCTTATACTATTCACGAAACTTGAATATTTTTACAGACTTTTGAATTTTATTTCCAGAGTAGGTTTTAGACAGTATCAAAATATTACAATAAAAAAGTATGTTTCAGTAATATTCAAATAAAAATAGTTAACTCTGACATAATGAACACTGTGTCAGTTCCCATTCTGAGTATTTAAATTCAGCACTGGCACCAACTAAATGACGTTAATAGTACAAATACCATTTATATTTTACATATGAGAAAACTCAAGTCCTTACCCAAAATCACACAAATAGGCCAAAAGTGGAAATAGGATTTCAAAGCAAGAAGTCTGCCTATAGAGTAAATATTCATAAACACTGTGGTCTACTTCCTGGGAAGTAAAAAAAAATAATTTTTTATTTCACCACTATGAAGATGATTATCTTTTGTAAAACTAGAGTGGTGGCATACAAAATAAAAATGATCAGTTCTTTTAACTGATGCATTAATTATAGAACCTTAGTGTTTTTTATACAGGGTTGCTATTAGTTAGAATTGACTCAACGGCGGTGGTTTTTTTTGTTTGTTTTTGTTTTGGACATGTAAAATGAATACCTTGTGGGAAAGTACAAAGTATAATTTGGATACATATGAGAAAGAGAAGTATAGACATATTTGCTTAAATATGAACTTACTTTATGGTCAGGTAATATTGTGATTACATATAAACTTGTCTGTGACATTTTCAAATTTAAGGCAGTAAATAGAAGATTTAAAATAAATTTCTTAAAGCATACTTAGATTTACAAGCTGTGTATCCACCAGGCGTTAAACCACAATTTCCACTTCGATCAGCCCTAGAATTAATTTCAGTATAACATTCTTGAGAACCAAATCCTGTACCTGAAAACAACAACAAAAAAAGAGTGCTTAGTCATATTGAACTCAGTATTAATTTAGAACTGTAAGTACACTTTAAAATTCTGAAAGAATTTAAAATATATGGCACAAAATATGGTCAAATATAAAATTGAAATAAAAAATAGAACAAGATCACGCAAAACCATTTAAATGCTTAAAAAAAATTGAAAGTGCTTTTGTCTACCATACAAACACATATCCTAGAGTTAACAACTGTATGCACTTTACCCACTACATTTCAATAAGTGTATAAAGACAAATTCACAAGTACATTACAGAGACTTATTTATAAATATTCAACTTATTGGTCAATAATCTGTTTTTGCATGTATGTCTTCCCAAGTCAAATGACTAAATTGATATGCTGTATTTTTTCACCAAATTAATTCTGACTGAAAACCTTGGAGCCACTCTTGATTCTTCCTCACCCTCAGCATCCAATCTGTAGATAAGGTCCAACATACTTAAAGAACAGTTTATTTCTCATCACCTCCACTGGTTCCCCTGTAGTTGAAAGACAAGCCAAAAAAATTGGATAGGGATATTCAACCACTGCATTGTGGAGCTGGGGGAAAATGACTATGAGAAAAGCCCCAGTGGACACACGTTGATCTCAGCTGAAAACTCCTGAAGCAGCAGTGAACTGAAAATTAGAAGTTGATTTTTTTTTTCCCCACCAGAGGCCATTTGCAAAGCTGGTTATAGGAGAGAAGTCAAAATTTTTGTCTTGGCCACAGCAGTGGGCAATTGCTGGTAGACAGAGAAACAGGCCAAATTTTGAGGATCTTTCATGGATGGAGTGACAAAATTAGAAAATTAACATGCCTCAAACACATTGTTGGTTTCACTCTCAAGGCTTTTGCCTGATTCTAAATATGTACAGAACAGGATATTAAAATATGAGACAAGTTCCACAAAGCAGAGGAGATTTTTCCAAAACCTCTGGGTTTGGTTACATACCTCCAGTGAATGGGGCATCAATGAACACATCAAGCTCTCAGTTAAAAATCCTGAATACACAGGCCCTATAAACAAACAGTGTAAACTAGATATAGACTGTTGGTGTTGATGGTAACTGCTGTTGAGTCAGTTCTGACTCATGGAGACCTTATATAAGAGAATGAAAACTTGCCTGGTCCTGTAGCATCTCCATAATTTTGATATGTTTGAGCCCATTATTCAAGCTATTATGACAATCGATCGTATTGAGGGTTTCCCTTGTTTTCACTGACCCTCTACTTTGCCAAATACTATGTCCTTTTCTAGCAACTGGACTTTCCTGATGGTATGTCCAAAGTAATCAAGACAAAGTTTTGCCATCCTCAATTCTAAGGAGCATTCTGTTGTGTTTTTTCTAATTATTGATTTGTTCATTCTCTGGAAGTTCACAGTATACTAAATATTCTTTATCAACACAACTCAAATGCATCAATTCTTCTGTCTTCTTTTTTTATCTTACATGCATATGAGGAGATTGAAAAGATCACGGCTGGAGTCGGGCACATCTTAGTCATCAGAGCGACATCTTTGCTTTTCGTGACTTTAAAGAGGTCTTTTGCAACAAATTTGCCCAATGCAATATGTCATTTGATTTCTTGGTTGCTGTTTCCACTGGTGTTAACTGTTGATTCAATTTTTTTTTTTCTCCATTTACCATGATGTTGTTTATTGGTCCAGTGTAACTATGTACATTGGGTCTTATATAAATTCTAATCAAACCTTAACACACATCAGTTGCTACGTTAATTAAGGTGATTAGTCTCCCACCTCATATATGTAACAAAAAAAAAGATGAGTGATAGCAATAAGGGCTTTTAGACTGTTAAAACGATTAGCAAAAGCAAAAACTAAAGTTGGTAGACACTGGAACAATTTTTTAGCTAGAAACATGACGATGTAAAGTATCTTTCAAGAAAAAATTTAAAATATATTTTAGATGTATTAAAATAATTGAGAAAGAAGGTCATGATATATATTTACCAAAAAAAATTGCAGATTATGTGAATTGACAAGAAAGAAAAATAAGAAAAAAAGAAATTGGAATAACTATGGAAAGGCAATTGCATACAAACACATACTTAAAGAAGAAATACTCTTTTTCAACAATATAAAAGATGACTATACTCATGGACCTTGCCAGATGGACTCCACAAGGAAAAAAATCGGCTATATCTATGGAAAGAGAAAATGGAGAAGCTCATTATCATTAATCAAGACAAAGCCCAGGGCTGACTACAGAACAGACCATCTATAGAACATATGCAAGACCACATGAAGGTTTCTGTGGTCGAAAAATTTAATGGCACAAGAAACATCAAAGATGATAGAAGGAATACATATGTTCACTGTACTGAAATGAATTAGTTGATGTTCAACCACTTTAGGAGGTAGTATAGATCACGAGCCTCTGGTACTGAAGGAAGTTCAAGCCACCCTGAAGGCATTGGCGAAAGACAAACTCCAGGAGTTGACAGAATACTAATTAAGATAGTTCAAAATATGAATACAATGTTAGAGGCATCTATTACTCTATGTCAAGAAATTCAGCTCAGAAGATAGCTACTTGGCCTAATGACTGGAAGAGATCGATATTCATGCCCATTTCAAAGAAAGGCAATCAAATGAAATGCAAATATCATTGGACAATATCCTTAATATTGCACATAGGAAACCCCGGTTGCATAGTGGTTAGGTGCTACAGCTGCTAACCAAAGGGTCGGCAGTTCAAATCCACCAGGCGCTCCTCGGAAACTCTACGGGGCAGTTCTACTCTGTCCTATACGGTCGCTATGAGTCGGAATCGACTCGACGGCGCTGGGTTTTGGGTATTGCACATTAGCAAAATTTTGCTGAAGATAATTCAAAACTGGCTGTTGTCATACATCAACAGGGAACTGCCAGTAGTAAAAGCTGGATTCAGAAGAGGATGTGGAACAAGGGACATATCATTGCTGATGTCAGCTGGATCTTGGCTGAAAGCAGAGAATACAAGAAACATGGTTAATTGTGTTTAATCAACTACACAACGGCATTCAATAGTGTGGATCATAATAAATTATGGATAACATTATAAAGAATGGGAATAAATTATGGATAACATTATGAAGAAAGGGAATTGTGCTCATTAAGGACCTGAGCATAAATCAAGTAGTAGTAGTTTAAACAGGACAAGGAGACACTGCATGATTTAAAATCGGAAAAGTTGTACAGTGGGGTTTAATTTTCACATTACTAATTCGATCTGTATGCTAAGAAAGTAGTCTGATCAGAACGTCAGGATTGGAGGAAGATTCACTAACAACCTGCAATATGCAGATGGCACAGCCTTGCTGGTCAAAAATGACAAAGACTTGAAGCACTTACTGATGAATGTCAAAGACTACAGTCTTCAGTATGGATTATGCCTGAATGTGAAGAAAACAAAATCCTCACAACTAAACCAATAATCAATATCATGACAAAGAGAAACAAATTGAAATTGTCAATGATTTCATTCTACTTGGATCAAAAACCAATATCTATAAAAGCAGTGTGAAGAAATCAAACACATATTCCACTGAGTGATCTGTTGCAAAAGACCTCTCTAAAATTTTAAAAAGAAAAATGTCACCTTGATGATTAAGGTATGTCTGACCCAACCCATGGTCTTTTTAATCATCTCATATGTGTGAGACAGATGAACAATAAAAAAGGAAAACAGAAGAAGAATTGATGCATTTTAATAATGGTGTTGGCAAAGAATATTGAGTAGGCTATTTATTTATTTTTTTTATGGGCTGCCAAAAAAATTTTTTTTTTTCTTAGAAGAATTACAACAAGAATATTCTTTAGATATGAGGACGGCTTGATTACTTTGGAAACTTCAGAAGGAAAGGCCAGTCACTTAAAAATGACATCAGTCACTAGAAAATGACATCACAACCCTCAATGAGATGGATTGACACTATAATAACAAGGGAATAAAACATACCAACAATTACATAGATGGCATGGGACTGGGTAAAATTTCATTCTGTTATAAATAAGGTTGCCATGAGTGGGGAGGGGGGTGCAACTAACAACAATAATTATAACATTTGGAGACTTCAATACACCACTTTGAGTAATGGACAGAATATCTAGAGAGATCAGTAAGAAAACGGGAGGACCTGAATGACACTATAAATCCACTAGACCTAACATGTATATATATATGTTGTTAGGTGCTGTTGAGTTGGGACCAACTCATAGCAACCCCATGTACAACAGAACGAAACACTGCCTGGTCCTGTGCCATCCTCACAATCTTTCCTATGCTTGAATCCTTTGTTGCAGCCACTGTTGTCAATCCATCTTATTGAAGGTCTTCCTCTTTTTTGCTGACCATCTACTTTACCAAGCATGATGTCCTTCCTCAGGGACTGGTCCCTGCTGATAACTTGTCCAAAGTATGTGAGACGAAATCTTGCCGTCCTTGCTTCTAAGGAGCATTCTGGTTGTACTTATTCCGAGACAGATTTGTTTGTTCTTTTGGCAGTCCACGGTATATTCAGTATTCTTTGCCAAGACTGTAATTCAAAGGCAAGAATTCTTCTTTGGTCTTTCTTATTCATTGCCCAGTCTAGTCTTTAAAGTGACATCTTTGCTTTTTAACACTTTAAAGAGATCCTTTGCAGTGGACTGGAAACCCTGGTGGCATAGTGGTTAAGAGCTATGGCTGCTAACCAAAAGGTCAGCAGTTCGAATCCACCAGGCACTCCACAGAAGCCCTATGGGGCAGTTCTACTCTGTCCCATATGGTCATTATGAGTCGGAATCAACTTGATGGCAATGGATTCTTGCAGTGGATTTGCCCAATGCCATGCATAATTTGATATCTTGACTGCTGCTTCCATGGGCGTTGATTGTGGATCCAAGTAAAATGAAATCCTTGACAACTTCAATCTTTTCTCCGTTTATCATGCTGTTGCTTATTGGTCTAGTTGTGAGGACTTTTGTTTTATGTTGAGGTCTAATGCATACAGAAGGCTGTAGTCTTTGATCTTCTTCAGTAAGTGCTTCAAGTCCTCTTCACTCTCAACCAACAAGGTTGTGTCATCTCCATAACACAGGTTGTTAATGAGTCTTCCTCCAATCCTGATGCTGTGTTCTTCTTCATATAGACTAGCTTCTTGGATTATTTGCTCAGCATACAGATTGAATAAGTATGGTGACACAACCCTGACACACCTTTCTTGACTTTAAACCATGCAGTATCCCCTTGTTCTGTTTGAACGACTGTCTAAGTACAGGTTCCTCATAAGCACAGTTAAGTATTCCAGAATTCTCATCCTTCACAATGTTATCCATAATTTGTTATGATTCACACAGCCAAATGTCTTTGCCTAGTCAATAAAACACAGGTAAACATCTTCTGATAGCCTCTGCTTTCAGCCATTATCAATCTGACATCAGCAATGATATCCTTTGTTCCATGTCTTCTTCTGAATCTGGCTTGAATTTCTGGCAGTTCCTTGGCAATGTACAGCTGCAACTGCTTTTGAATGATCTTCAGAAAAATTTTACTTGTGTGTGATATTAATGATATTGTTGGATCACCTTTCTTTGGAATGGGTACAAATATGGATCTCTTCCCACTGGTCGGCCAGGTAGCTGTCTTCCAAATTTCTTGGCATAGACAAGTGAGCACTTCCAGCACTGCATCCATTTGTTGAAACAGCACAGTTGGTATTCTACATATATATATATATACACACACACACATACATAAATGTACAACATTCTAACAAACAACAGCAAAATATAAATTCTCTTCCAGTGCACATGGATTATTCTCCATGATAGCCTCCTAAACTGTGAAGACATAAATTTCTGTTTTTTACAATCTTCTGGTTAGCATTAAAGCATGTTAACCATTTGCACCAACAGAGGAGTCCATATAAACAATAGGGGACTAGAATCTTGATTATATATAGAATTTGGTTTTATCATTGAGGAAAAAAAAAAAGGGTGAAAGATATGAAAGAGACATTCAGAGAGGGGGAAAATTTATCATTTCTACAAAACAAAATCAACATAAACCTTATTCATAACCAAAGAAATGTCATTCAAGAGCACAGTGACATGCCACTTTTACAAATTACAGAAGTCTGATACTAACAAAAGTTGAAGAATAGATCAAGGGGAGCTAATATATACTGCTAGTGGTAGTGCAGATGAACAAAAAGTACTTTGAAAAACATTTAACATTGTCTTGCAACGCTGAAGTCTTGCACCTCCTATAACCAAATACTTACATTAGAGAAATTCTTGCAAATATGTACCAGGAAACATGTATGATAATGTTCACAACAGTGTTTATCATATATTGCTAAATTTGATTTACTAATACTAATGCAGGGTCACTATGAGTCAGAATCGACTCGACAGCACCAGGTTTTTGAATACTGAGTTTAGTATGAATGGTTATAATCATTAGAGAGACCTTATGATGAAGCTGACTCTTGAAGGCACCATGTATTTGTTTTATTTCTAAATCTGACAATACTTAATTCTTCATATTATATATATATATGGAAAACATACACAACAAAGTGACCATGCTGATGTAATAAGCACCCAGTTCAAGAAACACAAAATTGCTGGCTCAGCGGAATGCTCATTAATAATAGTCCTGTCAGGTTATCACTTCCGGATCTTTTATTTACCCACTGTTTTTTTTTTTTTTTTCTTGTTGGTCTGCTTATCAGCTAGTGAGAGAGGTACGTAATGCTCCCATTATAATTGGTATATTTCCATTTAATTCTGCCATTTTGTTTCACAGATTTTAAAGAGCTTTTAGAGATTTTAAAGTTCCCTACATTTTAAAGGTATCTTCTTGGTTGCATAAGGATGGAGGGTTGTGCCATCTCCCCTTCAGACTGACCAGTTCATCATGAACTGTTCTTCCTTTACTGCTTGTGATGTTTCTGACATCAAAGTCTACTTTCTCTGATATCTAACAGATCTTAGTTGGTGCGTACATGGTATATTCTTCACATTTTTTTACCTTCAACTCTTTACTTACATTTCAGTGTGCTGTGCAAAAGAAGAATATAGTTAATGTTTCTTTTTGTTCTTTAATCCAATCTTAGGTTTTACTTTGCATTATTAGCTCGTTTACATTTACTGTAATATTTTATATAGTTGGATGTGTATTTAGCACCTTGCTATTCTATTATTTTTCTGTTTGTCCCATTATGTTCTTTATTCCTACATTTTGTCTCCATTTCCATTTTCTATCTACCTATCATCTGTCTTTCTATCATCTATCTTCTATTTTCTATCTATCATCTCTGTCATATACTTTTACTGCCATTTGAGGAGTTTCCCTAAGATTAAAGCATGAATCTCAATTTAATACGGAATTGTTCCACTATCACTTCTATTATTCTGATAGAACAGTACACATTTTATGTTTCATTTTCCCCTGAGAATTTGCATTACATGTAGTCCCTGACTTACAATGGGGTTTCATTTTGGGGACTCCATTCCAAGTCAGTTCTGATGTAAGTCAAATACCTCTTTTTTTGTTTGTTTGCTTTCATTATTATTGCTTTTTGTTATCAGTATCTTTATAAATTCAAATTTTGAATATCTGCGAGAAAACATCTGAGAATGATAACATCAGCAAGTTATCCCCTTGCAACATTGTATGTAGTACCTATGACTAATGATAAGATGTACAAAAAAAAAAAAAAAAGATGGTGGTAAACGTGGTTCGTTGTAATTTTGAATACGTACCTGTATTTTTAAATGCATTTAATTCTACATATGCTTTAACTCCAAACCAGTGGGGGGGAAAAAACCCTGTCTTCGCATCAAGTCTATTCCAACTCATAGCAATCCTATAGGTCAGAGTAGAACTAACCCACAGGGTTTCCAAGGCTGTAATCTTTAAGGAAGCAGACTGCCACATCTTTCTCCCACGGAGGGCTAGTGGATTCGAACTGCTGACATTTTGGTTAGCAGCCGAGCACTTAACCATTGTGCTACCAGGGCTCCTTATTTAACTCCACGAGACATAATTATTGATTTGTATTTTTTCATTTTCCTTTCTTTCATGCACTTCCATATTTTCATTTGGGCTCATTTGTTTTTCCTACCCAAGGAACTGCAATTTTTTTTAGTGTAGGCATGTTGGCAAAGAATCATTTCAGAATTATTTCACCTTTTTTTTGAACTGCACTTTTTCTTTAGAAGAAAGTTTTTTTTTTTGTTAGTTGTTGTGAGTGGCTTTTGAGATGATTCTGACTCCATAGGGTTTTCAAGGCTGTGACCTTTGGAAAAGAGATACAAGACCTGTCTTCTGAGGTGTCTCTGGGTGAATTCAAACCTCTAACCTTTTGGCTAGTAGTCAAGCACTTAACTGTTTGTTGCACGCAAGGAGCCAGAAAATAGCTTAAACAAGATACAATTCTCCTATGATACAATTCCCTCATTCATAGTACACAAGTAAATGATTTTTAGTATATTCTCAGAGTAGTTCGACCACTTTCATATTCTAATTTTAGAACATTTTTATCAAATCAAAATAATCTTTCATACTTTAGCAATCATGCAACACACCACCCCTTCACCCCAGGCTCGGCATCCATTAATCTACTTATTATCTCTATAGATTTTCCTCTTCTGGACACTTGACCTGAATGGAATCACAAACTGTGTGTTCTTTTGTGACTACCTTCTTTGGTTTATCATGTTTTTAAGGTTCAGTCATGTTTAGCACTTATCAGCACTTCATTACTTTTTATTGCCTAATAATATTACATATTTTGTTCATTCCTTGGTTGATGGTTTGTTTCCATGAATGGAAGAGATGATGAAGTAAAACAGCTGAATAGATTTCCTTAGGTTCACCCTTCAGCCAATGTTTAGATAGGTGGTCTATAGGGCCAACAATAACACACGAGAGAGATGTGCATCATAGTTCAATCATGTATACGAGACTAATAGGCACACGAGCCCAAAAACAAAAATGAGAAGGTAGTAAGCAACAGGAAAACTGGACAAATGGAAACAGGGAACTGGGGATGGAGAAGGGGAGAGAGTTGACACATTGTGGGGTTGGCAACCAACATCACAAAACAATCCGTGTATTAATTGTTTAATGAGAAACTAATTTTCTCCACAAACTTTCACCTATATCAAAATTTGAAAAAAAAAAGAAAAAAATATTATATAGTGTTTAACTTCTGTACATTTTCCTGGAAGTTTCTGGTTATGTCTGAAAATATTCCTACAGTTTGACATAGTCTCTTCTTTTAAATTTTCTTCTGTGCTACATTCTATTGGGATGACTAGGTGTTTTTTGCTTGGATTTTTTTCAGGGAAAAAATATGGTTTTCTGTTTTTATTCCTCTAGAAGTTAACTGGAGTCCCTGGGTGGTGCAAATGGTTAAGCACATGGTTACTAACCCAAAGTTTGGCTGTTCAGGCCCACTCAGAAGCGCCTTGAAAGAAAGGCCTGGCAATCTGCTTCCAAAAGGTCACAACCATGAAAACCCTATGGAGCACAATTGTACTGTGCAACACATGGGGCCGCCATGAGTCAGAAGTGACTCAAAGGTAACTGACAGGTAGGGGTTTGACAACATATATATATATATTTTAGACAAAGCAATGACTTTTACTTTTCCTGTGAATATCATTTCTTCTTGTTTCATTCTTCTTTGTCCCAGTTTATGATTTACTCTTTTTGAATATCATTCACAACCAATTCTTACAGAGATGAATTTGGAAAGTAAATTACATAAGTTCAATAAGTGGTTTTGTGCATTTTCTCTTTTCTATCTTTTTATCATTCAGGCAGAATTTTCAAATTCCATCTTTCTGCTTAAATTTATGTTCTACATTTTCAGTGACTTATCCAGTATGCTGATTTATTTTTAAACTGAGCCAGTATACCTTTCATTTCAATCTTTTTCTTTCCTTCCCTCTCTCCCTAACTAACTGCCTATCTCTGCCCTTTCTTCCTCCATCCATTCCTTACTCTCTCTCTGCCTGCCTTTGATTCTCTCCGTCTTTCTTTTCTTTTTACAAAATATCCTCATTGCAGTTCCAAATCATTTACTTCCTCAGAAGGGTATTAATCCGTTTTCTAAGTTTCTTTCTTTGTATCTTCGTGTTAGATTTCTTCAAAACCGGTAATCATTCCTTATTGTGTGCTTATTTGGGGCCTTGATAAATCACTTTGCCACCTCTGTTAATACAGAAATTACAGTTGGAGTTGCTTCCTATTTCTGTTGAGAGAAAGCTAGCCCATAAGGTTGTTTCTATGAATACCCTAAATATTTCCTCCTTTGGTTTCTCTTCATCCTTCTCATACAGGCATGGAATACCGTTGCCATTGCTCCTGCTCCCATCTTCAGCACAATTTTATGTACACCCTGTACTGTGGTTTTCAACCTTAGTGTATGCGTCCTTTCAATGATTACAGTCTTTCTGATTTTTCATGAGTTGTCTTTGAGATTTTCATGAGTTCTCCTTGTAGTTCTTAGATGTGAATTGTGCATGTGAGGTGTGTCTCTGCATATGTGGTTTAAAGTATATTCATGTGCCTACATATATTTATGATCTTTTTAATGCCTATAGTCATATTTATTTACTTATTCTATATTTACCCCCCAAAATTGTGAATGTAGAGTGAGAAAAGGATATTGTAACTTGTGCTGGGTCTGCCTTCTTCCTTCTTGAATACAGAAGACTCAAAGACTCTGAACCTTTCCCTTTATTATTTTGTGGAAATAACTCAGAAGTTTAATTCCAGGTTACTGTTACATGTTTTATTTTTTACCATATTCCTTTTCTAAAATCTTTCACAGTATTTATATTAAAAAATCACATTACTAAAGAGAAACTAAAGCCCTATATAAACATCTATCGTTCTTTTCTGTTTTTAGAAATATGCTTATAGATATCAAATCAGAATAAATACCTTCACCAAATATACTGCTACATTGTTTCATCCCATCCATACATTTTCCATCCAGACAGATCCATTGATTCCCTCCACATGGATGTCCATTCTGAATAAAAAGATCTTCTTGGCATGCTGCAGATGATCCATTGCAATATTCATTTAGATCACATTCATCCATGGCAGACCTACACACTTCTCCTTTTACCTTAAACTGATGGAACAGAGCAAATGACACTGAGTAAAGCAGACTGTGAACATATGACAAGAATGATCACTTTATTTAATGTGGACTATATAGGTTTTTATATAGAAATGAAATAGCTCTTACATTACAATTATGACAGCACTCTCCATGAGCACACTGTGACCCTGGTGTCAGTGTACAAGTGCCACTACTACAGCATGGTGCTGACTGGGCAGCACAATCCTGAAAGGCAAATCAAATGCTCTGAAGTGTCTTCCAACTTTTATTTCCCTTGAATAGATATTTTAGTGAGAACAATATATTACACAATAAACAGACAGATGCTTAAGTTACATGTTAGAAAACATAAGAAATAAAGCTCATTATTCACTCTTTTATTTAAAAGGCAGTGCCAACTATATGGTCTGGGTATACTGCTAGCAGGATTTTCTGAAGTCTTGGAGTCCACCACAGCCAAGACATCAAAAAAGACAGATACCATTTAAACCTTGAGCAAAAACTATCTCCTGAGGTCACCCTTTAGCGAAATACCAGATTGGCACACAAAATAAAGAATATTACCTGTAAGTAGAGTACTCTAGTAAAATACCATCTATATGAGACAAAAATGTCAACAATCACTCTAAAGCAAAGATGAGAAGATAAGGGACTCTAGGGATCTAGAGTTCTGTAAATGGAACAACCAGAACACAATTAAAGAGAATGTTGATGCATGTAACCAACATCACTAAATAATTTGTGTAGGAATTGTCAAATGGAAACATAATTTCCTGTGAAAACTTTCACCAAAACACAATAAAATATTGTATACATATAAAAGGAGCCCTGGTGGCACAGTGGTTAAGAGCTCAAAAACTAACTAAAAGGCCAGCAGTTTGAATCCACCAGGCGCTCCTTGGAAACTCTATGGGCCAGTTCTACTCTGTCCTATAGGGTCACTATGAGTTGGAATTGACTTGTAGGCAATGTTTTTTTGAGTTTTGGGGTACTTTTTAAGGAGCTCTGGTGGTGCAGCAGTTAACTGTTCAGCTGTTAGCAAAAGGTTGGCAGTTCAAATCCATCAGCTGCACCAATAAAGAGACAGAGAGTGGAGAATGGATAAAAAAAAAAATGATCTGTCTATATGCTGCCTACAAGAGACATACCTTAGACTTAAAGACACGAACTAAAACTCAAAGGATGAAAAAAATATATCAAGCAAACAACAACCAAAAAAGAGCAGAAGTGGCAATATTAATTTCTGATAAAATAGACATCAAACTTAAATTCACCACAAAGGATGAGGAAGGAGACTATATAATGATTAAATGGACAATATACCAGGAGGATGTAACCATAATAAATATTTATGCCCCCAACACAGGGCTGCAAGATACATAAAACAAATTCTAACAGCATTGAAAAAGGAGATAGACAGCTCCACAATAACAGTGGAAGACTGCAACGCACTACCTTTGGTGAAAGACAGGACATCCAGAAAGAAGCTCAGTAAAGACACGGGAGATCTAAATGCCACAATCAACCAACTCGACCTTATAGGCATATACAGAACACCCCACCCAACAGCAGCCAAGTATACTTTCTTTTCTAGTGCACTTGGAACAGTCTCTAGAATAGACCACATATTAGGTCATAAAGCAAGCCTTGGCAGAATCTAAAACATTGAAAAATTACAAAGCATCTTCTTTGAACATAAGGCCATAAAAGTGGAAATCAATAACAGGAAAAGCAGGGAAAAGAAATCAAACACTTGGAAACTGAACAATACCCTGCTGAGAAAAGACTGGATTATAGAAGACATTAAGGATGGAATAAAGAAATTCAGAGAATCCAGTGAGAATGAAAACGCTTCCTATAAGAATCTTTGGGACTCAGCAAAAGCGGGGCTCAGAGGCCAATTTACATCAGTAAATACACACATCCAAAAAGAAGAAAGGGCCGAAATCAAAGAATTATCCCTACAACTTGAACAAATAGAAAGAGAGCAACAAAAGAAACCCACAGGCACGAGAAGAAAACAAATAATAAAAATTAGAGCTGAACTAAATGAAATAGAAAACAGAAAAATAATTGAAAGAATTAACAAGACCAAAAGCTGGTTTTTTGAAAAAAATCAACAAAATTGATAAACCACTGGACAAACTGACAAAAGAAAAACAGGAGAGGAAGCAAATAACCCAAATAAGAAATTAGATGGGTGATACTACAACAGACCCAACTGATATTAACCGAATCATATCAGATTACTATGAAAAATTGTACTCGATAAATTTGAACTTAGAAAATGGATGAATTCCCAGAAACACCCTACATATCTAAACTAACACAGAGGTAGAACAACTAAATAGCCCCATAACAAAAGAAGAGATTGAAAAGGTAATCAAAAAACTCCCAACAACAACAAAAAGCCTTGGTCTGGGCAGCTTCACTGCAGAGTTCTACCACACTTTCAGAGAAGAGTTAACACCACTACCACTAAAGGTATTTCAGAGCATAGAAAAGGATGGAATACTACCAAACTCATTCTATGAAGCCAGCATATCCCTGATACCAAAACCAGGTAAAGACACCAAGGAAAAGAAAATTATAGACCTATATCCCTCACGAATGTAGATGCAAAAATCCTCAACAAAAATCTAGCCAATAGAATTCAACAACATATCAAAAAAAATAATGCACCATGACCAAGTGGGATTCATACCAGGTACGCAGGTTTATGGATGCAGGGATGGTTCAACATTAGAAAGACAATTAATGTAATCCTCCACATAAATAAAAGACAAGAATCACATGATTTTAACAATTGATGCAGAACAGATATTTGACAAAGTTCAACACTCATTCATGATAAAAACTCTGAGCAAAATAGGAACAGAAGGAAAATTCCTTAACATAATAAAGGGCATTTATACAAAAGCAACAGCTAACATCACCCTAAATGGAGAGAGCCTGAAAACATTCCCATTGAGATCGGGAAACCAGACAAGGATGCCCTTTATCACCACTCTTATTCAACATTTTGCTGGAAGTCCTAGCCACAGCAATTAGGTAGATAAAGAAATAAAGGGTATCCAGATTGGCAAGGAAGAAGTCAAAGTATCTGTATTTGCAAATGCCATGATCTTATACACAGAAAACCCTAACGAATCCTCAAGAAAACTACTGAAACTAATAGTTCAGGAGAGTATTGGGATATAAGATAAACATACAAAAATGAGTTGGATTCCCCTACATCAACATAAGAACATCGAAGAGGAAATCACCAAATCAATGCCATTTACAGTAACCCCCAAGAAGATAAAATACTTAGGAATAAATCTTACCAGAGATGTAAAAGACTTACACAAAGAAAACTACAGAACACTTTTGCAAGAAAACAAAAGAGACTTACATAAGTGGAAGAACTTGCCTTGCTCATGGATAAGAAGACTTAACATTATGAAAATGTCTATTCTACCAAAAGCGATCTATACATTTAATGCAATTCCAATCCAAATCCCAATGACATTCTTTAATGACATGGAGAAACAAATCACCAGCTTCATATGGGAGGGAAAGAGGCCGCGGATAAATAAGGCATTACTGAAAAAGAAGAACAAAGTGGGAGGCCTTACTTTACCTGATTTTAGAACCTATTATACCCCTACAGTAGTCAAAACAGCCTGGTAATGGAACAACAACAGATACATGGACCAATGGAACAGAATTGAGAATCCAGACATAAATCCACCCACATATGAGCAGTTGATATTTGACAAAGGCCCCAAAACAGTTAAATGGAGAAAAGACAGTCTTTTTAACAAATGGTGCTGACATAACCGTATATCCATCTGCAAAAAAATGAAACAAGACCCATACCTCACACCACACACAAAAACTAACTCCAAATGGATCAAAGACGTAAATATAAAATGTAAAATGATAAAGATCATGGAAGAATAAATAGGAACAACGTTAGGAGCCCTAATACATGGCATAAACAGTATACAAAACATTATAAAGAAAGTAGAAGAAAAACTAGATAACTGGGAGCTCCTAAAAATCAAACACCTATGCTTATCCAAAGACTTCACCAAAACAGTAAAAAGGCTACCTACAGACTGGGAAAAAGTTTTTAGCTATGACATTTCTGATCAGCAACTGATCTCTAAAATCTACATGATACTGCAAAAACTCAAGTGCAAAAAGACAACCCAATTAAAAAATGGGCAAAAGATATGAATAGACACTTCACTAAAGAAGACATTCAGGTAGCTAACAGATATATAAGGAAATGTTCACAATCATTAGCCATTAGAGAAATGCAGATGAAAACTACAACGAGATTTCACCTCACTCCAACAAGGCTGGCATTAATCCAAAAAACACAAAACAAGAAATGTTGGAGAGGCTGTGGAGAGATTGGAACACTTCTACACTGCTGGTGGGAATGTCAAATGGTACAACCACTTTGGAAATCGATTGGCACTTCCTTAAAAAGCTAGAAATAGAACTATCATATGATCCAGCAATCCCACTCCTTGGAATATATCCTACAGAAATAAGGGCCTTTACACAAACAGATATACACACACCCATGTTCATTGCAGCACTGTTTACAATAGCAAAAAGATGGAAGCAACCAAGGTGCCCATCAATGGATGAATGGTTAAATAAATTATGGTGTACTCACACAATGCAATACTACACATAGATAAAGAACAGTGAGGAATCTGTGAAACATTTCATAACATGGAGGAACCTGGAAGGCATTATGCTGAGTGAAATTAGTGAGTTGCAAAAGGATAAATATTGTATAAGACCACTATTATAAGAGCTTGAGAAATAGTTTAAATTGAGAAGAAAACATTCTTTTGTGGTTACAAGAGGGGAGACGGAGGGAGGGTGGGAGGGGGCACTCACTAATTAGATAGATAAGAACTACTTTGGGTGAAGGGAAAGACAGCACACAATACAGGGAGGTCAGCACAACTGGACTAAACCAAAAGCAAAGAAGTTTCCTGAATAAACTGAATGCTTCAAAGGCCAGCGTAGCAGGGGCAGGGGTCTGGGGACCATGGTTTTAGGGGACATCTAAGTCAAATGGCATAATAAAATCTATTAAGAAAACATTCTGCATCACACTTTGAAGAGTGGCGTCTGGGGTCTTAAATGCTAGCAAGTGGCCATCTAAGATGCATCAATGGGTCTCAACCCACCTGGATCAAAGGAAAATGAAGAACACCAAGGACACAAGGTGATTATGAGCCCAAGAGACAGAAAGGGCCACATGAACCAGAGTCTACATCATCCTGAGACCAGAAGAACTAGATGGTGCCCGGCTACAACTGATGACTGCCCTAACAGGGAACACAACAGAGAATCCGTGAGGGAGCAGGAAAGCAGTGGGATGCAGACCCCAAATTCTCATAAGACCAGACTTAATGGTCTGACTGAGACTAGAAGGACCCTGGTGGTCATGGCCCCCAGACCTTCTGTTGGCCCAGGACAGGAACCATTCCCGAAGCCAACTCTTCAGACATGGATTGGACTGGACAATGGGTTGAAGAGGGATGCTGGTGAGGAGTGAGCTTCTTGGATCAGGTGGACACTTGAGACTATGTTGGTATCTCCTGCCTGGAGGGGAGATGAGAGGGTAGAGGGGTTTAGAAGCTGACGAAAAGGACACAAAAAGAGAGTGGAGGGAGAAAGCGGGGTGTCTCATTAGGGGGAGAGTAATTGGGAGTGTGTAGCAAGGTGTATATGGGTTTATGTGTGAGAGATTGACTTGATTTGTAAACTTTCACTTAAAGCACAATAAAAACTGTTAAAAAAAAAAAAAAAAAAAAACCTACCAACAACAACAAAAAGGCCTGGCCCGGAAAGCTTCACTGCAGAATTCTACCAAAGTTTCAGAGAAGAATTAATACCAGTACTAATAAGGGTATTTCAGAGCATAGAAAAGGATGGAATACTCCCAGACTAATTTTATGAAGCCACCATATCCCTGATACCAAAACCAGGTAAAGACACCACAAAAAAAGAAAATTACAGACCTATACCCCTTACGGACTTAGGTGCAAAATCCTCAACAAAATTGTAGCCAATAGAATTCAACAACATATTAAAAAAAATAATTCACCATGACCAAGTGGGATTCATACCAGGTATGCTTTTTTTTTATGCAGGGATGGTTCAACAATAGCAAAACAATCAATTCAATCCATCATATAAATAAAACAAAAGACAAGATCCACATGATTTTATCAATTGATGTAGAAAAGACATTTGACAAAGTTCAATACCCATTCATGATAAAAACTCTCAGCAAAATAGGAATAGAAGAAAAATTCCTCAACATAATAAAGGGCATTTATAAAAAGCCAACTGCCAACATCATCCTAAATGGAGAAAGTCTGAAAGCATTCCCCTTGAGAACGGGAAACCAGACAAGGATGCCCTTTATCACCACTCTTATTCAACATTGTGCTGGAGGTCCTAGCCAGAGCAATTCAGTAGATAAAGAAATAAAGGGCATCCAGATTGGCAAGGAAGAAGTCAAAGTATCTGTATTTGCAGATGCCATGATCTTATACACAGAAAACCCTAACGAATCCTCCAGAAAACTACTGAAACTAATAGAAGATTTCAGCAGAGTATCGGGAGACAAGATAAACACACAAAAATCAGTTGGATTCCTCTACACCAGCAAAAAGAACCTCGAGGAGGAAATCACCAAATCAATACCATTTACAGTAGCCCCTACGAAGATAAAATACTTACCAGAGATGCAAAACTCCTATATGTAGAAAACTACGAGATGCTACTGCGAGAAAACAAAAGAGACCTACATAAGCGGAAAAAAAGACATTGCTCATGGATTGGAAGACTTAACATTGTAAAAATTTCTATTCTACCAAAAGCCATCTTTAGAAACAATGCAATTCTTATCCAAATTCCAATGGTATTTTTTAATGAGATGGAGAAACAAGCCACCAACTTCATATGGAAGGGAAAGAGGCCCTGGGTAAGTAAAAAAAAAAAAAAAGTAAAGCATTACTGAAAAAGAACAAAATGGGAGGTCTCACTCTACCTGATTTTAAAACCTATTGTACTGCCACAGTAGTCAAAACAGCCTGGTACTTGTACAACAACAGATACATAGACCAATGGAACAGAATTGAGAATCCAGACATAAATCCATCCACATATGAGCAGCTGATATTTGACAAAGGCCCAAAGCCAGTAAAATGGGGAAAAGACAGCCTTTTTAACAAATGGTGCTAGTATAACTGGATATCCATCTATAAAAAATGGAACAAGACCCATACCTCACACCATGCACAAAAACAAACTCCAAATGGATCAAAGACCTAAAAATAAAATCTAAAACAATAAAGATCATGGAAGAAAAAATAGGGACAATGCTAGGAGCCCTAATACATGGCATAAACAGTACACAACATGTTATTAGCAATGCAGAAGAGAAGCCGGGTAACTGGAACCCCCTAAATATCAAACACTTATGCTCATCCAAAGTCTTCAGCAAAAGAGTAAAAAGATTACGTACAGGCTGGGAAAAAGTTTTTAGCTATGACATTTTGGATCAGGGCCTGATCTCTAAAATCTACTTGATACTGCAAAAGTTCAACTACAAAAACACAAATAACCCAATTAAAAAATGGACAAAGGATATGAACAGGCACTTCACTAAAGAAGGCATTCAGGTAGCTAACAGATACATGAGGAAATGCTCACGATCATTAACCATTAGAGAAATGCAGATCAAAACTACAATGAGATTCCATCTCACTCCAACAAGGCTGGCATTAGTCCAAAAAACACAAAACAAGAAATGTTAGAGAGGTTGTGGAGAGACTGGAACACTCATACACTGCTGGTCAGAATGTAAAATGGTACAATCACTTTGGAAATAAATTTGGTGCTTCCTTAAAAAGCTAGAAATAGAACTATCATACGATCCAGCAATTCCACTCCTTGGAATATATCCTACAGAAATAAGAGCCTTTACACAAACAGATATATACACACCCATGTTCATTGCAGCTCTGTTTACAATAGCAAAAAGATGGAAGCAACTAAGGTGCCCATCAACGGATGAATGGATAAATAAATTATGGTATATTCACACAATGGAATACTACACATAGATAAAGACCAGTGAGGAATCTGTGAAACATTTCGTAATATGGAGGAACCTGGAAGGCATTATGCTGAGTGAAATTAGTTGCAAAAGGACAAATATTGTATAAGACCACTATTATAAGAACTTGAGAAATAGTTTAAACAGAGAAGAGAATATTCTTTGATGGTTACGAGAGGGGGAAGGAAGGAGGGAGGGAGAGGGGATTTCACTAATTAGATAGTAGATAAAAACTATTTTAGGTGAAGGGAAAGACAACGCACAGTACAGGAGAGGTCAGTACAACTGGACTAAACCAAAAGCAGCTTCCTGAATAAACTGAACGCTTCAAAGACTAGTGTAGCAGGGGCAGGGGTTTGGGGACCATGGTTTCAGGGGACATCTAAGTTAATTGGCATAATAAAATCTATTAAGAAAACATTCTGCATCCCACTTTGGAGAGTGGCATCTGGGGTCTTAAATGCTAGCAAGTGCCCATCTAAGTTACATCAACTGTTCTCAACTGACCGGGAGCAAAGGAGAATGAAGAACACCAAAGACACAAGGTAATTTTGAGCCCAAAACGCAGAAAGGGCCACATAAAGCAGAGACTACACCAGCCTGAGACCAGAAGAACTAGATGGTGCCCGGCTACAACCTACAGGAAACTGTCCTGACAGGGAACACAACAGAGAAGCTGTGAGGGAGCAGGATAGCAGTGGGATGCAGACCCTGAATTCTCATAAAAAGACTAGACTTAATGGTCTGACTGAGGCTAGAATGACCCTGGAGGTCATGGTCCCCAGACCTTCTGTTAGCCCAAGACAGGAACCATTCCTAAAGCTAACTCTTCAGACAGGGATTGGACTGGACTATGGGATAGACAACGATACTGGTGAAGGATGAACTTCTTGGGTCATGTAGACACATGAGACTATGTTGGCATCTCCTGTCTGAAGGGGAGATGAGAGGGTAGAGGGTGTCAAAAGCTGGCCGAACAGACAAGAAAAGACAGTGGAGGGAAGGAGTGTGCTGTCTCATTAGGGGGAGAACAATTAGGAGTATACAGGAAAGTGTTTATAAATTTTTGTATCAGAGTCCGACTTGATTTTTAAACTTTCGCTTAAAGCACAATAAAAATTAAAAAAAAAAAAAACCTATTCCAAGGGCTAATAAGGGTAATGGATAAAAAAGAAGACTGAAGAAACAATACTGAAGACACAAACACAAATACACACATTTTAACATTTCGAAAATTCCTAGGGCTGTGAAATGGGGTTATTGAGCAAAAATCTTAACTAGTTACACAAAAGTGATTTGTAGATTTCACTAGTCTTAATACGTGTTATAACAAGGTACTTCCTAGGGCACACTGATTATGCAGTATTTCCAGAGCTACTCTGCTCAATAAATGTTGTTGCTATCGCCTTCTATATGGAATTCCAGAGGGGAAAGTTATACCACAGAGGTTCAGAACTCGATTATATGGCACTTAATGGAATTAAGATTTATTCATGTCAATTTTTCATGGGTATTTAAGATGGTTACTTTAAGACCCCAAACAAAAAACAGAAAAATAAGTGGGTGGTGGTGAAAATAATTCTCTACCAACATATTACCTAATCTAGGTATCTAGAGACACATTTTTCATGTTGGGAAGGGTGCACATGAATGGTCTTAGCCTCTGCAATAGCGGACACTGAATGCCATTCATGTTTTCTTGATTCTTTCAGGTCTATACCGCTTGACCTGAGTCTCACAATACCTCTCCTTCACTGCATTCCCTTCATCTCTACTCTTACCACCCCTCCCTTCCAATCCAGCAGCTTTATATAATTTCTATGGGTTGAAAATCTGGCTTTGCCTGATTATGTATGTTCTGAGTCTTTTTGGCTTAAATGTTGACCTGGATTCAAACAGTCAAAAGCCACAAGCATGACTTCTATGTTTTCTTGTTCCACTGTGAAATATTTATATTTATTTTTCCAAATGATCGATGATCACAGGTTTCAAAGATATACTAGGGCAGAATATCACCCAAATGGTACCGGTAAACTCAGTTGTAAAATTTTATGAACTCAAAAGTTACCTATGTGGATAATCTACAAATCACTGAATCTAATATACAAGGGTACAAAAAATAAATAAATAAATAAATAAATAAAATAAAAACTCATTAGCTTGTTATAATCCGTATATACCTTCCTAAGGCCTTTATAAATAAATTAAGGAAAATGGCACTGTAATGCTATAAAATTTAATTAATATTTGAATATAATTCTGGTAGATCATATACTTCCAGTTTATTACCAACCTCTGCAGACCCACAGTCACATTGCTCTCCTTGTTCCACTTCTCCATTACCACAAACTGCCACCTTGTAGGATGGACCTAAGTGTGGCTGATTTTGAAGACACTGGGACTTAGGCTCTGACATAAAACGTGCAAAATCCTCCATGCTGCAGTTACTAAAGATCTTCATGCCACTGGTAAGACTAAAAAAATACAGCAGACTTCAGCATTTTTATGTAAGAATTAGTTTATTTCTATAAACCGCCTACCATTGGAACAAAGCTATTTGATAGCATTCCATAATAGACCAAATGCTCAAGCTTGTTAGTGCTAAGCTGTCATCTTTTTGCGTGTGGGATGTCAACCGTGCAAGAATTTATATTAAATATCCTTTAGTAGAAAAAAGGAGTCCTGGGCTGGTGCAGTTTATGCACTTGGCGGCTAACCAAAAGTTTGGAGGTTCAAGTCTATCCGGAGCCACCACGGAAGAAAAGTCTGGAGATCCACTTCTGCAAATCTGCCATGGAAAACCCTGTGAAGCACAGTTATTCTCTATCCCTGTCTAAACCCACGTATAGCTTCTCATCTCATTCAGTGTAAAAGTAACACGATCTATCTACCATTTCCTCCTCTGAGGTCATCCTCTTCATCGATCTCAACTACGATCAACTACAGTGGCCCTTTGCTGCCCTTTCTGTCAAACATTTATCTATTTTCTCTCAATATACATGCATGTCTCTATCAATTGTTTCAAAATACTCTCAGAGATAATATTTCTAACCGTATGTTGAAAATATCACCTCGTTATTACTCTTTGTTCCCTTCAAGTGACTTTTATTTTTCTTCAAAATTTATCATAACCTGGAATATTACCTACTTAATTATTTATTGACTGTATTCTCCTATTAGATTTTAACTCCAGGAAAAAAGGCACTCCCATTGTTTATTAGGTGCAGTGCAATGTATCATGTTTGTGTGGCCTTCCTCACCATGGTCTTGCATCTCCCACCAAAGTGATTGGATAGGACTGTGCAAATGAGGTAATTGTGGCCTACCAAGGGGGTCGGTCAATTTTGCCTTAAAAGAGAGCCAATTCCAGAGCAGAAGAAAATCCCACCACTATCGAGGAAGAAAGCCAGGAATGGGGGCAAGTCCTTTGGACCCAGGATCCCTGGACTGAAAAGCTCTTGGAAACAGGAGAGAGAGAGCATGAGAAGCAGTGGTAGGAGATGGCGTGGTAGGCTTCCTGGCCCACGGAACCAGAAAACTGAGTGCCTTTGGGCAGAAGCCTTGCTGGCAGAGTAGAGTACCTTGGGGCACTTACTGGCAGAGCTAAAAGAACTTTGTAACACTTGTCTGAGCAGTACAGGGCTGAGAGGCCAGGGACAGGCATGACTGCTGCACAGCTGGAAAGAGACTGTCCTGACGGAAGAATTGTATCGTGAATATTCCTCAATGTGAACTGCAACCTGTTACTTCCCTAATAAACCCCATAATGCTGAGTATTGTCTGTGAGTTCTGTGTGGCCATTGCAATTAATTATCGAGCCAAGCAGAGAAGTAGAGAGTGCCGCGGGAGTGAAGGTTGGTGTCAGAATTGGTAAAGATGGTGGCCAAAGGGGGCATGTCTTATCTTTGCCTCATAAGAATCAGCCCAGGGCTGTTGATTTTGATTCTCCTTTCCCTTTGTGAACTTGGAAGAGGTCAGACACTACCCTGAGGCCATTTTTACACTAGGAGTAAGAGTTCAATAATTATTTCTAAAATTGAATGTGCGCATGAATGAAATCTTCTGCCACGATTAGTAGATTCTTGACGTGTTGCAGTGGGATTTTTATTTTGAGTAGTATCAACTTTATTTTTAAAAGATTATAATCACGAAGGTGTATTTGTTGCTGTTGTTAGGTGCCATCCAGTCAGTTCTAACTCATAGCAAACCTATGTACAACAGAATGAGATGCTGCCCAGTCCCAGGCCATCCTCACAACCATTGTGAGTCCATTGTTTCAGCCACTGTGTCAAGTCATCTCATTGAGGGTCTCCCTCTTTTTTGCTGATCCTCTACATTACTAAGCATCATGTCCTTCTCCTGATAACGTCCTAATTAAGTGAGACATTATTTGATGATTAAAAAAAAAAATCAAGATTGGAATCTTTATGGAAACAGGCTCCCACATCATTCTCCAGCAGAGCAGCTGGTGGGTTCAGCCCGGTGGTTCAAATACCGATCTTTCAGTTAGGAGCAGATAGCTTAACTGCTACGCCACCAGGGCTCCTATATTTGGTGATAGGTATTCCTAATATCCAAGACACTTTTGTCAGTTTGTCATACTGTGGTGCTTTACATGTTGCTGTGATGCTGGAAACTATGCCACTGGTATTTTCAAATACCAGAAAGGTCACCAATGGTGGACAGGTTTCAGCAGAGCTTCTAGTCTAAGATAGACTAGGAAGAAAGACCTGGAGGTCTATTTCTGAAAAAACTGGCCAGTGAAAACGTTATTCACAGCAGCAAAACACTGATGTGGTGTTGGAAGATGAGCCCCTCAGGTTGGAAGGCACTCAAAATACAACTGGGGAAGAGCTGCCTGTTCTGATGTGGATGGAGTAAAGCTCTTGGGAACTTTATTTGCTGTTGTGGCAAGACTCAAAATGAGAAGAAACAGCTTCAAACATCCATTAATAATTAGAACATGGAATGCATAAAGTATGAATCTAGGAAAACTGGAAGTAATCAAAATTGAAACAGAACACATAAAGATCGATATCCTAGGCATTCATGAGCTGAAATGAATTGATATTGGCCATTATGAATCAGACAATCATATGGCCTACTATGCCATGAATGACATGTTGAAAATGAACAGCGTCACATTCATCATCAAAAAGTGCATTTTAAGATCTATCCTTAGGTACAATGCTGTCAGTGATAGGATAGTATTCATATGCCTACAAGGAAGACCAGTTAATATGACTATTATTCAAATTTACACACCAATCACTAAGGCCAAAGATGAGGAAATTGAAGATTTTTACCAAGTTCTGCAGTCTGCTATTGATTAGACATGCAATCAAGATGCATTAATAATTACTGATGAGTGGATAAGCAAAAGTTAGAAACAAAGAAGGATTGGTGGTTGGAAAGTATGGCCTTGGTGATAGAAACGATGCCACACATCTCATGATAGAATGTTGTAAGACTTATGACTTAATCATTGCAAATACCTTTTTCGACAACATAAGTGGCAACTATACACATGGACCTCACCAGGAGGAAAACACAAGAATCAAATAGACTACATCTATGGAAAGAGACAATGGAAAGGCTCAATATCATTAGTCAGACTTAGGCCAGAGGCTGACTGCAGAACAGACCATCAACTGATCATACGCAAGTTCAAGGAGAAGCTGAAGAAAACTAAAACACGTCCACAAGAGCCAAAATATGATCTTGGGAATATTCCATCTGAGTTTAGAGACCATCTCAAGAATAGATTTGACACATTAAACCCTTATGACCGATAAGTTGTGGGATGACATCAAGAACATCATACACGAATAAAGTGAAAGGTCATTAAAAAGACAGGAAAGGAAGAAAAGGCCAAAGCGGAAGTCAGAAGAGACTCAGATACCTGCTCTGGAATATAGCACGTAAAGTGAATGGAAAAAATCATGCAGTAAAAGAATTGAACAGAAGAGTTCAAAGGTGGCTCGAGGATACAAAGAAAAGTATTATAATGAAACGTCCAAAGACTGAGAGTTAAAACAAAAACAAAAAAGAAAGAACACACTGGGCATTTCTCTAGCTGAAAGAACTGAAGAAAAAATTCAAGCCTCGAGTTGCAATTTTGAAGGATTTTATGGGCAAAATTTTGAATGATACAGGAAGCATCAAAAGAAGTCAGAAGGAATAAACAACCACTGTACCAAAAAGAATCGGTCGACATTCAAACATTTCAGGCGGTGGTATAGCATATGATCAAGAACCAAAAGTACTGAAGGAAGAAGTCTAAGCTTCACTGAAGGCACTGGCAAAAAACAAAGCTCCAGGAATTGGCAGAATACCAATTGAGATGTTTCAACAAACACGCAACACTAAAAGCGCCCACTCATTTATGCCAAAAATTTGGAAGACAGCTAGCTGGCCAATCGCCTAGAAGACATCCATATTTTTGCCCATTCCAAAGAAAGTGGACCCAAAGGGATGCAGAAATTATCAAACAATATCAATAACACAGGCAAGTAAAATTTTGCTGAAGATAATTAAAAAGCTAGAAATAGAAATACCATGTGATCCAGCAATTCCACTCCTAGGAATATATCCTAGAGAAATAAGAGCTGTCACATGAATAGACATATGCTCACCCATGTTCACTGCAGCATTTTTCATAATAGTAAAAAGTTGGAAACAACCTAAGGGCCCATCAACAGATGAATAGATAAACAAACTATGGTATATACACACAATGTAACCATAAAGAACAATGATGAATCTGCAAAATATTCACAACATGGATGAATCTGGAGGGCATTATGCTGAGTGAAATAAATGAGTCACAAAAGGACAAATACTGTATTAGAACAATATCATAAAAATGCATGAAGAAGTTTACACACAGGAAGAAACAATCTTCAATGGTTACGAGGGAGGGGAAGGTTGGGAAGGGAAAAAGACTAACTAGACAATAGACAAGTGGTAACTTTGGTGAAGAGTAAGACAGTACACAATGCTGGCAAGTCAACACAACTTGACTGAGGCAAAGTTGTAGAAGCTTCATAGACACATCCAAACTCATAGTCTTGGGGGACATCTAGCTCAATCGGCATAAGGTAGTGTATAAAGAAAATGTTCTACATCCTACTTTGGTCAGTAGCATCTGGGGTCTTCAAAATTTGTGCATGGTCATCTAAGATACTCTTATATATATAAAATTTCTTCCCACCCGCCCCCCCCGCAAAAAAAGGTGGTGCTGATACTGCCTATGTACGATCAAATGCCTCTTAGGATTTATTTTCTTGGTTTGAAGGTTTTAGGGTCATGGTTTCATGGGGCATTCCAATCAACTGGTCCAATATTGATTTCATTGTTTCTGTTCTACCTTTTAGCTCACTGTGTAGTGCCTGGTATCTTAAAAGCTTGACAGCAGCCATCCAAGGTACAATAATTGGTCTCTATGCACCTGGAGAAGCAGAGGAAGGTGGAGGATCAGGAATTGCAGAATAACTGGAATATGTGTCCAGTTTCCTCCATGAACAACTACCTCTTTCGGCATGAGATCAGAAGTGGTTGTTGCCCAGGTACCATTACTGCAAGATTTAATCAAAGTTTATATTGAAGAATCCCGATTTAAAGGAGGGGGGGAGAATGCAGATCAGAACTTCAAATTCTCATGGAATGCAGACTTTCTGAGGCTATTGCCCTGAGGAAATCTTTAAATGTTAAACCTTAAACTGAAGCTATCTGCTGAAGCCATCTTTAAACAAAAAAGCAGTTTAGCTTAATTAGAAAAGAATGTGTGCATTGAGCATTGTGTTCTTTCAAGGAATTATCTATATGAGATCAACAGCAACTCAAAAGGTTGGTTGAGAAACTTAGGGGGCAGTGAGTTTGTGTAGAGTATGGTGAAAAACTTTGGAAAAAGATAGTGAGAAAGGTGGCCCAACCTGAAGAATGTAACCAATGTCACTGATTTGTACAAGTAGAAATTGTTCAATTGATGTCTATTTGCTGTGTATATCTTTACCAAAAGAAAAAAAAAAGTTGAAAAAGAAGTTAGGAAAGGGAGTTTGAATATAGGGTAAGGAAGCTGTACACATTTTTCTATGGTTCAAGAAGTCAAAAGTATATCATCTTATTCTAGTAAAGGAAGAAAAATGATAAGTAATTAACATTTATGCATATAATCATCATGAATTCTAGAATCCGAATCCATAAAATAAATTTTATTTCTGGAGAGTAGGACTGAATGTAGGGAATGATTATCACTTCCTTTATGTGCTATTTCATTTGAATCTTTAAAACTGTGTAAATATTAAATTTATAAGTAAATAAATGATAACAATGTATAGTTCTCACCCTTAAAATAATTTATTATGCAAAGCACACAGATGCCAAAGAGAACACTATTCCAGAAGATTTATGAAAGAAAAATAATTAGGTTTTTGGAATCATGGCACCCTCTCAGTAAGATTGAAACAAGATTTAATAAATTGTAGACTCACATTTGAGGGCAGAACAGAATACGGAGATATTGCAATAATAGTACTTAGTACCTGTAATTTGAGAACATCCATAAACATCTGTAATTTGAGAACCTTCATAAAAATTCCAATAGTATCTTTTATATGTAACTTGAATGATTTAATATAGTCATATAAACAGGTACAATTGGAAAAGCAATAATCTATTTAACGCTTATTATTAAAAAAAAAAAAATGGAGTAAAGAGCTCCTGAAGATCCACCAGGCGTCCTTGGAAACTCTAGGGGGCAGTTCTACTCTGTCCCATAGGGTCACTATGAGCTGGAATTGACTAGAGGGAAATGGGTTTTTGGAAACCCTGGTGGTGTAGTGGTGAAGAGCTACGGCTGCTAACCAAAGGTCGGCAGTTGGAATCCACCAGGCGCTCCTTGGAAACTCTATGGGGGCAGTTCTACTCTGTGTTATAGGGTCTCTATGAGTTGGAACCAACTGGACAGCAATGGGTTTAGTGGAAGGGTTACTACAATGAGGGATGCAATTAATTAGGCCTCTGAACAAAACGTCCTGTTTTCAAAATTGAACAGAGAAAACCCTGACAATAATTAGGAGGAGGTGGATGGTCCAAAGAACTCTTTATGTTTAAAATATGTTTTTAATATTTACTATCCTTTCTTCAACAATATAAATATTACAATCAGCATAAAAAAAAAATCCGTTGCTGTCGAGTCAATTCCGACTTAACAACCCTATAGGACAGAGTAGAACTGCCCCATATAGTTTCCCAGGAGTGCCTGGCGGATTTGAACTGCCGACATTTTGGTTAGCAGCCATAGCACTTAGCCACTATGCCACCAGTGTGCCCAACAATCAGCATACCAAGCAATATATCATGATACCATGTGAAAAACTATCTTGCAGTTGAGGATAAATTTTAATGAACAGTGTTCAAAATTATTAATATATATAATGTCATTTGTCTTTGTTTACATTGCCCAGGAGGGGGGAAAAATTAGGCATGAGCTTCAGTGCAAGTAGTTTATTTGGGAGATAATCATAGGATGCAGGAGTAAAGGAGTAAGGAGAAGGATAGCATGTGTGTATCATTGATATTGCAATAGTGGGTCCATTTTGCTGGACCCCAGAAAGCTTAGGATCTTCATAGATGCCAATCTGGCCACTCATCCCATGTTGTTGTTGTTGCTAGGTTCCGTCGAGTCGGTTCCGACTTATAACGACCCTCTGAACAACAGAACGAAACACTGCCCAGTCCTGAGCCATCCTCACAATTGTTATGCTTGAGCTCATTGTTGCAGCCACTGTGTCAATCTACCATGTTGAGGGTCTTCCTCTTGCCCGCTGACCCTGTACTCTGCCAAGCATGATGTCATTCTCCAGGGACTGACCCATCCTGACAACATGTCCAAAGTATGTAAGATGCAGTCTTGTCATCCTTGCTTCTAAGGGGCATTCTGGTGGAACTTCTTCCAAGACAGATTTGTTCGTTCTTTTGGCAGTCCATGGTATATTCAATATTCTTTGCCAACACCACAATTCAAAGGTGTCAATTCTTCTTCAGTCTTTCTTATTCACTGTCCAGCTTTCATATCCATATGATGCAGTTGAAAATACCATGGCTTGGGTCGGGCACACCTTAGTCTTCAAGGTGACATCTTTGCTCTTCAACACTTTAAAGAGGTCCTTTGCAGAAGATTTACCCAATGCGACGCATCTTTTGATTTCTTGGCTGCTGCTTCCATGGCTGTTGATTGTGGATCCAAGTAAAATGAAATCCTTGACAACTTCAATCTTTTCTCCATTTATCATGATGTTGCTCGTTGGTCCAGTTGTGAGGATTTTTGTTTTCTTTATGTTGAAGTGCAACCCATACTGAAGGCTGTGGTCTTTGATCTTCATTAGTAAGAGCTTCAAGTCCTCTTAACTTTCAGCAAGCAAGGTTGTGTCATCTGCATAATGCAGGTTGTTAATGAGTCTTCCTCCAATCCTGATGCCCCGTTCTTCTTCATATAGTCCAGCTTCTTGGATTATTTGCTCAGCATACAGATTGAATAGGTAGGGTGAAAGAATACAACCCTGATGCACACCTTTTCTGATTTTAAACCAATTATTATCTCCTTGTTCTGTCTGAACAACTGTCTCTTCATGTATATAAAGTTTCCTCATGAGCACTATTAAGTGTTCTGGAATTCCCATTCTTCACAATGTTATCTATAATTTGTTTTGATTCACACAGTCAAATGCCTTTGCACAGTCAATAAAACACAGGTAAACGTCCTTCTGGTATTCTCTGCTTTCAGCCAGGATCCATCTGACAACAGCAATGATATCCCTGGTTCCATGTCCTCTTCTGAAACCAACCTGAATTTCTGGCAGTTCCCTGTTGATATACTGCTGCAGCCATTTTTGAATGATCTTCAGCAAAATTTTGCTTGCACGTGATATTAATGATATTGTTCTATAATTTCCACATTCAGTTGGATCACATTTCTTCAGTCAGTTGGCCAGGAAGCTGTCTTCCATATTTCTTGGCATAGATGAGTGAGCACCTCCAGAGCTGCATCTGTTTGTTGAAACACCTCCATTGATATTCCATCAATTCCTGGAGCCTTGTTTTTCGCCAACGCCTTCAGAGCAGCTTGGACTTCTTCCTTCAGTACCATCGGTTCCTGATCATATGCTACCTCTTGAAATGGTCGAACATCAACTAATTCTTTTTGGTTTAATGACTCTGTGTATTCCTTCCTATATTCTTTTGATGCTTCCTGTGCCCTTTAATATTTTCCCCATAGAATCCTTCACAATTGCAATGTAAGACTTGAATTTTTTCTTCAGTTCTTTCAGCTTGAGAAACGCCGAGCATGTTCTTCCCTTTTGGTTTTCCATCTCCAGCTCTTTGCACATGTCATTATAATACTTTTCTTTGTCTTCTTGAGCCGCCCTTTGAAATCTTCTGTTCAGTTCTTTTACTTCACAATTCTTCCTTTTGCTCTGCAAGTTTCAGAGTCTCCTCTGACATCCATCTTGGTCTTTTCTTTACTGTCTTTTCAATGACCTCTTGTTTTCTTCATGGATGATGTCCTTGATGCCATTCCATAACTTGTCTGGTCTCCGGTCATCAGCGTTCAGTGCGTCAAATCTATTCTTCACATGGTCTCTAAATTCAGGTGGGGTATGCTCAAGGTCATATTTTGGCTCTCGTGGACTTGCTCTGTTTTTCTTCAGTTTCAGCTTGAACTTGGATATGAGCAATTGATGGTCTGTTCCACAGTCAGCCCTTGGCCTTGCTCCGACTGATGATGTTGAGCTTTTTCATCATTTATTTCCACAACTGTAGTCAATTTGATTTCTGTGTGTTCCATCTGGCGAGGTCCATGTGTATAGTCACTGTTTATGTTGATGAAAGAAGGTATTTGCAATGAAGAAGTCGTTGGTCTTGCAAAATTCTATCATTCGATCTCCGGCATTGTTTCTATCACCAAGGACATATTTTCCAACTACTGATCCTTCTTCTTTGTTTCCAACTTTTGCATTCCAATCACCAGTAATTATTAATGCATTTGTTTGCATGTTCGATCAATTTCAGACTGCAGCAGCTGATAAAAATCTTCTATTTCTTCATCTTTGGCCCTAGTAAATTTGAATAATAGTCGTATTAACTGGTCTTCCTTGTAGGTGTATGGATATTATCCCTTCACTGACAGCGTTGTACTTCAGGATAGATCTTGAAACGTTCTTCTTGACGATGAATGCAGCACCATTCCTCTTGAAGGTGTCATTCCCAGCATAGTAGACTAAAAGATTGTCTGATTTAAAATGGCCAATACCAGTCCATTTCAGCTCACTGATGCCTAGGCTATTGATGTTTATGTGTTCCATTTCACTTTTGACTATTTCCAATTTTCCTAGATTCATACTTCATACATTCCAGGTTCTGATTATTAATGGATGTTTGCAGCTGTTTCTTCTCATTTTGAGTCGTGCCACATCAGTAGGTGAAGACCCCGAAAGCTTTACTCCAATCACGTCATTAAGGTTGACTCTACTTTGAGGAGGCAGCTCTTCCCCAGTCATCTTTTGAGTGCCTCTCAATCTGGGGGGCTTATCTTCCAGCACTATATCAGACAATGTTCTGCTGCTATTCATTAGATTTTCACTGGCTGGTGCTTTTCAGAAGTAGACTCCTGGGTCCTTCTTCCTAGTCTGTCTTAGCCTGGAAGCTCAGCTGAAACCTGTTCTCCATGGCTGACCCTTCTGGTATCTGAATACTGGTGGCATAGCTTCCAGCATCACAGCAACACGTAAGCCCCCGCAGTACGACAAACTGACAGACACTATATAAGGTGAAAAATCAAAGTTTTGCTTTACAGCTTTGCTTGTTAAGACTTTTACCATTTAGCTCTGTCTTTTAGGTCTAAAACTAACTGGGTGATAGCATGACAACAGTGACTTTTAAAAAAATATTCCAGTTAACATATTGAGCATATTTATTTATTTATTGCTCAATATGTTAGTTGGAATATTTTTAAATATGTCTGAGGTTTTCCTTCCTCTGTCAACAAGTTTTAGTAAGCTTCCAAGAGGCCACTGATGTGAACTGATTTGAGAAATATTGGTGCAATAGATGGAGGTGATATGGTCTAGGACCCTTGTTCACCATATTTATTGTGCTATCGCAACTTTTTCTTGTCAAGTCCTAGGTATACCATTTCGATTATTGGATGGATTGCTATTGTGCCCACTTAATCATACAATTCTATGCACCTGAAAATACTCAGATTATGATATTCAACTTCAGTAACATGGTCACTATTTCATGGTCACATGCTCAACTCTACAAGGGCCCAGTAGCCCAATAGGAGCTGCAACAGAACCCTAGGGGTCTGGATTGTAAATCTTTTATTCATCAAAACAACAACAAACCAGAAATCTTCCAATTGTAATATAATCTAACAGAGTATCTTTAGTTTCTTTGAATCTTATTGGTTGTAAGTATCCAAGAACAGGAAATCTTAATACTTGGACTTGTTTTATATCATTTCCTGCCAAGAGTTTCCTTACTGTCATCAGATCACTTATTGATTCAATTCCACAGTCATTTCATTGAGGTTCGTTTCCAATAGCCACTTCTGGGATAACTATTTTTAGTAATATGATTTCCCCCCAAAGTAGAGCCTGAGATAAGGACTTCAGTGCAAGCATTCTTAGGAAGCGATTGTGTAAGCAGGAGGGAGGGAATGGAGAGATAGGCATTACAAAAAGAATGAGTCCCAGAATTGTCCGTCAGAAAGACAAGTGGCTCCAGTCCCTGACTGGATGATGTTTTCCCTAAATCCCCTATTTTGGTCCTAGTTCTCTAAAATCTCATAGTGTACATTAAGAAGAATGATAAATAATAGCAAACAAATTGATTACATCTTTGAAGCATAATAAGGACACTGAAAAAGATCTTCTCTGGCAAGTAACAAGGAAAAAGCTGAGTGATAGTGTCTCTGAAATCAATAGATGTTAAGACTTCTGGCAGTGAGAGTAGGATGAAGAAGATTCATGCAGACAGACCCATATTAATAAATCATTCTTGTATATTAATCAAAAGCCTATATTTAGCCTATGAAATCATGCAAAAATAATTCAAAAATATACAAGTAAATATAGTGGTAAATGTATATTCTTTCTCACATGTGATATAACTATACATTAACCACTCTGTTTACTTGCATATTTTTGAAACTTAAAGCATGACAAGGCCATACTAATAAATTATTCTTGCAGAGGAAACCCTGGTAGTGTAGTGGTTAATAGCTGTTTTCTAACCAAAAGGCCAGCAGTTTGAATCTACCAGGCAGTCCTTGGAAACTCTATTGGGCAGTTCCACTCTGTCCTATAGGGTCGCTATGAGTTGGAATCAACTCAATGGCAATGGATTTTGTCTGCATGAATCTTCTTCATCCTGTTCTGACTCAGCCTGATCACTAGAGATATTGAGGTAGATACACGGCACGGACATTGGAATATATATTTTGATCTGGGAGTTATCAGTCACAGCTGACATTTGACCATTATTAATTTTTTAACAGTTTAGTCTTTCTTAAATTAAACACATCAAAATTATCTTCATACAAACTGTAGTTGTAAAGAATACAAAAGTAAAGCATCTTACATTGCTTCTGGGCTCATTATGCAGACAGCTCCTGAGCACTGACATCTCGAGCTGTCATCATAAGGTATCCCCATACTCAGGCTCAGTAATTGAACTATAATAACTGCAAGTGATTCCAGACTTATAGTTTTGGGGTGCTGGGAAAACAAACAAACAAAAAAATACAAAAAACAGATACATATGTGCAAATTTTGGGAGGTAATTCATTTACCTGGAGAATAATGCAATTATCTTGAAATTCACATAATAGAATGCAATAGAGGCATCTACTACATTATCTACAGAAATGCGCTCCAGGTAGGACTAACTCATATGTTACAGGTACCATTATCAATATAAGAAGACTGTAAGAAATGAAATCTGAAAATTTACCAGAATCTAATTGGATGACTCATTTGGTGATGCCAGAGTAAAAAAAAAAATCCTGATGTAGCTTGTTAATTATGTATATAACAATGGCTCTCATGAAAAAGAAATCTTCAGAGACACAAACATACACATACATATACAGAAGTGAAAGGTGTCAAATCATGAACAAGGTATGCTCATTTATAATTGAATTATTTGAAGATATTCTGTGAATGTGCATATTTTTTCTTAAATTATCTTTTTTGGTTTAATTTATATTATTGTAATAATGAATTATAATAAGAATGTTGCCTTTCAATAGATGTTCAAAATTTATTTTCAATACAAAAGTCTTTTTATAATTTTTATTTTTATAAAAGCCAAGTGCTGATGATAGCATGCTTTGACCATACTAAATCATATGAAGTTAAAAAAAAATCAACACATTTCCCAAAATATGTTTAATAACATTTTGATGAATACTCTTCAAGGTATGTTTCTAGGCACACATTTTAGCTACCTTCCACTTGCCTCTCTAAATTAAATTTCCGTCATTTTCCATTCTGCTCTCTAGCTCCAGAGCTAAATAAATTATGTAAAATGGTTTCTTTGCCCTCAAGTTTGCCTTGATGCAGTCCAGTGGAGAGAAGAGGGTAGGGAGAGAGTAAAAGCAAGGTATGTATTACCATAAAAGCCATGGTGCCTGCTACTTGGCTATACCTTTGATTGGAAGTTGAGCTTCTGTCTGAGACCATCATAACATGACTCTGCCCTCCCCTGCAAGCCTCAGGTGGCAATCAAATTTCAATTTTTTTTTATTATTAGTCCCATCATAATGCACTCTTCCTACACCTTGCATACGCATTAATCAGTGGTCTTTTTATCAATTATCACATTTGACTGTGCCATATGCTTTCTGTTGGTACTTTGACTAATACTACACAAATGGAAACAAAAAGAGGGAGAGGGAGAGGGAGAGGGAGAGGGAGAGGGAGAGGGAGAGGGAGAGGGAGAGGGAGAGGGAGAGGGAGAGGGAGAGGGAGAGGGAGAGGGAGAGGGAGAGGGAGAGGGAGAGGGAGAGGGAGAGGGAGAGGGAGAAGGAAAAAGACACAGAAAATGACTGACTGAGTATATAAGGAAGAAAATGAAGGATTCTGCTATATTTCAAGAGTTTAAATAGTAGGATATTAATATTAGTGTAGTTATTTTAGATTATCTTATTTTTGATAAATTTTTATAATTCTTTTTAGAAATCAAGATTCTATAAATGCCTAGTAGATAAAACTTGTTAATATTGTTCAAATTTTCTAAATTTTTGGTCTTCAAAATTCATTAATTATCCAAGTATAATTATTCCTGATAGTACCTCTTTCCATTTTTGCTTTGTATATTTTTGGGGGTATGTGGTTAAGTACATATTGGTTCAGGAATATTATATAATGTTAGTAAAATGTTTAATCACAGGTAATAAATTACTTAAAATTCATATTGATTTTTTTCCTTTAAGAATATTTTGCTGATTTATTTTAAATTGAATATACCATGGACTGCCAAAAGAATGAACAATTTGGTCTTGGAAGAAATACAGAGTGCTCCTTGGAAGTGAAGATGCTGAGACTTTGTCTCACATACTTTGGACATGTCATTAGGAGGGACCAGTCCCTGGAGAAGGACATCATGCTTGGTGAGGTAGAGGGTCAGAAAAAGGAGGAAGACCTTGATGAGACGGATTGATACAATGGCTGCAGCAATGAGCTCAAACATAGCAATGATTGTGATGATAGCACAGGACTGAGCAGTGTTTCATTGTGTTGTACATAGGGTTGCTATGAGTTGGAACCAACTCAATGACACCTAACAATACCAAAAACAACATTGCTACATTATTTTTCTTTTGGTTATTTTTGGATTATTTTTACTGTGGGATTAACTAATGTGGGTTTGAAACTTGTAAGGAGAGAGAAATCTGATAATTTTTGTCTTAGTAGTTGAAATTAAAACATTTTTATCTGTTTTCAATATCATCCATTTGGATTTATTCATAATATTTTACTTTGGGGGAGGTTGTCATATCTTTTAAATAATTTCATTTTATATGGAACACAAAAAGTTCCTTGGCACAGATACACACACACACACATACATGTCCCTCTCTCTCTCTCTATATATTTATATAAAATGATTCACTGACATGTGATAAGTTACTACCCTCTTCATGCTTTCACGATTCTTTGTCTTTAGCTTTTGAGTGCGATGATAGCATGTCTTGGTGTGGAGACCTTTCAGTTTATCCTACTTGGCCTTCACTGAGACTTTTTCACGCATAGATCCACTGGTTTAGTGACTTTTCTAGACTACTTTTGTTAAGACTGTGTTCATTGTCATTTTGTTGTTATTGTTAAGTGCCATCAAGTTGGTTCCGACTCACAGCAACCTTATATACAACAGATCGAAACTATGCCCGGTCCTGTGCCATCCTCACAATCGTTGTTATGCTTGAGCCCGTTGTTGCACCCACTGTGTCAATCCACCTCCTTGAGGGTCTTCTTCTTTTTTGCTGACCCTGTACTTTACCAAGCATGATGTCCTTCTCCAGGGACTGATCACTCCTGATAATTTGTCCAAAATATGTGTGACGAAATCTTGCCATCCTTGCTTCTAAGGAGCATTCCGGTTGTAATTCTTCCATTGTCATTTTAGTCACTGTAAAATCTATTCCATTTACTTGTGTTCAGCTAATATTTTGACAGAGTTTTCATCAGACTCCAGGAGATAGAGAGGGAAAGAGAGCAAAAGAAAAGTAAAATGAAGGGGAGGAGGGGGGAAAGAGAGAATTTAAAATAGGAGAATAAACAAATCTTTCAGTCTTTGCAGATTGTGTCTTTGCTGGGGCACTCCTTCAACACTTCACTAGGCTTTTTACACCTCTGCCTTAGCCTGTACTTCCGGCCTACAGGTCAGTAAGTGGTGAATGCTTAGGGTCTTTCCAGATCTTTTCTGAGCATGCGTCCTGTCCTTGGCATATTTGTGGCTTTCTATAAATTCCCCAGTATAGATGGATGCTTTTGAATGCCCTGATTTCCCTAAGAGATTCTCACTGGCTTTTCCTTCCATGCTTCTGACACTCTATTATATGGCTCAACCATAACCCTTTCCCTGAAGGTGGCTGAAAGTTTTTTATTCACCTCATAATATTTTTGAGGAATTCCCAGCACTTTTCCACCCTGAATAAATCCCAAGTTATGCAAAACAAAGACAGATACCTTGCATCAGCCCTTCATGTAGTCCAGAGAGAGGTTAGAACAAACACAATTACTGTGAATAAAGTCTTTTGTGCTCCCTCTGGAATGAGGGACCAATGTTCCACATAGGTAACATGAGCTGCCATCTTCAAGACTGTTGCTGAGCTGGGGAGTGGGTGGGGCAAGAGCAGCCAAAAAAAAATGCCACAAAGCTCTCCTTCCGTTTTCAAGCTGAGTCTTTCTTTGCTCAGCATTTGCTTGAGTGTTGTAAACTTCTGACTATTTTCCAGGGTTCCGACAGTGTCTACTTGCATTTTGATTTCTATGCAGGGATGTGCACTTGGAACTGACTACTCTACCATGTTTACTGATGTCACCAGTAGCATCTTCATGTGTGAATTCACTATTTTTTTCTCACCTTTCTGAAGATATTATTAAAGGTATTGCTGAAGTTTTATTCTGAATGCATAGTTTTTTGTTTTTTTAATTTCTTTCAAGATTTCTCCCCTCCATGATTGGTGGGTACTCGTTTTTAACTTCATTTAAGAAGCTTCTCTCAGATATCTGCTAATTCTGTTTATAATACTCAGAAACAACAGCAACAACAAAACCCTTTGCCTTTGAGTTGATTCTGACTTGTAGTGACCCTACAGGACAGTAGAACTCCCCCACAGGGCTTCCAAGGCTGTAAATCTTTGAGGAAGCAGAGTCCCACATCTTTTTCCCACAGAGCAGCTGATGGATTTGAACCTCTGAACTTTTGGTCTGCAACTGAGCGCTTTAACCATTGTGCCACCAAGGCTCCTTAATAAAAAAATTTATTGAAATATCTGTTCACTTGCTGGCTTTCGGTTTCAGTGTGTTACAGGTGAAACTTAACTTGGAAATCCCTCAAAGCCAGTAACTTTAATTTATGTTACTATTAGATTCCCTGGACAAGAGTGTTCTGCTTCCCCTCCTAATAGTAAAGAAATTGTTGCTAGAGTTCTTGGAGCAATATGTGGTAAAAGAACTTAGAGTTTCAGCAAGCAGCATGTAGTATTTATACAGTCGATCTCAATTTTTTTAATATTGTTCCTAGACCAACAACTTAGCCTCGCACTCTAGATCTCAGAAAAATCTCTATTGCATATTTCTGTCAACTTGGGACAAAAGTTCTGCTCCACAGAGTCAGGTGGAGAATAATATCTAGATATCAAACTGCTTCTCAAGTAGTTGATAAACTGTTTTCCTTATTAGCTTTCCAAGCCTTTATTCCAGTTCCTGAATTACTTGTTAATGCCCTACCTTAAGACTTCTGGGAATCCTGTGAAGCAAATTAGGATATAGGTTTCCCAGGTCAAAGTTTTACAGCTGTTGACTCCTCTCTGTCCTTGTGCATTTATATCTTTTAAAAAAAAAAAAAAATCCCTTTCTACAGGTTCAGGATAGTTTTGGGAGGAAGTAAAATAAGATACAATCATTTGATCTACTATAGTCATGTGACATACAATGTTCCTTCGGGTAACATTTGACTGCATATATCTCCGTGGTCCCATAAGATTGTAACAGAGTTCAGAAATCCTCACCAGAGAATAGGGTGTAGTGGACGTAAGTAGAGGTAATGAATGCAACAGCTTGCTGCACCCAACACCTGTATCTCATGCTTCTTGTATACAAAGGGATTGTGCTGCTGATATATAACGGTAAGGTACGTATATAACCTATAATACATACGTCTTGATAGTCATAATAAATGCCTATGTTACTGGCTTATTATGTATTGTACTGTACTTTCTATCTCTATTTTAATGTGAACTTTCTCTACTTAGAAATAAAACATTTACCGTATAACGGTCTATGTGTTGACTTGCAGGCAGCAGTATCCAATCTCATGTATCGTGTGTCTTGAGTGTTGTAGCGATATCTCTCTGTTTAATTTTCTCTTGAAAATATCACTGTAAAGTGCATCATGGCTCCCAAATGCAGCAAAACCAGTGCCAGTGACAGCAGCAGTATCCCATATAGCTTTGCTAAGTATATAATAATGGCGTTTGTACAATATCCAAATCACATCACGTCGTATTTCACAGAACGTATCTTTAAGCAATGCATGACTATATCGTGAACTGGAAACAATCTCTTGTATTATATTTTTCTGTATGATATATGTATCTTAGAGGGGTATGTTATTATTTTCCCTGAAGTTAATTACAAGTTGCTTCATATATTTTTGAGACATTATTATTAGGTACATATATGTTTATGCTAGATATTTCTTCTTGTTGTAGTGATAATTTAAGGAGGTTTGTACTTGGTTGCTATTTATGATGTGTTTTACTATAAACTCTGCTTTGTTATATTTACTTCTTGATTCTTATTTGACTGGAATATATTTTGCCATTTTATATTCAACTTGACTTTGTCCTTTTACATAAAGGACTAAATATTTGAAACATTTTCACTTTTAAATCAATCAGAGAATCTCTTATTTGGTAAGTCTAACCAATTACATTTACATAATTGCTGTTACATTAGGATATATTTAAACCTTTTAACTTGATATTTTCTACTCATTTTACTTTAAATTACTGTTATGCTTTTTTCCGTTGGCTATATTTACATTTCTTCCACTGCATTGTTAAACAGTGTACTTTTGTTCTTACTATTTGTACTTAATTTCCATACTCATTTCATACGCTTCTACTTTTTTCTAAAACTTATCAATACCTATACCGTTTGAGAACACGAGTGGTAGCATGCATTCGTGTCATTTCTCTCTCCTTTACCCCTCAGCACACCATCACAGAACATGAATTTTGGTTTGCTATAAATATACTTATATCTACCACCACTACCAGCCCAGACTCAGATATTTTTAAGATGACAATAAAATTCATAAATATTTTTCATTTTCCTTGTCATAACTCTTGTCATAATTCATGGATTTAAGTCCTTTCTACAAATATGTTTTCAAAGTGAGTCTTTCCTTGGCCATTGTTTTAAGGCCTTGTATACCTATACCTGAGAGTATTTTTATTGTACCTTATTTTTGAATAAAAGGAACCTGGATGGTGCACATGGCTTGCAACTGGCTGCTAACCTAAAAATTGGTGGTGCAAACTGACCCAGCAGCTCTGAGGAAGAAAGTCCTGGCAAACTGCTTCCATAAAGATTATAGCCAGAAAACCCTTATAGAGCAGTGCCACTCTGGAACACGTGAGGTTTCCATCAGGTGAGGGTTGATCCAATAGCTAACAACAACATATTTGAGTAAAAAAAATTATTGTATTTAAATTGTGCCTTCTAAGTAATTTTCCTTCAATACTTTTTGTGGTTTTTCTGTCTATAGAATTCTTCTTCCTTATTATAAGATTTTCCTTGTTTTGGAAACAAAGCTATTTTTCTTCATATTTGATGTTTTTCTTTTCATTGTTGATATACATATTTATCCATTCTTTCTGACCTTCTATGTGCCCTCTTCTTCTGAAAATTTGCTTTTGTGCCTTTCTGCAAGATGTTGCAGCATGAGGCACCATGGTGAGACTGCAGGAGGGGTTTCCTGGAATAGGCACCTTGTTGATCTAGCAGTGGCTGGAGACAGTGTTCTATGAATCCTGTGAAATTTTTCAGGATTATCCCTTCAAAAATTTTCTTGCGTCTTTTCAATTTTTATTTCCTTTACTATTAGTAACCAGATATTAGCACTTGGGTTGTGGCTTCCTCTATAAACTTTTAGGTAGGAGTAGCATTGGACGGGTATAGTCCCTAGATTGTATTCCATAGCCCTGGGGGAATAGATGGGGGTAATGGTGGGTGTTTAAACATTACAGGGCTGAGTTTCAATCTTTTCTTCCCCAACATGTCACTTCTGTGCCCACTGGCTGCTGCTCATTTTTCCAATGAAAGGTCAGGCAATGGATTTTCCCAAAGAAGTGTGAGGAATAGAAAGAAAATTAGAAAAGTTTCTCCCCAAGTATTCCCCTAACTGCAGAGAATGCTGTGCTCTGGTCATAAGCCACCAGCTTTCCATAACCCATGGTATCTCCTTCCTCTTAGTAGCTAGCCTGCTTTCCGATAGCCTGATTTCCACTCTCCTCTTTGTTAATCAGTGAAGGTACTTTTCCATGTGAGAGTGTTATGGTCTTTCAGTGTTGCATCCGACTGGTTAAGTTAGCCAAATTCCAGCTTTTGAGGTTAAATAAATTACTTGCCCATAAATATAAGCCACATTTTCCAAACTATGATTTATTAATTATAAAGACAAAATTTTGTCTCCATTCGATTGCTTCGTCTGTATATCTTTAAATGGTTCATATTTGTTAACTGAATTCATTGCTTCTTGCAAACTCTAGAAGACATTTTAAAGACACAGACAAAAAATGCCAAGTTCCATTTGTCAAAATAACCATAGCATTATGAAACAGTTCCAAAAAACATACCAATTTTGAGTGCACCAACATTTACTGCTAATTAGGACATAAAACTGAAAATCTCACATTCGGTCCAGTTTTTCTCCATCATGCCCTGTCTTAGGCTGGGTTCTCTAAAGAAGCAAAACCAGGGAAGTGTATATATACAGAGAGAGAAATTTATCTCAAAGAAATGGCTCATGCAGTTCTAGAAGCTGGCAAGTCCCAATTTCATGGGTCAGGCATCAGCCTGGAGGCTTCCCCTGACCCATGCAGCTACAGGGGCTGACAAACCCAAGATGGGCAGGCCATTGGCTCAAGTCCCCAAAACCAGAGGTCAGATGTGAGCCAAATGCAGGATCCAGAGCAAGCAGGCAAACTTGTCAGAACATCCATATATACATATTGGATGCAGGCCACACCCCTGAGGAAACACCCCTTGTAACTGACTGGCTGATCACATCATGGAAGATGACTACGTTATCCTATAGCTGTCAAACTACATCATTACATAACTGCAAAACCACTGAGAATCATGGCCCAGCCAAGCTGACACACAACCCTGAAGCATTTCAAGGTAAATGATAGACACTTTTAAAAAGTTGCATTTTAATCTAGTTCAGGATTACAATACTGACATAAAAAAGGTAAAAAAAAAAAATCTATGCTTCAAATTAAAGTAAAATAATTATTCAATACTAAAATTATGAAGAATTGATGAGAACATGATATAAAACTTAAGTAGAACAGAATCCTTAAAAATAACAACTTTCTAAAAAAGGAGAAGTTGAACATATGAGAGTAAAAATTATAAAAATTTTTATGGGTACAGAGTCAAATGAGAACTTATATTTCAAACATTTCCATCAGCAGCAGAGAAATAGATTGCTAGAATCGTAATGCAAATAGTATACTTAGAAAAAATAAAATAAGGAAACCTTTAACCATATATTAATCTATACAGCATTCTATCTATACATCTTAGCCGGGCAAATTAAACCATACCATACCAGAGCAACACCTCCTCCGTACTTGCTATCACACATCTTCCCTTGAAAGGTCGCACCAACATAATCTGAGTTTTCTCTGTAACTTAAGTTTAAAGAGGCATCAGAATTTAAGTTTAAAAAAGCATCAGAATTTTTTAAAACCAAGAGTTCTTTAAAACAAGAATTTTGTAAAGCCAAGCCTAGTTAATATGAAATTTCTTAAGATGATTTTAAATTTTGCGTATTTATATTAATCTAAAAGATATTTCCACCTAACATTAATGTAGCAAAGAATAGGGAGTGACTAAATGCTTCTCCTTCTTTTAAAAATGATAAAATAAATTTAAAAATAAATAACAGGAAATATGTTTTCATATGAACCTAGAAAATAATGCAGATTTAATTTTTCTGTAGTGTTTTTTAAAGTAAAAGAAAGAAATTCAATAAGTTCAATATAATCAAGGAATGAAAGCCTTTAAAATTAAAAACCTAAGGAAATGCGGTTGATAACTGGGCAGAGTCACCCTATGGACTAAATTCTCCCCTTAATCAGATGGAGTTAGCCAGCTAGAGCCATGTATGGCTTATTTATGGGAACGATACTAAGAAAGATTAGAAACATATACATATTCAACTGTACATAGGTAACTATATGTATTTATATAATAAGAAGGATTAGAAACATATATATGCGTATATATATATTTATGGGAAAGATAGATTAGAAACATATAATACTTATTACCTTTCCCATAAATAAATACATATATTTATGTTTCTAATCCTTATTTTATACATATATCTAATCCACATTTTTTTTTATATATATACATATGTTTCTAATCCTTCTTATTATATAAATACATATAATTGTCGATGTACAATTGAATATGTATAATACATGCACATATTAAAATAAAATTCAGGCTGAATATTGATAAAAAAGAAACAAAAAGCTTATTAAATAGAAATAGAGAATTACATATTAAAAATATAGTGCAGTGTGAATATGTTATGACAGAGGCATTAAAATACACCTTAACGTTTTCATATATTTGTTGTTTTAATTTGGGCAACAAACTAGAAGAAAGCCAAATTGACTATATTTATGGAATTCAAGGATATTTCTTCAGGTAGATTTTACTAGTTTTACAAACAGTTAGGGACATTTAACGATACATCACATTCTGGTAACAAGATTGAGAGAATGAGCTTTACCTACACACCAATAAATAGAATGATATCATTAATTCCATTATAATACTTTGTTAAAAAAAATAAAATTCGCACTATGTTATATGTCAGGAAAAAATGGCACATGATCCCTACCCCCTCAGGACTATCAGCAGTCAGAAATTAGAAAAGGCATGGCTATGTTCTTTGTATAAGCTTTAGTAATGCTAAGATATTATGCTTACACAAGTAAAAATGCCACGTCATGTGGACGCAAAACAAGATAAGATCTTTTCCATGTTAAAAATCTGTGTAATAACTCATTAGCATCTCCAGCAGTCGAAATTTTATTTTCATCTATCCAAAGCTCCAATGAAGATAGAATTACTGTAACATTAAATGAAGTAAAAATCTAAAATGGAAGACATACGGACAATATGTTCAAACATTACGGTTTATATAGATTTGGGAATATACTTAGGAATATTAAGACTATATTGATAACGAATATTTAACAACTAAACTGTAGGTCAGATTGGATCTTTCTTAAGTATATTTGTAAGTAAAAAAGTACCACTAGTAGTACAAGTAACATTTAACAATTTTAAATGTTTTCACTTAAGCTTGGCTTGTGCCAAGTGTTTCATGTAATTAAATTCTTACAACTTAATTAGGTATATGGTATTATTATTTCCATTTTACAAATAAGAAAACTAAAACTTAAAATGGTTATGTAATTTGTCCAATTTCACTAAAGATTTATGTTCTGGCAATGTCATTAAGATAAGCTGTAGTAGTTCTTTAAGTAACACAAACAAATAAAAAGGCCCTAAAAAGCAAATACTTACAGCATTGATCAACCCAATCAACTGGAAAATTTTTTCAGTGACAATAGCTGTGTCAGAGCCCATGTGATCATACTGAAAAATATAATTACTTTTAGATCTAAATGTATATTATTTATTATTTATTTATTGCTATTCTTCTGTTTAATATTGTGAAATATGATACTGATTAAATTACTAACATATTAGTTCTTACACAATATTATTTCATTATTAACGAAATCATATAATACCAAGTACTGTGGAAAATTAGAAAATATTTAAAAACACACACACACACACACACAAAACCCAAAAACTACAAACCAGGCATAAGTTTACTATCAATTTATTAATTAAAAATAACATTTTTGAAAAAAAAGCTCTAAATTATAATATTTAAATGTTAAAATACGTATTTTCCAACGGTAAAATCTTAAACCAGAAAGACTATAGGTTGAACACACCTATTCAAAGCCATGCCTGCCTGAAACTTCATTAAAACAATTAAATTAAGTATCAATAGAAAGATGAAAGCTCCAAGAAAAAAAAAATACGAAACAAAATTTGGAAACAGAAAAATATGTGTATCCAAGATACCTGAATCATCAATTCACCCAGCAAACCCTAAAATACTTGGGAATTGGCCATGTCAGCTTCTCTGAAAGGGAGAGAAAATGGCGCTAAGAAGAGGTGGATTGATTTAAAGCTTGTTCAAGAAGTAGTTAAGTAAGACAGAACTTCCTGAATGGTTATGTGAATGGTTCCATTTATATAACATTCTCGACAAAATTATAGAAATGCAGACTGACTTCTGGTTTCCAGAGGTCAGGGAAAGACAAGTAAGGGGAAGTGAGCATGGCTGTAAAAATATAACACAAGAGATCCTTGGGGTGATGGAATTGTTCTGTATCTTGACTGCATCGGTGTCAATATCCTGGTTTTAACACTGAAGTATAGAATTTTCAGATGTAACAAATGGAGAAAAATTGCTTAAGAGGCACACAGGGTCCCCCTGTAGTATTTCTTACAACTGCATATGCAGTGACCTCATGAACACACAGTTATTTCAAAGCAAAAAGGTTAATTAAAAAAATTAAAGGACTAAAGAAAAACAAAGAATTAATATAGTATTAGAAAACACCCATTTATGACAAAAGGATGTAATAGAGGAAGAATAGACAAAGTAGTTATGAAACACGCAGAAAACAAAAATTAAAATGGCAGACATAATTAAAAACCTGTAATAGCATTAAATGTAACTAGATTACGTAATCCAAGCAGAAGTCTGAGATTTTCAGACTTGTTTAAGAAAACACACACACAAACAAACAACAAAAATAAAACCATGAGAAACAACTGTATACTGTTTACAGGTGACGCTTCAGTACGCGACTTTCAATAATAGCTAAAACTACTAGACAAAAATCAAAACATAGAACATGATCCAGAAATAGACTATCTACTAGGCCATAAAGCAAGCCTCATGAAGTTAAAAGAATTGACAAAATATGAAGTACGATATCTGGCCACAATGAAATTAAAAACAAACAAAAGAAACATGTTTGGGAAATTCAAAATATGTAGCATCTAAACAACATACTTGTAAATAATCAATGATCAAAGAAGAAATCACAGGAGAAATTAGAAAATACTATAAGATTAATGAAAATCAAAACACTTCATTCCAAGTGGTTAACCTTTGATAGCAGTAAACTGTTATAAGTTACACACACACACACACACACACACACACACGTATATACAGAAGCAGAGAGACTACTAAGAAAACTATACAAAGTGATGTACTCAAAAGCTGTATAAATAATTTAAGAAAAAATCAAAAAATGTTAAAGTAACCCACGGGAAGGTAATATAAAAGACAGAAAAGCAAAACAGACAGAACAAACAGAAAAAAATACAACAAAGTGGCAGATTTTAGCCCTAACATATCAATAATTATTTTAAATATAATGGTTTAAATACATCTATTAAAAGTCAGAAATAGGTAGAGTAGACTAAAAAACAAAATAACACAAACTCCAAGGCCCAACTGTAACTGTATGCAGTTTCAAAGAAACTAACTTTGAATATAATAATACAGGTAGGTTGAAAGTAAAAGGATGAAAAAGACATACCATGACATTTTTAATTAAAGGAAAGCAAGAATATCAGACATCATTATCAATATCAGATAAAACAGACATCAAAGCAAAAAATTTACCATAGACAGAGAGGGACATTACAGAAAGATAAAAGAACCAATCCACCAAGTGGTCATAATGATTCTAAATATGTATGTACCAACAGCAGAACTTCACAACACATGAATTGAAAACCAATACAGCTGTTACAGCTGAAAGCAGAAAAAGACAAATCCACAATTATATTTGGGGACTCCAACAGGCTACTGTCAGCACCTGAAAGAAATACAAGACAGAAAACCAGCAGGGATATAGAAGAACTGAATAACTCAATCAACTAATCAACTAGCAGGATCTAATTAACATTTATAGAACACTCCACCCAACAAAAGGGGAATACACGTTCTATTCAAGTGTCCATAGGATACTCAACAAGACAGACCAAGTCCCCAACTTCTAAAAATCAATCAATACAATACTTTCAATTAATAAGATAAATGACCAAAAACATCTCAATGGACACAGAAAACTCATCTCATGTAATCCAATGCCTATTCATGATCAAAATTATCAATACACTTACAATCTGATAAAAGGCTTTTATGAAAAAACTGCAAGTCATATCACACGGATTAAAGAATATTGCTTTCTTACACACATTTGGACAAAAACAAGAATCTCTTCTCTGTCGACTCCTGTTCAAACGTTGTACTGGGTGCCTAGCAACGGCAATAATTAAAAATAAATAAATAAAAGGAAGAAACAGCATCCAGGTGGAGAAGGTTAAAATAAATCCATCTTTTTTTTTTCATTACATGATCCTGTATGTGGAAAATCCTGTGGAATAGTCATATACATACACATACATACATGCATTCACAACTATTAGAAGTAACAATTTTAGGAAAGTCACAGGAAATAAAAATATCAATTTAATTTCTCTATACTAGTAATTTTTTTATACTAGAAATGAACAACCCAAAAATAAAATTAGAAAAACATATCCATTTACAGTGGAATCAAAAGAAGAAGTTAGAAATAAATTTAACAAAAATGGCAAGACTTACACATAGAGAAACTACTAACCGTTGCTGAGAAAACTCAAAGAAGATATAAATAAAAGGAGAGATGTATCATGATCATGTATTGGAAGATTTAAAATTGTTAACACTAAAGCCCTCCCCAAATCAATCAATAGATTTAACACAATCCCTATCAAAATGCCAGCATCCTTTTTTGGGGAACATTACACTTTTAAATTTTTTAAATATTTTTCAGAAATTTAAAGGATACAGAATAGCTAAGTCATTGTAGTACTGACCTAGTGATAGACACACCGACGAGTGGAAGAGAATTCAGATTCCAGAAATAAATTCTTACATTGATTGTAAATTTATTGGCAAAGCACGAAAGCATTTCCTTGGGGAAATGCACTAAACAAGGGGCGCAGTGGGCAAATCCCACATTTATTGTTAACTTTGTGGTAAGGATCAGCGTGAATCCTACTCCCACCTGGAAATGGATCCAGTCCTCACCTACCCCATTTTCATCCTTGTAGTCAGTTGCCAAAGCAGCCCTCTCTCTCGCTCTCTGACCCCAGCCACCCATAGCTGGGTCATAGCTCATGGGTTAGAAGAACTCATATTTTCAGTTCAGCTGCCCCTGCAGCCTATCTTAGGCCGGATTCTCTACAGAAGCAAAACCAGTTAAGGGTATAAAAAAATATAGAGAGAAATTCATATCAAGGAAATGGCTCACACAGTTGTAGAGGCTGGAATGTCCCAAGTTCGTAGGTCAGGACAGAGGGCCCTCCTGATTCACATAGCCACAGAGGTTGGTGAACCTAAGATCAGCAAGTCAGAGAGCAGGGTTCTTGCTCATAGGCTGTGAAGATTGATGAATCCCAAGATTGGCAGGCAAGACCACAGGTAAGCTGCCAGTTCAAGTCCCAAGAACTGGAGGTCAGATGAATAGCAGCCAGCTGCAGGATCCAGAGTGAGGAAAAGCCCACGAGCCTTGCCACTTATATTCGATGCAGGTCACATGCCCAAGGTACTCCCTTTAAACTGATTGGCTACTCACTACAGGTCCCATCATGAGGTGATCACATTATATCAAATCTCATGGAAGTAATCACAACATCATACAACTTGAACAACTGAGAATCATGGCCCAGCCAAGGTAACACACCACCTTAACCATCACACAGCCCTTTTCCGATTTAGCCACCCCGAGCTAAGTCAGACCTTACAAGTTAGGACTCTGTCCTTCAGACTGCCAAATAGGCAAATGCCAGCTCCTGCAAGCTCACTTCCTTGTACATTCATTAACTCCTTGGAACAGCTCGCAGAATTCACACAGAGTATGTATATGTTACCCATTACGATAACCAGAAAGGGTACAATCTAAGAGACACGTAGGGCATGATCTGGAAAAGGTCACTTCAGGAGGTTTCTGTTGTCCAAATGGACAACTGCCCACCCATCCTGAGAGTAGATGCTCTTGCCAATCCAGGAAACCTCAGGCACTTCTGTATTCAGGGCCTTTTATTGGCTTCATTGCATGGTCTTGATTGGGGCCTCACTGCATAGTCATGATTGATTGAAACAGTGAATATGCATGATTGATTGCATCATGCCCTACTCCCTTCCTAGTGTTAGCTCACCAGGTGTGGTCTCTGTAGGCCCACCCATTTGCAAATGTTGCCTGGTGGTTTTAGAAGACAAAGACGCTTCAATTACTTGGGACAATCCAAGGGCTATCTTTCAGGAAGCAGAGACAAAATCCAAATTGAGTTCTTTATCTCACAGGAAATGATGATATTTTCAACAAATGGTGCTGTTACAATTAGATAGCTACATGCAAAAAGATGAATTTAGAACCTTATCACACATTATACACTGGAATTAACTTATAATGGATCATAAATCTTAACATAAGAGCTAAAACTATAAAGGTTTTACAAGAAAACATAGGATGAACAGAAAACATTTTCATAAACTTGAGTTAGGCAAACGTATCTTAGATATGACATGAAAAAAACCCTTAAAGATAAAATTAATAAGTTTGACTTCATCCAAATTAAAACTATTGTGCTTAAAAATACACCATGAAAAAATAACAAGGCAAGCCAGAGACTGGGAGAAAATATTTGCAAATTATATACCTGGTGAAGGAATTGTAAACAGAATATATCAAAAAACATTCACAGCTCAATATTAAGAAGACAAAAAACAAAGTTAAGAAGCGAGCAAAATATTTGAATAGACATTACACCAAAGAAGATAAATGCATGGCTAACATGCACATGAAAATATGCTCAATATCATTAGTCATTAGAGAAATGTAAATTAAAGTCACAATCAGATACCACTACGTATCTACTAAAATGGCTATAAACAAAAGGACAGTGAATAATTGAGACTCTCATATATCACTGGTGGGAATGGAAAATGCTACTTATATTGGAAAACATTTTGGCCACTGTGGACAAGTCCAGCTTCCAGCAAAGAGCTTCTAACACAAAATATGAAATGACTAGACAGGTGAATAAAATGTTTAACATTGAATGACGGTGCCAAAACAAGTAGGTGATAATGAAAAGTCTATGTTGAGGCTAAAATCTTAAGATAAAATTTTAATATGATCAAAAGAAAGACAAAGATTTTACATTCATGAAACAAAAACAGTAAGTTCTTAAAATGAGGGGGCATGCATTGTGAAATTCCAAAATATGAGCAAACTACATAGATTTGAGATGATAAGATCGGAAAGCTTCCCACAGAATGGGGGGGGGGGACAGTCAAGACGGACGACAAAATAAAAAAGATAATGAAATTATTTCAGGAACTCCAAATTTTAAATAATTGGACTCCATTTTACGGAGATACTCTGAAAGAAATACATTTCAGGAATGATCCCTCCCTGAAATAGTTTTTTTTTTTTTCCTCCCACCCAACAAAAACATTTATTAACGTAAAGCTCTAATTTCCTCTTTATATAATGTAAATAATGTCAGGCATTACTTTTAAAATTTAAAAAAAGTGCTAGGATACATATCATAAATGTCTATAATGGCTCTAAAATAAAACTACTTCTAAATATTACTAAGAAACTATCCTAAAGGTAATAATTATTTTTATTTAAAATTTCCATAAAATTAAGAGTAAGAAGTTTGATTGCCAATTTACTGCTGATACTAAAAGTTTAAAATGCTTAAAGCAGAGCCAAAACAAAAATTATCATTGCTTCTCTGTTAAAACTTAGTTCCAAATATTTTTGAAAAACTCTCATTGCTAATATAAGTGATACAAGACAAAAAAAATCAGAAGATACTTACCAATTTTTTTTCAACTACAACATGCATTTCTATAAACCGAGAGAAATCTGATACTGGCTGAAAAAAACAAACACACATACACCTTCGTGTCAAAATTAAAGAATTCCTTAAATAAATTAATGTATATCAGTACTGTTAATGACTTAATGTTGAAAAATAAGACCTTCCATATAGAAATGGGGAAACCCTGGTGGCATAGTGGTTAAGTGCTACAGTTGCTAACCAAGAGGTCGGCAGTTCAAATCCTCCAGGCACTCCTTGGAAACTCTATGGGGCAGTTCTATTCTGCCCTATAAGGTCGCTATGAGTCGGAATCGACTGGACGGCAGCGGTTTTTTTTTTTTTTTAATATAGAAATGGAGCCCTGGTGGTACAGTGGTTAAGAGCTTGGCTGTTAGCTAAAAGGTCGGCAGTTCGAATCCACCAGCTGCTTCTTGGAAACTCTATGGGGAAGTTCTACTCTGTCCAATCCAGTATAAGTCGGAATTGACTCAATGGCAACAGGAAAAAAAATACAGAAAAACAACCAGATGTTATAACCAAAGCTAGGTATCACAGAATCCTTTTAATAATGATTTCCTTATTTCTTTCGTCAGATCTTCGACACCTAATTGCCTTAATTGACTCAAAAAAATAACTTTTTTCTACCTTCCATTCTCTGCATTCTTACTGGTATTGGGCTAGTCACATTATTCTCTTTTCTGAAGAAAACCTCCCATCATCCTCCAAATACAAAATGTGTGTAGTTCCAATAGCTTAATGATGCCATTATTGCAATACTGTGTGTTATAGTCACACTTATGGCCCTGAAAGAGTAGTGATAATTCCCTGTGGGATTTCTTCTGAAGGGTGATGTTATTCCTGGTTTAAATCAACTTCGAAAAAGGTCAGCAACAGAGTCAAAATGACTGACTTTCTTAAGCTGGACCACAAATGTCTAATGCCAGGGATTCTGGATGCTGGGTATGGTGTCACCCATTTAGACTACAGTAGTTAAAGGCACAGATGCTGGAGCCAGGCCAGATGGGATCTGAACTCTGGGATAACTTCTCTGTGACTTAGCTTCAGCTGAAAAACGGAGAGTAAGTAAAAATTGTTGTATTATTAATAACTGTTAGCTATTTTTATTATTATTACATGAAGGTAATCTAAGACTAACATACTAGGGAAAAATTGTAAGAGACCTATCAGGGTTTGTAAACACACTGACACTCTAGCATGGATAATTCAAAATAGTCACTAAAATAAAATAGCATCTACAAATACTGGACAAAGCTCTAGAAGCAGATAAAGAGAATCAAAATTCAAAAACTTGACAAAAAACTTATTATGCTTATCTTAATTCTTCTGTATTTTTTTTTTTTTTTTCAGTTTGGTATTTCACCCCTTGGAAGTTCAAAATGATCTCATGCTGTTAAAAAAAGTTTTTCTTAACATAAGACAAAGAGCATTAAAGTAGGAAAGCAAGTCTGGGGCTTCAGTAGAGGTCAGAAACCTAAAGGTTGCTGATCTGAAATAACCCAGATGAGCCTTGAAGAATGGCCTTGAGCTCTGCTTCAGAAAAGTCGCAGCCATGAAAACCCTACAGAGCACAGTTCTTCTCTGCAACACATGGGGTCGCTGTGAGTTAGAATTGATTTGACGGCAACTGGTTTGGATTTTTGATTTTTATAGTAACTTAAAGGAAAAAGAAAAGTTTAAAAAGGTCAGTAAAACAAATTTAGGGCTGCTTGATCACTCATCCTACATCACTTTAAAATTCTCTTTCCTGCCCCAAACCTTGGAGATTTAAGGGCTTTGTCTTAAAAATGCTGTTCACGTTCTTTTGTGGATTAACTGCCTTCTCACCATTTCAATCAAACTTAAACCGCCAAAAAATGTCATAATTTTTATGGGAAAGTTAAGTTCTTTGCTTATAGGACTCATTAAAGATCCTAAAAAATAAAATAATAATACTTTACTGGAGGAAAAGGATACTCAGATTAATTGAGAGAAACACGTATTAACGAATTGGATGATTCAAAAACCATTTATTTGTATTAACCTACGTAAGCGTTAGTTGCCTACTATTGCCTGAAGTAAGCCTTGCTCGTTTCATCTTCGATAAGGAATTGGTGACCAGTTTAATTTAATCATTCATTCATTTACTTAACCATCAACTTATTTGAAAATAAGCTATTAAATGAGAATAGCCCACTAAATAAAAAAGTTAAGAAAAGGAATATAATAAAATGTCAAGGAATGTGTGTGTTAGAAAGGTGGACAGGTGTCAAATTTCAAAGACCTCAAAAGCTATTTCATTAGTAAGAGATGGCCACAGATGGAGACAAAAGTGCTTAGATAAGTGTTATATGAACATGACTCCAATTCTACTAAGAAGGTTGTCCTGGCAAAGAAAATACTAAAGAATTGGATGTAGGCAAGAAGATTAAAGAACTCACTACTGAGATGAGTCCAGTCATATGAGAAAATGAAAACAAAACGATGGCAATAGAGAAGGCTTAAACAGATTAAAAAGTTATCAAATGACATTGGTGAGAATATTCAGGAAATGGGAAAGATCATCAATGTTCTCTCATATATATACATGGAAACCCTGGTAGCATAGTGGTTAAAAGCTACAGCTGCTAACCAAAAGGTCAGCAGTTCGAATCCACCAGGCACTCCTTGGAAACCGTATGGGGCAGTTCTACTCTGTCCTATAGGGTCGCTATGAGTCAGAATCGACTGGACAGCAATGGGTTTTGGGTATATATATATACGTGTGTGTGTGTGTGTGGTGTTGTTGTTGCTGGGTGCCCTGCAGTCAGTTCCGACTCATAGTGACCCTACTTACAACAGAAGGAAACAACGCCTGGTCCAGTGCCATCTTTACAATCACTGCTATGTTTGAGCCCATTGTTGCAGCCACTGTGTCAATTCATCTCCTTGAGGGTCTTCCTCTTTTTTGATGACCCTCTACTTTACCAAGCATGATGTCCTTCTCCAGGGACTGGTCCCTCCTGACAATGTGTCCAAAGTACATGAGACAATGTCTTGCCAACCTCGCTTCTAAGGCGCATTCTAGCTGTACTTCTTCCAAGACAGATTTGTTTTTCTGGCAGTTCATGGTATATTCAATATTTTTCGCCAGCACCATAATTCAAAGGCATCAATTCTTCTTCAGTCTTCTTTATTCATTGCCTTGCTTTTGCGTGCATATGAGGCAATTGAAATACCATGGCTAGGGTCAGGTGTACCTTAGTCCTCAAGGTGACATCTTTGCTTTTTTACACTTTCAAGAGATCTTTTGCAGCAGATTTGCCTAATGCAATATGTTGTTTGATTTCTTGGCTGCTGTTTCTATGCGTGTTGATTGTAGATCCAAGTAAAATAAAATCCTTGACAATTTCAATATTTTCTCTGTGAGGACTTTTGCTTTCTTTATGTTGAGGTGTAATCCATACTGAAAGCTGTAGTTTTTGATCTTCATCAGTAATTCCTTCAAGTCCTCTTCACTTTCAGCAAGGAAGGTTGTGTCACCTGCATATTGCAGGTTGTTAACGAGTCTTTCTCCAGTCCTGATGCCGCCTTCTTCTTCATATAGCCCAGTTTCTTGGATTATTTGCTCAGCATACAGATTGAATAAGTATGCTGAAAGGATACAACCCTGACACACACTTTTCCTGATTTTAAACCAGGCAGTATTCCCTTGTTCTGTTTGAATGACTCTCTTGTTCTATGTACAGGTTCCACATGAGCACAATTAAGTATTCTGTATTTCCCATTATTTGCAATGTTATCCATAATTTGTTATGATCCACACAGCCAAATGCCTTTGCGTAGTCAATAAAACATAGGTAAACATCTTTCTGGTATTCTCTGCTTTTAGCCATGATCCATCTGACATCAGCAATGATATCCCTTCTCCCACGTCCTCTTCTGAATTGGATCTGAATTTCTTTTAGTTCCCTCTCAATGTACTGCTGCAAGCCTTTTCGAATTATGTTTAGCAAAATTTTACTTACTCGTGATATTAATTATATTGTTTAATAATTTCCACATTTTGTGGGATCACCTTTCTTTGGAAAGGGCACAAATATGAATCTCATCCTGTCACTTGGCCAGGTAGCTGTTTTCCAAATGTCATGGTTTAGGTGAGTAAGCACTTCCAGTATTGCAACCATTTGTTAAAACATCTCAATGGTATTCCATCAGTTCTTGAAGCCTTATTTTTCACCAATGCTTTCAGTGCAGCTTGGACTTCTTCCTTGAATACCTTTGTTTCTTGATTACATGCTATCTCCTGAAATGGTTAAACATCGACCTATTCTTTTTGGTACAGTGATTGTGTATTCCTTTCATCTTTGATCATATAAGTAAACACATGATTGAAAAAAAAATCTCAGCAAACTAGAAATAGAGGAGGGCTTTTTTAACTAGATAAAGTATATCTATAAAAATCCTACAGTTAACACCATTCTTGATGTCAACCAACTAGATGTTTTGCCCCTAAGATTGGGAAAAAAAATCAGGATGTTCTATTATGTAAATAAGCCAAATATGGGCACCATATATTTGCCCCAGGATATTTATTTCTTCATTGCAAACTGAGGCCCGTTAGCCCCAAAATCTCCTCAGTACCAAATACAAATTTTTATGAAGTAAGAGTACCTCAAATTAAACTAAGTCTCTCAGCATGAGACGGTGGCTATGTTAAGGTCTGAGGCCAAACTTCATTTTGAATCAAAAGTAATTACTGCATTAAGAATGCAGCCTGTCAGTTCTGTAACTCTCCATGCACTCTGAGAAAATTACTTGGCAACAAATTTTAGAGAAGAATGTGATTTTGCTTGCTTAAGAACACACCTTTTTCGGGCAGCGGGGTCCAAAACAATTCTCAGAGCAGATGATTACTCAAGATAAACCACAGAATTACACATGACCTCCCTGAGGTCATGTAATGAAGGTCTCATGATTGTTTCAAGGCCAGCATACCCAATGTAATGATTACTTTGTAACTTAAAAAAAAAGATTTTAGAAACATACGTAATCTCCTACTGATCAGGTGTACCATCACCCAACTTTATAAACTTTAACTAAATGTTTAGCAGTCACTGAATTTTTACTGAAGTGCCTTATATTTTCTTATAAAAACTCCCTGAACTGTCTTCTCAGGTCACTTAGTTTAGAATCCTCTAGACTTTGTGATTCTGAATTTGCAAACTGCCTTTCCTCTCAATAAAAGCTTTTCACATTTAATTTCAACTAGACTCTGTCATTTGCTCTACCACATTTCTTGGTGTCAGAAGCAGTATCCAAAGGAGAGCTGCTGTAGTGACCCCCAAGAGACTCAGAAACTCGAGCCCTGGTACTAGCAGAAGCCTCTTGGCTAGCCACTTCACAGGACTTCCTCAAACGTTGCCTCAGGTGAATCCCCCTTGGATCTGAACTCCATTCACTTTGTGTAGAGTTCTCTGAGCTTTATTGAGGATTATTTCTCTTTTATTTTTGTCTGGAGTTGTTTTCTCTTTAATTTGTCCTAAGAATGGTGCACAGCTTTGTCTAGATGGAGGTTACTCTACACCTCGAAGCCTTGGCAACTACGGAGGTAATTCTACTTTCAGAGAGCTGTAGGTCACTCTAAACAGCAAAATTCTGGTACCAGTCAACCAGTAAAAGTTGTTAGGGTGGTCACTGGGACTCATCATGAGCATTAAAGACTGCTGTGATAGGATAAGGTGGTGGTGAGATAGACCAGAGCACTAGGCTGCCTGCCACCCACAAACTGTCATGTAGCAAAGGTACACATTGGTCCAAGCGAAGCACTGTCCAAATCCTGTGAGGTATTCCTCTCTAGGATTTGTGACTCAGAGAAAACCAAAAGTAGTGCTCAAGCACGACTTTTGGCCTCTGAAATAATTGAGAATAGTGCTCTGCTTTTATTTTCAGCGCATGGTTGGCTTTTCTTTCTTTAGTGGGTAATTTTAAATCTAAAAATGGGGAGTTCTCCTTGGGAGACCCTGCCCAATATATGTGTAAATATCATGGCCCTGCTATATTCGCTGTTTTTTGAACACCTGGCATAATCTTACCAAAGATAGTTTTGAACACGTGTGGGCACTTTGGGGATATATCGATTTGTCTAGATTAATCTTTTTGTGCAGCAAATTAGAACACAATTTTCTCCAGTTAAACAAACTCAATGAGATGCATATTTTAATTGGTACTTGGAAGCTGCCAGAAGAAATCAAGAGAGCAAGATTGCCTCCATACAAGATAAAGTCTCTAAAGTAACTAAACAGAATAAGAAATTATTGTGTCAAAGTCCCACGGTAACTTCTAATACTTTGTCACCATTTACTGTTCCTCAATCTAAACCACTGGAATTCTTTAAGGAACGTCAGCAAGGAGTCTCCAGAACAGAATTAGTAATTTGGGAAAGGGTAGAATGTTATCAACATCCAACTAATATGTTATGGGTCAGACCAAATGGAAAAGAGGTCTTACCTAAATCTTTACACTTACCCGTAATACAAAAATTACATGAGTCCTTACACTCAAAATCTTTATTTACCAGAGAAATGGAGATAATGAACACCTCAGAAAAACATTTGTGGAGTGAGGACTTCTTCAAATCTGTGTAACAAGTACTTTCCCAATGTACTCAATGTAATCATGAGCAAGAAATGAGAATTAAAGAATTTAGGGAATTCATTACAGCCTTGCTGGAAAGAGCCTTACCTGGTGCTCCTCACCAACTCTTGTGCAGTGAAAATAGAGGGCATTAAACCGTGGGTTCACTTGTCTCAGTTAAAAAAGGACAAATCTTCTTCTGGATTTGCTAGTCTACAGGACTGAAACTGAAGTTCCAATGCCCAGGCAACCAGAAACAGATGATCGCAGAAATGACACTTAACTCAACGACACAGAACAAGACTTCATGCCAGACCAACCTGTTGAAGTCCTTGGACCTTCTCATTGGATTTCTTAGGATATTTGTCTTACTACATAAAGTAGGTCTTATTGCCTGGTGAAATTGATAATACAAGTCCTTGAAATTGTTGCCCTTTGTCTAATAGTTATTACTTTTGAAGTAGCCATGTTTTACAAGTTAAAATTTATTACCTGGTAAGATTTTTATACAAATAACTGAAGGAGTCTACTTTGTGATTATAGTCATTTTTATGACCTTTGCTTTATTGTTTATCTTCTTTCATTAGGAAACTCTCATTAAGTTTTCTCTTTCTATCCTCAATAATCCCCACTAACGCCTGGAAAGATAATGCATTATTCAGGTTAGCACAGTCAGTAACTAGTGCCAGTAATATATAAGAATGTTGGATTTGTCACTCTCATCCCAGGTCCAGACATCCAAACTCAGTACGATTAGCCATTCCTGTCTTCAACTAAAGCCTAATGCCAAGGGCCACAATTAACTTCACTCCCAACTTCAAATGCACCATACACATTAGGTTGTGGCATCCTCCTGAGTTATCATTCCAACCTCAAGTTCCTGTTATTAATCTAACTCTAACCACTGAACAACTGGTAGATTGTTCTGTTCTATCCAAAGGCTCCAGCTTTCAGAAACTTATAGCTCCTTTTTGTCAAGGCCCAGAAAACAATTTAACAATTTTTTTAGAGTTTGTCTGCCCTTCCCAATTTTATAATGTCCTGACTAGAGGATTCATCAACCTTATGTCATCAACCTGCCAGGGAAGAAAAACAATCAGCATGTATCCAAATAAATTATTCGCCCTTTGCACTGTTGTGGAATACCATCAGTTTTGGACATTTGTCCATTTGTAACAACTCTCTCACCAAAAATCAGCTTCTAAAAGTTAGCCAATCAATCCCTTTTCCAACCAAAGGCACTAGGAAAGTTATGGTTTGTGCACCTCATGGATATGTATTCCTATGTGGAGGATCTGGTTAGCTTTGCAAACCCAGTCTCGCTGACAATAAAATTACTTGGACATTACACCATTTGGGTTGTTGGACAGAGAGCCTAATGCACCCTAGGCCCCTAATGAGTTCACCTGGAGACCCATTTCTGTGACGAAAGCACACATTAGATTAATGATTTACAGATCCTTGCCCAACATAAAAGGGAACTCATAGGATCTAATGAGTTCCTTTAAAGCCTTCTGTGTGTTAAATTATAATCCACTCTATTTGACAAAGCCAGGCCACAAATCTCTTTGAATACAGCCCTCTTTATCTTGGACTGAGAGTCAAAATGCTGTAAGACAAAACCTTACCAGATGGAACACACAGGAATCAAATTGACTACATCTGTGAAGAAGCTCAATATAATCAGTCAGAATACGGCCAGGGACAGACTGTGGAACAGATCATCAATTCCTCATATGCAAGTTCAAGTTAAAGCTGAAGAAAATTAGAAGAGGGCCATGAAAGCCAAAATACTAACTTCAGTATATCACACCTGGATTTAAAGGTCATCTCAAGAACAGATTTGATGTCTTGAACACTAATGACAGAAGACCAGATGAGTTGTAGGATGACGTCAAGGACATCGTATAGGAAGAAAGCAAAAGGTAATTTAAAAGACAGGAAAGAAATAAAAGACCAAAACGGATGTCAGAAGAGACTCTGAAACTTTCTCTTCAATGTAAAGTAGCTAAAGCAAATGGAGGAAATGATGAAGTAAAAAGAGCTGAACAGAAGATTTTAAATGGTGGCTCTAGAAGACAAAGTAAAGTATTACGATGAAATGCGAAAAGATCTGGAATTAGAAAACCAAAAGGGAAGAACACGTTCAGCATTTCTTAAGCTGAAAGAACTGAAGAAAACATTCAAGGCTGGAGTTGCAATTTTGAAGGTTTCCATGGGCAAAATACTGAATGACATAGGAAGCATCAAAAGAAAATGGAAGGAATAGACAGAGTCACTATACCAAAAAGATTTGGTCGACATTCAATCATTTCAGGAGGCAGCGTATGATCAAGAACCTATGGTACTGAAGGAAGAAGTCCAAGTTGCACTGAAGACATTGGCAAAAAAAAAAAAAAAAAAGGATCCAGGGATTGACAGAACACCAATTGAGATGTTTCAACAAAAGGATGCAGCTCTAGAGGGGCTTACTCGTCTACGCCAAGAAATTTGGAAGACAGCTATCTGTCCAATCAACTGAAAGAGATCCATATTTGTTCCCATTCCAAAGAAAGGTCATCTGATAGAATGCAGAAATTATCGAAAAATGCCATTAATATCACACACAGGTAAAATTTTAATGAAATAATTCAAAAGTGGCTGCAGCAGTACATTGACAGAGAATTGCCAGAAATTCAAGCTTGATTCAGAATAGGACGTGGAACCAGGTATATTACTGCTGATGTCAGAAGGATCTTGGCTGAAAACATAGAATACCAGAAAAATGTTTACCTGTGTTTTATTGACTATGCAAAGGCATTTGACTGGGTAGATCATAACAAGTTATGGATAATATTGTGAAAAAGGGGAATTCCAGAACACTTAATTGTGGTTATGAAGAACCTGTACATAGACCAAGAGACAGTTGTTCAAACAGAACATGGGGATACTGAATGGTTTAAAGTCAAGGAAGGTGTACGTCAGGGCTGTATCCTTTCACCATACTTATGCAATCTGTGTGCTGAGCAAATAACCCAAGAAGATGGATTATATGAAGAAGAATGAGGCATCAGGATTGGGGGAAGACTCATTAACAACTTGTGATATGCAGATGATGCAGCTTTGCTTGCAGAGAGAGAAGGGTACTTGAAGCACTTACTGATGAATATCAAAGACTACAGCCTTCATTATGGACTGTATCTCAACATAAAGAAAACAAAAATCCTCATGAGTTGACCAATATGCAACATTATGACCAATGGAGAAAATATTGAAATTGTCAAGGATTTCATTCTACTTGGATCCACAATCAACAGCCATGGAAGCAGCAGTCAAGAAGTCAAATGACCTATTGCATTAGGCAAATCTGCTACAAAAGACTTCTTTAAAGTGTTGAAAAGCCAGGATGTCACTTTGAGGACTAAGGTGTGCCTGACCCAAGCCATGGTATTTTCAATCACCTCATATGCATGCTAAAGCTGGGCAATGAATAAAGAAGACTGAAGAAAAATTGATCCCTTTGAATTATGGTGTCGGTGAAGAATATTGAATATACCATGGACTGCCAGAAGAATGAACAAATCTGTCTTGGAAGAAGTACAGCCAGAATGTTCCTCAGAAACAAGATTGGCGAGACTTCATTTCATGTAATTTGGACATGTCATCAGAAGGGACCAGTCCCTGGAGAAGGACCTTGTGCTTGGTAAAGTGAACAGTCAGCAAAAAAGAGGAAGATCTTCAACTAGATAGATTGACAGAGTGGCTGTAACAGTGGGCTCAAGCAAAAAAACGATTGTGAAGTTGGCGCAGGACCGGGAAGTGTTTCATTTTGCTGTACATAGGGTCACTATGAGTTGGAACTGACCTGATAGTACCTAACAACAAAACTGATTTTTACAAAAGATTTCCAGTAAAAGAGTTCATCAATATTTTGTAACATCTTAGATGGGCAAACAAGTGATTTATTAACTACATCAATTATACAAAGATATATAACACTAATTATAGATTTTAATGGACATAATATGTAAGAAGATGGTGAGTGAGACTCTTCCTGGTCCTCAGAATTGGTCAACGCAGCCCTAAGATGAAAGAGGCATTGTTAGTTGTCTTTGAGTCAATTCTGACTCAACGGGAACCCCATTTGTACAGAGTAGAACTCCTCCCTAGGGTTTTCAAGGCTGTGACCTTTCAGAAGCAGATCACAGTACCTACCTTCCAAGGTGCCTCTGGCTGTGGATTTGAACTACCGACTTTTTGGTTAGCAGCCAAGAGAAGTAAATATTTCATTTTTATATGGTATATCCGCATCTTGAAAGTTCTAGAACATACATATTCGATAGTTATAGGAATGGCATTTGTCTTTTATTATACTAAAATTTTGAAATAATGGATATGGAGAAAGCAGTGCATTTGAAGAAAAGAAAGTTCTAGATCACAGGAATAATATGCCACTAATAGTTGAAAACAACATGCTTGGAGTTCTTGAAAGTCCAAGACTAGCTTTAAGGCCTAATAAATAAGTTCTGAAGTTTCTGGTACATGTATCCTAATATATATGCTAATATAAACAAATAATTTGTTTACCGGTGAGAATACATTGATTATGTTGTTGTATAAACATAACCATAGAGTTCACTCCCTTAATCACCTACCTCTATACTTTGTATTTTATAGGGCATATCTCTTGAGTCAATCTCCTTCTCAGCATATAAAGAAACACCTGCATTCTTATGTTTGACTTGATAAATCACATGTTCAAATCCAATGGAAGACTCCAGGGGTTCAATTCCATAACTGACATTTTCAAATTGCAGTAAACCCCTATAAATTCCAAAAAGTCGTGAATAAATAAAATATTTTTTAAAGCAGTAAAATGCCAGAGTTTTTTGCTTTCTAATTGTATGAAGATCAGTTTCAGACTTAGTCTTAGGAGGTAAAGTAGGAAAAACTCATATCCACAAACTTACAGAGTAGAACAGAATAGTAATGCTGTTGGTTTTGGACTAGATATTAATATTTCATGTTCTCTGGATATATTAAAAGTTCTAACACAGAATAAAGATAGGACCTATTACAAGAATTTCCATACTATGATTTCCAGTGAAAACCATTTTCCACAACATTTATAACTCAATTTAGAACTCCTGAATATTATTTAAAAATTCTTCCCAGATAAAGATTCCATTTTGTAGTTCATAAAATTATATATCACAACCTGAGTCCAGTGCATGTGCTTACAATCACCACGGAATTTGGAAAACCTTCAATAAACCCTTGGTAATTGCAGAGATTCTGAAAAATAAAGTACATATATCTTTATTAAAATAATTCATATTAAAGATACAATTTTCAATTGTTTAAAACATATACGGTTACTCGTGTATATGTCTCAAATGTTCAGATTCCAAAATGGATTTATAAGATTATTAGATGAGTATTTGTCTCAATTATCCAAATTTTTTCCTATATTTTCAAAAAGAATTTTTCTGATTTTATAAATTAAACATGATATGTGAATCATGAGATCAAGGTAAAAAAAATCAAAAACAATTTTCTTTTTCATACTTGTCTGACTTAATTTTGCAAAGTAGAGGTAAAAAACAAGGATCTGAGGGAGAAAATTTCCTTTTCAAAACTATTTGAAAGTAATGGCAGAATACATCGTGTTAGATCTATCCTACTGCAGATGACAATTACAAACTCTGGAAAATATGTTTTACAATGCTGACTGCAAAGGAAGTCAGAAAAAGGAGAAAGGAATCAACACTGCAAAGAAAAACTGCATTAGCTGAGATTCACATTTGGGTGGGTTTTCACCTGAGGCAATGAGCAAAAAGAATAAAATAAAATAAAACCAAACTCATTGCCATCAAGTGGATTCTGACTCATAGTGACCTTACAGGACACAGTAGAACTGCCGCATAAGATTTCCAAGAAGCACCTGGTGGATTCAAAATGCCAACCTTTTGGTTAGCAGCTGTTGCTCTTAACCACTACACAACAGTAGGTGGCTAAGACTCAAACAGAAAGCCCCAATTTTACTGGCTTGAGGGTAGACACAATTTTTGAAACTTGTCTTGGAAATTTAGGTGAGATATCTAGAAAATAAGTGAGGCACAGAGTGAGCACCAAAATCCGTGTTATTAACTCAGGCGTAAATTTTTGATTTACACATGAACTGAGAATCCATGAAAGAGATCCTAAGTAGCCCAGTAGAAAGCAAGACCAGAAAAGCAAAATAACTGAGAAGAGATTCTGGCTGTCTTCAAACACCAGTGAATGGAGTCTGGAAGCTCTTTCCACCCAAGCTAACTACTTGATAGAATAAAATAGGATTCCCTGGGTGATGAAAACAGTGAAGTGCTCAGCTAATAGCTGAAAGGTTGGCAGTTAGAAATCACCCAGAAGACTGTTGATCTTCTTCTGAAGGGTGACATCCTTGGAAACCCTACTCTGCACACATGGGGTCGCCATAAGTCGGAATTGACTCAATGGCAGCTGACAACAACAAGAACAAAAATAAAAACTCTTTAAAGATAGCAGATCCACATGCTCTATAATGTATCACTGAATATGCCCAGCGATGAATAAAAAAATATTATGTGTGTAAATAAGAAAATGTGGCCCATAGTCAGGAGGAAAGGCAGAGAAGAGAGACTGACTCTGAAATAATCCAGAGTTTGGAATTTGTAGGAAATTACCTTAAAATAGGTATTAAAAATGGGCATAATGAGGGAAGGAATGAGATTTCTGCAAAGAAATACAGGTTGTGAAAAAGCCAAATATAAATTCTACAACAAAATAGTACTTAAAATGAAAAATAATCTTGATAAGCTTTACTATAAATGGAAATGACAAAAGGAAGAATCCAAACACTAAATGATAGATCCACAGACATTATCATACATGAAAGAAAGTTAAAAGAAAATGAAGCATTAAAAGCTGAACATAGTGGCAGGTACCTGTGGGACAGTATTAAGCATTCTAACATGTTTGAGTCCTAGAGAAAAAGGAAAGAGAAAAAGGATGTAAAAATATTTGAGAAAATAATGAGCAAAATTTTCTCAACTTCAGTGAGAAACAACTTTAGATCCATGAACCTCATTTACATCAAGATGAACTCCTAAAGTTGAAAAAAAGAAATAAATCTTGAAAGCAACCAGAGAAAAGCAACACAAAATATGCAGGGGAATAATCATACAAATGACAGTTGACTTCCCATTGGATATACTGGAGGCCAGGACACAATGGAATGACATAATTAAAGTGCTGAGAGAGAAAAATAACCTGGCAATCCAGAATTATATATTTAGTAAAATTATTCTTCAAAAATGAGGGTATTCAGGATTGATTTTCGGCATAACAGCAGGAGGAGCTCTGTAGACTTTGGCCAGCGAAACTGATAAAAATTATAAACAAACTCGCTCTGGAAATGGTCCCAAAAGAAAACAATCCTAAGAAAAGGCGAAGATACATCTCTCCAAAAAAAAATTATGAATATTTAGTAAGAAAAGCAAGAGTCTGTAGTATTTGAACCAAGACTACTTGACCCTCTTCTTGCCTACTTAATTGAGGTGGAAATATCATCTGGACTGGTGCAGCTAAGAACACAGGATTCTTTTCCCTGCTTCCAGTCAAAAGGCTTTCTTCCTGGGAGGAGCAGGACATGAGTGTTGTTTATTCCACCCCAGCTACCTGTTGTTGAGGCTAAGTTCCAGCCAAATGCAGTCAAGAGCTGGGGGATCCCTTCTTCAGCCCAGGCCCTAATCATGGAATAGTATGGTATTGGGTGTGGCACTGCTGAATATACTATAACCTTCATCGCCTTTGCTCTGGCTCATAAGGTGCTGATACCACACCAGGAAGTATAAGTTGTTAAGAGGGCAGTCTATAGATCCTTTCTTCACCAGTACTAAGCTCCAAAAGCAAGAGCATTACTCACAGAAAAGCTTGCCACTGATTCTACTCCCACTTACACAGCCCTGAGTCAAAAATTTTGTCTGGTGGGAGAAGCAGGCTATAAAACAGATAATTCTAATCTCTTGCCAAAAGAACTGATTTCATTTGCAACAGAGTGTGGAGAAGTTTAAACTTAAGACCTTTCTTCCCAAAACAGTGGAGGTTCCTAGTGAAAGACAATTGGAAAGAGATTCGTAGATTCAGTGAAGATATAGGCTAAGCTGCAGGCATGCTAGTTTTTGAGAAAGACCTAGGGAGTCAAGGTGTTGAAGTGGGAGCCTGGCACTATTATAGCAATAATGCTTTGCAGAATGTTTGGTTTCCATCCCAGCAACTTTTAACTCTTGATCGCCAAGATGGAATTGTTCCCTGGGGTACACAATAATTGTTCCACTAAATTGTACAATGAAGCTACCACCTGGATGTTTTGGAATTCTCATGCCACCGAACAGAGCCCTGGTGGTACAGTGGACGCTAACTAAAAGGCTGATAGTTTGAATCCACCAGCTGCTCCTTGGAAACCCTATGGGGCAGTTCTACTCTGTCCTATAGGGTCACTATGAGTCGGAATTGACTTGAAGGCAATGGGTTTTTATGCCACTTAGACGGGCTAATATCCTGGATGGAGTGACTGAATCTGATTAACAAAGGGAAAGTCTGTTACTTCTACCTGTGGAGGCAGGGAGAGTGTATTTTGAACCCAACGTATTCTCTGGGTCACCTTTTACATGTTCAATTGTAAAAGTTAATGGAAAAGTACAGGAACCAAAAAAAAAAAAAAAAATTAAGGACTCAGACACTTTTGGAAAACAGATTTGGGCCACCCCATGACATAAAGAACTCTAACTAGCTGAGGCTCTGGCTGAGGGCAAACGAATACGGAACTAGGTAGTAAAAGAAGGAAGCCATAGATACCAATTATGGCTTCATGACCAATTGCAGGTATGAAGACTGCAGAAACTTTGCATATTTTCTCTTTGTTATATGCATGTGCTTATTTGTATATGCTAACCATTTTCTTTTCATTTCCTCTTTCCTATTATTCATTTACATACAAGTTTTTGAAGGTTAGCTTTACTATTTATTCTTTAGGCAACAGAATACTTAGTGGGATCATGACTGAATCTGAGAATAAATTCATATAGCCAGCAATGGATACAATGGCTCTTGGGGTTACATATTTCCTTATTTTGGGGAAAGGGTAACAATTTCTTCCCTTGTAAAAAGGATAGCTAAATCTTGTTGGTAGAAATGTAGAGTGATTTTGTTTTGCGGGAATTCAAATGCATGTAGAAGAGCAAATGGGGAAGCTGAGTAGTCAAAGTTGTAGACTGTTTCAATTATTAATGCCCTTTTTTGTCTGCTCTATGAAAACGGATATGAACCCTTAAACAGTTTTCCTTTACCAGGCAGCACGGTCATATCATCAAAGGAAATAGTTTCTGTTGGATATCGTTAAATTCATACTAACACAAAACCAAGCATAACCGTGTCCCTTTGTTCTCTAGATGTAGACCCTAAATAAGATGATCACAGAAAAAGTGACATGACAAAACTAGAACACAGTTAAAAACCATACCTGAAAATTTGGTTCAAGAGGTTTCATACTTCCTGTGCCATTATAACCATAAACTCTAAAATCCTGAGGTAAAAAATCTCTGTAAGGTAAAAATAAAAAGTATTTAATGAAAAAAAAGTTTCCTGAGCTTTTGTTTTGAAAAGATATGTATTTTGGTACATTTATTACAAATAGGTAGGTAGAGGTTCTTTGAATATATGGGTTTTGTTTTAAACTTCATTAAAAATCCTAGTCTTGAGCTCTGTCCTCACTCACTCCACTCCAGCCACATTGGCCTCCTAGCTGTCTTTCAAAGTTAATATGCAAGCTCTTCCTCAGGATATTTGTACTAGCTGTTTCCGCTTCCTGGGATACTCTTCACTATGGCTCATTATCCCATGTACTTCAAATCTTTGCTTACATATTGCCTTCTCAATGGGGTCTATCTTGACAAATTTATTTAAAAAGTGCAACTTCCTCCATTACCCAAGAACATCATGTCCAAACTCGATTTCTTACCTTACTCTATATTTTTTCTAAGCATTTTTAACCTACTAACATTCTTCCTAATCTACTTATTTATTACATCACTGTCAGCCTCACTTCATAAAAATACATGCTTAGTGTATCTATTTTGCTGACTAACACATCCCAAGTGCTTTGAACAATGCCTGGGAAATAGCAAATGCTCAAGAAATATTTGACGTAATGTGACATGAATTCAGCAGATCAGATGGACAGTTCGTGTGAGAATATTTTATTTGTAAATATGAGAAGACTGTTAAACAGGCTCTGTGAAGAGAAAGGATAGATATAGGTGCCCTAGTTTCTTTTCCAAGTATGCATAATATAAGGATCTGTGACTGTCATGGAATTCTGGATTTGCTGAAGCAAGAGGTGAAAGAGCTAAGCCAAAATCCACCGACAAGCAGAGCCCCCCCTCAAAAAAAAAAATGGCATTCATATAGTAACAAGGAGAAAATAACCCACAGTAGGTTGGGGCTCCAGGGAAAACATATACTCTGAGTTGAAAGTCCTTTAAAGACATCAAGCTGGTGATCAGCAGTCACTACTTCTTGGAAAAGCAGAAATTGAATATACACACTTAGCCCAAGGAAAAAGCCTCTGCTGGGGAATCAAGAAACAAGCAGAACTTTTGACGGTCATGTAGGACTGGAGTGGCAATGTTGAATATTTGAAATGCATCAAATACATAGCTCCATAGTAAAATCATTTCTCAAATTTTAAAGTTGTACAGAGTGGTCAAGGAGCTAAACTTGAAATCTCTGAAAATCAGAGCAAAAAAAAAATTTTTTTTCACCATATTGTGACACTGAAGACACTAAGGTACACCAAAGGCAAGGGCCATAATGAATATGCCAGGTTCTCTGTTGAAATTGGAAACCCTGGTAGCATAGTGGTTAAGAGCTACGGTTGCTAACCAAAAGGTCAGCGGTTCGAATCCACCAGGGCTCCATGGAAACCATATGGGGTAGTTCTACCCTGTCATATAGGGTCGCTGAGTCTGAATTGACTCGACGGCAATGGGTTGCGGGTTTCTGTTGATATCCCTGGGGAGCTTTGCTTAAAGAACAAGAGAAAATTAGAGGTGAATTGAGCCTTACCAAAATACAGTCAAGCCTAGACTCTGTTCCGAGTCTCATTGGATTAATATCTGTAAATTAATTGTGGCCTTTGGCATTAGGCATAAAAAACGGTTAGGCTTTACTAAAATGCAATCAAGCCAACTCTGTCTTAATCCAATAAGATATTTTAAAAAATTTACTATCTTCCTAGCATAAAAAAAGATTAAACTTTAGAGCTATTGTCAAGTGGTCAAGCAATCCCTAAGCAGTATCATATTGGCAGCTGCTAGGTTGGCTTGCCACACTTCCATAAGGAATGATGAGGCTAGATGGATTTAGACAGCTTATTACTCAGAGACCAAAATAAGATCAGTCCTCTCTCACTCTACTCCGGTCATATTGGCCTTGAATCTGTCATTCAAAGATAATAGACAAGCTCTCCCTCTCTCGTATCTCCATTTCCACACAACACTCAACTTGAGAGGCTGGATGACAGATGATATAAGAGGTGGGTCACTTTGTTATGAGGAACGAACTTAAACTCATCGTGACCCTACAGGACAGAGTAGAACTGCCCCCCTGGGTTTCCAAGGAGTGCCTGGTGGATTCGAACTGTTGACCTTTTATTCAGCAGCCATAGCTCTTAACCACTATGCCACCAGGGTTTCCAACTTTAAACTACAGTCAAAAAACTTCATAGTTAGCAATGATAAAACAAGTGTGTGGGGGGGGGGATGGTGGTAAAAAGGTCTCAAGTCTCCCTGAAGACACGGATGCAAATGAGAAAATGCCTCATCCCACAATATCTCATGCAGGAGATGGCTATGAATGATAAACGGCCTCGTGACAACTACTCAAAGACTGCCTATGTGGTATGTTCCAGGGATATCACAGGGTGTTCCACCAAGACTTGAGTTAGACTACAGTTGAGTCTTGCCTATGTGGCCTATGAGAAGAAATGTGAGGTTGCCAGGGTGTCATGGAGGATCCATTCCCCTGCAACTTTACAGTTTTTCTAGACATTTCTTTGATTCAATAAAAATAAAAAATAAATTACTTGGCATGAGAATCAACAGGATGAAAAACAACTAAAACAAAGATAGAGAATAGAAACAGGTCTATAAATGATCCAAATATTTCAGTTAACAAATAATAATTTTATTAAAATCTATGGTTGAATGATCAAGAAAAAAGAAGAGAGGAAATGTTAGATTAAAAGTTGAAAAAATTGGCAAGAATTACAACATCAAAATATGAAATGAAGATTCTAAAACTGAAATAAGCAATGTAGAAAATTAAGAACTCAATACTGAATAAAAATGAACTAAATCAGCTTAATGGACAGATATAGAACAGTGAACTGAAGCAGGACTAAATATGCACTCTTGTGCATGAGTGAGGAACATGTGTAGTCCAGGACTGAACAAAAAATTTTGTAGATAATGGGAGCAAGTTTTCTCACTTTTAGAGAAGGGAGTCAAAAATACAGAAAGGGAGAAGGGTGGAATGGGTGCTGTGACATTGGGTTAGAACTGGATGTATCAGTAAGGAAGTGTATTTGTAAATACATAGGCATAGATAAGACATGTATGGATTTAAATGTGTGTTTATGTATATAATATAGACATAGGTTTGCATAGGTGTGTGCATCTACACACTGCTATTTCTGACCTACATCCTCTGAGGGGGGCTATAAGCAATAAAGCCCAGGTACCAATGGCACACCTAGTTTCACTATTCCCTTAATCTTACCTAGAAGAGTGAAACTGCTCTCTACTAAAAGAAACCAGAGCTACTTGCAGGATTAGCTGATTCCAGGACCAGAACAGGGAAAGTACAAAGAAGCCTGAAGGGTTTTTGTGTCAGAAATTATGAAAGTGATCAACTAATGATGGTGACATGTCAAAAGAAAGCTGAGTCATTTTGAAGTGTCCCCTTCTGCAGTACCTGGGACAGTTCGAGCATAATAAATAATGATGCTAAAGGATTATAGTTAAAGACAATGAGAATCTATTGTTACACAATTACATGAATAAATAAATGTGGAAAAAGTAAAACCGCTGTCTTTAAAAGGAAGGAATGACAGAATAAGACAATCGTTACACGGCAACCATCATTGTAATTGATTCTGATAAGATCATCAATGAATACTAAAAGATAAAAGTTAAAGAAGTAACAGGATATTTATATAGTTTAAAGTTATGTTCTCACAATGTAAAATTAGTTATAATGAGAAAATAATAACTTTACTTTGCAGACATCTGGCAGACAACACCCCAAGTAAGTGATCAGTGTTAGCCTTACCAGTATAGGACAAATTAATATTTCATGTCCCCTGATGTGCTAAATAGAATACATTATTTCTCGGGATTCCTACCCCACCCCCCCAAAAAAACATAAACATCAGACAAATACAAAATGAAATATACAAAATAACTGGCCCGTGTTCTAAACGATGTTAATATCATTAAACACAAAGAATGTCTGTGGAAATAGTATATTTTTTTTAAAGAGGTATGGCAAGTAAATGCAAGTCATGATTTAGTGTTGTTTTTTGTCATAAACTGTTGGAAACATTTATGGAATCTGAAGAAAGTATAGAGATTAGTTAATAGTATTGTATCAATATTTCCTATTTTTGATAATTGCATTTCAGTTATATATATTTTAGGGAATGAATGCTGAAGTATTTAAGGGTAAAGGGCATCATGCATGCATGGTTCAGAAAAAAATGCCATATATATATATATATATATGTATGTATGTATACACATATCCTGAATATTTTTTTCTGAACCATTTTAAGACTAAGTTGTATACATGATGCCTATTGCCCTTAAATACTTCAGTGCTCGTTTCCTAAAAGAAAAAAAAATGACTTTCACCTAACCAAAATACAAACACAGAGAGAAATAGAGAGACAAAGACAGAGACAGAGAGAGACAAAGAAGATGGGGGTGGTGGAGGGGAATGGATGAAGCAAAAGCAGTAAAAATGTTATCATGTGGGAAATTGGCTTAAATAGAATATACAAATGTGTTTTACTATTCTTGCAACTTTTCTGTCAGTTTCACTTAAAGGAAAAAAATAAATAAAACTGATAACTACCAGGGCTATGAAAGAAAAACAAAAACACAGGAGAAAGACAAACTACCACTATCAGCAATGAAAATGGATAAATCACAACTGATTTTATACACATTAAAAAAAAAAAAAGGAAATACAAAATTATAAACAACTTTAGTACAAACTTGATGATTTAGATAAATGGAAAGTATCTTTAAAGAATGCAGCATGTTGTAAATTTAACAAAAGAAATAGAAAATGTGACTATCAATTAAGGAAATTGAAACCATTATTAAAAATTTTCTTATCAAAATAGTGCATCATGTCAATGGTTACTTTATCCCAGAAATGCAAAGTTGGAATTAGTACTAAAATATCAATAAATAGAATTCACCCCATTAACAAGAAATAAGAGAAAAATTGCACTAGCATCTTAAGGGAGAAAACACATTTGAAAATATTAAACAGAATTTCATCAGTAATTTTCAGGAAGCCAGGGTTAGAAGTAGATTTCTTTAATCTGATAAAGAGATTCCAAAACAAACCTAGATTAAGTATCATATTTAATGGTGAAATGTTAAATGCTTTTCTTTTGCAGTCTGGAATGTGTCAAGAATGCCACCATCCTTCTTATGTTCTTATGTTCAATATTGTAGTGACTAGATTAAAACTCTGTGAAAGATATGCAAGAGCCCTACACAAAAATAAGAAGGCCCACTTGAGAGAAATGGAAGAAAGCTTAAAAAAACGATAGGGCATGCCATATTCATAGACTGGAAGACTCACTACTGAAAATTTGTGAATTCTTCCAAAATACAGGTTGAATTAAATACCAGCACACTCACATGTGTGTTTGCACATGTGTGAAAATTGGTGATTCCGAAAATTATTAAAAAATTTGAAAGATCAAGAAGAGCAAAGAATATCTTAAAATCTAAAAATAAACCTGTGTTTATGGAGCCCTGATGGTGCAGTGGGTTAAGTGTTCAGCTGCTAATGAAAAGGTTGTTGGTTTGAACCCCTTAGCCACTCTGTGGGAGAAAGATGTGGCACTTTGCTTGCATAATGATTACTCCCTTGGATACCCTATGGGGCAGTTCTACTCTATTCTGCAGTAGCTCTCTGAGTTGCACTAGACTCAACGACAATGGTTTTTTTTTTTTTTTTTTTCTATTAAGACCTAACATAAAGCTGTAGTAATTAACATTGTGCGGTATTTGTATAAATAAATAAACAGAATTTAAGAAAAAACATACAGGCAAATAGAACAAAAGGAAGACTCCAGAATGAGTCCATCATACATAAAGCCAAACTAAACCTTGTCAGCAAGTTGATTCCAACTCATGGTGACCCCATGTGTGTCAGAGTAGAGCTATGCGCCATAGGGTTTTCAGTAGCCGATTTTTTTAGAGGAGATCGCTAAGCCTTTCTTCTGAGGCATCTCTGGGTGGACTCAACTGCAAATTTTGGTTAGCAGTCGAGCACATTAACCACCAGGGATGACTCCTCGTATACAGTCATTTGATTTATGACAAACGTTACATTACAGTGCAGTGAGGAAAGGAAAACATAACTGACTCTTGTCTCCTACCCTCACACAATACACAAACAGCAATTCTGAATAAACCATAGATCTAAGTATGAAAGTGAAAACAATAAAACCTTTAGGAGAAAATACAACATCTTAGATTCATGACTGTGTGCAGGTAATGATTTCTTTTAAAACATGAAGAGTAATAACTACAAAATAAAGATGATAATTTGGACTGTATTAAAATTAAGAATATCAGAGTGGATAAAAAATCTGGACTGGATTAAAACATTGAAAGTAAATGGCAGGAAAAGTTATGGCTTGCTAATACTAAACAAAAGAAAGTTGGTGTAGATATACATAAACCAAACAAATTAAAATTTAAAGCAAACAAGTCCCTAGAAAATAGACATTTATTTCATAATGTTAAAAGTTCTACTTATCGGAAAGATAAACTATTTTAAATTTTTATCTATATTAAGACATAGTCTCCAAATATATAAATCAAAAATAAATAACTATATAAGGAAAAAGTCAATTTCAAAAATCACAGTAGAAGTGTTAACACATATCTATCAGTAAATACTAAAATAAGTAGAAAATTAGTGTGGATATAGAATAATCTCATGATTTTATCTTAAAAAGGGTGTGGCAATAAACAAAGAATACAGGTCATTTCATTTAAAAAAAATGAACACACGTTACATCATAAAGCAAGTCTCAACGATTTTTAAAAGATTGGAATCACAGAACTCTCTAACCAAAAATTAAGATGACTTGTAAGTAGAAAAATGCCACATGTATTTTATATTAAGAAATACTCTGAAATAATTAAAGGGCCAAAGAAGAAATACAATGTAAATTTCAAAAATATATGTTAATGGATTACCAAAGAACATTCTACACGTCCAAAGATGAAGTGCAGCCAAAGCAGTATTCAGACAGATTGTTAGTCTGAAATTTTTGTATTAGAAAATAAAAATGATTGATGAGTCTTTCTCACATTTCAGTTTCATCACTCTCAGTCTTTAAAAAAAGATTAACAGTGTGTTACGAACAATTATATTCCATAAATTTAAGAATTTAATTAAAATGGAGGAATATCTAGAAAAAAACAATGTATAAAAACAAACTTCTAAAAGAAAATTATCATAGCCATAAAATTTTAGGAAAATTCAATCAGAAGTCAAACTGTTTCTGAACAAGTAAACTCCAGAACCAGGTAGTTTCACAGGTGAGTTTTACAAACATTCAATACTTCAGACACTAGAAAAAGATGAACACTTTTCAAACCGTTCTCCGGGGATAGAAAGTGAAGAGGGCACATTAGATGAGACACTTACCACAGTTAACCTGCCGCTGGGCCATGGCAGACTTGGACATACCTCAACGGATGCTTGGAGCCATGGTACTGATTAACTTGTTCTAAAAGTTTACTAACTAGTTATTTATAATATTCTACTTAGAGTCAGAAACTCTCTTGAAGTCCCCTGAATCAGCTTGTCTATATTGTTTGTTTATTAACAATATATAGATTAATTGGCTGTGTTTACCTGGTCACACAGCCTGGTTTTTGGCCTGTGGCCAGTGGGATACAAAGACCCCTCCGTAAACTTTTGCTATGGGCTTCCTGAGGCTGAGATTTCTCACATGTATCTTGGTTGTTGGTGTTGTGGAGACAAATTGTCTGCTGCGGAACTGTGGGACCCTGTAATTTTGTCGTATGGTTTCTCCTTCCAGTTGCTGCAGTGTTGCTGTGGTGTATTCTGTGTGTGTATTCAATACTTTCATGAGTCTTTTTAATTTTACAAGCCAGTATAATGGCTGCACAGGCCAAACTTAATCATAATCATAGATTAAATAATCCTAAATAAATTGCCAATAAATACAATCAATTAAATAATATAAAAATAATGGGTTACAGCTAAGTAGGTTTCATTCCTGGAATCCAGCTTTGTTTAATATTAGAAAATCAATAAGGTAGTTCTTTACAATAATGGATTAAAATCAAAAAATATGGTCATCACTAGTTACAAATGGGTGATAAATTTGACATTCATTTATTATGGAAGCACTCTATAAAAAATGAAATGAATTCTTTGTGATCATCGAAATAACATACTTAATGATGAAACCTTGAATATTTTTCTATTTATTTACTGAACACAGTAACAAATGTACCATTTCCACTCTATTCATTACTATACTGGGAGTTTCTAATACTCAGCAGAAATAAATAAAACTTATTGGATTAGGAAAAAAAAATACGTTTTTTAGAGAATGAATGATTATAAATGCCCAATGCTTTAAAAATTACAGATTATTAAAAACTTCTTAAGATGATGTTTGCAGCGGTTTACACAGTGGACTGCTAACTGAAAGTTCAGCGGTTTGAAATCGCCAGGAGCTCTGTGGGAGAAAGATATGGTAGCCTGCTTCCCTAGAGATTTACAGCCCTGGAAACTCTATAGGGTCTCTATGAATTGGATGACTCAATGGCAGTGGGCTTGGTTTTTTAAGATAATGTAGTAAGCTTTTTGGATACAAAATTAGTATATAAGAATCAACTGCATTTCCATGTATAAGAAACAAATTTAAAGTACAAAGTTTTTCCAAAGTAATGTTTTCAATAGCATCAAAAGTATGAAATGTCTAAGAAGAACATTTAAGTAAATACAATTACCTTCATGGGAGAAGTCATGGAACTATATTGAGCAGTACTAAAACCTAAATAAATGCACTGACATATCATTTTTTATACTCAGGACAACACAGTATTGTAAAATGATCAGTTGTTCCCAAAGTGCTGCGTAGATTAAAAAAAAATCACCACTGATATCCCTACAGGCTTCTTTTGTCAAAAAGTTGATCCTGAAATTATATGAAAGTGAAGAGTAGTAAGAAAAGATGGGGCATTTTTGAAGAAGGAAAAATGTGGAGGGCCTTTATCTTTGAACTATCAACATTTATCATAAAGAGACAAATAGAATAATAAATTAAATAGAGTCCAGAAACAGATATGCCCATAATAAATGTATAATATATGACAGTTCTCACAGAGGAAATTTGTATAGAAGACAGACTCAGTAAAGCTGCAGAGACATCCAATAAGTTATAGGAAAAAACTGAATTGATTCTCTTCCTCACAGAACACTCAAAAGCCAATTTCAGGCATAATAAAGACCTAAATATGAAAGGCAAAACTGCAAAGAGTTTAGAGGATTGCATAAGATTTATTAATGGCATTGGTGTTAAGCAAGTTTTCTTATTCAAGATACAAATTAGCATTCACTATAAAGAAAAAATTCTGATTAACAAAATACTACAAGAAAAGTAAAAATACGAGGCACTGAATAGAAGTGATTTGGAAAGCACATCATGAACTAAGCTCTTTTGGGCAGAAAAATTAAAAAAAAAAAAATCTCCTAAAAATACTTAAGAAAAATTCAGATTAGAGGAAAAAAAAATTGTCTCATACAGATGCTCCACAAAGGAGAAAATACAGATAGTCAAGTGATATTTAAAAAAAAAAAAAAGCACTCAAACATATTTGCATTCAGATTACCAAAAACCTGAAAATCAAAACCGTTGCCATCAAGTAGATTTCGACTCTGAGTGACCCTATAGATAAGACATAGTAGAACCCATCGGATTTCCCAAGAGCTGCTGGTAGATTTGAACTGCTGACCTTTTCGTTAGCAGCCAACTTTTAACCACTGCGCCACCAGGATTAAATCACATTAAATAATTAGTACATACTTATTGGAGCCCTGGTGGTATAGTGGTTATGCGTTCAGCTTAACATACTTATCAGTTATTCTAAACTTAAAATATCAACCAGTATTAACAGTCAGAATATGCAGCCCAGAGGAGTCTATAAATTGCTATAATGCTTTGGGGGAAATGCATTATCTAATAATTATGAAAATGCATGTAACTTAACAACCCAGAAGTATGCTCTTTGCTATATGTACTAGAAAATCTTGTGCACATGTACTAAAAAACACATATGTAAGAGTTTCCACATATGAATATATTTAGTATCTCCAAACTAGAGAAACAAAAAATCCAAAATAAGAGGATAAATTTTTGTATAATCATGAAATGGATACTACAAGGTTATAAAAACAAATAAACTGGAATTACTTGCAACAATATTAATAAATCACACAGACATTATTTTGAGTGATTGAAGTAAATCCTAGAAGAATACAAATAGTATGATTCATTTAATGTTAAAAAACAGTCAAAAAGAAACTAGATATATTTACAGCAATGACAAAAAAAAAAAGTACTTTCTGAGGCTACTTATATACAACCAGGTACCTCATGGAATTTGGTTTCTTGGTTTGGAGGTTTGGGGTCATGGTTTCATGAGATATCCCAGTTAATCGGCCTAATATTGTATTTAGTGCTTCTGCTCTACCTCCTAATTGGTTGCGAAGTGCCTGGAGTCTTAAAAACTTTCAAGTGGCCATCTAAGGTACAATAATTGGTCTCTATTTACCTGGACCACCATAGGAAGAAGGAGAATCAGGAGTAGGAGGAGGAAATGTAATATGTGGCTAATTGTCTTCATGAGCAAATACCTCCTCCGTCATGAGACCAGAAGAACTGGATGGTGCCCGGCTACCACTACTGAACAATTTGATCAAAGATTCTATAGAAGAATCCTGATAAGAAGGGGGGAAATACAGAACAGAATTTCAAAATCTCATGGAATCCAGACTTTGTGGAGCCATGGAGGATGGACAAATCCCTGAAATTATTTCACTGAGGTAATCTTTAAACTTTAAGTCAAAAATATTCCCTGAAATCTTCTTAAAACCAGACCATAGCTTAGATAGTAATGAATGCCTGCCTTGTCATCGTGCTCATAATATTTATCCGTACGGAATTAAACTGACAACAGCAACTTGAAAGATGTGATAGGAAATTTTGGAGGCAGTGAGCTTCTATTAATGGGGGAGAAACAACTCTGAAAAGGAGGATGAAAATGGTTGCACAATTTGAAAAGTGTAATCAATGTCACTGACTTGTACATGTAGAAATTGTTGAATTGGTGTATGTTGCTGTGTATATTCTCAACAACAACAAAAATAAATTATTTAAAAAAAGAAACTAGAAAGAAAACTAAGGTAATGTTTGTCACAACAGCCATTAAAGTGGTTACATATAAAGAGAATGGAGGGGGCTGTTATGGGAAATAATAATCTGTGGGGCTTCTGAGGTACTGTCAATGTCTGCTTATTGTCATTGTTGGAGTTACATGAATGTCTACTTCATAATTATTTATTTAACTGCATAAACACACTTCATATATTTTTGTTTTTTCATATTATGTTGTACAGTGAACATTTAAGACAACAATAACAAAAAAGGCATTTGGCAGTGATTTCTGTGAAAGCAGGAAGATCCATTCCCTTATCTCCATCACCACTCTTAACACACAGAAATAACTGATAAACTGTATTAATAGATTTTTTAATACCCTACTACTTTCTAAACAATGGGTTAGGCAAACTATGGTCCTTAGGCCAGATCCGGCTCACTGCCTGATTTTGAAATAAAGTGGTATTTGAACTTAGCCATGTTTGTCCATTTATATGTTATCTATGACTGCTTTCACACAGCAGTAGAGTTGAGTAGTTGCAAGGGATATTGTATGGCTCTCAAAGTTTAAAATGCTTAACATCTGGCCCTTTGTTTAAAAATTTGCTGACTCCTGTTTAAAAAAAAAAAAAAAACCTGTTGCCATTGAGTCAACTCCAACTCATAGTGACCCTACTTAAAGAGAATGTAAAAAATGATGAAAGAAGTAGAAAGAAAGACAGTGCCGAAAGAGCGAGCAGGTGACGCTGTGCAAACCAAGGAAGAATCTGGTCCAGATTTAGGAAATGGAGTGTTAAATATCCTTTAACGCCCTAATTTGCAACAATGGCCCTCACCATAAGAATACATTAGTATAAGCCTTCCAAAAAAAAAAAAAGCCTAGGGCTAGAAACACCTTCTTCAATTTGTGAATAGGAAGAAAACAATTAAATACCTGCTGCTCAAAGACCATAGAAGAAAGCTACCCAAACCTAAACACCGTTAGAAAGAGCATCACATGCAAAAATGAAAACCCTAAACTATATCTTATGTGTATGTGGAGTGGATTCCAAATGACACCATCCAACAGCTAATGGATAAAACTACCCTCATAGAGAGGCCTCCACAACCCAAAGCAAGACCAAGAGACTATAGAGGATAATATCCACTAAAAAGAGCCTATCAACGATAGTTACCACACATATCATGAAGTTCACACTTGAAAATTGGGAGAAATTATATGTAGAAAAGAGCCGTAATTATAAGAATTTAATAGATTTTTTAAAATAAATGGGTTTCATGTTCAAAAGAATAAAGACAGGAATAGAATGCATGAAAGAGAAGATTTACAGAACACAGACTCAAAGTTTTGTACTGAAATTCTAAAAGTAAAAAAATTCTTAAAGAGTAGGCTAGATATATCTACATAGAGAAATAGTGGAATACAACTGAAAAATCTGAGGAAATATCCCAAATCAAGTGCAAAATCAAGAATAGTGAGAAACAGGAAAGATGTGCTTAAGAAATGTAAGCTATTGAATAAGAGAGTCAAGAACTGCTTACTTTGAAGAACAAAAGGTGATTCACCCAACTTCCTGTCAAACAAGAGTCTCTGATATATATCCAACAGCATTCCGGAAAAGGTTAGGAAAGCGAGTGGGGAAGAAACTGAATAAATTAAATAAATAAAATTTAAAAATTGGTGAGAAGTTTCCAGAATTGAAGCAAGACTATTGATCCTCAAATTGAAAAAGCGCAGTTACTAGAGAGATGAATATTGTAATGTTTCTCTCTCTAGTTCTAGTTACTACAGAGACAAACATTCTAATATCCTCAATGTTCTAATCTGGATCCCCACCCGAGTCTGTCAAGAACACCTTGAGCAGCATGTTAAAGTCAATCACCAAGTGTTCCCATTTTCTCATGTTTGAAGGCCTTTGGCAATCTCCATGCCGCTGCCCCTTGTCCAATAATATTTGATAAAGATAGTTGCTAGAGCTGCTCAAAGTCTGAAGGCAGTACGTGTGGTATCACCTTGTTTATACATGAACTGTTGGCCAAGCCTGGAATTAACGAGCTATCAAGATATCTAAGGGAAGGACCCGTAATGATTGCCATGGAAGGCTTCAAGGCTCCACCAGCAAGAGGGGCTACTTGGAAACTTTGTTTTGTTGTTATTTTCTTTTTCTTTTTCTACTAGTATCCACTTTATTTTCATTTGTTGCATGTAAAATGTGAAAACAGTGAAAGCCCTAAATTTTATTTTGATTACATCCTTGGTCATATTCCAAAAGTTTGATTATGTGTCAGAATCAACTCGACAGCAACTAGTTTGGTTTTGTTGTTGTTGTTGTTACTTTATCAATATTGTGCAACGATAGTTTTGCATTTTTCTTGAGTCAAGGATTATTTTGGAGACTGCTATATTTATTATTTAATCTTCAGCAACCCTGGTGGCATAATGGTTAAGGGCTACTTCTGCTAACCAAAAGGCCACCAGTTCAAATCTACCAGGTGCTCCTTGGAAACACTAGGGGGCAGTTCTACTCTGTCCTATAGGGTTGCTATGAGTTGGAATCAACTCAACGGCAATGGGTTTTTGTTATTTAATCTTCAAATTCTTCTTTGATTAAACACTCGTAATTATGTTCTAGTTCTATTAAGCTGAATCATTAAGAATGTGGTTACTTTTCAAAATATTTTGTGTGCTAGTGTACGATTGGCTTTTATTTCAGTGAACCTTGTCTTTATGCTAGAAAAGAGATGTTTTATTTGTAGGGCATATAATATGAGATTTATCAATTACATAACCATTAACTGTATTCTGTATTCTATACTTTTTTTCTAGCATAAAAAAGACAAACTTAAATCTACTGCTATTATGGCATTTTAATTCATGTCATATTTCTAATCAATTATATTTGACATATTTCAATATATATTAAATATTCTTAAATATTATACTTGTGATGCTGAAAGTTATTCCCATGATGCTTTAGACCCGATCACTGGCTCGCACCATGCCCATCCCTTGGCATTCCAAAGTAGCAGGAAGAGATATTTTGAATCAGATTTTGATGTCTTTCTTCAAACTAGCACCATCCATCTCATATATATAAAAATAACATTTTGCAAAATTTCTGACATATGAAAAGATTGCAGCTATGAATTCTAGGAATGCTATAGGTGCATTTATCTTTATATTGATTTGGTAGGAGCCCTGGTGGTGCAGTGGTTAAAGCTCTCAGCTGCTAACCCAAAAGGTCAGAGGCTCGAACCCACCAGCTGTGCTGAAAGAGAAAGATGCGGGAGTTTGCTTCCATAACAATTTAAAAAACACAAACAAAATCCCTTGCAGTTGAGTTGATTCTGACTCATAGAGACCTAATAGGACAGAGTAGAACTCCCCCATAGGGCTTCCAAGGAGCAGCTGGTAGATTTGAACTGTCAACCTAAGACTATGTAAAGATTAGGGCCTTGGAAACTGTAGGGGGGCAGTTTTACTCTGTGAGTCGCTATGAGTCAGAATCTACTTCAGGGCAATGGATTTGGTTTTAGTTATTGATTTGGTAACCTCACCTGCAGGCTTGTCATTTCCGATTGTCATTATTTTTTGGAAGTCTATTCTTATCATTTTAAGAAGTCCCACTCCAATTTTTGTACATTCCTTAATAGGTTGTGCTTGTTTTCACCAAATATCATCAGCTGAGTTGTGGCTGAGTTGGGCTAATCACAATTAAAGATTCTAGAGCCATTCTAACAGGACATATCAAAGATTTAAAAAAAAAACAAAAACTCACTATTCATGCCTCATGAGAATCTGTTATGATCTATCAAATATAAGTTGGAGATGATGGAACTCTAAAGCGAGTCATATTTATGTTTTCAGAAAGGAAAAAAAAATGTATCAAAATTGACCCTCCATGAAACAAGGGTAGTCCAATAGAAATCTGGTACTACTGGGAAGGAAGAAGATGAGAACACACATTAAGATATTTACTACATGGACTTCAGGGTTTTTTCTTTTTTAAAGTATAAAACCGGAAGCATTCCAAATGTAAAATAATTACATTCTGAATAATCACTGACAATAATGATAGGTAGAAAAAAGGAAAGATAATAAAAAAATGTAGATCACCTACTTTTGTGTTAGGTTCAGGGTGTACTTTTTCCCTTCAATTACAATGTTGTAGGACACCTGGCAGGAGGGTATATTAAAAAGGCAAAAACAGTGTGAGACAATTGTTAGAAAGAAAAACTATCACTTTACATTAACAATAATTAAATTTTAAAACCCATTAATACAAAAAGGAAAATTTGGAATTCAATGTAGATTTTTTTATCTCAATAAAACTTGATCTTACAATATTGGTTTTCATAAAATAAAAATAGAAAGATACCATTTGTGTAATTTTCTATTTTTTTAATTTATCTCATAAAAATAAGACCCCCAAAATGATGATTTTTCAAGCAACTAATTATACAAACTTCATAAAGATTGAGGTTGCCTCAAAATTTATGTTTTAAATGGATAGAGTATAACTAAATAAACTACTGGATAGAAAACGTATTTAGTAAAGCAAAGAATTAGCAGCATATAATGTATAAAAGGAAACCCTGGTGGCCTAGTGGTTAAGTGCTATGGCTGCTAACCAAGATGTTGGCAGTTCGAATCCGCCAGGCACTTCTTGGAAACCCTATTGGGCAGTTCTACTCTGTCCTATAGGGTCGCTATGAGTCAGAATCAACTCGGCGGTACTGGGTTTGGTTTAATGTATAAAATTTACAGATTTTATAAAATGTGTCTGTTCTATATTTGGGTATAATACTCATTTATATATTTTATTAATACTAAGATAAATAAATTTAGGAAAGTGTCTAATAAATGAACAATTTAATCTCTATAAATCTATTTGGGGAGCCTTGAATCTTTGTATTATTGGTGCTTCAATCCATGAACATGGAATATACCTCCATTTATTTAGATCTTTAACTTCTCTCATCTTACCTTCAGTGAGAAGCTCTTGTTTATCTTTATTAAATATTTGATTTCTATGTAATGTAAAATTTATCTTTTCTCAAAAATTCATTTTATATTTTTATTTACTAGAATAGAAATGCAATTGATTTTTATATTTTGATCTCATTTCCAGGGAATTTTCTAAATGCTTATGTTAATTCTAATTTTCTATACATTCTTTGGGATTTTATTCTGTATACAATCAATTCATCTGCAAATAATAACAGCTTTATTCTTTTCCAATTATTATGTCTATCATTTTTGTTCTTTTCTTTCCTTATTGCTATGGCTAGTACTCCCAGGACAGTGATAATTTAAAAAGTTAATAGTGGGCATCCTTGAGTTTTCTTGATCACAGGAGGAAAGCTTTTAATAGTTCAACTTTAGGTATGATGTTTTCTCCAAAGACATTTTTCTATGAGCCACCACTGATAACTATTTTTTATCCTAAATATTTCATACATACAAACATGACAGAAAATTATATAAAGACACAATACCACCAAATTCGTATAAAACATTAAGTATTCACAAAATAATTTTAAGTACTCTGTGTACTGCTCTCACAGTAATATTCCCTTTTTTTCACTCCAGCTAACCAGTACCATGAATTTCATGTTTGTCATACATTGCCTTTAAAAATAATAATGATATTTTAAAGCTGTAATCCCTGTGTTAGGAAGCCAAGTGGGTAGTTGCTAAGGAAATGATTTTATTCAAATTGCCAGAACATTACTGTCCAAACAAAATATTGAGAAACACAATTTTGCTTGTTTAGAAATTGCTTTAGAACTTAGAGAGACAGCAAACTTTCTAATTAAGAAAAACCTATGACCTTGATATCAAAAATGAACAAAGTTGTTGTGAAAGGCAATCTTAAGCATTACTATATTTACAATAAAGATGTGAAAAGTATTAATATAAAGTACCATTAAATCAAATGGCCACTTGGTCACTGGGTGAGTGGGTGAGTGGGGAAAAGACTCTCTAGATGGATCAGGCCAGTGATTGTTGAAAGACACCCAAGAGAGAAGCAGATTTTAGGAGATGGTCTTGGGGTTTTGATACCCAGCATCACTGTACCAGATTTCTATGAAATACTGTTAATCTTGATTCATTCTCAAAAGATCTTTTGCGCCCTAAACATAAAATATAGCCGGCGTGCATGGATGAAAATTGTCTGGTCAACTTCTTAGGAATAACATACTCAAATGGTTTTAAATTACAAAAAATATTAACGTTTCATTACCTGTGATTCAACTCCCTCGCTTATTTTTGACCGTATTTTCTCCGGAACTGTGATTTGTACCCGTAGTTTTTCAGGATCTGCCAGGTGCAAAATGTTTTATTAGAGCAACACCCATCATCTTGCAGCTTCCTTTTGAATTTCCCCCTCGAAACCCCAAATCTGTATTCTATATACCATCTCTGATTTTTCAAATTCCCTCAATTCCCCAGTTCTTTCTAAATTTAAGAGTTTTAAAGAGAAATAGGAATCTTGTTTGTGGGCAGGTTGTGGTAACCTTCGGGCAATAAGCACAGAACCCTCTGTACAAGTAAACTCTGAGCGTCTGGGCCCTCCAACCAGACTCTAAAAAATTGAGTCTCAGCCTTTACCACAGTTAGAAAGGCAAAGCAGCGTCTGAAACTCTAGCTTTGAGGCTTTCACCAGAGTCCAGGGCGGGCCCATTTTTCCCAGGTCATGTCGGGCCTCCTCCGCCCCCTTGCCCATTCCAAGGTGAATTTTGGTTGGGGAAGGCGCATGGTTGGGTGGGCTCGGGCTTGCACGTTGACAGCTGACATGTCCCCGAAGAACAGGGGAGGGCTTTTCCAACTTACAGTGGTCTGTCTGGAGCCCACTGAGCCCAATGAGCAGAAGAAGTAGGAGGCTCAACATGGTTTGACCTCCTGGATTCCCGCCCGAATAATGGCAGTTGGCTAGACCAGGGAGCAGTTGGTCGCGCGGAAAGACTGTGTGACTGCGCACTCTGCAGACGCAAGCGACTGTGACAGGGAGGTGGGCTGAGAGGGTGGGTGGTGTGCTCTGTTGAATGTGGGCTGTCTTGGCGTCCACTCGTGTGATGCCGCTTTGAGCTTAAAAAAACAAAAGACACAACCAGAACCTTCTTTTTAAAAGGCGGCGTAGAAGAAACAGCTAATGAACAGGAAAATTCAAATACACGCTTTAAGTTAACTTTTAATTTAAGCATAATATATAAATACAGTATATAGTGCAAGTCATAGGTGCAGAGCATATTTAATATTCAAGTGAACAGACCAGTGTAATCAGCACCCAGGTCAAGAAATATAACAAAGAACCCCCAAAGCGCCTAGATTGCCCGACAATCCTTACTTCTAACACCATAGATTAGTTTTGTCTCTTTTTGAACATTATGTAGATGGAATCGATCACCATGTTCCCTTTTATGTCTGGGTTCTTCAGTGTGGTGATTGTGACATCCATCCGTGTTATGGGTAATAACAGTTTTTTTTTTTTTTCTCATTGGTGTATATTTTATATTGAATAAACATAACATCATTTATTTTTCCATTTTGTTGTTGATAAACATTTGGCTATTCATAATTTGGGCTCTATTAATATTTGGGCTGTAAATATTCTTGTACCTGTGGTTGGTGAACACATATATATGTATGAGTTTCCATTGGATATATCGTGGGATAAGGTGTGTTTTGATAGATACTTCCAAAGGGTTTTCCGAGACAGTTGTATTAATATATACTCCCACCAGGTGTATTTGAAAGTCCCTATTCCCATACTTCTTACTTTTTTCTTACTTCATTTTAGGCTTTTTAATGGGCTTGGAGAAGTCCTGCATTTTGGTTTTAATGTGCATGTTCATGGTGGTTAATAAAGTTTAACATGATTTTATATGTTTACTGGTCATTTATATAGCTTCTTTGGCCATTGCCTATTTGAGACTTAGGTCCATTTTCCAATTGGATTGTCTTGTCTCTTTATCATGTGTAGAATCGATTAATGTAGTCTAGATATGATTCTTTGGCTGGATATAATAATTGCAAATATATCTCTGTCCCGGAGCTTGCCTTTTCACTTTTTCAATGGGACCTTTTTTATAGTGATATTATTTTTAGAGAACTTCATTAAGTTACAATTTACTCAGTGAAATGCAGAAATCTTAAGCATAAATTCAATATTTTTTTTACGTATGAATGCAGCCAGGAGATCAGATAGAGAAGTTTCCTCATACTCAGTCAGTCAAACCCCTCACCCCACAAAGAAAGCCACATTGTGACTTTTATCTTCCTGTATCTGCCTGTACTTGAGTTTCATATCCATGGAATTATATGGTCTGTACTCTCTTGTGTCTGACTTCCTTTTCTGTACATACTGTTCTTGTGATTCACCAATATTGAGTCATAGGGTAAGTTCAGTGGAAATTTGATTAGAAATACCAAAGAATTTTCCAAAGTAGTTTTACTTTTCAAATCCCTGCCTAAGTTTTATTTGCTCCAAATTACCACCAGCAATAGGCACTGTACTCTTTTTAGTTTTAGTCATTTGGAAGAACGTGTAATGAACACTCATTAAACTTCTCAATTTCATTTGTCTAAAGATTATTGAGAAGCCCTGGTGGGACAAAGTTTAAATGCTCGGCTGCTAGCCCGAAGGTAGGCAGGTGGAATTCACCAGCTCCCATAAATATTTCAGCCTAGGAAACACTATGGGTCAGTTCTACGCTGCCCTATGGGGTCGCTATGAGTCTGAATTGGCTAAATGGTAGACAACAACGAGACATTATTAATGTTGACCAACTTGCCATATACATAAGCCATTCAGATATCCTCCTTAGTGAAGACTTTTGCCAGGTTTAACTTGGGTTATATGTCTTTATCTTTAAGAGCTTCGTTGTTTAAACTAGTTTTAGGAGTTCATTGATTACTATGGTTGTGAGACTTTTGTGTATTCTGTGTATTGCAAATTTTTCTCCCAGTCTGTGGAGGCACTTTTTATGAGAACGTTTTGTTTTGATGTACTCAAATTTGTAAACTTTTTGTTTATGGTTATTTTCTTTTGTAGCATGTCTAAGAAATCTTTGCCAATGTTAAAGTTTAAGAAATGAAAATATGTTTTTAACTTTAATTTAGTACTCACTTTTAGGTCTGTGATACTTCTTGCAGCAATTTTTGAATATGATGTGAAATAGAGATCAATATTTTTATTTCCACACAGATATCAAGTTGTTCCAACATCAGTTATTGAAAAGCCTTTCTTTTTCTTATGAATTATATTCATACCTTTGTAGTAAATCGGATTATAGCATCTCTATGAGTCAGAAACAAGTTGAAAATGGGTAGGTCTAGATCTTGGGTATCTTTTCTTAAATTTATTCCTGGGTATGTAAAGCACTCTCATACTGTTGTGAATTGCACTAATATTTCAATTACACTTCTCTATTAGTTGTTGCTACCATATATAGGACAGAGTAGAGCTGCCCCATAGAGTTTCCAAGGAGCGCCTGGCGAATTCGAACTGCCGACCCTTTGGATTGCAGCCATAGCACTTAGCCACTACGCCACCAGGGTTTCCAACCATATATACATGCAATTAATTATTACTTATTGACTTCGTGTGCCAGGAACTTTCTAAATCCCATGTTGTTTCTAGTAGGTATTTTGTGTATTCCTTTGGACTATCTCCGTAGACAATCATGGCATTTGTGAATAACAACAGATTTATTTCTTCCTTCCCCATTTTCCTAATTTGTTATACCATTTATGCTCTGTCACTGCACTAACTAGGGCCTCCAATACAACATTGAATTGAAGAGGTTACAGGAGACACCCTTGTATTATTCCCAGTCTTAGAGAGGAGAAGAACGTTTGAATATATCACCAATAAATATATGATGCTAGCTATAGGATTTTTGTAGATGCACTTACTCTTATTTAGAAATTGACTTTTATCCCAATTTGCTGAGATGTTTATGATATGTGTTGTAGCATGGATGTTGAATTTTATCCAATACTTTTTTTTTCTGTATAAAATGATGTGATCAAATTATTTTCTCCATTTTCTGTTAACGTTGTGAAATAAATTTATTGATTTTTTTAGTGTTGAAGTAACCTTGCAGTTCTGGAATATACCTATTTATATTTCTTTTTATATTTTGCTGGATTTGATTTGATTTCTGAATCCATATTCATAAGACATAATTGTAATTTTATTTTATTGCAGTGAACTTGTTGGTTTTTCATCAGCGATATGCTGGCTTCATAGCACAAACTGAGAAGTGTTACCTGTCCACTATTCTTTGAACCAGGCAGTGTAATGTTTGAAATACTTCTTCACTTATAATTTTTTTGTGATTCACACAGTCAAATGTCTTTGTGTAGTCAATAAAAAACAGGTAAACATCTTTCTGGTGTTCTCTGCTTTCAGCCAAGGTCCATCTGACATTAGCAATGACATCCCTTGTTCCACAGCCTCTTCTGAATTTGGCTTGAATTCCTGGCAGTTCCCTGCTAATGTACCACAGCAGCCATTTTTGAATTATCTTTATAAAAATTTTGTTTGTATATAATATTAATGATACGATTTGATAATTTTTACATTTTATTTGATAGCCTTTCCTTTGTAACAGGCATGAATACGTATCACATCCAATCGGTTGGCCAGGTAGCTGTCTTCCAAATTTTTTGGCATAGATGAGTGAGCGCTTCCAGCTTTTCATCCATTTGCTGAAGCATTTCCATTGGTATTTCATCAATTCTTGAAGTTTTTTTTTTTCACCAATGCCTTCAGTGCTGATTGAGCTTCTCCCTTCAGTATCATCAGTTCTTGATCATATGCTACTTCCTGAAATGTTTGAACATTTATCTGTTCTTTTTGGTACAGTGACTGTATTTCTTCCATCTTCTTTCGATGCTTCCTACATCATTGAATTTTTTTAACTATAGAATCCTTCAATATCGTCACTCAAGGCTTGCATTTTTTTTTAGTTCTTTCAATTTACAAAACGCCAAGTGTGTTCTTCATTTTCCGTTTTCTAACACCAGGTCTTTGCACATTTCATTAAAATACCTTGTCTTCTCATGCTTTCCTTTGAAATCTTCTGTTCAGTTCTTTTACAACATCTTTAGTTCTGTTTTCCTTAACTGCTCTGCACTCAAGATCAAGTTGAGCAAGTTACAGAGCCTCTTCTGGCAGCGACTTGACTTTGATCTTTCTTTTTTGTCTTGTTGATAACCTTCTGCCTTCTTCATGTATGATGTCCTTGATGTCATCCTACAACTCTTCTCATCTTCAGTCATTAGTGTTATGTGCGTCAGATCTTTTCTTGAGATGGTGTCTAAACTCAGGTGGGATATATTCTGATGAACTTGTTTTAATTTTCTTCAGCTTCAACTTAATTTGCGCATAAGCAATTGACAGTCTGTTTGCAGTTGCCCCCTCCCCTTGTCTTCACTGATGATATTGTGCTTGTCCATTGTCTCTTTCTATAGATATAGTCAATTTGATTGCTATATATTGCATCTGGAAAGGTCTATGTGTATTATCATCATTTATGTTATATATAGTATTCCCTAAATGTCATTTAGGTCAAGTTGGCTAATATATTGTCAAATATTTTATATTGTTACTGATTTTTTTTTTTGTCTACTCATTCTTTCAATATAACCAAGATTGTAGATTTTCTATTACTCCTTTGTGTTCTATCAATTTTTAATTCTTGAGTTTTGAAGATATGTTATTTTTTTCCATCATATTTGGACATATTTTTTCTTCTCGATAAATTGAGCTTTTGTCATTTTGAATGTCAGTCTTTGCCCATGATAATATTTCTTGTCATTAAATCTATTTTGCCGGGCATTTTCATAGCCAGAGTTACTTTTTTATGATTAGAATATACATGTTATTTTAAAAATTCATTTCCTTTCAAATTGTGCCCTGATACTTAAAAGTGTGTCTGAGTTTGTACAGAGCATATAAATGGGTCTTTGTTTTATGCAGTCTGACAATATTTGGCTTTATTCGGAATAATAGGTCCATTTCATTTAGTATAATTACGGACATATTAAGTTTGCAACTCTTATCTTGCTAGTGGTTTTCTATTTTTCCTGTATTTTTATTTATTTTGTTTTTACATAATTACCTTCTCTTGAATAATGGAGGTGTTTTTAATATACCATTTAATCTATTCTCCTCGATTTATAGATATACCACTTGATTTTTGTTGTTTTAATGATCAGAGAATATATTATACATTTTAATATATTACATTCCACATATATTATGAACAATGTAAGAATGTTATAACAGTAAAATTCCATTAAACCTCTTTGTTCTATTTTTGCCATAAAATTTAATTATACGTATTTGGATTATAAAAATTTACTGTGATGTTTTATTTAAACTTAAAGACTTTCAATATAAAATTTTAAAATGACTTCTATATTTACCTATATCTTTCCTTCTTTGATATTTTCCTTTCCTGTGTATGCAGACATTCATCTGGGATCATTTCCTTTAGCCTGAAGAAATTCCTTTAGTGCTTGTCTAATACAATTAAATTCTCTCTGCTTTTTGTTTGTATAATTATTATTTTTTTTTTAATGTTTGTCCTCATTTTAGAAATGTAATCCTTCTGGGTATAGAATTCTGTATTGACTTTTTTCCCCCACATTTAATATGTATTGTTTTATTTGTACATAAACAGGACTCGTATGTAAAGTAGAAAAAGTTCCCACTAGGAAGATAATTAAAGACTGTTAATGTCCTATTTAACACTTAGCGGCCAGGACACGTGCTTATTTCTGCTCCCAGAAACGATGTTAGCTACTAGTTTCAGTTCAGGGAAACCTGTATCTTCAAGAGGGTTTATAGGAGAGGCTTATTCAGTTTTTTTGCTCCAATTCCTTCATCTTTTCAGTGTAGGCATTAAAATGAGAGTCTGTTCCAAAAATTTTATCCCACCATGTAAAAGTTGGAGCATAGTTTCCGATGAAGTTCAATTGGGGGAAATCATGATACTGTGAACAAATATGGAAAGAGATGAGATGTAAAGGATTGAAAGGAGTATCATAACCACCATAGATATCAATAGTTATCTATCAAATGAAAGGTCAACAATGCCCAAAGAAAAATTATAAGGTCACAAAAAAGCGTGATTCCAATGAAAAATTCATTTCCAAGAATTAAGGTCTCCAGAGGATGTACATATTCAGTATCTATTCAAAATGGAGCCTGACACTCATGATGAATTTTAGGAATATATTTTGTAATCTATTGTGGTGTAAGAATCTACTACACAGGAAATAGTGCCAGGTATCCTCATTCACAGCACAACCAAAGCATCTTAGCACAGCAAGTCCTTCACAAATTATTCTTCAATTCTTTCATTCATTTTAGACTTGAAATTTAATGATTTCCCTTAGTATCTTTTAATACGAGTTCTCTTCTGTTCAATATAAGTATGCATATCATCTTGGCATTCTTTCTCAATTGTAAGAAATTTTGAAATACTCTGTGAAATAATAGATTCCACAAATCAAAGGCAGCTGGATACAAAAATGATTAAAAAGAAGCACTTTAAAACATTTTCACCGGCTTTCCAATGATTCTGGCTTATACTTCTGAATTTTGTACTATTTCATGTAAGGTATAAATTGAAACAAAAATCCAGGTAAACAGAACAAGAAAAAAAGAACCTCATGAACTCTGAAGGATCCCCATGTTGCAGTCTGAAACTATGTATTCAACGTATAGTTCCAACATTTTTAAAAGGTTCTTGTAGTGGGTTCTCAGGTAAATGTAAATCTGTGGACTCCACACTGAAGGATGCTGAATTGAAGACGCTGACACTTTCTTTTTTTGTCATTTTTCAAATCTCTGCAGTCAGCCTTAAAATTCTGGACTGTAGCAAGGGAACTGATGGCCATTATCATCCAGATTAGGTCAGGTGCTTCTGCCTCAAAACCTACCATTCTACACTCCATGGTGGAGCCGAGTTGACATTTGTTTATTTTTGAGCCCCTTAAAATATTTTTATACATTTTTTAAATTGTGTTTTAGGTGAAAGTTTACAAAGCAAATCAGTTTCTCATTGAACAATTAATACACCTATTATTTTGTGACATTTGTTGCCAACCCCGTGACGTGTCAACACTCTTCCCCTTTCAACCTTGAGTTCCCCATTTCCATTTGTCCAGCTTTCCTGTTCCCTCCTGCCTTCTCATCATTGCCCCTGAGCTGGTGTGCCCATTTAGACTCATACATATGGTTGAATTATGTGCGTTATTGTTTGTTTTATGGACCTGTCTAATCTTTGTTGAAGGGTGATCCTCAGGAGTGACCTCAGTATGTTAAAAGTTGTCCTCGGGGGGGTCATACTCTTGGAGTTTCTCCAGTCTCTGTCAGACCAGCAAGTCTTGCCTTTTTGTGTGTGTGTGAATTCGAATTTTGTTCTACACTTTTCTCCAGCTCTGTCCAGGACCCTTTATTGTGATCCCTGTCAGAGCAGTCAGTGCTGTTAGCCTGGCACCATCTAATTGTGCCAGATTCAGTCTGGTAGAGGCTGTGGTAGTTGTGGCCCATTAGTCCTTTTGACTAATCTTTCCCTCGAGTCTATGGCTTTCTTTATTCTCCCTTGCTGTAGACGGGGTGGGACCAGTAGACATATCTTAAATGGCCACTCACAAGCTTTAAAGGTCCCAGACACTACTCACTATAAAGTAGGATGTAGAACACTTTCTTTATAAACCGTGTTATGACAGTTGAGCTAGATGTCCCCAGAGACCACGGTATCCAGGCCTCAGCTCAGTAACGTGGTCTTTCAGGGAGTTTGAATATGTCTATGAATCTTCTATGACTTTTTTTGTAAGAAGTATGTAGTTAAGAGTTTCTTTTTTCACAGTCTGACCATCTTTATTTTTAATTGTATATGAGTCATTAAACTATTTATAACAAGTATCACTGAAAATTTAAAATATAATGGCCTTTTAAATCATATTTTTACTATTACTAACCTATTTACTTTTTTTTTTTTTTTACTCTTGTATATGTAATTGATTTCCTTTGGCTAATATTCTGAGTGCAAAAGCCTTCAATAATCAGGATATATACAGATATAAATATGATATATTTATATTCAGAAACATAAACATACACATAAAGAGACTCTTAAACATTATTTAATTAATTGTTGTATTTTTTGATTATTTATTTTACAAGTAAATTATCTTTAAAAAAAATTACTGGTAAAGATTAAAAAAAAACAAAACAAGCAAACAAAAAAACTAGAGCCTTTGCATGTCAAATTAAAACACAAAGTCCGAATTTCTGAGCCAACATTTTTTTAGTGCTTCTGTCCATTTCAGCTCATTGTTCTGGAAATAAGAAGAGAGAAACTTCACCTGTATGATTAAATAAGTTAAATTTTGAGTCATTGAAACATGTAATATGCCTTCGAATTTATAGTAGTATTTACCCTTTCAAAGACATGGAAGCCATAAAAGTAATGTGGAGGGGACAGCTAGCACGTGGATTATTCATTATGAGACATTTTGTAAGGATCAGAGGAATTAAATTATTTTAGAGTAACAATCAAATGTATCACTGTAGAATGAAATGTTATAGGCTCATCATGCCCACTGAAGTAGTTTACATTTCCACTTAATATCTATCATCCTTTCGTAAATAATATCAGTATACATTTTTCATTCATAATTAAAATACTTTAAACTTACTTTAATAATTTGGATTCTTTGTTTTTACAGACTACTCTTGGGATACATCTTCACTTTCCTGTTGTCTAAATACATGCATAAAAAAATATGATGAAGAAAATACAAACATTTTCTTAACAATTTTTATACACCACTTCTTGCTATCCAAGAACACTGAAATACCTCCCCTGCTGACCAACACTCTTTGCATTCCCAAGATGAGCAAGCAAGTAGAATAATTAAAAATTTTAAAGCACTCAACATATTTTGAATTGACATTTTTCTTGGATTTTGTTATTTTTTTTATCACTTTTCATCTCTCCTAAATATTTCTATTGCCATCATTAAACCAGCCACTTTATTTCCAAAGACTCTCAATATCATTTTTTCCACAATAAAAACTATCTAAAATAAAGAATGACATTTAATATATTCAAGTATTTCCTGTACAACAATCATTATCTATTTTGAGTGGTATACATTACTTCAGCAATCTCTTTGTCAAAAATTATGCCAAAGAGTATATTCTTCTTTAAAGAATAGTCTCTACTTAATTTTATGAAATACAGTCATAAAGCTCAAGTCATTTTTAATGATAGGAGAAACTAGTTAAGAAATTCATCAATAGAAACAATGACAGAAATTTTCATAAAGAAAATTATTTTTTACTTATGAAGGCATCCCTTTACATATGTATTGGAAACCCTGGTGGCAAAGTGGTCAAGTGCTATGGCTGCTAACCAAAAGGCTGGCAGTTTGAATCCACCAGGTGCTCCTTGGAAACTCTATGGGACAGTTCTACACTGTCCTATAGGGTCACTATGAGTCAGAATCAAGTCAACGGCAATGGGTTTGGTTTGGTTGGCTTTTCTTTATATATTTTCATGTTCAATTTTTGAGAAGCTAATTGCATTCTTATTATTTGCAACTAAGTCATGACTATTACTGTAGATTTTCAGTGATATATTGTTATATAAATTTTATCTCATGTCATCTCTGATTAACTCTGGGCCTAAGAGCAGAACTCCTAGTCTCTTATGATTTGCACAAGAGATTAAAATACTCTCCTGGATTTTCATGAAGTTTAAACAAAATTGTATATACAATGTCTTTTGAATTACATAAAAATTTCAAAAATGCAGTAATATAATAATAATAGAGGGAATAATCAAATAGAACACATTCAAATGCCAATTACGTTGTATTTGATTTCATCCTTAAGAAATACAAGTTGATATGAAGTTAAACATTGACCTTCTTAAAACCCTTTCCTAGCATTTCCCTTGAGAACGGGAACCAGACAAGGATGCCCTTTATCACCGCTCTTATTCAACATCGTGTTGGAAGTCTTAGCCAGGGCAATCAGGCTAGACAAAGAAATAAAAGGTATCCGGATTGGCAAGGAAGAAGTAAAGTTATCACTATTTGCAGATGACATGATTATATACACAGAAAACCCTAAGGAATCCTCCAGAAAACTACTGAAACTAATAGAAGAGTTTGGCAGAGTCTCAGGTTATAAAATAAACATACAAAAATCACTTGGATTCCTCTACATCAACAAAAAGAACACCGAAGAGGAAATAACCAAATCAATACCATTCACGGTAGCCCCCAAGAAGATAAGATACTTAGGAATAAATCTTACCAAGGATGTAAAAGACCTATACAAAGAAAACTACAAAGCTCTACTACAAGAAATTCAAAAGGACATACTTAAGTGGAAAAACATACCTTGCTCATGGATAGGAAGACTTAACATAGTAAAAATGTCTATTCTACCAAAAGCCATCTATACATTTAACGCACTTCCGATCCAAATTCCAATGTCATATTTTAAGGGGATAGAGAAACAAATCACCAATTTCATATGGAAGGGAAAAAAGCCCCGGATAAGCAAAGCACTACTGAAAAAGAAGAAGAAAGTGGGAGGCCTCACCTTACCTGACTTCAGAACCTATTATACAGCCACAGTAGTCAAAACAGCCTGGTATTGGTACAACAACAGACACATAGACCAATGGAACAGAATTGAGAACCCAGACATAGATCCATCCACGTATGAGCAGCTGATATTTGACAAAGGACCAGTGTCAATTAACTGGGGAAAAGACAGCCTTTTTAACAAATGGTGCTGGCATAACTGGATATCCATTTGCAAAAAAATGAAACAGGACCCATACCTCACACCATGCACAAAAACTAACTCCAAGTGGATCAAAGACCTAAACATAAAGACTAAAACGATAAAGATCATGGAAGAAAAAATTGGGACAACCCTAGGAGCCCTAATACAAGGTATAAACAGAATACAAAACATTACCAAAAATGATGACGAAAAACCCGATAACTGGGAGCTCCTAAAAATCAAACACCTATGCTCATCTAAAGACTTCACCAAAAGAGTAAAAAGACCACCTACAGATTGGGAAAGAATTTTCAGCTATGACATCTCCGACCAGCGCCTGATCTCTAAAATCTACATGATTCTGTCAAAACTCAACCACAAAAAGACAAACAACCCAATCAAGAAGTGGGCAAAGGATATGAACACACATTTCTCTAAAGAAGATATTCAGGCAGCCAACAGATACATGAGAAAATGCTCTCGATCATTAGCCATTAGAGAAATGCAAATTAAAACTACGATGAGATTCCATCTCACACCAGCAAGGCTGGCATTAATCCAAAAAACACAAAATAATAAATGTTGGAGAGGCTGCGGAGAGATTGGAACTCTCATACACTGCTGGTGGGAATGTAAAATGGTACAACCACTTTGGAAATCTATCTGGCGTTATCTTAAACAGTTAGAAATAGAACTACCATACAACCCAGAAATCCCACTCCTCGGAATATACCCTAGAGATACAAGAGCCTTCATACAAACAGATATATGCACACCCATGTTTATTGCAGCTCTGTTTACAATAGCAAAAAGTTGGAAGCAACCAAGGTGTCCATCAACGGATGAATGGGTAAATAAATTGTGGTATATTCACACAATGGAATACTACGCATCGATAAAGAACAGTGACGAATCTCTGAAACATTTCATAACATGGAGGAACCTGGAAGGCATTATGCTGAGCGAAATGAGTCAGAGGCAAAAGGACAAATACTGTATAAGACCACTATTATAAGATCTTGAGAAATAGTAAACCTGAGAAGAACACATACTTTTGTGGTTACGAGGGGGGGAGGGAGGGAGGGTGGGAGAGGGTTTTTTTATTGATTAATCAGTAGATAAGAACTGCTTTAGGTGAAGGGAAAGACAACACTCAATACATGGAAGGTCAGCTCAATTGGACTGGACCAAAAGCAAAGAAGTTTCCGGGATAAAATGAATGCTTCAAAGCTCAGCGGAGCAAGCGCGGGGGTCTGGGGAGCATGGTTTGCGGGGACTTCTAAGTCAATTGGCAAAATAATTCTATTATGAAATCATTCTGCATCCCACTTTGAAATGTGGCGTCTGGGGTCTTAAATGCTAACAAGCAGCCATCTAAGATGCAGCAATTGGTCTCAACCCACCTGGAGCAAAGGAAAATGAAGAACACCAAGCCCACATGACAACTAAGAGCCCAAGAGACAGAAAGGGCCACATGAACCAGAGACCTACATCATCCTGAGACCAGAAGAACTAGTTGGTGCCCGGCCACAATCGATGACTGCCCTGACAGGGAGCTCAGCAGAGGACCCCTGAGGGAGCAGGAGAGCAGTGGGATGCAGACCCCAAATTCTCATAAGAAGACCAAACTTAATGGTCTGACTGAGACTGGAGGAATCCCGGCGGTCATGCTCTCCAGACCTTCTGTTGACACAGGACAGGAACCATCCCTGAAGACAACTCATCAGACATGAAAGGGACTGGTCAGCGGGTGGGAGAGAGACGCTGATGAAGAGTGAGCTAATTATATCAGGTGTACACATGAGATTGTGTTGGCAACTCTTGTCTGGAGGGGGGATGGGAGGATAGAGAGAGAGGGAAGCCGGCAAAATTGTCAAGAAAGGAGAGACTGAAAGGGCTGACTCTAGACGGGGAGAGTAAGTGGGAGTAGGGAGTGAGATGTATGTAAACTTATATGTGACAGACTGATTGGATTTGTAAACGTTCACTTGAAGCTTAATAAAAGTTATTATAAAAAAAAAAAAAAAAACCAAAAAAAAAAAAAAAAAAAAAAAAAAAAACCCTTTCCTTTCTATTAATTATTGATTTGTCAAGTAATAAACCTGTGTTTAAAGACAAAATTGAAATCCAAATTAATATTACTAATTATACCATAATATTAACTATGAGTTAGTTGGTAGATGTAACTTTTAAAAATCTTACAATTAAAAACCTAAAATTAAAAAAAATTCTATGTACTCATCACTTGTAGATTTTGCAGGTCTACATTTTTTTCTTAGGGGGGTGACTTGTATAAATACAATGATCAGTGCACAGAGAATAATGGATAAAATAACAGGAGATATAATTGACCATTTTATAGTTTTGGAGGGGAGGACATTCTCGATGTAGCGAATTTCTAGGAAAGAAAACATGAAATATTAGGAGTAATTAATAGTAATTATTAAAGACCTTCCTTAATACACTTCCTTATGATTAAGTAAACGTGCTGATATTCTGAACTGACTTATAACCATATAGTAATGCATGAGAACGATCAGGTCATAAATTCACATTTGATGTAGGAACAATCCTATATGTAAAGTTAGGACTGCTGTTCAGTTATCAACTTGATAAGTTATCAGGTTAAGACTGATGTTGTTCTTAGGTGTTGTCAAGTCGATTCTGGCTCATTGCGACCCTGTGTGCCACAGAACGAAACATTGTCCTGTCTTGAGCCATCCTCACAACTGTTGTTATGCTTGAACCCATCGTTGCAGCCATTGTGTCAGTCCATCTTGTTTGGGTCTTCCTCTTTTTCGCTAACCCTCTACTTTACCAAGTATAATGTCCTTCTCCAACGACTGGTCTCTCCTGATAACATGTCCAAAATACGTGAGACAATGTCTCACTTTCCCTGCTTCCAAGGAGCACTCCGGCTGTCTTTCTTCCAAGACAGACTTGTTCATTCTTCTGACAGTCTGTGGCATAGTCAATATTGTTTGCCAACACCATAATTCAAAAGCATCAATTACGAAGCTCCTTTCCTTGGTCTTTTATGGAGACTCTACCATTTCTATTGTTACAGGAGTTACAATTACATGCTTTCTTGCAAATATTTGGCATTATTATGCTTTTTAAAATTTTCACATTCTAATAGGGAAGTTGTATCTTATAAATTTGTGTTTGCTTGATTATTCATGATATTTATCACCTTTTCATGTGTTTACTGGATATTTCTATATCTTCCAGAATATATAAAGAGTTTCTACAAAATAATAATAAAAAGACAACAGAATAAAAACTGGCAACAAACTTGACTATGCTCTTCACAAAGGAAGATGTAGAAATATTTAATAAGGACATGAAACTGTGTCCAGCTCGGAGGCCTGGCCCAGCCTTCACTTGATTTATTCCTTAGATATTCGGTACTTTCTGGAGAAAGTATAAGTGCTCTGGATTTTCATTCTTATCTATTTAAATTTTAGTATTAAATTTTTGTTAAATGGAAATATAACTTTTTCATTTACCTTCTGGCTTAGTGGTTAAGTGCTATGGCTGCTAACCAAAATGTCAGCAGTTTGAACCCACCAGCTGCTCCCTGGAAACCCTATGGCCTGGCAATTCTACTCTGTCCTGTAGGGTCACTATGAGTCAGAATCCACTCACCAGCAACGGGTTTTTGATTTTATACTGTGAGCTTGCTAAATATACTTATTCAGTCTAGGAATTGTTTTATAGTTTCCTTAGGATTTTCTATATACACAACAGCGTTATTGGCAAAGTCAATTTTAACATTTTCTTTTATTTTTAATATTTCTTTATTATTTTTATGTCTCTTTATCTTACCTCATGGCACTGGCTAGTACTCCAACACAGAGTTGAATTGAAGTGATGAGAGGAGATAGTCTTGCTTTTTTCCCCTGATTCAGTAAGAAAAAGTCCAATATTTCACTATTAGGTATCACAGCAACTCTGTTTTTCTTAGATGCCCTACAGCATATTCAGAGCTTGCTCAGGGTTTTTATGAACGAACGTTGAATGTTGCAATATCTTTTTTCGCATCTACTAAGATTATCCTATAACTTTATTAAGAATTCTGTGTATATGGTAAATTACATTGACCGACTATCAATCAAATTGCATGTTGGGGATAAACTCCACTTGCTAGTGATGCACAAAGCTTTTTATAAATTGTTTCATTGCTAGATTTTAATTGCTAGTATCGATGAGAATATTCTAGGTTATAAAGGGATTGTTCTCTAATTTTTTTCTCCCTTATACGGTCCTGTCAGCATTTTGCATATGTGCTACACTAGCCTCATCAAATAAGTTGGGAATGTTGCCTTACACATCTATTTTCTGAGAGTTTGCGTAAAGTTGGTATTATTCTATATTCAATTAACCCATAATGTCATCTGGGCTTGAAGTATCTTTGATAACAAATATCAAACTTTAGAACTGAGAAGCTCAGCAAATCCAAAACAGTATAAATACAAAAATCACAACAGTCTCGTGCTATGAAAGAGAAAAGTAGTGAGAACAGTCAGAAAATAAGACAGATTACATACGAGGGAACAATGACAATAAACGGTTGGATATTGAGAGAAAAACTTAGAAGGTATATTCTTTTTTGTTTTCACTTTCTATTAGTTTAAGCACACTCGGTTGTTCAATACTGTGAATGATTATTATTTTGTCTTTCCTGCTTGATTTAACTGACCCTGATAAATGCTATAAATCTTTTACTGTTATCTGGATGGCTCAATTTCTTTTTGCATTATTTCTATCCTTGGTGTTTATATTTTAATATGAACAGTTAAGGCTTTTATTTTAATTTATTGTAAATGATAGTAATATATATTACACACTAATTTATTTAATTGTTTAGTATATTTATGGTATATCTTTTTTATAATTTTGTTTATTTTGTTATTGAGAGTACATACAACAAAACATATACTAATGCAACAGTTTCTACATGTACCATTTAGTGACTGATTATATTCTTTGAGTTGTGTGACCATTCTCATCCTCCTTTTCTGAGTTGTTCCTTCTCCATTAACATAGATTCACTGCCCCCTAAGGTTCCCTTTTACTCTTTCAAGTTGCTGTTGTCAATTTGATCCCATGTAGATAGTTCTTAAAAAGAGTGTGATGCTCAAGGCAGGCATTTTTTTTTTTTAACTAGCTAAGCTAAACTTTGTGTGTCTTTTCAAAAAACCCTTTTCCCTGTTTTATGTGTGCCTTTTTTGTGTAAGTAGATTACAGTTTTATATCCCCTCGTTTATAATAGGAGCCCTGGGGGCACAGTGGCTAAGAGCTATGACTGTTGACTAAAAGGTTGGCAGCTTGAATCCACCAGCGGCTCCTTGGAAACCCTATGGGGCAGTTTTACTCTGTCTTATAGGGTCGCTATGAGTTGAAATCGACTTGACAGCAATGGGTTAATGGGTTTGGGGTTTATAATAGATGGGTTTATGGCATGTATATATATTACGAACTTGAAAATATTTGGTCTCATTGTTTCTATCCTGTATTTTTCATTTACCACATGTTGCAGAGGATGTTTAAGAGGCCTAGGGAGAGGGAAAATTAGTACAAGCATTTTAAAAATCTATAACCTACCAATTTGACATATGGTTTTTGTTAAGAAACTTCTTTCATGTATTACCCTACTTCTCTCAACTTCAAAATATGCCCTTATATTGACTCTACCTCCTAGTAACATAGATATGTTCCAAGATGTTCCATCTTAAAAAAAAAATCTTGGTTTCGTTTCACTTGATCATCAACCATACTCTTCTTCTTCATCACTACCTAGACTCTCTCATTTTCATTTATTCAAACACAACTATCTGGACAGAATAACACCTAAGGTGGTTTCTTCCTCCTTTTCACATTCCGTTCCAGTTTTACACTGCTTGAAATCTGCCCTCTGGTACTAGGCAGAAAAAAAAAGGGGAGGGGGGACAAAGTAAGAAAAAGAAGACTAGCTTCATCATATGGATCAGTAATCTGTTCATCTCTAGAAGTTTACTACAAAAATAAATGGACATTCTTGGTTTATTATATTAAATCAAAACAAATCTAAAACTATCAGGATAAAAAATAGCATTTATCTTATTTAATTTGATAATTTTAAAGTGAATTGCAGTTTAGCTTTCAGTTGTTATTAATACTCACGAGGGTCAGGAGGAAAATTGCCACTGTCAACACTTCCTCCAGGCCATGTGTTAGATATAGTTAAACAATCTGGAGGCAAATAGCGATCCTCACAGTGGCAGTTCCTTCTATTATTGCATCTCTGAAACCAGGAGAAATGTCACTTTATAAGTAGCTAGAATCACGTAACTTCAGCTAGCATTAAATGACTTACATATAAGTACGATAATTGGAATTTTGTGATAATTGGAATTTTGTGTGTATGTGTGTGTGATCCTGGAATAAGTGTGGCTGCTTTCCATTTTTATGTCATAATTACTGATACTTACTCCCTGAAAATTGCATTTTCTAGAGGAACATTCTATAGGCAAAAGATTGTCTTCCACACACATACTCTCCATACAAATCTAAAAAAGAGTTAAGCCAAAATAATTAGTACAATTCCTGGAATTTAGAGATTAATAAATGAGTTCCATTTTATAATGAGAAATAAGAAATTTATTAAAGAAATATAAATTTAGTGCTACCAGAGGATCAAATAACTGGACTATGCAATGAATTGACATGTTCGAACAGAACTGACATACTACTAAACCTCATGGAGCTTACAGGGTAGAATAAAAAATTAAAAATACATATAAATAAACACACAAACATATGTATGTACACACAAGGTGATTGCTATAATGAAGAAAATGGAGCGACTATTATGAAAATATAACACAGGAATCTGTGAATTCTGGCCCAGAAAATATGGGCTTAGAATCAGTTTTTCGTGCAGCTCTGCATAATATACAAATGTAATCTCTAGAAATAATGGAAAAAACAACTAAAGGAAAACTCTGATTATTGGAAATATAAGCAATATAAACTGGTTCAAGATCCTAGGACCACAGAAACAATATAGCAACAAGATGTCTTATGAACCCCTGCCCAATATAACAAGGCAACCCATATCTGATGTACTGTAATACCCATATCACGTGAGTATATTATATGTACGTAAATTTTAATACCCAGAGCAACCACTAAGAAAACTATACAAAGAGATATACCCAAATACGTTATGAATAAGTCAATATGGAATTAAAAAAAAAAAAAGTTACATAACCTGCAAGTAAACTGAAAAAAGAGATAGATGAACAAGAGACAGAGGAAACAAACAGAAAACAAATGATAAAATGACAGGTTTACGTTTTAACATATCAATGTTTACATTAGCTACAAATGGTCCTGATATACCATTTAAAAGGCAGAGGTTGGCAGAGTGATTAAAAAAAAAAAAAAAAGAAACACCCAACTGTATGGTGTTTGCAAGAAATTTACTTCAAATTAATGACAAAGGTAGGTTGAAAGTGAAAGTATGGAAAATAGGCACAACCCAAACACAAATTTAAAAAAGGCAAGAGTGGCTATATTAATATTTGATAATGAAGCCATCACTGAAAAAAATTACTAGAGACATAGAGTGGCATTACATAACAAACAAAGGGTCAATCCACCAAGAAGATGTATAAATTCTAAGCATGTACACGCCAAATACAAGAGTCTTAAATACATACAGCAAAAATTGAGAGTGTTGTAAGGAGAAATAGGTATATTTACAATTATAGTTGTGAACTTCAGCGTCCTCCTCTCTGTAAGTGATAAAATTACTAGAAAGAAAATCAACAAGAATATAGAAGCACTGAACAGCACAATCAACCAACAGGATCTAATTGGCATAGATAAACTATCCCACCCAAGAACAAAATAATATACTTTTTTTTCAAGTGCTCATGACACATTACCAAGATATGGCCATATTCTTGGCCATAACACAAACCTCACCAGACTTAAAGGAATTGAAATCATAAAGACTTTTCTACAACCCATAACTGAATCAAACTAGAAATTATTAACAGAAGGATAACAGGAAAATCTCTAAACTCTTGTAAATTAAACAACAGAATTCCAAAAAAAAAAAAAAAAAAAAGACTACATAGATGAAAGAAGGAATGGTTAAGGAAATAAAAAAGTTTATAGATATGTTTCAGCATATCAAAATTTGAGATCTGTGTGGGTAATGCTGGGTTGCAATGGGAATTTATAGCATTCTTTCTTGGCCCCATATAGCCTCTTTTTCCCCCAAGGATACTCTTTTTCCATTTGCACCTCTGCTCCCATAATTTAATTATTATTTTTAAGTACAAAAGTCAGTAGTTTTTAGTATATTAATTAAGTTGGGAACTGTTACTGCTAATTCCAGAACATTTTCACTCCCCCCTCAAAAGAAACCCTTTACCCATTAACGGTCACTGTCCATTACCTCCTCCCCCAGCTACTGGAAATCCACTAATCTACTTTCTGGAAAAAGAGGAGAATGTGTAGGTGCAGACTAACAGAGAGCTTCTATCTTTGGGAAAGACAGGATCACTGAGTAAGCAACACCCCAGAGACTTGGAAAAACAGAACCTGCCTAAGTCTGAGGCTAGATGGGGACAAGACAGAATTCTTCCCTTCCTCTGCCCCCAAATCTGGAAGGTACCCAGAACCAAGAAATAAGGAACAGTAGTCTACCACCTGGTGAGGGGCAAGTGCATAAAGAGAGACCTCTTGAAAGTGTAGGAGAAAAGGGAAGGCTAAAAGTTGAAGTGAGAACATAGACATTAGGAAAAAGACACGTGGAAAACCAGCCCCACCATAAATACAAGGCAATGTTTATAGAATTTGAAGATAGTAGGGCATTGAAGGTAACTATAACAACAACAGAATCAACTGGACTATATTAAGTCAACAACCCACACAGATGACCTAGCAGGCATAAACACTACCTCAGTCTACTATGCAACTTGTAATACCCACTTACCAAAGAAATATCATGAAACATATAAAAAGGTAAAAAAAAAAAAACTCAGACTCAGAGATGATTCCAACGTTTGAACTAGCAGAAGAGGAATTATATATATATGTGTATATATACATGCACACACACACACAAACATATATGGATCCCTGGTGGTGCAGTGGTTAAGCATTTGGCTACTAACCAAAAAGGTTGGCAGTTCAAATCCACCAGCAGCTCCATGAGAGAAAAATGTGGCATTTTGTTTCCTTGGTGATTTATAGCCTTGGAAACCCTATGGGGTTGCTATGAGTCAAAATCAAGTCCAAGGCAGTGGGTTTGATTTATATGTGTGTGTGTGTGTGTGTATACACATACATACATATATATGTATGTATGTATATATATGTATGTGTGTGTGTATGTATGTGTATATATATAAAATGGTTGCAGCAGTTCATTGACAAGGCACTACCAGAATTCAAGCAGGATTCAGAAGAGGAGGGATAACATTGCTGATGTCAGATGGATCTTGGCTGAAAGGAGAGATTTCTAGAAAGATGTTTACCTGTACTTTATTAACTATGGAAAGGATTTCGACAGTATGGATCATAATAAATTATGAACAAGGTTGTGAAGAATGGAAATTCCAGAACACTTCATTATGCTAATGAGAATCCTGTACATAGACCAAGAGACAGTCATTCAAACAGAACAAGGAGATGCTGCATGGTTTAAAATCAGGAAAGGTGTGCCTCAGGGTTGTACCCTTTCACCATATTTATTCAATCTGTATGCTGAGCAAATAATCAGAGAAGCTGGGCTATGTGAAGAAGAATGGGGCATCAAGATTGGAGGAAGTCTAATTAACAACCTGTGATATGTAAGTGACACAACCTTGCTTGCTGAAAGCAAAGAGGACTTGAAGCACTTATTGATGAAGATCAAAGGCTATAGCCTTCAGTATAGATTATACCTTAACGTAAACAAAACAAAAATCCTCACAATTGGACCAATAAGTAACATCATGGTAAACAGACATAATATTGAAGTTGTCAAGGATTTCATTTTACTTGGATCCACAATCAATTCCCATAGAAGCAGCAGTCAAAAAATCAAATGATGTATTGCACTGGGCAAATTTGTTGCAAGACATTTCTTTGAAGTGTTAAAAACCAGGATGCCACTTTAAGGACTAAGGTGCACATGACCCAAGCCATGGTATTTTCAATCGCTTCGTATATACACGAAATCTGCACAATGAATAAGTAAGACCAAAGAAGAATTGATGCCTTTGGATTATGGTGTTGGTGAAGAATATTGACTACACCATGGACTGCCAGAAGAACGAACAAGTCTGGCTTGGAAGAAGCACAGCCAGAATGTTCCTTAGAAGCAAGGATGGCAAGACTTCATCTCAAGTACTTTGAACATGTTATCAGGAGTGTCCAGACCCTGGAGAAGGGCATAATGCTTGGTAAAGTAGAGGGTCAGTGAAAAAGAGGAAGACTTTCCCGAGACAGATTGACACAGTGGCTGGAACAATGGTCTCAAATATAGCTATGATTGTGAGGATGATGCAGGACAGGGCAGTGTTTTGTTCTGTTGTATATAGGGTTGCTATGAGTTGGAACCAACTTAATGACATTCAACAACAACAATGTATATATATTTATATATAACATTAAAGGCACTAATTAAAAAGATGGAAAATATGATTAATAGATGGAGAATTTCAGCAAATAGAGACTATAAGAGTCAAATAAAAATATAAGAAATTAAAAAAATAGAAATGACATTCTCAAACCGATGAAGAATACCTTCAGCAGGCTTATCAATAGACCTGACATAGCTAATGAAAGAATCGGGGAACTCAAATATTGATCAGTAGAAATTACACAAATGAAATACAAAGAAAAACCCACACACAGAAAAAGAGAGAAGAGAATCCATGAGCTTGGAGACAATATCATACTAACACATGTACAATTGGCGGGAGGTAGAGGGAAGAGAGAGAGGAGTGGAGACACAGAGAGAGAGAGAGAGGTTAAGGAAGAGAAAGACAGAAGAAAAGAAGAGAAAAAATATTCGAAGAGACAATACCCAAAAATTTTCATCAAGTAATATAATACATAAAACCAGAGAAACAATAAACTCAGGAAAAAAATTATAATTTTTTTTAAAAAGGAAGCTAGGTACATCATCATATTAAAATTGCTGAACTCTATGATAGAAAAAACTTTGAAGGGTAAAGGGAAAATAATTATTATTACCCAGAAAGGAACAAAAATTAGGATTATGAAAACTCTTGTTAGAAATTGCACAAACCAAAACACAATTGACTGACATTTTTAAAGTGTCAGGAAAAACTGGTGGTCCAGAATTTTATATTGAGTGAAAATATATTTCCAAAACTGAAAAATAAATAAAATATTTTTCAGGCAAACAAATCCTGTGAGAATTCATTACCAATAGTCTTGTACTACAAAGAAACTTAAAGGAAAGTTCTTCAGGCAGAAAGAATACGAAATCAGATAATAACTTAGATCTAAACACAGAAATGAAGATCTCCAGAAATTTTTAAATGAAGGTAAATTTTAAGGGCATTTTTCCTTAATTTAATCACAAAATCAAAACCAAACCAGTAGCTGTAGAATCAATTTCAACTCGTAATGACCCTATAGGATAGAGTAGAACTGTCCCATAGAGTTTCCAAGAAGAGGCTGGTGGATTCAAACTGCCAAAGTTTTTTGTTAGCAGCCAAATGCTTAACCGCTGCAACACCAGGGTTTAATCACAATAAGAAATAAATTACTGTCTAAAGAAAAAATAATAACACTTTATGAGTTTATTGCAAATGCTAAATTAAAATGCACGACAGCAATAGCACAAAAGATAGGAGGAGGAATTAGGAGCAAAATGTTATAAGGTTCTTACACTACACATTAAATTGCATAATCTTGTTTGAAGGATGTGATTAGTTAAAAGTGTATGCGGTAAAACCTAGGGACATCCTTAAATTTTCTTCTCTTTTTTTAAAAAGATAAGCCAATAAAATTTAAATAAAAAAAAATAGTAAAGATAAAATCACAAAAATTATTCAATCTAAGAAGAGGCCAAAAATCAGAAAAAAAAAAAAAAACAATTTGCAAGATGGATCTTTCAATCCATCCATATCGGTAATTATATTTATAAACAAAAATCTCTAATTTGAAGAATAAATTTAAGATTTTGAAGCGCTCAACCCGCTGCAGTTAGCTCGATCTCCACCACGTGCAAATATATGGGAAGAAGCTGATAAATCTGAAGATAGTATTTTGTAGCCACCACTTGTACCAGCCTGTACCTTCTTAATCCCTCTATCTCTGTAGATAGGCTGGCTTCACCATGGACAACTGGAACACAAACTTTTCCAACGTCACCACAGGCTGATTTTTTTTTTAGCTGGCTTCTGAAATAGATGTCCTTTTAATAGAGCAACATCTTGGTCATGCTCAGAATATTGTGGCAGAGCATTGGTACCTAATTAATTTCTGTTGTTCATCAACTGTAGGGATAGAACTGGCATGCTGCCTTTTTATTACTTAGCCCTTTCTGGTCTTTCTGACTTATGGCAGACATAATGGCTGGACATCCAGCAGTATTGTAAGGTTGAGAGGATACCTGTCCAGGATCTAAAGCTAAAAGCTCAAGAGAGTTAGGGTTACTGATTACATAGTGGAACAACAACAACTATACCGGACTGCTAGTGTCTAGAATTATTTTGATTGATGTGTGTGAAAAGGGAGGGCCTTAAACTATTTAAGCCAGTTGGTGATTTTTGTTAACTGCAGACAAGTTTCAGTTCTTAATTCTCAAGATACGATTATGTTGTTTAGAAATGATAATGGAATTTGAAATTATAGCCTTAACTCTCAATTATATGAAATATTTGGCAAAATGAAAACTATGGGAACACTGAAGTGTTAAAAGTGACTGCATTTATGTGGAAAGATTTTGGGAAAACATAGATAGATACATAGATGATAAGTGGATGGATAGATAGGTAGGTCGGTAGATAAGTAGATACAGGAATATATACATTCATAGACAGAAAAATGGTGGTACACAGCCATGTTTTTTTACATAAAATGGTACACTAACAAAATAACAAAACTGCATGTTTAGTGTGAATCAATCTATATAAAGTTTTCATAAAGTTATGAAAATATGTTTATATTAAAATTTTTTTTTTTATTCATATATATTCCTATAGTTACCTTCAAGAATGTTTGTAAAAATATTACCAGTGTTTATGTCTCCACTATGTGATTTGTAGAGACTTTGGGTTTCTTTCGTGCACTTTTGCCATCATTTACATTGCTTTAATGAACATATATTCTTTGTAATACCTATCCAAAAAGTCATTGCATCAAACACTTCATGACCTATGGAATTCCTTCTATGAAATATGATGTTATTAAAAAAGATGTTATTAGGCAGGTACAAAGTACATGTGAAGCATGATTTTTAATTCAGAAGGTACACACAAACTTGACCAGAAAAAAATACTACGTATTTGTGGAAATATTAACCATGTCAGTTCCTGTGTGTGAGTACAGATGATTATTGTTTTCTTATTTATATTTTCACTATTTTGTGATTTGTCTGTATTGAACACATACTTTTATACTAAGAAATAATTTTAAATTATTATCATTAAAAACAGAGAAATAGAGTTTAATGGCATTTTAAATTGAGGAAAATAAAGCTGTCTACCTTATTATCACCACAAATGGTTCCACTTGGTACCCACATATGGCTGTAATTTTTATGCCTGGATGGATAATACAGGCTAATGCATATGTCTCCTTCTACACCAGCATAAAGGACAGCAGCATCTTCTTTTGAAAATGGAAATTTATTTGTATATATACACATTAATTTTCCACAACGTAGATTACTACAAATATACCAGCAGAAGAAAATCATTATTTTTTTATCATGGAAAAATAATAAACATTATTTCTAAAGAAAGAAACATCAAGAGCAATCATTGTGAACAAAACAATATATTCACTGAATTGCCAAGCACTTCATCTGAGGGCACTGTCATAAATACCAACTATAACTAAACAGGGAAACCCTGGTGGCATAGTGGTTAAGAGCTATGGCTGCTAACCAAAAGGTTGGCAGTTTGAATCCACCAGACGCTCCTTGGAAACCTTATGGGGCAGTTCTACTCTGTCCTGTATAGGGTCACTATGAGTCAGAATTAACTGGATGACCACTGGTTTGGGTAACTAAACATTTTAATAATTATGTGTTACTACCTGATTTCATGCTTTTCGAATTTCCCAGAATGTCCCCTTCTTTCCTTATATGCCTTTTCTTGTGGATAAATCTCATTCATTATTTAAGACACAGCTTAAACTTATACCTTGAGAGGAACCTGCTCCACTCTTAGATTATGTTTAGCCACTTGCATTGTGTTCACACAAAACCCTGACTTCTGATTTTCTAACATTCGTAACATCTGTAATTACTTAGGTACTGTAATTTCCCCTCAAAAACTAAGACTGAAGAGGATAGAAGATATATGTGAAGCCAATGATTTATATCCAGCAACTGGTAGAGCATCTACCGTGTCACAGTCACTTAGTAATTTTTTACTTTATGGAGTTGGTGAAAAATATTGAATATGCCGTGGACTGCCAGAAGAACGAAAAAAACCTGTCTTGGATGAAGTACAGCCAGAATGCTCCTTAGAAGCAAGGATGTCAAGGCTTTGTCTCACATACTTTGGACATGTTCTCAGGAGGGACCAGTCCCTGGAGAAGGACATTATGCTTGGTAAAGAGGAGGGTCAGTGAAAAAGAGAAAGACCCTCAATGGGATGGATTAACACAGTGGCTGCAACAATGGGCTCAAACATAGCGACAGCTATGAGGATGGTGTAGGACCTAGCAGTGTTTTATTCTGTCGTATATAGGGTCACTATGAGTTGGAACTGACTCAAATGCAGCTAACAACAATTTTTAACTGAAAAAATATAATGCGTATTTATTAATGTAAAGAGTTCAGATAAAGTTAGTTAGAATGCATTATCCCACTTCTCTGAGGACCCTGCTGTCTAGAGACTGTCCCAACCCTCTCTGGGAACCAATGACAGCTCAGCTTGGCAGTGTATTGGTATTCATAATTACACTCAACAATACCTGTTGCCGTCAAGTTGACTCTGACTCATAGTGACTTTGTAGGACAGAGTAGAACTGTACCATAGGGTTTCCAAGGAGTGGCTGGTGGATTCGAACTGGCAAACTTTTGGTTAGAAGCCAAGCTCTTAACTGCTGTGCCACAAGGGCTCAACAATAGTATATATATAAACTTTTCTGTCCCACCTATATGTGTAAGAGAAAGAAAACCAACCAGATGCAATGTTAAAAAAATTTTTTTAATTTATTTTGTTGCTGTTGAGAATATATACAGCAAAACATACACTAATTCAATGGTTTCTACATATAAAATTCATTGACATTGATTACCTACTATGAGTTGTACAACTATTCTCATTCTCTTTTTCTAAATTGTTCCTCCCCCATTAACATAAACTCGCTGCCACCTAAAGTTCCTGTATAAACTTTCAAAGTTGCCCTCTTCTATTTGATCCCAAATAGATAGTTCTTAAAAGAGCATAGTGCTCAAGGCAGACTTTCTTTTCTTTTTTTTTACTAATTAAGCTAAACTATTGTTTGATTTTAAGAAGACCTCAGGGGTATTTTTGGTATAAGATTTAGAGATTATCTCAGGGCAATAGTTTCAGGGGTTCATCCTGCCTCCATGGCTCCAAAAAGTCTGGAGTTCTTGAGAATTTTAAATTCTCTCTTAAATTTTCCTCCTTTTGATCAGGATTCTTCTATAGAATCTTTGGAATTTTTGAAGACATAATGGCTGATAATTTTCCAAATATTATAAAACACATTCAGGAACAAAATCAAGAAGCACTGTTGTGATAAATATAAGCACAATAAGACATATCATAGTGAAAGCACATACATACACACACACAAATCCCTAAAAAAAATTTTTTTAAATTTACTACCTACATATGAAGCAGCAACAATATAACTGACAGCTGACTTTTCAGCAGAAAAAAGGGATATTTTCAAAATAGTCACACACTGTATCTACCATCCTACCAATCTAAAACAAAAATTTATCTCACAAAAACTTTTGTGCTAGATTTTCAGACAAAAAATAAGAGTATTTAGCACCAGCAACTTGGAACAACAACAACAAAGCAATAAAGATAATTCTTCAGAGAGAAGGAAAATTATCCTAGGCAGAAGCTCAGAGATGTAGGAGAAATGACAAAAAATATAAAAAGAAATTCATAGGCATCTAAGTGGATTTTGGTGGTACAGAAAAAAAATAATAATAATGTCTTATGGTATTTAAAATACAGGAAGAGTTAAATTACTTCATAGTAATAACAAAAAAAAAATACAGTGGTCAAAGTATGGTTAATGATGTTAAAGTGTTTTAAGGTCTTTACTTGCCCGATAAGTATTAAATGTAATCATTTATGTTAGATTTAATAAGTCTTGTAGGCACACAGGAAACCTGGTGGCTTAGTGGTTAAGAGCTACAGCTGCTAACCAAGAGATCAGCAGTTCAAATCCACCAGGTGCTCCTTGGAAACTGTATGGGGCAGTTCTGTTCTGTCCTATAGGGTTGCTATGAGTCGGAAACAACTCGACAGCAATGGGTATTTTGGTTTTGGTATGCACACAGTAATTTCTTAAGCTCTCAGTAAAAGAATAGTAAAAATGTATAAGTAACAAAATAACACAGGAGAAAATATAAATATTTAAAATACTTAATCCAGAAGAAGGCAAAAAGGAAGATGGAAGAACAAGCAACAGGTAAAAAAAATAGAAAACTATAAGATGGTATGCAAACTCAGATGTCAGAAATTCTATTAAATGGAAGCTGAATAAATGAATCAATGAAATAATAAACCAACTGGACACATGAGTGGGGCATGAGGGGAATCAACGTGACAGCAAACTGATTTAGTTTTTCTGGTTTGAACTAAAAATGAAGACCATTTGAACAGCACATTTGACACCAACTTTCCTAGTATATAAAATGCTGTATTCAACAATGGAAGAAAATACATTGTTTTTACGTGCACAAGAAACATTTACCAAAACAGAGACTATGTTAGGATGAAAAGCCTAAACAAACTTCAAATGATTAAAATCACATAGAGTAGGTTCTTTAATTACAATGGAATTAAGCTAGAAATATTAAAATGTTAAGCAATAGATAATCATTTAGAAAATAAGACATACATTTTTAATAACCTAAAGTTCACAGGACACCCCGGTGGCGTAGTGGCTAAGTGCTATGGCTGCTAACCAAATGGTAGGCAGTTCAAGTCCACCAGGCGCTCCTAGGAAATCCTATAGGGTCGATAGCACTATTTTTTTTTTTTAAGTTCAAAGAGAAATGTCACAATACAAATTAGAAAATCTTATCAGAATCGTCACTTATAGAATGTGCCAAAATAAACAGTAAATGAAAAGTGCTGTACCATTTTATAATCACACCAGTAGTGCATGAGAAATGATGATAGTCGTGAAGAGTGTGCTTCTTAGTTCAAGTAGATACATGAGACTAAATGGGCAGCTCCTGTCCAGAGGCAAGATGAGAAGAAAAAGGGACAGGAGCTGATTGAATGGATGTGGGAAATCTGGGGTGGAAAGGTGGAGTGTGTTGTCACATTATAGGAAGAGCAACTAGGGTGACATGACAATGTGTGTATAAATTTTTGTATGAGAAACTAACTTGAGCTGTAAACGTTCACTTAAAGCATAATTAAAAAAAAAAAAAGACACAACCTAAAAAAAAAAAGGCCCTTATAAAAACAAAAACAAAACTCTCAACCACTTTGAGATTCCAGCCATTATTCAACAACTAGAACTAGATCAAATAACCCACAGATAACAACTACACCACTTGACAAAATATATGAAATGGCTCTTTTCAGATATTGGGCATTAGGCAGCAGAAGACTGTGACCACTGAGAGAAAGAAGAAAAGTGGGCCCTCTAATTGTCCCAGCTTTTTGCCTGGAGGCCCTTTCCATATTGCGGCAAGATCTCATTGAGGGGAATTCAAGGAGGCTGAGGTGCTGGAATCTGAAGCAAGGCTACCAGAGAGGAAACAGCTCCACAAAACTGCATGGATCCTCTTTGAATCTTTGCATCACTACCAAGCTACACAGGCTATGGTTGAATTTTCCCAAGACCAGGCAAAGAGTGACATAGAATGCTAATTCATAAACAGTCATGTTTGTTGTATTTGCTTATTCTTCCCGTTTTCAAATATGATATGTTTTTATAACCTAGACTACAAATGTGGGCATGCCCTAAACTTTTGTATGCTTCATTTGTCTTATGATTTTTAGCAAAATCTTATAATAATGCTACTTAGTAATATTTCAAGTGTTTAATAAAATATTCAAATTTGTTCATTTAAAAAATCCCACTTAAAGAAGTCAAGGAAAACACTGCGAATTACATATTTTGGTTATTGTTAAATAAGTAACATGCGGTAAGAAGCGGTTTTCTCAAGGTCACATGCTATCATGAGGTATATCAGAAACTACAAATATTTTTTTTTTTGATACTTTTTCAAAGTGATCTTATCCAAGCCTACAGAAAAGCTCCAGGAGATATTCAATATTTCATGTAGGATACAAATATTTCATATAATTAAAATTTTTTTCTTCAAATACATCATTTCTATTTATTACTTCAGTTAAAGGTAGCTGAAGCTCCAAAATCAAAGATAGTCAAGGTTCAAATGGAATATTTTATAATCAAACTTTCTTAGCATAATGCTAATATTAATCATCAAAGAATTGTTGGTTAACTGCCATATGTTTAGCTCCGTGTAAGATATGCATATGTGTACATGTATGCATATATGATCATCATGTATTTGTGATATTTTGACAAAATCAGTATACTTAAAATCCCACCAATGGATAAATGTGAGTGCATTATTATATTATATATTATATCATGAATACTTTTTATACTTTAGAACTGAATATTTAAGTCATATCAACTGAAAAGAGTGGTCTCAGTAACATTCTAGCTGTAGGATTTTAATAATAAAATAACTATTGCTAAATCTTATACAGTACAACCGAAGGGTAAGTCCTTCTTGTCAGTGGTTTTTGTAAGTGACTAATGACAGTCCTGGCAACACCAACGAGATGTTGGTTACTATCATCCCATTTTACAGACGAAAAAAAACCAATGACTTTGGTCAACGTAGCAAATGCAGTCGGTCAAGAAATTTTAATATGAACCCAATTTGGTCAAAGACTACTCATTCTAAACTCCATACTACATCAGTATGGGAAAATTACTAAGGGTCGTTGATTTCACCACTACAAGTATAATCATTTGTTAAGCTAAAAATGGTGGCGTGCAAAAAAGATCAGTTCTACAAACCAATATGTACTTAGAGTGCATATATGTGAGATGGAATTGACTCAAAAGCAACAGGTTTTATACGTATATCCAGAAGTTTGTAGAAATAATTATAAATAATATAAATTGTTTTCAAGGTATTTGTAATTTGACTAGTTATGAACTTAATTCAAAGACAGACAGTATTTTTAAATTTAGGACAGTAAGTACAAATCATCTATTCTTAAAACTGTATATAAGTTTTATTACATACTTAAAAGTACATGGTATAAATCCTCCAGGACTTAAGCCACAGTTCCCAAATTGATCACTCCTAGAATTAATTTCTTCAAAACAGGCTTGAGAACCGTATAGAGTACCTGGAAAAAGTAAAGAGATTTAGTCATATTGACCATAAACCAAATCTCAAATACTCAATTAAAAAAATTTTTTTTAATTGGAATGATTTTAAAATACGTTATTCAAAATATGTTTCAATTCTTAAAATCATTGAAAAAAAGAAAAATCACACAGATTCCATTTTTTAAATAAAATATTTGAAGACTTAAAGTGTTCTTTTCTCATATCTGTCTTCATTACCTAGAAGGCACTTCTTAAAATTCAGCACCATTTTACTTTCCATTGTTTCATTTTTTTCTACATTGTATTATATTTAAATTATGAAATCAAAACATAAGTATAAGTCTACAACTTACTTTTGCATCAATAAGCCAAAAAAAAAAAAAAACCCATTGCCATTGAGTTGATTTCTACTCATAGTGGCCCTACAGGACAGAGTAGAACTGGCTCATAGTGTTTCCAAGGAACTGCTGGTGGATTTGAACTCCCAAGCTTTGGTTAGCAGCCAAGCTCTTGATGGCTGTGCAACCAGGGCTCCTCTGCATCAGTATGTCTCTCTCTATATATCGATATACCAATCTAATTCTTTTCCTTAAGCACAATTTGCTCAGAACAAAAAACTTGGAGGCACTTTTGACTCTCACATCCCATAATTAGTCCATCTGAAAAAAATCTTTTTTTTAAATTACTTTTGTTGAAAATCTTCTGTATTTCCCAACTCATTAAACTGAAAACCTGTCTACTTCTCAGAAACTGGATCCGCCTTAGTTTAAAGCTAAGACACTATTCACAATAGCCAAAAGGTAAAAACAGCCTAAGGGTCCATCAACAGATGAATGGGTAAACAAAATGTGGTACATAAATGTAATGGAATATTACTTGGTCATAAAGAGAAATAAAGCCCTAATACATGCCACAACATGGATGAACCTGGAAAATATTATGCTGGGTGAAATAAGTAAGTCACAAAAAGATAAATACTGTATGATCTCATTTATATGAAATATCTAGAATAGGCAAGTGTAGCAAGATCTAAGTTTATTAGTGGTTACCAGAGGTGGGCTGGCGGGAGGGCGGGGGGGAGTTGTTGCTTTGAGGAGACAGCTTCTATTCAGGATAGAAAAGATAGTAAATGGATAATGGTGACGGTTAACTGGCATGATGAATATAATTAATGTCACTGAATTGTACATGTAAAGAATGTTGGAATGGCCAATGTTTTATCGCATATATATTTACCACAGTTACAGGGTCGCTATGAGTCGGAATTGACTCGACAGCACTGGTTTTTTTTTTTTTTTTTTTACCACAATTAAAAAAGTCTGTGAATCCAGGTATGTGCTTTTTTATACTCCTATGCTGCTTTTTTTTTTTTTTTTTTTAATTCTGCAGCTGTGTGCTTATCAATAAGCAAGAATTTCTCAGTTCCTATTATGAGCTTATGAGGTTTTACATTTCAGTTCTGTCATGGCAGGCAATAACAAATAACATATTTGTTATTATTTTTAAGTAGAGTTTTAATTTCCGAGATCCTTAATGAGGTTTTTTTTTTTTTTTGTAAAATGCCTCATCAAGAGTTAAAATCATTTGCTCCAATATAAGGACTAAATATACTTTCTCATCTTATTATAGATATTAATTAACCATATTGACTTATCGCCAGTCCCCAATCTAATGGCTGTATTAAATTTCTTTCCTCAGATACATTTTTTTCTGTTCTCTGAGCTGTGTTGGCTTTTCTCAGATGTTTAGTGATTCTTAGTTGCACGCTCATCTTTGTAGTTGATAGCCATTTTGTTTTTTATTCTTATTTTTATGGTGCTTTAAGTGGAAGTTTACAAATCAAGTCAGTCTCTCAGACAAAAATTTATATACACCTTGCTATTTACTCCTAGTTGCTTTCCCCCTAATGGGACAGCACACTCCTTCTCTCCACCCTGTATTTCCGTGTCCATTCAGCCAGCTCCTGTCCCCCTCTGCCTTCTCATCTCACTTCCAGACGGGAGCTGCCCACATAGTCTCATGTGTCTACTTGAGCCAAGAAGCTCACTCTTCACCAGCATCATTTTCTGTCTTATGGTCCAGCCCAATTCCTGTCCAAAGAGTTGAGATAGCCATTTAGCAACTCCTCCTACTTCTATTTATGCAGAAAAAAAGAGCCGGACTTGTTACCAGTCCAGTGGGGAAGGATTGGCCCATTTGATTGCCTCTGCTATGAAAATCCCAAATAATCCCTTGCTGCTATTCCCATCCTTTTCTATCCGAACTCTTTAAACACATCCTGTGTCACAGTTTTATTTTTCATCTCATTCCTAAATGCTTAATACTAATCAAAGATTTCATAATTGCTGGTAGGATACTTCTGCAGCCGGTATCAGTTTACACCTGCCTCTGAAAGTCTGCTAATCTCTGAATTCCATGTTTTCTAATAAACCCTGTATAAGAATAGCAGTCAGCTTTTGGAAGGCCTCCTTTACTTAAAAAGCAATAAATTCAGTTTTCTGGTTTTGTTTCATAAAATGATTTCAGGAACTATTCCACTGAGATTGCTTGCATTTTCAAGTGTGACTATGTTACTTCGTGTATGTGTGTGATTTTAATTATATCTGTATTTGCATTTGTGCATATTTTAATGTTTACAATTATACTCATTTGTCCTATATAAAACAATGCTATTATAGATAAGAGTAAGGATAAGATACTTGAATCTATTCAGGTCTGGGTTCTCGAATCCACAAATTCAAATGATCATAATTTGGAATTTTATCTTTTTTACATTTTGTAGAAATAAGTCAACATTTTATTTCCGGGTGAGTTCTAAGAGAATTTTTTAAAAATTTCTCCTGAGGGTATATATCATCTGTTTCTATAATCCTTTAAATATTTATATTGAATTTGTCATGTTATTATCAACCTGGAAATTTCTTTTCAGCTTTCAAAAAATAAAAGCAATGGAAATCCAATTATAATAAATACCTTTACCGTAGATTTCTTCACATAGCCTGGTCCCATCCCTACATTTTCCTTCCATACAGACCCATTGGTTCATGTTGCATCTATAGCCATCATGAAGATAGAAGTTCTCTGGACAAAAATTAGAGGAACCATTGCAATACTCAGTGAGATCACATTCATCCTCTGATAACCTACATATTTCTCCTTTTTCTCTTAACTGAGGGAATGAAGAAAATAATATTGAATAAACCAGGATGAAGTCATAAGCATGACAAAGACTATGATTGTTTAAATTATGTGGTTAGTATAGAAATGACAGAGTTCTTACTTTACACTGAGTGCAGCATGATCCATGAGCACAAACTGCATTTCCTTTGAATCTACATGTTTTATATTCACAGCATGGATCTCTTCTACACTCCTGAAATGCAAATCAAATACTCCAAAGTAAGCAATGCATTTTGCTTCTTTCAAATAAATTTGTTAATGATGATAAAAAAAAAAAAAAAAAACTATGGAATACATGCTCAACACCCATGTTAACCAAGCATGGTTCCATTTGTTTATGTATTTATTCAGCAAATATTTATTAAATTCCTCAAGTGGGTTGGAGCACATTAGAGGGGCAAGATTTTCTGAAACATGCCCATCCATTATACCACCATGGCCTAGGCACGCAAATGGACCTCTGATTCTTACTGATACAGGCAGAATCAAATCAAGATACAATAAAGGAGAAGATATACTTTAATATGTTTCTGATATTAAGTAGCTATTATTTGAATCCTCCCAGAGGTGCCTCAAAAGTAACTCCAACCTAGGTCATTTATTTCATTATTAAAATACCATAAACATTAGTCCTGGTATAGGTTACTTCAGTGGTTCTCAACTGGCAGCCATTTTGACCCCAGGAGATATTTAGCAATCTCTGGAGATACATTTGGTGGTTATAAACTAGAGGGCTACTGGTACCAGATGTGCTACTGCCATTTAGTGAGTAGAGACCAGGAATATAGCTAAACGTCCTATAATGCACAGGACAGCCCTCCCCATATCCTCTCAACAAATAATTGTTGTTGTGTGCCATCAAATCTATTCTAACTCACAGCCACCCTATAGGACAGAATAGAACTGCCCCATAGGGTTTCCAAGGCTGTAATCTTTATGGAAGCCGACTGCCACATCTTTCTCCTGCAGAGTGTCTGGTGAGTTGGAACAGCTGACCTTTCAGTTAGCAGCCGACTACATAACCACTGTCCCACCAGGGCTCCTTCAACAAATAATTATCTGGCCTAAAATGTCAATCTTGCCAAGCTGGAGAACTTCTACCTTGCATCGTGACACTGATGCTTGCGAATACTGAATTTCCATAATTCTCCTGCACAGTTCTGCCTCTCAAAATGTCACTGCTCTGAAAGTGGGATTCCAGAGGAAAAAGTTATAAGGCAGGGATTTAAAGCTCAATTATTGCATATTTAGTGGAGCATATTAAGTAGATGCATGACTGCCATTTCTCAGTGGAAGATCTCAGTGTTTGCATACGGTCACTTGTAAGACAGATGTAAGCAGATGCAATGGCATGGTGCTGGAAACATCAGTGGGCTCTCTTACATATTTAGACAGCAGAAACTTTTCATCCATGTTGAGAGTATTCAGGAGGGACTAAGCCATTTAGAGAAGAACTACTGACTCCATTTTCCAACTTACCAATAGTTCCAGGTCCATGCCACTCACTATGAGTTTCACAAACCTCTCTCTTTCATTATATTCTCTCCATCTCTATGCTCCCCACCTCCTTCCAATCCAAAACTTTATGTACTTTCATTCAGATTGAAAAAACTGACTTTACCTGAGTATGTATTATTCTAAATATTTTCGACTCAAATGGGGCCCTGGATTAGAATAGTCAAAAGCCGTAAAATTTCCTGTTACCTTTGCGAACAAACCCAATGTGTATCTTTCTTCATGGGACAAAGATATAGATTAAAATGAAACACTGGGGCAGGGGAACGGAAAACACCAGAAGTGGAGAAGAGACCTGTTAATGCAGAGATAGGGGCAACTGATCTCAGAATGTAGGCTGACTAATGACCAATGGGGATAATCTACAAATTACTGAAATACCTCAACTTGTGAATCAATTTATTTATTTGTTATTATGGCTACACGATTCTCAACACTAAATCTTTTAGAGAAGAGTGCGCTTGATAAGTTCAAGAAAATTGAAGTGTAGCACTATAGAAGTAATTTTAGTTGCACGATGAAATTCTATTGTAAAACTATCTTCTTATTCAATACCAACCTCTACACGTCCACAGTCACATTGCTCTCCATCTTCAACATGTTTATTACCACAAAGGGAAGTCTTGTAAGATGGATCCAGGTGTGGCTGGTTTTGAAGACACCGAGAATTTGGCTTTGAAATAAAACGTATGAAGTCTTCCATGCTGCAGTTACTGAAGATCCTCACACCGCTGGAATGACTAAAATTACATTTTACTTCAAAGTTTCCTATTCCTACCAATATAATGATCAGATCCATCATGGACCAGCCCAGAGTTTTTCCTCCTCTGTCAACTTGTAAGGAACAACCACAAGGTTGTTGTTCTGAACTGACAGAAATGTTGATGGCACAAATGAAGGTAACATAGAGGTACAAGCCAGCTTTCCATATAAATTACTTGTAACCTCTGGATTTTCTATAACTGAATCCTACACGGGCCATATCCATTGTAGCAGGAATCGCCCCTGTGTCCATTCAACTTTCTGACTCATGTGATCTGATAATATCCAAAACATAAATTCAAATTTAGTTGAAAGCTCAGTATCTACATGGCTAAGTAGTACATCAAGAAGAGACCCAGAAGTCTAGGACTCTGCACTGAAAATCTGTTGGAGCTTGTCAGAGATTCCATAAAAAAAGTCCATAACTACTACAGATAACTCTAGTTTCCTTGAAATGGAAGGATCATAAAAGTCTGAGTGGTAGAAAATCTTGGACAACTGCCTGAGCCTGCGGCAGATGGTTCTCTTGTTCTAGGCCCCACAGAAAATTAATAGGCTTCTGAGTCACCCAGTGAATGGGTGGGGATAGTATTCTCCGTGCACTATACTTTTCATCCCAGATTGGTGGTAAAGGATTCAAATGTAATAACTTGTTCTTTGCCATCAAGGAGATGTCATAACATGACCGTAACCACTGGACACCTAAACAATTTACTATTTTGGCAAGCTTCTGTATCTTTGCAGGGTTTATTTCTCATCCTCTGAAATCAAGAATACTTTGCTCTTTCAATTCAAAAGATCTGATTAGCATAATGTCATTGATAAAGTGAACCTTTCTGATATTCTATGAAATGTCAAAACAACTAAGGTGACTGTAGAATAATGTATGACATAGAATACAGGGGTTAATATAGGCCTAGAGCAGGAGAATGAATGTAAACTGAAGATCTATCCACATAATTTGCAAATTGTTTTTGCTCTGCATAAACACAATTTCCTTAGGCAAAAGATTCACAGTGAAAAGAATTTACGCATCCAACTAGAAAGGTCAAAACAAATGTCAAAACAACAGCTTTGTGATCTATTCCACTAGCAATACCACATCCACTATAGCAGCTACAATTGGTACTATCACTTCCTTAAATTTCTGACAGCCTATCTAAAATGTCATAAAAAATCTGTTTTTTCCAGAGTCATACAGGAGAATTGAATGGGGATATTATGGGGACCATCTTCTCTACTTTCTTGAAGACATTGAGAATGGTTTTAACCTCTACTATTCTACCCGGTATGTGTCATTGTTCTAATTAACTAATCCATCTGGGATTGAGGTTAGTTTCATGAGCTTTCATGTGGCCCTTCCTACTATAATTATTCTAACTTTACAAGTCGTAGAATTTATGTGAGATCTGTATATCTACCCCAAATATGAGTTCTGAGACCAGGGAAAGTACCACAGGCTGAGGTCATGAGCTAAACTGATCCAATGTGAGATGTCTTGGGAGTGCACTCCACTGATACTCTGGCTTCCTCACTCTACCTGGGTGCTCCCCAGGTCTCAGTGTCAATTCAGACCTTGTATCTAATAATCTCCATTCTCCAGTGTACAATTATTTTGGTAAATGGGCACAAGTCCCTCTGGTGAAAGACTGAGAAGGAATTTATTGTATTTTTTAAAGATAATCCTTCAAAAAGTGGACTCTAAGTCTGAGAACTGGTTTAAACCCTGAAACATATTGAGGCATCACAATTATCCAATGTGGCAGCTTACAAGAGCATTCTGCTCACCAGTTCTCTCTCTCTTTTTTTTTTTTTCTGGTTTTACATGAAAATCAATACCCTAGTTTGCCGCCCAATGATCTTACCACTAGGAGCCTATTAAATGTCATCAAAAATCTTTAGAGGTCAAAGCACTGTGATTGCCACTTTGGTCTTGCTACCTGTGGTAGAAATTACATCAACCTTGTCTCTGATGGTTAAGGACTGGTATTCCAGTTGCCTATCACTCCAAATGACATTAAGTAGCTCGGTTTCATGATAGGATATCTTACTGACAATGGCCTATGGAGGACAGGCATCTCTGCATTTATCAATGAATTCCAGTCTCCCTGTCACTAGTGTGTTCCTAACTATTTCAGTAAAGGAAGCATCTTCTAGGCCTTCTTGGAGAGCAGGTCAGGTTATGGATTCTCTGGTCTCAGACAATAAATCCTTTTCTTGAGTTTTCTGTTCCCTTTTCTCAATATTCTTTCCATATAATTCTGGCTTCTCTACTTCATTTGCTATGGGTCATGATTGTGTCTAGACTTCTCGGAGCCATTGCTCACTCACTAAAGAAAAACTAGGAGCCACTGCAGCAGCATCTTAATACTGACTCCAAGTGTCCTTGCCATGATGTTTCATCCTAAGTCATGTGATAATATTCCAAAGTCAATAAAATATTCTTTAACCAGTCTTATGTTCTGATCCTTAGTTCCAACACTCTGAAAATTCTTTGTCACACCCAAAAACCCAGTGCCGTCGAGTCGATTCTGACTCATAGTGACCCTCTTTGTCACAAGGGGTCCTTATTCCTGTTAATACCTATTATTAACCAGGCCCTGCAGCTCTCTGTGGAGTCATCTATTTCTTCCCCAAGCATTGACTGTATTTCCCCATGCAGGCTTTACTGAGATCTAATTCTAGTAATTAATTTGGAGGCAATGAAAGGATGTGGAGAGGTAATTAAAAAGAAAAGCATTATTTTAAGAAACACTAGACTCAGGTAGGGCCTTTGCAAAGTCCGCAGCCAAGGCTGTTCTTGTTGCCATTGGACCAGTTAGTGATCCCTTTCCACACTCCCATTCTGAAAGTTGGCTTTCTAGGATCATGTCTGATACCAACTTCTGTAATGTGAGTACCCTAAAAACAGACTCTGAAACAAGGACTTGAGAGCAGGCAACTTTTAAGAGTGATTGTGGAAGCAGGAACAGTGAGATGGGAAAAGAAGAAATCACAGATAACACTGCATTATCTAGTGAAACACAGAAAATATCTCCCGGAGTTTACCATATGAAAAAAATGATAGAGCAGAGCATTTATACAGTACCTTCCATCCCTGACTGGATAACAATTTCCTTAAACACCTGAGTAAAAGTATCCTCCAACTATAAAATCTCATGAAACCAAAAACCAAACCTGTTACCATCAATTCAACTCTGACTCATAGTGACCCTATAGGACTGAGTAAAACTGCTCCACAGGATTTCCAAGGAATGGCTGGTGGATTCGAACTGAACTGCCAACCTTTTGGTTAGCAGCCAAATGTTTAACCACTGTGCCACTAGGGCCAGTGGCAATATAACAAATAGGTTTGGTTATTTCTTAGGGGCATGATAAAGACACCAAAAGTGGCCAACTCATTATGCTGTGTGAAATAAGTCAGTCACAAAAGGACGAATATTTTATGAGACCACTATGATAAAAGCTCATGAAAAAGTTTACACGCAAAAAGAAACAACCTTTGATGGTTATGAGGGAGGGGAGGGGTAGGGTTGGAAAAACACTAACTAGACAATAGATAAGTGGTAACTTTGGTGAAGGATAAGACTGTACACAATACTGGGGAAGCCAGCACAACTTGTACAAGGCAAGGTCATGTAAGCTCCGTGGACACATCCAAACAACAACAACAAAACTCACCTGCTGTGGTAGTGATATATAGGAGCCCTGGTGGTACAGTGGTTAAAGTGCTCAGCTGCTAACTGAAAGGTTGGCCATTTCAACCCACCAGCTGCTCCCTAGGAGAAAGTTGTAGCCATTTGCTTCTGTAAAGATTATAGCCTTGGAAATTCTATGCGGCAGTTCTACTCTCTCCTATAGGGTCGCTATGAGTCAGAAACGACTTGATGGCAGTGGGTTTTGGTAGAGATAGACAAAAGCCTGAATGAGAGCTTATCTGAAATGTATAGATGCCAAGTTTTAAGGCTGAGCCAGCGAAGGATGAAGAAGGTTAATGCAAACAAGGCAGACACTAATTATTCTTGTGTAGTTGTCACAGCATATACTTTTCCCATCAAATCCTTCATTAAGGGTATATTTTCCAAACAAATATACTGGTGAAATTTAGGTCACACATGAAAATGTAAAAGTGATATTTGATAACAAAAGATATTGAGATAGATATGTAGCGTGAGTATTGGAATGTATATTCTGATTTGGGGATCACTGATCATGGCTATTTCTTGGTCATTAGTGTTTCTTCGTACAGCTTACATTTTCTTAATTTAAACACGTCAAAATTATCATCCAGTGGACATGTAAAACAAAACATCTTACACTGCTTCCGGGTTCATTATGCAGGCAGCTCCTGAGCACTGACATTTGTTAACGTCATCAAACGCTATCCCCATACTGAGACTCAGTAACTGAGCTATAATAACTGCAAATGATTCCAGGCTTATGGTTCTGGAGTACTAAAAACAACAAAGAAACAAGCAAAACACAAACTTTTGAGTGGTAGCCCATTCATCTGGAGAATAATTTAATCATTTTAAGAAAAACAAGAAAATTAATGTGATAAAACATAATAAAGGCATCCGATACATTACCTAGAGAAGTACCTTCACTGTTGGCGTATTTCACGTATTACCAATATAAAAGCAATATGAGAATTAAAATTTGAAACTTTACTAGAATCTATTTTTTTTTAAAAAATGAATAGTGAAAAATTCTTGATGACTCCTTAGGCTGCTCAACTCCAAAGTTTCAGTAGAACATCTTATTTATGTCATTCTTACAATCCTGTTTATTTTTAAAGTCTGTAAAATCGTTAATATATACTCCACCTGTGTGTGTGTGTGTGTGAGAGAGACCAGTTTAACGTAATAATATGGTTAAATTCTAGGTATTTTCCATAACCTTAATTCTTTAATATTTGAAAGTAAATTTCTATACATGCCTCTTGTTGTGCGCTGTCCAGTCAATTCCAACTCACAGAGACCCTGTAGGACAAAGTAGAACTACCCCACAGGATTTCCTGGTGGTGTAGCGGTTAAGGGCTATGGTTGCTAACCAAAACGTCAGCAGTTCGAATTCACCAGGCACTCCTTGTAAACCCTATGGGACAGTTCTACTCTGTCCTATAGGGTTGCTATGAGTCATAACTGACTTCACAGCAACAGGTTTTTTTTTTTTTAAATCATTACAGAAGCAGATCGCCACTAGTGGGCTCAAATGCCAACCTTTCGGTTAGCAAGGGAATGCTCAACCATTGCACCACTACTACTACTCTACCTGTTGCTGGTCGAGTGAATTCCAACTCATACTAATCCCTTAGGACAGGGTAGAACTGCCCCATAGGGCTTCCAAGGAATGCCTGGTGGATTCGAACTGCTGACCTTTTTGGTTAGCAGTGGTATCTCTGAACCACTAGGCCACCAGGGTTTCCTCGCACCACTAGGGCTTCTTATGTGTCTCTTAGATCAAGCTTTTTAATAATCTTTGAATTTGCTGTATTTGTCGCAGAATTTTGTTAAAGTATCCAAGTAAAATTGTATTGTATCAATTTATTCTAGTAGCACTATCAGCATTTGTACATATATTTTGACAATATATTATTAGGAATGTTAACACTTGCAAGTGAAATTTTGTTATGTTGTAGTTGATATAAAATTTATATCAGTTTTGGTCCTAAGGTCGCTGTTTCCTTTAGTATTGCTGTACCAAATTTCATTTGGTCACATTTCCCTGGTTAGATTTTTCCTAATGTTTAATGTTAAATGTTGTATGAAAGTACAGATGAATTTGAAATTGGAAAGAGCATCCAATCTGAAATTTTTGGTCTTAAGAAGTAAACCATTTCTATGTTTGTATTCCATTGCTTTGATACACTACAATATATTTTCCCATTTTTTTTTTCTTACTGAGAGACACTTGGATTGTTTCTAGGTTGGGGTTATTTTGAATAAAGCTGCAAAAAACATTCTTGTATTTGGTGGATATCTGCACTTATATGTAATCCTTACAGGGAGTAACGGCTCAGTGGTTAAGAGCTATGGCTGCTAACCAAAAGGTCAGCAGTTGAAATCCACCAGCCACTCCTTGGAAACCCTATGGGGCAGTTCTACTCTGTCCTATAGAGTTGCTATGAGTCAGAATTGACTCGACAGCATAGCTTTTTTTTTTTTTTTTAATGCACTCATAATGTAGGCATAGGTGGAGCTTGAGAAGACATAGACAAAAAGGTTTTCAAAGTGCTTGAACCAATTTCTACCCCTCCCTGCAATGTTTGGCTATTAAAGTTTAGCTCTACTCTGACACCCGTGGGGTTGCCATGAGTTGGAATGGACTCAGTGGCAACTGGTAATTGGTATATTCTCAACTCAATGGCACTGGATTGGGTTGTTCAACTACACTTGGTATTGTCTACGCTTTTTTCTTTTAGCCTGAGTGTATATTGTATCTTCTTGTGATTTTAATTTTCTTTTTTTTTTCTATATGTTAAACGGTCATTTGGATATCCTACGTGTGGAGTGCCTCTTTAAGTCACTTATCCATTTTAATTTTTTGTCTTTTTCTTATTGATTTTTTAGTTCTTTATAACTTTCCAGAAATGATGACTTTGTCAGATATAAATTTTCTCAGTGGATACCTCAAGTTTTTATTTCTTTTTCGTAAATTCCAGATTAGCAAATTAGTCCTGTTTGTGTTCTGTGGAAGAAAAAATATGCTGAGCCCAAAGATATTCTTCCATATTTTCTTTTAGCTGCTTAATGGTTTCAGCTTTCAAGTATAAATCCATGATTCATACTAACTTAATTATTCTGTATGGTATGAAGTGGGATTGAAATTAATATCCCTGATTAGATAACAAATGGCTCATTTTTTTAATACAAATTGTAATAGCACCTTTGTCATTAATCATATTACCCTGTATTTTGGGGACTATTTCTGGGCTAGCCACTCTTTTCACTGATCTGTTTGCTTAAACTTGCACCAACAGCAAGCACATTACCTTAATTACCTATGTTTTCAAGAATTTGCAACTTTTTTCTTCTGACAGACTGTTCAGCTATTCTAATTCTTTTGTATTTACATAATATTTTTTGAATCAGTTTGCCAATTTCCAAAAAAAAAATGCTTTGATTTAGATGGAATTTACATTGAATCTATAGATCAATCTGCTGTACCCGTGACATCTTAACAATATCCAGTCTTTTAATCTAAGAACATGCGTATCTCTTCAGTTATTTAGGTCTTCATAAATTTCTCTCAGTGATGCATTCTTTTCAAAATGTGGTGGGAGGTCTTTTACTTACAAATCAAATTCGTTAACAGATATCACACTACTCAGGGTAACTATTCTCATATTGGATGCAGTACCTGCTATTTTCCAACCTTGTCACATTTCTTGAAATAAAGTCATTCATAAGGTTTCTTTATTATCTTTCAAATATCCTTTGGCTCTGTGGTGAGATTCCTATTATCTTTCTTGATGTTGGTCATTTGTATTTTCTTTCTCTTTTTCTTGATCATTCTTACTGAATGCTTGTCAACTTAGTTTTTCTTCGCAAAAATCAATTGTGGCTTTGTTTTTTCTGTTTTTGAACTAATTTTATTTTCTTGATTTCCACTTTATCTTCATTTTTTTTTTCAACAATCAGTTTAATTTGCACATCTTTTTTCTAGCTTCTTAATGTAAAAGATGAATATGGATTTTATACCTTTCTCTCTTTTTAACAAAAATTCAGAGCGATGCTTTAGTTATGTCATACAAATTTTGATAATTGTTTTCATTCTTGCTTGGTTCAAAACATATTCTAATTAATTCTGGGCTTTCATCTTGACCCATGCATTATTTAAAAAGTGTATTGTTAATACCCAAATATTTGGATATTTTCCAGGCATTGTTTTGTTAGTAATTTCTAATTTAATTCCTTGCTGACAAAGAATATACTCTATATGATTTCAATATTTTGGAATACGTTTATGAATCCTTACTTTATTATTGAAAAGAATATATATTCTGTTCAGTGTGATGTTCTGTAGGGTCTTTAGGGTCAAATTTGTTGACAGTAATGTTTAAACCTTCTATAACTTTAATGTGGTTTTTTTTTTTTTTTTTGTCTACCTGGTCCATCAATTACTGAGAAAGGAGTGTCGAAGTCTCCAAATGTGATTTCTTTTTTTAGTCTTGTTAATTTTTTCCAAGTGTATGAAACTCAGGTGCATGAATATAAAAGAGTTTTATGTCTTCTTGATTACTTTATTGTTTTAGCAGTATAAAATATATCACTATCTCTAGTTATGCTAATTGTTAGAAGTCTAATTTATCTGAGACCATTCTTATGATCAGTGTTTCCATGTTTTCTCTTTTTCCACTCTTTTGTTTTAACTCATCTGTGGAATTATGTTTCTATTGAATTTCTGTAAAAGTAATATGTTGTTGTTGTTGTGTGCCATCTACTTAATTCTGATTCTATATGACAGAATACAACTGCCCAACACGATTTCCTAGGCTATAATCTTTACAGCAGTAGATCACCAGGTCCTTTTACCTGCAGAGCAGCTGGTGGGTTCCAACTGCTGACCCTTTAGTTAGCAGCCGAGTGCTTAACTATTATGCCACCTTGACTCTTTGAAAGTCATATAGTGGTATATACCTGTCTTTTATCAGAATATTTAGACCATTTATCTCTAATGTAATTATTGATATTATGTTTAAACCTATAATCTTATCATTTCTCTTTGTTCCACCTGTTCTTTGGTTTTTTAATAACCCTTTTCTAACTTCTTTTAGAATAAGAGAACGTTATTTAGTATTCCATTTTCCCCCTCTATTGGTTTTCATCTATAATTCCTTGTTTTATTTTATAATGGTTGATCTAGAAACTGATAAATGCATCTTTGATTTACCATAATCTACCTTGAATATTATACTTGCTGTTGTTGTTAAGTGCTATTGAGTCAGTTCTGACTTATAGCGACCCTGCGTAAAACAGAACAAAATACTGCTTCGTCCTGCACCATTCTCACAATCATTGTTATGCTTGAGACCATTGTTGCAGCCTCTATGTCAATCTGCCTTAGTAAGGGTCCTCTTTATGAAGCATCATGTGCTTCTCCAGGGGCTGATCCCTCCTGATAACATGTCCAAAGTATGTGAGATGTAGTCTTGCCATCCTTGCTTCTAAGAAGATTTGTTCATTCTTTTGGCAGTCCATGGTATAGTCAATATTCTTCACCAACACCACAATTCAAAGGCAACAATACTTCAGTCTTCCTTATTCTTCGTCCTCCAGCTTTTGCATGTATATGAGGCGATCGAAAATACCATGGCTTAGGTCAGGCACACCTTAGTCTTCAAGGTGACATCTTTGCTTTTGAACACTTTAAAGAGGTCTTTTGCAGCAGATTTGCTCAATGCAACGTGTCATTTGATTTCTCGGCTGCTGCTTCCATGAGTGTTGATAGTGGACCCAAGTAAAATGAAATCCTTGATAACATCATCTTTTCTCAATTTATCACGATGTTGCTTATTGGTCCAGTTGTGAGGATTTTTGTTTTCTTTATGTTGAGGTATAATCCATACTGAAGGGTGTGGTCTTCGATCTTCATCAGTAAGTGCTTCAAGTCCTCTTCACTTTCAGCAAAGCAAGGTTGCGTCATCTGCATAGCACAGGTTATTAATGAGTCTTCCTCCAATAATGTTGCCCTGTTCCTCCTCATACAGTCCAGATTCTTGTATTATTTGCTCAGCATACAGAGTGAATAAATATGGTGAAAAAATACAATTCTGACGCACACCTTTCCTGACTTTAAACCACATAGTATCCCCTTGCTCTATTCAAATGACTGCCTCTTGGTCTACATATGGGTTCCTCATGAGCACAATTAAGTGTTCTGGAATTCCCATTCTTTGCAATGTTATCCATAACTTGTTATGATCCACACAGTTGAATGCCTTTGCATAGACAACAAAATACTGGTAAGCTTCTTTATAGTGCTCTCTGCTTTTAGCCAAGATCCATCTGACATTAGCAATGATACCCCCGGTTCCACATTCTTTTCTAAATCCTACTTGAATTCTGGCAGTTCCTGTTGATGTACTGCTGCAGTCACTTTTGAATGATCTTCAGCAAAATTTTACTTGCATGTGATATTGATATTGTTCCATAATTTCTGCATTACACTGGGTCACCTTTCTTTGGAATAGGCATAAATATGGATTTCTTCCAGTAGGTTGGACAGGTAGCTGTCTTCCAAATTTCTTGGCATAGATGAGTGAGCACTTTCAGGGCTGCATCTGTTTGTTGAAACATCTCAATTGATATTCCACCAATTCCTGGAGCCTTGTTTTTTGCCAATGCCTTCAGTGCACCTTGGGCCTCTTCCTTCAGTACCATTGGTTCCTTATGATATGCTACCTCCTGAAATGATTAAACATCAACCAATTCTTTTGGGTTTAGTGACTGTGTATTCCTCCCATAGTCTTTTGATGCTTCCTGTGTTGTTTAATATTTTTCCAGTACAATCTTTCAATAATGCAACTAGAGGCTTGAATTTTTTCTTCAGTTCTTTCAGCTTGAGAAATACTGAGCAGATTCTTCCCTTTTGGTTTTCTAACTCCAGATCTTTGTACAAGTCATTATAATACTTTACTTTGTCTTCTCTTGCTGCCCCTTGAAATCTTTTGTTCAGCTATTTTACATCATCATTTCTTTCATTTGCTTTAGCTACTCAATGTTCAAGAGCAAGTTTCACAGTCTCTTCTGACATCCATTTTGGTCTTTTCTTTCTTTCCTATCCTTTTAATTATGTTTTTCTCTCTTCATGTATGGTGTCCTTGATGTCATTCTGCAACTCCTTTGGTCTTTAGTGTTCAATGCATCAAACCTCTCCTTGAGAAGGTTTTTAAATTCAGGTGGGTTATATTCAAAGTCATACTTTTGCTCTCATGTGATTGTTCCAATTTTCTTCAGCTTCAACTTAAGCTTGGATATGAGTAATTGGTAGTTTGTTCCACAGTCAGTCCCTGGCCTTGTTCTGACTGATGATATCGAGCTTTTCCATCATCTCTTTCTACAGATGTAGTTGATAGATTCCTGCATATTCCATCAGGTGAAGTCCACATGTATAACTGCCATCTCTAGTGTTGAATAAAGGTATTTGCAATGAAGAAGTCGCTGGTTTTTGGAAATTCATGTTATTTCCAACATCATTTCTATCATCAAGGCCATATTTTCCAACTACCTATCCTTACTTGTTTCCAACTTTCACATTCCAATCACCAGTAATTATCAATGCATCCTGATTGCATGTTCAACCAATTTCAGACTGCAGAAGTTGATAAACGTCTTCAATTTCTTCATCTTTGGCCTTAGTGGTTAGCGTGTAAATTTGAATAATAGTCATATTAACTGGTCTTCCTTGTAGGCATATGGATGTTATCCTATTACTGACAGCGTTGTACTTCAGGATAGATCTTGAAATGTTCTTTTTGATGATGAATGCAACATTATTCCTCTTCAAGTTGTCATTCCTGGCAAAGCACACCATATGATTGTACCAGTGCCAGTACATTTCAGCTCACTAATGCCTAGGATATCAATGTTTATATGTTCCATTTCATTTTTGACATTCCACTTTCTGGTTAATAACAGATATTTACAGCTGTTTCTTCTCACCTTGAGTTGTGCCACATCAGCAAACGAAGGTCCTGAAAGCTTGACTCCATCTATGTCATTAAGTTTGACTCCACTTTGAGGAGGCAACTGTTTCCCAGTCATATTTTGGGTGCTCTCCAACCTGAAGGGCTTATCTCCTGGCACTGTAACAGACAGTGTTCCGTTACTATTCATAAGGTTTTCACGGGCTAATTTTTTCAGAAGTAGACCTCCAGGTCTTTCTTCCTAGTCTTAGTCTGGAAGCTCAGTTAAAACCTGTTTGCCATGGGTGACCCCGCTGTATTTGAATAGCTTCCAACATCTCAGCAACACACAAGCCCCCACAGTACAACAAGCTGACAGACATGTAGGGAAATAGCATACTACTTAGCAGTTAATGTATAAAGGTTATACTCTAATTTCATTTATAACCATCCTATTTTTTATTTTCTATCATTGAATTTTTTTATAACAATTTATATTACATATCCACAATGGCACTTTTTTTTTTTTTGGTTTTGCTTTAAACTGGAGTATGCCCTTCAAAGAGGATAGAAAAAGTATTAATAATTTGTTTACATATTTCTCTTATTTAACAATCATGGAAATTTGCAATTCATCCTGTAGATTTGAGTTTGCACTAATATTATTTCTCTTCAGACTGAAGAAGTTCTTTTAACATTTCTTAATATGCAGGTCAACTGATGACAAATTTTCAATTTTGTTTAAATAAATAATATTTGTTCTTTAATTTTGAAAAACATTTTCACTCAATATAAAATTGTAGGCCTTTTAAAGATGTTGTATTGGCTTTCACTATCTCTAACGAGAGGTTAGCCACTTTTTTTGTAACATTTATCCTCTTTAGAAAATGTGTCATCTGTCTGGCTGGTTCTTCTTTATCTAGGGTTTTTAGTAGTTTGATTATTGTATGCCTAGATATAAAAGGGTTTTTTCTTTATTATTATTAATCTTTCTTAGGATTTGCTAAATTTCTTGGATATCTGAATTTATATTTTTTATGAATTCAGAGTTTTTAGCTACTAGATATTTTTATATATGTTTTTGCTCACTGTCTCTCTTCTCTCCTCCAGAGACTCCAATTACATATATGTTAGACTGCTTATTATTGTCCCAAAGTTTGCCAAGATTCATTTCATTTTACTTCATTTTTTAATGTATTTTTCCTTAAACTAGATACCTTCTATTCTTTTATCCTTAAGTTTGTAGCTTTTTTTTTTTTTTTAAGTTCCATGAAAGCATTTATGATTAAAAAAATAGCTATGCCAAATCATTGCTCCCTAATTCCATTATTTAGGTCAACACATATTCTATTTCAATTGATTTCTTTTTTTCTTGTTTATGGATTATCTTGTCCTGTTTCTTCATATGTCCAGTAATTTTGGATGGAGTACTGAAGATTGTTGAAAATACTTTGCAGAGACTCTTGAATCTCTTATATTTTTCTATAAAGTATTGACTTTTTTTTTACAAGGCAGTTAAGTTCTGTTTTTCTCCCCTGTGAGGCCAACACATGAAAATATTTAGTCAATTGAGTTGGCAGTATCACTGAGAACTTATGTAATTCAATATATTTAGAATACTGGCTATAAATAAATAAATATGAATGTGATAAATATATATATATATACACTCACGCCTCACATATTGACATAGTTTTAAGTTCCAAAGACCAGATCATTATGTGAAAATTGGCATTATGTGAAAGTTAGGGTGCATGTCACACCCCCAAGAAAACTCCTTTTTCAGTTGATTGACTGTTCACATCAGGCCACAAAAATGGAGGATGACCACATCAGATCACAATATGGAGGAGAACCACATCAGGTCACAAAATGAAGAATGACTGCATCATTACATAACTGCCAAACTGCTGAGAATCATGTCCCAGCCAAGTAACATATCTCCATAACCATAACAGCCAGTATTACGCTTACCTCACACCTCAGCGTTTGTTACCGCTAGATATGTGTCATTATTGCACAAAATAGACTGATAGTATATTTTTTTTACTATTGTCGTAAATGCAAAGTGTCAGATAATGAGATAATAAGTGAGAAGGGTGTGTGGGTGGGTGTGTGTGTGTATATAGAAATATATATGTATATATGTATACATGCATGTATACTTGTATGTATAGTGTATATATGTAGAGATTATATCTTATTTCTGTCAATTAAAAGGGTACAGAAGCAGTGGCATACCAATAATGATGAGACCACCTACCATTCAGATCTTAACCTAATACTATTCTCCAGTAAAAGTATTTACAGTGACTGACAATCAGTATAATAATAAAAAAAAATCTGTTGCCATCAAGTCAACTCCAACTCATAGTGACCCTATAGAACTGAGCAGAACTGCCCCACAGAGTTTCCAAGGAGTGGCTGGTAGATTCGAACTGCCAACATTTTGATTAGCAACAATAGCACGTAACTGCTACGCCACCAGGGTTTCCAACATAATAATAGTATTGCATTATAATTGCATTATAACCTATTAATCAAGTTATAATTCATGAGTTCACACTGATATGAATAAATAAGAATTCACAGCTCTCCCTTGCAGTAGCAAGACAATTAGTAAACATAAAAGAAATTATGTAACTCACAAATCATCAGTGGGAAAATAGTAATTTTATCATAATGAGACCTACCAGAGATCACCTTATGAAAGCAACCTAAATTAAATATTGCCAGTGAGAACTTGTCATCATATACCATCTGATATTACCCACCAAGCAGGACACAACCCAATACCAATTCTATGGTATACAGGACAAAAATGTGTAACTTGAATCCAATCATGAGAAAATATTAGAAAACCCAAATGAAGGGACATCACAACTGCCATATATTCTTCACAGACACACGCATGCACAGGAAAGGCGTTGTTTTGATAATTTAAAAAAGGTGAATAGATACTGTTTATTAGCTAATGCCACTATATCTAGGTTTCATATCTTGATTTCCTCCAGTGTAATGTTGCTATGTAAAAATGTGTGCCTTTGTGCTTAGAAAATACACACTCAAATATTTACAGGTAAGAGGGCATGCAGTCTTCCACTTTTCCTCAAATGGTTCAGAAACAAGTGTGTGTGTGAGTGCGTATGTGTATGGAGAGAGAGAAAGAGGGTGATAAGAGTAAGTAGGGCAAAATGTAAATCATTGGTGAATCCAGCAAAGTGATGGAGTTCTTTGTATTATTCTTCTGACTGCTTTTAAGTTTGAATAATAACAAAATAATGAGTTTCTAAATGGGATTAAAGTACAGTGAAAAAATGAAAAGAGCCATAAAGGAATGGATAGGGATGATGGAAAGAGTATGACTCCCTACCTAAAAAGACTTGTTTCTGGGCTAGGATTTGGTAATACACTGAAGTTTTAAATGAAACCTATACTCTAAGTGATGGCTCCAATTATGGATATTTTTTGAGCCCTGATGGCACAGTGGTTAAGAGCTTGGCTGTGAACCAAAGGTTGGCAGTTCGAATCCACTAGCTGCTCCTTGGAAACCCTATGGGATGGTTCTACTCTGTCCTATAGAGTCACTGTGAGTTAGAACCAACTCAAGGGCAAAGGGTTTGGTTTAGTTTGGAAATAAAAACTGACAGGTCTTTAAATTATGGTTTCATGTTCAACATTAAACATGTGATTGGATTTACACACAGTATTCTAGTAATCTTCCACTGCAGTGAGCAGTAATTTGATTATATTACCTTCTGAAACTGGAAATACGGATTGTGATATAGAGTTAAATTTATGAAAACCCGTCTTTGAAAATCTCTGAATTTTCTGGCTTTTATATTTCTATCTCTATGTCCTGTTGAAAACAGAATATTTTTCAGTAAAGATAAACATATTCATTAAAAATGAGAGCACAATTATGTGAATTGCTGTTCATTCATTCATGGAATGTCTGACCAAGATTTTTCTTTTGTGAATAGTTTAAAAGTATTTTAGTAGTTACTTTAATTTTTTTATTTTTACTAAATTATTTATGTAACTATTTTTTAGCTTAATAAAAAATAATAACTGATACTTGCTGTGGGGAAAAAAAAAAAACAGCGCCTACGGATATGGTCCTTATACTGTATTCCACAGACTGCGGTTGAGATGGAGAGACACTGATTATGTGACTATTAGAAGGCTGGGCCTCAGATATTTCAGTCAGTGTTTAGTGCTAGATGATTGCCTGCATCTCTTTCTAACTCCATGTTCAGTCATGTTGGTTGGTAACTTGAAATTGGCTTTGATGAAAGTATGGAAATCAGAAAAAAAAACAATACACCACTGTCAGTGTGTTACTCTTATGGACATTGGCATAAGCAGCCTAGGCTATAGCTGAGTTTTCCTGTGAAAGGGCAGGCAATACTTCCCCCAAAGCAGTCAGGGGAAGAAGAATAAACAAATTGAAGTGTTATCATTATAGAAACCAGCTGTCCTCTGCCCTAGAGCCACCCAATCTTTGTAAATTCCTGTTCCAGTTGTTTTTTTTTTTCCCCTCCTTGGGCCATGAATTCTCTTTTCCTCTCTCTCTTGTTCCCTCTCTGTCATGTCTCTCTCTCTTCTCTCTCATTCTCACTCTTAATTTCCGTCTTTAGTTATTTCCTAGCATCCATGTTCTCTCTCTCGAGGGCTGATTTTCAGGCAAGAATTTGAACCAGGAACCTGATGTTACCTTTACTAAAATAGCATTTTCATTGAAGAGATTTCTTTGCTCAAACAAATCTTTGAGAGTTTTCTTTTTTTTTTTTTCTGTCCTACCGAAAACTACTAAACACAAATTACCAGTTTCTTTCCAATATAAACCTTTTGTTTCAGCAAACCACTTTCCTAATGTTTCCACTAACATGCCATGTCCGCCATTTCTGAAATATTATCTTCTCTGCTAATTTCTCCTTCAGGGTTCAGCAAATGTTATCTCTTCATTTTGCCTTTCCTGACTTTTCATTCTTTTTCTCTGTTCCTTTAACGGTATCGAAAACTTAGATCACATAGGTCATTGGTCACATACTGTTGTTGTTGTTAGTTGTCTCAAGTTGGCCCAACTCATGGAAACCCCATGCACAATGGAACAAAATGACGCCTGTTCCCGCATCATCCCCATGATTGGCCAAACCACTGTGATCTAGAGGAATTTCAATGTCTGATTTTGGGAAGTGGATCACCAGTCCTTTCTTCCTAGTCTATCTTCGTCTAGAAGCTCTGCTGAAACCGAATGAACACCATAGCAACATGCAAGCTTCCACTGTGAGATAGGTGGTGGCTGCAGATATAGCCTTTCAATAATATTTTATTTAATTTTGCCTTTTCTCACATGCCCCTTTAAAACTCAGACTACTGCTATGTAAAATATGCACTCAGTGAATTACCACTTAATTGAGTAAAATTATTTTTAAAATGTTGGGAAGGGCCTTCACTTGTGTAAGCCTCCTGGCCTCGCTCTGCCAGCACCTCACTCAATAAGTAAGAAAATGTACAAATAGAACTTTTGAGTTAAAATTTTCAAAGGTCAAAATTTGAATTTATGAAAGCTTGACAAATAAATTGTAATAAGACTGAAATAGATTATAACCATTAAATGTAGTATCTTTTTAAAGAATGAGAATGAAAAGATTAAAATGTTCATAACTACTGGGTTAAAGGGCCATTTTTATTCCAAATAATTTGATTAGTGGCAGTGACTGAAATTCCTAGAATGTTATGCGAATATTAATTGCTTAGATGAAATAAAAATTAGGATTTTTTTCACTGTATATTTCCCTGGCTAGATAGCAAACTAATTATATATATTTGCCAAGTAAACTTTACCTACCAGAGCAACACCTCCTGCATTTTTTCCATCACACATCTTTCCTTTTAATGTTGCGCCAACATACCTTGATTTTTCTCTGTAACTTAATTTTTAAAAAAATTCATCAACACATATTTTGTAAAAGTGGAAGCAATCAATATTAAATTTCCCTATGGCAATTAAAATATTTCCATATTCATATTAAACTCATAAATATTTACTCAAAACATTAAAACTAAAAACTCATTGCCATTGAATCTGTTCTGACTCATAGCAACCCTATATAGAACAGAGTAGAAGACCCCATAGGGTTTCCAAGGAGCGGCTGATGGCTTTGAACTGCCAACCTTTTGCTTAGCAGCTGATCTCTTAACTACTGCACCACCAGGGCTCCATAAAAATGTAAAGTGAGTAAATGTGAGTCATATTTAAAATGAATAAGATATTATATATTTAAAATAAAAATAAAGAAAATATCTTCATGTGATATTCTCATGTATAAAATTTCACATTTTCTATAGAATATTTTATTAATAAACAAAAAATAATTAAAATAATTATATATCAAATGCTTTAAAATTAGCAGGCTTTAATAACACAGATGAGGAAAGTACAGAATCAATCCTTGAGTTGAATCCTGCCCTCAGTCTGAGAGAGTTAGTCTGCTGGACTTACGCAAAGGTATAGGTTATGTCTGGAACATAGAATAAAAAGGTGAGCTTCTTGGATCAAATAGACACATGAGCCTATGTTGTTATCACCTGTCTGAAGGGGAGATGAGAGGGTAGAGAGGGTCAGAAGCTGGCCGAATGGACACGAAAAGAGAGAGAGGAGGGAAGGAGTGCGCTGTCTCATTAGGGCGAGAGTAATTAGGAGTATATTGCAAGTGATTTACAAGTTTTCGTATGAGAATCCGACTTGATTTGTAAACTTTCACTTAAAGCATAATAAAAATTAAAGAATAAAAAGCACTGGAAAGAAGACAGAAAAAAAATTTATAAGTCAAATATTGTTCTGACTATTACAAAAACCAAACCCACTGCCACTGAGTTGATTCTGACTCATAGCAACCCTACGGGACAGAGTAGAATTGCCCTGTAGAGTTTCCAAGGAGCGTCTGGTGGATTCGAACTGTTAACCTCTCGGTTAGCAGCTGTAGCACTTAACCTCCACACCAGCAGGGCTTCCCTCTTGACTATTAAGAACAACAACAAAAAATACAGAAACCAAACCCGTTGCCGTTGAGTTGATTCTGACTCATAGTGACCCTATAGGACAGAGTAGAACTGCCCCATAGAGTTTCAAAGGAGCATCTGATGGATTCCAACTACTGACCTTTTCATCAGCAGCCATAGCTCTTAACCAGTACGCCACCAGGGTTTTCATTAAGAACAAGAAGAAAGAATATATTATCTAGTAGGCCGGCTTAAAAATATACTTGTAATAAAGTGGGATATATGTTAAAGTATAGAAATATTTAAAATTTACCATAGTGTGGCTATTTCTTTGCAATTTCTTTTGTATTTACTGGCATTAAAACATAAGATGAAAGAATACTTTCTCTGTTCCTAAAATTTCGAGACTTCCCTTGAGAAATATTTTTGCTAGTATTTTTGGGAAAATGATGCTTTATACACTATGTGGTAAAAAAAAAAAATGTGGTAAGATAATGTTTATTCATCATCTAAACTCAGAGAAAGTTCCTGCTTTTGTAAGTTGCCGTGTTACCTTGTTAATATTTTTGCACTGAAATCATAAAGGCCTCAATTCTTATTTGGACTTTTATTACTTCATATCTGCATACTCAATGATTAGGTTCACATGTGGAAGAATCTTTTTTTTTTTTCATCTATGCCCCTAATTCTACATATTGGTATTACAATTTTGGTTTATGGATACTAAGGCTTTTTAAAAAAACAAAATTAAGTCTAATTGTAAAAGGTCAGTATTTTTGTTTCATTTTAAAGTATGATCTTCAGGTCCTTCTATTCCACCCAGTACTCTGGGAACACTTTCTCTGTAATTGTATATTGGTACCATTTACCAGCCACGTAAGAAAATAATCTGCTAAACACCATAATCACAGAGGACTCACTTTTGGTCCTCATTGACCTATTGTTCCTTTCTTCTATATTTCCTTTTCTCAGGTAATCTTCGCGTCTGTTTCTCTATTCCTCAATGGCTGAGAAAACAATACAGCCAAAAGCTAAGATATTCCTCGGTTGGCTTCTCTTTATTCTCTTAGCTGGAGATTTTAAAAAGGTTTAGGAGAGAGAATCTGGGCAGGACTGAACTTCACTTTTATGCCAGAAAGTCAATTGACTTATTTCAATAATTCTGATCTGGTATAAGAACTTTGCCATTGAAAAATGCTATCTCTGCTAAGGGCCTTATGTCAGAAAGTGGTATGAATATTTTTCTCCAAAACAAAAACATTTATAAGAAATTAATAGAGTTTTTGTTTATATTAGCTATATCATTGCCAAGGAGCCCTGGTAGTGCCATGGTTAAATGTTCCAACCCACCAGCTGCTCGCAGGGGTAGGACGTGGCAGTCTACTTCTGTAAACATTACAGCTTTGGAAACCCTATGGGGCCGTTCTACTCCATCTGACATGGTGGCTATGGGTCAGAATCTACTTGATGGTAATGGGTTCAGGTTTTATAGTATTGCCAAGATGTTGTACTCACACAAGTAAGAATGCCACATCATGGGGACGCAAAACAAGATAACTCTTTTTCCAGTTTAAAAATCTGTGCAATAATTCATTAGCTTCTCCAGTTACAGAAATCTTATTGTCATCTATCCAAAGCTCCAATGAAGACAGAATTAATGTGATATTAAATGACGTGAACATCTAAAATAGAATATGTGCAGAAAATATGTTCAAAATCTAAATCGATTTGGGAATAAATTTACTAAAATGCACACAATAGTGAATATAATTTTCATGAACTATCACAAAAATTAAACAGTTAAACTGGAAGCCTACATTGTGTATTTCAAAGCATTTTAATGAATAGTTAATACCAGTACTAATAGTATTGATAAAACCAAAAACCAAACCTGTAGCCATCAAGTCGATTCCGACTCATAGCGACCCTACGGGATAGAGTAGAACTGCCCCATAGAGTTTCCAAGGAGTGCCTGGTGTATTCAAACTCCTGACCCTTTGGCAAGCAGCTGTGGCACTTAACCACTATGTCGCCAGGGTTTCCAAATAGTATGGATGGTCATGATTTATTATATGCTTATATTTGTTCAGGCTTCATGCAAACCACTTTATTTCCTGTAATCCTAAGAATAACCGCATAAAGTAGGAATAGTTATTATTCCCATTTTACAGATGAGAAAATCAAGATACCATATAGGTTCTGTAAAAAGTACAAACAAATGCAAAGCAGTAAAAAGGCAAACACTTACTGCACTGACAAATCCAATCACCTGGAAAACTTTCTGAGTGACAGCAGCTGGGTCAGCACCCATATGGTCATACTGAAAGATATTTTATTAATATGTATTAAATAATGCTTTATTGTGTTTTTGGTGAGAGTTTACACAACAGGGTAGGTTCCCATCTGACAACTTCCACACAAATTGGTCAAGGATATTAGTTACAGTTTTTGCAGTGTGTCAACATTCTCTTTAATTGTGTCCTGGTCGTTCCGTTTCCGGTATTCGTTTCCCAGTCTCCTTACCTTCTCATCTTTGGTTTAGATTAAATGTTGACCATTTGGACTTATACAGAGGATTTTTGAGTTGAGCACTAATCTAATTGGTAATATCCTTTATTTCACATGTCACTGTGACTTTCTGTTAAAAGGTGATCTAGGGTGAGTTTTGGTTCAAGGTTTATAGAGTGTCTTAGGGTGATAGACTCAGGGAGTCCTCTGGTTCCAAAAGACTACTTTTTTATTGGAGGGTTTTTCTTATAAAAATTGTAAACCTTTAACAGCAATTTAATTTCTACTTTTTAAAATTTTATCAGTTTAAAATGTTAAAAGTAGAGTCAAATTTTAAAATTATTACTGTATTCTACAGAAGAAAATATTATGTCACCTTATTTTCATAACCTTTTAAAGTAAATAAAATGTCAAATAGAACAAATAAGTCAAAATAAACTCACCAAATTTTTTTCAACAACAACATGAATTTCTAAATACCAAGTGTACGATGTAATGTTATCCAATTGTAACTATAAAGAAAAACGAAATTTGCAAATTTTATGTTAGAATAATCCTTTACTTTAATGCATATCAGCATTATTAATAAACACAAAATGGAAAAATATGTTTTATATATAGAAAAATAGCCAGGTATTTCAAGAAAAATCATTTGGTGACTTGATTTTTTCCCACGTTAAGTGATTACTGCATGTAGCAGTGACCTGATAGCCTGGCCAAGGACCTTGAGACTGAAGTGTAGCTATCTCAGAATAGTCACTAAAATGGCACACTGCCTGAAAGCCTGGGACACAGCACTAGAAGCAAAAAGGGAAACTTAAATGCAGAAATTTTAAAGCAGTTTCTTATATTTATTTTAATTTACCTGCGTTTTTCTTCTGTTTCGCCTTAAGAACTTTACCTGGCTAACTGAAAGGAGCATTAAAGAGATCAGAAAACATGGGAGAGGGTTGAATATGGTAGAGATCAGGTAAGTGATGATGGCAATGACTTAAAGGAAACAATATAAAGGGGAATTTTTTTTTTTTTTTTTAAATAAGATCAGAGGACAAATTGAGAGCTTCTTGGTCAGCCATCTTTCTCCATATTGAAATTCTCTTTCCAGAGGCAATCGTTCATTCCAGAATGAAGATGGGATTACTTTACGGCCTAACAAGAATTTAAAAAAAAAAAAAAAATTTTTTTTTTTTTTTTATTTATCCTAAAGCACGATGTTAATAGGAATATCACTACATACCTTATTGGAAACCACTGTTGCAATAAGGACTCTAAAGGGAGCCGGCGGATTGGAGAATTTAAAACCATATGTATATATATTTACTCTCCAACATAAATACTTTCTAGTTTTATTAGTTTTCTAATATTTCCTGAAGTAAGCCATGCTTATTTTCATATTTGAGATTGGGGAAATTGAGTTTGGTAGTACACTTAGGTTATTCATTCATTCGCCATATGGTACTTTTCAGTTACTGAAGAGTACCTTATGTAAAGAATATTTTTAGTTCTGTGTATGGAAAAAAAAAGACTTTATGATACAATCTAGTAGTAATGACTGAAATGTAGAAAACAAATTAATTAACTAATGAGAGCTCACTGCATACTTGGGTTCAGTAAAATATTATGGAATAATGTTGTAACTGAATGTAGAGGATAAAATAGGTGATGTGAGAGAACATTTAGTGCAGGAATTTACTACCATGGGAAGCAGGGAATGCTGCTGTATTTAAGCTGAGAGAAATATAATTAAGCATAAAGAGGGGGAAGGTTTCTAGAAAGGGAAATGCATAGACAAAGGAATGGAGATTTGAGGCAATATTGGAGAGATAATAAGAATCTACCTTAGGTAAAAAGTAGGAGAGAATGTGAAAATATATTTGAAGAGAAGGGGAGATAAAAGACTTTAAAAGAGCTCAAATAACAATTTATTGATAAGAGAAATACCTCCACACATCCATCAGTTTGCCATACTGTGGGGGCTTGTGTGTTGGCTGTGATGCTGGAAGCTATGCCACTGGTATTCAGACACCAGCAGGGTCACCCATGGAGAACAAGTTTCAGCTGAGCTTCCAGTCTAAGACAGACTAGGAAGAAGGAGCTGGTGGTCTACTTCTGAAAAGAATTAGCCAGTGAAAACCTTATAAACAGCAGTGGAACATTGTCTGATATCGTGCTGGAAGATGAGCCCCCCAGGTTGGAAGGCACTCAAAAGATGACTGGGGAAGAGCCACCTCCTCAAAGTAGAGTCGACCTTAATGATGTGGATGGAGTCAAACTTTTGCGAACTTCATTTGCTGATGTGGCATGACTCAAAATGAGAAGAAACAGCTGTAAATATCCATTAATAATCGGAACCTGGAATGTATGAAGTATGAATCTAGGAAAATTGGAACTCATCAAAAATGAAATGGAACACCTAAACATTGTTATCCCTAGGCACTAGTGAACTGAAATGGACTGGTATGGGCCATTTTGAATCAGACAACCATATAGTCTACTATGCTGGGAATGACAACTTGAAGAGGAATGGTGTTGCATTCATCATCAAAAAGAACACTTCAAGATTTATCCTTAAGTACAATGCTGTCAGCGATAGAAAAATTTTCTTATACCTACAAGGAAGACCAGTTAATATAACTATTATTCAAATTTACGCACCAACCACTAAGGCCAAAGGTGAAGAAACTGAAGATTTTTACCAACTTCTGCAGCCTGAAATTGATCGTACACGCAATCAGGATGCAGTGGTAATTACTGGTGATTGGACTGCAAAAGTTGGAAACAAAGAAGAAGGATCAGTAACTGGAAAATATGACCTTGGTGAGAGAAACAATGCCGGAGATTGAATGATAGAATTTTGCAAGACAAATGACTTCATTGCAAATACCTTTTTTCAGCAACATAAATGGCGCCTATACACATGGACCTCCCCAGATGGAATACACAGGGATCAAATTGACTACATCTGTGGAAAGAGACCATAGAAAAGCTCAATATCATCAGTTAGAATAAGGCCAGCGGCCAAATGTGGAACAGACCATCAGTTGCTCCTGTGCAAGTTCAAGCTGAAAAAAATCAGAGCAAGACCAAGAGAGCCAAAATACAACCTTGATTATATTCCACGTGAATTTACAGGTTGTCTCAAGAACAGATTTGACTCACTGAACACTAATTACTGAAGACCAGATGGATTGTGGAAGGACATCATACATGAAGAAGGCAAGAGGTCATTGAAAAGACAGGGAAGAAAGAAAAGGTCAAGATGGATGTCACAGGAGACTCTGAAACTTGCTCTTGAACGTCGAGCAGCTAAAGCAAAAGGAAGAACTGGTGAAGTAAAAGAACTGAACAGGAGTTTTTAAAGGATGGCTCGAGAAGACAAAGTGAAGTATTATATGACATGTGCAAACAGCTGGAGATAGAAAAGCAAAAGGGAAGAACACCCTCGGCGTTTCTCAAACTGAAAGAACTGAAGAAAAAATTCAAGCCTCAAGTTGCAATAGTGAAGGATTCTATAGGGAAAATATTAAATGACACAGGAAGCATCAAAAGAAGATGGAAGGAATACACTGAGTCATTATACCAAAAAGAATTGGTCAACATTCAACCATTTGAAGAGGCGGCATATGATCAGGAACCAATGGTACTGAAGGAAGATGTCCAAGCTGCTCTGAAGTCATTGGTAAAAAACAAGGCTCCAGGAATTGACAGGATATCAATTGAGGTGTTTCAACAACCGGATGCAGCACTGGAGGTGCTCACTTGTCTATGCCAAGAAATATGGAAGACAGCTTTCTGGCCAACCGACTGGAAGAGATCCATACTTATACCTATTCCCAAGAATGGTGATCCAACTGAATGTGGAAATCGTAGGACAATATCATTAATACCATACGCAAGCAAAATTTTGCTGAAGATCATTCAAAAGTGGCTGCAGCAGTATATCGACAAGGAACTGCCAGAAATCCAGGGCAGATTCAGAAGAGGATGTAGAACTAGGGATATCACTGGGGATGTCAGATCGATCTTGGCTGAAAGCAGAGGCTACCAGGAGGATGTTTACCTGTGTTTTATTGACTAAGCAAAGGCATTCGACTGGTGGATCATAGCAAATCATGGATAACATTGCGAAGAACGGGAATTTCAGAACACTTAAAAATATTATTGGGGCGGAGCCAAGATGGCGGACTAGGCAGACGCTACCTCGGATCCCTCTTACAACAAAGACTCGGAAAAACAAGTGAATCGATCACATACATAACAATCTACGAACCCTGAACAACAAACACAGATTTAGAGACGGAGAACGAACTAATACGGGGAAGCAGCGATTGTTTCCAGAGCCTGGAGCCAGCGTACCAGTCAGGTACGGCACAAGCACAGAGAGCTGCTCCACCCCCCTGAACTAACCCCGGGAGGGGGACCAGCCGGTTCTACGGGCGGCGTGGGACGCAGCCGGTAGGAGAAGTCCCCGGGAGGCAGTGACTGGTCTTGGAGCAGAAAGAGCAGCGTCCGAGCCGGGGGAACCGTCCTGCAGGGATTTGGACTGGACGCAGGTACACCATAAACACGGAGAGTTGCTCCACCCCCCTGAACTAACCCCGGGAAGGGGCCCAGCCGGGTCGCATGGGCAGCGTGGGACTCAGCCGGTAGGAAAAGTCCCCGGGAGGCAGCGACTGGTATTGGAACAGGGAGAACAGCGTCCCAGCCAGGACACTCGGTCACGGCACAAGCACGGGGAGCTGCTCCACCCATCTGAACTAACCCCGGGAGGAGGCCCAACTGGTTCTCGGGGGCGGCACGGCCACGTGGCTGGAGGGACAAGAAGTCCCTGGGAGGCAGTGACTGATTTTGGAGTCGAGAGTGCACCGTCCCAGTAGGGGAGCCTTGACGCTGGGCGTGGGGCTGGAAGCGGAGGATCTGACCCTGACTCCAGCGGGCCAGACCCCCCGGGGGCAATCTCCACACAGCCAGCACACATAGGCGAGGCGCCCGCGGGAATCTCAGATATAATAGTCATTACAAGCAAGACAAGCAACTCTGGCTATATTCTGAGGTGCTACTCTCCTATCTCTCTGTTCCTTCCCCCACCCTCCCCAGGCGGCTTCATTAACATCTGAATAGCCTGAGCCAGAGGGAGAACTCTGATAGGGATTTGACTGCATTTTTTTTTAGCGGATTTTCTGGAAAAACTAGTTTCCCAGTGATGGCTCGGAGACAACAATCCATATCAAACCACTTAAAGAAGCAGACCATGACAGCTTCTCCAACCCCCCAAACAAAAGAATCAAAATCTTCCCCAAATGAAGATACAATCTTGGAATTATCAGATACAGAATATAAAAAACTAATTTACAGAATGCTTAATGATATCACAAATGAAATTAGGATAACTGCAGAAAAAGCCAAGGAACACACTGATAAAACTGTTGAAGAACTCAAAAAGATTATTCAAGAACATAGTGGAAAAATTAATAAGTTGCAAGAATCCATAGAGAGACAACATGTAGAAATCCAAAAGATTAACAATAAAATAACAGAATTAGACAACGCACTACGAAGTCAGATGAGCAGACTCGAGCAATTAGAATGCAGACTGGGACATCTGGAGGACCAGGGAATTAACACCAACATAGCTGAAAAAAAATCAGACAAAAGAATTAAAAAAAATGAAGAAACCCTAAGAATTATGTGGGACTCTATCAAGAAGGATAACCTGCGGGTGATTGGAGTCCCAGAACAGGGAGGGGGGACAGAAAACACAGAGAAAATAGTTGAAGAACTCCTGACACAAAACTTCCCTGACATCATGAAAGACGAAAGGATATCTATCCAAGATGCTCATCGAACCCCATTTAAGATTGATCCAAAAAGAAAAACACCAAGACATATTATCATCAAACTCACCAAAACCAAAGATAAACAGAAAATTTTAAAAGCAGCCAGGGAGAAAAGAAAGGTTTCCTTCAAGGGAGAATCAATAAGAATATGTTCTGACTACTCAGCAGAAACCATGCAGGCAAGAAGGGAATGGGACGACATATACAGAACACTGAAGGAGAAAAACTGCCAGCCAAGGATCATATATCCAGCAAAACTCTCTCTGAAATATGAAGGCGAAATTAAGATATTTACAGACAAACACAAGTTTAGAGAATTTGCAAAAACCAAACCAAAGCTACAACAAATACTAAAGGATATTGTTTGGTCAGAGAACCAATAATATCAGATATCAGCACAACACAAGGACACAAAACAGAACGTCCTGATATCAACTCAAATAGGGAAATCACAAAAACAAACAAATTAAGATTAATTAAAAAAAAAATAAATACACATAACAGGGAATCATGGAAGTCAATAGGTAAAAGATCACAATAATCAAAAAGAGGGACTAAATACAGGAGGCATTGAACTGCCATATGGAGAGTGATACAAGGCAATATAGAGCAATACAAGTTAGGTTTTTACTTAGAAAAATAGGGGTAAATAATAAGGTAACCACAAAAAGGTATAACAACTCTATAACTCAAGATAAAAACCAAGAAAAATGTAACGACTCAACTAACATAAAGTCAAGCACTATGAAAATGAGGATCTCACAATTTACTAAGAAAAACGCCTCAGCACAAAAAAGTATGTGGAAAAATGAAATTGTCAACAACACACATAAAAAGGCATCAGAATGACAGCACTAAAAACTTATTTATCTATAATTACCCTGAATGTAAATGGACTAAATGCACCAATAAAGAGACGGAGAGTCACAGACTGGATAAAGAAACACGATCCATCTATATGCTGCCTACAAGAGACACACCTTAGACTTAGAGACACAAACAAACTAAAACTCAAAGGATGGAAAAAAGTATATCAAGCAAACAATAAGCAAAAAAGAAGAGGAGTAGCAATATTAATTTCTGACAAAATAGACTTTAGACTTAAATCCACCACAAAGGATAAAGAAGGACACTATATAATGATAAAAGGGATAATTGATCAGGAAGACATAACCATATTAAATATTTATGCACCCAATCACAGGGCTGCAAGATACATAAATCAAATTTAACAGAATTGAAAAGCGAGATAGATACCTCCACAATTATAGTAGGAGACTTCAACACACCACTTTCGGAGAAGGACAGGACATCCAGTAAGAAGCTCAACAGAGACACGGAAGATCTAATTACAACAATCAACCAACTTGACCTCATTGACTTATACAGAACTCTCCACCCAACTGCTGCAAAATATACTTTTTTTTCTAGTGCACATGGAACATTCTCTAGAATAGACCACATATTAGGTCATAAAACAAACCTTTGCAGAGTCCAAAACATCGAAATATTACAAAGCATCTTCTCAGACCACAAGGCAATAAAACTAGAGATCAATAACAGAAAAACTAGGGAAAAGAAATCAAATACTTGGAAAATGAACAATACCCTCCTGAAAAAAGACTGGGTTATAGAAGACATCAAGGAGGGAATAAGGAAATTCATAGACAGCAACGAGAATGAAAATACTTCCTATCAAAACCTCTGGGACACAGCAAAAGCAGTGCTCAGAGGCCAATTTATATCAATAAATGCACACATACAAAAAGAAGAAAGAGCCAAAATCAGAGAACTGTCCCTACAACTTGAACAAATAGAAACTGAGCAACAAAAGAATCCATCAGGCACCAGAAGAAAACAAATAATAAAAAAAATTAGAGCTGAACTAAATGAATTAGAGAACAGAAAAACAATTGAAAGAATTAACAAAGCCAAAAGCTGGTTCTTTGAAAAAATTAACAAAATTGATAAACCATTGGCTAGACTGACTAAAGAAATACAGGAAAGGAAACAAATAACCCGAATAAGAAATGAGAAGGACCACATCACAACAGAACCAAATGAAATTAAAAGAATCATTTCAGATTATTATGAAAAATTGTACTCTAACAAATTTGAAAACCTAGAAGAAATGGATGAATTCCTGGAAAAACACTACCTACCTACTAAACTAACACATTCAGAAGTAGAACAACTAAATAGACCCATAACAAAAAAAGAGATTGAAACTGTAATCAAAAAACTCCCAACAAAAAAAAGCCCTGGCCCGGACGGCTTCACTGCAGAGTTCTACCAAACTTTCAGAGAAGAGTTAACACCACTACTACTAAAGGTATTCCAAAGCATAGAAAATGACGGAATACTACCCAACTCATTCTATGAAGCCACCATCTCCCTGATACCAAAACCAGGTAAAGACATTACAAAAAAAGAAAATTATAGACCTATATCCCTCATGAACATTGATGCAAAAATCCTCAACAAAATTCTAGCCAATAGAATCCAACAACACATCAAAAAAATAATTCACCCTGATCAAGTGGGATTTATACCAGGTATGCAAGGCTGGTTTAATATCAGAAAAACCATTAATGTAATCCATCACATAAATAAAACAAAAGACAAAAACCACATGATCTTATCAATTGATGCAGAAAAGGCATTTGACAAAGTCCAACACCCATTCATGATAAAAACTCTTACCAAAATAGGAATTGAAGGAAAATTCCTCAACATAATAAAGGGCATCTATGCAAAGCCAACAGCCAATATCACTCTAAATGGAGAGAACCTGAAAGCATTTCCCTTGAGAACGGGAACCAGACAAGGATGCCCTTTATCACCACTCTTATTCAACATTGTGCTAGAAGTCCTAGCCAGGGCAATTAGGCTAGACAAAGAAATAAAAGGTATCCGGATTGGCAAGGAAGAAGTAAAGGTATCACTATTTGCAGATGACATGATCATATACACAGAAAACCCTAAGGAATCCTCCAGAAAACTACTGAAACTAATAGAAGAGTTTGGCAGAGTCTCAGGTTATAAAATAAACATACAAAAATCACTTGGATTCCTCTACATCAACAAAAAGAACACCGAAGAGGAAATAACCAAATCAATACCATTCACAGTAGCCCCCAAGAAGATAAGATACTTAGGAATAAATCTTACCAAGGATGTAAAAGACCTATACAAAGAAAACTACAAAGCTCTACTACAAGAAATTAAAAAGGACATACTTAAGTGGAAAAACATACCCTGCTCATGGATAGGAAGACTTAACATAGTAAAAATGTCTATTCTACCAAAAGCCATCTATACATTTAATGTACTTCCGATGCAAATTCCAATGTCATATTTTAAGGGGATAGAGAAACAAATCACCAATTTCATATGGAAGGGAAAGAAGCCCCGGATAAGCAAAGCACTACTGAAAAAGAAGAAGAAAGTGGGAGGCCTCACCTTACCTGACTTCAGAACCTACTATACAGCCACAGTAGTCAAAACAGCCTGGTATTGGTACAACAACAGACACGTAGACCAATGGAACAGAATTGAGAACCTAGACATAGATCCATCCACGTATGAGCAGCTGATATTTGACAAAGGACCAGTGTCAATTAACTGGGGAAAAGATAGCCTTTTTAACAAATGGTGCTGGCATAACTGGATATCCATTTGCAAAACAATGAAACAGGACCCATACCTCACACCATGCACAAAAACTAACTCCAAGTGGATCAAAGACCTAAACATAAAGACTAAAACGATAAAGATCATGGAAGAAAAAACTGGGACAACCCTAGGAGCCCTAATACAAGGTATAAACAGAATACAAAACATTACCAAAAATGATGAAGAGAAACCCGATAACTGGGAGCTCCTAAAAATCAAACACCCATGCTCATCTAAAGACTTCTCCAAAAGAGTAAAAAGACCACCTACAGACTGGGAAAGAATTTTCAGCTATGACATCTCCGACCAGCGCCTGATCTCTAAAATCTACATGATTCTGTCAAAACTCAACCACAAAAAGACAAACAACCCAATCAAGAAGTGGGCAAAGGATATGAACACACATTTCACTAAAGAAGATATTCAGGCAGCCAACAGATACATGAGAAAATGCTCTCGATCATTAGCCATTAGAGAAATGCAAATTAAAACTACGATGAGATTCCATCTCACACCAGCAAGGCTGGCATTAATCCAAAAAACACAAAATAATAAATGTTGGAGAGGCTGTGGAGAGATTGGAACTCTCATACACTGCTGGTGGGAATGTCAAATGGTACAACCACTTTGGAAATCCATCTGGTGTTATCTTAAACAGTTAGAAATAGAACTACCATACAACCCAGAAATCCCACTCCTAGGAATATACCCTAGAGATACAAGAGCCTTCATACAAACAGATATATGCACACCCATGTTTATTGCAGCTCTGTTTACAATAGCAAAAAGTTGGAAGCAACCAAGGTGTCCATCTACGGATGAATGGGTAAATAAATTGTGGTATATTCACACAATGGAATACTACACATCCATAAAGAACAGTGACGAATCTCTGAAACATTTCATAACATGGAGGAACCTGGAAGGCATTATGCTGAGCGAAATTAGTCAGAGGCAAAAGGACAAATATTGTATAAGACCACTATTATAAGATCCTGAGAAATAGTAAACCTGAGAAGAACACATACTTTTGTGGTTACGAGGGGGGGAGGGAGGGAGGGTGGGAGAGGGTTTTTTATTGATTAATCAGTAGATAAGAACTGCTTTAGGTGAAGGGAAAGACAACACTCAATACATGGAAGGTCAGCTCAATTGGACTGGACCAAAAGCAAAGAAGTTTCCGGGATAAAATGAATGCTTCAAAGGTCAGCGGAGCAAGGGCGGGGGTCTGGGGAACATGGTTTGCGGGGACTTCTAAGTCAATTGGCAAAATAATTCTATTATGAAATCATTCTGCATCCCACTTTGAAATGTGGCGTCTGGGGTCTTAAATGCTAACAAGCGGCCATCTAAGATGCAGCAATTGGTCTCAACCCACCTGGAGCAAAGGAAAATGAAGAACACCAAGGCCACACGACAACTAAGAGCCCAAGAGACAGAAAGGGCCACATGAACCAGAGACCTACATCATTCTGAGACCAGAAGAACTAGTTGGTGCCCGGCCACAATCGATGACTGCCCTGAAAGGGAGCACAGCAGAGGACCCCTGAGGGAGCAGGAGATCAGTGGGATACAGACCCCAAATTCTCATAAAAAGACCAAACTTAATGGTCTGACTGAGACTGGAGGAATCCCGGCGGCCATGCTCCCCAGACCTTCAGTTGACACAGGACAGGAACCATCCCCGAAGACAACTCATCAGAAATGAAAGGGACTGGTCAGCGGGTGGGAGAGAGACGCTGATGAAGAGTGAGCTAATGATATCAGGTGGACACTCGAGATTGTGTTGGCAACTCTTGTCTAGAGGGGGGATGGGAGGATAGAGAGAGAGGGAAGCCGGCAAAATTGTCAAGAAAGGAGAGACTGAAAGGGCTGACTCAAGAGGGGGAGAGCAAGTGGGAGTAGGGAGTGAGATAGATGTAAACTTATATGTGTCAGACTGATTGGATTTGTAAACGTTCACTTGAAGCTTAATAAAAGTTATTAAAAAAATATTATTAATTGTGCTCATGAAGAACCTGTACATAGATCAGGAGGCAGTTGTTCAGACACAACAGGGAGATACTGATTGGTTTAAAGTCAGGAAAGGTGTGCGTCAGGGTTGTATCCTTTCACCATACCTATTCAATCTGTATGCTAAGCAAATAATCCAAGAAGCTAGACTGTATGAAGAAGAATGGGGCATCAGGATTGGAGGAAGGCTGATCAACAATGTGCGTTATGCAGATGACACAACCTTGCTTGCTGAAAGTGAAGAGGACTTGAGGTACTTACTAATGAAGATCAAAGACCACAGCCTTTGGTATGGATTACACCTCACCATAAAGAAAACAAAAATCCTCACAACTGGACGTCACAACTGGAGCAACATCATGAATAAACAGAGAAGAGATTGAGATTGTCAAGGATTTCATTTTACTTGCATCCACAATCAACGCCCAAGGAAATCAAAATATGCATTGCACTGGGAAAATCTGCTGCAAAAGACCTCTTTAAAGTGTTGAAAAGCAAAGATGTCACGTTGAGGACTAAGGTGTGCCTGATTCAGGCCATGGTGTTTTCAATCTCCTGATATACATAGGAAAGCTGGACAATGAATGAGAAAGACAGGGGAAGAACTGACGCCTTTGAGTTATGGTGTTGGCAAAGAACATTGAATATACCATAGACTGGCAAAAAAAATGAACAAATCTGTCTTGGAAGAAGCACAACCAGAATGCTCCTTAGAAGCAAGGATGGCGAGAATACGTCTCACATACTTTGGACATGTTGTCAGGAGGGATTAGTCCCTGGAGAAGGACATCATGCCTGGTAAAGTAGAGGGTCATCAAAAAAGAGGAAGACCCATAATGAAGTGGGCTGACACGGTGGCTGCAACAAAGGGCTCAAGCATAGCAACAATTGTGAGGATGGCACAGGTCCGGGCAGTGTTTTGTTCTGTTGTGTGGGTCACTATAAGTTGGAGCTGACTCAACAGCACCTAACAACAACAATAAAAACTGCTTTTATTTCTCTATATCAACATCACTAAAATAGAGAATTTAATTTAAAAAGCAAAGCCATTTAAAGAGGGTGTGTGTGCATGTGTGTGTGAGTGAGGCACAAAAGTGAGACAGATAGGTATCTATGAGTATCACTCATATAGGTGGCTAGTAACTACATGAAGAGAAGACTGTTCACCTAGTTCTGCCTCAATACTAGGGGAGCTGGACGTTCCTTAGACTCTTGTCGATTCTGTTTTCAGAGAGAAGTAGAATATATTGAACATATAGCATATTTTGAGCTATGTTCCTGCAACTTCAGAGAGAGTTTTATGAAGTTTAGGAAGTAATATTTGCTTATGGTATGGAGATTTCTGAAGGCAGGAGGCTTGCTGAAGCTGCCCACACCATCAGAGTGGGAATGTCCCTGCTGAAGTGTGCTAGACTAAGAAGAGAAATAATGCTCATCACTAACACCCCAGTAACCCAATGGAAGCGTTATTTTCAGGTACCTTAGAGTCCATTGCAACTCACTGCGACCCATGTGACAGAGTAGAACTGCCTCAGAGCATTTTCTTGGCTGCAATTATACAAAGGCAGATCGCCAGGTCTTTCTCCTGCACCCAGGTTTGATACACCAACCTTTCAGTTAGCAGCCCAGTTACTTAATTGTTGTGCCAACAGAGCTCCTTAGGTGTGCATTAGATCAAAATATTTCTGTCATGCTTATTCTACCTTCTCTGTCCTTCTGCTAAAGCTCCTTGTTGTTATGTGCTTTCAGTTGGTTCGAACTCATAGGGACACTATCTACTACAGAGCAAAATACTGCCTGGCCTTGCACCATCCTCACAATTGTTGCTATGCTTGAGCCCATTGCTGCAGCCACTGTGTCAACTCATCTTGTCAACCAATTTGGTAAGGTAGAAGGTCAGTGAAAAATGTCAACCCAATTCTTTGGTCTTCCTTATTCATTGTCTAACCTTTGCATGCATATGAAGTGATTGAAAATATCTAAAACTCCTAGAGAAGCTGTAGACAGGGAAGAGCAGCTCATATTGTGCTCCATTTCAAGATGTCAAGGTGGAAGGAGTGAAATATTATACAATTTCTCACCCCAGTTTAGATCCTTCAAAACAACAGGCTGGGATATAGTGGGGAAGAAAAATAGCTATAAACTGGCTATAAGATTTTAGTTTTAAACTGTAATGGACTGAATGTTAATGGTTTATAGTGCCTAGAAAGTAAGGAGATTTAATTATATTATCAGGAAGGTAGATTTAAAAAGAAACCATGTTTGAAAATAGCAACTAGGGGAAAAATAAGGCACTGCATGGCTATTATATCATATATATTTCAGTCTACACCTTAGAAAATTATATACTAGGTAAATGTGGCAAAATAAACTGTGTTATTATATGAATATACTATGCAATTTTTTCAATTATTCACATACCTTGACCCTTGGAATTTTATGGGAAAGTTGACTTGGTTCATTATCCATCTTGGTATATAAAGAATAGCTTGCATTCTTATTCTTTACAGGATATATTACATGCTCAAATCCAGATGAAGTCTCTAGTGGTTCAATTCCATAGCTGATATTCTCAAACTGTATTAACCCCCTAGAAATTCCAACAACAAAATACATTCTTTAAGTCAGTGAAATGCCATGGAGTGATATTAGAATCCTTAAGGTTATTTTCAGTCTTTCCCTCAGAGAATAAAATAGGAAATATAGAGGAAGAGGGTTTCCACACACTTACTGAATGGTACACAATTGTAATATGCCTGACATTGACCCAGCTGTTAATATGTCATAGTTTCCAGACAATCCAGGATAATGTTGGCATCATAACATGATTCCTCATTTTGTGCTTTCCCATGAATAGTAGTATTGCCCTAGTATGCATGCCTCCACTCAAGAGACCCCTGAGATTTATAAAGTCAAGAGAAAAACTTCAAATAAACATTCTGTTTTGTACTTAATAAACAATGTCAAAACCTTAGTCCAGAACAGGTACTAATGGTCACCACAGAATTTGGAAAACCTTCAATATGACCTTGGTAGTTGCAGAGATTCTGGGGGGAGGAAAAAAAAAAGACAAAATTAGTATACCTAAAAGTAAGGTTTATGAATGATAATATCTTTCATATCTCTGGGAGTTTTATATGCATGTGTATATATATATGCATCTTTGTCCAATACTCATTGCTCATGGTTTAAAAAATACTTCTATGTCATCATTAGAGATGCATAGGCTGTCTGCAGTATTTTTTCATGGATTCAAAGACAATGAGTGAATTTTTATATTCTTGCCTCTTTTATTGATGAAGCATAACACTGTCAATCATTAGATCAAGGTGAAGTGCATCTAAGTGTAATATTTTTCATATGCTTTCCTTTTAATTTTCCAAATGAGACAAAGAAAATCATAGAGAAAAGTTCCTTCTAAAGTGAATTGATAAAAAAAATTACGAATGCTTGAATAAATTCTAAATGCAAAAAATTTTCATTGAGTCTTACCCCGAGATTGAAATTAATGGGAGTTAGAAAAATAAAGCAGGAGATAGCAGAAGTATAATCAGATATTTTAAACAACTAAAATTATCTTTTTGTTGTTGGTGTTTGAAATATCTGATTATACTTCTGTTCTGCTTTATCATTTCACCAATCATCTGTCAGTTTGTCATACTGTGGTAGCATATATCTTACTCTGACGCTGGAAGCTTTGTCACAGATATTTCAAAGTCCAACAGTATAACCCATGCTCTACAGGTTTCAGCAGAGCTTCCAGACTAAGACAGACTAGAAAGAAGGACCTGGTACTCTACTTCTGAAAAAACTGACCAGTGAAAACTTTATGAATAGCAGTGAATATAGTCTGATATAGGACCAGAACATGAGCCCCTCAGGCTGGAAGGTGCTCAAAATAGACTGGGAAGGAGCTGTGTCCTCAAAGTAGAATCAACCTTAATGATGTGGATGGAGTCAAGCTTTCAGGACCTTCATTTGATGATGTGGCACAAATCAAAATAAGAAGAAACAGCTGCAAACATCCATTAATAATCAGAATATGGAACATATGAAGTGTGAATCTAAGAAAACTGAAAATCATCAAAAATGAAATGGAAGGCATAAACATCAATATTCTAGGCATTAATGAGTAGAAATCGACTGGTATTGGTCATTTTGAATCAGGCAATCATGGAGTCTACTATGCTGGGAATGACATCTTGAAGAGCAATGGCATTGCATTCATCGTCAAAAAGAACATTTCAAGATCTTGTCAGTAATAGGATAAGATAATATCCATACGCCTACAAAGACCAGTTAATACGACTATTATTCAAATTTACACACCAACCACTAAGGCTAAAGACGAAGAAAATGAAGATTTTTACCAACTACTGCAGCCTGAAATTGATCAAACATACAATCAAAATGCACTGATATTTACTGGTGATTGAAATGTAGAAGTTGGAAACAAAGGACTGGTAGATGGAGTGTATGACCTTGGTGATAGAAACGAAACCAGAGATTGCATGACAGAATTTTGCAAGACCAATGATTTCGTCATTGCAAATAACTGTTTTCAACAACATGAACAGCAACTATACACATGGACCTTGCCAGATGGAATACAGAGGATTCAAATCTACTACATCTGTGGTAAGAGCCAATGGAGAAGCTCAATATCATCAATCAGAACATGACCAGGGACCAACTGTGGAACAGACCACCAATTGCTCATATGCAAGTTCAATCTGAAGGAGAAGAAAATTAGAGCAAGTTCACAAGGGCCAAAAGATGACTTTGAGTATATTCCACCTGAATTTAGAAGTCATATCAACAGATTTGACACATCGAACACTAATGACTGAAGACCAGATGACTTGTGGAAGGGCATCAATGACACTATACATGAAGAAAGCATGAGGTCATTGAAAAGACAGGAAAGAAAGAAAAGACCAAAAGGGATGACAGAAAAGACTCTGAAACTTGCTCTTGAACACAGAGTACCTACAGCAAATGGAAGAAATGATGACGTAAAAGACCTGAACAGAAGATTTTAAAGGGCAGCTCGAGAAGACAAAGAAAAATATTGTGATGAAATGTGCAAAGACCTGAAGTTAAAAAAAACAAAAGGGAAGAACATGATCAGCACTTTTCAAGTTGAAAGAACTGAAGAAAAAATTCAAGCCTTGAGTTGCAATATTCAAGGATTCTACGGTGAAAATAATGAAGCATGCAGGAAGCATCAAGAGAAGATGAAGGAATATATAGAGTCACTGTACTAAAAAGAATTTGCTTAGCATTCATTCATTTCAGGAGGTAGCATGTGAACAAGAACCCACGGTACTGAAGGAAGAAATCCAAGCTTCACTGAACACACTGACGAAAAATAAGGCTGCAGAAATTGATGGACTACCAATTGAAATGTTTCAACAAACAGATTCAGCACTAGAGATGCTCACTCATCTATGCCAAGAAGTTTGGAAGACAGCTACCTGGCCAGCCAGCTGAAAGAGATCCACATTTGTGCCCATTCCAAAGAAAAGTGATCTAACAGAATGTGGAAATTATCGAATAATATCATTAACATCACACACAAGTAAAATGTTGCCGAAGATCATTCAAAAGTGATTGCAGCCATACATTGACAGCGAACTGCCAGAAATTCAAGCCAGATTCAGAAGAGAATGTGGAACTAGGGATATCATTGCTGATGTCAGATGGATCTTGGCTGAAAGCAGAGAATACCAGAAGGATGTTTACCTGTGTTTTATTGACTATGCAAAGGTATTTGACTGTGTGGATCATAACAAATTATGGATAACATTGCGAAGAATGGGAATTCCAGAACACTTAATTGTGCTTATAAGGAACCTATACATAAACCAAGAGGCAGTTGTCCAAATAGAACAAGGGAATGCTGTGTGACTTAAAGTCAGGAAAGGTGTGCATCAGGGTTGCATCCTTTCACCACACTTAGTCTGTATGCTGAGCAAATAATCCAAGAGGCTGGACTATATGAAGAAGAATGTGGCATCAAGATCAGAGGAAGGCTCATTAACAATTTGCAATATGCAGATGACACAACCTTGCTTGCTGAAAGTGAAGAGGACTTGAAGCACTTACTGATGAAGATCAAAATCTACAGCCTTCAGTACGGATTGCACTTCAACATTAAACAAAAATCCTCACAACTGGACCAATAAGCAACATCATGATAAATGGAGAAAACATTGAAATTGTCAAGCATTTCATTTTCTTTGGATCCACAATCAATGTCCATGAAAATATCAGTCAAAAAATCAAAATATGTATTGCATTGGACAAATCTGCTGCAAAAGATCTCTTTAAAGTGTTAAAAAGCCAAAATGTCACTTGGAGGACTAAGGTGTGCCTGACACAAGCATGGTATTTCTGTTGCTTCATATGCATGTGAAAACTGGAGAATGAATAAGGAAGACTGAAGAAGAATCGACGGCTCTGAATTATGGTGTTGACCAAGAAGTACAGCCAGAATGTTCCGTAGAAGCAGAGATGTCGAGACTTTGTCTCACGTACTTTGGGCATTGTATCAGGAGGAGCCAGTCCCCAGAGAAAGGCATCATGCTTGGAGAAGTAGAGGGTCAGACAAAAAGCGGAAGACCCTAAACAGTGGCTCAAGCAGAACAATGATTGTGAGGATGGCGCAGGATTGGGCAGTGTTTCCATCTCTTGTATGTGGGGTTGCTACGTGTTGTAGCCAACTCAAAGGCATGGGACAACAACAAAATTATCACTATATTATCATTATATACAAGGTCTGGTAAGCTAGCCATGCATGAAAATAGAATTTGGCACATTGTCATGAAGAACCTTTATCCTTTATCAAATACTTATGAGCAATGAACAACTGCAAAATGTGAATTTTTCGATGCCATAATAAAGTTAACTCTATGGGGTAGTTCTACTCTGTCCTATAGGATCCCTATGACTCAATGAAAGCAAAGGCTGGAGTAGAGGAAACACAATGAAAAGTAATATTAGTAATTTGTGAAGTGAGAGAAAATGCCTGAGTATCTTTACGATTTATATTCTTTCCTTGGGAAAAGCTCACAGCAAGTGTGACAATATCTAATATTTTTTCAGTTAATATTTTATCACCTAATAAAATGCTTGGATTTCAGAGTACTAGCTGTTTCACTGCATACAAAAACCCATTGCTGTCAAGTTGATTCCAACTCATTGCGTCCCTATAGGGCAGAGTACAACTGCCCCATAGGGTTTCCAAGGACCAGCTGGTAGACTCAAACTGCTAAACTTTTGGTTAGCCACTAGGGCTCCTTTCACTGCATAGAGCTAATTAACACAACTTGGACTAACAGCAATCGATAGGACAGAGTAAAACAACTGATATTTCTGAAATGAGAAATCCTTGTGAATCTATCCACATTCCTTCTTTTATTCTAAAATTGTAAATAGCACTGCGCTGCATAAATCTCCAAAAGACAGAAAATTTTTAAATCTTTTATTTCCCCTAAATACCTATGCAGTTTCATAGTGTTGTTATTTTGTCCTTGAATATTCTCCAGATGTGGCTTTGATTCCCCATCTCTTCAGAGACTTCGTTTTTTACTGATTCAAGTCCTTGTTCTTCACTCTAATTATGAACTTTATATGTTCATGTCTTACTGCCTCATAAGAATATAGCTATTCATCCTGGAAGTAATTTCTTTTAAAAATATAGAACCACACTTGCTTTAATTTCATCATGTTAACAGGATCCGTGTATTAGTGCTAACTCAGGGCAGGCATTAACAATAACTGGTTGCTGCCAGAAATGGTTAAATTTATTTTTTTTAATCTAAAACAAAATAAAACTCTAAGCCTTTCTACACTAGTAGCACGTGGCCCCTAAAAAAAATCGCAGATGCCAAAGCTAAAATACAGACAAATTAAATGCTCACCTTAAACTTTTGGATAAGAGGTTGCATAATTTCTGAGTAATTGTAACCATAAACCCTAAAATTATGGGGTAGAAAATTTCTGTAACACAAAGAGAAACTAATATTAATGAGGGAAAAGACATACTGTTTCCTAAAGCTTTAGGAAAAATAAATTTGTTTTATTGTATTTATCAGAATATATAAATTTCACTCAAAACTTAGTTTCTAAAGTTTGGCCTCAAGAATTCTTCAACACGGTTCATTCCCTGACCTAACTAAAATTATCTGAAATGATGCATTCTCAATTAGGCCTAGCTGGACTATTTAAAATTGCAACTCTCCTAACTCAAAATCATGGAAGGCCAAAACATATCTTGCTCTGTTTTTTTTCCCATAGTATTTATCATCTCTTAAGATTCTTCCTAATATACTTATTCATTCCATTATTGTTGGTCGCAACCCACAAGTTTGCAAGTTCCAAAAATCAGAGAGCTTTTCATCTATTTTCCTTACTAATACATTACAAACATTCAGAGGAATGCCTGAATGAAATAGTTATATGCTTATAACATCAAGTCAACAGCGTAAGTGAATATCACACATTTTAAAAAGTATTTGTAAATATGAGAGAAAGTTGATGAGAGGTCCCTTAGGGAGAGGAAGGTATAATGTACACCACACACACACCCAGTGCCGTCGAGTGGATTCTGACTAATAGTGACCCTATAGGATAGGGTAGAACTGCCCCATAGAGTTTCCGGGAAGCACCTGGTGGATTCGAACTGCCGACCCTTATGGTTAGCAGCTGTAGCATTTAACCACTATGCCACCGGGGCTTCATAAAGAGCATGGAGGTAAAAATAGTCTCTTCAATTTGTGAACTGGGATAAGAAAAATCAAATATCTGATGGACATAGTATTCGGAATTGAAAATTATAACTACTTTTGATTTAAAGAATAAGTTAGAATTGGGCAGTAATAACATGGAAGATTGAAAGGGATAGAGTTTAGATAAAATTTAAAGAAAGATGCTCCCAAGTTATAGATAAATAAATAATAGATGATGATACATAGATACAGACATAATTTCAGCTAACATCTTTTTAGGTGTTTTCATTAAACTGCTCCAGAAAAAGTTAAAATTCAAAACATAAAACATTTATCAGCAAGTATTACTAAAATAAAACAAGCAGATATAGCAACAGCAGTATCAGGCAATGTGATAAGAAATGTAACGTTAAATACACAAATAGTATGAATATCGAAATAATTTCACTAGGAAAGTATAATAGTATTGCTCTTTACAATTACGATATCTCAAGTTATATTAAACAAAAGGTGAGAAAAGACAATATAAATGGACAAATCACCCATCTTAGTGGGAAATTCCAACACACGTCTTAGAAACTACTTGATTAAACAGATAAAAAATAAGTGAGACAGTAATACAACTTGAATACTACTCACAAACTTGGCAAGAAAGCAAAAGAGACCCTTGTTCATAAGAAATAAAAAATATTGTTTCAAACACATGTGGAACATTTACAAAAATGTAAATTTGTTACTCCAAAAACAACCCTTAATTAATTAAAAGAATCAATACATAATCATACAAACCATGAACTCTGAGCATGATATTAAAAAAATGGCAACACATTAACAGAAACATGGTTCTGAAAAACATATTTTATGTAACAGACAACTAAACATAAAAAAAAACCTATGTTCAAAGAGGAATTCAAATTATGAAATATTTAGAAATGTATAATGATAAATGTAGCACACATAGAGTTCTTGGGCCACAACAGAAAAGAAAGAGAGAAAGAGAACTAGGAGGAGGAGGAATAGGCAAAAATTAAAGGGAAGGAGAGAGAAAAACGAAGGGAGGGAAGGAGGGAGAAAGGAAAGGAAGGAAGGAGGAAAGTAGGTAACTCAAGCCATCCCCCTACACAAAACAATGAGTACAGAAGCACAGCAGGATCCTAGAGCCTAGACTTCTAAATTGTTTCCTGCCCTCTTCTGTGCAACATGGCTGAATTGCAGAAGTGATAAGGTAATAATAGAGAATTGGGGTATCCTTGATGAGATAAAAAAAAAATGAGATAGGGTTAAGTTAAATCCAAGCCTTTATTTATTCCAGTCCCTAGTAAAAAAGTAGGACAAAAACGGTGCCTAGATTTAAGGAACCGGGGGGGAAAAAAAAAAAAAACCAACAACAGTGCCTAGATTTAAGGAACTGGAAAAAAAAAAAAAAAACCAACAACAGTGCCTAGATTTAAGGAACTGGAAGCTGTCTGCATATGAGGAGACACCCTGGAAGAGAGGACTAGAAGTTGTAGTTTTAAGTATAGGAGACCTGTCTAATCCCTGCCCTGGGCATGCCTTCTCCAAAATCATGTGATGTATTTGCACCCATTATCAAAAGTACATCAATTAGCCAAAAGCAGATTGCCTCAAAGGAAGAAAAATAAGCTCATGAGGAGAAGAGAAGTTAGGATATATTCTAGATGCACAAGAACTCTAAATAAAACAAAATAAAAATATGTTTAGAGGAAGCAATGACATAGGATAAACACAAGAGAAATTTAAAATAAAAATGATAAACATATTCCAAAAAGCTAAGGAGGTCTTTTGGCAACATGGGACAGGAAAAAGGTTTTATGTATATATATATAACCAATTAGAAGTATTAATGTAAAAATATGTATTTGTTAGTAAAGCTATCAAACAGATGGGTTGAAAAACAGAAATAATACAGACAAGAATGATTAGTGATAGGAAAGATCAAGGGCTTTCCAAGTAGTATCAAGAAATGATAAAGACTGATACAATGAAAGAAAAGCAATAGGAGAAAAATAATATAAATTTAAACTTTTTAAAATTGAGACTATTGAAGGAAAAGAAAAAGTGATCATAAATTAATGAAGTGGATACTAATGGGGAAGGAAAAAAAAAAAGTCCCCACTCTCGATATACATATGTGAAAAGTTAAAATATAAGCACAAATCAATGTAGTATTAAAACTAACTTAAATGTGAAAATTATTAATATCTAGAAATGAACACAGAGAACAACAACCAGTCTTTAAGATGTAGCTACTGACTTTCAGATGAAAGCCAGTGCTGTATGGCTGGATATTACTCAGAAATGCTCACCGGCATTAGTAAAAAAAAAAAAAAAACTACCACCCAGACGATTCTGACTCAGTGACCCTATAGAGCCGAGCACAACTGCCCCATAGGGTTTCCAAGGAGCACCTGGTAGACTCAATCTGCTGACCTTTCGGTTACCAGCCATAGCTCTTAACCACTACGCCACCAGCGTTTCCAAACCTGTACAGGCCCCAGTTAAACGTTTGTTCTGGGGAAAAGAGGTTAGAAGCCTCTGCCTTCTTTCTGCCGCTAATAAACCTTTGTTCATGTGGAACCTCTGAGCCTCTTCTGGTCATTCCTGGTCAGGAGAAGGCCAGAACCTAGGCAGGGCTTAGTCCCAAGCTGAGGAGCCTTGGCCTGCAACAAAACTAACCAGATAACAACATAGCTGCGAGACTGGCCACAGGGAGTGGAACAAACCAGTAACAACAGTCATAGAGGCCTCGTGCCTCAACAGCAGGGGCTACTAAAACACTCTACAACGAATGTAGCATTCTATGCCTTTTTCCCCCCATATTAGTACTTGCTATATTGTCATTTGCTGTACATAAAATATAAAAAACTTGGCATTTTAGTATGGTTATAGTTTTGAGCAGACCCCAAAATTTAATTATGATGCTGTATTTGTCAGTACTTCATTAATATTTTGCAACAAACATATTGATTTTTTTTTTTAAATGCTGCTGTGTAAATGGCTGGTGCTTCTCTGATGATATGCTCTATTTGATTGGGTTGAGTCAGAGAATGGGACTGCCATTCAAACTTTTGTTTTCCCGTATGTCATCTTTATTTAATGTCTTTCGATTATCTCTATATTAAACAAAAATGCTTTGTCTGTAGTGTATAAATTGTTTGATACTTAAAGTATATGGGTACTTACTGAATTCTTTATATTTGCTGAAGACTTTTTCTAATTAAAATGAAAAACTCAGAAACATATTCATTGCATTTTCATTCATGCCTTGTTGTATTTCTAACAAACAGAAATTCAAATGGAAGTTTGGTGCTGTTAAAAAAGAAGATGGGAACACATGCTAGGAATTCAATCTGTCAGTATTCGCTATACAGCCTTTGAAAGATTTAGAAATGATAAGAGAAATTATGAGGTAAATGAAAAAGCAGTAATTATAAACATTTCCAAATGAAGTTATTATTGCTAGATTACAAACACTATTCATAAATAAAGCAGAGAAACTGTTACATACTTTTGTGTGAGGTTCACAGTGTATGTTTTCCCTTCAATTAATAGGTTGTAAAACACCTGACATGAGAGCATATAGAAAACACAAAGTGAATTGAGAATATCACCAAGGTCAACCATCAGTTTAGATTAATGGTACTGAAATTTCATTTTAAGTTACATAATTATGAAGTTTAAAAATTGGAATTCAATGTGGACATCATTATTTTCATTGGATTTGTTAAAATATTGGAGTTCATATTAAATTAACAAATATAATTATATCACTTGTGCAATTCTTTGTTAATTAATTTATTCTACGGAACAATCTGATCTGAAAGTCAAAGAATTTTCATGCAGTAATTATGTTGGCTTAATAAAGATTAAGGTGACCATAAAACAGTTTTTAGAATAGACAGGATATAGCTTGAAATATGTAATTAAATAGAAAAAGTTATTAAAAATATTGAATAATTTATTTACTGAAGTATAATAGTATATATGGCAGTTATACGTTTTATCTCTTCTATGTTTGTATAGTCTACATATTGATTTAATTTATTTTTAAATTAATAAATGAATTTAGCAACATAGTTATATATGAAGCCAACTTTCAAAAATCAGTAATAATAGTAAATACCGTTAGAAAATCCTAGTAGAAAATGACATCTTAAAAACCGTACCATTCACAGTAGTATCAAAAAACATACAATCCTTAATATATTGACAAAAGATCTTTAAGACACTATAAAGAAAACTATTATGTAATACTAAAAGAAATTAAAGGACTCTTAATTTACTGACAGAATGTACCTCATTCCCTGATTGGAACAGGTACTTAGTACTGGAAACCCTGGTAGAATAGTGGCTTAACCAAAAGGTTTGGCAGTTCAAATCCGCCAGGTGCTCCTTGGAAACTATAAGGGGCAGTTCTACTCTGTCCTATAGGGTTACTATGAGTCGGAATCGACTCGACGGTAATGGGTTTGGTTTTTTTTTTGTTTACTGGAAAAATATAATTTCTTCCCAAATTGATCTATAAATCCATTGCAAATCCAACCAAAATCCCAATAAATCATTTTGTGGGTATAGACAATTATTTTAAGTTTATATGAAGACACATTTGGTGAAGAATAGCCAAGATAATTTTCACAAATATAGAAAACAGACAAGTAATTATGAGGATGGCACTGCAGAGATGTAGGGAAAGGATTGATATTTCAATACATGATGAGGCTGAGTCAATTGGATATCCTCATGGAAGGAAAAAAAATGGCGCCTCTCATATCAATTATCATTTATTAACCCTTCTAATATTCTCCCTTCACAGATTGCTCTTTTTCAGAAAAGCCAATAAGATGTATATTTGAACATTTAAATCTATCATCCTGTTCTCTTTTCTTTCATATTTTACTTTATTTTTTTCCTTTGCTAAGTCTTGGCAATTTCATTAGATCCACAAATTCACCAAATTTCTCCTCCCCTCTTCTACTATTTAACTGATAATCAGTAACTTATTTTTTTTAAGCTATGTTTTTATGGCTAGAATTATGTCCCCTCAAAATATGTGTTGAAAATCCTAACCTCTACGCCTGCGGTTATAATCCCATTTGGAAACAGGTGTTGTGTTATGTTAATGAGGCAGGATTGGTGTGGGGTGCATTTTGAGTCAATCTGTTTTAAGGTGTAAAAGAGATCAAACAGGCCAGCAGAGGAGAGATAGGTAAGATAGATGCCAAGACACATGGACATCTATCTCCAAGGAACCAGGAAGCAGAAGCTAAAGAGACGAGGGCCTTCCTCCACGAGTCAACAGAGAGAGAAACCCTTCCACTAGAGCCAGCTCTCTGAAGTCAGACTTGAAGCCTCCTAGATTGTGAGAGAATACATTTCTGTTTGTTAAAGCCATCCACTTGTATTTCCCTCATAGCAGCACTAGATATCTAAGGCAAACTCCACGAGTCTGTTTTTTATACCTTGAAGTTCCATACAGAATTTTTTTCCATCTTCAACATTTTATTAATTCCCTATATAATTTTTCTATATTGTGTATTATAATTTTAGTAATTTCACTACATATCAGGCACAGTTCTAGGCACTGGAGATACAAAAGTTAAGAAAAAATAGAAAAAGTTCTGCCTTCATGGACTTTATGTTATTAGGTGTCTAATTCTGATGTTTATTTTTTTCTGCTGTCATCTCTTACATTGAATTATTATCTTATAAGGACATTGTAATGCCTGGGTTGAAGATAATCCTAAAGAGAGTCTATATTTACTTCTTCAAGTATAATCAGGAGTCCTGTAATATGTTTGCAGTTTTGATGTAGAATTCTCTTAAAGGACCTTGTTAAGAAGTATACTCATTATTTTATTTCTATTAAAATGGTAAAAAAAATAAAATAAAATAAGGTATTCTGAAAGGTATATATAGTTCTTTGGGGGAAATAATAGCATAATTAGATATTTAAGCTCTAAAACTCTGTATTGGGGAAATAAAAAATAAATTGATGAGGGAATTACTGTGTTCAAATAACCATAACACATTAATGATCAACTCCCCCCAAAAGAAAAATTGGGATGTAATGTTTGATGGAATACAATTTCATTTCTGTAGAAATTACTCTAGAGTTTAGGAGAAGCTATTCAAATAATCTTGAAAAGAAAAACAAAACAAAACAAAAAACCAGCATAACCATGATTCCAAAAAGGATCAAAAATGGCATCAAAAGGATTCTTCCTATTTATTAGTATGTTTGCAATAAAGCAGCAGAACTACTAATGCATTACACCACGAAGTCTATGATCAGCCCACACAGTAAGCCCCTGAAATCATATCCCTCCACAGGACAGGGTCTAAAGTGGGTGAAAGCTACAGAAAAATCCCTAGCTGAAATCGGTTAGCTAATTTCCCAAGCAGTGACTGGAGATAGGAGCCCTGGTGGTGCAGTGGTTAAGATCTCTGGCTGCTAACCAAAAGGTCAACAGTTCAAATCTGCCAGCTGTTCCTTGGTAAACCCTATGGAGCAGTTCTACTTTGTCCTGTGGAGTCGCTATGGGTTGGAATGTATTCGACTGCAAAATGTTTTTTTGGGGGGGTGGGGTGGGGGGGAGGGACTAGAGATAATACCTAAAATGAATTTGGATTTCAGTAGTTAAGGATTGGGGCTTTTATGTCTGGTGGGACTGCACTATATTTCTAATAAGCATTTTTAATCTTGATTCATTGTCAAAAAAGATTTCGACCTCAGAAAATCTGAGCGTGACTACAAAATCCATTCAATGGCTATGGAGAGACAACACCAAGTTAATTCCTTCGAAGTACAGTCAAATTATTTCAAATAGCACAAGAAAAAAAAGAAAGTTCTGAATTACTTGCGATACAAAGTCTTCTTTTGCATTTGACCCTATTTTCTCTGGAACTGTGATTTGTAAACCTGGTTGTCCGGGATCTACAAGGAGCAAAACGAGTTATTAGAACACTCGCCACCTCAAAGCTTCCTTCTCTACCTACACACCTGAATTCAAACTCTTCATTCTACATGGTACCATGTTTTCAAATTCCTTCAAGCCCTACTTCTTTCTATACTTATGAGTTTTAAATAGAAAGAAGAATACATCTTTAGGAATATTTCCGTAGGCAGAGAAGGATCTGAAACTCCGAGCCTGAGGCTTTCACTGGAGCCAAGGGATCTAGCATCTTTCTTATAGTCCCGGGACCGGTGGGATAACTCCCACCCATCTAAGGCGAATTTGGGTTGGGGGAGGCGGCAACATAGGAGTGGGCTCGGGCTTGCAGGGTTGAAGCCCCCATAAGAAAGCAGCTTCCCAGGAATGCCCAGGCTCGCTGATCTCAAAGGGAGAGGAAAGCTGACATTTCCCCAAAAAACAGGGGAAGGCTTTTTCTACTTACCATAGTGTGTCCGGAGCCCGCTGAGCCCAAAAAGCAGAAGAAGAAGGCTCAACATGGCTTGACCTCCTGGGTTCCCGCCAGAATGATGGCAGTTGGCTTGGCTCTAAGTCAGTTAGGCGCGCGGGGAAGCACAGCAAGAAGCCAAGAACTGTGACAGCGATAGAGTCAGGGTGGGTGGTGTCAGCTGCTGAGCTTGAGCTGTCTTGGCCCTTAAATCTCTCGCAGACAAAAGCTTCAACTTGATTTGACTCTAGAACTAAAAAAAAAAAAAAAGGCAGAGCCACACCCTAAACGCAAGGTAGAAGAAACATAACGAATACCCCCAAACCAAAACCAAACGCCTTGCTGTGGAGTCCATTCCGACTCATAGCGACCCTGTAGGGCACAGTAGAACTGCACTTATAGGGTTTTCAAGGCTGTAATCTTTACTGGGAAACCCTGGTGGAGTAGTTGTTAAGAGCTATGGCTGCTAACCAAAAGGTTGGCGGTTTGAATCCACCAGGCTCTCCTTGGAAACCCTATGACATTCTATAGGATCTACTCTGCTCTATAGGATCTATGAGTTGGAATCGACTCCACAGCAACGGGTTAATCTTTACTGACCCCAGAGTGGCTGCTGGATTGGAACCGCCCACACTTTCAGTTAGAAGTTGAGGACTTTAACCCCTGCTCCACCAGGGATCCTCTAGATAGTGACTAGGAAGATATATATATATATATATATATATATATATATATATATATATATATATACACACACACATATATACATATATATATGAGTATACTTAGATGAAAATGTAATTTATAAGCAATTCATAATTGCTCAGCTGGAAGAATTTTCATGAAGTAAGCATACCAACATAACATAAAACACAAAACAAATAAAACCCCAAACCCATTGTGGTGGAGCAGATTTCTACTCATAGCTACCCGATAGTAACCTAGACCAAATAAATGTTACCAGAGCCATATGCTACACCTTACCAATCATTTCCAAAGATTTTTTTTTAACTTTATATAAATGGAATCATACATATGTACCTTTCTGTATCTGTATTGTTTCAGTGGGAGTCCTGGTGGCACAGTGGTTAAGACTTAGCAATATTGTGTATAGCTCTGTACATAGGAATGAAATTGTTGGGTACCAAAAAGAAAAAAAAAAATTAGTGGCTACCACCTGTCATGGATTGAATTGTTTCTCCCCCGCCCCCCCAAATATCTGTCAACTTGCTTAGGCCATGATTCCCAGAATTGTGTGGTTGTCTTCCATTTTGTGATTGTAAGTTTATGTGAAAGAGGATTAGGGTTACCTGACTGGGGTCGTGCCCTGGAGCAGTCAAGCCAATGAAAGGTACTCCAAGTCAGAAAAAGAAAGAAAGTTTATTAGAAGGTGACACTAATGGAGGGTCCCCAACAACAGAGCAGGCTGTCCTTTATGGAGCTGCCCGAAAGCAATTTTTACATTAGAGCTTATATATCACTTTGGCAAGGATGGTCTAATTTTTTGAGCACATAGCCAACAAATGGTCATACACATCACAAAACAACTACAAGAAACCCTATTAAACTAAAGACGCGCATGTCGGACAGCTAGGCAATAATCTGTATGTTTGTAACAGGCTGAAAAAACTTACATAAGAATCTTTTGGCTAGTCGAACTGGCCTGCCAAGTCCACTCTGACTGAGATAAGGAGCAAGAAAGAAAGTTGCAGATCTAAAGTGCCAGGCAGACTTCCTAGCTGTTGACTTGCATGCTGAAGACCGTTTCTCAAGAGAACAAAGAAAAGGAGTGAGACCAAGCCCACAGGAGCCGAAAGGGCTCCACAACCCTTTGGAAAGAGACCAGTACAACTGGTGCCATAAAAAACGCTTATAGATTATTTAGAGTATCATTATGGCATTAATTAGGTCAAGCTCTCAATCTCCCCTTTTGAAAAGGACGAAACATGTTGCAAGGTATTAAGGTCACAGGGCTGGATTGCAAGACCCTTACTAAGGTCATATCCCTGATCCAATGTAAAGAGAGTTTCCCTGGAGTGTGGCCTGCACCACCTTTTATCTTACAAGAGATAAAAGGAAAGGGAAGCAACTGGAAAGTGGGGACCTCATACCACCAAGAAAGGAGCATCGGGAGAAGAGCGCGTCCTTTGGACTCAGGGTTCCTGCCTGAAGAGGCTCTCAGTCCAGGGGAAGACTGACAAGAAGGCCCTTCCTCCAGACCCGACAGAGAAAGCTTTCCTCTGGAGCTGATGCCCTGAATTTGGACTTCTAGCCTACTAGAATGTGAAAAAATAAATTTCGCTTTGTTAAATCCATCCACTTGTGGTATTTCTGTTACAGCAGCACTAGATGACTAAGATACCGCCAAAGAGTTTTCTCAAGTGATTTATCAAATTACAACACTACCAGCAATGTATGAGAGTTCGAGGTGCTCCAAGTCCTTGTCAGCATTTTATAGTAAACACCTTTAGTTTTAGTTATTTGGGATGGTCTGTTAGTTATAGCTCTTTACAGTTTTAATCCCATTCCCTGATGAGTTATGAAGTTATGCGTATGGGTTATTAATATGTGATCTTTAATGAAGTACTTGTCCAAATGTTTTGCTGATTTTTATCTTGGGTTATCTTTTCCTTATTATTGTGTAGAAGCTCTTATTATAAGCTAAAGTTCATCTTTCAAATATATGTATTGCAAATACCTTCTCCTATCTTGGAGTTTGCCCTTTTACTTTTTGTCATTGTTGTTATTTTATTTCTTTATATTATTTAGGTATAATTTAAATGTAATAAAGTGCGCCAATCCCTAAAATCTAGTTTAGTGAAATTTTACATAATTCTACACCCTTATAACCACTGCCTAAATCAATGTACTGGCATTTTCACCACTCTGAAAAGTTCCCTAGTGCCTATTTCAGTCATTCCACTACCGAACTTTGTGGTTGTTAGGTGCTGTTGAGTCGGCTCCGGCTCATAGCTACCCAAGGTACAACAGAATGAAAAACTGCCCAGTCCTGCACCATCCTCACAATCATTGCTATGTTTCAGGCCATTGCTGCAGCCACTGTGTCAATCCACCTCATTGAGAGTCTTCCTCTTTTTCGTTGATTCTCCACTTTACCAAGCGTGATGTTCTTCTCCAGGGACTGGTCCCTCCTGATAACATGTCCAAAGTACCTGAGACAAGGTCTCACCATCCTTGCTTCTAAGGAGCAATCTGGCTGTACTTCTATACTACCTTAAAAAAAAAAAAACTCAGGTAACCATTATTTAGACCCTAGCTCTATAGAGCAGTTTTGTCTCTTCTTGAACTTTATATAAATGGAATACTGCAGTACATACTCTTTTACGTTTGATTCTTTTTGCTAAAATAGATTTTTGAGATTTATCCTAACAACAGCAACATCATATTTTAGGGGGTAACTTACTGAGTATGTGCACGCATGCATGTTTAATTTTTGAGCAGTGTTCCATTGTACCAATATACAAAAATCTATTCATTCTGTGGTTCAGAAACATCACTGTTGTTTCCAGTTTTAGGCTATCATGAATAATTGTGCTATGAACATTTTAGTACAATCCTTTTCTGAATAAATGCTCTCATTTCTTTGAGTATATATTTGTAAATGGAATTGCTATTCATAGTCGTTGTTGTTAGGTGCCATCAAGTCGCTTCTGACTCATAGTGACCCTACGTACTACGGAACGAAACATTGCCCTCTCATGCGCCATTGTCACAATCCTTGCTATGCTTGAGCCCATTGTTACAGCCACTGTGTCAATTCATCTCGTTGAGGGTCTTCCTCTTTTCCACTGACCCTCTTCTTTACCAAGCATGATGTCCTTCTCCAGGGACTGAACCCTCCTGATAACATATCCAAAGTAGGTGAGACATAGTCTCGCCATCCTTGTTTCTAAGGAACATTCTGGCTGTACTTCTTCCAAGACAGATTTTTTCATTCTTTTGGCAGTACGTGGTATATTCAATATTCTTTGCCAACACCACAATTAAAAGGTGTTAATTCTTCTTCGGTCTTCTTTATTCATTGTCCAGCTTTTGCATGCATATAAGGTGATTGAAAACACCATGGCTTTGTTCAGGCTTACCTTATTCCTCAAAGTGACATCTTTGCTTTTTAACACTTTTAAAGAGGTCTTTTGTAGCAGATTTTCCCAATGCGATGCATTGTTTGATATCTTGATTGCTACTTCCATGGGCATTGATTATGGATCCAAGTAAAATGAAATCCTTGACAACATCTTTGTGTTGAGGTGTAATCCATACTGAAGGCTGTAGTCTTTGATCTTCATCAGTAAGTGCTTCAAGTCCTCTTCACTTTCAGCAAGCAAGGTTGTGTCATCTGCATATCTCAGGTTGTTAATGAGTATTCCTCCAATTTTGATGCCGTGTTCATCTTCACAAAATCTAGGTTATTGGATTATTTGCTCAGCATACAGATTGAATAACTATGGTGAAAGGATACAACCCTGATATACACATTTCCTGACTTTAAACTATGTAGCATCTCCTTGTTCTGTTTGAACTACTGCCTCTTGGTCTATGTACACTTTCTACATGAGCACCATTAAGTGTTCTGGAATTCCCATTCTTCGTAATGTTATCCATAATTTGTTATCACCTACAGAGTGGAATGCCTTTGCATAGTCAACAAAACACGTATAAATATCTTTCTGGTAGTTTCTGCTTTCAGTCAAGATCCATCTGATATCAGCAATGATATCCCTAGTTCCAAATCCCCTTCTGAATCTGGCTTGAATTTCTGGGAGTTGCCTGTCAATGCACTACTACAACTGGCCTGATCCTCAGCAAAATTTGACTTGTGCATGACATTAATGATTTTGTTTGATAATTTCCACATTCAGTTGGATCACCTTTCTTTGGAGTGGGCACAAATATGGATCTCTTCCAGTCAGTTGTCTGGGTAGCTGTCTTTCAAATTTCTTGGCATAGATGAGTGAGCATTCCCAGCACTGCATCCATTTGTTGAAACTTTTCACTTGGTATTCTATCAATCGTGGAACACTGTTTTTTTTGCCGGTGCCTTTTTTTTTTTTTCAGTGCGGCTTGTATTTCTTCCTTCAGTACCATCGGTTCTTGATCATATACTACCTCCTGAACTGTTTGAACGTCAACCAATTATTTTTGGTACAGTGACTCTGTGTATCCATTCCATCTTCTTTTGATGCTTCCTGCTTTGTTTAATATTTTCCCCATAGAATGCTTTAATATTGCAACTCAAGGACTGAATTTTCCCTTCACTTCTTTCAGCTTGAGAAATGCTGAGTATGTTCTCTTTTGGTTTTCTAACTCTAGGTCTTTGCACAATTCTTTATAATACATTGCTTTTTTTTCTTGAGTCACCCTTTGAAATTTTCTGTTCATCTCTTTACTTCATCATTTCTTCCATTTGCTTTAGACACGCTACATTCAAGAGCAAGTTTCAGAGTCGCTTCTGACATCCATTTTGGTCTTTTCTTTCTTTCCTGTCTTTTGCATGACCTCTTGTTTTTTCATGTATGATGTCCTCGATGTCATTCCACAACTTGTCTGGTCTTCAGCAATTAGAGTTCAATGCGTCAAATCTATTTTTGAGATAGTCTAAAAGTTCAAGTAGGATAAAATCAAGGGCATTTTTTGGCTTTTGTGGACTCATTCTAATTTTCTTTAGCTTCAACTTGAACTTGCATATGAGCAATTGATAATCTGTTCCACAGCTTGCCCCTGGCCTTGCTCTGACTGATGATTTTGAGCTTTTCCACCATCCCTTTCTGTAGATATAGTCGATTTGATTCCTGTGTATTCCATCTGGCAAGGTTCACATGTATAGTCACCGTTTATGTTGTTGAAAAAAGATATTTGCAATGAAAAAGTCATTGGTCTTGCAAAATTCTATCATGTGATCTCTGGCATCATTTCTAAAAATAAGGCCATATTTTCCAACTACTGTTCCTTCTTTATTTCCAACTTTTGCATTCCAATCAGCAGTAACTATCAATGCCTCTGGATTGCATGCTTTATCAATTTCAGACTGCAGAAGTTGATAAAACTCTTTAATTTCTTCAACTTTGGCCTTGGTGGTTGGTGCCTAAATTTAATAATAGTTGTATTAACTGGTTTTCCTTGTAGGTGTATGGATATTATCCTCTCACTGACAGCGTTGTACTTTAGGGTAAACCTTTTCAATTTGTCATTCCTGGCATAGTAGGCTATATGGTCGTGTGATTCAACATGGCCAATACCAGTCCATTTCAACTCCTTAACGCCTAGGAGATTGATGTTTATGCGTTCCATTTCATTTTGAATGGTTTCCAACTTCCTTAGATCCATACTTCGTACATTCCACATTCCTATTATTAATGGATGTTTTCAGGTCTTTTTTGAGCCATGCCACTTCAGCAAATGAAGGTCCTGAAAGCATGACTTCATTCACGTCATTAAGGTCAATTCTACTTTGAGGAGGCAGTTCCTCTCCAGTCTTGTTTTGAGTGCCTTCCAACCTGAGAGGCTCATCCTCCTGCACTATATCAGACAACGTTCCACGGCTAGTCATAAGGTTTTCCCTGGCTAATTTTTTCAGAAGTAGACCACTGAGTCTGCCTTCCTAGCGTGGAACCGCTGCTGAAACCCATCCACCATGGGTGACCCTGGTGATATTTGAAATACCTGTGGCATAGCTTCCAGCATCACAGCAATAGTCAAGCCGCCCACCACATTATGACAAACTGACAAATGCATGGGGTTCCATAAATTACACGGATTAACTCTGCACAGGTTGCTCCAGCAGATGTAGCGTTACTCATTTTCTCTGGAACTTCTGAGAATATCTTATTTGCATTTTTAAGATTGCTTTTTTAAAATAACAAAACAGTTTTTTTCAAGGTTGGAAAAAAAAAAAGCAGTATTCATCATATTATGTGTTAGTATCAACCAGAAGTTTCTGTGCTCAGAAAGAAATGTCACAAACATTTAGTATAATGGAACAAAATAGAAATTCCCAATTATGTATGTAAATTGAGTTTATAGTCACAAGAGTGATAAAACAAATGTGAAACATTTTTAGGTCTATGTACACCGATTTCCCACTCTGAGTCACAAGTTTTGGGATCATTTTCAATGGTTTCACTATAATGTACCCATCACAAAACTTTGAAATACAGATAGTTAATGTTTATCCTTGAATATCAATGCTTATGAATTTCTGCCAAGCATAATCCATTCCTTAAAAAGTCCCTCTGCTAATTATTCTTCAAACAAGCAAAGGAATATAGTCTGGGACATATACTGGATTTCTTGGTAAAATCAAAAGTCATATATGGTGTAATACTTTGTGGTTTCAGAACCTCTGTTATATCTTAGAACAAAAATTTGTTCATCAGCTGTTAAAATAGTCCCCTACACACTGCACAATGAAAATTTTTACATTCGTATTTCCTGGTGGGTGGTGGTGGGGTACTAAAACATTCTCCATAATATATCCTTTTTTTACACCCAAATTTCTCAACATCAGCCCTTGCTCATGAACATGCTCTTGAACTTCGTAAAGGGTACTGTTTTTATAATACACTGACATATACAGCAAAGATACTTATATTTATTTTGGTGCAGAAGTCCACAGAAATATCACACTGGTTATGAACAAAGTTAACACAGAGAACAATACAGTGTTCATACTTGTAGCAACAAAATAACAATCTTCATGAAAAACATTTAAAAAAAATTAAGGGTGACCACTGACACTCTGTAATAAGCTAGTTCCCCACTCACCATGAATAGATATAATAAAAATAGTGCTATACATGTATTACCAAGGAGCCCTGGTAGTACAATAGTTAAGGCTTCAGCTGCTAACGAAAGTTTTGACAATTCGAACCCACCCAGCTGCTCTGGAGGGAAAAAAGAGCTGGCAATCTGCCCCTGTAAAGATTAGAGCTTAGAAAACTCTATGGCGGCAGCTCTACCCTGTCACATGGGGGTCCCTCTGAGTCAAAAATCTATTAGAAGGCACCTAACCGCAACAACAAAAACATGTATTACTCATACAAAACTACTTAACAGAATCTTTTTCAGAATGGTAAAAACCCAGAACCTTGTGGCGCATTAAATCCAAACGGACATCAAATTCTACCGGATTTTTACTTTGGGTGGTGCAACTGGTTAAGAGCTCAACTACTGGCTGAAAGGTTGGTGGTATCAGTCAGAATCGACATGACAGCACCTAACAACAACAACAAAGAAATAGGATTACAAAACATTATGTTAACTTCAGTATAATTAAAACCCACAAGGTGGCGCTTGGGTCCGAAGAACAGATTTTAGCTATTTTTCTGCTTTAGACTTGTTACCTAGAAATTATGTAGCCTGTCTTTGATGCATACTCACTAGCATATATAGATGTTATTTAAACCCTCTTCTAGGAAAGGGAGGTGTATACAATTATATGGATGAATTCCCCACCAAACTCATGAGACATGTTTAGGTTTACAAAACCAAAACTCATCTTGATATTCATTAGCATGAAGACTTTGAAAATAGTCAACATAATTTCTTACTCTTTCTTGACAAGCTTCCTGTGTCATTTTTATCTCCTGCCCCTGTTGTCAGCTAATTCCAGATCCCAATGAATAGTCCCTTCACCATTCTGAAAGTTTTCACTCAATAAACTGGTTTCAAGGACCTCTTCACTGGAGTTATATGCTTCAGAGTATGAAAGACTGCCTCATTGAATCTTAGGCTCCTGGGATGACAAGAGTGGCTCTGCAATAGACCTCTATAGGAATGCAGAAAGGAACAGGTGTGAGTCTCTTTCACAGGGCCTCACAGGTCAGGGATGGTAATAAAGTTGGCACTAGATCTTCTAAAATCCAGGTGATGATGGATACAGCCACCACTTCAAGAAGCTCAGCTGGATCATGGGGCTCACTGGACACCATTATGTTAAATCTTATCTTCTGTATCATGAATGATAATCAAAGTCTGTCTTCTCATTTTGACCCTGTAAGCAGCTAATGTTTTTCCTTCAAGCCTTAAATAGTTTGACTGTCTCAGCCTGTGGCCTTTCATTAGCTTTCTATGTACTCCCAACTGCAACTGAAAAGATATATTAGTAACTATATTTACAGATATAAGTAAAGATGTAAATGTAAATATGATATTAACTTCAAAATTAATAATGTATAAACATATACACAGGCCCCAAATAATACTACAAATGGTGGCTAGATCTAGAGAGAGTTTTTCATCACAGCTTCCCACATATTCTCATACCAGATAACAGTTACGAGATTGTATTAAGAGATTACGTATAATTTGTAAAGGACATATTTTGTCCAAGTACAGGATATTTTTCTCTAAATAAAACAACAAATAAAAAGTACTGCCCATATTCACAACAAAAATTGCAGCTTAGCTGCACTGGAAGATGAAATCTGAGAAAACATTGAGGTGTTTTAAAAGAGGTAGAAGTCTGAATACTGAAAAAAAAATAGGTGCATAATATTGAAATCAGGTACTTAGACACTTCATAAATAAAAATGTGTAAATAATTAATGCATGACTAAATAAGCAAATCTCTCTTTGGTAAGCAGTATAATTATAAGAAAACATCTATTTATTTATCATACTTTACAGATATTTTAGGAAATGTCTCTTCTTCATTGTCCTCTGTATAGTTTAAATTTTTTTCAGTGTCTGTACAAACTAAAAATACATCCCATGGCATACACACACATAAAAACTAAAATATAAATACCTTATATTGAAATATTTAAAAGTCCACAATTTTGGGGGATTATTCCCAGCCTGATTCTGGTATTTAAGTAGTATTTAATATGAGAACTTATTAAATGAAATGCATAATAGGACCAAAAAATAGAACTTTATTCTTAAATAGTAGACCAATCTGCACTCCCCACCCCCCCATCTCAGGTAGATGATCTCCTTAAGAGGACATTCCTATGTTTATGAAGTCAATTTCATTATATCGATTTTGTGGTGAAGTTGATTTATCTTGATCTAGAAGGTTTTTTTATTATTAGAATATGTTATGAATTGAATTGTGTTCCCCCGAAATGTGTATCAGCTTGGCTAGGCCATGGTTCCCAGTATTGTGTGGATGTCCGTTTTGTGATCTGCTGTGATTTTCCTATGTGTTGTAAATCCTACCTCTACGATGTTAATGAGGCAGGGTAGAGGCAGTTATGTTATTGAGGTAGAACTCAATCTATAGGGTTAGGTTGTATTTTGAGTCAATCTCTTTTGAGGTATAAAAGAAAGAATTGAGTAGAGAGGAAAGGGATCTCAGACCACCAAGAAAAACAGCTAGAAGAATAGCATGTCCTTTGGATCAGGGGTCCCTGTGCTGAGAAATTCCTAGACCCAAGGGAAGATTGATGACAAGGACCTTCCCCCAGAGCAAACAGAGAAAGAAAACCTTCCCTTGGAGCTGACAACCTGAATTCAGACTCCTAGAGTCCTAGGCTGTGAGAGAATAAATTTCTCTTTGTTAAAGCCATCTACTTGTGGTATTTCTGTTACAGCAGCACTAGGTAAGAAAGAAAATAAATGAAATGTCAATGAAAATGTTAAACTCCCCCAGAAATACTTACCATACTCTTAACTCATTAAAAATAATAATAATAAATTCCTATGATAAACCCCAAATCTATAATTATGCAGTTTCTCTACTTGCCAAGGTTTGTGCAGACAGCAAAGACACCTTTGCTGCCAGCAGCGATGTTTCTGTGACACATTTAACCATATAAGGGATCTTGCCTGTAAATGCCTAAATATAACATGCTGTGGAAAATTCACACAGTGAAGGTGTTAGCATTTTTAAAACTTCAGAATTTTTTTTTTTTTCTTTAAGAGGAGACATTTGATGGCCAATTTTCTTTTTTGTCTGTGGCTTCCATCAAGACTTAGATTGTCCAGATTTATACAAAATCTCTTAGGTTGCTGAAACTCAATAGTCTCCAGAGCAAATTATTTTCCTAACAAGTCCTGGACAGAATGGCTTTACTTTTCTCTGAACTAAAAACTGGAAAAATTGTTCACATGTTGATGAGATTGCTGAGTGGTTCAACACTTGGTAAAGGTCACTAGGGTATCACACATTCTCTGAAAAATAGATAAAGAAAGAAAAAAAATCAGGATTTGTTTTAAACTCACTCACCTAAATTAATAATACTGATGATCTTGGATAGATTTTCATGCTTTCTTACTCATTGGTGGTTCAGAGCCTGTGCTGAATATCTCGTGTGTCAAAGATCGAAAATTCTTATGCCCAGATTGGCACCTGACATGTCAAACTTATCCTATTTTTCCATATTTATAAAAAGATTTTGTATAATTTTTCATGATGAGCCGCAGGAAACTCTCCCTTGCCAATACCAGTGTATGTGTGTAACAGACTGTGGGTATTGTGAATTGTCCTTTAGCAAACTCTTTGGGCCCCTTTCTCAATAGCCTGCATACTTGTCATCAGAGAGACAAATATGTAATATCTACAGATCACCACCAGACCAAAACTTTTACCAGAAGAATGTAGGAAAAGTTATAGAAACAGTCTATCACTGCGACCACCATTGCCCTTACCAGCACCATAACCATCATGTCCTATTATGGACACCCAGTTGTGCTCACAGAGCCCTGGGTGAAATCTCTTGAGCAGCCCTGTGTCATTCGGCATCAATGATCAAGTAACTAACGCCAGGTTTGGGTCCATGGTATTTACTCAAACAGCATGGAATGCTACTCACCTGTACAGAGCTGAAGAAGTGTGATTATATCTGACACTTTCATCAGGTAATGAAAAGAGAGCAAAATTCTTTTGTTGAATTCTGTCTCTTGGTATCCTATAATATCCATGACATAGTGGTTTAAAATAAATCTATGTGGTATAGCTGTGAAGGAAAAGGTAGCCCAAAGTCTGAAGTGCACTAAAATAATTATTGAGTGGATTCAGGTAGCCAATGGACTTTATTCAATGGCTATGCTCCTTTCACATTCATAAATTTCAAGGGTTGGTTCACTCCAATAAAACTGTTAAAATACTTAATCAAACACATACAATTTTTCACCAAGACTAAGAAACTTCTTTGAAACATCTTTTTGAAAGACATGTGTTTTTGAGACAAGATGAATGTGTGAAGATGTGTGTGTGAAAAGTTGAAAGAACAGAAGTCAATTTCTTTCAGAAAGCTTATGATCCTCGAGATTCTGAAGTGACAATAGAGTCCAAAAATTTAAACTGATGTGTGATTAAAATTAAATTGTGTTTTAATTATATGTATCTTTAGTTTCTACGATTGTTTTTTAGGAAAAGTCTCATCCTTTCAGACTTAAGGTAACGTTAGACAAAATATAAAATGAAACAGACTTCAATAGCAGCATCCGGAGATGTTGTCTTTCTGGAGAAGGGAAGTAAAGAAGAAGGAGAAATAGAAGGAAGGGGAGAAAAAAGGGAGGTGGGGAAAAAGTAATAATGAATTTAAAAGTTCTGCCTTAATGTGGTCCAAAAAAAAACCTCCCAACCCACTGTCATTGAGTGGACTCTGATTCATAGTGACTGTATAGGACAGTGTAGGCCTGCCCCATATTGTTTCCAAGGTGTAAATCTATAGAAGCCAACTGTAACATTCTTCTACTGTCAAGCGGTTGGTGGGTTTGAACCTCTGATCTTCTGGTCATCAGGGGTTCAAGGCTGGAGATGTAGTGGCTTCCTAAGTTAGGTTCTTCTGATGGTGATACAAAAAGTGCTAGAGGGCAAGCCTAACTCTGAAAGCATGTTTTAAAACTCTAAGCAGGCCACAGTTTGTTAAAATCCCATCTGTCAAAGCAAGTTGCATGAGCAGTCATCTAAGAGGCATCAATTGGCCTCGACCCATCTGGCGCAAAGGAGAATGAAGAATACCGAAGACATACGGTAAAGATGAGCCCAAGAGACAGAAAGGGCCATATAAACCAGATACTACATCAGCCTGAGACTGGAAGAACTTGGAGGTGCCTGGGTACCACCAATGACTGCCCTGACAGGCAGAGAACACAGCAGAGAATCCCTGATGGAGCAGGAGAACAGCGGGATGCAGATCTAAAATTCTCTTAAAAAGACCAGACTTAACAGCCTGCCTGAGACTAGGGGGAGCTGGAGGTCCTGGTCTCTGGATCCTTTGTTAGCCCAAGACTTGTACCATTCCCAAAGCCAACTCTTCAGACAGGGATTGGACTGGACTATAAAATAGATAATGATACTGGCAAGGAGTGAGCTTCTTGGCTCAAGTAGACACATGAGACTATGTGGACAACTCCCATCTGGAGGTGAGATGAGAAGGAACAGGGGAACAGGAGCTGGTTGAATGGACATGGCGAATACATGATGGAGAGGAGGAATGTTCTGTCTCATTAGAGGGAGAGCAGCTAGGAGTACATAGCAAGGTGTGTATAACTTCTTGTATGAGAGACTGACTTGATTTGTAAACTTTCACTTACAGCACAAAGAATAAATAAAATAAAAAAAAATTTCCAAAGCAAGTTGCATGACCAAGCCCAAAGTCAAGGAATGAGGAATGGGGTGCAATGAATCACTTTTATATGGCCATGGTCTCATAACTCCCACAAAGAGATTGGCTGGGCCACAGTCTTGCAAGGGATTGTTGGATTACTATGCAAATTACTAATCCACAATGGGATTGGTCAGTTAATGGTCTTGCTGGGAGGGCCATGCCTTGAAATTGACAAGGAATAGCCTTGAAATTGACAAGGAATAGCCTTGAAATTGACAAGGAATATAAGGGCCAGTTCTACAAAGGCTCGGGGTGACCTAAGAACCATCAAAAAGAGCTTGGAGTGGAGCATGTCCTTTGGACCCAGGGTCTCTGTGCTGGAAACCTCCTAAACCTAGAAGAAAGGGCTATAACACTACAGACAAAGAGAGACAGTGGCAGTGGGCTGGCCAGCCCACGGAGAGAGAGAGCTGGGCACCTCTGTGCAGGAAGTTCGCCTGTAGCTAAGAAGAGCTGTAACATTTGTCCATGCAGGGCAGAGGCCTGAGTGTGCCCCTTACAGTGGATGTATGCTTCCCCCTTCCCCAGGCAGTGTGGTAAGAGCCATGAGGGCCTTTGGACTGCACAGACCTGGGTAGCATGGTGGGGTTTATGAAGTTCATAAACATATTCTCCTGGTTTTCCCTTAAAAGCAGTATTGCTTAATGTTTCACATTTAGATCTGAATTCCTCCTGGAATTAATTTTCCTGTATGGCATGAGTTGTAGGTCCAGATACATTTTTTCCATATGGATATCTAATTTTAATGAAAATACCATGGCTTTTTACTGTAGCCTAATGTTGCCTTTGTCATAAATCAGATGACTGAGAGTAGCTGTGTGTTGATTTGCGTCTGGATTCTTTATCCTGTTCCAGTATTGTCTTTTCTTGCTCCAATACCATGTTGTATTATATTAGGAGTAGGTATATGGTAAAACAAGTCTTTTAGACTTCTCTTTTTCTACTTTTAAGTTGCCTTTACTCTTCTTACAGGGTCGCTATGAGTCGGGATCAACTTGATGGCAACGAGTTTTGGTTTTTGTTTTACTCTTCTTGGGTCTCTGGATGGTACAAACTGTTTGCACTCAACTACTAACCTAAAGGTTAATAGTTTGAACCTTTCCAGCACCATGGAAGAAAGATCTGGAAATTTGCTTCTGTAAAGATTCCAGTCAAGAAAACCATATGGAACAGTTCTACTTTAACATGTGGGGTTGGCATGAATTGGAATCAACTCAGTGGAAAAGAGTTTGTTTTTTACTTTTCTTGGTCCTTCACATTTCAACATAAACTTTAAGACAACTTGTCAATTAAAAAACAAAGGAAAAATCCACATAATTTTGATAGAAACAAAATTGAGTCTATAGATTAATTTGGGGAGAATTAATATCTTTATAATTTTACCTTTTTGAGCCATGAAAATTGTATATTGCTTCTTTTATATTTGTATGTGGCTTTTGTATTTTTTTGAAATAATTTTGATAATATTTTGGAGCTTCCAATGTAAAGGTCTTGCATAACTTTCATTAGGTTTATTCCTGAATATTTGATTTTTTTGTTGTTGTTGTTGCTAGTATATATAAATACAATGAGTTTTTGTATATTAAATTTGAATCTAGTCACGGTGCTAATTTCACTTACAGATTGTAATAGCTGGTACATTCTTTCAGATTTCCTGTGTGCTCGGTGTCTTTTGTGAATAACAGAAGTTTATTTCTTCCTTTCTCCTACTCCTGCTATTTTTTTTCTTCTTTTCATTGCCTTTTTTTTTAAGCAGCTGACTTGAATCACCAAAACTATTTTAAACTGAAGTGTAGTGTTGGCAGGCTTTCTTGTCTTTTATCAATTCCAGATGGAGAGGGGTATAATATTTCACCACTGAGTACATATATTACAGATATTTTGGGTTGATATTCTTCATCAGAGTAAAGAAATTCCCTTGTATTCCTTGTCCTAAAAATTTTTATGACAAATGGATGTAGAAATTTTTCGTGTATGTTTTGCATCTATTGAGAGGATTACATAACTCTTCATTCTTTGTTCTGTGAATGTGGTGAATTTATACTGATTAGTGGCTCAGAGGTTGAAGCACTTGGCTGCTAACCAAAAGATCAGCAGTTCGAATCCACCAGCTATTCAGTGGGAGCAAAATGTGACAGTCTGTTTCCATGAAGATTACAGCCTTGGGAACCGTATAGGGCAGCTCTCCTCTGTCCCACAGGGTCACTATGAGTTGGAATGGACCCAATGGCAGTTTTGGTTTTGGTTTTAGTTTTCAAGTAATGTAAAATAAAACATAACTGGAATAGACCCCTTTTGATCAATTACCTTTTTATATTGCCAGATTGGTATTAATAATTGTCATTGATTTAATTGTGTTACCCCAAAATATGTGTTGTAAATCATAACACCTATACCTGTGGATGTAATACCATTTAGAAATAGGGTTTTCTTAGTTATGTTAATGAGGCCATATAAGCGTAGGATGTGCCTTAAGCCAATCACTTGTGAGACGTAAAAGATCATATTAGGCACAGAAGCAAGCAGGCAGGAATGGGGGAAAGAAATATGCCATGTGATCACCAGAGAACCAAGTAAGCCAATGTTACAGAAGCTGAGACAAGTATCTTCTCCCAGAGTGGGGGAGGGAGAAGGAAAGGGGAGGCTCTTGCTTATACAGTACTGAGTTTTGGTTTATGGTGATGGAAAAATCCAATAGATTAAGGGTAGGATTGCACAGCCAATTATCGTAATTGCTGTCAATAAGTTGTACAGCTATAGGAAGTTAAATTGGCAAAAGTGGTGTCATAGTCATAGACGTAGTCATAGACAGCAGCAACAAAAGGTTAGCTGCTGAGGCTGCTTACGTACAACCAAATATCTCACGGGATTTGATTCCTTGGTTTGGAGATTTAGGGTCATGGTTTCATGGGACATCCCAGTTAATTGGCCTAATAATGTGTTTAATATTTCTGTTTTACATTCTAGTTCATTGTGTAGTTCCTGGGGTCTTAAAGCTTGCAAGAAGCCATCCAAGGCATAATAATTGGTCTCTATTCACCTGGAACAAATAGAGGCAGAGGACGGAGAGTCAGGAATAGGAGGAAGAAATGAAATATGTGACTAATTGCCTCCATGAATAATTGCCTCCTTTGCCATGAGACCAGAAATGGATGGCACCCAACTACCATTACTGAATATTTTGATCAAAGACTCTATGGAAGAATCTTGATCAAAAGGGGAAAAAAGCAGAACGGATTCACAAATTTTCATGGACTCCACAGACTTTCTGGAGCCCTGGAGGCTGGATGAGCCCCTGAAACTAGTCCCCTGAGGTAATCCTTAAACCTTAAATAAAAAATAAGCCCTGAAATCTTAAAACCAAAAAAAAAAAAAAAGTTTAGCTTAACTAAAATATCTTCCTTAAGCATCATGCTCTTTTCAGAACCATGCATATGTGATCAAATTGACAACAACAACTAAAAATTAGATGGGAACCTAAGGGTGCAGTGAGTCGATGTTAAAGGGGGAGAAACAACTCAGAAAATGAGGGTGGGAATGGTTTCACAGCTTGAAGAATGGAATCAATGTGACTGTATTGTACGTATGGAAACTGTTGAATTGGTCCATGTTCTGCTGTGTATATTCTCAATAACAACAAAATAAATAAAATTAAAAAAAGGGAAAAGAAACAATGAAATAAATTTTTCAGCAGTTGGGAGATGGAGATGGAGGTAAATTATGGTGCTCTAACAAAACTGTTTCTTCTAGGCCCTATCTAACCTCCTACCTCAAGGAAATTTTTATTAATAGTTCCCCTTTTACAGGCAACAATAAGAAGAGTAAAACACCTTCAGTTCCAAGAAAACACAAGGGGAAACACAGTTGGAATTTTTCACCTCATACACGCTGCTGATTGGGGAACCCAGGAAAGCACCTTGTATTTAGGTCCATTGTAACCTTTTCATTGTTAGCAGTCTCTATTTCTGCCTGCAATACCACTTTGAAAAATGTTCTACTACAAGGGTACACCAGAGGAGGTCGTGTTGGTCAACAGAATGTGAACAATTCTGTTACAAGCTTATGTTGCAGTGATGCGCCCTTTTCGAAGGGACTTGTATCCACCAGTCTCCCTCCGTTTACAGCACCACCTGGCTATTTGAGAAGTCCCTTCCATTGAAGACAACAACCTTCTAAGTAGAATTATCTCTCTCCATCCGCACTATTATACTGTATCATGTAGGAAACCTCCCTGGAAAGATGTTATCATACTCCTTCCTTGCAAAAGAGACATGGTTAGGGCAAAGAGCTCTGCAAGTTCTCCATAATTCCAATGTTGCAACTCAGTTTCAGATTAAATACTCCCACAGACATGACTAGAAAATCCCTCTGTGCATTTCTGTTTCTCTTTCCTCATTCCTGAAGTGTAACGTATACCTTTGATATCAGTTCTTTTCAAACTAAAAAAACACCCTTAGCATTTTTTTTGGGGGGGGGGAGGAAGTTTGCTGGGGACAAATTCTCATTTTTCTTAATCAAAAAAAGGTTTTTATTTCACCTTCAATCTTGAAGGATATTTTCATTTGTTATGGAATCATATTCCATTGCCCTCTGATCTCCATTGTTTCTGATGAGAAATCTGCAATAATTTGAATTGTTTTTTCCTTTTATGTAATGTGTCATTTGTCTATGATTGCTTTAAAGATTTTTTTCTTTATCTTTAGATTTTCAGCAGTTTCATTATGATGGGTAGTTTTATTTAAGTTACCCTACTTAAGTTCCTTGAATCCATTACCTTATGATTTTCATCTAATTTGGGAAATTATCAGCCATTATTTGTGCAAAGATATCATTCTGCACCAATCTCATTCTTCTTTGCTCTGGAATTACAATGACATGAATGCTTTGATGTTGTCTCACAGGGTCTGTCTTAGTTTCCTAGTGCTGCTGTAACAGTAATGCTACAAATGGACAGTTTTAAATAACAGAAATTTATATTCTCACAGTTCAGAAGGCTAGAATTCTAATTTAGGGCATCAGCTAGAGGGTAAGGCTCTCTCACTGTTAACTCAGAGAGAAGATTCTTGCCTCTTTCAGCTCCTGTAGCTTTCCTCAGTTCCTTGGCGATCTTCATGTGGCATGTATCTTCTCCCATTTGTGCTTGCTTCTGTGCCTAGTCTTCTTTTTTTTTTTTTTAATAACACTACACTAATATGACCTCATTAACATAACAACAACAGCAAAAAAAAAAAAGAAAAACCTTATTCCCAAACAGAATAACACCCACAGGTATAAAGGCAAAGATACCAACACGTATTTTAGGAGACGAGATTCAATCTACAACAGGTTTCTTAACGTCTGTTTTTTTCTTCTCTTCTTCTTTTTCTCTATTGTTCAGATCAGATAATTTTTATTAATCTGTTTTTAATTCACTCACTCCTCTGTCATCCCCATTTTGCTATGGAGTCTATCTAGTGAATTTTTTATTTCAGATATTGTATTTTCCATTCTAAATTTTGCATTAGTTAGTATTTTTAGTGTCAGTGATAAAAATGTATACCTTTTCATTAATTTTAGGAATGTTCACACTTACTTCATGGGCTATGATTATAAAAGCTGCTTTAATTTTTTTTTATAATTCCAAAATATGGGTCTTCTCAGGATTGGCAACTGCTGATTGACTTTTCCCTTGATTTTTGGTCTATTTTCCTGATTTGTTGAATGCCTATGAAATTTTGAGTTTTTCCTTGACATTTTTAATGCTATATTGTGAGGTTGTAGATCCTATTCAAATCCTGTGGTAAATACTAATTTTTTTGTTAGTTTACTTGTTTGTTTTAGCAAGCAATCAAACCGGTTAGATTCAGGCCACCAGTTCTGCCTTATTTTCTGTAAGTAATGTTTCTGATGTCAGTTCAACTTTCAACATTTTTTTATATTATTGGGATCTTCTTGGTGCACGCAGCACTCAAGGTTTATCCTGGGATTGGAGTGGTCATTTATATTATAGGTTAGTTTGCTAAAGATTTAGTATGATTCTTTGAATATGTTCTTTTTGTGCACTGCTTGGAGTAAAGCCCAGAAATCATGACAATTCACACTAGAATTAGGGGAAACCATTCTTGAGCTGTATCCTCTTTGTGATTTATTCTACATCCTTGCATAACCTGGAATTCATTTTCCTTTATCTCTGTTCAAAAGGATGTAACTTTTAGCCTTCTTCCTCTTTGTGCAGTCCTAAATGGCTGGAGTTGCTTCCAGGTTGAAGTGAGGAGAAGAAAGGGAGGAAAAAAAAAAAAGGTGGTGGGCAGGGCCAAGATGGCTGACTAGGTAGACGCTACCTCGGATCCCTCTTACAACAAAGACTCGGAAAAACAAGTGACTCGATCACATACATGACAATCTACAAACCCCGACCATCAAACACAGATCTAAAGAGTTGATCTGAGTGACAGAGACTGAGAAGGAACAACCACGGGGAAGCAGCGACTGTTTCCAGAGCCTGGAGCCAGTGTCCCAGTCAGGAAACCTTGGTGTCGGGCTTTGGACTGGGCGCAGAGGAGCTGAGCACAGCATCCTGAGAGGGAGCAAACACAGGGCGCAGCCCTAGCCCCCTGAACTGACCTCGGGGGAAGCCCAGCCAGTGCACGCAGGCAGTGCAGCGATGCAGCTGACAGGAGGAGAAGTCACTGGGAGGCAGCAACTGGTTTTGGAGCCGGGAGTGCAGAATCCCAGCTGGGAAACCTTGGCACTGGGCTTTGGGCTGGGAGTGGAGGAACTAACCGCAGCTTCTGAGACAGCGCAAGCACGGGACACGGGCCTGACCCTCAGGGGCAATCTCTACCCAGCCAGTGCACAGACTCGACTCCTCCCTCGGGAATCTCAGATAAAACAGTCATCCCAAGCAAGATAAGTAACTTTGTCTATATTCTGAGGTGCTACTCTCTCCTATTTATCTGAACCCTCCCCTCCCTTTCCCAGGCAGCTTCATTAACATTGGAATTTCCTGAGCCAGAGAATAAACTGCTCTGTGTTTTTTCCTTCTTTCATTTTTTTTTTTTTTTGGTATTTTCCTAACCCATTCTCCTGACCTGAAAGAAGCAGCTACAAAAAACCCAGGGACCAAAAATCCTTCCCTAATTGGACTAAAAACACAGAACCAGCTCCAGCCAAGCATATGTGATCCACAGTCTTGGGCTTTCATCCCTACGGGGAACAAGGTGGCTCTTATAATGCAAAGGCATTTCTGATAGGGATCTGACTGTGATTGTTTTAGCAGATTTACTGGAAAGACAAGTTTCCCAGGTCTAATATCTCTGCGTATTCAACAGAGCCCTCACTGACACACAATAAGGAACTGAGGGCTGAAACTCCCCCCAGACCACCTAGCCTCCTGCCTTAGGGGTCTAAGGAGGGTGACACCTACCAATCTGTAGAGGTACTTGCATTGGGGGCCTAAGGTACAGCACCCACCAAGGTGCTTTAGGAATAGAGACACACCTACCTCACTGACACTTGGGGGAAGCCTGTCAGCATCCTGCCCCCTGGAGTGTGAACCCCAGCTGCTACTAGAATCGGGTGCACACAACTATCACCACTACTCCTCTAGGTGGATAGGTGACAGTCTGCACCACACACCTGATGACCCCAAATCAGATTCTACTCAAGAATAGTGAATGGACTCAGGCTTATGTATCTGATAACAGCCCAAACCAACTGGTAATAGGACATAAGTGATTCAAGGGCTACAACAATCAAGACAGCGCAATCTATAGCCAATCTATGTATATTGAAAGAAAACAAAACAAGATAAGACTCAGTGAGCAAATATAGAACAAATCACTACAATATCTTAGTGATGGCTTGGAGACACCAGTTGATATCAAACCACATAAAGAAGCAGACCATGACTGCTTCTACAACTCCCCAAACAAAAGAATCAAAATCTTTCCCAAATGAAGATACAATCCTGGAATTGCCAGATACAGAATATAAAAAACTAATTTACAGAATGCTTCAAGACATCAGGGATGACCTCAGAAATGAAATAAGGCAATCTGCACAAAAAGCCAAGGAACACTCTGATAAAGCAGTTGAAGAACTAAAAAAGATTATTCAAGAACATAGTGGAAAAATTAATAAGTTGCAAGAATCCATAAAGAGACCGCATTCAGAAATCCAAAAGATTAACAATAAAATTACAGAATTAGACAACGCAATAGGAAGTCAGAGGAGCAGACTCAAGCAATTAGAATGCAGAGTGGGAGATCTGGAGGACCAGGGAATTAACACCAACATAGCTGAGAAAAAATCAGATAAAAGAATTTAAAAAAATGAAGAAACCCTAAGAATCATGTGGGACTCTATCAAGAAGAATAACTTGCGTGTGATTGGAGTCCCAGAACAGGGAGGGATAACAGAAAACACAGAGAAGATCTGTTGGCAGAAAACTTCCCTGACATCATGAAAGACGAGAGGATATCTATCCAAGATGCTCATCGAACCCCATTTAAGATTCAGCCGAAAAGAAAATCACCAAGGCATATTATCATCAAACTTGCCAAAACCAAAGATAAAGAGAAAATTTTAAAAGCAGCCAGGGATAAAAGAAAGGTCTCCTACAAAGGAGAATCAATAAGAATAAGTTAGGACTACTCCTTTTTTTTTTTTGACTCAGCAGAAACCACGCAGGCAAGAAGGCAATGGGTTGACATATACCGAGCACTGAAGGAGAAAAACTGCCAGCCAAGGATCATATATCCAGCAAAACTCTCTCTGAAATATGAAGGCAAAATTAAGACATTTACAGATAAACACAAGCTTAGAGAATTTGCAAAGACCAAACCAAAGCTACAAGAAATACTAAAGGAAATTGTTTGGTCAGAAAATCAATAATATCACATACCAGCACAACACAAGGCCACAGAACAGAGCATCCTGATATCAACTCAAATAGGGAAATCACAAAAACAAATTAAGATTAATTAAAAAAAAAATGCTCAAAACAGGGAATCATTGAAGTCAATGTGTAAAAGATCACAATAATCAAAACGGGGACTAAATACAGGTGGCATAGAACTGCCATATGGAGAGGGATACAAGGTGATATAGGGCAATACAAGTTAGATTTTTACTTAGAAAAATAGGGGTAAATATTAAGGTAACCACAAAGAGGTATAACAACTACATAACTCAAAATAAAAACCAAGAAAAACATTAAGGACTCAGCAAACATAAAGTCAAATATTATGAAAATGAGGAACACGCAATTTACAAAGAAAAACATCTCAGCACAAAAGAGTAAGTGGAAAACTGAAATTGTCAACAACACCCATAAAAAGGCATCAAAATGACAGCACTAAACACATACTTATCTATAATTACGCTGAATGTAAATGGACTAAACGCACCAATAAAGAGACAGAGAGTCTCAGACTGGATACAGGAACACGATCCGTCTATATGCTGCCAACAAGAGATACACCTTAGACTTAGAGACACAAACAAACTAAAACTCAAAGGATGGAAAAAAATATATCAAGCAAACAATAAGCAAAAAAGAGCAGAAGTAGCAATATTAATTTCTGACACAATAGACTTTAAACTTAATTCCACCACAAAGGATAAAGAAGGACACTACATAATGATAAAAGGGACAATTGACCAGGAAGGTATAACCATATTAAATATTCATGCACCCAATGACAGGGTTGCAAGATACATAAAACAAATTTTAACAGAATTGAAAAGTGAGATAGACACCTCCACAATTATAGTAGGAAACTTCAACACACCACTTTCGGAGAAGGACAGGACTTCCAGTAAGAAGCTCAATAGAGACACGGAAGACCTAATTGCTACAATCAACCAACTTGACCTCATTGACTTATACAGAACACTCCACCCAACTGCTGCAAAGTATACTTTTTTTTCTAGCGCACATGGAACATTCTCTAGAATAGACCACATATTAGGTCATAAAACAAACCTTTGCAGAATCCAAAACATCGAAATATTACAAAGCATCTTCTCAGACCACAAGGCCATAAAAGTGGAAATCAATAACAGAAAAATTAGGAAAAAGAAATCCAATACTTGGAAACTGACCAATACCCTCCTGAAAAAAGACTGGGTTATAGAAGACATTAAGGAGGGAATAAAGAAATTCATAGAATGCAATGAGAATGAAAATACTTCCTATCAAAACTTCTGAGACAAGAGGCCAATTTATATCGATAAATGCACACGTACAAAAAGAAGAAAGAGCCAAAATCAGAGATCTGTCCCTACCACTTGAGCAAATAGAAAGTGAGCAACAAAAGAAACCATCAGGCACCAGAAGAAAACAAATAATAAAAATTAGTGCTGAACTAAATGAATTAGAGAACAGAAAAATAATTGAAAGAATTAACAAAGCCAAAAGCTGGTTCTTTGAAAAAATTAACAAAATTGATAAACCACTGGCCAGACTGACTAAAGAAATACAGGAAAGGAAACAAATAACCCAAATAAGAAACGAGATGGGCCACATCACAACAGACCCAACTGAAATTAAAAGAATCATATCAGATTATTACAAAAAATTGTACTCTAACAAATTTGCAAACCTAGAAGAAATGGATGAATTTCTAGAAAAACACTGCCTACCTAAACTAACACAATCAGAAGTACAACAACTAAATAGACCCATAACAAAAAAAGAGATTGAAACGGTAATCAAAAAACTCCCAACAAAAAAAAGCCCTGGCCCGGATGGCTTTACTGCAGAGTTCTACCAAACTTTCAGAGAAGAGTTAACACCAAGACTACTAAAAGTATTTCAAAGCATAGAAAATGACGGAATACTACCTAACTCATTCTATGAAGCCACCATATCCCTGATACCAAAACGAGGTAAAAACATCACAAAAAAAGAAAATTACAGACCTATATCCCTCACGAACATAGATGCAAAAATCCTCAACAAAATTCTAGCCAATAGAATTCAACAACATATCAAAAAATTGATCCACCATGACCAAGTTGGATTTATACCAGGTGTGCAAGGCTGGTTTAATATTAGAAAAACCATTAATGTAATCCACCATATAAATAAAACAAAAGACAAAAACCACATGATCTTATCAATTGATGCAGAAAAGGCATTTGACAAAGTCCAACACCCATTCATGATAACACCAAAATAGGAATTGAAGGAAAATTCCCAACATAATAAAGGGCATCTATGCAAAGCCAACAGCCAATATCACTCTAAATGGAGAGAGCCTGAAAGCATTTCCCCTGAGAACGGGAACCAGACAAGGATGCCCTTTATCACCGCTCTTATTCGACATTGTGCTAGAGGTCCTAGCCAGAGCAATCAGGCTAGACAAAGAAATAAAGGGCATCCGGATTGGCAAGGAGGAAGTAAAATTATCTCTATTTGCAGATGACATGATCTTATAAACAGAAAACCCCAAGGAATCCTCCAGAAAACTACTGAAACTAGTAGAAGAGTTTGGCAGAGTCTCAGGTTATAAGATAAACATATAAAAATCACTTGGATTCCTCTACATCAACAAAAAGAACATCGAAGAGGAAATAACCAAATCAATACCATTCACAGTAGCCACCAAGAAGATAAAATACTTAGGAATAAATCTTACCAAAGATGAAAAAGACCTATACAAAGAAAACTACAAAGTACTAGTGCAAGAAACTAAAAAGGACCTACTTAAGTGGAAAAACATACCTTGCTCATGGGTAGGAAGACTTAACATAGTAAAAATGTCTATTCTACCAAAAGCCATCTATACATACAATGCACTTCCAATCCAAATTCCAATGACATTTTTTAATGTGATGGAGAAACAAATCACCAACTTCCTATTGAAGGGAAAGAAGCCTCGGATAAATAAAGCATTACTGAAAAAGAAGAAGAAAGTGGGAGGCCTCACTCTACCTGATTTCAGAACCTATTATACAGCCACAGTAGTCAAAACAGCCTGGTACTGGTACAACAACAGGCACATAGACCAATGGAACAGAATTGAGAACCCAGATACAAATCCATCCACATATGAGCAGCTGATATTTGACAAAGGCCCAGTGTCAGTTAATTGGGGAGAAGATAGTCTTTTTAACAAATAGTGCTGGCATAACTGGATACCTATTTGCAAAACAATGAAACAGGACCCATACCCCACACCATACATAAAAACTAACTCCAAGTGGATCAAAGACCTAAACATAAAGACTAAAACGATAAAGATCATGGAAGAAAAAATAGGGACAACGTTAGGAGCCCTAATACAAGGCATAAACAGAATGCAAAACATTACCAAAATTGATGAAGAGAAACCAGATAACTGGGGCTTCCTAAAAATCAAACACCTATGCTCATCTAAAGACTTCACAAAAAGAGTAAAAAGACGACCTACAGATTGGAAAAGAATTTTCAGCTATGACATCTCTGACCAGCGCCTGATCTCTAAAATCTATATGATTCTGTTAAAACTCTACCACAAAAAGACAAACAACCCAATCAAGAAGTGGGCAAAGGATATGAACATGCACTTCACTAAAAAAGATATTCAGGCAGCTAAAAGATACATGAGAAAATGCTCTCGATCAGTAGTCATTAGAGAAATGCAAATTAAAACTACGATGAGATTCCATCTCACTCCAACAATGCTGGCATTAATCCAAAAAACACAAAATAATAAATGTTGGAGAGGCTGTGGAGAGATTGGAACTCTTATACACTGCTGGTAGGAATGTAAAATGGTACAACCACTTTGGAAATCTATCTGGCGTTATCTTAAACAGTTAGAAATAGAACTACCATACAACCCAGAAATGCCACTCCTCGGAATATAGCCTAGAGAAATAAGAGCCTTCACACAAACAGATATATGCACACCCGAGTTTATTGCAGCTCTGTTTACAAGAGCAAAAAGCTGGAAGCAACCAAGGTGTCCGTCAACGGATGAATGGTTAAATAAATTGTGGTATATTCACACAATGGAATACTATGCATCGATAAAGAACAGTGACGAATCTGTGAAACATTTCATAACATGGAGGAACCTGGAAGGCATTATGCTGAGCGAAATTAGTCAGAGGCAAAAGGACAAATATTGACCACTATTAAAAGATCTTGAGAAACAGTATAAACTGAAAAGAACACATACTTTTGTGGTTGCGAGGAGGGGAGGGAGGGTGGGTGGGAGAGGGTTAGTTACTGATTAGTTAGTAGATAAGAACTACTTTAGGTGAAGGGAAGGACAATACTCAATACACGGAAGGGCAGCTCAAATGGACTGGACCAAAAGCAAAGCAGTTTCCGGGATAAACTGAATGCTTTAAAGGTCAGTCGAGCATGGGCGGGGGTCTGGGGATTTCTACGTCAATTGGCAAAATAATCCTATTACGAAAACATTCTGCATCCCACTTTGAAATGTGGCATCTGGGGTCTTAAATGCTAACAAGTGGCCATCTAAGATGCATCAATTGGTCTCAACCCACCTGGAGCAAAGGCGAATGAAGAATACCAAGGTCACACGATAACTATGAGCCCACGAGACAGAAAGGGCCACATGAACCAGAGATGTACATCATCCTGAGACCAGAAGAACTAGATGGTGCCTGGCCACAACCAATGACTGCTCTGACAGGGAGCACAACAGAGAACCCCTGAGGAAGCAGGAGATCAGTGGGATGCAGACCCCAAATTCTCATAAAAAGACCAGACTTAATGGTCTGACTGAGACTAGAGGAATCCCGGCAGTCATGGTCCCCAAACATTCTGTTGGCCCAGGACAGGAACCATTCCCGAAGACAACTCATCAGACATGGAAGGGACTGGACAGTGGGTGGGAGAGAGGTGCTGATGAAGAGTGAGCTACTTGTATCAGGTGGACAGTTGAGACTGTGTTGGCATCTCCTGTGTGGAGGGGGGATGGGAGGATAGAGAAGGTTGGAAACTGGCAAAATTGTCACGAAAGGAGAGACTGGAAGGGCTGACTCATTAGGGGGAGAGTAAGTGGGAGTATGGAGTAAGGTGTATATAAGCTTATATGTGACAGACTGACTTGATTTGTAAATGTTCACTTAAAGCTCAATAAAAATTATTAAAAAAAAAACGGTGGTATTTTCCACACACTTTAGACAACAGGGACCCCATTTCCTGTTTCCTTTGGCCAAAATTTTTCCTTTCAGGGTTTTTTGTAACTGTGCCATCACCTCTGTGGCAGCACTGTTCCACAATTAGGGCTAACTTCAGATTAGAGGCAGTAGAAAGAGAGGAAAAGAAAAAAAGGACATTCTCCTCCCCAACAAAATTCTCAGCATTCAAGAATCTTTTTTCAGTCCTTTGACTACAATGCAAACTTTTTTAATTAGTGCCTTTTGTACTACCCTAGAATTAAGCAGTTTTGAGTTGAAATCAGGAGAAAAAAGAAGAAAAAATAAAATCACAAACCTTACCCCCCTACACATCACTTTTCAAATTTAACTTTAGTCCTCAATCCACCTGACTGCTTACTATAAGAGTCTTCAGTAATTCACTTTGTACTATGTCTTGAATTTTTAATTATGATCAATGGGGAAATAGACTGTAGTAAGTTTACTCCATCTTGACTACACCATGCAAATATAAATGAGAAATAAACTAACAATTAATTAATAAAAAACAAAGAAATGCCAAAGTACTGCTCAATCTTTTAAAAAGTCATATGAACTGTTCTATTCTAGAACAGTCCCTCTTACTGAAGTCTTCAAGTAAGGTTTCTCTGAAGAGGCGATTACTAAGGTGACATCTGTATATTTTTTGCATATAATCTTAATAGAACATTTAGAAGACAATATAGAAACAAATTTTTATGAACTTGGTTAACATTATCAGAATAAAAAATGTGAAATCACTGAAGACCCTAAAACTATTAAAAGATAAAAAAAGAAGGGCATCAGCTCCAAGGAAGGCTTTCTCTCTCTGTTGGCCCTCTCATCAATCTTCCCCCAGTCTAGGAGTTTCTCTGCACAGGGACCCTGGGTTCAAAGGATGCATTCGCTCCCAGCACTGCTTTCTCTGTGGTATGAGGTCCCCCTGTCTCTCTGCTCACTTCTCTCTTTTGTATCTCCAGAGATTGACTCAAGACACAATCCAATCTTATAGATTGAGTCCTGCCTCACTAACACAGCTGCTGCCCATCCTCCCTCATTAACATCATAGAGGCAGGATTTAAAACATAGAGGAAAATCACACAATACCCAAAATCATGGCCCAGGCAAATTGATACACACATTTTTTGGGGGGGACATAATTCAATTCATGACATTCCACCCTTTCGCCCCCAAAAATCACATCCTTGCAACATGCGAAACATATGCACCCCATGATACCATAGCAAAAGTTTTAACTCCAAGGTCAAAATACAAAAATTCCTCTTCATCTGTGAATTCTAGAATACAAATTATTTGCCTCCAAAGGTACAATGGTAGAACAGGCACAAGCTAGTTATTTCCATTACAAATGGGAGAAACTGAAGGAAAAGAACGGATAACAGGCACCAAGCCAGTCAACAGAATGCATTGCATTAGCCCTCAAAGCTTTGAAAATAATCCTCTGTTCTCTGAGGCAATTTACACAATGGCCCTGCCTTCCAGACTCTAGGTATTGGCCATACTTTCCAGATTCTGAGTGGAGGCCCCTTGCCCCTGGATTTTAGTCCTACTGGGATGTCAACTCTGCTCCTCAGCTTTAGGCACACTATTCTCTTAGTTCATCTGAGTGGCGAATCTACCGTTGGAAACACCACATGCCATGGCTCCACCCTTTGAAATCTCTGAGGTCATAGCTACACCTTTTGAGACTAAGGCAGCTCGGCTTTTATATGCCTTGTCTCTTCAGCTTCTGCTTCCTGGTTTCTTGGCCTTTCAGCTTTTCGGGCCTCACGCCCACATCTGCCCTGCTGGGGCAAGTGTTCCAGAGCTCTGTAGCTCTACTGATAAGTGCCTGGAGGCACCCTGCTCTGCTAAGAAGCGTTGTGTGCACAGCCACTCAGCTCTCTTGCTCCCTGGGTCGGCAAGCCTACTTCTACCTATAAGTGCCTGGAGGCACCCCACTGCACCAGGAAGCCTCCTGTGCACAGGCACTCAGTTTTCTCACTCCATTGGTTGGCTCCAGCACTGTCTTGTGCTGGTCTCCTGGTTCTGCTGCTGTTGGTTCTCTGCTGTTACCACTTTTCTTCTGCTGCAGATTCTCTGTTGCTGCTGGCCCTCTGTCACTGCTGTTCTTCTATCCATTCACAGTTTCAAAACTGCTTCCACATTTTAGGTATCTGTTAGAGCAGCACCCCACTCCTGGTACCAAATTCTGTCTTGGTCATCTAGTGCTGCTATAACAGAAATGCCACAGGTGGATGGCTTTAACAAAGAGAAATTTATTCTTTCACAGGAAAGTAGGCCAAAAGTCCAAATTTAGGGCATCAGCTCCAGGGGTAGACTTTCTGTCTCTGTCAGCCTTCTCATTATAGAGGCAGGATATACAACATATAAGAAAATCACACAATACCTGGAATCATGGCCCAGCGAAACTGATACACACATTTTGGGGGGGACATAATTCAATCCATCACAATACTCAGTGGTGAAATATTGAACCCCCTGCCCCTAAAATAAGAAGCAAGGTAAGGATGTCCACTCATCTCTTCTATAAACACTGTGCTAGAGAAACTAGCCTGTATGCTAACGCAGTAGATAAATAGCTAGGAAACCCTGGTGGCATGGTGGATAAGTGCTACAGCTGCTAACCAAAAGGTCGGTAGTTCAAATCCACCAGGTGCTCCTTAGAAACTCTATGGAGCAGTTCTACTCCGTCCTATAGGGTCTCTATGAGTCAGAATTGACTCAACAGTGGTGGGTTTGGTTTTTTTGTTTTATCTGGCTAAGCAGCTAGTAGATAGGTAGACAAACATTAGAAAGAAGGAACTAATACAGTCTTCATTTTTATATGACATAGTGGTATATGCAAAAAAGTAAAAAAGAATAAAGAAAGAAACTACAACAACTAAGTGAATCAGCAAAGGTCAAGGGAAACAAAATCAATATATATCTTAGCCTGGGTTCCCTAGAGGAGAAAAATCAGTGAAGCATATAAAAATATATATAGAGAGAAATTGACTTCAAGGAAATTTGAGAAAATGGCTCACACAATTGTGGGGGCTGGCAAGTCCCAAATCTGTGGGTCACGAGACAGGCTGAATATCTCTGTTGGCTCACGTCATTGCAGGAGCTGAAGAACCCCAAATCTGTAGGTCAGGCAGCAGGCTGGACGTCTCTACTTGCTCACAGGGCTGCAGCAGTGGTGAATCTAAAATCTGCAGACCAGCCGGCAGGCCAGAGACTTCTGCAGGCTTACATCCCAAGAACCAGAAGTGGGGTGACAGGAAGAGTGTAGGGTCAAGAAACAAAGCAAGCTTTGATGGAACGTCCATTATACTGGAGGCAGGCCACATCCTCAAGGAAATTGCACGTGCACTACACTGTCATTTTCAAGATTTTCAGAAATAAGCAACAGTAAAAAAAAAAAAATCCTATCATTTAAAGTTACATGCATAAATGGTAAAACTAGAAAATGAAATTAATGGTAAGGAAAAAAAACACATTCAGGGTAACTTTTTTTCTGAGGTAGGGTTAGAGATGTAGGACAAAGTGATTGAGAAGTAGAACCTAAGGTTTAGATATTTGGTAATATTCTGTTTCTGTGGGTTTGTTTTTATTATTGTGCTTCATAGCTTAAATACATTCTGCGTACATTTACTTGTATTTATCAGCATATCACAATAAAAAAAAATTAAATGCAAAAAAACTGCCATCCAAATATTGAGTGATAAATAAGAAGAGATTTCCTTGAGAATACATTCTTGAACTAAATCTTCACATATATGGAGATTATTGTTGCCCCTCACAATATTTGGCACAATAAACAACTCAGAACACTATTAGCAGATTGGTGACACAGTGGTCAAGAGCTCAGCTGCTAACCAAAATGTCAGCAGTTCTAATCCACCAGTCACTCCTTGGGAACCCTAGAGGGCAGTTCCACTCTGTACTACAGGGTCCATATGAGCCGGAATCCACGGGTTTGGTTTATTTTGTTTTATTTTATCGGTTATGTAGGTTCGATAGACAACTTTAATGTTGGGCAGCATGTCTTTACAGAGTAATTCAGTGTTCTGATTAAGATTTTCAGGGTACACGTACATAATTTCATCAGGAACTTGGAAAAAAATATTTTTGTTGGGTTAACAATTACATCAGAATACATAAATCTTATAAGAAAGTAGCATGTGCTCAAACATTATAAAGAACAGAACAATAGAAACCTTTCTAAGACAATCACAAGATCAGTGAACCATGATTGTAAGACCTCTAAAATCTTGGAAACAGGGCATGTTCTTTAATCTTCAATTGTTTTGTGAAAGAATAAGTTTTAAGAGTTTCAGTGAGCCTGATCACCTGAATACAGTTATGTGAAACCAGGCAAGGTGCTTTTAAAGGTTAGTTACAGTTTAAGGCATAACTATAAGCTTTAAAAATTATAAATATGTATTAGTATACAGCACATAGATTTCTAACATTTAATAAGATGACCTTTATTGTCAGGGGCAAGAGAACTTTGTTTTCATAAACCAGAAGTTGTAATTTTATTTCACACCCTCTATGCTTGTCCTCCATGCAAAGTATTACAGTATCTATTTGGCAGAGTCTTTAGGAGATTGGATTTGCTACCTGGGATTTCCTGTGAAATAGGAATCAAGTAATTCTTCAATCTGTTGAGATTTCTAAGTCGAATTAAGTTGAGATTTCTGACTGAAAATATACTTGCTGCATTTAAAGGTGATCTCTAACTACAAACATAAAATTTATAGATTGTCACAATCTTTAAACAGTTTGAAGAAATTCTCTCCTGGAACCTCATGTACAATGAAAAAAATAAACAATAGGGTCAATGCTAGAGGTCCTAATCCATGACATAAACAGGACACAAACCATAATTAATAATACACAAACACCAGAAGATAAACTAGATAACTGGGATCTTCTAAAAACTTAACACTTAGATTCATCAAAAAACTTCACCAGAAAAGTAAAAAGAGAAGCTACAGACTGGGAAAAATTGTTTGGCTTTTACAAATCTGACAAAGGTCTAAACTCTAAAATCTATGGGAAAATCCACCACCTCTATAACAAAAAGGCAATAATCCAATTAAAAAATTGGCAAAGGATATGAACAGACACTTTACCAAAGAAGACATTTGGGCGGCTAACAGATGCATGAGAAAATGCTCGTGATCACTAGCTGTTAGAGAAATGCAAATCGAAACTACAGCAAGATACCATCTCACCCTCAGTATCACTGGCATACATCAAAAAAAGAAAATAACAAATGTTGGAGAGGCTGAGGGGAGATTGCAACCCTTATGCACTGCTGGTAGGAATGTAAAATGGTACAGCCATTTTGAATATGGTGCCTCCTTAGAAAGCTAGAAATAGAAATACCATAAGATCCAGCAATCCCACTAGGAACATATCCTGGAGAAATAAGAGCCATCACACGAATAGACATATGCACACCCGTGTTCACTGCAGCACTGTTCACAATAACAGAAAGATAGAAACAACCTAAGTGCCAATCAACAGATGAATGGATAAACAAACTATGGTACATACACACAGTGGAACCTACGCAATGATAAAAGAACAATGATGAATCTGGGAAGCATTTCATAACATGGATGAATCTGGAGGGCGTTATGCTGGGTGAGATAATTCATTCACAAAAAGACAAATATTGCATGAGACCACCATTATAAAAATTCATGAAAATGTTTACACATAAAGAGAAACAATTGTTGATGGTTAAGAGGGAGGGGAGGGGCGGGGAGGGAAAAATACTACCTAGACAATAGGTAAGTGGCAACTTTGGCAAAGGGTAAGACAGTACACAATACCAGGGAAGCCCAAGGCAGGGTCATGGAAGAAGCTCCATAGACACATCCAAACTCCCTGAAGAAATGAATTACTGGGCTGAGGGCTGGGGACCATGGTCCCAGGGAACATCTAGTTCAATTGGCAGACCATAGTTTATAAATAAAATATTCTACATCCTACTTTGGTGAGTAGCGTCTGGGGTCTTAAAAACTTGTGAGCGGCTACCTAGTATACTCCACTGGCCTTGCTCCATCTGGAGTGAAGGGGAATGAAGAAAACCAAAGATACAAGGGAAAGATTAGTACAAAGGACTAAGGAACCACAGCCATCACAGTCTCCCCCAGGCTGAGTCTAACACAACTAGATGGTGTCTGGCTAGCACCACCAACTGCTTTGACATGGATCACAACAGAAGATCCCGGACGGAGCTGGAGCAAAATGTAGAACAAAATTCTAACTCACAAAAAAAAAAAGACCAGACTTCCTGGTCTGACAAAGGCTGGAAAAACCCCAAGAGTATGGCCCCAGACACCCTTTTAACTCAGTACTGAAGTCACTTCTGAGGTTTATTCTTTAGCCAAATATTAGACAAGCCCATAAAACAAAGATTAGACAGGACCGTAAAACAAAATGAGACTAAATGGGCTCACCAGCCAAAGGGCAAGGGCTAGAAGACAGGAAGGGACAGGAAAGCTGGTAAAGGGGAACCCAAGGTTGAGAATGGAAGAGTGTTGACATGTCGTAGGGGTGGCAAACAATGTCACAAAACAGTATGTGCGTTAGTTGTTCAATGAGAAACTAATTTGCTCTGTAAAACTTCATCTAAAATACAATGAAAAAAAAAACAGTAAAATGAACAAATAACAATACTTTGTGATCACTCTTAAGAGAAGCAGCGCACAGAATGGTTTAGGCCACGGGTTCTGGTGTCAGAGTGCTTAAACTCAAATCCTAGCTCTGCTGCTTAATAGCTGAGTGAGCTTAGCCAATTAAATTCTGCATGCCTTATATTTTTTATCAGGGAAATAAGGTTAATAACATACATACCTTTTTAGGATGGCTGTGAGTATGGAATGAGTTAATATTTGTAAATTTCTTAGAAAAATGCTATGAAAAAGTGTTCGATAATTAAAATATTGATGATAAGTTGGTTCATGTGCATTCTTTCAAAGACAAATTAAGGATGGAGTTTTTGTGGCGAATGTATTTACCACGGGCTTCATATTCCTTTGTAGCTAAAATTGGCACCATCAACAACTGCAAAAAAAGTAGTTCAGACTTTTGCTTGAATCTTATGCTCTGTGAACAACAAGCCATATTAGTACGACACAGTAGCTGCTTGGTGTGCCATCTCAGAAAGCTAATCAAATTAGGAACCCATGCTTTGTACAATTTAAAGTGTGTCGGCTGAAAAAGCGTACTCCCTTTGGCTCAAAATCCACTTATAACCGGCTTTTTTCAAAATGCCCTTGAAAATGCATTTGAGTAAATCAACTTTTGACTTCCCTAGTGCAATTGTTTGTAGAGTCAAGACTCTCTCTCCAGTTTCCTTATTTCATCTCTTTCCTTATCTGTGTAAAATAAGCCAGAAGAACATCTATGACTGAATTTCTAGGCGGCAAATTTTAAGAAATGTGAGATCCGGGTTACCCAAACTCTGCCTTCAATGTTGGCAGTCTATCCATTTTTTAGTAGAAATATATGGAGCCACATTTGTCTAGTAGAAGTAAACTAGCCCAGGTAAGTAATGAGAAGAAAATACATTTGCCACTTTATGTCTTCTCTTGTATTAAGATTTGTTTTTATCAATCAGTTTTCCCATCTATTAGTTTGTTATTTACATATTCTTTCAACATTTAAAAATGATGGCTACCCTGGAGATTACAACAAACATCTGTAACTTTTCAACATCTCTTATAAATTAATTCTCATATCACTTCCAGAAAAAGCAAAAACTTTAACACCGTTTATACCCCTCCCCACATTCATGCAATTGTTGTGATGATGTATTTCTGTTCGTTCTGTCTTATATTTAAATAAATAAAACCCCACAACTACTGATTATTATAAGAATTACTATTTTTATGTTATAGACATTCATTTGGAAACCCTGGTGGCGTCGTGGTTAAGTGCTACGGCTGCTAACCAAAGGGTCGGCAGTTCAAATCCGCCAGGCGCTCCTTGGAAACTCTGTGGGGCAGTTCTACTCTGTCCTATGGGGTTGCTACGAGTCAGAATCGACTCGACGGCACTGGGTTTGTTTTTTTGGTTTCAGATATTCATTTAGGTTCAGTCAGATAGCTATTCTTTTTACTGTTCTTCATTTGTTGTAATTTCTGGGATTATTTTCATTAAAAAAAATAGCACCTCCTTGATTGTGGGCTTGCTGGTGATAAATTCTTAATTATTACTTGCCTGAAAATATTTTTATTTTATTTACTTCATTGAATAGTACTTTTTGTGAGTATAGAATCTTGTTTGGCTGGTTACCCCACCCACCCACACACACCTTCAACGTTGTTGCATTGTTTTCAGGTTCCAATCATTTCTTTGAGAAGTCAGCATCAGTCTTATAGTTGCTCCTTTGGAAGTAAGGTGTCTTTACTTTTTTCTAGACATGTTAATACTTTAAAGATTTTTATCATGATATGACTAGGTGTGGTTTTCATTTCATTTAACCCAAGGAGGTGTGTAGTATTTCATTTGTGATACTGTTTTTTGTTGTGGTTAGAAAATTTTCAGCCCTTATCGCTGAAAATTGCAGATACTGCTTCTCTCCATTCTCTCTTCTCTTCGCCTGAATCTCAGATTATATCTATGTTAGATTTACATACCACATCCTCCATTTCTCTCTCCCTCCACCCCTCTCTATTTTCCCTACTACTTAATCTGTATTTCCTTCTGACATGTCTGCAAGTTCATGAATTCTTTCCTCAATTAAGCTAATTTCCAAATATCAATTTGTTTGCTTTTTGTATGTTCTAGTTTCTGCAAAATTTCCAAATCTTGGCTTTTATGTTTTGAGAATATTAACCAGAAGAATTTTAAAATGTGTCTTCTTTTTCTTTTATCTAATCCCTGTGAGTCCGTTCCCATAGTCTCTCCCTCTTTTTTTAGTGATTGTTAGATGTATATAAAAATTGTAGAAATATTTTGAAGTCTAAAGGAGATTCCCCCCCCAAGGTAATGTTTAATTTTATTTTGTGCAGGTAACTATTCCCTATCACCCTGAATCATGCCAATTTCATTTGCAGATATCCTGATATTTTCCTCAGAAGACAATTATAAAAGATAGATCAGTTATGACAAGAAAAATTTTTAGGAAATTCCTGATGCCAGGAAGTACTTGGGAAATGTTGGATATTATTAATTTGCATTAAAAAGGTGGAAAATATGATCACTAAAATATTAATGATGAGTACCATGGGTGTTGGACGTTGGTATTCCTGTCATTTCTTTCATTCTTCCTTGCATGTTCTATCTAGATCATTTTAATCTTTAACAGAGAATTATTAATGTAATATCAAAGGGGAAGTTGAATGCATTGTACAGGGTGACGTACTCTGAGGAAAGAAATTTGTGTTTATCATGGTCCTGGACAAAAGTTCCTTTTCAGGCCCCCTCAGGATAGTCCTGTAATCAGTGAAGTCTCCAATGAGAGAGGATAACAAGATATACAGATGGTGACGTTCATCAGCAGTTAGAAACGTAGTCTATAGCTATGGAGGTAAGTCAGGCTATACAATCATCATGGGAAAGAGATTATCCAAACCATGAAAATCGGTGATGTATACAAGCGAGATAAATTCATATAAAGCCTCGGCTTTCTTGGAGTGCATAAAGCAAAAGGCTGAGCTCTGACCCTCAGGCACTCTCTATCATAATGACCTGGGCACAGGTAAAAAGCTAAAGAGAGAGATAAAGAATCTCTCAGGGAGAGTAAAAGTCAGAGGTTTTTCAGAAGCCATGTGAAAAGGGTTTAAGGGCAAGCAGTTATTACCAAAGAAAAATCAAGATGCATGAAGCATCCATCGAGGATGTTGTTTCAGAAAAATGAAAGGGGCAGAAGTTTGAGGGAGTTAAAAAAGGTAGAGATGAAATTGGGGCAGGAAAGCATAATTGTGTTGGAAATCAATGGTAGGATAGATTAAGTAAGCTAGCCGCATTAAAAAAAAAAAATAAATAAGTAAAGCCAAGAGAAAATCTTACCAAGCCATGTTTCTTAAAAAAATAACCTGGAGAATTTTTTTTTGCAGGGCAGAATCATCTCATATTCACTGCAAGCCTTCGTTTTGACTTACTCATTTAAAAATCACAGGAATGTTCCCACTTCTGATTTTTTTTGACCTGTTTTCAAAAACATCAGCCTCATGAATCATTTGTTAAAGAAATGTGGCCATTGTATTTTTGTTGTGTAATTTGGTTTCAGTTTTCTGTACAGAGAATGTATTCTTGTAAACTACATGCTTAAAACAAAAACCAAAAAAAAAAAAAAAATCAAACCACACACAGACATAATATATACAGCAAAATAGTGAGAACTTTTCTAGAATGCAGCCAACAAAGCCATGAGCTATTAAAATTTTCTTTCAAGTCCTGATAAGCTGGGTGACTGCCACTGTGTTATATCCTAACGTACGGAACATTCCGCCCTTCTATTTTCTTTTTGATCACTTGAAGGAAAGTCATGGCTTCTGAATTTTTTTTTTTTGTTACGAAGAGCGAACAATGCCTCTGCGTGACCATAGACCTGCGTGTCCCTGAAAACCTCTACCAAGTGCTGCTTTGGTTTGCATTTCGAGAGAAACGCTTTCAAGGCGTTCTAGTCTTTCCCTCAAGTTTTAAAAAACATATTACAAAGTCTGCAAATGTGCAGTAGTGTTGCCTCACCAGTCACTGGGAGTCGGATCAAGTAGAGATGTAATATTTCCAAAAGCTACTCATTAAGAATGTAAAGAAAATAGTATCATTGTGAATACAGATAAGAGGGTCATTTAAAAAATGCAGAGGTGGAGAGGTACTATCTTTCTGAATTCTTCATGTGCTTTCATTTTTTTTTCCTACTTCAGAGCCATTGGAAACCATTCAGGGTGTAATGGGCTGTGTTTCAGGGCAGCTGAAACACAGCACTGATCTTTTCAAAAGACTTTCAAAGATTAAAAGAAATCCATTGGCAACAATAACTAGAGGATAGTCTGCTAATTTATCTGTGGTCAAAGTTATTATTCTAACTCAAAGTTCTCAAATTTTCCCTAAAATGTTTTTCTTTGGTCACACTTTTTCAGGGCTTTAGTTATTTCTATCAGGGCCATTCTGTCTTCCAGGAAGCAGTAAGCAGATGATTTTCCCAGTGATGAAGATTCAATATGAAATAAAAAACTGCAATTTTTTCATATGTGATAAACAGAGATGCTTTTGTAGTTTCATGTTTATTAGGTGGCATAAAAAATTGAAATCAGAAAATGAAAGTATTCCAAATGTGGAACTCATTTCTGACTGGTTACGTGACCTGGTGTGGTAACTTGCTATAGCAACCACTTTATAAATAAAAAACTATAAATAGGTGCTCTGAATTGCTTTGAGACTCAGGAGGACCAGAGGAGTGGACTGCAAGAATGGCACAGAATGAAGAATTGCCAATGGGAGGCACTTGGGAAATTGGTGAAGAATTCCATATAGATGAAGATGTGGGCTTTGCTCTGCCAAACCCACTGGTAAGAGAGGGCACTGAAGTATGGGCAAATGTATTTTCTTCTTATTACTTACCTTGACTAGTTAATTTCTACTGGACAAATATGGTTCAGTAACATCTCTTGAACAAATGGATAAAGCACTGCCAACATTGGAGGCAGAATTTGAATAACCTGGATTTCACTTGCCTTCTCTTAAAATGTTCTGCCTGGAAATTTAGTCATAGATGCTCTCATTTACCTTACACAGGTAGGTAGAGAGACGTTGTAAGGAAATTGTAGAGAGTATTTTGACTCTATGAAAGAATTGTACTAAGACATCAAAAGTTGATTTGATCCAAGGGCATTTCTAGGCTCATTTTGAAAAACCAAAGTTGTAAGTGGTCCATGAGTCAAAGGGAAACTTACCAGCTGAGACACTAAATTTTGCACAGCATGGGTTCCTAATTTGATTAGGCTTCTGAGATGGCATATCAAGCAACTTTTGTGTTGCATTAATAGGTCTTGTTGTTCACTGAGCATAAGATTGGAGTGAGAGTCTGAACTACTTTGTTATTGCTGTTGTTGCCAGTTTTAGCTATGAAGGAGTATAAGGTATGTGAGTAAATATATTTGGTGTAAGAACTATGTTTTCCTAGTTTTACTTTGAAAGGATACCATGTAAACCAACTTATCATCAATATTTTAATCATCAAATACTTACACAGCATTTTTTCTTAGCAATTTACAAATATTAACCCATTCTATCCTCATGACCATCCTAAAAGGTATGCATGTTATTATTCTTATTCTCCTGCTGAGATATATAAGGCATGCAGAATTTAAGTAATTGTTTAAACTTATCCAGCTAGGATAAGTTAGGATTTGAGCCTTAAGCAGTCTGGCTCCAGAGCCTATTCTGCTATGTTGCCTCCCTTAAGAGAAGAGATGAGAAGACATTGCTTTTTATTAAAATTACTGTTATTTACTCTTGTATTTAATATGATACGTGAAGCTCCAGGAGAGGGTTTCGGGTTTCTCTCCACTAGTTCCATCTTGTGACAACTGTGTAAATTTTATACTGGGATGTATTTATTTGTAGCTCCTTCAGTTGAAGTCCACAAGCTAGAGAATACCTTTAAATGCTGCAAGTCTTAGTCAAATTTCAACTAACCTAACTGTAATTAGAAATAAAATCCTGTAACTACCTTGCATAATTTAGACAGATATAAAGTAACTCTTCACTCCCAATCTAATTTTCCTCTTCAAATGACTAAATTATTTTAAGAACCTGACGTGTATGTTTTAATTTCATTACTAAAATCATCTAGCTTGCTTTACGTGTGCAAATCAATAATACTCAAACTTGCCCTCCACCAGCCTCATGAAACATAAGAAAAAAAGTATGTAGGTATATCATGATCATGACACATAAGAAAGAAAAAGTATGTATTTCTGGTATTTGGGGAAATGGCAACATTCAAAAATTTGTGTGTGCTGCACAGTGAAACACAGAACAACAACAAAGTTTATTCCTGAAAATACTAAAGCATAGCATTTGTGTGGTCAAGGAGGAAAGTTTGAGGTCAACAAGAAAGGCGGGTATCTAGTGAATATGTTGTCTGGATATCCCTTGCTAAAAATCTACCTCAACTGATTAAGACTGGCAATTTCCAGCAGACACTGAAAATAGGTATGACATTAGTCTTCCGGCTTTATAGCTTACTTGGAATACAAACTTTGTTTTGAAGCCTAAAACTTCACCTGTGTCTATCTGAGCTCATCTCTCTATTGCGCGTAGATCCCACAGTTCAGCACTGATGACCCTTCTAAGGTTGTACCCCAAAGTGGCTTGTGGGGAGGCATAGGAGTGTGTGTATGGGGAGTTGTTGAGGGATTAGCGTCTAATTTCAGGGAGTTTCCTAGGTCTTTTGCTTGTATGTTTCCCCTTTAGGGAGGTGTTTTACTTGGATTTTGTTTGCATTTATTGGGCACAAGGTAAGCCTATAGTGAATCTGAAGTAGGCAATCAACATGTATATATGTAGCACCTACTGTATACCCAGTACTGTGTAAGGTTCTATGAGAAATATGGAATTAAAAACACGATATAATCCTTGCCATCAGAGACTGAGACATGTAAAAAGAGTATGGATTTTGAAAATTGGAAACACTCCAATTTGAATTTTAATAAACTGCATATATAGAAAACAAGTTACCTAAACTGAACCTCTGTTTCTCTGTTTGCAATATGGGTGTAATAATCAGCTTTGGGGTTGTTATAAGAATTCAATGAGCAATATGTATGAAATTATTGATCAAATTGTCTGGTCCACTAAGGACATTTACAAAATCTCATTTTATTTTTTTTCCATTCAAAGAGCTTAGAATCTGCTTGAGGAGCAAAAAATAGCAGATAATGGAAAATTACTTAACAATGTGAAAAGGCATAATCTATAGAATTTCTAAAAAGGAGGATGAGGGTTGAAAGGTGTAGTCATGCAGATTTTAGTGGAATTTTTGAGGTGGACTTAGAAAAAGAGTTAGATGAAGGAGTTTTAACAGAGAGGGAGAGTAGGAATACTGTGTGTGTAGGTGGCACTGTATGGACTGACATTTCTAGACACAAAGGTGCGTGTCAGGGCAGCTTTGCACAGAATGGATTTAGGGACAAAGCAGACTAACAGTGGGAAGCCAATCCTATCTTACAATAAATAAAAGTCCTATTTCTCTTTTTCAAGGAGGAGCTACCTCAGAAGTATGATCCCTGGATGTCCATTGCTAAAAATTTGCCTGACCTGATTGAGAGTGGCCAACTACGTGCAGAAGTTGAGAAGGTTTGAATTGTGTATTATATTTATCTTCTCTTTTTATAGCTTTTTAACATTTTTGACTTGGTTTTGAAGCCAAAAGCATCACCCATATTGATTGGACTCAATCCCTCCATGTGTTCTCAGTTGCCGCAGCTCAACATTGATGAGCTCCCTGGGCACAAGTTGCAGCGCCTTGCACATCTGGCCTTGGGTTACATCACCATGGCGTATGTGTGGGATCGAAGTGAAGAAGATGTCCGTAAGGTTTGGAAATTTCGTAATTTCTCTTATACTACATGACAGATCTTCAGTTTAAGTTGAATATAAGAATTCTAAAAACAATGTTACTGCATTTTGCAAAATTTGACTAACAGAAAAAAAACAGGAAAAATAATTCAATTAACATGTCAACAGTTATCGTATTTTAGTTCTTTTACTCATACATTATAACACAGTGGCTCTATCCTGTGCATATACCTATCTATTTTGCTTCTTTCACTTAAATTATAATGTAGGCATTTTTTAGTTGCTAAATATATATATTAAAAAAAAACCCATTGCCATCAAGTCAATTCTGACTCATGATAACCCTATAAGACAGAGTAGAACTGGCCCATTTGGTTTCCAAGGAGCGCCTGGTGGATTTGGACTGCTGACTTTTTGGTTAACAGCTGTTAACCTCTACTCTACCAGGGTTTCCAGTTGGTACATAATCATCATCATTTGAAATGACTCTAATTTTTCATTGAGTCTGAACTTTGGTTACTTACTCAATCCTGTATTGATACATACTTTGTTTTTAATATTTCACTATTGCAAATAAGACCACATTAAGTATCTTAGCACATGACATATTTTCTCCATGACTTACTTTTGGGAGGTATAAGTACTTTATAGCTCTTCTTAGTCAATGCTAAAGCATTATCTTACATCTGTCAATATAGAATATAGATTGGTTTTACTCTACTTTCATCAACATTATGTAACCTTAGATTTAAAATGATGTCATTTTAGTATACATTTGCATGTTAGTCGTAGTCTTATATAAAAACAGCAATGATGAATGCAGCCATGAAAAATTAATCCTCGATAGTAATTTCACTCTAAACCCAACCTGTTCCTCGATTGGTGTGAGGCAGATGGATGGAGGTGGTCAAATAATGTGTGCAAACTAAGTTAACTACCTCTGTTCATACTCTACCCAGTAGTGCAACAAAGCCTTTGTCTTCTCATTCCTCATAGGATTGCCAGACTCACCAAGGAAAACCACAGGAAGTCCAGTTATATTTGAATTTCAGATGAACAATGAAGTTTTTTTTTTTCCATTTATGTTTGCCCTATGCACCATGCAAGTTCACCAGGGCATCCTGTATTTTATCTGGCCATCCTAATCCCATGAAACAAAGACAGGCTGCAATACTTAACCCTTTAAACTACAAAAAAGGAGTGAGATAGATTCGAGAAGCACTTTCTATCATTTGGTAGAAGTTTCCTCTCTGTGGGTAAAGGGAACTGGCATTTTATCAAGTTAGTTTTCTCTCCATACCCTGAAGATCAATCAACACGTACAGATTACCAATGTGGAGAGTCATATCCTGAAAAGAAAAGAAGAGGAAGTTGCTCTGCATAATTATGGGAACACTTTACACTTCCTTGTATTCATCATACTTAACTGAATACCTCCCATATCTAAATCCGGGAATTACACTAACGAAAAAATTTAATACTAGCGCCAGTCTTACTACCTAGCTTAAAATAGAGCTAAGCGCGCAGTGTCACTAAACTAGAATGTAAGAACCTAGCTAAGTGTGTAGGGGTCATACAGGAAAAGAGAATCAATAGTAAAACAGCATATGCTAGGTACAGAAGAACAAAGGTGAGCCCAGAGGAGGGAAACAGTGGTTAATATTATCAGAAACTGCTTCAAGGAGGAAGTGGGACTTGAATTACTTCTTGAAAGACTGGCAGAACTTACACAAGAGAAGAGGAGCAGAAAAGAAATAGGACATCATAAGCAAAAAATGTGGAGAACCAGAATGTATCTGGCGTCATTGGAAAGTAATACATTCATTAGGCTGGAGATCAGAATTATGAAAAACCTGAAAAGGCCCTTTTTAATTTATTCAGTGTTTGTGCAACACAGCATTCTGAAATGGATCTGAGGAACTGGCAATGGGGAAAAAAAATACAAGATGAAAATCTTTAAGTGAGAAAATTGCAGGAAAGAGAAAATAAATGGCCAAAAATATAAGTCAATATGCGGATTTATCAAATAAAAGCACAGTCTAGTTACATTTGAATTTCATATGAAGCATGAAATTTTTTTTTTAGTTTATGTTTGTCCCATGCATAATCCAAATTCACCTGAGCATTCTAGGCACCCTAATCCCATGAAAGATAGACAGACTGTAATACCTAACCCTTCAAACTACAAAAAAGGAATGGCGTAGGTTCTGTAAGCACTTTCTATCATTTAGCGGAAGTTTCCTCTCTGTGGATGAAGGTAACAGAGAATGAATAAGAAATTAGGATCTGAGTTTCGTAACAGCTGTATGAGTGTCTATAAGAAAGGTAGGTTTGACCATTTCCTTTCTTTCTTCTCCCAAGTCACATCAAGGTAATTATTAAATTTCTTCCACTTTTATTCCTTTCTGATCTTTTCTCTAAATCAGAAAGGGGTAAAATTTCTTTGCTTTTAAAACATGCCTAACTAATTTGCCACTCGAAATGTTACAATTCCCAGAGGCATAAGTTCTGCAATGGAAAACACAAGTCTAGGTGCGATTTAAGGGTCTGCGACTCTGTTCTCACATCTCGTTCTCTTGGTTAAACCATTACCATTACCAGGCAGATGAAACTAGTCTGAAGCCACTTGGATCATCACTCAAGGATGCAGCTTCTGCTTGTTCCTCTTGACCTTGACCTCTTTTTTCTTTCTCTGTGGTCAGGTTTGTGCACATTAACACAAGTTCAAAACGGAAACATTTAACAACCACCAGGATTAAGTTCTAAAACGAAAGGAAAAGAAAAAAAAAAAAAAAAAACGAGGAAGAGAAAAAATGAACGTTTGTTTTGGTTTCAAAGTGCCCTCACAGAGAACAAATGAACGTTTGTTTTGGTTTCAAAGTGCCATCATAGAGAACAAATAATATTTAGCAGCCAGGAAGCAGAAGAAAAATAAGAGCCGTTAAATTTAATACTAAATATTGTGTTTTAATTAGGTTCTGCCAAGCAATATTGCTGTCCCTTACTGTGAACTCTCTGAGAAGCTGGGACTACCTCCTATTTTGGTTTATGCAGACTGTGTCTTGGCAAACTGGAAGAAGAAGGACCCCAGTGGGTACGTAAATTATAACAGGAAATGAGTATGCATTCTATTTAAATCCAGAGGCAGTAGCTTTTGCCAGCACAGCTCTGTTGTTGGGTATGGTTTCTTAGACTGTTGTATCTGTAACTACCAACATATTATACATACATGAGAGAGGTGTAAAATTGACAGACAGTGAAATGCACCAATCGTAGGTCTTCAGTGTGGTGTGTATTACACGTGTAACCACCACTCTAAGCAAGGATTAGAATATTTATATCACCCCAGAAAAGTCCTTTGTGTACTTCTCTCGTCAATGCCAGACAACTGCTTGGCTCAGGCAAATGTATTCTGATTGGTCTTATCAAAAATTCGTTTTTTTGTTTTCTGTTATTGGATTTCATGTAAAAGAAATCATAGAATATGTCCGTTTTATGTCTGGCTTCTTTTGATGGATATGTTTTTGAAGTTCTACAAATTTAGTTTTTAAGTAGCCAGTTGAGTTAAAAAAAAGTTAATACATTCTCAGCAGGAGAAACAGCAATTTCTGAGCTTTCAGAGATGCCTGCTTAGAATCTTGGCCCCTCGAAACCATTTAGTGATGGAACCTTCTAGAATAACGGGGCCAGTGAATTGTAGTGTCCCAGGGTTCCGAGGATTTATCTGCTGAGTGTTCTGTACATGGAGATACCACAATTGAAAGGGCTTGACTTAGAACTTTTCTTATGAGTAACAACAAGTTTTGACTATCCGCGCATGCTCCTTGTGTTTTTAGTTTTTTTTTTGTCTAACTTATAAAACCCTAAGTGTTTGCAATTCCTACTTGAGAAATAAAAAATCACATTTAAAAAAAATTTTTTTTTTTTTTTTTTTACCTAGGTCTTACTTGTTAGATTGGTAATATTAAATCTCATAATAATAACTTAAAACCATCTGATTTGTAAATTTCCTTTCCTCTCTCTTCCAAATGACCCATTGCTTCCTGGCTGCTGTCATAGGCCCATGACTTATGAGTAAGTATTTGCTTTTTATTTTACTCTAGAAATTATTTGTTCTTCAAAGTGAATGTAGGTTTATCAATATCCCCCAAATGGATTTTTTAAATGATCAATTGAATTCAGTCAAAAAGTAATTCAAGTAATTTTCAAAGAGCAAATAATCCCAGTCCTTGTCCAGGACTGTGATATGACTGTCCCTGTTTGATACTATAGCTATTGTTATGTACATAAATATTACTTGCATGAATATGTGTGTAATCAATATGCATAAATATAAAATGTACACATATCTGTGTTTCTATGACTTAATGGCTTTTGTGGCCAGAGCTAGTTGCCAGCGGCAATAAAACCATACAGAAACCTGTTCTTTTCGATCCATTCCTTACTGAGGCTTTTACCTATGTACTGCTAAGCAGAGTTTAAGACCTGGAGAAACAAAAGTAACCATCATAAATATAATCCTGTCCTTGGAGTCCCCGGTTAACACTTTTGGCTGCTAACTGAAAGGTCGGAGGTTTGAGTCCACCCAGAGATACCTCAGAAGAAAGGTCTGGAGATCTACTTCTGAAAAATCGGCCACTGAAAACCCTATAGAGCACAGTTCTACTCTGACACACATGGGATCGCCATAAGTAAGAATCAACCTGACAGCAACTGGAAAAGCCTGCCCTCATGAAGCTAGACTAATGAAAGGAAAAGTAGTATACAAAAATTATATAAGTTCATAAAGAGAAGGGATTAGAAGATAAAGTACTGGGAACACTAATCAAATAAAAAAGGGTAAAGGGAGGAATCCCCAAAGTACGTTATTTAAGCTGAGCCCTGAAGAGTGAATAGGATGTTTTCAGGTTCCGTGAGTGGAGTCCAACTCATAGTGATCTCACATGACAGAGTAGAACTGCCCAATGTAGTTTTCTTGACTGTAAAGAAGGGATGGTCAGTTCTTGGTGCTAAGGAAATGCCGAATGGGTTCCAACCATAACCTTTTAGGTTAGCAGCTGAATGCTTAACCATTATGCTACCAGGGCTCCTTAAGAATTAGCTAGGATGAAGGGAGAGTTGTAGAGTGGTTTTGGTGGAGGGAAGAGGAAATGTGAAAACCTTGAAGAGACAAAAACCTTGGTCCATTATCAGAACTGAAGGGCAGCTAGAGTAGCTGACACGTAATGAATGTTGAAGAGAAATAGGTTTACAAAAAAAGATTATGTAGGACTTTGTTGCCTACGATAACCATTTCAAACAGTATCTTAAAATAAACAGGAAGCTATGGAAGGATTTAAAACTGGAGGATGATATCATTAGTTCCATTTTACAGATGAGAATGCTGAGGCAGAGAAAGGTGAAATAGCTTGCTCAAGGTCACACAGCAAGTAAGCTGCAGAGATGGTCTGGCTTCAGAGATGAAGAATTTAACAACCACAACACCCATAGGCATACAAACACTGAAGTCATGTTTGCACCGACTCTAAAACATCAATAGAACAGAAAAATATGCCCTGAACAGTTCGAATTTATCGATCAATTTCTTTGTAAAGCAGATAAACCTAGAGGCGTTGAGAAATTCTATTTATGTAGTTAGTGATGGAAAAATACTACTTCTTAAAATTATACCTCCCAGATATCTCTATAAACACAGAGCGTGTATATATATAAATGTATACCTGGAAACCCTGGTGGCGTAGCAGTTAAGTGCTAACGGCTGCTAACCAAAAGGTAGGTGGTTCGAATCCGCCAGGCGCCCCTTGGAAACGCTACAGGGCAGCTCTACTCTGTCCTATGGGGTCACTATGAGTCAGAATCGACTCAACAGCAGTGGGTTTTATATATATATATATATATATATAATAAGGTAAGTGTGCAGAAATATGCATGTGAAAATTGGAATACTAGGTTAATGGAAACAGAAGTAGTCTTTGAGTCATAAAAATGGAGTTTCAAGCCCCAGCTTAACTTGCTATTAATTATATGATCATAGATAAGCTACCTAACCTAACTCAGTCTTCATATTCCCAGCTACATAATGGGGATAGTAAAACCTGCCATACTTTTCTCACAAAATTATTTAGATAGCAAAATAAGATAAACAAAGTGCTTGAAAGCTATACAGTACTCTACAATTAGATGGATTTTGTTGTTGTTGTTAAACTTATTGCCTTCTTTGATTCACTTTCTTAGGAATATGGAAATCCTGTTCTCGTTTCCCGGTGGGGATTGTGACAAGGGATTCTTCCTGGTGTCTCTGCTGGTGGAACAAGCCGCTGCTTCCGCAATTGGAGTATGTTCATTCACACGGGAAAATTCATCCATCTGGATTCACAGAACCCAAACAATCACTTAGTACCTGAAACATACTAAGCATGAATTGTGTTTATCCTGACTTTAAGCAGCATTTGATAATTGGGGGGAGGTGATAGATATGCCTATTATTCATTTTTGTGCATCACTTAAAATATAAAATATAGATGCCAAATATACAGAGAGGGAGAATCAAATTTGAAACTCCAGTAAGATAGAAATATTTTCCATGTAATTTGGCATGTAGTGATATAAATTCAATGGTTTTGTCTATTAGAAAAAAAAAAAACCAAACTCATTACCATCGAGTCGATTTCAACTCACAGTAACCCTATGGGACAGAGTAGAAAGGCGTGCCCCATAGGGTTTCCAAGGAACAACTGGTGGATTGGAACTACCAACCGTCTGGTCAGCAGCCAAGCTCCTAACCACTGTGCCACCAGGGCTTCGCTATAAATATGCAAACCGAATAAAGACAAATCCAAGCTTATATAAAAATAAGGACATTAGCCAATTGGTCAGAGGATGCTCAACCCAGGAAAAAAGAAGTGGAAAATTCCCTATTTACTTTAGGAATTAAGACTTGGAAGTCTTTTATTCTATGCTAGTGTTTGGTTTTAGGAAATCTTAAATGTTTGCCTTTTTTTTCTTTTCTTTAAGCAAATTCCCATTATATTTAATGCAATACAACATCGCAACCAGGTTGCTCTAATACAGGCACTGAGTGAGATAACTTCTTGCCTGCGCAAAGCCCGTCAAGTGTTTGGGCAAATTCACAGTAAGTATTCTATGCAGTACAACGTTCTAGGCTAGCAATCTAACGTTCTGCTTACCTGAAGTGTAGAGTTAAGGAGGAAAAGGAAGCAAAAACAACATTCACTAAGTGTGTTGTCACACATCTTTTCTTGGTCAATACCCTTTCTATGCAGTAGATTTTATCATTTCCGTTTTACAGATAAGAGACTCTAAATTCAGGGAGATAAGTCAATGGCCTGAGATTACGTAAGTATTAAATGGAAAACTTGCCAAATGAGTCGGCTGTTTTAAGTTCTGCAAAACATTGCTGCTGCTTGATAGGCACTCTGTGCTAATTCTTCTTTTTTTTTTGCAAGTTAACTAAGAAGCAACATAGAAAAGCCATTGAGCTCCAAAAAATTAACAACTGAAAAAAAAAATGACCTAAAAAAACATTAACAGAGATTCGCAAAAAAAGAAATTTTCCTACTGCACAGCCTTAAACATTATGTGACTATTTATCGCTGGGCTTTGAGTTTTTGCTGATTAGTCCCTGGCAAGGAGATGGGCTTCCAAATCAAAGGCGTTAGCAAGCTTTGGGGAGGAAGACTTAGTGATGTGATCTATCGGGTCACTATTTTGTGTGTGTGTGTTTTGTTTCTTTCTTTATGTAATTAGCTTAGCTTTCATGTCAATAAGCACATAAAGTAGTGCTAAAGAATTGCTGACAGTTTAAACTGTTTGGTCTCCTGAGGCTGAGTAAGCCCAGGCTCCTACCAACCCTAGATGAACACTGGCTACCAACCCTAGATAAACACTGTTCGGTGGAGACAGGTGACTACAGGCTTGCCCACAGGCCTTTCTTTGTCCTGTAAAGACAGACCCAATACCTTCCTTGCAGCCTGTGCAGAAATCCAGTGTCAGTTCTTCACAGTATCCTGTTTTCTCACAGTAACTCTGAGGCCACTTAACTAAACACACTTCATCTTTTTACAGAATATGTGAACCCAGAAGTGTTTTTCAATGTTCTTCGCATATACTTGTCTGGGTAAGTAGTCTTATGCTTGCATTTGTTTCCTCCTGAACAGTTCAAGAATACACCAAATTCCCAATGATGGTCCCCATAGGCATCCAATTTAGATAATAATTTTTCTTCTCATTCTAAAATAGATGTTTAGAAAAAGAATAACCTCCCTGCTGTGACTTGTCTGGGGATGCACTGGAGATGAGAAAGCTAGTCATTTTAAAGAGAATGGGGTGATTTTCGGTAACGCAAAGTTAAGGTTCCATGCGTGGAATGCTGATGCCCACTTTGCTCAGAATTATTAAATTATTCAGTAGCTGGTCTACTAATGAAAGATTGGTAGTTTGAACCCACGGAGAGGTGCCGAAGAAGAAAGGCCTAGTGATATGCTTCCAAAAGCTCGCAGCCATGAAAAACCTACAGAGCAGTGCTAATCTGAAACACATGGGTTCACCATGAGATGAACTGACGCAACGGTAACTGTTTTGGTGTGGCTTCCCTCTTTCATGAATTATCCTCATTCATGAAAATAATCAGGAAGAAAGACTGTGGAAGAAGAATCATGAAATCTATCCAGTCCATGTCACCTTCTATTCATCCCCTATTGCAAGATTTTTATAACTGAATATTGACAATTAATTCAAAGACCTATTGCTTTTTCCTCCCTGTCCTAGCTGGAAAGGTAATCCCCAGCTGCCAGAGGGTCTGCTGTATGAAGGGGTCTGGGATACCCCCAAGCAGTTCGCAGGGGGCAGTGCAGGCCAAAGCAGCGTCTTTCAGTGTTTCGATGTCCTGCTGGGCATTCAACACAATACCAGTGAAGGTGAGTGGATAACAACAAACAACAGTCGCCTTTTATGTTAAATACGGTAGTATTTTAATCTTTAAGAAGCGCCTTCCCACCAGCATCTCATCTGAGCTTATCTAATCCTTTTAGGACATATGGTCATTATTCCATTTCACAAATAAAGAAGCGGAAACTTAAAGAGGACAAGTGTCTGGCTCCCTGTAAACCAACTACAAAGCAGCAGAGCCCAAACTCAACCCCAAGTTCCTCACGCTGTAGATCTCAACATTTGAACATAGAGTTGAAGGCATATTTGACTGTGGTGAAGCCAAGACCCCATGTGGCACAAACGTAAGATCAGATTCAGAAGGAGAAAGCCTCCTGCACATGAGGCAGGACTGGGTTGAAGGTGGAGAGGGAGAGACTTTAGTAAAAAGACTCTTCATTGTCAGCTGCCCTGCTCCCCAGTGGCCAGGGGCAATGCCTTTGCCCAAGTTTAAAGATGGGCCACATTCATTATATTCTTTCCTGGGGCTTAGACAGAGAAGAGGAAGAAACTCTAGGAAGAACTTCTATTAAGCTTTTCTCTATTTCCTAGACTTCTATTTAACAGTCAAAGGGGAAACTAGGCTGGATAAAATAGGCTTTTGATTTACCTTAGCCATTTTAAAAAAAATGATCCCTTACACACCGCTAGAATCAATGTCATGATCTGTCAAGTGCAAATTATATATACTTTGCCTATATCATCAGCTTCTGGAAGGTTCAGGTATGTTAAGAAAGTGGGGTGGGGGAGAGGAAGCACTAAACAAAACATTATTATGAAAGAATGAATTTAGCTAATATGGTTTTCAGAATGGAAAATATTTCACAATAATCACCATCGCTGGTAGCAAGACTAGTAACTGTTCAGCCTTCAAATAGAATAGTTGCAACCTCGGTGCCTCCTGCTGTGGTTTGGTCTGTGACCTCCCACCCGCTCTGACCACATTCTTACCTTTTATCCTGGAACGGGACTGCTTTGACTTCCCATAGGGTCACGGGGTGGCACAGATGGTTTAGCAGTGGGCTACATACGAAAGGTTGGCAGTTTGAACCTATCCAGAGGTGCCTCGGAAAAAAAAACCTGGTGATGTGCTTCCAAAAGGCCACAGTCATGGAAAACTCATGGCAGTTCTAATCTGAAACACAGGGGTTCACCATCAGATGAATTGACTTGATGGCAACTGTTTTGGTTTGGCCTCACTACTACCTCAACTTCTCTTGTTCCTTTTACTACCTCAACTTTCTCTTCTCTTCCTTTAGCATCTGCTGCTGAGTTTCTCAAGGAAATGAGGGCATACATGCCCCCAGCTCACAGGACCTTTCTTCGGTCACTGGAGAAAAGCCCCTCACTCCGAGAGTTCGTCCTTTCAGAGGGTGACCCTGACCTGAATGTGGTTTATAATGACTGCGTGAAAGCTATGGTCTCACTGAGGATGTACCACTTGGCAATAGTAAATACATACATTGTTAATCCTGCAAGAAAGAAGCATATGGAAAACCAAACGTCTGAAGATCAGTCAGAACAGGAAAATAAAGGAACTGGAGGCACCGATGTCATGAAGTTCCTAATGACTGTAAAATCTACAACTGAGAAGTTCATTTTGAAGGATGGTTAATAAACCCAAACAAGGGTATATTATGCAAGACAAAGACTATAGAGTATATTGCTGTCATCGCTCTTTATACTAGACCCAATTGTAAATGAACCCCAGAAATTGTTAATAGTATGCAATAATGTATAAATCACACATTAACATGCATTTCAAAATAAAACTGCTTCTGCTGTCTGTAGATTCCTTGCTTGAAAATAACAAAATTAGACAAGGGTGCTTAAAAAAGTAGTACTAGCATTAGAACTATAATTATAATGCACACACTAGTATGTACTGATGAAATAGAACAAATAAACTTTGACATAAGATATACCAGAATATGGAAAAGTGGCTTTATTCTTGACTATAATTAAATATTCCTCTGGATGAGAACTACCTCACACTGCTACCCCTTCAAACTTCACTGCTTCCTGCTGTACTGTTGGTTAAAAGACTTTCCCTCTGGAATAATTACCTGTTTACTTGTCTGTAAAAAAACTAAAAGTATTGCCCTTAAATGATTAGCTTCATAATACCAAGCGCTCTCGGTGTCTTCTAGCACATCTGTGCATCCTTAGCACTTGGTATATATATAGCAGATGTTTTTGTTGTTAGGTGCCATCGAGGGGGTTCTGACCTATAGCGACCCTATGTACGACGGAACAAAACACTGTCCTGTCCTGTGCCATCCTCACAATTGTTATGTTTGGGCCCATTGTTGTAGCCACTGTGTCAATTCATCACACTGAGAGTCTTCCTCTTTTTCAATTGCCCTCTATTTTATCAAGCATGATGTCCTTCTCCAGGGAATAGTCCCTACTGATAACAAGCCCAAAGTACATGAGACGAAGTCTTGCCATCTTTGCTTCTAAGGTGCGTTCTGCCTGTACTACTTCTTCCAAAATAGATTTTTCTTCTGACAGTCCATGGTATATTCAATATTATTCACCAACGCCATAATTCAAAGGTGTCAATTTTTCTTGGGTCTTCCTTATTCATTTTCCAACTTTCACATGCATATGAAGTGATTGAAAACATTACATGCAATACGTCCTGTGATTTCTTGATTGCTGCTTCCATGGGCGTTGATTGTGGATCCACGCAAAAGGAAATCGTTGACAACTAAAGATTGAATTTTCTGCATTTATCATGATGTTGCTTATTAGTCCAGTTGTGAGGATTTTTATTTTCTTTACGTTGCAGTGTAATCCTTTCTGAAGGTGCTGGTTTTTGATCTTCATCAGTAAGTGCTTCAAGTCCTCTTCCCATTCAGCAACCAAGGTTGTGTCATCTACATATTAAAAAAAAAAAAAAAACAGGTTGTTAATGAGTCTTCCTCCGATCCTGATGCCCCATTTTGCTTCATATAGACCAGCTTCTCAGATTATTAGCTCAGCATATGGATTGAATAAGTATGGTGAAAAGATACAACTCTGACACACACCTTTCTTGAGTTTAAACCATGCAGTATCCCCTAGTTTTGTTCGAATGACTGCCTCTTGGTCTAAGTACAGTTTCTTCCTGAGCACAATTAAGTGTTCTAGAATTCCCATTCTTTGCAGTGTTATCCATAATTTGTTATGATCCACATAGTTGAATGCCATTGCATAGTCAATAAAACACAGGTAAACATCTTTCTGGTATTCTCTCCTTTCAGCCGTGATCCCTCTGACATCAGCAATGATGTCCCTCAATTCATGTTCTCTTCCGAATGCACCTTGAATTCCTGGCAGTTTCTCAGTTGATATACTGCTGTAGCTAATTTTGAATGCTCCTGAGCAAAATTTTACTTGTGTGTGATATTAATGATATTGTTCAATAATTTCTGCAGCCTTTTGAATCACCTTTCTTTGGAATGGGTACAAATGTTGATTTCTTCCAGTTGATTGGCCAGGTAGCTCACTTCCAAATGTCTTGGCATAGACAAGTGAGCACTTCCAGCACTGCATCTGTTTGTTGAAACATCTCACTTGGTATTCCGTTAGTTCCTGAGGTCTTGTTTTTCACCTGTGCCTTCAGTGCGGCTTGAACCTCTTCCTTCAGTACCATTGATTCCTGATTGTATGCCACCTCACGAAATGGTTGAACATCAACCAATTCTTTTTGGTACAGTGACTATATATACTTTCCATCTTCTTTCTGCGTCAGTTAGTATTTTCCCCATAGAGTCCTTCAATACTGCAACTGGAGGGTTGAATTTTTTCTTGAGTTCTTTCAGCTTGAGAAATGCCGAGCACATTCTTCTTTTTGGTTTTATATTTCCAGTCTTTACATATTTCATTATGGTACTTTACTTTGTCTTCTCCAGCTGCCCATTGAAATCTTCTGTTCAGCTCTTTTACTACATCGTTTACTCCTTTCTGTTTATCTACTCTGTGTTCAAGAGCAACGTTAAGAGTCACTTCTGGCATCTATTTTTGTCTTTTCTTTCTATCCTGTCTTTTTAATGACCTTTTTCTTCTTCATGTATGATGTCCTTGATGTCATTCTGCAACTCGTCTGGTCTTCGGTCATTAGTGTTCAATGTGTCAAATCTATTCTTGAGATGGTCTCCAAATTCAGGTAGGATATACTCAAGGTCGTATTTTGGCTCTCACAGACTATATAGCAGATACTTAGCAAATATTTGTTGAATGAATATATAAAAGAATAAGTGGATGTATAATCAAATTACTAGGCTAAAAAGAAAAGAGAACCTTTAAAATACAATTTCTTCTGGGAGACCAGGGGTATCAGGCATTTATACTCTGGCCTGAATATATTTAATAATGGAACACTACAAAGTTAGGTCTGGTAAGGAACTTAAAATCATCTGAACCAAACTCTTCATTTTAAAGATGGCAAAGTGAAGTAACTCACTTAGGGTCACACGATTAGTTAGTGACAAGTGGGAGGAGAACTTAAGCTTTTTGACAACTGCCATCTTTTTCTCACTCTACTTAGAGTAGATCAGGTTAGAGGGGAAGGCAATTGTAGAAGGGTCAGGGGAAGAAATGAGATGACCTGGGGAGATCTTATGAGGTAGTAGATGGTTAGCCAGAAATCGAATATGCCACCATAAGACACAAATTTAAATGATTACCCCCAAGTAGGTTTGAGGAATGAAATGTGGTCACATACTTGTAAAGACAAACTTCTAAATACTGTTCTAACATTGTTGCTCAAATATAATCTGAATCGCTGAAAATTTTTGCTTTTGGCAAGATTTTACTTGATTCCCTAGAAAATACATCAAATGGCAATAGCCACAGCTTTTAGGTGATGGGACACATTTTTCTTTTTATTCTTCTGCCTATGTTTCTGCAATGAATATAAACAATTTTATAATAAAAAAAGTGTTTATGCACGCATACACACATGTTAAACACATATATGTGCGTACATGTGAATGCTTATGTGTGTAATTCCTTTTTTAAAAATTTTTATTGTGCTTTAAGTGAAAGTTTAAAAATCAAGTCAGTCTCTCACCCAAAAACCTACATATACCTTGCTACACACTCCCAATTGCTCTCCCCTAATGAGACAGCCCACTCTTTCCTTCCACTCTCTCTTTTCGTGTCCATTTCACCAGTTTCTAACCCCCTCTACCCTCTCATCTCCCCTCCAAGCAGGAGAGGCCAACATAGTCTCTGGTGTCTACCTGATCCAAGAAGCTCACTCCTCGCCAGCATCTCTCTCCAAACAATTGTCCAGTCCAATCCCTGTCTGAAGAGTTGGCTTTGGGAATGGTTCCAGTCCTGGGCGAACAGAAGGTCTGGGGGCCATGACAACCGGGGTCCCCCCAGTCTCAGTCAGACCATTAAGTCTGGTCTTTTTACAAGCATTTGGGGTCTGCATCCCACTGCTCTCTTACTCCCTCAGGGGTTCTCTGTTGTGTTCCCTGTCAGGGCAGTCGTTGGTTGTAGCCAGGCACCATTCTAGTTCTTCTGGTCGCAGGCTAATGTAGTCTCTGGTTTATGTGGCCCTTTCTATCTCTTGGGCTCGTAATTACCTTGTGTCCTTGGTGTTCTTCCTTCTCCTTTGATCCAGGTGGGTTGAGACAAATTGATGCATCTTAGATGGCCACTTGCTGGCGTTTAAGACCCCAGACTCCACTCTCCAAAGTGGGATGCCGAATGTTTTCTTAATAGATTTTATTATGCCAGTTGACTTAGATGTCCCCTGAAACCATGGTCCCCAGAACCCCACCCCTGCTACGCTGGCCTTCGAAAGCATTCAGTTTATTCAGGAAACTTCTTTGCTTTTGATTTAGTCCAGTTGTGCTGACCTCACCTGTATTATGTGCTGTCTTTCCCTTCACCTAAAGTAGTTCTTATCTGCTATCTAATTAGTGAATGCCCCTCTCCCACTCTCCCACTTTCCCTCCCTCCCCACTCTTGTAACCACAAAAGAATGTTTTCTTCTCAGTTTAAACTATTTCTCAAGTTCTTATAATAGTGATCTTATTCAACATTTGTCCTTTTGCAACTGACTAATTTCACTCAGCATAATGTCTTCCAGGTTCCTCCATGTTATGACATGTTTCACAGATTCATCATTGTTCTTTATCGATGCATAGTATTCCCTTGTGTGGATATACCATAATTTATTTATCCATTCATCCGTTGATGGACACCTTGGTTGCTTCCATCTTTTTGCTATTGTAAACAGTGCTGCAGTAAACATGGGTGTGCATATATCTGTTCATGTAAAGGCTCTTATTTCTCTAGGATATATTTCAAGGAGTGGGATTGCTGGATCATATGGTAGTTCTATTTTTAGCTTTTTAAGGAAGTGCCAAATCGATTTCCAAAGTGGCTGTACCATTTGACATTCCCACCAGCAGTGTAGAAGTGTTCCAATCTCTCCACAGCCTCTCCAACATTTATTATTTTTTGTTTTTGGATTAAAAGCCAGCCTCGTCGGAGTGAGATGGAATCTCATTGTAGTTTTGATCTGCATTTCTCTAATGGCTCATGATCGTGAGAATTTCCTCATATATCTGTTAGCTACCTGAATGTCTTCTTTAGTGAAGTGTCTATTCATATCTTCTGCCCATTTTTTAATTGGGTTATTTGTCTTTTTGCAGTTGAGTTTTTGCAGTAGCATGTAGATTTTAGAGATCAGGTGCTGATCAGAAATGTCATAGCTAAAAACTTTTTCCCAGTCTGTAGGTAGTCTTTTTACTCTTTTGGTGAAGTCTTTGGATGAGTGTAGGTGTTTGATTTTTAGGAGCTCCCAGTTATCTAGTTTTTCTTCTACATCCCTTATAATGTTTTGTATACTGTTTATGCCATGTATTAGGGCTCCTAACATTGTCCCTGTTTTTTCTTCCATGATCTTTATCGTTTCAGATTTTATATTTAGGTCTTTGATCCATTTTGAGTTAGTTTTTGTGCATGGCGTGAGGTATGGCTCTTGTTTCATGTTTTTTGCAGATGGATATCCAGTTATGCGAGCACCATTTGTTAAGACTGTCTTTTCCCCATTTTAACTATTTTGGGGCCTTTGTCAAATATCAACTGCTCATATGTGGATGGATTTATGTCTGGATTCTCAATTCTGTTCCATTGGTCCAGGTATCTGTTGTTGTTCCATTACCAGGCTTTTTTGACTACTGTGGGGGTATAATAGGTTCTAAAATCAGGTAAAGTAAGGCCTCCCACTTTGTTCTTCTTTTTCAGTAATGCCTTATTTATCCAGGGCCTCTTTCCCTTCTATATGAAGTTGGTGATTTGTTTCTCCATCTCATTTAAAGAATGTTGTTGGGATTTGGATCGAAATTGCATTAAATGTATAGATCGCTTTTGGTAGAATAGACATTTTTATAACGTTAAGTCTTCCTGTCTACGAGCAAGGTATGTTTTTCCACTTATGTATGTCTCTTTTGGTTTCTTGAGGAAGTGTACTGTAGTTTTCTTTGTGTAAGTCTTTTACATCTCTGGTAAGATTTATTCCTAAGTATTTTATCTTCTTGGGGGCTACTGTAAATGGCATTGATTTGGTGATTCCCTCTTCGATGAACTTTTTGTTGGTGTAGAGGAATCCAACTGATTTTTGTATGTTTATCTTGTATCCTGATAATCTGCTGAACTCTTCTATTAGTTTCAGTAGTTTTCTTGAGGATTCCTTAAGGTTTTCTGTGTATAAGATCATGTCATCTGCAAATAGAGATACTTTTACTTCTTCCTTGCCAATCTGGATGCCCTTTTTTTCTTTATCTAGCCAATCTCTGGCTAGGCCTTCCAGCACAATGTTGAATAAGAGCGGTGATAAAGGGCATCCTTGTCTGGTTCCCGATCTCAGTGGGAATGTTTTCAGGCTCTCTCCATTTAGGATGATGTTGGCTGTTGGCTTTGTATGAATGCCCTTTATTATGTTGACGAATTTTCTTTCTATTCCTATTTTGCTGAGAGTTTTTATCTTGAGTGGGTGTTGAACTTGTCAAATGCCTTTTCTGCATTAATTGATAAAATCATGTGATGCTTGTCTTTTGTTTTATTTATGTGGTGGATTACATTAATTGTTTTTCTAATGTTGAACCATCCCTGCATACATGGTATGAATCCCATTTGGTCATGGTGAATTATTTCTTTGCTATGTTGTTGAATTCTATTGGCTAGAATTTTGTTGAGGATTTTTGCATCTATGTTCATGAGGGATATAGGTCTATAATTTTCTTTTCTTGTGGTGCCTTACCTGGTTTTGGTATCAGGGATACGGTGGCTTCATACAATGAGTTTGGTAGTATTCCATCGTTTTCTATGCTCTGAAATACATTTAGTAGTAGTGGTGTTAACTCTTCTCTGAAAGTTTGGTAGAATTCTGCAGTGAAGCCGTCCGGACCAGAGCTTTTTTTTTTTTTTTTTAATGATTTTTATTGTGCTTTAAGTGAATGTTTACAAATCAAGTCAGTCTGTCACATATAAGCTTATATACACCTTACTCCATACTCCCACTTACTCTCCCCCTGATGAGTCAGCCTGCTCCCTCCTTCCAGTCTCTCCTTTCATGACCCTTTGGCCAGTTTCTAACCCTCTCTACCCTCCTATCTCCCCTCCAGACAGGAGATGCCAAAACGGTCTCAAGTGTCCACCTGATACAAGTAGCTCACTCTTCATCAGCATCTTTCTCCAACCCATTGTCTAGTCCCTTCCATGTCTGGTGAGTTGTCTTCAGGAATGGATCCTGTCCTGAGCCAACGGAAGGTTTGGGGACCATGACCGGCGGGATTCCTCTAGTCTCAGTCCGACCATTAAGTCTGGTCTTTTTATGAGAATTTGGGGTCTGCACCCCACTGATCTCCTGCTCCCTCAGGGGTTCTCTGTTGTGCTCCCTGTCAGGGCAGTCTTCGGTTGTGGCCGGGCACCATCTAGTTCTTCTGGTCTCAGGATGATGTAAGTCTCTGGTTCATGTGGTCCTTTCTGTCTCTTGGGCTCACAGTTATCATGTGACGTTGGTGTTCTTCATTCTCTTTTGATCCAGGTGGGTTGAGACAAATTGATGCATCTTAGATGGCCGCTTGTTGGCATTTAAGACCCCAGACGCCACATTTCAAAGTGGGATGCAGAATGTTTTCATAATAGAATTATTTTGCCCATTGACTTAGAAGTCCCGTTAAACCATGGTTCCCAAACCCCCGCCCTTGCTCCGCTGACCTTTGAAGTATTCAGTTTATCCCAGAAACCTCTTTGCTTTTGGTCCAGTCCAGTCCAATTGAGCTGACCTTCCATGTATTGAGTGTTGTCCTTCCCTTCACCTAAAGCAGTTCTTATCTGCTAATTAATCAGTAAAAAAACCTCTCCCTCCCTCCCTCCCTCCCCCCATCGTAACCACAAAAGTATGTGTTCTTCTCAGTTTATACTATTTCTCAAGATCTTATAATAGTGGTCTTATACAATATTTGTCCTTTTGCCTCTGACTCATTTCGCTCAGCATAATGCCTTCCAGGTTCCTCCATGTTATGAAATGTTTCACAGATTCATCACTGTTCTTTATTGATGCGTAGTATTCCATTGTGTGAATATACCACAATTTATTTACCCATTCATCCCTTGATGGACACCTTGGTTGCTTCCAGCTTTTTGCTATTGTAAACAGAGCTGCAATAAACATGGGTGTGCATATATCTGTTTGTGTGAAGGCTTTTATTTTCTAGGGTATATTCCGAGGAGTGGGATTTCTGGGTTGTATGGTAGTTCTATTTCTAACTGTTTAAGAAAATGCCAGGTAGATTTCCAAAGTGGTTGTACCAATTTACATTCCCACCAGCAGTGTATAAGAGTTCCAATCTCTCCACAGCCTCTCCAACATTTATTATTTTGTGTTTTTTGGATTAATGCCAGCCTTGTTGGAGTGAGATGGAATCTCATCGTAGTTTTAATTTGCATTTCTCTAACGGCTACTGATCGAGAGCATTTTCTCATGTATCTTTTAGCTGCCTGAATATCTTTTTTAGTGAAGTGCATGTTCATATCCTTTGCCCACTTCTTGATTGGGTTGTTTGTCTTTTTGTGGTTGAGTTTTAACAGAATCATATAGATTTTAGAGATCAGGCGCTGGTCAGAGATGTCATAGCTGAAAATTCTTTCCCAGTCTGTAGGTGGTCTTTTTACTCTTTTGATGAAGTCTTTAGATGAGCATAGGTGTTTGATTTTTAGGAGCTCCCGGTTATCTGGTTTCTCTTCGTCGTTTTTGGTAATGTTTTGCATTCTGTTTATGCCTTTTATTATGGCTCCTAATGTTGTCCCTATTTTTTCTTCCATGATCTTTATCGTTTTAGTCTTTATGTTTAGGTCTTTGATCCACTTGGAGTTAGTTTTTGTGCATGGTGTGAGGTATGGGTCTTGTTTCATTTTTTTGCAAATGGATATCCAGTTATGCCAGCACCATTTGTTAAAAAGACTATCTTTTCCCCAATTAACTGAAACTGGGCCTTTGTCAAATATTAGCTGCTCATATGTGGATGGATTTGTATCTGGGTTCTCTATTCTGTTCCATTGGTCTATGTGCCTGTTGTTGTACCAGTACCAGGCTGTTTTGACTACTGTGGCTGTATAATAGGTTCTAAAATTAGGTAGAGTGAGGCCTCCCACTTTCTTCTTTTTCAGTAATGCTTTACTTATCCGAGGCTTCTTTCCCTTCAATATGAAGTTGGTGATTTGTTTCCCAATCACATTAAAAAATGTCTTTGGAATTTGGATTGGAAGTGCATTGTATGTATAGATGGCTTTTGGTAGAATAGACATTTTTACTATGTTAAGTCTTCCTATCCATGAGCAAGGTATGTTTTTCCACTTAAGTAGGTCCTTTTTAGTTTCTTGCACTAGTACTTTGTAGTTTTCTTTGTATAGGTCTTTTTCATCTTTGGTAAGATTTATTCCTAAGTATTTTATCTTCTTGGGGGCTACTGTGAATGGTGCTGATTTGGTTATTTCCTCTTAGATGTTCTTTTTGTTGATGTAGAGGAATCCAAGTGATTTTTGTATGTTTATCTTATAACCTGAGACTCTGCCAAACTCTTCTATTAGTTTCTGTAGTTTTCTGGAGGATCCCTTAGGGTTTTCTGTGTATAAGATCATGTCATCTGCAAATAGAGATAATTTTACTTCCTCCTTGCCAATCCGGATGCCCTTTATTTCTTTGTCTAGCCTAATTGCTTTGACTAGGACCTCTAGCACAATGTTGAATAAGAGTGGTGATCAAGGGCATCCTTGTCTGGTTCCTGTTCTCAAGGGAAATGCTTTCAGGCTCTCTCCATTTAGAGTGATGTTGGCTGTTGGCTTTATATAGATGCCCTTTATTATGTTGAGGAATTTTCCTTCAATTCCTATTTTGGTGAGAGTTTTTATCATGAATGGGTGTTGGACTTTGTCAAATGCCTTTTCTGCATCAATTGATAAGATCATGTGGTTTTTGTCTTTTGTTTTATTTATATGGTGGATTACATTAATGGTTTTTCTAATATTAAGCCAGCCTTGCACACCTGGTATAAATCCAACTTGGTCATGGTGGATCAATTTTTTGATATGTTGTTGAATTCTATTGGCTAGAATTTTGTTGAGGATTTTTGCATCTATGTTCGTGAGGGATATAGGTCTGTAATTTTCTTTTTTTGTGATGTTTTTACCTCGTTTTGGTATCAGGGATATGGTGGCTTCATAGAATGAGTTAGGTAGTATTCTGTCATTTTCTATGCTTTGAAATACCTTTAGTAGTCGTGGTGTTAACTCTTCTCTGAAAGTTTGGTAGAACTCTGCAGTAAAGCCATCCGGGCCAGGGCTTTTTTTTGTTGGGAGTTTTTTGATTACCATTTCAATCTCTTTTTTTGTTATGGGTCTATTTAGTTGTTGTACTTCTGATTGTGTTAGTTTAGGTAGGCAGCGTTTTTCCAGGAATTCATCCATTTCTTCTAGGTTTGCAAATTTGTTAGAGTACAATTTTTCGTAATAATCTGATATGATTCTTTTAATTTCAGTTGGGTCTGTTGTGATGTGGCCCATCTCGTTTCTTATTCGGGTTATTTGTTTCCTTTCCTGTATTTCTTTAGTCCGTCTGGCCAATGGTTTATCAATTTTGTTAATTTTTTCAAAGAACCAGCTTTTGGCTTTGTTAATTCTTTCAGTTGTTTTTCTCTTCTCTAATTCAGTTAGTTCAGCACTAATTTTTATTATTTGTTTTCTTCTGGTGCCTGATGGATTCTTTTGTTGCTTGCATTCTATTTGTTCAGGTTGTACGGACAGTTCTGTGATTTTGGCTCTTTCTTCTTTATGTATGTGTGCATTTATTGATATAAATTGACCTCTGAGCACTGCTTTTGCTGTGTCCCAGAGGTTTTCATAGGAAGTGTTTTCATTGTCGTTGCATTCTATGAATTTCTTTATTCCTTCCTTAATGTCTTCTATAACCCAATGTTTTTTCAGCAGGGTATTGTTCAGTTTCCAAGTATTTGATTTCTTTTCCCTAATTTTTCTGTTATTGATTTCCACTTTTATGGCCTTGTGGTCTGAGAAGATGCTTTGTAATATTTCGATGTTTTGGATTCTGCAAAGGTTTGTTTTATGACCTAATATGTGGCCTATTCTAGAGAATATTCCAAGTGCACTAGAAAAAAAAGTGTACTTTGCAGCTGTTGGGTGGAGTGTTCTGTATAAGTCAATGAGGTCAAGTTGGTTGATTGTTGTAGTTAGATCTTCCATGTCTCTATTGAGCTTCTTACTGGAAGTCCTGTCCTCCTCCGAAAGTGGTGTGTTGAAGTCTCCTACTATAATTGTGGAGGTGTCTATCTCACTTTTCAGTTCTGTTAAAATTTGATTTATGTATCTTGCAGCCCTGTCATTGGGTGCATAAATATTTAATATGGTTATATCTTCTTGGTCAATTGTCCCTTTTATCGTTATGTAGTGTTCTTCTTTATCCTTTGTGGTGGATTAAAGTTTAAAGTCTATTTTGTCAGAAATTAATATTGCTACTCCTGCTCTTTTTTGCTTATTGTTTGCTTGATATATTTTTTTCCATCCTTTGAGTTTTAGTTTGTTTGTGTCTCTTAGTCTAAGGTGTGTCTCTTATAGGCAGCATATAGATTGGTCGTGTTTCTTTATCCAGTCTGAGACTCTCTGTCTCTTTATTGGTGCATTTAGTCCATTTACATTCAGCGTAATTATTGATAAGTATGTGTTTAGTGTTGTCATTTTGATTCCTTTTTATGTATGTCATTGACAATTTCATTTTTCCACTTACTTTTTTGTGCTGACAATTTTTTCTTTGTAAATTGTGTGTTCCTCATTTTCCTAGTATTTGACTTTATGTTTGCTGAGTCTTTATGTTTTTCTTGGTTTTTATTTTGAGTTATGGAGTTGTTATACCTCTTTGTGGTTACCTTAATATTTACCCCATTTTTCTAAGTAAAAACCCAACTTGTATTGTCCTATATCACCTTGTATCCCTCTCCATATGGCAGTTCTATGCCACCTGTATTTAGTCCCTCTTTTTGATTATTGTGATCTTTTACACATTGACTTCAATGATTCCCTGTTTTGAGCGTTTTTTTTTTTTTTAATTAATCTTAATTTGTTTTTGTGATTTCCCTTTTTGAGTTGATATCAGGATGCTCTGTTCTGTGGCCTTGTGTTGTGCTGGTATGTGATATTATTGATTTTCTGACCAAACAATTTCCTTTAGTATTTCTTGTAGCTTTGGTTTGGTCTTTGCTAATTCTCTAAGCTTGTGTTTATCTGTAAATGTCTTAATTTCACCTTCATATTTGAGAGAGAGTTTTGCTGGATAAATGATCTTTGGCTGGCAGTTTTTCTCCTTCAGTGCTCTGTATATGTCAACCCATTGCCTTCTTGCCTGCATGGTTTCTGCTGAGTAAAAAAAAAAAAAAAAAAAAAAGGAGTAGCCCGAGCTTATTCTTATTGATTCTCCTTTGTAGGAGACCTTTCTTTTATCCCTGGCTGCTTTTAAAATTTTATCTTTATCTTTGATTTTGGCAAGTTTGATGATAATATGTCTTGGTGATTTTCTTTTCTGATCAATCTTAAAAGGGGTTCGATGAGCATCTTGGATAGATATCCTTTCATCTTTCATGACATCAGGGAAGTTTTCTGCCAACAGATCTTCAACTATTCTCTCTGTATTTTCTGTTATCCCTCCCTGTTCTGGGACTCCAATAACATGCAAGTTGTTCTTCTTGATAGAGTCCCACATGATTCTTAGGGTTTCTTCATTTTTTTTTTAATTCTTTTATCTGATTTTTTTTTCAGCTATATTGATGTCAATTCCCTTGTCCTCCAGATCCCCCACTCTGCATTCCAATTGCTCGAGTCTGCTCCTCTGACTTCCTATTGTCTAATTCTGTAATTTTACTGTTAATCTTTTGGATTTCTGAATGCTGTCTCTCTGTGGTTTCTTGCAGCTTATTAGTTTTTCCACTATGTTCTTGAATAATCTTTTTGATTTCTTCAACTGCTTTATCAGTGTGTTCTTTGGCTTTTTCTGTAGATTGCCTTATTTCATTTCTGAGGTCATCCCTGATGCAGTGAAGCATTCTGTAAATTAGTTTTTTATGTTCTGCATCTGGCAATTCCAGGATCGTATCTTCATTTGGGAAAAATCTTGATTCTTTTGTTTGGGGAGTTGTAGAAGCAGTCATGGTCTGCTTCTTTATGTGGTTTGATATGGACTGCTGTCTCTGAGCCGTCTCAAAGATATTGTAGTGATTTATTTTATATTTGCTCACTGCATCTTGTTTTGTTTTCTTTCAGTATACGTAGATGGGCTACTAGATTGCGCTGTCTTGATTGTTGTAGCCCTTGAATCACTTATGTCCTATTACCAGTTGGTTTGGGCTGTTATCAGATATATAAGCCTAAGAGTCCGTTCACTATTCTTGAGTAGAATCTGATTTTAGGTCATCAGGTGTGTGGTGCAGACTGTCACCTATCCACTTAGAGGAGTAGTGGTGATAGTTGTGTGCACCCAATTCCAGTAGCAGCTGGGGTTCACACTCTGGGGGGGCAGGATGCTGACAGGCTTCCCCCAAGTGCCAGTGAGGTAGGTGTGTCTCTATTCCTAAAGCACTTTGGTGGGTGGGCTCTGCAGCTGTACCTTAGGCACCCAATGCAAGTACCTTTACAGATTGGTAGGTGTCATCATCCTTAGACCCCTAAGGCAGGAGGCTAGGTGGTCTGGGGGGAGCTTCAGCCCTCAGTTCCCTGTTGTGGGTCAGTGAGGGCTCTGTTGAATACGCAGAGATATCAGACCTGGGAAACTTGTCTTTCCAGTAATCCGCTAAAACAATCATAGTCAGATCCCTATCAGAATTACCTTTGCATTATAATAGCCACCTTGTTCCCTGTAGGGATGAAAGCCCAAGACTGTGGATCACATATGCTTGGCTGGAGCTGGTTCTGTATTTTTAGGCCACTTAGGGAAGGATTTTTGGTCTCTGGGTTTTTTTGTATCTACTTCTCTCAGGCCGGAAGAATGGGTTAGGGAAAGACCAAAAAAAAAAAAAAAAAAAGAAAAACCACAGTGCACTTCACTCTCTGGCTCAGGAAATAGCAAATTTAATGAAGCTGCCTGGGAAAGGGAGGGGAGGGATCAGATAAATAGGAGAGAGTAGCACCTCAGAATATAGACAAAGTTACTTAGCTTGTTTGGTGATGACTGCTTTATCTGAGATTCCCGAGGGGTGTGTAGTCTGTGTGCGTTGGCTGGGTTGAGATTGCCCCCGAGGGTCAGGCCCGCATCCCATGCTTGTGCTGTCTCAGAGGCCGTGGTCAATTCCTCCACTCCTAGTCCAAATCCCAGCGCCAAGGTTCCCCAGCTGGGACACCGCACTCCAGGCTCCAAAACCTGTCGCTGCCTCCCGGTGACTTCTCCTCCTGTTAGCCGCTTCGCTGAGCTGCCTGCGTGCACTGACTGGGCTTCTCCCCAGGTCACCTCTGGGGGCTAGGGCTGCATCCCATGTTTGTGCCGTCTCAGGATGCCGTGCTCAGCTTCCCTGTGTCCAGTCCAAAGCCCGGCGCCAAGGTTTCCTGACTGGGACTCTGGCTCCAGGCTCCGAAAGCAGTCGTTGTTTCCCCGTGGTTGTTCGTTCTCAGTCTCTGTCACTCAGGTCAACTCTTTAGATCTGTGTTTGATGGTCAGGGTTCGTAGATTGTCATGTACGTGATCCATTCACTTGTTTTTCCGAGTCTTTGCTGCAAGAGGGATCCGAGGTAGCTTCTACCTAGTCAGCCATCTTGGCCCCACCCTCTGGACCAGAGCTTTTTTCTGGGGGGAATTTTTTGATTACCTTTTCAATCTCTTCTTTTGTTATTGTTCTATTTAGTTGTTCTACCTCTGTTTGTGTTAGTTTAGGTAGGTAGTGTGTTTCTAGGAATTCATCCATTTCTTCTCGGTTTTCAAATTTGAGTACAGTTTTTCATAGTAATCTGATATGATTCTTTAAATTTCAGTTGGGTCTGTTCTATTATCGCCCATCTCATTTCTTATTTGGGTTATTTGCTTCCTCTCCTGTTTTTCTTTTGTCAATTTGGCCAGTAGTTTATCAATTTTGTTGACTTTTTCAAAAAACCAGCTTTCGGTCTTGTTAATTCTTTCAATTGTTTTTCTGCTTTCTATTTCATTTAGTGCAGCTCTAATTTTTATTATTTGTTTTCTTCTGGTGCCTGTGGGTTTCTTTTGTTGCTCTCTTTCTATTTGTTCAAGTTGTAGGGGTGATTCTTTGATTTTGGCCCTTTCTTCTTTTTGGATGCATGCATTTATTGATACAAATTGGCCTCTGAGCACTGCTTTTGCTGTGCCCCAAAGGTTCTTATAGGAAGTGTTTTCATTCTTATTGGATTCTCTGAATTTCTTTATTCCATCCTTAATGTCTTGTATAATCCAGTCTTTTCTGAGCAGGGCATTGTTCAGTTTCCAAGTGTTTGATTTCTTTTCCCTGCTTATGGGGTTATTGATTTCCGTTTTTATGGCCCTATGGTCAGAGAAGATGGTTTGTAATATTTCACTGTGTTGGATTGTTCTAAGGCTTGCTTTATGACCTAATATATGGTCAATTCTAGAGAATGCTCCATGTGCACTAGAAAAGAAAGTATAGTTGGTTGCTGTTGGGTGGAGTGTTTTGTATATGTCTACAAGGTCAAGTTGGTCGATTGTGGCATTTAGATCTTCCATGTTTTTACTGAGCTTCTTCCTGGATGTCCTGTCCACAGAAAGTGGTGTGCTGAAGTCTCCTTCTATTATTGTGGATCTGTCTATCTCACTTTTCAATGCCAATAGAGTTTGTTTTATGTATCTTTCAGCCCTGTCATTGGGTGCATAAATATTTAATATGGTTATATCTTCTTAGTGTATTGTCCCTTTAATCATTATATAGTGTCCTTCCTTATCCTTTATGATGTATTTAACTTTAAAGTCTTTTTTGTCAGAAATTAATATTGCCACTCCTGCTCTTTTTGATTGTTTTTTGCTTGATATATATTTTTTCCATCCTTTGAGTTTTAGTTTGTTTGTGTGTCTAAGTCTAAGGTGTGTCTCCTCTAGGCAGCATATAGACGGATCTTGTTTTTTAATCCATTCTGCCACTCTCTGTCTCTTTATTGGTGCATTTAATCCATTTACATTCAGGGTAATTATGGATAGGTATGAATTTAGTGCTATCATTTTGATGTCTTTTTTTGCGTGTTGTTAACAGTTTCTTTTTCCTAGTTAATTTTATGTGCTGAGTAAATTTTCTTTATATATTGTGCTTTCCTCATATGTGTTGTTGTTGACTTTGTTTCTGCTGAGTCTGTATTTTTCCCTTCTATTTTATTTTGATGAGTACGTTAGTTTGTCTCCTTTGTGGTTACCTTATTATTTACCCCTATTTTTCTAAATTTAAAACTAACTTTTATTTCTTTGTATCACCATATCTTTCTCTCCATATGGACGTTGTATGATTACTTTTCTTAGTCCCTCTTTATTATTTTAATGTTGTCTTCTTTCATATAATAACATCGCTGTTACCCTGTTTTGAACTTTTTTTTTTTCTATAATCTTGCATTTTTTTTGGATTTCCCTGTCTGGGTTAACTTCTGGTTGCTTTGCCCAGTGTTGTAGTCTTGGGTTGATGCCTGATATTATTGATTTTTCTAACCAAATAACTTCCTTTAGTGTTTCTTGCAATTTCAGTTTGGTTTTTACAAATTCTCTCAACTCGTGTTTATCTGGAAATGTCTTAATTTCACCTTCATATTTGAGAGACAGTTTTGCTGGATATATGATTCCTGGCAGGCAATTTTTTAAATATGTCATCCCTTTGCCTTCTTGCCTGCATGGTTTCTGCCGAGTAGTCCAAGCATATTCTTATTGGCTCTCCTCTGTAGGTGACCTTTTGTTTATCCCTCGCTGCTCTTATAATTCTTTGTTTATCTTTGGTTTTCACAAGTTTAATTATGTCTTGGTGACTTTCTTTTAACATCTACCTTATGTGGAGTTCGATGAACATCTTGGATAGATATCTTCTCATTTTTCACAATATCAGGGATGTTTTCTGCCAACAAATCTTCAACAATTTTCTCTGTATTTTTTGTTATCCCTCCTATTCTGGTACTCCAACCACTTGTAGGTTATTTCTCTTTATAGAGTCCTACCTAATTCTTAAGATTTCTTCATTTTTTTAAATTCTTTTATCTGATTTTTCTTCATATATATTAGTGCCAAGTTATTTATCTTTGAGTTCAGAAATCCTAGCTTCTACTTGCTCAGTTCTGCTCCTCTGACTTTCTATTTTGTTGCCTAATTTTGTAATTTTGTTGTTAATCTTCTGAATTTCTGATTGCTGTCTGTCTATGGATTTTTACAGCTTATTAAACTTTTCATTTTCTTCCTGAATAATCTTTCTAATTTCTTCAATTGCTTTATGTGTGTGTTCCTTGGCTTGTTCAGTGTATTGCCTCTTTTCCTTCCTGATGTCTTGAAGGGTTCTGTATATTAACCTTTTGTATTCTGCATCTGGTAATTCCAGAAATGCACTTTCATCTAGAAGATCCCTGGATTCTTTGTTTTGAGAGCCTGTTGACGTGATCATGGTCTGTTTCTTTACATGACTCAATATTGACTGTTGTCCCCGAGCCATCTATAAGTTATTGTATTAGTTTATTTTATGTTGCCTTACTGTGTCATAGCTTCTTGCTTTGTTTTGTTTTGATATACCCAAATGGGTTGCTTGACTGAGCTAGTTTGATTTCTTTCACTTTTGGAGCTCTGACGTCCTGTCTCCAGATGGATAAAGCTGTTATCAGGTATATCAGTCTAGGAGTCCATTCGCTATTCTTGTATGAAGTCAGCTCAGGTGTCCAGGTAGCTGATCATCAACTATGTGGTACAGGCTCTGTCCTACAGTCTTAGAGGGGCAGGGTTGATTGGTGTAGGTACCAGTATCTGGCTGCAGCAGGGCGTCACACTCTGAACAAGGCAGGGGGCTCAGAATCGTCCCCCATGTGTCTCTGAGGAAAGCGTGTCCTTGTTCCCTAGAGCATACAGACGGGTGGGTTCTGCAAATGGACCATGGGCACCCAGTATTTTTGTTTGTAAGGTCTGGGAGGTATCGGCTATCCTTGGACCCCTGTCATGGGTGCCTGGATGACCTGGGTGGAGCCATCAGTCCTTAGGTCCCTGATATGGGTAGGTGAGGACCTTGTTTAATAGGCAAAGCAATGTCAAACATCAAACACCCACCTCTCTACTGCACAGCTGAAATGGTTGGAGCCTGCCAACAGGGGCCTATTCTCCTGAAATAGGCCCACACAGGTCCATGCAGAGGGGAAAGGCACTCAAAGTCCATGGACCATTTATGCCTGCACAGGAGCAGTTTCTGTCCTGAGCTCCCCTGGTTAGTGGAGATGGTGAATTATCTTTTCCCCCAATTGCAAATTTGTTCCTTCTCCAAGGCCAGGAGGATGGCTCTAGGTGCTCAACAGGGCCTAGCTCAGGCCCAGGGAAATCAGCCACTGAAGCCAGCTTCAGGGTGGGGTGGGGGGTGTGGTAAAGTATACGCAAGTACTTAGCTTTTGCTGAGATCTCCATTTTTCTCTGGTTTCAGAGGTGTGAATAGGCTGTGTGGCTGGCTGCTCCTTCGTGAAGAAACTATGACTGAATGCTTGTAGCAGCCTACTGCCGCTGCTGCCAGAAATGGTGCCTGAGGGCTCCCCATGATTCAGGTCCTGTAACTCCCCTCTGCTTCTGAACCATCTCTTCCATCCCCTGCCCCTCAGTTTGTTTTCTAAGTTTGCCTTTGATGTCCAGGGGTCCTAGCTGGTCATAAATATACTCATTTCACTTGTTTTTTGAGTTGATGTTGTAAAAAGGGATCGCTGGAAGCGTCTGTCTACTCCGCCATCTTGGCTCCTCCTCCAAGTGTGTAATTCTTAAGGGATGACTGGAAAGACTCATGTGCTTAGAGTTTGATGCATACAAAAAGCACTAAATGGAGTCAGGAAATGGAGACGTGGGATCCATTTCTGACATTTACCAGCTTTGTGACCTTAGACAAGTCTGTAAAATGAGTGCAATAATAATTGCCTTGCCTCACTCAACGATTACGCTAAAGGCTGAATGAAATACAAGTGCTAAATGTTTAACCAGTTGCCATGGAGTTGATTCCGACTCATCGCGACCCCTTGTATATCAGAGCATAACTGTCCTCTAAAGAGTTTTCAATGGCTGATTTTTTGGAAGTAGATCACCAAGTTATTTCTTCCATGATGCCTCTGGGTCATCTCAAACTTGCAACTTTTTGGTTAGCAGCCGAGTACTATTAATCATTTGCACCACCCAGGGGCTCCTGGTGCTAACATGTTCAGGAAACTATAAAGGACTACTTGAATATAAGTAAGTAAATTGCTGAGAATCATTTGTTGGCTTCACAACAAGATTCTTTCCAACCTGTGTTGTGCCTATCACACTGATCTCTTTGGCCCCATAGCTGTAGTAAGGTTACACTTCAAGAGTTTCTCTCCCCCAGAGATGGCCCTTGTGGTGCAGTGGTTAAGAGCTAGGCTGCTAAGCAAAAAGGTCAACAGTTTGAATCCACCAGCCATTCCTTGGAAACCCTGTGGGGCAGTTCTACTCTGTCCTATAGGGTCCCTATGAGTCTGAATCCACTCAAGAGCAAGGGGAGTAATTCTTATTTAATCAGCTGAGATGCAGAGCATCTTTTTTTCCCCTCAGCAAGTCTCCTGTACTCATACCTTCTGTTAGAATATCACACCTATTCTGACCCCCGGGGATGGGGTTTCCTGACAGTGTAGTTTGTGGGTTATAGAAGAACAGAAACTGGACTTAAAGTTTTGCTACAGAGGGGTCAGACACTTGCTCCACAGAGTCTAGTCTTCTCTGTTAAGATTGCTGCTTTTCCTCCAATTAACTAATGTCTGAGCTTGGAAAGGCACGACAAAATGCTGGTTATCTTCTAAAGAAGCCCTGCTACTCACCCATTCCATGCCAATGTAATGTCTGCTAATTACAGTGAGTGCTCAGAACCTGAGCCCCCTTTGTTGGGAGCTATTGGGGAAGAAGGTGGTGTCCTACAACAGAAGAAGATTTTAGCTAGGTGTGATAAATTCTTAATAACATAGATCTTATTTAAAACGAATGAATGATAATTGCATCCCAATATTTGTCCCCATAAAATCAGAAGTTCCTAGGGGCATATCCCTCCACATGGTGTTTTCTATGAGTAGGAAGACCTTAGCTTAAAATACGTATCTTTTTCATATCCAGAATTCAGATTTAAGTATTCTTTAGCCCTTGGCTTTTAGAATGAACTTTTATACATTAGATGACTAAAGTTCTCTAGATAATATTTCTATACTGTTTTTCCCACTCTAATACACTAAATATAATATTGCATGGTACAGGTAGTGTGGTCAATTCACCCCACGCTGAGCTGCTCCTCACTCTGTATAGAAGAGGTAGTGTAAGCAGTCACACCCTTGTCACAAGCTAGAAATAGAAATTTACTGATTTCCAAAAAACTGTTTTACATGACAATGAACAATTGAAAATGTATAAGTTCAGATGGGTCAAAGACTTTTCAAGTAAACATCTACCTGGTGATCTGAGGTCCTTCCCAACTCTGGGTGCAAATATTATCATACACAATGCATAAATTCTCCAATGTTCCTAGCAATATTAAAAAAAAAAAAAAATTTTTTTTTTTTTTTTTTATTAGCAAGCATTTACTTAGAGCTGACTCCACCTGTTATGGCCCCAAGCAGTTTTACATAATAATTCATTTACTTCTCAAAGTAACTTGATGAAGTAGGTATTATTATTCTCCTCATTTTACAGATTAAGAAATTGAGATGCAAAGAAGTCAAGAAATTTGTTCAAGTACACACACTACGTAAAAGGTAAACCAGCATATAAACCCAGACAGTCTGGCTCCAAATTATTTAGGAAGAAATTTATCCAGCTTCTGCAGAAATACCTCTAGAGAAGACAAATTCACTAATATACATGAAACTTGACTCATTTTTGCATAGGCACTGCTCTAGTCACTTGAGATTTAAAAACTGATAAAATACGTTCACTATTCTCAATCAAAGACTGCAGCCTTCAGTGTGCATAAAGTAAACAAAAATCCTCACAACTGGACCCATTAGCATCATCATGATAAAAGGAGAAAAGACAGAAGTTGTTAAGGATTTCACTTCAATGCTCATGGAAGTAGCAGTCTAGAAATCAAAGGAAGTAGGTTGTGGAGAGACTGGAACACTTACGCACTGCTGATAGGAATGTAAAATGGTACAACCACTTCGGAAATCGATTTGGTGTTTCCTTAAAAAGCTAGAAATAGAAGTACCATACAATTCAGCAGTTCCACTACTTGTAATATATGCTAGACAAGTAAGAGCCATCACATGAATAGATATATGCACACCCATATTCATTGCAGCACTGTCCACAATAGCAAAAAGACGGAAGCAACCTAGGTGATCATCAATAGACGAATGGATAAACAAGTTATTGTACACACACACAATGGAACACTACACATTGGTAAAGACCAATGATGAATCCTCAAAACATCTCACAACATGGATGAATCTACAAGACATTACGCTGAGTGAAATTAGTCAGTCACAAAAGGACAAATATTGTATGAGACCACTATTAAAAGAACCCAAGAAAAGGTTTAAACACACAGGAAAACATTCTTTGATATTTACAAGGGTAGGGAGGGGGGAAAAGGAGAATTTACTAATTAGGTAGTGGAAATGAATCATCTTAGGTGAAAGGAAGGACACCACACAATACAGGGGAAGCCAGCACAACTGGACTAAGCCAAAAGGTAAGAAGTTTCCTGAACACAACCAAATACTTTGAGGGACTGGGGCTGGGGTCAGGGGACCATGGTTTTGGTGGACTTCTAGGTCAATTGGCATAACAAAGTTTATTAAGAAAATGTTCTGCATCCCACTTTGGAGAGTGGTGTCTGGAGCCTTAAAAGCTTGCCAGTGACCATCTAAGATGCATCACTTGCTCCCAACCCACTTGGAGCAAAGGAGAATGAAGAACACCCAAGATACAAGAAAAATATTGACCCAAGAGACATAAAGACCACATAAACCAGAGACTCCATCAGCCTGAGACCAGAAGAATGCGATAGTGTCTGGCTACCAGCAATGACTGCCCTGCTAGGGAACACAACAGAAAGTCCCTGGTGGAGCAGGGGAAAAGTGTGGAGCAGAACTCAAATTCATGTAAAAAGACTGAACTAAATGGTCTGCCTGAGACTGGAGGAATCGTCAAGCCATGTTCCCTGGATGCTCTGTTAACCTAGAATTAAAACCATTTCCAAAGCCTATTCTTCAGACAAAGATTAGACTGGACTATAAAACATAAAATAGTACTCATGAAAAGTGTGTTTCTTAGTTCAAGCAGCTACATGAGATCAAATGGACTGCTTCTTTCCAGAGGCAGGGTGAGAAGGCAGGAAGGGACAGGAGCTGGTTTGATGGACATGGGAAACCTGGAGTGGAAAGGGGGAGTGTGCTGTCACATTATAAGGATTGCAACTAGTGTCACATAACAAAATATATATAAATTTTTGTATGAGAAATTAACTGGAGCTGTAAACTTTCACCTAAAGCACAATTAAAAAAAAAAAAATGAAAGGATGCATTGCATTGGGCAAATTTACTGCAAAAAGCCCCTTATAAAAAGTGTTAAAAACAAAGACATCACTCAGAGGACTAAGGTGCTCCAGACCCAAGCCATGGTATTTTCAATCACCTCACATGCATGCAAAAGCTGAACAATGAATGAGGAATACTGAAGAAATGATGCCTTTGAATTATGGTGTTGGCAAAGAATATTGAATATACCAGGGACTGCCAGAAGAACAAACAAATCTGTCTTGGGAGAAGTACAGCCAGAATGCTCCTTAGAATCGAGGATGGCAACACTTCATTCTTCTCATGTACTTTGGGCATTTGGGGCATGTTATCAGGGACCAGTCTCTAGAGAAGGACAACATGTTTGGTAAAGTAGAGGGTCAGCAAAAAAGAGGAAAGCCCTGAACGAGATAGATTGAAACAGTGTCTGTAACAATGGGCTCAAACATAGCAATGATTGTGAGGATGGCACAGGACCAGGCAGTGGGAGGTCACTACGAGTTGGAACTGACTCGATGGCATCGAACAACAATAACAACAACAATCTCAATCAGCTTGTAGTCCAACAGATAAGATACCATATTGTGTTTCTTATTGTTAGACTAATGAGTATTATGGCAGCATAGAAAGGAAGATGATTCATTATGCTTGGGAGGTTTGAAGAAAATTTTATACAAGAGGTAATTTGATTCTTACCTTAAAGTAAAATGAATTGTTACAGCTTAATTGGAAATTTTCTCCTGAATTTCCATCACTAAATACACAAGCATACATAACTTGAGCAGTCTTACTTTGCTTAGCAATGAAGTGTCCTACAATTCAAGAAATAAACAGAAATGATATGAATTCTGCAAAGGAGCATCAGTACTTTTCTAAATATCTGTAAGTCGATAGTTAAAACATGCATGTACCTGTCACTATTCTAAAAGTTTCAAATTTAATCATTGCAATAATCTTATACCCAACCCAACCCATTGCCGTCGAGTGGATTCCGACTCATAGCGACCCTATAGGACAGAGTAGAACTGTCCCACAGAGTTTCCAAGGAGCGCCTGGCAGATTTGAACTGCCAGCCTCTCGGTTAGCAGCCATAGCACTTAACCACTAAGCCACCAGAGTTTCCTCAACAGTCGTATAGGTACTGTTATTAGCCACTTTTTCATGTAAGAAAATTGAGACCCAGTGGAGGTCAGTTGCCTTTAAAAGTTACACAGGTAATATATGGCAAAAGAAAAGTCTGAAACCAGGTAATCTGACTTTGGGCAGCAGTGGTGATTCAGTGGTAGAATTCTCCCCTTCTGTGTGTGGGAGAACTAGGTTTGGCTCCCAGCCAATGCACCTCAAGCACAGCCACTACCTGTCTGTCATTGGAGGCTTGCATGTTGCTAGGATGCTGAAGAGGTTTCAGCAGAGCTTCCAGACTAAGACAGACTAGGAAGAAAGGCCTGGAGATCTATTTCCAAATATCAGCCAATGAATACCTTATGGATGACAGTGGTCTGATCCTACCATGCATGAAGTCAGCAAGAGTAGGGATCCGACTTGACGGCCTCTAACAACTACAACAATCTGACTCCAGATTATGTCAAATCACTACACAGTACCAAGGGCATCACCTGTTGGTGTTGAGTACAACTTATGGTGACCCTATGTATTTTTAATTTTTATGTGTGTCGGAGTAGAACTGCATGCCATAGGGTTTTCAGTTGCTGTAATCTTATAGAAGTAGATTGTTAGACCTTTTTTCACTGGTGCTGCTGGTTGGATTCGAACTGCCAACTTTTCAGTTAGTAGCCAAGCTCACACTGTGCTGCCTGGAGAATCTACCGTATAGTACAGCCTTAACCTTAAGGAAGGATTTTCCTCACAAGGAAACTCTGTTCTTTTTTACCTTTGCTATTGAGTACTTGATTGCATGGGTTGACCCAAAAAATTTCCAACTCAAGTATGATTTTTTAATTATGTTGTAGGTAGTCAAAAGATTGCATGGGTTGACCCAAAAAATTTCCAACTCAAGTATGATTTTTTAATTATGTTGTAGGTAGTCAAAAGAGAGTTGGAGGGGGTAAGAATATGTATTTTTGCCCCAGTTACTGCTATGTGGTTTGAAAATCAGCTGGATTTTTTTCCAAAATGACAGCTCAGAAGCATCTCTTTAACAATGGAAGATGCCTTGGAGATCTTTTGGTGGCAGCGCCTTTGTCCTGGGTGCTGCAGCCCAGGGAGCTGAACTTAATGGGAACAGAGGTCAGGGCCTGGAAATAAGGGTACCAGTATCAGAGAGATAAGTTTTTGTTTTTTTTTTAATGTGCTTTAAGTGAAAGTTTACAAATCAAGTTAGTTTCTCATACAAAAATTTATATACACTTTGCTATGTTCTCCTAGTTGCTCTCCAACTAATGAGACAGCATACCCCTTCTCTCCACCCTGTATTCCCTGTGTCCATTCAGCCAGCTTCTGTCCCCCTGTGCCTTCTCATCTCCCCTCCAGACAGGAGCTGCCCAAGTAGTCTCATGTGTCTACTTGAGCCAAGAAGCTCACACCTCACCAGCATCATTTTCTATCTTATAGTCCAGTTCAATCCCTGTCTGAAGAGTTGGCTTTGGGAATGGTTCCAGTCTTGGGCTAACAGAAGGTCTGAGGACCATGACCTCTGGGGTCCTTCCAGTCTCAGTCAGACCATAAAGTCTGGTGTTTTTACAATAATTTGAGGACTGCACCCCACTCCTCTCCTGCTCCATCAGGAATTCTCTGTTATGTTTCCTGTCAGGGCAGTCATCAGTTGTAGCTGGACACCAGCTAATGAAGGAAACAAATAGGTATCTGAAGGACGTAAAGAAACCCAACTCAGAAAATGAAACTTGACACTTGATGCACCAGATCCTCACAAGAATGTAATATGTTCATTGTCATGGTATAATACACCGGGAACTCATACTTTCTAACTTCTTATGTGCCCATACTGTGAACATTGAGATTGTCAATTTTGAGCTAGCAACTCAACTGAAAATTTCATTAAAAAAAAAACTACACTTAATGGAATTCAAAACTTCTTGAGCCATTGAGGCTAGATGAACACCTAAAAGTTTTCCAGGAAGTCAACTTTGAATCAATCAACAGTTTAGTCAAATTAGTAAAGTATATCTGCCTTGAGCATTTGTGCTCTCTCAAATATTTATCTCTGTGGAATCACATTGACAACATCATCTAGAAAGGTTAGATGAGGAACTTAAAGGGCAGTGACTTTAAATTAATGATAGCGGTATAATTTGGAAAATGAGAGCCAGAACATTTACACAACTTGAACAATGTAGATGATGACACTGAATTTTATGTGCAGAATTTGTTGAAATGGTGTATCCTTTGCTCTGTGTGTTTTCACAAAAAATTAAATTAAAAAAAAAAAAAAGCACTATGCGTTATGTGGAACTCCTAATTGCATTTCCCTAGAAATTACAACTCAAAGTGCACATTACCTTGAATCTAACATTTGGTACTTGTGATGTATGTTTTATATGCTACTTATTGGGAAACTGCCCTTTGACATTTTCACACTGAATAATACATTAGGTAAAGTAGTACTGGCAGATTATTAAACACCAACTTTTTTTGACAAAAGAAGTCAAGGACCTCATTTATCAGTGGCTTCGTAAAAATCCAGCAAATTGTTTAAATCTGACTTCCAAAAAAAAAAAAAACCATTGTCATCTAGCTGATTCTGACCCATAGCGACCCTATAGGACAGAGTAGAACTGCCCCCTAGAGTTTCCAAGGAGCGCCTGGCGGATTTGAACTGCCTACCTTTTGGTTAGCAGCTGTAGCACTTAACCTCTATGTCACCAGGGTTTCCAATATGACTTCAGTATTAGACTATTCTTTTATGTACCAAAGTTCTTCAATGAAAACGAAGTACTTGATTTCTAGAAGACTTAATCTACAATGGACATGCAGCAGCTCCTACTACAATGATGGCTTTTTCCAGTACCAGCATAAGAGGTAGTTTATTTCACAGGAGAAGTATTTCGATTGGTCAACTATTCCTAAATAAAATTACAGTATTTTCAAAGAATACAAGTCCACGTAATTTTTCTTCTTCAGGAGATGAAAACAGGTTTTCTACTCATTGGAGAAATAAAAAGCAAGAAACTAGTGATAGTGGAAGGGGAAAAGTAATACAAGATGCAGAAGAAAAGGCTGCACTCTCAATTCTTTTGTAGAACCCATTTCTCTGATACATCTGGCACTTCCAATAGTAAATCTTGAGCAAGAAATGCATAAAATAGAATGAAGCCACTCACCAGAAATTCTTTCCAAGTCCAAAGGATCAGGAGTGGATGAAAATGAGGAGTCATACTCATCTACAAACCACACGGTTAATATTTTTCACTTACCTAAAGAAAAGACATCCAATAGTTCTCAATGTTTTGAAAGATCAGATAAAGCTCAAAGTCTGCCAAACATCCTGGACTGAAGTGGTACAACAGTGATTTGAGAATCTGTAAATAAATGATTACATAGGAGAACCTACTGAGCACAGCAGCGTTGGCCTAGATAGAGATTGTAGAACCATCCAGATTTGCAGCACAATTTAAGAAATTCCTGGCTCATATAAGAGCTAAAAGGAGCTCTGGTAATGTGCATTCTGTAAAACAGCTGAATACCATGAAATACACTTCACAGTAAACCTGAGATAATTCAACAAACACCTGTTTTTGGCTAGACGCTCTTTTTGAACAAAGCAAGACCAGGGGCATGGAGCTAACACTGGTTATCAAAAATGTAGATTATGAAGCATTATATATCTTATAACTGTTCACAGGTTAAAATCAATCAGACCAAACACCAAAAGGGCAGTGGTGAACATACTCGATTCAGAGGAGGCATCTGTGAGACTTCTAAAAGAGTGAAGAGTACCCATCTCAAAAATATGTGAAAGTTGTTCTGCAAATATCTAGAGACGGCAATATGATGGAAGAGGTTTTCTCTTGCTGATAGACAACAGTAAGTACAACTTTTACAATTTATTTGAAAAGTACTAGAGGAAATATGAACACACTTCCAGATTTGTTCAGCTTATAAGATTTAATTCTCCAAAGGCAACTATTATACAATGTACACTAAATGCATTTTGATGGAGAATTTCCAAAGGGCTGAGTTTGAGATTCGGGTTTATGATGGTGCCAAAATATTGAAAACAGAAGATTTAATTCAAGTGATTAAAAAGATACAGAAGACACCTTACACCTTGAAAGAAGAAAGGAAAGATAATATCTTGAAAAAAGAAATAGAAAAATGGATGGTCCATGATGAGGATCATCTAGTTGTTTAACACTGGAACCCATAATTATGGAAAAAAAAAATTATGGAAGGAGAGTATAAAAGTGGAAGTGTTCCCATTTTTCTAATAATTGTAGAAAGAAAACCTAGTAATATTAGCTTACTTAAGATGTTATCGCCTCCTAATTTTGTGGTTTCAAACTTCTTAATGAGAGACATGGCATCTAACATAAATAGTTTCATTTCTTCAAGACAGATTGTTGTGATTAAGTGCCATCGAGTCAGTTTTAACTCATAGCCACTCTGTACAATAGAACGAAACACTGCCGAGTCCTGTGCCATTCTCACAATCATTATTATGTTTGAGCCCATTGTTACAGTCACTGGGTCAATCCAGCTTGTAGAGGACCTTAATCTTTTTCACTGATGCTTTACTTAACCTAGCATGATGCTCTTCTCCAGGGACTGGTCCCTCCTGATAACATCCTCAAAATACGAAAGACAAGTCTTGCCATCCTCATTTCTAAGAAACGTATCACATATACTTCTTTCAAGGCAGATGTGTTTGTTCTTCTGACAGTCCATGGTATAGTCAATATTCCTCACCAAGGCCATAATTTAAATGCATCAATTTTTCTTTGGTTTTCCTTTTTCATTTTCCAGCTTTTGCATGCAAATAAGGTGATTGAAAATACCATGGGTTGGGTCAGGTGCATCTTAGTCCTCAAAAAAAGGGGCATCTTTTCTTTTTAACACTTTAGAGAGGTCTTTTGCATCAAATATGTCCATTGCAATACATCCTTTAAATTCTTGACTGCTACTTCCACGGCGTTGGTTACGGATCCAAGTAAAATGAAATTCTTGACAATTTCAATCTTTTCTCTGTTTATCACTATGCTGCTTATTGGTTCATTTGTGAGGATTTTTGTTTTCTTCATGTTGAGGTGTACTCCTTACTAAAGGCTGTACTCTTTGGTCTTCGTCAGTAAGTGCTTCAAGTCCTCTTCACTTTCAGCAAGCAAGGTTGTGTCATCTGCATATTGCAGATTGTTAATGAGTCTTTCTCCAGTCCTGATGCAGTGTTTTTTTGATGCAGTGCTCTTCTTCATATAGGCCAACTTCTCAGATTACTTGCTCAGCATACGGATTGAATAGGTATGGTAAAGGATAAAACCCTGATGTACACGTTTCCTGACTTTAAGCCATGCAGTATGCCCTTGTTCTGCTTGAACTACTGCCTCTTGGTCTAAGTACAGGTTCCTCATGAGCACAAGTAAGTGTTTTGGAATTTCCATTCTTCGAAATGTTATCCATAAGTTGTTATGATCCTCCCAGTCGAATGCCTTTGCGTAGTCAATAAAACATAAGTTAATGTCTTTCTGGCATTCTCTGCTCTCATCCAAGACCCATCTGGGATCAGCATTGGTATCCTTTGTTTCATGTCCTCTTCTGAATTCAACTTGAATTTCTGGCAATTCCCTGCCGATGTACTATTGCAACTGCTTTTGAGTGATCTTCAGCAAAATTTTACTTGTGTATGATATTAATGATGTTGTTTGATAATTTCCACATTCTGTTGGATCACCTTTGTTTGGAATGGGTGTAAATATGGAGCTCTTCTAGTTGGTTGGCCAGGTAGCTGTCTTCCAAATTTCTTGGCTTAGATGAGTTACTGCTTCCATCATTGCATCAAAACAGTTACTAATATTTAATCCTTCAGTTGTTATATTATGAAGGATCTGGCCTCACAGCTACAACTTCAGGACTACCATCAGTTCTAGTAATCTAAAAGATTATATTCCAAAATCAGCACAGCTCTTGAAATCTATTTTTCTGAAAAATGATGATTGGACTACACAGTAAACTAGTATATCTGTGTAGGTTCACTTTAATGATGAATCTCAGTTGGTCTGCAAGCAGAAGTATCTTCTATCAGTTATAAAACACCAAAAGGTCAAATAGCTAGTTTTGAAGAAAATGAAAAATTACTATTATTCATCACACAAAAATTACGGTGTCTTTCTTCCATCATGTTGATGTTCCTAATTCAGACTTTAGTTTTCATTGATCAACATTTCATTTTGTTATAAAATTTTAATAAATAATTTTTCATTGGTGCTCAAATGAAGTAACTTTTTTCATTTTATACAACTTTTTACTTCGGAAAGCCATTCTGCATAAAAGAATTTCAATCCATACCATAGCAGCCATAGCCTAATGAGAAAAAAATCATAAGAAAACTTGAAATGAAACACATAAAACCCGATACTCTAGGCATTACTGAAATGAAATGGATCGGTATTGGCTGTTTTGAATCAGACAATCATATGGTCTACTATGCCAGGAGCGACAAATTAAAGAACATTTCGAGATCTGTCCTGAAGTACAATGCTGTCAGTGATAGGATGATATCCATACACCTCCAAGGAAGACCAATTAATACGACTATTATTCAAGTTTACACACCAACCACTGAGGCCAAAGATGAGGAAACTGAGGATTTTTACCAAATTCTGTAGTCTGAAATTGATCATATATGCAGTCAAGATGCACTAATAATTACTAGTGATTGGGATGTGAGAGTCAGAAACAAAGAACAATCTGTAGTTGGAAGATATGGCCTTGCTGATAGAAATGACCCCAGAGATCACATGATAGAGTTTTGCAAGACCAACGACTTATTCATGGTAAATACCTTTTTTAACAACATAGACTGCAACCATACGCATGAACCTCACCAGATGGAAAACACAGGCATCAGATAGACTACATCTCTGGAAAGAGAATATTGAAAAGCTCAGTATCATCAGTCAGAACAACACCAGGGGCTGACTATGGAACAGATCATCAATTAATCGCTCATATGCAAGTTCAAGTCAAAGCTGAAGAAAATGAAAACAAGTCCATGAGAGCAAAGATACAACCTTGAGTATATCCTACCTGAATTTGGAAACCATCTCAAGAATAGATTTAATGCATTGAAAGCTAATGACTGAAGACCAGACAGGCTGTGGGATGACATTGTGGACATCATACATGAAGAAAGTAAGAGGTCATTAAAAAGACAAGAAAGAAAGAAAAGACAAAATGGATGTCAGAAAAGACTCTGAAACTTGCTTTTGAACATGGTGTAGCTAAAGGGAAAGGAAGAAATGATGAAGTAAAAGAGCTGAATGGAAGATTTCAAAAGGCAGCTCAAGAAGACAAAGTATTATAAGGAAATCTACAAAGATTTGGAGATAGAAAACCAAAAGGGAAGAACACGCTCCGCATTTCTTAAGCTGAAAGAACTGCAGAAAAAATTCAAGCCTTGAGTTGCAATATTCAAGGGTTCTGGGCAAAATATTGAACGATGCAGTAAGCATCAAAAGAAGGTGGAAGGAATACAGAGAAGGAAGTGTCAAAAGAAGATGGAAGGAAGACAGAGAATCATTGTACCAAAAAGAATTGGTTGACATTCAACCAATGGTACTAAAGAAAGAAGTCCAAGCTGTACTGAATGCATTGAAGAAAAACAAGGCTCCAGGAATTGATGGAATACCAACCGAAATGTTTCCACAAATGTATGCAGTGCCAGAGATGCTCATTTGTCCTTGCCAAAAAATTTGGAAGAAAACTACCTGGCCTACCAACTGAAAGAGATCCATATTTGTGCCCATTCCAAAGAAAGGTGATCCAACAGTGTGTCTAAATTATATAACAATATCGTTCATATCACACACAAGTAAAATTTTGCTGAATGTAATTCAAAAGTTCCTGTAGCAGTACCTGAAGAAGGAACTGCCAAAAATTCAACCTGGATTCAGAAATGGATGTGGAATGAGAGATATCATTGCTGATTGATGTCAGATGGATCTTGGCTGAAAGCAGAGAGTTCCAGAAAGATATTTACCTGTATTTTATTGACTATGCAAAAGCATTCAACTAGGTGAATTGTATCAAATTATGGATAACAATCCAAAGAATGGGAATTCCAGAACACTTAATCGTGCTCATGTGGAACCTGTACATAAACCAAGAGAGAGGTGTTCAAGCAGAACAAGGGGATTCTGTGTGTTTTAAAATTCAGAGAAGGGCGCATCAAGTTGTATTCTTTCACGATACGTATTCAATCTCTACGCTGAGCAAATAATCGGAGAAGCTGTAGTATATGAAGGAGAATGTGGCATCAGGATTGGAAGAAGACTCATTAACAACCTGCAATATGCAGTTGACACAACTTCAGACTAGAAGCACTTACTGATAAAGGTCAAAGTCTTCTGTATGGATTACACTTCAACATAAAAAAAAAAAAAATTCTCACAAATAGGCCAATAAGTAACATCACGATAAACAGAGAAAAGTTTGAAATTGCCTAGGATTTCATTTTACTTAGATCCACAATCAAAGCCCATGGAAGCAGCTGTCAAAAAATCAAAGGACACATTGCATTGGGCAAATCTGCTGCAAAAGATCTCTTAAAAGTGTTAAAAAGCAAAAATGTCACTTCGAGGACTAAAGTTCACTTGACCCAAACATTGATATTTTGAGTAGCTTCATATGCCTGCCAAAGCCAGACAATAAATAAGGAAGACCGAAGAACAACTGATGAATTTGAATTATGGTGTTGGCAAAGAATATTGAATACACCATAGACTTCCAAAAGAATGAAGAAATCTGTCTTATAAGAAGTTCAGCCAGAGTGCTCCTTTGTCTTGTATATTTTGGACATGTTATCAGGAGGGACCAGTCCCTGGAGCAGGACATTATGCTTGGTAAGGCACAGGGCCAGCAAAAAAGAGGAAGACCCTTGACAAGGTGGATTGACACAGTTGCTGCAACAATGGGCTCAAACATAGCAATTATTGTGAGAATGGCACCAGACCAGGCAGTGCTTAGGCCTGTTTTACATAGGGTCTCTATGAGATACCTAGCAACAAAAGATAGTCAAGGCCTCAACGGCTCCGGGAAGAGCTCCAATGTTCATGCCAATACAACTACCTCCCACCTATCCATTCCAATTTATAAGAACTATTCTATACCATCGCTTCACCTAAATTGAAGAATTAATTTGTAGAACATCCTCTCTTAACTCTGTTCCAGTAGATTTTTCTTTTTTTACTCTCTTTCAATACATGTTGCTTTTGTTCTTATACTTATTATGGCTAGTGTGTGTGTGCGTTTGTATGTGTGCATGTGCATTTGTGTATATGTCTTATCTCACTTGTTAATTCTCGGTTCCCTATTGATAGGGACCATGTTTTTTTCACTTTTACATTATCACAGCACTTTGCAGTGTATTTAAAATATTGATTGTTAAAATTGAATAGATGAATACTACTTTGGCTCAGAGACTTGCTTCTTTAATTAGGATAGTATCAGGATCTCTACCCTAATCACTCAATTGTTCAACAACCGTTTAATAGACAAACGTAGTGTGCCAGTTCCTGAGCTAGATAGTAGAGATAAAAAGATGAAAGGCACCAACCTTACACTCAAGGAGCTAGTGGTGAAATGGCCAAATGGATTATTTCAACACAATGGAGTAAGTTAATATAAAAGTAAACAGAGGATATAGGCATAAAGAATGGTAGCTTCTAATGAAGACTAGGGAAGAGTGAGGGAGAATGGAGCTCTTTAAGGAGAAAATGGAGTTGGAGGGGCAGACAGCTGGAAAGGATATGTGGCAAGAATAAGTCTTCCTAGATAAGCTAACATATGAACTGAGGTTTAAAGAAGAATTCCTGTATGTGCAAGTGAAAATGAAAGGCTATAAAAGTCCTGGCAGAGAAATAAGAGGGTGAAAAGCACAGAAGTAGAAGTGTGATCTCCTGGAGAAAGTGCACATAGCTCAATACGGCTGAAGCATAAATGAATAAAAAGTGTGAGTAGCATGGTGAGAAGTAGCATTGGAGAGGAAAGTAGGGTCCAAACTGATTGGCTTCAAGGGCCATGCAATGAAGTAGTTTTAATTTATCTTGAAAACAAAGAGAAAGACTTTAAGCAGAGAAATGACTTTATTAAATTTACGTACTTAAATGATCACCCAGGCAGCAGTTGGAAAGAAAAAATTCAAAGTGGGATAATGTGGGAAGTAATATTAAAGGCAGGATGACTAGGTAGGAGACTACAAAAGTAATCCAGTATGAAATGATGGTAAAGAATAACAGGATTAGATCTGAGGCAGAGAGACCGGTTAGGAGGTTATTATGATATAGTATTCTAATAGTAAATGGCAAGGAGCTGAAAGTAGTGGCTGTGGGGCTGGGGATAAAGGGACACATGAAAAATATTAAGGCAACAGGACTGACAAGATAGGTGTTCTGTTGGACATGATCCTAGAGTGACTTCCAGGTCTCTTACTTGGTCAACTATGAGAATAGAGGTACTAGGGCCAGCTTCATGGGGGTTCAACCCGGGTGTTTAAACAGGGCCTTGTATTCAGAAAGGCTCCATGCTTAGTTTAATACTCTCTGTCAATGTCTTGAAATTCTTAATAATTTTGAACAAACCCTAACATTTTCATTTTTCACTGAGCCCATCAAATTGTGTTACTGGTCCTGAGAAGTAACATTCACCAAGATATAGCATATAACAGGAAGACAAGCTTTGCCCTTGTTGCTGTAAGAGAATAAAGGATATATAAAGGTTAAACCTGTCACTACGCAATGAGGGATTAGAGCAAGGCCTTGAGTTAGTTACTGGGGATATAAGAATGAAAAAAGCTTTTACCCTACCTCAACGGAAAACCGAACAAACCCATAGTCATCAAGTCAATTCTGACTCATGGCAACCCCATGTGTATCAGAGGAGAAATGGCTCCATAGAGTTTTCAATGGCTATAATCTTATCGAAGTAGAGCACCAGACCTTTCTTACATGGTGCTGCTGGGTGGATTTGATCTTCTAACCAGTCGATTAATAATCTAGTGTAAACCGTTTGCACCACCCAGGAACCTACTTAAGGGAAACCAAAAACCAAATCTGTTGCCGTTGAATCAATTCCGATTCATAGCGACCCTATAGGACAGAGTAGAACTGCTCCATAGGGATTCCAAGGAGTGCCTGGTGGATTTGAACAGCTGACCTTTTGGTTAGTAGCCATAGCTCTTAACCACTACACCACCAGGATTAGGCACCTGTTAAATATTTGAAGAACTATGATGTTTCATGTGAAGCCTCTAGAGAGCAGTCAGCTGAAGATGTTCCAATAGATAGTAGCATATATGGGTCTAGAGATCAAGAGAGATCTGACTAGAACCAAAATGTTGGGAGCCATCAGCCTAGAGAAGACGGCTGAAGTCTTTAAATGGATGAGATCACCCAGGGAGAGGGTGCCTAGTGAGAAACGAAGGGAGTCAAGAGTTAAGACCTGAACTATGGAGATGGCCTACATTAAACTCTAACAAGAAAACTGGGAAAGAATAACAAAAGAAGGAAGGTTATGCCTTTAATCATTAGAGGTGCTAGCTCTAAAGTCAGATGGTCTGTGTTCTGGTCCTGGCTCTATCACTTACAAAAAGTGTGACCTTAGGCTTTTGCTTAAATTTTCTAAGCTTCAGTTTCCTCAACTGAATTATGGGAATAACAATACCACTTAACTTCTAGGATTTTTGTGAGAGCTAAATGAGACACTCCCTGGAAGATGCTTACATAAGGCTTGGCACAGAAAAAATAATCAGTGAATGTTAGCTATAAATTTTTACATACAATAAAACCAGGAGAAATAGAAGTCATAGAAGATGTCAAGAAGAGAGTTAAAAAAAAAAAGGAGATGTAGGCTGCAATGCTAAATGCCTGAATAATCAATCAAGGAAAAGACAAGAAAGTTCCCATTAAATTTAGATGCGAAAAGGTAATTAATGAGCTGGACAAGAACAATCTCAATGTGCTGGTATTGTTTGGGCTCATTGTTTTTGACCACTTAGATTTAGGATGCTAGCAATTTTGAAACAGAAAATAAATGTGTGTCATATTGCTCCCAGTAAATGTATAAGTAATGCCATAAAAATTTCAATTGTGGGAAATTCTTTATTCCTCTTATCAACACTCTATCCATTTCCATAAGACCCTAGTATCCCAGATGGCTGCAACAATGGACTCAATGATCATGAAGATGGTTCAGGATCAGGAGGGCAACATTTTGTTCTGTTATACATAAGACCACCAAGAGTCGGAGCCAACTTGTTGGCAAATAACAATAACAAACCCAATCTAAGACAAAATGAACTCTCATTGTGTGCTGGTACTATTTCATTCATGGAAAAGGTGATTATAGAGCCCAGGACTCAGAAATCCCCAGCCCTGCTATAGTCGCTATGAGTTGGAATCAGCTTGACTGCAACGGGTTTGGTTTGTTTTTGGTTGTTAGGAGAGAAAGTTCCTGTGTATAATGATATCCTGATAAATACGAAAGATTCCAGGCAGTGTTTCCTGGAGGGTGTGGTCTCTGTGTTCCTGATTACAGTGGTAGTTTTATTCCTGGTGCTGGGCCTTGAGTGTTGCAACAGAAAGCAATACAGGGTTCTCTCTGACGATATCAAGACCTTAGTTCTAAAAACGTGTGGTCCACAAGGAGATTCTGAGAGATCATTCATTTAACACTTACTAATCACCATAATCACCATCCAGTGGACTAGCTGCTAAAGAAAATACAAAGTTGAGTTAGATATGGGTTCTGTTCTCAACAATCTAATAGGAAAGATGAGGTATTAGGGACGGTCAAACAATATAGAACTTGAAATGTGACATGAAAGAAGTACAAGGTGATTGTAGAATTTTGCAGCAAGAGAGAGGTCATTTTCAGGGCAATTCTGAAAAAGGATCATGGAAGTATTAGTATCTGAGATGTGTCTTAAAAGGTAAGTGTCATTTAGATATGCGAAGATAGTCAAGAAAGTATTTTGGAAAGAGGAAATATTGTGAATAAAGAGACAAATGTAGCAAAATGCTAGTCATTTAGGGGCAGCAAGTTATTCTGGGGGGCTTGAGCAGAGGTCTCATGTACAGCTAGAAACGTACTTAGATGATGGGCATCCTTGAATGCCAGGTGAAGGAACTTGAATTTCGGTTTATTTTCACTTAGGTGCTCTTGAAGGTTTTTGTGGCAGGACCTGAGATGCTCACTGATCCATGAGTAACATTGGCCTGGATCCTGGGATCAAGAAAGGTCAAGACTGAGTTCACAGTCTTGGAAACCTGGATATAAATTTGATAAAAAACAAAACCCAAACGCATTGCCTTCGAATAAATTCTGACTCAAAGCAACCCTATAGTTAAGATTACATGGAAACAGTTTGGCAGTTCTTCAAAAAGTTAAACATAGAACTACTGTATGAACCACCAATTCCACTCCTAGGTATATATTCAAGAGACTTGAAAACAGCCACACAAACAGATGTATGCGTACTAACGTTCATTACAGCACTATCCACAGTAGCCAAAAAATGGAAACAACCTAAGTGTTCATCAAAAGTGGACTGGATAAACAAATGGGGTACATACATACAATGGAATACTATTCAGCCATAAAGAGAAACGAAGTCCTGATCCATGCTAGGACTTGGATGAACCCCTTACGGAAGGTGAAATAAGTCAATCACAAAAGGACAAGTATCGTATGATTTCCCTTATATAAAATAACAAGAATACTCAAATGTGTAGAGATCCATGTTTATTAGTGGCTAAAAAAAAAGGCACCAGTTTTTTTTTTTTACCAGGGATAGGAGGGAGGGGGAAAAGAGGGAGCCATTTTTTAGGAAGCAGTGAGTTTCTGTTTATCTTGATGGGAAATTTGGCAACGGTTATGGGAGATGGTTACAAAACATGATTAATATAATTGATGTCACCCCAAAAATTTTGAATTGGCAAATGTCGTGTTATATATATATATATATATTATATATATATATATTATATATATATATATTATATATATAATACATATATACATATATATGTCTTTACAAAAATAAAAAGTAAATTAAGAAAAAGATTACATGGAAATAGATGTGAACATTGAGGGAGAGAGTATAGATAAAGAAATGGTCACAATAATTCTGTAAATATATGTTTGGAACTGAGATAGACAAAAGCGTCAGTGACTAAAACATAAAAGATAGAGTCCGAATGATAGGAAAGAAAACCAGAAATGTATGATACTAAGAAAGAGTTCCCAGGAGGAGGAAAGAAGAACATGAGAAAAACAACATTTACTGTTATATTCTAGGTGTTTCACTTATGGTTTCTCATTTATTCATCACAACGTTTCACTGGAATAAACAATTGCTGTTTTCTGCAAATGTGGAAATAGAGACTCAGAATTCAGGCCACTTGTCCAAGGCTGTATACCTAATAGATGGTTGAGATTCACGCTCAGGTAGGGGTAGCTGAAGTTGACAATGGAAGTCATGGACTGAGAAGAAACAAGTCAGAATTCTAGTCCAATTCTGATGCCAACGCTCAGGGTGACATGTGGTATGTCATTTCACTCCCATAAATCTCAGATTTCCTTTGTATTTAATCCGAGTGTTGAGCTAGATAACATCCTATAATGTCAGTTTTAGTATTTTATGATTCGATGGTTCTGGGATTTTATGATGTTGCAGTAAATTCTTTAAAGGCATGGCATAAAACAAAACCGAAACTGGAGTCATCTTCTCAGCTGAGATGAAAGGAAGGGAAGAACTGGAGGATGACCAAACATACAGTGTTTGAAAGATTGCATTTAGGAGGCATAAGAAACTGAACTTTGAGACTGACTGGATATTGGACTGAAGGGAAGTAGACAGCTAAGCACAGCTTTTAGGTACCTCCTGTTAACCTATAAATCAATTAGGCTGCTTTTGGTGCACAGCCTTCAAAGCTGAAACCTCCCTCAAACCAAAACGAAACCCATTGCCATCAAGTCGATTCCAACTCATATGGAACTGTTAAATGTCTGGACACTTCCTGCTTTTATATTTATCTTAGAGTAATGGGGGAAGGAGACATGTGCTGGCTAAACTACCTTAAAAATAGATCTGCTTACAACGTAATGACCTAAGTTCAGGCTGCATTGGGCAAAAGGCAGTCTTAAAAATTTCCACAATGCAGGTGTATGGTCCGGTATTTATTATGCTGCACTGAACATTAGGGTGAATTCAAATCCTGGTGGTACACTGGACAGGCACCCTGGCCATCTAGTGAAGAGACTTGGAATTCAGGATAACTTATTTCTAGTCCTGGTTTTGGTAATAATTAGTGGTGTGACATTGGACAATTTTATTCATACTTATATGCCTCAGTTTACAAATTTTTTAAATGGAGTTGGTAATAACGACTTCATAGAAAAAGGAAAATCACTTATCTTTGTGGTAGGTCCTTAAAAGTTGCTTGATAACAGGGTTAAATCAAATTGTCTGTTCATGCTATTCTTAAGTTTGTTAGTACCATGCAGTCTCATTTGTTAAAATAAAAAATACTGTATCTTTCTTTGGAAGCCCTGGTGGCATAGTAGTTAAGAGATACAGCTGATAACCAAAAGGATGGCAGTTCAAATCCACCAGGCACTCCCCGGAAACCCTACGGGGCAGTTCTACTCTGTCCCGTGGGTAGCTATGAGTCAGAATTGACTCGACAGCAGTGGGTTTTTTTTTTTTTTTTTTAATATTTTCCTTGAATGTGATGAGGGTATTCAAAAAGAAGTAAATTTTATTTTTTTTAAATAATAAAACCTTTCATAATTTTAGAGTACCTTTTTTTCAAACTACATACAGAAACCTTCTAAGGTTCCAACATGCCTTTACAGTCATCCTCCCAACACTAACTACCACCAATCACTGAAATAACAATTTAATAGTAATTTATGGTTTTCATGGGCTATTTTTTTGGAATAAAGACCTTCTTCTCAAATTTCATCATCAGTCAGATTCCTGTAAGGGTACTTGGAATCAGTCATGATCAAAGGTATTGTCCACTTCCCCTTTATCAAAGTGGAACAACTTTGTTTCTGGACTTAAAACCAATCTAACCATAATACCCGTATGTGAAGGGGAAGGAGGGATTTTTCTGAGGTAATTTTGTTTGCCTGTTTATTTTAATCAGCAGCCATTGATTGTTTTTAACCTTGTGTCAGAGAAAGTCCAAGGCAGTCTGGAATTCCACCTCAGGGCAAAGTTCTGCCACACTGCAGAGACACTGCACAACTAACAGACGCTGTGTCGAAGCTCCCTTAACCTGGATGTTTGATGCATTCAGGCCTGTTTCCTTTCAGTACAGCTTCAGTGCAGATACTTCCAACAAAATAATGGAGCCTCAAAAACAGAATTTGAAGACAACACTGCCCTTGTCTTTAGGAAGATTTCACATTTCTGAAGATTATGGCTTTCTTCTCCCAAATCCTCTGGTAAGTATATAAAGCTTTGGACCAGATACAGTATGTTTCTTCAGATGCTGGTCTATATTACTCTTTCCTTTTTTTTTTCTTTTTTTAATTTATATAGTTTTTAAGAGAGATGCAATAAAAATATCAAGTCATTAATCTGGGAATGATGCTACAAATGAAGCATTGTGTAATTACCAAATAAAAAGAAGCGACAGCTACAGCAGTGGATAGTTCCAGTGGAATGTTTTAAAGTCAGTGTCTCTGAATAGACTTCAGGCCAGGAAACCTATAAACAAATTTGTATTTATCCAGAAAAAGACAGAAAGTAGATATAGTTAACTGATGTGGGCAAATACAGAACCCTAAGTATAGCAGCATGGTGTTTTCAAGATATAAAATCTTACCACATGATGTAAGGTGCTAGCAAGTTCCCCCAACATTCAATAAATTTAACTTCTCTCTTACAGATTCAACATTTTGCTTTGGGTACATGTTTGGAATGGCAATACCCATGGGAGAGCTTACTCATAAACTGTTCCGGGTCATTACTGCTGATAATCTTGATGTGAATTAGTTTAACTTGACTTGCTAGTTGGAGAGAAAAGAGATCATGGAGGACTTTAGGTGCCTTGGGGGTTGGTAAGACTGATTAAAGGGTCACAGAAATTGCTGAGAAGAGGAACAAACCTTCAAGAACCAACAGTACTTAGTTCTTAATTTTCCTTATTTCTCAAACTCTGTTTTAACCCGGGTTTATCAGTTAACACTTATCAACATGTTTTTGTTTTTCTTTGAATGTGATCTGAGGCCTAGAATGGTAAAACTGTAAGAGTCTTTAGAAACCATATGGTCCCAGGCCTCTCCCTTTACACTAGAGCCAGGTGAAGTCCCAAACAAGTGACTTGTCCAAAGTCATTTTAGTGACAAAAGCAGAGCTAGAACCCTGATCTTGACATCTTTTTTCTACTGCATCTTAAATAAGGGCCAAGATCACTCAGTTAAAAATCTAAGGATCCCATGTTTAGAGTCATTACAATAGCTTACTAAAACCAGCTATTTTTCCACAGGTCTAATTTGCCATTGGAAACTCTGGTGACATAGGGGTTAAGAGTTCAGCTGCTAACCAAAACGTCAGTAGTTCAAATCTGCCAGGCACTCCTTGGTAACACTGTGCGGTACTTCTACTCTGTCCTATGGGTCACTATGAGCAGAAATCGACTTGATGGCACTATGAGCAGGGTCACTATGAGCAGAAATCAACTTGATGGCAAGGGGTGATAATTCACCATTTAACTGTGATTAAAGAATGGTCAGAAAATGGATGAGGTCTGATCAAATAGCTACTCTGAATCTTGTTTTCTTGTGAATGTTATTGGAAGGATACAAATGAAGATAAGATTTATTCCCTGCTCTCAGAAGTTCTCTGTAGGCTATTAATTGTGATACCTGGTAACTTAGACATTAAAATTAATGACTCTCACACACATAAAAACACATCAGTTACTTGTCTCATGGCGATTCCATGTATGTCAGAGGAGAACTGTACTCCATAGAGTTTTCAATGTCTGATTTTTTTAGGAAGGAGATTTCCAGTCCCTTCTTCTGAGGCACTTTTGGGTTCACTCAATCCTCCAACCTTCTGTTTAGCAGCTGAGCATGTTAACATTTTGTGACACCCAGAGACAAATTAATGACAACAGGGTGTTACACGGAATGCGGTTGTTAAAGGGTCCTGGACTGTGTGCTAATACTGACTCTGTGACTAGAGTGACACATCCTCCCTGTTTCCTAGGGATTGAAGGGATTCCTGAGACATGGGGTTTTCAGTGCTGAATCAGGAAAGTCTTGAGCAAACCAGAATGAGTCAGTCTTTCTAACCGGCAAGTACTAGCTCTTGAGAACTTGAGTGAATCACAAAGGCCACCTGATTCTGTTTTCACATCCACTGAAATGAGAGCTACCACATCCTCACCAGAGTGTCTTGGAGCGTGAGTGTGAAAGCACTTTGATAAATCCTGTGTGAGATGGGCACTGGGTGGTTTGTGGTGGTAAGGGTGAGATGCCAGTTTTCCTAACCCTTAGTCTAGTGTTCTTAGAGAAGCCCATTATGTGTGTACAATTTAATTCAGGAACATTCCCATCCTCCTTTGTTCACAAGGAAGAAAAGGCCAATAAGTCAACATAGTTTATTGGCATTAAATATGTGTACTGAGCTGAGAAAAAAATATTACTTGAAAAGATAGTAAACATTGGATAGGGCTACAATTGCAGATTTCCTCTCTTTCTTGTTTCCTTTTTCATAATTAGGGAACAATAGCAAATGAGAAATAATAGCAGCAATTGTTTTTGACAACTGTGCCTTGTGTTTTCATTATTGGGTATCTTAGGAAAGAAATTTTTTATCTCTGCCTTCTAAAAAAAAAAAATTTTTTTTCTATTAAAAAACAAAATGAAACAAAAATTCCATGGCAAACTGGCTCTAGTTTATCATGGTAATATTTTCCAGATCCTTCAAAATGTAATTCCTTGTTTCAGTTTTAATTTTCTCCCATTGCTCTGAGAATTTTAAATGCCTCCATTTCTGGGAAGAGGTGGAGGAAGAAAGTTCTCATCAGAATCTGCCCCAGATTTATCCACAGATCAGGAAAGGCTCAGTGACCAACATCACCAGACTCCAGTTTTGCAATTGATCATGGGTTAGGAAGAGGGCTTTGAAGCAATTCATTAGGGTTAGAACCCATGCTGAGAATTTAATTTCCACCCCAGATATACTGAATTAGAATCTTTATTTTAACAAGATCTCAAAGGTAATTCTTATGCATAGGTATATTTTGAGAACCACTACTCTATTAGTGGTCCTCAGAATTGGTTCCTAACCAGCAACATAAGCAACACCTGGGAACTTATAAGAACTACAAATTCTCAAGAGGGGTTCGATCCAAAACTGACCAGTTCAAAGCTCTGGTAGGAAGTATCAATCCTTTGACCTGCAGGCACACAACAACAACAATTCTCTGCTTAAGAGCCCAACCATGCCTTGCATTCCTTACTATAAATGTCAGAGTGCAAGGAAGGTGATTTTCTTCCTGGCAATTGGCCCCAAAGATGCGCTTTCTGCAAGCTTGGTTGCTTCCTGTGAACATCAGGGTCAGATTAACCAATAAGCAAAGTTTATACAATCTTACATTAAGCAAGGTACACGTGAGCTTACTTCCACTTACTGTGGTGAGAAACAGTTGTAATTCTGCACAGATTAATAAATAAGCAGGAGTAAGCCTGTGCGTACGTTGCTTATTGGGTAATATATCCAAATACATAAAATGGTTACTGTAAAGTCTCTGTAGAAAAACAGTCAAGTAATGAATAAGCAAATAGTGTGGCTTTTGAGTGGGTGCTGACTGGCTTTCAAAATTCTATCCTACTGTTCCTACAAATTGTCAGACATCCACAAGTTCTGATATTTCAGTGTGAAAGAATGTATACAGTACCACCCAGACTCACATTCATAAATATGCCACAAAAAATTCCTTATAAATCCTGTGTGTGTGTGTGTGTGTGTGTGTGTGTTGGAGGGGGGAGGATTTCTCTTTAGACACAAAGAATACAGGGAAATGAGCTTGGGCATTGAGGAGGGTCAAGGTAGATCATAGAGGGGCAGAGAGGAGCAGAACTGTGAGACCTTGAATGTTAGGCTCAGGAATTTGGATTTAACATATCTGGGAAATGACATAATTCCAAAGGTATTCAAATGTTTCTAGAAGAATGTTCAGGGCAGAGTAGGTTAGTTCAGTGCTTTTAAAGTGCAAACTAAAATGACCTTAAAAAAAAAAAATTGCCGTTGAGTCGATTGTAAGTTGTAGCAACCCTAGATGGGCTAGGTGGACTAGAGCTGCCCCATAGGGTTTTCAAGGAGCACCTGGTGGATTAGAACTCTTTAAACGGAAACCCTGGTGGCGTAGTGGAAAAAAAAAGAGTTGGAAGTTCGAATCCGCCAGGCGCTCCTTGGAACCTCTAATGGGGCAGTTCTACTCTGTCCTATAGGGTCGCTATGAGTCGAAATTGACTTGACGGCACTGGGTTTGATCTGGTCTGGGTACCTTTAGATTAGCAGATGTAGCTCTTAACCACTATGCCACCAGGGTTTCCCAAACTTAAGAAGCCTAAAAAAATACTGATGCCAGAGCCCCAGAGAACACTTAAATGAGACTCTCTAGCCTAATTGGCCTCAGAATTTGAAAACCACAGGATGACTATAGAAGAGCACAGGAGACTAGACATGACCAGGGGAGAGATGAGGGCCTGTACTTAAGGGGTTGTTATTCCTATGAGAGACACTGAGAACGGCTGGTAGTAGTGTAAATGCAATAACAAAGGAAAGCGAAAATTTAAAATGTGTCACTGGAGCACAAGAGGACTGGTTCAAATGGTCATGGGGATTTTGGGGACATGATTCTTTATAGTCATCAAACAACAATGAAGAAAAAAAATACGTACGTACTGCCCTGTAGAAATTAACAGCACTTGACAGAACCAGGGAGCCCTGGTGGCACAGTGGATAAGAGCTACAGCTGCTAACCAAAAGGTCAGCAGTTTGAATCCACCAGCCACTCCTTGGAAACCCTATGGGACAGTTTTACCCTGTCCTATAGGGCCACTATGAGTTGGAATCGACTCTACGGCACTGGGTTTGGCTTGGTTTTTTTTTTTTTTATAGGGTCGCTATGAGTCAGAATCCATTCAACAGCAACTGGTTTGGTTGTTTTATATTGAGAGAAACAGAAGATCCCAGCTGCTTAGAAGGAAAAGTAGAAAAATTACCACAATAGGCTGCAGTTCTAGATAAAAGGTATAAAAAAGTAGGTAGGAAGAATTTAGGTATTTCCCTGATAAATTATTCTCATCTCTGCTATTTTATGGGGCATTTCTCAGGAGGTTGAATGGAGACAACAGTGATAACATAATGCAAGTAGGTATGAAGACATTTCAGATTTCATGACAGTTAATAAGTCGATCAACTTTAGGTCAGTAAGTAAGGAAAAATGTGTTTTGGGTGGTGGAGGATATAACACTTACGGCATGGGCTTTTGTGCCAGGATTAAGGAACCATGAAAGATGGATAGAGTCAAGGGGGAAGTGGACAGGCAGGAATAGGGAGTGGGTGTAGGAACTGCCAAGAAAGTGCATGGAAAGTAGAATTTTAAATAATGAAATATCTTAGAGTTTTCAGACATAGGATCTCCAAACTGGGAAGAAACTTAAGACAACCTAGGAGAGGTGAGTGAATAGATTCTATGAAGGGATGAAAAAGAAAAAAAAAAAAATTTTTTTTTTTTTTGAAGGGCATAGGAAAACCCACACCTGGGTTCAGTCAACACAGGTTCAGGGAGTGTAGCAGTTTCCCAAGGCTGCCATAACAAATTTTCACAAACTTGGCCTCTTACAACCACAGAAATGTATTCCCTCACAGGTCTGGAGGTCAAAGGCCTGAAATCAAGGCACCAACATGGTCAGACTCCCTCCAAAGGCTCTAGAAGAGAATCCTGCCTCGTCTCTTCCAGATTCTGGTAGCTCTAGGCGTTCTTTGCCTTGTGGTTGCACAACTCCAGTCTCGGCCTTTGTCTTCTAATGGTTTTTCCCTTTCTGGGTTTCCTCTCTCCTCCTGCTGTCTTCTCCTCTCCTGTAAGGATACTTGCCCTTGGATTTAGGGCTTGCCCTGATCCTGGATGATATCAGTTTACAACCCTTTAAATAATTACATCTGCAAAGACATTTTTTTCAAATCAGATGAACCTATCAGTTTGCAGAGTTACTTGCAACCCACTACAGGGAGTGAGGAGGAAAGATAAAGGACTAGGAGGAGGAACGAACCTGGGCAATATACAACTAAAGGATTGTCTTTTCCTGAGATTCCCAAGCCTGATTGTATGGGCATGGGACCCTGAAAGACACTGAAAGTAAGAATGCAAAACATAAAATGATCAAGGAGACATGAGAACACAGGTCACGTCAGCATAATGTTAACTCATGCTCACCAGTGTGACCTAGATATCCTGAAGAAAAAAATCACACCCCATTCTGTAAAATTGGAGCTTTAAGTTCAGAGGACAGGCAAAACATGAGAAAATACAATTTGGGCAAGGGGCCGTCAACTGAATTAGTGCACCTGAGTACAAGCTTCAGTTTGCTATTAAGACATCAGGTGACCTTAGAAGGTAGTTTTTTCTTTTATGTAAGTTCGAAAGTATAAACAAGAATCATGTTTCTGAAACTGGGTCCTGTGGAGTACAGAGAGGGAAAAGAAGCAGCACATACTATTGAAAGTACATAAATACCAAGAAACGTAATTTTCTGCTGTTTATCCTTTGGCCAGCTATAAAAGCAAAACTACATTTATGTTGCAGTCATAACTTGTAATTGGAATATATTCTCATAATAAGACTACGTTTTTCCTTCATTTTTTCAAAGTGAAGTCTCTAGATCCTTTGGAAATAATTTTGTAGAATTTATGAGAAATTTTCCATTAAGAAGATTTTATACATTACTCTGGTTGAGAAACATTAGCTAATCCATACAACAAATTCTGACTAAAATAGTAGTCACACCAGTCACTGAAATAACTGTCTAACCGTAAGGCCTGGTTTTCATAGGCTACTTCTTTGGAATAAAGATCCACTTGTCAAATTTCGTCATGGACCAGGCTCCTGTTAGGGTATTTCAGATCAAATATGATTGAAGGTTTGGTCTACTTCTCCTTTTCCAAAGCGGAACAACTTTGTCTCAGGGTTTAAAGCCAATCTTGTCATATTACATGTACGTGAAGGGAAGGCGAGATTTTCTCTGAGGTGGTTTTGTTTGCCTGTTTTTTTTTTTTCAACCAGCAATCATTAATTGTTTATTCAGCCTTGTGTCAGAGAAAGTTCAAGACACTCTGTAATTCCACCTCAGGGCAAAGTTCTGCCACACTACAGAGACACTGCACAACTAACAGACGCTGTGTCGAAGCTCCATTAACCTAGATATTTGATGCATTCAGGCCTGTTTCCTTTCAGTACAGCTTCAGTGCAGATACTGCCAACAAAATAATAAAAATAATAATAATAATTTTTTTTTTTTGAGCCTCAAAATCAGAATTTGTAAGCAATACTGCCATTGCCTTTAGAAAGATTTCACATTTCTGAAGATTATGGCTTTCTTCCCCCAAAACCTCAGGTAAGGATATAAAGCCTTGGCCCAGAGAGAATAGGTTTCTTCAGATGCTGGTTTATATTATTCTTTCCTTTTTTTTGTTTTAAATATATATGGTTGTTAAGAGAGATGTAAAAAAATTATCAAGTCATGAACCTGGGAAAGAAGCATAGTGTAATTGCCAATTAAAAAGAAGCGACAGCTATGGCAGACGATAGTTCAACTGGGATGTTTCAATGTCAGTTTCTTTGAATAGATTGTAGGCCAGAAACCCTATAAGCAAATTTGTATTTATCAAGCAAAAGACAGAAATTAGATTTAGATAACTGATGTGGGCAAATACAGAACCCTAAGTATAACAGCGTGGAATTTGCAAGGTATTAAATCTTCCCACATGATGTAAGGTACTAGCAAGGTCCCCCAACCTTGAATAAACTTAATTCCTCTGTTACAGAGTCAATGTTTTGCATTAGTTACATGTTTGGAATGGAAATGCCTGTTTACTGCTAAACTGTTCAGGGTGTTACTGCTGATAATCTTGACTTGAACTAGTTCATCTCGACTTGCTAATTGGAGAGAAAAGAGAACAGGAGGGACCTTAGGTGCCTTGGGGACTAGTGAGACTGATTAAAGGGTCATAGAAATTGCTGAGAAGAGGAACAAACCCTTGAGAAAAAAAAAAAAAAAAAAAACAGGACTTATCTCTTACCTTTCCTTAGTTCTCAACCTATAATGCAAGTCTGTTTTGTCAGTTAACACTTATCAACCACTGTTCTTGTTTTTTTCTTCTTCTTCTGTGAATGTGGCCTGCAGCCGAGAGTGGTAAAACTGGGAGAGTTCTTAGAAACCATCTGGTGTCAGGCCCTTCCTTTAACACTAGAACTCGGTGGCTTTGAAGAAGAGACTTGCCCAAAGTCATTTGAGCAAGAAGTCTGATCTTGACATCTTTTTTCTACTGCGTCATAAATAAGGGCCAAGACCACTCAGTAAAAATTCTAAGGATCTGATATTTGGAGTCATTATGATAACTTGTTAGAAACGACTATTTTTTCCATAGGAAAAAAATTTTTTTTTTTTTTGGCAATCTGTTGTTGACTGTACTTGAGTCAATTCTGACTCCTGGCAATCCTTCAAGACAGACTAGAACTGCATCATATTGCTTCCAAACCCCAAAACTTTTTTAATTTTTTTGTGCTTTAGATGAAGATTTACAGGGCAAACTAGTTTCTCGTAAACAATTAATACACAGATTGTTTTGTAACCTTGGTTGCCAACCCCACGATGTGTCAACACTCATCCCTTCTTGACCTTGGGCTCCCCATAATCAGCTTTCCTGTCCCCTACTGCCTTCTCATCCTTGCCCCTGAGCTGGAGTGCCCATTTAGTCTCATTTTGTTTTATAGGCCTAAGCTTTGGCTGAAGGGTGAACCTCAGGAATGACTTCTGTACTGAGTTAAAAGAGTGTCTGGGGTCCTTACTCTCAGAGTTTCTCCAGTTTCTGTTGGACCGGTAAGTCTGGTCATTTGGGGGAGTTAGAATTTTGATCTACATTTTTCTCCAGCTCTTTCTGGGACCCTGTGTTGTGATCCCCACCAGAGCAGTCGGTGGTGGTAGCTGGGTACCATCTAGTTGTGTTGGACTCTTCTGGTGGAGGCTGTGGTAGTTGTAGTCTATTAGTCATTTGGACTAATCTTTTCCTTGTGTCTTTGTTTTTCTTCATTTTCTCTTGCTCTGTGAGGGGTGGGACCAGTGTATTGTCTTAAATGGCCCTCACAAGCAGTCTTAAAAAAGACCCCAGACACTACTCATCAAAGTCATCTATAGAACATTTTCTTTATAAACTGTGTTTGATGGTTAAGATTGTGTGTCAGCTTGGCTGGGCCATGATTCTCTGTGTTTTGATGGTCATATAATGTTGAGATTTGATATGTGATCACTCCCATGATGGGATCTGCTGTGAGTAGCCAATCAGGTGAAAGGAAGTATCCTTGGGCATGTCGTCTGCATCCGAATATAAGCAGATGTTCTGGCATGGGCTGAGGGCTTTTGCTCATTCTTTATCCTGCAGCTGGCTCCTATTCATCTAATCTTCAGTTCTCCGGACTTGAGCTAGCAGCTTGCCTGAGGTCTTGACTGCCAATCTTGGGGTTCATCAATCTTTGCACCCTGTGAGCAAGAGCTCTGTTCTCCAACCTGCTGGCCTTGGGTTCTCCAGCCCCTGCAGCTACATGAATCTGGAGAAGCTTCTATCTTGATCCACAGACTTGGAACATTCCAGCCTCTACAACCATGTGAGACATTTCCTTGATATAAATCTCTCTCTATATATATGTATATTTATACACTTTGCTGGTTTTGCTTTTCTAGAGAGCCCAGTCTAAGATACAATGTTACACCAATTGAGCTAGATATCCCCCATGGTGCCCAGCCCTCAGCTCAGTCATTTGGTCCCTCAGGGAGTTTGGATGTGTTCATGAATCTTCCATGGCTTTGCCTTAGTCAATTTGTGCTGACTTCTCCAGTACCGTGTACTGTCTTTACCCTTCGCCAAAGTTACTACTCGTCTATTGTCTAGTGTTTTTCCCTTTCCACCCCTTCCCTTCTTCAGAGCCATCAAAGATTGTTTCTTTATGTTTCATGAGTTTTTACAATAGTGATCTCATACTGTATTTGTCCTTTCGTGATTATCTTATTTCACTCAGAATAATGCCCTCCAGATTCATCCATGTTGTGAAATATATCGCAGATTCATTATTGTTTTCTATCATTGCATAGTAGTCCATTGTTCGCATGCAGCACAGTTTGTTCATCCATTCATCTGTTGATGGGCATCTAGGTTGTTGCCAACTTTTTGCTATTGTGAATGATGCTGCAATGAACGTGGGTGTGCATATGTCTATCCGTGTGACGGCTCTTATTTCTCTAGGGTATATTCCTAGAAGTGGGTTAGCTGGTGTGGTATTTCTACTTCTAGCTTTTTAAGGAAGCACCATGTTGTTTTCCAAAAAGGTTGGAGCATTTTGCATTCCCACCAGCAATGCATAAGAGTTCTAATCTCCTCACAGCCTCTCCAACATATACCATTTTCTGTTTTTTTTTTTTTTTGGTTTGTGCCAGTAATGTCAGGGTGAGATGGTATCTCATTGTAGTTTTGATTTGCATTTCTCTAATGGCTAGGGATCTCGAGCATTTTCTCATGTGTCTGTTAGGCACCTGAATGTCTTCTTTGGTGAAGCATTTGTTCATATCCTTTGCCCATTTTTAAATTGGATTATATGTCTTTTAGAAGATCCTGTTATCCAGCTTATCTTCTGATGTTTGTTTGTGTATTGTTACTTATGGTTTGTGTCCTATTTATACCATATATTAGGGCCTCTAGAGTTGACCCTATTTTTTCTTCTTTTATAGGGTTGACCCTATTTTTTCTTCTTTTATTACCTTTTCAACCTCTTCCTTTGTTATGTGTAGGTTCAGATTTTCGACTTCAATTTGTGTTAGTTTAGGTAGGTAGTGTGTTTCTAGAAATTTGTCCATTTCCTCCATGTATTCAAATTTATTGGAGTATAGTTTCTCATAGTATTCTGTTATGATCCATTTTACTTCATTTGGGTCTGTTGTAATGTTCCCATTTTATTTCTTTTTTTCCCCAGATTTTTTTTTTTTTTTAAAGTCATACTTCAGGTGACGTTTTACAGAGCAAACTAATTTCTCATGAAACAATTAATACACATATTGTTTTGTGAAATCGGTTGCCAACCACATAAAAAGTCGGCACTCTCCCTTCTTTGACCTTGGGGTTCCCATTGTCAGTTTTCCTGTCCCCTCCTGCCTTCTCATCCTTGCCCCTGGGCTCATGTGCCTATTCAATCTCATTTTGTTTTATGGGCCTGTCTAATCTTTGATTGAAAGGTATACTTTAGGAGTGACTTTATTACTGAGCTATAAGGGGTGTCTGGGGGCCATACTCTTGGGGTTTGTCCAGTCTCTGTCAGACCAGTAACTCTGATCTTTTCATTTTTTTTTTGTGTGAGTTAGAATTTTGTACAACCAGCCCCATGTGCTGGCCCTGCCCCTTCTTGAAGGGCTGTGCTACACTACTTCTCCAGAGTCTAACTGGCACACGGACTCCCCGGATCCTCACCCACCCTACCAAAGGGCTCCCTCAGTGACATTTATTTCTTCAGTTTCTTCTCTGTATCTCCCTTTCTTCCTTCCCTTTCTCCCATCTATCTAACCTTGTGTGTTGGCCCCACCCCTTCTTGATGGGCCGTGCCACACTTCTAGGCTAGAGAGCCACCAGCACACAGTATCCCTGGGTCCATGCCACCCCCACTGGTAAGCTCCCTCAGTGACATTTTTTTTAATTTTTATTTTGTTTTGTTTTTACCTTTTTTAATTTTTCTGTTGTTGTTGTTGTGGTTTCTTCTCTTTCTCTCTCCCCCCTCCTTCCTTTCCTTTCTCCCACCCACCTAGCCCCATGTACCCCCTCTTCTTGACAAACTGTGCTGCACCACTTGACTAGAGATCCTCTGGCACACAGCCTCCCGGGGTCTGCACTACCCCCACAGGCTGGCTTCCTCAGCATCATACATTTTTTATTTTTCTTTTTCCCGTTTCTGTCTTCCACCCATCTAGGCCCTGCACTGCCTCCATCCCCTCCTGGCAGGCCGTGTTGTGCTGCCTGGTAAGAGATACATCAGCTCGCCACCACTCTAATTCCACCCCACCCTCAATGGCTGGTTCCCCCAGCACCATATTTATTTATTTTGTTGTTGTTTTTTTTTTTCCATTTGTTCATTGATTCTTCTCTTTCTTTCTCTTCTGTCCTTTCCTTTTGCCTCCCCACCTAGCCCTGTGAGCCTTCCACATCCTTTCTTGACAGGCCAAGCTGCACTGCTCAGATAGACAGCCACCAGCACATGGCCTCACCTGGGTCTGGTCCGCCCCCACCTGCCAAATCCTAAGCCATTTTATTTACTTTTTTCCTTTAGTTTTTCCCCTTCTGTTTTTCTCTCTTCTTTTTCTTAATCTCTGCACCCACTTAGCTCCATATATCACATCTTCTACCTTCCTTCCGCCTAACTGTACCACACGTCAAGTGCTGTGCCCCTGAGTGGCACCAGTGTGGACCACTGGACTCTGCCCTGCACTGCCCCTCCACCCAATCCTGTCAGCCCAAGTAGGTGCTGCAAACAACCCAAGCTGCACCACAGCTGAGTGACTGGCCCTGTCTACCTGGACAAGATGGTGAGAAGTATTGTGCCCACAAACAAGCAACAGTGCATGTCCAGCTAAAGGGAGTCCAATGGTTAGAGAACCAATAACATCAGACAACAGCCTGAGTCTAAGACACAGAACAACATCAGCCAGATACCAATCTAGGTAATGATCTCTCAAGGATGAAAGAAAACTAGAAGATCTACAACAGGAAACCAGAAAGGTCAATCCATAAATGGCAACAATATCAGAACAATAAAAGAGGGAATAAACAGTGTAGACATAGAACTTTCAAATGGAGATGAAGTCAAGGTGATACCAAGTAATAAAAGACTGCTTCAAACTTAGGAAGATAGGAGTAAATTTTAAGGTAACAACAAAGAAAGTTAACAAACCAAATCATCAAAATAAAGAAGAAAAACCTAAAGTCTCAGTAAACACAAAATCTACAAAAACAAAAGAAATGAAAAGGAAACCATAAACAAAAGAATCTTAGCACAGGAGACTACAAGGAACAAAGAAAATGTTAGCACTACAAAAAGAAAGCACTACAAAATGGCGGGGATAAACTCACACCTACCAACAATCACGCTGGATGTAAATGGGCTAAATGTACCCATAAAGAGACAGAGTGACAGAACGGATAAAAGTCAGGATCGATCAATGTACTGTGTATGAGAGACACACCTTAGAGACAAAGACAAAAAATAATAAAAATAGAAGGATAAAAAAAATATACCAAGCAAAGGGCAACCGAAAAAGAGCAGAAGTGGTAATACTAATCTCAGATAAAATAGACTTTAAAACAAAATCCACCATAAAAGACAAGGGAAGGACATTATACAATGATTAAAGGAGCAATTCAACATGAGGACATAACCATAGTAAATATCTACGTAGCCAATGACAGGACTCCAAAATACACAAAAGAAAAAAGCCTAAGAGCACCGAAAAGAGAAATTGACAGTTCCACAATAATAGTGGGAGTCTTCAACGAACCACTCTCTAGATGACAGAACATCTAGAAAGGAACTCAACAAAGATACAGAAGATCTAAAGGCCACAATCAACCAACTTGACCTCAGAGACATGTATCGAACGCTCCACCCAACAGCTGCAAAGTGCGCATCCTTTCCAATGCAAATAGAATGTTCTCCAGAATAGACCATGTCTTAGGCTACAGAGCAACCCTCACAAATATTCAAAACATGGAGATTATAGAAAATGTATCCTTCGATCACAATGCCATAAAAGTAGAAATTACTAACAGAAAGAGCAAGGCAAAAAAATCAAATACATAGCGATTGAATAACACCTTGCTTAAAAACCACTGGGTAACAGAAAAAATAAAAAATTCCTACATCAAATTAGAGCGAAAACACATCATGCCAAATCCTTTGGGACACAGCAAATGCAGTGCTCAGAGGTCAATTTATGGCAAGGAGATGCACACATCAAAAAAGAAGAAAGGAAAAAAATCAAAACATTAGCTATACAACTCGAACATACAGAAAGAAAACGGCAAAAGAAGACCACATCCACCAGAAGAAAGAAAATAATAAAGATGAGAGCAGAAATAAATGAAAAAGAGATGAGAAAAACAATACAAGGAATGAATAAAATGAAAAGTTGGCTCTTTGAAAGGATTGAAAAGCCACTGGCCAAACTGGAAAAGAAAACCAGGAGAGGATGCAAATAACCCAAATAAGAGATGACTGAAGGCTGTGGGCATCATGATCTTGGGGAACGTTTAGATCAATTGGCCTAACACAGTTTATAAAGAAAATGTTCTGCATTCTACTTTGGTGAGTAGTATCTGGGGTCTTAAAAACTTGTGACTGGCCATCAAAGATACTCCACAGGTCTCAGTTCATCTGGAGCAAGGCAGAATGAAGAAAACCAAAGGACTAAAGAACCACAACTACCACAGCGTCCACCAGACTGAGCCCAGCAAAACAAGATAGTGTCAGACTAGCACCACCAACCGCTCTGACAGGGATCTGGACAGAGCTGGAGAAAAATGTAGATTAAAATTCTAACTTCCCAAAATGACCAAACTTACTGGTCAGACAGAGACTGGATAAACCCTGAGAGGATGGCCACCAGACATTCTTTTAACTCGGTACTGAAATCACTCCCAACACCTTTTAGCCAAAGATTAGACAGGCCCATAAGACAAAACAAGACTAAATGGACACACCAGCTCAGGAGCAAGGACAAGAAGGCAGTGGGGGACAGGAATGAGGAACTCAAGGTCGAAAAGAGGAGAGTGTTGACATGTCATGGGGTAGGCAACCAATTTCACAAAACAATGTGTATTTATTGTTTAATGAGAAACTAGTTTGCCCTATAAACTTTCACCTAAAGCACAATGAAAAATTAAAAAAAAAAAAAAAGATTTCAACCTTGGAAACCCTATGGGGGCAATTCTACTTTGTCCTATAGGATTGCTATGAGTCAGCACCCAACAACAGACTGCAAAACAAATAAACAAACAAAAAGTGTCTTGTGGAAAAAAATGATTGGTTCTAATGAATTACCCTAATGACACCAAACATCGGATCCTTAGAATTTTAACTGAGTGGTCTTGGCCCTTATTTATGATGCAGTATTAAAAAGATGTCAAGATCAGACTTCTTGCTCTGCTTTGGCTGCTAAAATGACTTTGGGCAAGTCTCTTCTTCAAAGCTACCGAGTTCTAGGGTTAAAGGAAGGGCCTGAGACCAGGTGGTTTCTAAGAACTCTCCCAGTTTTACCACTCTCGGCTGCAGGCCACATTCACAGAAGAAGAAGAAAAAAACAAGAACAGTGGTTGATAAGTGGTAACTGACAAAACAGACTTGCATTATAGGTTGAGAACTAAGGAAAGGTAAGAGATAAGTCCTGTTTTTTTTTTTTTTTTCTCAAGGGTTTGTTCCTCTTCTCAGCAATTTCTATGACCCTTTAATCAGTCTCACTAGTCCCCAAGGCACCTAAGGTCCCTCCTGTTCTCTTTTCTCTCCAATTAGCAAGTCGAGATGAACTAGTTCAAGTCAAGATTATCAGCAGTAACACCCTGAACAGTTTAGCAGTAAACAGGCATTTCCATTCCAAACATGTAACTAATGCAAAACATTGACTCTGTAACAGAGGAATTAAGTTTATTCAAGGTTGGGGGACCTTGCTAGTACCTTACATCATGTGGGAAGATTTAATACCTTGCAAATTCCACGCTGTTATACTTAGGGTTCTGTATTTGCCCACATCAGTTATCTAAATCTAATTTCTGTCTTTCGCTTGATAAATACAAATTTGCTTATAGGGTTTCTGGCCTACAATCTATTCAAAGAAACTGACATTGAAACATCCCAGTTGAACTATCGTCTGCCATAGCTGTCGCTTCTTTTTATTTGGCAATTACACTATGCTTCTTTCCCAGGTTCATGACTTGATAATTTTTTTACATCTCTCTTAACAACCATATATATTTAAAACAAAAAACAGAAAAGAATAATATAAACCAGCATCTGAAGAAACTTATTCTCTCTGGGCCAAGGCTTTATATACCTGAGGTTTTGGGGGAAGAAAGCCATAGTCTTCAGAAATGTGAAATCTTTCTAAAGACAATGGCAGTATTGCTTACAAATTCTGATTTTGAGGCTCAAAAAAAAAAAAATTATTATTATTATTTTTATTATTTTGTTGGCAGTATCTGCACTGAAGCTGTACTGAAAGGAAACAGGCCTGAATGCATCAAATATCTAGGTTAAGGGAGCTTCGACACAGTGTCTGTTAGTTGTGCAGTGTCTCTGTAGTGTGGCAGAACTTTGCCCTGAGGTGGAATTACAGAGTGTCTTGAACTTTCTCTGACACAAGGCTGAATAAACAATTAATGATTGCTGGTTGAAAAAAAAAAAAACAGGCAAACAAAACCACCTCAGAGAAAATCTCGCCTTCCCTTCACGTACGTGTAATATGACAAGATTGGCTTTAAACCCTGAGGCAAAGTTGTTCTGCTTTGGAAAAGGAGAAGTAGACCAAACCTTCAGTCATATTTGGTCTGAAATACCCTAACAGGAGCCTGGTCCATGACGAAATTTGACAAGTGGATCTTTATTCCAAAGAAGTAGCCTATGAAAACCAGGCCTTACGGTTAGGCAATTATTTCAGTGACTGGTCTGACTACTATTTTAGTCAGAATTTGTCATATGAATTAGCTAATATTTCTCAACCAGAGTAATGTATGGAACTTTCTTAAAGGAAAATTTCTCATGAATTCTACAAAATTATTTCCAAAGGATCTAGAGACTTCAATTTGAAAAAAATGAAGGAAAAAAGTAGTCTTATTTATGAGAATGTATTCCAACTAAATGTGTCATAAAAGTTTTGCTTGTATAGCTGGCCAAAGGATAAAAAAAAAAGCAAAAAATTACATTTCTTAGTATTTATGTACTCTCAAGAATATGTGTTCCTTCTTTTTCATCTCTGCACTCCACAGTAACCCGTTTCAGAAACACGATTTTAGTTTATACTTTCAAATTTATGCAAAAGAGAAAACTACCTCCGAAGGTCGCAGAATGTTTTAATAGGAAACTGAAGCTTGAACTCAGTCAGGTGCACTAATTCAGTTGACTGCCCTTTGCCCCTATTGTGTTTCTCATGTTTTGCCTGTCCTCTGAACTTAAGGCACAATTTTACAGAACAGGGTGTAATTTTTTTCTTCAGGATATCTAGGTCACACTGGTGAACATGAGTTAACTTTATGCTGACGTTGACCTATGTCCTCATGTTGCCTTGATTATTTTATATTTTGCATTCGCATTTTCAGTCTTTCACGGTCCCATGCCCATACGGTCAGGCTTGGGAATTGCAGGACAAGACAATCCTTTCAGTTGTAGTCATCAGGTTCTGTCCTTCCCCTAGTCCTTCGTCCTTTTTCCTTAGTCCTTGTGTTGGGTTGAAAGCAACCCTGCAAACAGATATGTTCACCTGAAACCTATAACTCAAAACATTATTTGGAAAAAAATTCCTTCCTGATGTAATTAAGTAAAGGGTTGTAAAATGAGATCATACAGGATTAGGGCAAGCCCTAAATCCAATGGCAAATATCCTTATAAGAGAGAAGACACAGCAGGAGGAAAGAAGAAACCCAGAAAGGGAAAAACCATTAGAAGACAAAGGCTGAGATTGGAGTTGTGCAACCACAAGCAAAGAATGCCTAGAGCTACCAGAATCTGGAAGAGACGAGGCAGGATTCTCTTCTAGAGCCTTTGGAGGGAGTCTGACCATGTTGGTGCCTTGATTTCAGACCTTTGACCTCCAGACCTGTGAGGGAATACATTTCTGTGGTTGTAAGAGGCCAAGTTTGTGAAAATTTGTTATGGCAGCCTTGGGAAACTGCTACACTCCCTGAGCCTCTGTTGACTAACCCAGGTGTGGGTTTTCCTATGCCCTTCTTTTTCGTCCCTTCATAGAATCTATTCACTCACCTCTCCTAAGTTGTGTTAAGTTTCTTTCCAGTTTGGAGATTTTATGTCTGAAAACTCTGAGATACTTCGTTATTTAAAATTCTACTTTCCATGCACTTTCTTGGCAGTTCTTATACCAGCTCCCTATTCCTGCCTGTCTGCTTCCCCTTTGGCTCTATCCACTTTTCATGGTTCTATAATCCTGGCACAAAGGCCATACACTAAACATTATATCCTCCACCACCCCAAAGACATTTTTCTTTACGTATTGATCTAAAGTTAATTGATTGATCTGAAATCTCTTTATATCTACTTGTATTATATTACCATCATTGCCTCAAAACTCCATTTGATCTCATCAGAAATGCCCCAGGAAATAGCAGAGAATAATTTATCAGAGAAATATCTAAATTTTTCCCTCCTACATCTTCTGTCCAGAATTATAACATATTGCGACAATTTTTCTACTTTTCCTTCTAAGCAGCTGGAGTCTTCTGTTTCTGTCAAGTGCTTTTGATTTCTATAGGGCAGTACGTATTGTTTTTTTTTTTCTTCTTCTTCATGGTTGTTTGATCTGAATAAAGAATCATGTCCCCAAATCCCCATGACCATTTGAACCAGTCCTCTTGTGCTCCAGTGACACATTTAAAATTTTCCCTTTCCTTTGTTATTGCATTTACACTACTACCAGCCGTTCTCAGTGTCTCTCATAGGAATAACAACCCCTTAAGTACAGGCCCTCATCTCTCACCTGGTCATGTCTAGTCTCCTGTGCTCTTCTATAGTCATCCTGTGGTTTTCAAATTCTGAGGCCAATTAGGCTAGAGCGTCTCACTTAATTGTTCTCTGGAGCTCTGACATAGGTGTTTTCTGAAGCTCTGGTAATGTAGTAGTTAAGAGCTTGGTGGCTAACCAAAAGGTTGGCAGTTCGAATTCAGCAATTGCTCCTTGGAAACCTTATGGAGCAGTTCTACCTTGCCCTATGGGGTCATTATGGGTCGGATTCGACTCTATGGAGTTGGGTTTGGTTTACTTTTTTTTTTTTTTTAAGGGATTGTAATTTCTCTTCAAAAGCACTGAGCTAACCCACTCTAAACTTATTCTTCTAGAAGCGTATTCAAACGCCATTGAATTGTGTCATTTCCTAGATGTGTTAAATCCAAATCCCTGAGCCTAACATTCAAGGTCTCTCAGTTCTGCTTCTCTCTGGTCACCTACTATAATCTACCTTGACCTTCCTCACCTCCTGTCTTAGTCAGCTAGTGCTGCTATAACAGAAATCCCACTAGTGGGTAGCTTTTACAAACAGCAGAAGTTTATTCTCTCACAGCCTAGGAGGCTAGAAGTCTGAATTCAGGGTACCAGTTCCAGGGGAAGGTTTTCTATTCCTATGGCCTCCAGTGGAAGATCTTTGTCATCAATCTTTTCTTGGTCTAGGAGCTTCTCAGTGCAGGAATCTCAGGTACAAAGGACATGCTCTGCTCCTGTCACTACTTTCTTGGTGGTATGTTGTCCTTCTTTGGTGAGCATTCATATGAGATACAAATATCTTTACTTCTTTGGCCCCTTCAGAGACGTCTACCCTCATACCTCTTCCCCATACCTCCTTATGTCCAATTTTCCAGTCATGTTCCTTCAATTCCCTGACCATCCCGCCAAACCATTAACCACAGCCCAGGAATCAGTATACAATCACACATCTGGCCATTTCTCCTTCTAAGCAAAGTGAACAACTTGCACCTGGTTGAGGCTCTGCCCGCTGGGAGAATTTCCCTTCATCACTGTCCTTCAGGAAGGTCCTAGAACTGGGCTGTAGTTCTCTCATTGCCCACCTCGAGTGGAGTCTGTATATTGTGCAGAACTATCTGTAAACCAGGCACAAGTTTTCTCCCCAAGAGGCCATAGGTGCAGGCTGAGAGATGGAAGGTAATATGACAGGAGTGGAGACCATATAACACATTGCCATCAAGTAGATTAAGATAGAATTTTGAAACCAAGTCAGCACCCACTCAAATACCTCACTGTTTACTTATTCATTACTTGACTATGTTTTTCTTCAGAAAGACTTTACAGTAAGTAACTATTTTACTTATTGGGACAGATCACCCAATATGCAAAGTACACACGGGCTTACTTTTGCTTACTTACTAATCTTTAGTTCACAATTTCACCTGTTTTTCACCACAATAAGTGCAAGTAAGCCCTTGTTTACCTTGCTTAATGTAAAGCTGTGTGAACCTTGCTTACTGGTTAATCTAATCCTGATATTTATAGGAAGCAACAAAACTTTCAGAAAGAGCATCTTTGGGGCCAACTGTCAGGAAGGAGCAGCCTTCCCTCCTCTCTGGCATTTAAACTGAAGGAATACAAGGCATGGTCATGTTCTTAAGCAGAGAGGTGTTGTTGTTGTCCTGTGCCTGCAAGTCAAACCAAAAACCCCAAGTCGAGTGATTAGTATTTCCTAACCAGGGCCTTGAACTGATTAGTTCCCAACTGAACTCTTGCTGAGAATTTGTATTTCTAATAAATTCCCAGGGAATGCTAATGCTGCTGGTTAGGAACCAATTCTGAGAACCACTAGTAGAGCCGACCTTTTGAATAGCAGCCATAGCACTTGACCACTACGCCACCAGACTTTCCAGTAGAGCAATGGTTCTCAAAATGTATTATGCATGAGAATCAACTAGGAATATTGTTAAAACGTAGATTCTGATTCAGCATATCTGGGTGGAGATTCAAAATCTGAGCATGGGTTCTAACTGGAAGGAACCTGTTTTGATGCCCTCTATCTAACTCATGATCAGTTGCAAAACGGTAGCCTCGTCATGTTGGTCACTGAGCCTCCTTGATTTATGGAGCAATCTGGGGCCAATTCTGATGAAAGCTTTCTTCCCTTGCCTCTTCTCAGAAATGGAGACATTTACAATTCTCACACCAATGAAAGAAAACTAAAACTGTTTAAACAAGGAATTACATTTTGAAAGACCTGGAAAATATTACCATGATAAAGTAGAACCAGCTCACCATGGATTTTTTATAGAAGGTGGCAGTAGAAATTTCTTCTAAGGGACATGCAATAATGAAATCATAATGCACATTTAATCTGGCAGTATGACAAAAGCACCTGATGCCATTGCTTCTCATTTGGTTTCCCTGAATACGAGAAAGGAAACAACAAAGAGAGGAAGTCTGCAATTATAGACCTACCCAATGTTACTGATTTTAAGTAGTATTTTTCCTCAGCTCAGTATACATGTTTAATCCCAATAAAACTATGTAGACCTATTGACCTTTTCTTCCTTGTGAACTAAGGAGGATGGAAATATTCCTGAATTAAATTATATGCACAGAATGGGGCTCTCTAAGATCACTGGGCTGAAGATGAGGAGAACTGGCTTCTTATTCTTACATGGAATTTACCAAAGTGCTTTCACATTCATGCTTCAAGACAATCCAGTGGGGATGTGGAAGCTTTCGTTTCAATGGATGTGAAAACTGAGGGTCAGGGGACCTTTATGATTCACTCAAGGTCTCAAGACCTAGTAAATGTCAGTTAGGTTGATTAGATCATTCTGGTTTGCCCAGCACTTTCCTGGTTCAGCACTGAAAATCCCATGTCTCAGGCCCCCTTCAATCCCTAGCAAACATGGATGCTTGATCACCCTGGTGGCAGTGGCAGTATTAGCACACGGTTCATGACTCTTTAACAACCCTACTCTGTGTAGGGTTGATCTTATCTTCATTCGTATCCCTCCAAGAAAACAAGATTCAGAGTAGAAATTCTCACCCTGTTGTCATTACTTTGTCCCTGGGTGTTGCAAACTGTTAAAATGCTCAACTGTTAAAGAGAAGTTTAGAGGATTGAGTGAACCTATAAGTGCCTCAGAAGAAAGGACTGACAATCTACTTCCAAAAAATCAGACACTGAAAACCTTGTGGTGCACTTTTGCCCTCTGACATACAGGGGATCATCACGAGTCAGAGTCGATCCAAAAGCAACTGAGGTGTGTGTGTCATTGCTTTTAATGTTCAAGTTACTAGGTTTCACAACTAACTGTCTACAGAGAATTTTTGAGAGCAGGGAATAAATCTTATCTTCATTAGTATCCCTCCAATAACAGTCATAAGAAAACACAATTCAGCATAGAAATTTGCTCAAAGCTCCTTGATTTCTAAACCACTTTAGTCATACTTAAACAGCAAATTAAACCTATGGAGGAAAAGGAGCCAACATGGAGTTATAGACAGAAGCACCATGCAGTCCCTCTACAGCAAAGACCAGAAAAACCAAGTAAAACAGGTACAACTGTCAATCCTGGAAACTTAAGCATCAAATGAAGGGATAAAGAACTCAATCAAGAGCCGAAGGGAATAAGAAACTGACATAGAACAGAGAATGAGGAGAGCTACAGACTGGGGGTCCTCTACTAGCTGACCTGGCAAAGATTCACCATCTTGAACCTTTCACCATCTTGAACCTCAGCCACAAAGAATGGCAGAGGGGGAGTTGAAGGCAATTTCACAGAGCTCTCAACTAGGGATACAGGCTTTCCCACTCCTACCCTTTTTCCCTCTACTTGGCTCCATCACTTTCCAGTGGGTTATATTCACTCAGCCAGGGAGACACCAGCTCTCTGCCTTCTAGGTCCGCCTCTTGCCCCCCACCCCCACCGGTCAGCTTCTTCAATGCCATTTTTTTTGTTTGTTTGTTTGTTTCTTCTCTTTCTCTCTTCCTTCCTTTCTTTTCTCCTGCCCAGCTAGCCCTGTGTGCTGGCCCTGTCCCTTCTTGATGGGCTGTGCCACACTGCTCGGCTAGAGTCCAACTGGCACATAGACTGCAAGCCTTTCCCACTGATAGGCTCCTTCAGCACCATTTTTTTGTTGTTGTTTGTTTCTTCTCTGTCTCTCCCTTCCTTCCATTCCTTTCTCCTATCTAGTTAGCCCCATGTGCTGTGTCTGCCCCTTCCTGATGGGCTGTGCCACACCGTTCAGCTAGAGAGCCACCAACACAAGGCCTCCCAGGGTTCATGCCACATGCAGGCTCCCTCAGCACCATTTTTTTTCTTTTTGTTTGTTTTTCTTTTTTTGTTGTTGTTGATGTTTCTTCTCTCTCTCTCTCCCTTCCTGTCTCTCCTTTCTCCCAGCCACCTAACCCTGTACAACACCCCCCCCCCCCGCCTTCTTGACAGGTTGTGCTATACTGCTCAACTACAAAGTGGATGGACTCCCTGGCCAGTTCCCCACAGGCCAGTTCCCTCAGTGTCATATTTTTTTTCTTTATCTTTCTCCTTTTCTCTTTTCCTTCTTCCTCCCATCTAGGCCCTCTGCTGCCTTTGCCCCTTTCTGATGGGCTGTCCCACACTGCTCAGTGAGAGATATCAGCTTGCTGACACCCCAATTCCGTCCCATCCCCAATGGCCAGCTTCCCCAGCACCATTTTTATTGTTGTTGTTTGTTGTTTCTTCTTTCTTCCACTTCTTTCCTTTCATTTTGCCCTCCAACTTAGCCCCGTGCACTTCTCATACCCCTTCTCAACAGGCTGAGCTGCACTGCTTGGCTAGAGAGCCACTAGCAGGTGGCTCCACCAGGCCTGCCTGCCCCTACCTGCCAAGTCCTAAAGCGCCACCATTTTTTTTACGTATTGTTTTTCTTTCTTCCTTTCTCTATCTTCTTTTTCTCACCCACTTAATTCAACATATCACATCTTCTTTCTTCCCTGCTGCCTATCTGCACAGTGTGTGGAGTACTGTGCCCCAAGCCACACTGGCACAGACCACCAGACCCTTCCCTGCACTGCCCCCTGGACCCTGCCCCTTCAGCCCCACTACATGCCACAAACAACCCATCCATACCCGCCTCCTCTGCTGAACCTGCTCTGCTGCATCATAGCTGAGCAGCCAGCCCTGCCTACCTGGACAAGGTGGTGAGAAGTATTGGGTCCACAGATGAGCAAGTAACAAAGCATGGCCAGTTAAACAACATCAAACAACCTGAATCTAGGACACAGGACAACACCAGCCAGATACCAACCTGGGTAATGAACTCTCAAGGATAAAGCAAAACTAAAACATTTACAGCAGGGAACCAGAGAAGTCAATCTGTAAATGACCACAATGCCAGAAAAATAAAAGAGGGAATAAATGGTGTAAGTATAGAACTTTCAAATGGAGAGGAAGTCAAGGCGATACCAAGTAATAAAAGACCGGTCCAAACTTAGAAAGACAAGGGTAAATTTCAAGGTAACAACAAAGAAACTTTACTAATCAAAATAAAGAATAAAAACTAAACTTAAACTTAAAGCCTAAGTAGATACAAAATCTACAAAGAAAAAATGGGGAAAAAAACCATGCACAAAAGAATTTCAATGAAGAAAATGTCAGCACTACACACACACACACACACACACACACAACCACTACAAAATGACAGCAATAAACTTCCAAAAAAAAAACCCAAACCCGTTGCCTTCGAGCTGATTCTGACTCATAGCAATGCTAGAGGACAGAGCAGAACTGCTTCACAAAGTTTCCAAGGAGTGCCTAGTGGGTTTGAACTGTTGGCCTTTTGGTTAGCAGCTGTGGCACTTAACCACTATGCCACCTATCAATAATCACACTGAATGTAAATGGATTAAATGCACCCATAAAGAGACAGAGAGCTACAGAATGGATAAAAAGTCAGGACCTATCAATATACTGTGTATGAGAGACACACCTTAGAAACAAAGACATAAATATATTAAAAATAAAAAGATGGAAAAAAATGTACCAAGCAAAGAGCAACCAAAAAAAGAGCCAAAATGATAATACTAATCTCAGGTAAAATAGACTTTAAAACAAAATCCACCATTAAAAACAGGAAGCACATTATATAATGATTAAAGGGACAATTCAACACGAGGACATAACCATAATAAATACCTATGCACCCAATGACAGGACTCCAAAATACATTAAAAAAAACAAAACAAAACAAAAAGCTCTAACAGCACTGAAAAGAGAAATTGACAGTTCCACAATAATAGTAGGAGACTTCAACACTCCACTCTTGGTGAATGACAGAACATCTGGAAAGAAATTCAAAAAAGGTACATAAGATCTAAAGTTCCCAATCAACCAACTTGACATCAGAGACGTATACCGAACACGCCATCCAACAGTTGCAAAGTACACATTCTTTTCCAATGCAAATTGAATGCTCCTCAGAATGGACCATGTCTTAGGCCACAGAGCAACCCTCAACAAAATCCAAAGCATTGAGATAATACAAAGTACCTTCTCTGATCACAATGCCATAAAAGTAGAAATTAATAACAGAAAGAGCAAGGAAAAAAAAAAAATCAAGTACATGGAAACTGAATAACACCTTGCTTAAAAATCACTGTGCAATAGAATAAATTGAAGATGTAATTAAAAAATTCTTAGAGTCAAATGAGAATGAAAACACATCATGTGAAATCACTTGGGACATAGCAAAGGCAGTGCTCAGAGGTCAATTTATAGCAACACATGCACACATCAAAAAGGAAGAAAGGAAAAAAATCAAAACACTAGCTATACAACTCAAACAAGTAGAAAGAGAACAGCAAAAGAAGCCCATATCCACCAGAAGAGAGGAAACAAAAAAGATGAGAGCAGAAATAAACGAAATAGAGAAGAGAAAAACAATAGAAAGAAAGAATAAAATCAAAAGTTGACTCTTTCAATGGATCAACAAAATTGCCAAACCATTGCCCACATGGACAAAAGAAAAACACGCAAGGACACAAATAACCCAAATAAGAAATGACTGAGGGCTGTGGAGACCATGTTCTCGGGGAACATCTATCTCAATTGGCGTAACAGTTTATAAAGAAAATGTTCTACATTCTACTTTGGTGCGTAGCATCTGGGATCTTCAAAGCTTGGTTGTTGACGTTTTTGGAAGGGGAAATGGCAAGATGTGCAGGTGTATACTGATTCATGGACTGTAGCCAATGATTTGGCTGGTTGGTCATGAAATTGGAAGGAACATGACTGGAAAATTGGACGTAAGGAGGTATGGGGAAGAGGCATGAGGATAGACCTCTCTGAATGGGCCAAAGAATTGAAGATATTTGAGTCTCATGTGAATGCTCACCAAAGGGGGACCTCACACTACCAAGAAAGTAGTGCCAGGAGGAGAACACGTCCTTTGTACCTGAGATCCCTGTGCTGAGAAGCTCCTAGACCAAGGAAAGATTGATGACAAGGAACTTCCACCAGTGGCAATAGGGAGAGAAAGTCTTCCCCTGGAATCGGCACCCTGATTTCGGACTTTTAGCCTCCTAGACTGTGAGAGAATAAACTTCTGTTTGTAAAAGCTACCCACCAATAGTATTTCTGTTATAGCAACACTAGATGACTAACACAGGAAGCGAGGAGAGTCAAGGTAGATTATAGTAGGTAGGTAACCAGAGAGGAGCAGAACTGAGAGACCTTGGATGTTAGGCTCAGGAATTTGGATTTAACACATCTGGGAAATGATGTTATTCAAATGGCATTTGAATATGTTTCTAGAAGACTGTTAAGTACAGACTGGGTTAGCTCAGTGCTCTTAAAGTGAAACTAAAATTCACTTAAAAAAAAGCAAACCAAACCTGTCTCAATAGAGTCAAATCTGACTCAGAGCGACCCTATAGGACAGAGTAGTACTGCCCCATAGGGTTCCAAGGAGTGTCAGGTGGATTTGAACTACCAATCTTTTGGTTAGAACCCAAGCTCTTAACTACTACCTCACCAGAGCTTCAAAAAACAGATGCCAGGGCCCCAGAGAACAATTAAGTGACACTCTCTAGCCTAACTGGCCTCAGAATTTGAAAACCACAGGATGAACAGAGAAGAGCACAAGAGACTAGACATGACCAGCTGAGAGATGAGGGCCTGTACTTAAGGGCTGACTGTCATTACTATGAGAAACACTGAGAGGGGCTGGTAGTAGTATAAATGCAATAACAAAGAAAAGGGAAAATTTTAAATGTGTCACTGGAGCGCAAGAGGACTGGTTCAAATGGTTATGGGGATTTGGGGATGTGATTCTTTATTTGGATCAAACAATCATGAAGAAAAAAAATAAATACATATATACTGCCCTGTAGAAATTAAAAGCACTTGATAGAAACAGAAGACTCCAGCTGCTTAAAAGGAAAAGTAGAAAAATTGTCACAGTAGGTTATAATTCTGGATAGAAGATGTAGAAGGGAAGAATTTAGATATTTCCCTGACAAATTATTCTCTGCTATTTTCTGGGGCATTTCTGATGAGGTTGAATGGAGACGTGAGTCAATGATAGCACTATGATTGATACAAGTAGGTATGAAGAGATTTCAGATTTCATAATAGTTAATCAATCAACTTTAGACCAATATGTGAATAGAAATGTGTTTGGGATGGTGGAAGATATAACATTTAGAGTATGGGCTTTTGGCCCAGAATTAAGGAACATGTAAGATGGATAGAGTCAAAGGGGAAGTGGACAGGCAAGATTAGGGAATGGGTGTAGGGACTGCGAAGAAAGTCCATGGAAAGTAGAATTTTAAACAATGAAGTATCTTAGAGTTTTCAGACATAGGATCTCCAAACTGGGAAGAAACTTAAGACAACCCACGAGAGGTGAGTGAATAGATTCTCTGAAGGGATGAAAAAGAAGGGCATAGGAAAACCCACACCTGGGTTCAGTCAACAGAGGCTCAGGGAGTGTAGCAGTTTCCCAAGGCTGCCATAACAAATTTTCCCAAACTTGTTGGCTTACAACCATGGAAATGTATTCCCTCACAGGTCTGGAGGTCAAAGGTCTGAAATCAAGGCACCAACATGGTCAGACTCCCTCCAAAGGCTCTAGAAGAGAATCCTGCCTCGTCTCTTCCAGATTCTGGTAGCTCTAGGCATTCTTTGCCTTGTGGTTGCACAACTCCAATCTCGGCCTTTGTCTTCTAATGGTTTTTCCCTTTCTGGGTTTCTTCTCTCCTCCTGCTGTCTTCTCCCCTCCTATAAGGATACTTGCCGTTGGATTTAAGGCCTGCCCTAATGCTGGATGATCTCAGCTTAGAACGCTCACTTATATCTGCAAAGACCTTTTTTCCAACTAAGTTCACATTCACATATTTTTAGATGAGCATATTTTTTTCAACCCACCACAGGGAGTGAGGAAAAAAGGTAAAGGGCTAGGGGAAGGAAGGAACCTGGGAAATTAGAGCTAAAGGATTGTCTTGTCTTGAGATTCCCAAGCCTCACTGTAAAGGCATGGAAAGTAAAAGACAATGTAAGTGAGAATGCAAAATATAAAATGATCAAGGAGGCAGGTGGACACAGTTCAATGCCATTCACAGGCCTCGTCAGCATAATGTTAACTCATATTCACCAGTATGACCTAGATATCCTGAAGAAAAAAATCACAACATATTCTGGAAAATAGGAGCTTTAAATTCAGAGGACAGGCAACACATGAGAAAACACAATACGGCCAATGGGCCATCAAGCGAATTAGTGCACTTGAGTTCAAGCATCTGCTTTGCTAATAAGAAATTATGTATTCTTGGAAGGTAGTTTTCTCTCTTGTATAAGTTTAAAAGTATAAACTAGAATCACGTTTCTGAAACCAGGGCCTGTGGAGTGCAGAGAGGAAAAAGAAGAAACTCTCCAGAGTACGTTAATATGAAGAAATGTAATTATGTGTTTCTTTTATGATGCAGTGATAATTTATAATTGGTACACATTCTCATAAGTAAGTTTTTTTTTTCCTTTGTTTTTTCAAACTAAAGCCTGTAGATCCTTTGGAAATAATTTTGTGGAATTCATAAGAAATTTTCCTTTAAGAAGATTCTAAACATTACTCTGGTTGAGAAATGTTAGATAATCCATGTCTTAATTATCTAGTGCTGCTATAACAGAAATACCACAAGTGGATGGCTTTAACAAAGAGAAGTTTATTTTCTCACAGTCTAGTAGGCTAGAAGTCCAAATTCAGGGTGCCAGCTCCAGGAAAGGCTTTCTTTCTCTGCCAGCTCTGGAGGAAAGTTCTTCTCATCAGACTTCCCCTGGACTAGGAGCTTCTCTGGGTCCAAAGGACACACTCTGCTCCTGGTACAGCTTTCTTGGTGGTATGAGGTCCCATGTCTCTCTGCTCGCTTCTCTTTTATATCTCAAGAGAGACTGGCTTAAGACACTATCTAATCTTGTAGATCTCATCAATATAACTGCCACTAATCCATCTAATTACATCATAGTGATAGGATTTACAACACATAGGGAAATCACATCGGATGAGAAAATGGTAGACAATCGTACAACACTGGGAATCATGACCTAGCCAAGCTGACAGATATTTTTGGAGGACACAGTTCAATCCATGACAATCCATATGACAAATTCTGATTAAAATAGTTGTCATGCTAGTCACTGAAATAACTGTCTTTGGAATAAAGATCCACTTGTCAAATGTCATCTTGGACCAGGTTCCTGTTAGGGTATTTTGCATCAGTTGTGATTGAAAGTGTGGTCCATGTACCCTTCTCCAAAGTGGGACAACTTTGTCTCTGGATTTAAAACCAATCTTGTCATATTACACACATGAGTAGGGGAAGGAGGGACTTTCTCTGAGGTAGTTTTGTTGCCTGTTTGTTTCAATAAGCAGTCTTTAGTGGTTTACTCAACCTTCTGTCAGAGAGAGAGAAATGCTTTTGTTGTTGTTTGTTAGGTGCAGTCAGGTCGATTCTGACTCATAGCAACCCTTTATACAATAAAACCTGCCCAGTCCTGTGCCATCCTCAAAATCACATCATGCTTGAGCCTTGCTGATGTTTGAAATATGGGTGGCAAAACTTCCAGTACCACAGCAACCTGCAAGCCACCATGGTATGACAAACTGCCAGACATGTAGTGGAGAGAAAGGTTAGATAAGCAGAAGATAAATCCAACTAAAATAGTTATCACACTGATTTGAGTTTGAATTCCAGCTAAGTCTATTCAACAAAAACCAAACCCAGTGCTGTTGAGTCGATTCCTGCTCATAGTGACCCTACAGAGCAGAGTAGAACTGCCCCGGTAGAGTTTCCAAGGAGCGGCCAGTGGATTCCAAATGCGACCTTTTGGTTAGGAGCCATAGCTCTTAACCACTATGCTACCAGGACTCCAGCTTAAAATTGACAAGTCCTATTTAATATCTTTGAGCATTATTTTCCCTATGTGATGATAATATTTCATAGGCATACTATGAGGATTGAATGAGATCATCAAAGAAAGAACTTCATATAGATTATATATTGCAACTATGTAAAGTTCATTACAGTTCTGACATTCTGTGATGTGGGTCTGGGGCTCAATACTGGGCCAGTCCAGCCCTAGGTCTTATTGTCACCAGGATAAGTTAGGATCATAAACTCCAGATATTCCAAGTTATAGTCAATTTTAAATATATTATCCTTTTCCATACCGTAACTATGCCAATTTTTAACAAACCGTATGTCTTACTTTGGATTTGGAACATATGATAATTACAATATGTCTCAATTGATAGCATGTTACAGTTCTGTTGATGATAAAAGTCTTTCAACTGCATGTCTCCTCAGGTTAATGAGTCCTATAAATTGGTAATCCTCTGTTTGAAATTTTACTTTATGATTATTGAACCTGATTAATTATTTTATTATTATTCTTTAGAAATTTGGAGACTACCCAAGTAGCTTATTAACTACACTATTTTTGCGAAAGATATTTTAAATGTGACTCTTTTATTATTAATTTGTTAAAAGTATATTAAATAAAAACTGGAAAATAAAAAAAGTACAAAAATTATTATTCATAACGCGACTACAGAATTGCTTTTAATGTTGGGGTATTTACCTACAGGTTTATGTGTCTGTGTCTATGAGTGTGTGTTTGCAAAGTTGTACTTCTATTGCGTATACAAGTGTACATTCTGTTTTGTTTAGCTTTTTACTTAACACTATATGATAAACTGTTCCCTGTAATCAATTAGTGCTTATTAACATAACTTTGATGATTGCATCATACCACATTTACTTAACATAACATTAGACACGTTGTGTATTTTCAACATCCTTTCCTTTACATAAAAATGATACATAAAATTTTTGTGTCTATTCCAACCTTTACATTTTAATTTAAATCAAACCATTCCCACAAACATTCCTCAGCTTGTCCCTAAAAGTAACCTGTGACCACTATCTAATTTTGAGGGCAATTGTTTAGCACCATTTTCCACCCTCTATTGTAACCTCTTACCACTTGGCTTTCTCTGAGTTGGAATCGACTCGACAGCACTGGGTTCTGGGTACCACTTGCTCTGTTTTGCTAGCTTCAAACTAGTTACTGTCCCCTGGTGTTTTATTTATTGTTTCAATTTAGTAAATATTTATTCACCACTTGCTATTTTTAAGGGCACTTAAGTAGGTGCTTAGGACACAGATGTAAATAAGAAGACAAATGTCAACTCCATAGTCCTAGACTTTACATTCTAGTCCCCAACTACTGGCATTTCAGATCTCAGGGATTCTGCACCTTTTTTTTTTTTTTGGTTCTGCCTGACTGCCTGAGTTCAATGTATCTCTTTCTCATGGGTGAGAGTTCCCTGTTTAATCCACCAATTCTGTAGTTCCTCTGTGTCAGTGCGCCAGTCAGTTTAATCTGAGCGCTTACCTTCAAGGTTGCTCTTGTTGTTAGATGCTGTTGAGTTGGTTCTGACTCATAGTGACCCTATGTACAACAGAACAAAACACTACCCAGTCTTGCTTCATTCTCACAATCATTGCTATGTTTGAGCCCATTGTTGCAGACACTGGGTCAATCCATCTCATTGAGGGTCCTCCTCTTTTTCACTGGCCCTCTACTTTACCAAGCATGATATCCTTCTCCAGGGACTGGTCCCTCTTGAAAACATGTCCAAAGTACATGAGACAAAATCTAGCCATTCTCTCTTCTAAGGAACATTCCAGCTATGCTTCTCCCAAGACAGATTTGTTCATTCTTCTGGCAGTCCATGGTATATTCAATATTCTTTGCCAATACCATGATTCAAAGGCATAAATTCTTCTTTGGTCTTCCTTGTTCATTGACCAGGTTTCATATGCATATGAGGGGATTGAAAATATCCTGGCTTGGGTCAGGCGCACCTTAGTCCTCAAAGTAACATCTTTGCTTTTTAACACTTTAAAGAGGTCTTTTGGAACAGATTTTCCCAATGTAATTCGTTGCTTGATTTCTTGACTGCTGCTACCTTGACCTTCAAGGTAGGAAAGAAAAGTTTAATAGAGAGGATGATGACCACAGTGAAATATTTAGGCACCATAGATGAATTAATAATCTGGTGGCAATTAAAAGTTATAGTCTTTGATATTTTCCCAGTGTTTATTTCAAGAAATGACTGAGTTCTCATTCTAGGTAGAGATTGGGGCCAGAGAAGATGGCTTACTCTCTGTCCATGTTATTGTTGTTGTGTGCCATCCAGTTGATTCTGTCCCTAGTGACCCTGTAGAACAGAGTAGAACTTCCCAATAAGGTTTCCTAGACTGTAATCTTTATGCAAGCAGATAACCAAGTCTTTTCTCCCATGGAGCCACTAGACGCATTCAAACTTCCGACCTTACAGTTAACAGCCTAGTGCTTAAGTATTGCGCCACGAGGACTCCTTTCTCTATTCACAGCTCTATCCATAGTTACTCAGCTTTAAACCCAGATCTACTTTTCTACCCCTCTGGGAAAAAGAAAAGGAGAGAAATGCCTTAAAATGCATTTTGACAATCATTTATTGGTAGTTTCTCATAACCTCTACCTCAGTAGCTCATCAAAATATTCTTTCCAAATGTTTTCTATACTTCTTCAAGGTTTTTCTGATTTCATGAATAATAACAGTTCTCTAATATTAAAATATCTGCATAGAGATGACCATAGTTGATTATTTTAATATACTATCAAATTGAATTTGATAATGTTTTCTTGAAGAACTATGTTTTTGTATTTATAAATAAAAAAATCAGTTGCCATCCAGTAAATTCTGACTCATAGTGACCCATGTGTGTCTGTGCAGAACTGGACTCTGTAAGAATAATATTAATATTTTCATCCAACTTTTCTTTGCTGATGGTTTGTCTGGTTTATTTTTACTCAATCTTTTATTTTTTAACCTTTCTATGTTAATTTATGCAAGGTCCCTGGGTGGTGTAAATGGTTTGCACTTGACTACCAACGAAAAAGGTGCCAGTTCACACACACACACTGGCTCTATGAAAGCCCTGGCAACCTGCTTCCTTAAATATTACAGCCAAGAAAACCCTTTGGAGAAGTTCTACTCTGTAACACATGGGGTTGCCATGAATTGGAATTGACTAAAGGATAATGGTTTTTTCTTGGGGGCGGTGATTTTGGTGTTATTTTCGTAACCAGAAATTTTAGTTAAACAATCAAAGAGTTAAAGTAACAAATAGTTTATCATTTCTATAAATTATTTTAAAAAGTCTATTTTCTTTGGGTTATAAATGTGTTGAAAAGAATTATGCCTGTGTTCTTTCAATATTAACTTGGAGCATTTTCTAACAAGCTTGTTCTAGGATTATTCATTCAGTGACCCAGGGAAGTGTCTCTTTGTCTGACTTCCTATTGATTATCGATTAGGACCCAGACTCTGAAGTGACATGTGAATTGGTAGAGTTTTGTGCAGAAGAGAATCAAATGATTCCTGCTGAGTAGAAAATATAACCCCAAAGGTTATGGTTCCACTGTTCTATAGAAAATTAACCAATTGTGAATTTAACCTAGCAATTTTATTTCAACATTCTTTTTTTCAAAACCCTATGAAAATGTGGTATGAAATGTTCTGTGACCAACTTTACCATCCTGCTTGTTTCCTCATTGAGTCAGATATATTTTTGACACACATCCTATACTTGTATAAGTCATATTTTTAACTTTTTGAAAATCATACTTTAATAAATATAAAAGTCTAAAAAATTAATTTTTTTTTAATAAAGAAAAGGAAGCCAAAGATTTTATTATTTCTGGCCATCCAACTTTTGGATCTTCTGATTTTTGGAATGAGGGGAAGAAAAACATTCAAAGTTTGTTTCAATTTTCTGTTCTCTTGCACTAACCCTCCATCCCCCATCCCTGCCTGCGTTTTCTTGTGTTTACTTTGATGAGGTCTTGGAAAGGACACTAAATCATGAGAGAATTGGCCTTGCCACTGACCACACGTGTAACCTCAGGAAAGTCATCTAGCCTCTGGACTTTAACTTCCTCTGCTTTAAAAGGGAAAGAATGAGATAACATACCTTAAGTCATATAAAAAACAAATGCAGATGGATTACAGATTTAAGAAACAGCAATAAAACCAGAAATATTCTAAAAGGAATGATGTTGGTATGCGTAGATCTTTCTACACATGATTTGAAGGCCAGAAGCATAAGTAAAAATATTGTTTCATTTGGCTACACTGTTATGAATGGACATTTTGCGAGCACACATGCACCCACATGTACGTACACGCACATGCACACATATACACACACACTACAATGATCAAACCATTTAAAAAGATTTTCAAACTCATTAATAAGCACCAAAATGTAAATTTAATTTCTAGAATAATATCAAATTAATAATGGCACATGTGATACATATGCCATATAAAATTTCTGGAAAAACACATAAGAAATTTTTGAGGGCGGTTACTGCTAGATGGGACGATGAGAATTAGGAGACTTTTTTGTGCTTTTTGAAGGTCTTGCCCTAAGCTTTTGTTCAATTTTTTAATAAATCGTATTTGAGAAATGCCTTTTTATTAGAGAATTATTTTAAGAAGCTTAGTAAATACTAAAATAACAGTTGAATTTTAGTGCAAATAATGCAATACAAATTATATTTTAAAAACATAACAAAACAAAAAAGTTTGGTAATGTTCAGTGTCCCAGAAGCCTAGATGAACTGGTACTCCCTTTGTATACCACATAGTGTGTCATTATTAAGATGTAATTTTTTTTTTCTTTTCCTGAGGGAAAGCAAAACATAACTTTTAAATGTGTGGGATCATTAATTCAGCAAATCTACGTTTAGAAATTTGTCCTGAGGAAGGAATCTGAAAATGTCTAAAAATACATGTATAAGGATTACTGTTTCATATTTGTTAATTATAGTTAAAATTTATAAGCAATAGGTAATATTTATCAATAGATAATTGGAATACTAGGCAGGTTTTAAAACAGACCTGATAGATATATAAATCATGACACAAAAAGGGATGCTGTTTAGTGAAAACCCCATTGGCTGAACCTGTCTCCCACACTGTAGCTTTAAAAGACCTACAATCAAAAATGCAAGTAACACAGTTCAGTACTTTCTTCAGCCTTTAGAGGAAAAGGCAAAAGGAAGAGTAGACTTTTTAATGCATTTTCAAACATCTTTAAAATCCTTTCTCTCCTTGATCACTTGCAAGGTCCCCACGTCTATGGGATTCTCAAGATTTAGGGCGCATCAGTGTCACCTGGGGGGCTTGTTACAACAAAGCCTGCTGGGGTTATACTTTCTCATTGATCCAGAGCCCGGATTCCAATGAAAGTGGTTTGGCCCCCTAGCCAGTTTTCTGGTAACTTTCCTGTTAAAAATGTTGTAAAAATGGTCAAAGAATCAGAAGACACTATTCACACATAGCCAATAAACACCTGAAAAGTCATTCAACTTCCCTAATAGATATACCTGAAAAACATGATAGTATATTAAGATTGGCAGGAGTGGAAAAAGACTGCTTATGCCCTCTTCCTTTTATATCTCAAAAGAGATTGACTCAAAACACACCCTACACTAATGTGGTCTCATTAACGTAACAAAAAACCCATTCACAAATGGGATTATAAACACAAGTAGAGGGGTTAGGATTCACAACACGTATTCTGGCGGGGGGGGTGCACAATTCAATCTATAACATTATCTAACACAACTGCTAATAGAGATGAACACACACATACACACAATGTGTTCACTGAAGCACCATTTAGAAACAAACAAGTACATCATCAGCGAGCTAATTAACAAAAGGACAAATATTGTATGATTTCACTAATATGAAATACCTAGAATAGGCAAATATACAGAGATCATAGTTTGACAGTGGTTATATTGGGTGGGAGGAAGAGGTGAATGGGGAAGTCATTGTTTAGGAAGCAGTGAGTTTCTGTTTTTGGTGATGGAAAATTTGGCAATTGGTGATGTTGGGATAACATGATTGACATAATTTATCTCACTGAATTTTTATACATGAAAAATATCAAATTGGTAAATGTTGTTATCTATATTTCTACAAAAAAAAAAAAGGGCAAAGGACTTGAATAGGCATTTCACGAAAAGGAAAAAAAAAAAAAAAAACAGTCTGCTGGGCCCCATCCCAGAAATTCTAGTTCCATCAGCCCAGGTGCAGCCTGAGAATTTGCATTTCTAACAGCTTCCCAAGGGATACTGTTGCAGCTGGAGTGGGGGACCAGACTGTGAGAGCCCAGAGGACTTCAAAGTTTATGGTTTTCTTGTTTTTGTTTGGATGATACCGTAGTCCAAACATTAGAACTCCTTTAAAAAGGGAAAGGGTGAAGGGGTGGGGGTCGGGGCGGCGGGAGGGAAAAGGATAGAAGAGTCTGAGGGAAAAGAAAAAGTAGATATTAAAGAATACAGTAACATAACCCCAAATCAAACCAAACCCAGTGTCGTCGAGTCGATTCCGACCCATAGCAACCCTATAGGACAGAGTAGAACTGCCCCATAGAGTTTCCAAGGAGTGCCTGGTGGATTTGAACTGCTGACCCTTTGGTTAGCAGCCGTAGCACTTAACCACTAAGCCACCAGAGTTTCCACAGTAACATAGATTGAAGTAAAATACAGTATTTAAGGATTTCCATGTAAGCCTTTTATTTTTTTTTTATGTAAGCCAGGACACAGAAATTCAAGATGATTCTCATTTAATTCTAGGCATCACAGAGGGAAGGCAAGGAAATGACTGAATTAAAACTGCTTTTCTCAAAACCCACTTTAAAGGGACTTTTGGTATACTGTGGATACGGATCCTTGATTCTCGGTTACACAACTAATTTCGAATGTTCTATTCCATTATCCATATAACTGCATTCAATTTTTGTTCATAAAAAATATGGATCACATGTATGAGGCAAAAAAAAAGTCAGTTTACTGTAAATCTCTCTACTTTTCTTCTTGCTAGCACCCTCAACTCTGCCCGTAAAAACTCACTGCCTGTGAATCAGTTCTGACTCCTAGCAACCCTACTGGACAGAGTAGAACTGCCCCACAGGGTTCCCAGGGCTGTAATCTTTACAGAAGCAGATGGTCACATCTTTCTTCCTTTGAGCCATTAGTCACATCTTTCTTCCTCTGAGCCATTAGTGAGTTCAAGTCACTGACCTTTTGGTTAGCAGCTAAGCACTTGACCATTGTGTCACCAGGGCTCCTTTCAACTCTGCCACCACTCCGTAAATACCTAAATTTAGATCCATTTAGTTATAAGTTTTCTTCCATTCTGTACCTACAGCCAAACATTGCTGAGGAAAATCACACTACCATGTTTAAAAATGTTTTCCCCAGAAGGCAAAATGACCTTCCTGAGAGAAAAACAGTGGGAACAGAGATGTAGGCTCTCTCTCCTGAACCTGTGGAATAAATGAGGAAGACTACGTGATGTGATTACCTTCCTATCAACACTCAAATCTGTAGTAAAAATCCAAAAATATGATCTGGTTGGTATAATTTGGTTTGTTATAAAAGCTAGTACCCCCGCCCCCCCCAAAAAACCCAACCCCTTGCTATTGAGTCAGTGCTGACTTATAGGGACCCTATAGACAGATTAGAACTGCTCCATAGAGTTTCCCAGGAGCTCCTGATGAATTCAAACTGCCAACCTTTTGGTTAGGAGATGTAACTCTTAACCATTGTGTCACCAGAATTTCTGCAAAAGCTAGTAAAGGGTGTGAAAAAAAAAAAATTTTTTTTAAATGATTCAGGGTCAAAGAAAAGATAAGATTAAACAAAGCCTGTAATTTTCAGAAATTGTGAATGGGATGTTGGGTGGACCCATATTACGAACTAATTAGCAGCTTGACCCCACATTTGTCTTAGATTCTGAGGGATAGAGGGCCTCCAACAAATGACTTAGGGTAACTTGTAGATTTATACCTCTCCAAATTTATGGTTTTCAAACTTCCCTGGGTCCTCACGTTATTTTTCTTTGTTTATGGCGCATTTCCTGTTCCTTTCTGCTCTATCATTATTTCAACAAGTATCACTTTCCTCAAGTCATAAACCTGATCTTTACTCATGTTTGCTGAGAAATTGAGACCATGAAAAGAGAACTCTCTACAAATCCATATTCTCCTTCTACCACTTCAAGACCAGACCCTTCCGTGGGTTCTTAACGGTCTTCTTTTCGTTCCTCCATGACCTGTTGACATCAATTACTCCTTTCTCTCCTTTATTTTCAATCTCTCTCTCTCTCTCAATGTCTCTTGCAATAACAAACCATAAACTGCTCAGGTTTCTCGTTCTTAAATGCAGAGAGCTCCCAAATGCAAGTTCTTGCTTTACTAAAACCTTATGGCTCAACTTCCCTTGTAAAAAAACTTTGGGGGAAAAAAAAATGTCATTACATTTTCTGTTCCCGTTTTCTTCCTCAACACACTTAAATTTGAGCCTTGATTCCATGACCTTGACCTAAAATTTTAAGCTATGTATATAGAAGAAACTGATGTATTGTAGTGACTTTCTACTTCTTTCTTTTAAAGGGGACAATCTAATGATGCATTTCACCTTCTGATGATTCCTTACTTCTGTGAAATCCTTCTATGAGATCAGTCTCTTTTTGTTATTTGAACTTCTGCAAATGCCTTTCTGATCTGTATTGCTGGTTTCAATGCCTCTGTCTGCCTTATAAATATTCCCCAGTGTCCCAATCTAGACTTTCTTCTCGTTTTGCTTCACTTATTCTTCTGAATGACCTCATGCACTGTTGTGATTTTAACCACAACGTGGGGCTTTTCACTACAGTTATACTTCCCAGTTACATATTTCTAATCTGAATTCTCTCCTGACCTTCAACCTGTGTATCCAACTGTCCAGTACACAGCCATATCTTTACGTTCCACAGGTATTTTTCTTTAACTGTACTTCAGATGAAAGTTTATAGAACAAACTGGTAGTACACACATTGTTTTATGACATTAGTTAACAACCCCACAACATGCCAACACTCTCCGTTCTCAACCTTGGGTTCCCCATTGCCATCTTTTCTGTTCCCTCCTGCCTTCTAGTCCTTGCCCTTGGACTAGTATGCCTCTTCAGCCTCATTTTGTTTTATGAGCCTGTCCAATCTTTGGCTGAAGGGTGAGCCTCAGGAGTGACTTCATTACTGAGCCAAAAAGGGTGTCTGGGGGCCATACTCTTGGGGTTTCTCCAGTCTCCGTCAGGCTATTATGTCTGGTCTTTCTTTTTGAGTTAGAATTTTGTTCTTCATTTTTCTCCAGCTCTGTCCTGGACCCTCTATTGTGATCCCTTTCAGAGTAGTCTGTGGTGGTAGCCGGGCACCATCTTGTTGTACTGGACTCAGTCTGGTGCAGGCCATGGTAGATGTGCTTTGGACTAATCTTTTCCTTGTATCTTTAGTTTTCTTCATTCCTCCTTGTTCCTGACAGAGTGAGGCCAGTGGAGTATCCTACATGGCCACTCACAGGCTTTTAAGACCCCAGACACTACTCACCAACATTCCACAGATATTTTAAGCTCAATACATTTAAAAATAAATTCATTATCTTGAAACCCACTTTTTGCCTACAGCAGGTGTAGTTTGCCAGCCAATGGGAATGATGCTGGAGTTGCTGAAATTCAGCCTACGTTCTACTTGGCTAAACCAAGGGGCTGCATCAGCTCAGCGTGGGCACACAAAAGGCATAATTTAGGGTAGAAATGATCTTGCCTGAACTCTTCCTCCCCAAGATTTAATCATGCCATCATTTCTATTCTACTTTCCAAATAGCTCTGAATACATGCTCACTCCTCTCCATATTCACCGCCATTTCCCAAATTTAGGCCATGAACACTATTTCAAAGGCTTCAGAATCTAACTCAATACCCTAAAATTCTACAGCCAAAATTATCTTCTTAAAATTCAAATCAAACCATGTCACCAACTTCCATAAAATGGAAAGTCTTTTTATTCTATACAAAGCATATTTTGATCTGAATGCTAACGTCCTAGCCTCATTGTCCATCATGCTTTCTACTGAGCTTTAGATACTAGTGCACTGAACCATTCGTAGCCCCAAGAAACACACTTGCCTCTGTTTACCTGCCGTTTATTGCCTCTGCCTTTATTGCATTTCCTTCTTCAACTTTCCACCTAGAAAGCCATTTTCAGAGTCTGAAACCAAGCTAAACTGTCATCTTCCTATGAATGAAAAAAAAAAAAAAAGCAAAACCAGTTGTTGTAGAGTTGATTCTGACTCATAGCAACCCTATAGGATGGAATAGAACTGCCCCATAGAGTTTCCAAGGAGTGCCTGGTGAATTCAAACTGCCAACTTTCGGGCTGGCTAGAAGCCGTAGCTCTTAACCGCTACGCCATCATTCCTTCAATTCCCCCACAACAGCTAACACAATTAACCATTTCTTCCTCTTTACAAATTCTTAGTGCACACACACATCAGTAATTGAACATATTATACTGCATTGGAATATGTCTGACTACATGTTTCTCCCTCTCCTTTAGGACAAGGACTATATTTTACTAATCTGTGTATCTGCAGTGCCTACCATGTAACGAATTCTCGGTTAATGTTTGTAGAACTGAATTGACTTGAATTCTGTCTGAAAACTGAAATCTGAAAGCAGCTTCTCTCTGTAGCCATTTTCCTAGAGAGGCTTAAAATACTGATATGTTTCTATTTCAAATGCAGAAAGAACTTCCAGATCATTATAAGCCTTGGATGGAAATTGCCAACAAACTTCCTCACTTGATTGAGAGTCGTCAGCTTCGAGCTCATGTGAACAAGGTATATCTTTAAAAACATATATATCTGTATACATAATTGGAAACTCTGGTGGTGTAGCGGTTAAGAATTCAGCTGCTAACCAAAAGGTTGACAGTTCCAATCTGCCAGCTGCTCCTTGGAAACCCTCTGGGGCAGTTCTACTCTGTCTTATAGGGCCACTATGAGTTGGAATTGACTCTATGGCCATGGGTTTGATTTTTAATAAGTTGGGTTGTGTCGGCCCTCCAGCTCCGTTCTTCTTCAGTATTATGTTGGCTAGTATAAATCTTTGGCCTTTCCATATAAACTTTATAATCAGCTTGTTGATATCCAAAAAATAACTTGCTGGGATTTTGATTGAGATTGCATTGGATGTATATAGATCAAGCCAGGAAAAACTGACATCTTAATAGTAAGTCTTCTTATCCATAAAAAAATTTATTTAGATCTTTAATTTCCTTCATCAGAGTTTTGTAGTTTTCCTTAAATATATCTTGTATATATTTTGTTAGATTTATATCTAAGTATTTAATAAGTATTCCTATGAGTAGGAATCGACTCGATGGCAGTGAGTAGTGAGTTCTTTAATGTAAATCATATTGGGTTTTTACTTTCAAATTCCAACTGTTTATTGCTGGCATATAGGAAATCAATTGACTATTGTATATTAACCTAGTATGCTTTTTATGCTACAATCTTGTCGTGATCACTTATTAGTTCCAGTAGTTTTTTTTGCCAATACTTTGGTATTTTTCTACATAGACAGTCATAACAACTGTGAACAAAAGCAGTTTTACTTCTTCCTTCCCAATTTGTAAATATTTTATTTGCTTTTATTACCTAATTGCATTAGTTAGGACTTCCAGTATGATGTTGAATAGGAGTGGTGAGAGGGGTCATTCTTGTCTTGTTCCAATCTTAGGAGGAAAATATGTAGTTTCTCCCCATTAAATACGATATTAGTTGTAGGTTTTTTGTAGATGTGCTTTATGAATTTGAGAAATTTCCCCACTATTCCTGGTTTCTAAGAATTTTTATCATGAATAGGTGTTGAATTTTTTCAAACACTTTTTCTGCATCTATTGATATGATCGTATAGCTTTTCTTCTTTAGTCTGTTGGTATGATGAATTACATCAATGCTTTGTGAAAATTAAACCAGAATTGCGTACCTGAACAAATTACATTGGGTCATAGTGTATAGTTTTTTTCTACTTTGTTGGATTTGATTCATTAATATTTATCTGAGGACTTTGCATTTACATTCATGAGACATATTAGTTTGTACGTTTGCTTCCTAGATATGTCTTTGGTTTTGCTATTAGGATAACACTGGCCACATAGAAGAGTTTGAGAAAGATTGATGTTAATTCTTGTATAAATGTTTGGTAGAATTCACCCAAGAAATCATTTGGGCTTGGAGCTTTGGGTTTTGGAAGATTATTAATTGTTGATTCAATGTTTTAAATAGGTACAGGCCTATTCAGAGTATCCATTTTTCCTCAAGTAGGTTTTAGTAAGTTGTGTCTTTCAAGGAATTGGTTTGTTTCATTTAACTTATCAAATTTGTAGGCATAGAGTTGTTCATGGTAATTCCTTTTTTATCCTTTCAGTGCCCTGGGATCACTTGTTAAGAATAAGAAAAAAATAAAAGATTGTATGTTACCTTCATTTATTCCGTTTTGAATTCTCTTCCTTTCTTTACGCAGATGTAAGCTTCTGACCTGTACCATTTTTCTGCTCTCTAAAGAACTTCTTTTAACCTTCCTTGCAAGGAAAGTCTAGTGAAGACAGATTCTCTAAATTTTTGCTCTTCTGAGGAGGGCTTTATTTCTTCTTCACTTTTAATTTTGATGTGTACTGAATTTTAGGTTTTTTTTTTTTTTCTCTTTTCTTCAACACTTTAAGCATTTCACTCTACTCACTTGTTCCCATGGCTTCTGAAGAGATATCTAACTTAATTCTTATCATTCTTCCTTTATAGGTAAGATGTCTCCCCTCCCTTCCCATCCCAGCTTCTTTCAAGACTTAATCTTTGTCTTCGATTTACTACAGATTGAATATGAAATGACTGTTGTTGTTAGGTTCCACTGAGTCGGTTTCAACTGATAGCAGCCCTATGTACAACGGAACAAAACACTGCCCGGTCCTGCCCATCCTCACAATCACTGTTATGTTTGAGCCCACTGTTGCAGCCACTGCATCAATTCATCTCATCAAGGGCCTTTCGCTTTTTTGCTGACCCTCTACTTTACCAAGCATGATGTCCTTCTCCAGGGACTGGTCCCTCCTGAAGACATGTCCAAAGACCATGAGATGAAGTCTCACCATCCTTGCTTCTTCTAATGAGCATTCTAACTGTACTTCTTCAGGATAGATCTGTTCATTCTTCCGGAAGTCCATGGTATGTACAATATTCTTCGCCAACACCACAACTGAAAAATATCAACTCTTCTTTGATCTTCCTTTTTCATTGCCCAGCTTTTGCATGCATATGAGGTGATTAAAAACTCCATGTCTTGGGTCAGGCACACCTTAGTCCTTAAAGTAACATCTTTGCTTTTTAATACTTTAAAGAGGTCTTTGACATCAGATTTGCCCAATGCAATGCATCCTTTGATTTCTTGACTGCTGCTTCCATGGGCATTAATTGCAAATTCAAGAAAAGTGAAATCCTTGATGTCATGATGTTGCTTAATGATCCAGTTTTGAGGATTTTTGTTTTCTTTATGTTGAAGTGTGTACATACTCAAGGCTATGGTCTTTGGTCTTCATCAGTAAGTGCTTCAATTCACCCTCACTTTCAGCAAGCAAAGTTGTGTCATCTGCATAACACAGGTTGTTAATGAGCCTTTCTCCAATTCTGATGTCCTGTTATTCTTCATATAGTCCAGATTCTCAGATTATTTGCTCAGCATAAAGACTGAATAAGTATGGTGAAAGTATACAACCCTGACATACATCTTTCCTGACTTTAAACCAATCAGTATCCCGTTGTTGTGTCTGAACAACTGCCTCATTATCTATGTACAGGTTCCTCATGAGCACAGTTAAGTGTTCTGGAAGTCCCATTCTTCTCAATATTATCCACAACTTGTTATGACCCACACAGAAGAATGCCTTTGCATAGTCACAAAAACACAGGTAAACATCTTTCTGGCATTCCCTGCTTTCAGCCAAGATTCCTCTGACATGAGCAATGATATCCCTCACTCCACATCCACTTCTGAAAGCAGCTTGAATTTCTGGCAGTTTCCTACTGAGGTACTGCGGCAATTACTTTTGAATGATCTTCAGCAAAATTTTACTTGTGTGGGATATTGATGTTATTGCTCAATAATTTCCACATTCTGTTGGATCAGTTTTCTTGGGGTAGGCATAAATATGGATCTCTTCCATTCAGTTGGCCAAGTAGCTGTCTTCCAAATTTCTTGTCATAGAAGAATGAGCACTTCCAGTACTGCATCTGTTTGTTGAAACATATCAATTGGTGTTTGTCAATTCCAGTAGCCTTGTGTTTCACCAATGCCTGCAGTGCAGCTTGGACTTCTTCCTTCAGTACCATCGGTTCTTGATTATGTACTACCTACTGAAATGTTGAACATTGACCAATTGTTTTTGGTACAGTGACTCTGCGTATTCCTTCATTTTTTTTTTTTTTAATGCTTCCTGAATTGTTTAATAAAATTATTCAATATTGCAACTCGAGGTTTGAATTTTTTCTTCAGTTCGTTCAGCTTGAGAAATGCTGAGCATGTTCTTCCGTTTTGGTTTTCTAACTTCAGGTCTTAGCACATTTCATTATAATTGTTTACTTTGTCTTCTGGAGCCACCCTTCGAAATCTTCTGTTCAGCTCTTTTAGTTCTTCGTGTGTTCCATTTTTTTTAGCTACTCTATGTTCAAGAGCAGTTTCAGAGTGTCTTCTCACATGCATTTTCATCTTTTCTTTCTTTCTTTTCTTTTTAATGACTTCTTGCTTTTTTTGATGTCTGATGTCCTTGATGTCATTCCACAACTGGTCTGGTCTTTGGTAATTAGTGTTCAATTTGTCAAATCTGTTCTTGAGTTGGTCTCTAAATTCAGGTTGAGTATAATCAAGATCATACTTTGGCTCTCATGGACTTGTTCTAATTTTCTTCAGTCAACTTGAACTTGCATATGAGCAATTGATGATCTGTTCCATAGTCAGCCCCTGGCCTTGTTCTACTGATGATATTGAACTTCTCCAATGTCTCTTTACACAGATATGGTCTATTTGATTCCTGTGTATTCCATCTGGTGAGGCCCATGTGTATAGTCGCTGTTATGTTATCAAAAAAAGATATTTGCAATGAAGAAGCCATTGGTTTTGCAAAATTTTATTATACTACCTCCAGCATCATTTCTATCACCAAGGCTGTATTTTCCAACTGCTTTTCCTGCTTCTTTGTTTCCAACTTTTGCATTCTAGTTACCAGTAACTATCAATGCCTCTTAATGACATTTTTGATCCATTTCAGACTGCTGTAGTTGGTAAAAATCTTCAATTTTTGAAACATCTTGTAACATGGATGAATCTGGAGGGCATTATGCTGAGTGAAATAAGTCAATCACAAAAGGACAAATATTGCATAAGACCACTACCTTAAAAGCTCATGAAAAGGTTTACACACAAAAAGAAACAATCTTTCATGGTTATGAGGGATGGGAGGGGTGGGGATGGAAAAACACTAAATACGCAATAGATAAGTGGTAGCTTTGGTGAACAGTAAGACAGTACACAATACGGGGGAAGCCAGCACAACTTGTACAAGCTAAGGTCACGGAAGCTACAAAGATACATCCAAACTCCCTGAGGGACCAAATTGCTGGGCTGAGGGCTGTGGGGACTGTGGTCTGGAGGAACATGTAGCTCAATTGGCATAACATAGTTTATAAAGAAAATGTTCTACATTCTACTTTGGTAAGTAGTGTCTGGGGTCTTAAAAGCTTGTGAGTGGCCATCTAAGATGTGCCACTGGTCTCGCCCCTTCAAGAGCAAGGAAGAATGAAGAAAACTAAAGATACAAGGGAAAGATTAGTCCAAAGGACTAACGGACTACATCTGCCACGGCCTCCACCAGACTGAGTCCGGTACAACGAGATGGTGACCGGCTACCACCACTGACTACTCGAAAGGGATCACAATGGAGGGTCCAAGACAGAGCTGGAGAAAAATGTAGAACAAAATTCTAGCTCAGAAAGAAAGACCAGACTTTCTGGCCTGACAGAGACTGGAGAAACCCTGAGAGTATGGCCCTAGGACACCCTGTCAGCTCAGTAACGAAGTCACTCTTGAGGTTCACCCTTCAGCCAAAGAGTGGACAGGCCCATAAAACAAAACAAGACTAAAGTGGGCAAGGCTAGAAGGCTAGAAAGCTGGTAATAGGGAACCTAACGTTTAGAAGGGAGAGTGTTGACATGTTGTGGGGTTGTTAGCCAATGTCATAAAACAATGTGTATACTAACTGTTTGATGAAAAACTAGTTTGTTCTGTAAACCTTCATCTAAAGTACAATTAAAAAAAAAAACTTCGATTTCTTCATATTTGACATTAGGGGCTAGTGTGTCAATTTGAATAATAGTAGTATTACTTTTTCTTCTTTGTTGGGGTATGAGTATTATCCTATCACTGACAGCATTGTACTTCAGGATAGATTTAGAAATATTCTTTCTGACAATGAACGTGATACTGTTCCCCCTCAAGTTGTCATTCCTGGCTTAGTAGACCATATGATTGTCCATTTCGAAATGGCCAATACCAGTTCATTTCAGCTTACTAATACCTAGGATATCTATCTTCAAGTTTTCCATTTCATCTTTACCACTTCCAGTTTTCTTAGATTCATACTTCGTAGAGTCCATATTCCAATTATTAATGGATGCTTGCAGGCATTAATATAATAATGATGTTATAATTTAATGATGTTATAATATAATATAATAATGAAATTATAATATAATTTCTTTCTTCTCATTTCCAGTTGTACTACATCAATAATGAAGATCATGATAACTTTACTCCATGCATGTCATTAAGATCGACTCTACTTTGAGTACCTTCCAACCTGAAAGGCTCATCTTCTGGCACTGTATCAGATAATGTTTTGCTACTATTCATAATGTTTTTACTGGTGAATTTTTTTCAGAAGTAGAACACCAGGTCCTTCTTCCTAGTCTGTCTTAGTCCGAAAGCTCAGCTGAAACCTGTCCACCATGGGTGGCCCTGCTGGTATTTGAAATACCAGTAGCATAGCTTCCAGCAACAAGCAAGCCATCACAGTACGACAAACTTCCAAATGCCTGGGGATGATATGACTAGGTGTAGATATTTTAGTATTTATCCTGGTTTTTTTTTTTTTTTTCCTGGTTGTTGTTCCCTAAGCTTCAAGGATCTGTAGTTTGCTGTCTGTCATTAATTTTGAAAAGTTCTTAGCCACTATTTCTTCAAATATTTCTTCTGTTCCTTCCTCTTTCTTCTCCTTCTAGTATTCCCATTTTGTATACTTTACACCTTTTGTAATTGTCCCAGAGTCTTGGATATTCTGTCTTCTATTTTTTCTTCAGTCTTTTTTCTTTTCATTTTGAGAAGTTTCTATTGACATATCTTCAAAATCACTGATTCTTTCCTTGACCATGTCCAGTCTACTGAAAAGCTCATTTTTCATTTTTGTTGCAGTCTTTTTGATTTCTAGCATTTTATTTTGATTATTTCTTAGAGTTTCTCTCTTTCTGCTTATATTACCCATTTGTTTCTGCACGCTGTCTACTTTTTCCATTAGAACCCTTAGCATATTAATCAGTTATTTTAAGTTCCTGGTCTGATAATTGAAAAACCTCTGATACATCTGAATTTGGTTCTAACACTTGCCCTGTATGTTCACACCAAGTTTTTTTTTGTTTTTTTTTTTTTTTTGCCTTTTACTACGCCTAGCAATTTTTTTGTTTTAAAAGCTGGATATGATGTATGCAGTAAAAGGAACTGAGGTTCTTTCAATTGTAATACCCTTCAAAGCCGTGTTAATATTAATATAGTGGTAAAATATAGGAAGAGGGGAGGTGGTGTATAATCGTTATGATTAGGTCTTAGTTTTTTAGTGAGCCTGCTCTTCTTGTTTATGACTTCCACAAATACTTGTCAGCTTTTTAATATTTTAACCCCTTAGGTTGAAAAGGAAGTCCAGAGGAGGCTGGAGTTGGATATTTCCCTTCTTTCACACTGGCTAGTCAGAATTGACTGGATGGCAAATGGTTTGTTTTGTGTGTGTGTGTGTGTGTGTGTGTGATTTACAATGCCCAACTCTGGTAGAAAGCCCTGGAGGTATAATGGTTAAATACTACAGCTGCTAACCACAAGGTCAGCAGTTTGAATCCACCAGATACTCCTAGGAAACTCTATGGGGCATTTCTACTCTGTCTTACAGGGTAACTATGAGTCACAATCAGCTCCAGGGCAATGGGTTTGGTTTTTTGGTTTTAGCTCTGGTAAAGCAACAAAGTAGTTTCCCTTGAAGGCAGGATGTTGTTAAGAACAGAGCACTATTTCAATGGTTATTTTTCCCCTATTCCTGCCAGAAGCATGAAGGGATTTTTCTTCAGATTTCACACAAAGATCCTGGTGCGGGCCCTGGAAGTAAAACTCATAAAAATGTGGGGACCCCACCCTAAGGCTGGGTCTCCAGGAGTTTTTAATTTCTCAAGCTAGTGCATACTAAGTCTCCAGGGGTTAGTCAATTACTCTTTAAGTTTTCCTACCTGATGCTGGGTCCAGTGGCAGCTGGGAAGTAATAATTCTGTACCAGCCTATCTGTCTCTCCAATTTTCAGGCAGTGGTTTGGCCTGTGCCCTCAGTTCTCTGGATGGATCTAAGAAAAAAACAAGAGTTGTTTATTTTCAGTTTTTAACTCTATTTTCTTGTTGTGAGGATGGTAACAGTGACTTCCAAGCTCTTTACATGCCACACTGGAAATCTTTTGCCCCCTCTCATCATGCTTTTTTCATCCTTACACCACTTTTCCTTCTCAGTATTGGAGAAGTGAGTCAATGAGCCTAGATAAACTTGTCATTCCTCTTAACTTATCAACAAATCTATCTCACCCTACCTGAATAGCAAAATGACTCCACCCTGATAAGGTACAAATATTTCCCTCAAAGTTTCCGGAGACTACACAAAAAAATATCTGGCACGTATTAGCCACTCAGCAAATGTTTGTTTATACAAGGAAAACAATCTGGCTGGGAATAGTAGGCAGGCTCACGGGAAGATCTATTTGGGGAAGAACAAGCATGAAAATTCTCAGGGTAGTAGTTCCATGATTAGTGCTCCTCTGCCTCTGAGTGGGTTTACCCTGGTTATAGCATGGGCCTCCTACAGCAATTGAATCAAACTCAGGGTTAGCCATGGGTTCTGCATGAAAATTTGATAACCCTGTAAAAAAGACGAGCACTTTCCCCCAAGAATAGTAACTAATGGTGAAACTTCCTGGTTCTGGAAGAACTGCCATTGTCCCCACAAGGAATAATAAGGTGTTACGGGACTAAAAAAGATTTTGATTCAGGAAGACCTGGATTTGAATCTTGGTTTTATCACTTAGTACCTGTAGAATCTTGAGAAGGTTACTTAATCTCCTGAATTCCTCTTTCTTTATTTGTAAGATGGGAGAAATTCTATCCTTATAGAGTTGTTGTGAGGACTAGATGACTTCTGAAATGAGCCATTCTTATTTCCCTAAACTTTGTTTCCCTAAACTTTCCAGATACTCCACAAGACAATGCCTGACACATATTAATCACATATTTTGCTCTTGCTCTATGACAGCATTTAGTATATGTTTATTACTTCCTTCTATTTTCTTCTCTGTCTCAACCTCAAAAATTTGGAGTGGCATGTGATTTCAGAGGTAGAAGAAGATTTTTCACCCTCCAAAATTCTCCTTCTCTGACTTATTCTTGTTTAATATCTATAAGTACGAATTTATTTAAAAGTATTTATTGAATGCCTGCTACCTGGAAAAATCAAGATTAGACATAGTATAAAATATGAATAAGAGACTCTTTAATGTTTATGAAGATGGCAAACTAAGCTCAACAATTTTCTTTCCTGCTGCATAAAATGTCTCACTGACATGATCAAAGAAACCTAAAAAGTAGAAGAAAAAAATTTTTTTTAAACATCTGTAAGTGTAGGAAAACAGGGACAGTGCCAACAAGGGTATAAAAAACTTTAATAATTTTTGGGCCACCAAAACTCATTGCCATTGAGTCGATTCCAACTTGTAGAGACTCTATGGGACAGAGTAGAACAACCCCACAGAATTTCCAAAGCACAGCTGATGGATTTGAACTGCTGACCTTTTGGTTAGCAGCCATAGCTCTTAACCACTGTGCCACCAGGGCTCTGATTTTTGGACCATATTGACCAAATCGTAACAGACCTACAACTAGGTCTATAGTGCCTACGTCAAGCATTCAACCAAAACAAAAGAAGACCTCCGTGAATAACAAGGAATAATAGCTAGAGGGAGTTGGGACAGTTGGAAGAAGGACATTTAGTGTTCAGTTTGTGACTCTTGACAGGAAGATCTCTCTGGGGAAGAACCAACATGAAAATTCTCAGAATAGTCATTCCATGTCACATGACCAGTGTTCCTCTGCCTCTGAGTAGGTTTACTCTGGTTTCATCATGGGTCTTTGCACTAGATTTCCCCCAGGCTTCATTTTATTAAACTGCCGTAAGTGAAGTGAAGAATTTGTTGAATTGGGAATTCTCATATATTAGATATCAATGAGACAATACAAGGAGTGTTCCGGATAACTTCTGGCCCCTGAACAGATGGGCATTGGAGAAATGGCACAGCAGTGAAATCAACATCTTGACACTCTTGGCTTCTCTCCTTACTTCTAATTACTTATAAAACATCTAAGTAGATACAACAACCTTTGGACTTCACTACCAAAGACTGAATCAGTGAATCGATTGGAAATTAGTGGTGAAAAGTAAATATAATGGCTTCCAGAATCACCCATAGAATAAAGCATTTGTCTTCCAGAGTCCTTTACTTGGCAAAGACAACAAAATAAGTTCATTTAAAGCTTTCATCATAGAGTACTTCCAGGCCAAGGACCTTCTCTTAGCCCCAATCTACCTACCCATGTCCTGGAAGAAAACTTGATCATTAAATTATATTCATCCACTCACATCTTCCAGTGTGATGGTTGAAGTTATGTGTCAACTTGGCTAGGCCATGTTTCTCAGTGGTTTGGCAAGTATTATGCAATCATCCTCCATTTTGTAATCTGATGGGAGGAGCCAATCAGTTGAAAAAGAATCAGTTTCCTTGAAGGTGTGGCCTGCATCCAATATACGGGCATACTTTGGTTTATTGTGCTTCAGTTTATCGAATTTCACAGATACCGTTTTTTTTTTTACAAATTGAAGGTTTGTGGCAAACCTACATCAAGCAACACTATCGGCACCATTTTTTCAACAGCATGAGCTCAGTTCATGTCTTTGCGTCACATTTTGTTAATCCTCACAATATCTCAAATTTTTCATTATTATTGTATCCGTTATGGTGATCTGTGATTAGTGAACATTGGTGTTACTATTGTAATTGTTTCGGGGTACCAGGAACCATGCCCATATAAGACAGGGAACTTAATGAATAAACGTTGTGTGTGTTCTTACTGCTCCACCAACTGACCTTTCCCCTGTCTCTCCCTCTCCTTGGGCCTTCCTAATCCCTAAAACACAACAATATTGAAATGAGCCCAATGAATAACCCTAAGATGGCCTCTGATTGTTCAAGCAAAAGGAAGAGTCACATGTCTCTCGCTTTAAATCAAAAGCTAGAAATGATGAAGCTTAGTGAGGAAGGCATGTTGAAAGCCAAGATAGGCTGAAAGCTAGGCCTCTTGCACGAAACAGTTAGCCAAGTTGTGAACACAAAGTAAACGTTGTTGAAGGAAATTAAAAGTGCTACTCCAGTGAACACATGAATGACAAGAAACTGAAATAGTTTTTATTGCTGATTAGAGAAAGTTTGAGTGGTCTGGATAGAAGATCAAACCAGTCACAATATTTCTTTAAGCCTAAACCTAATCCAGAGCAAGGGCCTAATTCTTTTAAATTCTATGAAGTCTGAGAGAGGTGAGGAAGCTGCAGAAGAAAAGTTTGAAGCCAGCAGAGGCTGGTTCATGAGATTTAAGGAAAGAAGCCATCTCCATAACATGAAAGTGCAGGATGAAGTAGCAAGCGCTGTTGTAGAAGCTACAGCAATTTATCCAGAAGATCTAGCTAAGATAATTGATGGAGGTGGCTACACTAAACAACAGATTTTTAATGTAGATGAAACAGCCTTCTATTGGAAGAAGACACCATCTAGGATTTTCATAGCTACAGAGGAGAAGTCAATGCCTGGCTTCAAAGCTTCAAAGAACAGGCTGGCTTTCTTGCTAGGGGCTAATGCAGCTGGTGACTTTAAATTGAAGCCAATGGTCATTTACCATTCTGAAAATCCCAGGGCCTTTAAGAATTATTCTAAATCTACTCTACCTGTGCTCTATAAATGAAACAACAAAGCCTGGATGACAGCATATCTGCTTACAACATGGTTTACTGAATATTTTAAGCCCACTGTTGAAACCTATTGCTCAGAAAAAAAGATTCCTTTGAAAATATCACTGCTCATCGACAATGTGTCTGGTCACCCAAGAGCTCTGATGGAGGTGTACAAGTAGATTAATGTTGTTTTCATATCTGCTAACAAAACTCCATGCTGCAGCCCATGTATCAAGGAGTAATTTCAACTTTGAAGTCTTATTATTTAAGAATTACCTTTTGCAAGGCTATAGCTGCCAGAGAATGTGATTTCCCTGATGGATCTAGGCAAAGCAAATTGAAACCTTCTGGAAAGGATTCACTATCCTAGGTGCCATTAAGAACATTCATGAATAAGGGAGGAGATCGAAATATCAACATTAACAAGAGCTTGGAAGAAGTTGATTCCAACCATCATGGATGACTTTGAGGGGCTCAAGACTTCAGTGGAGGAAGTAACTGCAGATGCGATGGAAATAGCAAGAACACTAGAATTAGAAGTGGAGACTGAAGGTGTGACTGGATTGCTGCAATCTCTTGATAAAACATTAACAGATATGGAGTTGCTTCTTATGCATGAGCAAAGGAAATGGTTTCTTGAGATGGAATCTACTCCTGGTGAAGATGCTGTGAAAATTGTTGAAATGACAACAAATGATTTATAATATTCCATGATAAAGCAGTGGCAGGTTTTGAGAGGACTGACTCCAATTTTGAAAGAAGTTCTACTGTGGGTAAACTGCTATCAAACAGCATCGCATGACACAGAGAAATCTTTCATGAAAGGAAGAGTCTATCTATGCAGCCAACTTCACTGTTGTCTTACGTTAAGAAATTGCCACAGCCACACCAAACTTCAGCAACCACCACCCTGGTCAGTCAGCAGCCATTAACATAGAGATAAGACTCTCCACCAGCCAAAAGATTGCGGCTTGCTGAAGGCTCAGATGATGGTTAGAATTTTTTTAGCAATACAGTATTTTTTAATTAAGGTATGTACATTGTTTTTTACACATAATGCTATTGCACACACAATACAGTATAAGCATAACTTTTATGTGCACTGGGAAACCAAAAACTTCGTGTGACTCACTTTATTGCCATATTCATTTTACTGTGGTGGTCTGGAACCAAACCCACAATATCTCCAAGGTATGCCTTAATATATGGATATTATGGTAGAGCTCTCTCTGGATTGTGCCTCTGACTCAACTTGTCATCTTCTGACCTCCAGTTCTTGGGACATGAGTCAGCAGCCTGCCATGTGCCCTGCAGATCTTGGGATTTGCCAGCTCACTGCAACCACATGAGTCAGAGTTTTCCAGCAGTCCTTTCAGTATTCTTCACCAACACCACAGTTCAAAGACATCAATTCTTCTTCAGTCTTCCTTATTCACTGTCCAGCTTTCGCATGTGTATGAGGCAATTAAAAATACCATGATGTGGGTCAGACTTACCTTAGTCCTCAAAGTGACATCTTTATTTTTTAACACTTTAAAAAGGTCTTTTGCAGCAGATTTGCCCAGCGCAATATGTCATTTGATTTCTTGATTGCTGATCTCATGAGCCTTGATTGTGGATCCGAGTAAAAGGAAATCCTTGATAACTTCAATCTTTTCTCCGTTTATTGTGATGTTGCTTATTGGTCCAGGTGTTTTCTTTACGCTGATGTGTAATACATACTGAAGGCTGTATCTTTGATCTTCATCAGTAAGTGCTACAAGTCTTCTTTGCTTTCAGCAAGTAAAGTTGTGTCATCTATATATTGCAGGTTGTTAATGAGTCTTCCTCTAATCCTGATGCCCTGTTCTTCATTTAGCCCAGATTCTAGGATTATTTGCTCAACAAGCAGATGGAATAAGTATGGTGAAAGGATACAACCCCGACTCAGACCTTTCCTGATTTTAAACCACACAGTATTCCCTCGTTCTGTTCAAACAGCTGCCTCTTGGTCTATGTACAGGTTTCGCATGCGCACAATCAAGTGTTCTGGGATTCCTATTCTTTGCAATATTATCTGCAGTTTGTTATAATCCACAGTCGAATGCCTTTGCAGAGTCAATAAAACAGAGGTAAACAACTTTCTGGTATTCTCTGCTTTTAGCCCAGATCCATCTGACATCAGCAATAATATCCCTAAAAGTGTTCCTTGTGGCCTTCTGAATCCAGCTTGAGTTTCTGGCAGTTTCCTGTCAGTATGCTGCCACAACAACCCATTTTGAATGATCCTCAGCAAAATTTGACTTGTGTGTGATATTAATGATAAAAAAGTGAAGATATTAATGATACTGTACGATAATCTACACATTCCATTGGATCACCTTTCTTTGGAATGGGCCCCAAAATAGATCTCTTCCAGTCAACTGGCCGGGTGGATGTCTTTCAAATTTCTCAGCATAGACGAGTGAGTGCTTCCAGCATGCCACTTGTTTGCTGAAACAACTCAATTGACATTCTGTCTATTCCTGGAGTCTTGTTTTTCACCATTGCCTTCGGTTCAGCTTGGACTTCTTCATTCAGTACCATCAGTTCTTGATCATATGCTACCTCCTGAAATGGCTGAACATCGACCAATTCTTTTTGGTACAGTGACTCTGAATTCCTTCCAGCTTCTTTTGATGGTTCCTGCATCATTCAATATTTTGCCCATAGAATCTTTCAATATCGCAGCTTGAGACTTGAAATTTTTCTCAGTTGTTTCAGCTTGAGAAATGCTGAGTATGTTCTTCCCTTTTAACTTTCTAGCTCCAGGTCTTTGCACATTTCACTGTAATACTTTACTTTGTCTTTTTGAGCCACCCTTTGAAATCTTCTGTTCCTCTCCTTACTTCATCATTTCTTCCATTTCCTTTAGCTACTTTATGTTCAAGAGCAAGTTTCAGAGTCTCCTCTGGTCCTCATTTTGGTCTTTTCTTTCGTAACAACCTTTTCCTTTCTTCATGTATGATGTCCTTGATGTCATTGCACAACTCATCTGGTCTTTAGTCATTAGTGTTAATGTGTCAGATCTATTCTTGAGAAAAAAAAAAAATTTTTTTTTTTTTTTTTTTTTTTTGAGATGGTCCCTAAATTCAGGTAGGATATACTTAAGGTTACACTTTGGGTCTCATGTACTTGTTTTAATTTTCCTCACCTTTAACCTGAACTTGCGTATGAGCAATTAATGGTCCTGTTCCACGGTCAGCCCCTGGCCTTGTTCTGACTATCAATATTGAGGTTCTCTGTCATCTCTTTCCACAGATGTGGTTGATTTGATTCTTGTGTATTTCATTCAGCAAGGACCACTTGTACAGTTTCCATTTATGTTGTTGAAAAATGGTATTTCCCATGAAAATATCATTGGTCTTGCAAAATTCTATCATGTGATCTCCAGAGTCCTTTCTATCAACAAGGTCATATTTTCCAACAGCAGATTCTCCTTTGTTCCCAACTTTTGCACTCCAATCACCAGTAATTATCAGTGCATCTTGATTGCATGTTTGATCAATTTCATTCTGAAGAATTAGTAAAAATCTTCAATTTCTTCATCTTTAGTGTTAATGTTTGATGTGTAAATTTGAATAATAGTCCGATTAATTGGTCTTCCTTGTAGGTGTATGGATATTATCCTATCACTGAAAGAGTTGTGAAAATCCTGGTGGCATAGTGGTTAAGAGCTACCACTGCTAACCAAAAATGTTGTCAGTTCGAATCCACCAGGTACTCCTTGGAAACTATGGGGCAGTTCTACTCTGCCCTATAGGGCCACTATGAGTCATAATCAACTCGACGGCAGTGGGTTTGGTTTTTGGTTCTTAACCCTCCACCACGCCTCTGTCAGTTTGTCATACTATGGTTTGAACAGCGTTGTACTTCCAGATAGATCTTGAAATTTTCTTTTTGACAATGAATGTGGGGCCATTCCTCTTCAATTTGTCATTCCTGTCATAGCAGACCATATGATTATTGGACTCAGAATGGCCAAAACCAGTCCATTTCAGCTCACTAATGCCTAGGATATTTATCTTAAGTGTGCCGTTTCATTTTTGGCAGCTAGCAATTTTCATAGATGCATACTTCGTAATTTCCCCACTCTGATTATTAATGGATATTTGCAGCTGTTTCTTCTCACTTTTTATTGTGCTACATCAACAAATGAAGACCAATGTTTATCTGGAAACATACTATATGACAGAGGTGAGATGCTAGATTAATGGAGAACATATTGACTAGTTAGTAATTGATGCTAGGTCATCTGATTATCCATACGTTTAACAAAAAAGAAAGTAAATGGAATCTGCTTTTTTCACCATAAACAAAAATAAATTAACTCCAGATGGATTATGAACTTATATCTAAAGGACAAAAATGTAAACATTTTAGAAGAAAATTTTGGAGAAAATATTCATTTACTTGGATTAAGAAATAATTTCCTAAAGACATAAAATTGGGATTTTTTTTTTTAATGATCAACTTGATTTTGTTAAAATAGGACACTGTTTATTAAAACAGGTCATAAAGAAAATTAAATGCTAAGCCAGAAACTGGGAGATCCTGGCATACACATAACTGAAAAAATTTTGTACCCAGGATACATAAACCAAGAAAAACCAAACCCACTGCTGTCGAGCCAGTTCCGACTCATAGCGACCCTATAGGACAGAGTAGAACTGCCTCATAGAGTTTCCAAGAAGCGCCTGGCAGGTTTGAACGGCCAACCTCTTGGGTAGCAGCCGTAGCACTTAACCACTATGCCACTAGGGTTTCCCCCAGGGTACATAAAGTCCTAAAATTCAATAAGAAAGAAAAATGACCAAATAGAAAAGCTGGCAATAGGCATGAACAGACATTTTGTGGAATGGACAACTTGGATGATCAATAGAAATAGGAAAGATTCTCAACTTCATTAATAACCTGGAAAATGCAAATAACATTTTACACTCACAGCACTGTAAAAAAAAAAAAAATTTAAATGCCTCATACTGCCAGGTATTGGCAAAAATATAAATCGCTTGGCTCTTTTACGCACTGTGAGTGGACGTAACCTCTTTGAAAAACTATCTGGCATAATCTGATAATGTTGAAGATAAACATTCTTGTGACCCAAGAATTCCATTCTCTAAGGTCTATGGAGCCTGGATAGCTCAGTGGTTAACTGTTTGGCTGCTAACCAAAAGGTCAGCAGTTTGAATCTACCAGCTGCTTCTTGGAAACACTATAGAGCAGTTCTATTCTGCTCCATAGGGTTGCTATGAGGTATTCTATAAATACCTTGGAGATTTTTGGACATGAGTATACCCTGAAATGTTTTAAAATATTGCTTGTCATAGGAAAAAATGCAAAACAATTATAAAAATGAACAAACTACCCCTGTATACAGCAGTGTGTGTGAATCTCAATGCCATAACGTTGTAATGAGAAAAGCAGATCATAGAAGAATATATTCAGTATGATGTATAGCAAGTTTAAAAACACAAAAACTAAACAATGTCTTATTTAGTGATTGCATACACCTGGATTTTAAAAGCCACATAAATAGCCAGACAAAGTCAACTCCAAAATTTAGGAAACTGATACTCATGGGGAGCCAGCAGGAAAATAAAATCAGGGAGAGGCATATGGGGGAATGCAAAGCTTTTGGGTAAAATTTCATTTCTGAAGCTGGGCAATGGATAAATACATGTTGGTTTGTTTATATTATCTTTCACTGTTGTAAAAAAATAAATGCAACGCAACATTCACCCATCTGATATTTTTATGTGTACAATACAGTGAAACCAATTACTTTAATCAGGTTGTGCAACCATCCCCAGTATTGATTGCCAAGTTTTCCAACACCATAAACAGATACTCAATGCTTCCAGAACAACCACTCTGTCTTCCTCCCTCCCTCCCACCCCTGATAACCACCAATAAACTTTGGTGTCTACAAAAAAAAAAAAAAAAATTGCTGTCCAATTGATCCTGACTTATAGCAGAGTAGAACTGCCCCATAGAGTTTCTAAGGAGTGTCTCATGGATTCAAACTGATGACCTTTTTGGTTAGCAGCCTTAGCTCTTAATCACTAAGCCACCAGAATTTCCTTTGGTGTCTATACATTTACCTTTTCTTGATATTTCATGTAAGTGGGGTCCTATGATAGCCGTCCCTTTGTAATCACTTCACTCAGCATAGTGTTTTCAAAGTTCATCCACATTGTAGCATGTATCAGGACTTTGTATCTCTTTATGGCTCAGTAAAATTCCATTGCATGTATATACCACATTTTGTTTATTCATTCATCTCTTGATGGACGTTTAGGTTGTTTCCACCTCTGGGCTGTTGTGAATAGTGCTGCAGTGAACACTGATGTGCAGTTGTCTGCTTGGGTCACTGCTTTCAAGTTCCTTGTGTATATACCTAGGAGTGGAATATTTATATTCCTTAAGTTATAAATAGACATTATATTTATGTACTTAATAGGTGTGTGATAAACCAAAACCAAACCCACTGCCTTCGAGTTGATTCTGACTCATAATAACTGTCATGGATTGAATTATGTCCCCACAAAAATGTGTGTATTAGCTTGGTTAGACCATGATTCCCGGTATTCTGTGGTTGTCCTCCATTTTGTGATTGTAATTTTATGTTAAAGGGGATTTGGGTGGGATTGTAACACCCTAACCAGGTCACATTGATGATCCAATGTAAAGGGAGTTTCTCTGGGGTGTGGCCTGCACCACCTTTTATCTCTCAAGAGATAAAAGAAAAGGGAAGGAAGCAGAGCTGGGGACCTCATACCACCAAGAATCCAGTGCTGGGAGCAGAGCGCTTCCTTTGGACCTGAGGTTCCCGCACTGAGATGCTCCCAGACCAAGGGAAGACTGACGCATCACAAGCAACTTCCTCCAGAGCTGACAGAGAGAGAAAGCCTTCCCCTGGAGCGGGTGCCCGGAATTTGGACTTCTAGCCTACTGGACTGTGAGAGAATGAACTTCTCTTTGTTAAAGCCATCCACCTGTGTGGTATTTCTGTTACAGCAGCACTAGATGACTAAAACAGTGACCCTATAGGACAGAGTAGAACTGCCCTACAGGGCTTCCAAGGCTGTATTCTTTACAGAAGCACACTGCCACCTCTTTCTCCCACAAAGTGGCTGGTGGGTTTGAACCACCAACCTTTTGGTGAGAAACCAAGCACTTTAACCAGTGTGCCACCAGGGCTCCTATGTGTGTAATACAATTTATAAAATAAATACTTTTAATGATTAGAAAATTATGAAATATACTTCAAAACGTTCAGTGGAAAAATATGTACAGTGCAAACATGTTGCCTTACATTATGCCCTAGATTCTAAAGAAACGTACATGTTGTTTCTAGATGCTCCTCAAACAATATTTTTCCTCTCAGAGGGAAAACCAATCTGAGGCCAGAAACTGTTAAAATTTTAGCTGAGTATCATCAATAAAGAAAAAATGTGCAATTGGCAAAGTAGTTTCCTGTAGTGATAGAAACTCAGAAATTAGTAGTTCTGTGTTTAGTACAATCTTAGCTATACTAATTCATTGGCTGGAAATAAACCCGTCATAATGTGCTCATATTCCCAAATCATTCAAAATTCAGAAAAATCAGTTTAGCAATAAGATGTAGTTAATAATTTGTTGTTGTTGTTAGGTGCCGTCGAGTCGGTTCCAACTCATAGCAACCCTATGCACAACAGAACAAAACACTGCCCGGTCCTGTGCCATCCTTACAATCGTCGTTATGCTTGAGCTCATTGTTGCAGCCACTGTGTCAATCCACCTCACTGAGGGTCTTCCTCTTTTCCGCTGACCCTGTACTCTGGCAAGCATGATGTCCTTCTCCAGGGACTCATCCCTCCTGACAACATGTTCAAAGTATGCAAGACACAGTCTTGCCATCCTTGCTTCTAAAGAGCATTCTGGTTGTACTTCTTCTAAGATAGATTTGTTCGTTCTTTTGGCAGTCCACGGTATATTCAATATTCTTCGCCAACACCACAATTCAAAGCCATCGACTCTTCTTCGGTCTTCCTTATTCATTGCCCAGCTTTCACATGCATATGATGCAATTGAAAATACCACGGCTTGGGTCAGGCACACCTTAGTCTTCACGGTGACATCTTTGCTCTTCAACACGTTGGAGAGGTCCTTTGCAGCAGATTTACCCTAGGCAATGTGTCTTTTGATTTCTTGACTGCTGCTTCCATGGCTGTTGATTGTGGATCCAAGTAAAATGAAATCCTTGACAAACTTCAGTCTTTTCTCCATTTATCATGATGTTGCTCACTGGTCCAGTTGTGAGGATTTTTGTTTTCTTTATGTTGAGGTGTAATCCATACTGAAGGCTGTGGTCTTTGATCTTCATTAATAAGTGCTTCAAGTCCTCTTCACTTTCAGCAAGCAAGGTTGTGTCATCTGCATAATACAGGTTGTTAATGACTCTTCCTCCAATCCTGATGCCCCGTTCTTCTTCATATAGTCCAGCTTCTCGGATTATTTGCTCAGCATACAGATTAAATAGGTATGGTGAAAGAATACAACCCTGATGCACACCTTTCCTGACTTTAAAGCAATCAGTATCCCCTTGTTCTGTCTGAACAACTGCCTCTTGATCTATGTAAAGGTTCCTCATGAGCACAATTAAGTGTTCTGGAATTCCCATTCTTTGCAGTGTTATCCATAGTTTGTTATGATCCACACAGTCAAATGCCTTTGCATAATCAATAAAACACAGGTAAACGTCCTTCTGGTATTCTCTGCTTTCAGCCAGGGTCCATCTGACATTAGCAATGATATCCCTGGTTCCACGTCCTCTTCTGAGACCAGCCTGAATTTCTGGCAGTTCCCTGTTGATATACTGCTACAGCTGCTTTTGAATGATCTTCAGCAAAATTTTGCTTGCGTGTGATATTAATGATATTGTTCTATAATTTCCACACTCACTTGGATCACATTTCTTCAGTCAGTTGGCCAGGAAGCTGTCTTCCATATTTCTTGGCATAGATAAGTGAGCACTTTCAACGCTGCATCTGTTTGTTGAAACATCTCAATTGATATTCCATCAATTCCTGGAGCCTTGTTTTTCACCAATGCCTTCAGAGCACCTTGGACTTCTTCCTTCAGTACCATCCGTTCCTGATCATATGCCATCTCTTGAAATGGTTGAATATCAACTAATTCTTTTTGGTATAATGACTCTGTGTATTCCTTCCATCTTCTTTTGATGCTTCCTGCATCATTTAATATTTTCCTCATGAAATCCTTTACCACTGCAACTCGAGGGTTGAATTTTTTCTTCAGTTGTTTCAGCTTGAGAAACGCCAAGCGTGTTCTTCCCTTTTGGTTTTCCATCTCCAGCTCTTTGCACATGTCACTATAATACTTTATTTTGTATTCTCGAGAGGCTCTTTGAAACCTTCTGTTCAGTTCTTTTACGTAATCAAGTCTTCCTTTTGCTTTAGCTACTCGAACGCTCAAGAGCAAGTTTCAGAGTCTCCTCTGTCATCCACCTTGGCCTTTCCTTTCTTTCCTGTCTTTTCAGTGACCTCTTGCTTTCTTCATGGATGATGCCCTTGATGTCATTCCACAACTCATCTGGTCTTCGGTCACTAGTGTTCAATGCGTCAAATCTATTCTTGAGATGGTCTCTAAATTCAGGTGGGATATACTCAAGGTCATATTTTGGCTCTCGTGGACTTGCTCTGATTTTCTTCAGTTTCAGCTTGAACTTGCATATGAGCAATTGATGGTCTGTTCCACAGTCAGCCCTGGTCTTGTTCTGACCGATGATATTGAACTTTTCCATCGTTTCTTTCCACAGATGTAGTCAATTTGATTTCTGTGTGTTCCATCTGGTGAGGTCCATATGTATAGTCGCCGTTCATGTTGGTGAAAGAAGGTATTTGCAATGAAGAAGTCATTGGTCTTGCAAAATTCTATCATTTGATCTCCAGCATTGTTTCTATCACTAAGGCCATATTTTCCAACTACTGATCCTTCTTGTTTCCAGCTTTTGCATTCCAATCGCCAGTAATTATCAATGCATCTTGATTGCATGTTCGATCAATTTCAGACTGTAGCAGCTGATAAAAATCTTCTATTTTTTCATCTTTGGCCCTAGTGGTTGGTGTGTAAATTTGAATAATAGTCGTATTAACTGGTCTTCCTTGTAGGCATATGGATATTATCCTATCACTGACAGCACTATACTTCAGGATAGATCTTGAAATGTTCGTTTTGACAATGAATGCAACACCATTCCTCTTCAAGCTGTCATTGTCAGCATAGTAGAGTATATGATTGTCCAATTCAAAGTGGCCAATACCAGTCCATTTCAGTTCACTAATGCCTAGGATATGGATGTTTATGCATTCCATTTCATTTTTGATGATTTCCAATTTTCCTAGATTCATACTTCGTACATTCCAGGTTCCGATTATTAATGGATGTTTGCAGCTGTTTCTTCACATTTTGAGTCATACCACATCAGCAAATGAAGGTCCCAAAAGCTTTTCTCCATCCACATCATTAAGGTTGACTCTACTTTGAGGAGACAGCTCTTCCCCAGTCATCTTTTGAGTGCCTTCCAACCTGGGGGGCTCATTTTCCAGCACTATATCAGACAGTGTTCTGCTGCTATTCATAAGGTTTTCACTGGCTAATGCTTTTCAGAAGTAGACTGTCGGGTCCTTCTTCCTAGTCTGTCTTAGTCTGGAAGCTCAGCTGAAACCTGTCCTCCGTGGGTGACCCTGCTGGTATCTGAATACCGGTGGCATAGCTTCCAGCATCACAGCAACACACAAGCCCCCACAGTACGACAAACTGACAGACACTTGGGGGAATATGTACACATATGTAAAAAAAAGTATTAATATTTCTCTAATAATGTATCTTTATGATACATCTGGAAACCCTGGTGGCATAGTGGTTAAGAGCTGCAGCTGCTAACCAAAAGGTCAGCAGTTCGAATCTGCTAGGCACTCCTTGGAAACTCTGTGGGGCAGCTCTACACTGTCCTATAGGGTTGTTGTGAGTTGGAATCGACTCCATGGCAACGGGTTTGGCTTTTTGGTTTTACGATACATCTAACCATAATACAAATGATGTTTTAGCTAATGGTCAAAGTAAATTATTTAAAAGCAAATGATAAATTACAGAAATAATTTGGAACATTCATATCAGACAATGATCAAATCCATAGTACAAAATGTGGCCCACCAAATCTATAAGATGAATGATCAACGGGAAAAAATGGACAAAGGATTTGAATAATCAAGTCAAGGAAAAATATATTTGGATGGATAATAAACATGCAAATGTGCTGAATCTGAAGGATAAATTATAACAATGAAATATCTGTTGTTAAGCTATCAGATAGACAACAAATAAAAAAAATTAACATGGTGTGATAAGGTCGCTATAGGGTCACTATGAGTCAGAATCAACCCTTCCACAATGGGTTTTTTTTTTTTTGGTGGTTTTGATGTGGAAAAACAAACACTTGTAATATAAGAGCAAGAGAGCAAACTGGTCCAACCTTTCTGACAAGCAATTTGGCAATCTCCATTAAAATTAAATATGCCTATGCCTGGAGCCAGCAATTCCATTTTTAGGAATTTATCTTGCAGAAATATTTGTACCAAAGGGCAAAGATGAATAAGCAAGGACATATATTACAGCAATTGTAATAACAAAATAAACAAAAATGAAAAAAAAAGCAGAAAATACAGCCTTTTAAATAGATCTGTTAAATGAATGACCATGCAGCTACAGTGTTTATTGGAATAGGTGTATAACAGCATAAACTGTATAGATAATGTGATTCCGTAATTATTTAAAAAATATGTATTTATTTTATGTATATAAATATATTTTAACATATTTATAAAAATCAAGTTTTAATGATGATTACTTTTAGGAAGTAATGTTGAGGCCAGTAGACACCCTTTTCTACTTTATATATAACTGTATCTGTTGTTTTTTACAGTGAACTCCTATTGCCTTTTTAACTTTTAAAAATAAATATATCCTCTTTTCTTTAAAGACACTATTCTTCTTCTGCAAAAGCTCACAGTCTGGTGGGAGAGCCTGACTTACCAGTAGAAAAAGTTATTTGTGGCCCTTTTAAAATACCATAATATTGGTGCCAGCAAAGTCCACATGACAAAAGCAGCAGTCACTCAGCTAGGCAATGGTGGCTAAAAAAGCGTTATTGAGGCCAAATTGTGTTACTACTAGAGTATCCTCAATCCAGCTTCTTTCATATTGGCATAAAGGGAGATCATAACTGATATTAAGAAAATCATGAGCTACACCAGCTCACCATTGTGAGATGCAAAAAGAAAATCTCTTTATGTCAAGATTAAATCACGCCAAACTGCTTCTGCAAAGCTCTTACTTTCCATCCAACAATGTTTTACGAAACAAAAATATGAAATCAATTTGTTATTATGATTTCAGATATTATGGGTAATATTATTTTCATGACTCATTCTCCCAAACTATTTCATCTTTTTGTAAGGAAAAACAAACAAACCAATATGAAAAAAAATGACCATTGCAAAGATGTTCTTTTATCCTTTTGGTTGTTAAATCAGGGACTGTGGAATGTTCAGGAAGGTTCCAGAAAAAACCTTTCTCCCTAAGAGGTACATTCCCACCTTGAACTTATTCCTTTACCTTACAGCTGCCTGTAGGCCTCTGTGGGTAGCCAATAACTACTGTGGCTATGGAGCAGTTCAAATGTGGCTAGGACGAATTGAGATGTAAAATTCTGGATGTCGAAGACTGTGTGAAAAAGAGGCTTAAAATATCTTATTATTTATCTTGGTTACATGTTGACAATATCTTTGATATACTGGGTTAAATAAAATATATTATTAAACAAAATTTCACCTTTTTGTTTGTTTGAATTAAGTGGTTAAAAGTAGTTACCTTTTGAATGTAACTACTAGAAAATTAAAAGATACCTATGTGGCTAGCATTGTATTTCTTCTGGACAGAATTGCCTTAAGGGGAGAGTAGGGTTGTGGTCTGCAGAACTGAAGTAACACCCTGGCTCAATCTCTCCTGGCTCTGTGACCTTGGGCAAATGTCTTAACATCTTTGAATCTCAGTTTTTTACTCTAAATTTTCAGGGAGATGCAATTCCATCCTTCATGGGAAGTTTCTAGCATGGTGACTTGGGCACTCTGTAGTAAAAATGTTATAACAGTTATTTAATTAATAACTGCTGTTAAAACCATCAGGTTGGTTTCTTTTGAAATGCAATGTATCAGCAGCATACGCTTTCCACCTTCTCCACCACCACTGACAAGAACCACAGAGACAAGCCTAGGGCACATTAAGTGTGGGACTCCAAAAGCCAATTTTTAAAAGGAGGAAGAAACAGCATGGCACCCTGTGGACAGATGCAGAGAGGCTGCCCCTTGGTGGATAACAGAGGAAAGATTCTGACCCAGAGGCTGTTGCTCAAACACGAACTACCTCCACCTCTACTTTGGGAGTGGGCGGTGGGAGTCGCAGAGCAAACGCACCACCACTTGGGTGCCTGGAGCTTAAACAGTTACCAAAGATGTTCCCCACCACTCCTTCTGATGTTTTGGGTGGGCCCTGGGGAGAATTACCTCAGCAGGTTTAGCTGGTGCTCAGAGGTTGCTGTTGTCAACCAAGATAGGCAGGGCAGACCCAGGCAATATTGGGAAACTGATGATATTTATTTGGGCAGAGCTTCCACTGGTAACTCTCCTTTGTACAAGGTATTGGTTTCAATGACATTAACACCTTTGAACCTCACAATGATGCTATTGTTATCCCCATTTTGACAATGAGGAAGCAGGCATGGAAAGGTGAAAAGGTTTAGACAGTGTCATGAATTGAATTATGCCCCAACAAAAATGTGTGTATTAATTGGGCTCGTCCATGATTCTCTGTATTGTGTTATTTTCCTATAAGTTGTAAATCCTGCCTCTATAATATTAACGAGAGAGGATGGGCGGCAGTTGTCTAAGCAAGGCATTGGGTTGTGTCTATAGGATTGGGTTGTGTCTTTTGAGGCAATCTCTTGAGATATAAAAGAGAGAGGCAAGCAGAGAGTTGGGGACTTCCTACCACCAAGAAAGCAGCACCAGGAGCAGAGCATGTCCTTTGGACCCAGGGTCCCTGGTCCTGAGAAGCTCCTCGACCATGGAAAGATTGAGATTAAGAACTTCTTCCAGGGCCAACAGAGAGAGAAAGTCTTCCCCTGGAGCTGTTGCTTGAATTTGGAGTTTTAGGCTACTTTACCATGAGGAAATAAATTTCTCTTAGTTAAAACCATCCACTTGTGGTATTTGTTATGGCAGCACTAGATGACTAAGACAGCCTGGGTCACCCAGTGGCATCACTAGAATTCGTGTCACCCCCTGTAGTAACTTATGATATCACCCCCCACCCCATGGGCCTCCTCCTGTACCAGACCATACGGAATCCTTAGTAATGTTTTTTGTACTACTTATAAATCGTAATTTCCATGTTACTCCTTCTTTTAATTATTACCTCATTCTCAAAAAAGTTACTGATACAGTTTCACAGATACTAATTACCACACAATGTTGTAGCTAAAACACCAGGAAATTGGACATCAGCGGCAGCCACGAAAGTAACAGCGTGTTCTTGTAGCGCATGCGGATTAAACCAAGTGATTCAAAAGCTCATTGTCGTTGGGTAATAATGAGAGCTCTGACTGACCAGAGCTTGTTAAAAAAAAAAAAACAAAAACCTGTTGCTATCGAGTGGATTTCGACTCATAGTTGACCCTATAGGACACAATAGCACTGCCCCATATGGTTTCCAGGGAGTGCCTGGTGGATTCGAAATGCCAACCTTGATAGATTCAAACTGCCGACCTCTCGGTTAGCAGCTGTAGCACTTAACCACTACACCACCAGAGCACATTAAAAATAACCAAATTCATTGCTGTCCAGTCGATTCTGACTCATAGTGACCCTATAGGACACAGTAGAACTGCCCCATACAGTTTCCAAGGAGCGCCTGGTGGATTTGAACTGCCCACTTTTTGGTTAGTAGCCGTAGCTCTTAACTGCTATGCCACCAGGGTTCAAAAAGTAAATTAGCATGGAGTTTTAGCTTTGTAGGCATATTGATACTTACAAGCTGGGCTTATGAAAAATGTTTTTGTTGTTACAACTAACTACAGGGATATTTTTATAGACAGTCATTTTGGTGTCATGCTGTCTAACAGTGTCAACCCGGAGCAGTCCACAGCCCCTGTACATCCCTAGTGATGCTATTGGGGTCACTGTTCGTATTCAAACAAGGGTGGAACAACCATTTGACCCACTCGGATACCTGGCCATGGAGATTTGGTCAAATTCCTAACTCCATTGAATCTTGTTTTACTCGTGTATTAACTGGAGACCATCGCACCCACAACCAGAGCTGTTATTAGGGTTAAATGACACCAAATAAGCAAAAGTGCTTTGATAAGACAGTATTGTGAATGTTGTATGGGAGACTCTTATAAAATAATATCAGTCTTGGGAGGCAATTTTTCTGCAACACTATGACCAAGTAGTAGATTCAGTGATGGAGATCAGTACCCAACACAACCATGGGGAGGGACATTTTGAAGGCTCCAGTGGGGCATTTAGCTACTTCTTAAGCAACACCATATGGACCATCCCCTATACTTCTGTGTCCTGGGATCTGAGGGAAAATGGGTGTGCACAAAGGTTATTAGTTCGGTCATTGAAATTTAACTATTTCTCTTACCCCAATAGACCCTCACAACACAGAACCCTTATCCCCATACCCACCACCTCAACTGGGAATCTTTGGAACTTCTCTTGAACAGATGCCGCTCCTGAACTGCCATTTCCTAAAGGGTTACCGGGAACAGCGCCTGGCCCACTTGGTCCTGAGCTTTATTACCATGGGATATGTCTGGCAGGAAGGAGAGACAAACCCTGAACAGGTAAGGGTCAAATATCTGGCAGGTCCCTTGCACCTGGAATATGCTCTCTACTTGGTATGACACTGTTTTCCTGGAAAAATAGGCCCTTCCTTGTTCTATTTGTTGGGTGCCAGTTGTAGGAACAGTGAAGGGCCTTTTTAAATGAAAGACTTATTTTTGCCCAGATTACGGAGCTAATTTTCTTGGAAACCAGTAGCCTGTTCCCCCTTTTATAATCTTTTGAATCTATTTTCTCTGACATCCTCTTCCAAGAATGCCTGAAGAGCTATATTTGAAAGAAGGTTCAAATATAGATTTTCAGACATTCATTGATTATCAATTTTCATATTCCCATAAGGGTGCACTGTGCACATTTTATAGACAGCTGAGGACCACAGAGGTTAAATACTTGTCTAAGCTCCGTAGCGAGTTAGTGGAAGAGCCGGTACCAGAACTTAAGTCTCCTGATTTTGCTAGTGTTGCTTTCTTTCCTCAGAGAAGGGACACAATGACATTTAAAGCACTAGTCATTTTTTTACATCTTTTTTTTAGTACTGCTTTCTACCTAGCAAATTATTGGTCTGTCTCTTAATAATTCAACTAAATCTCTTCTGAATCTTTGCATAATTCCTTATAGTTTCAACCTAATCCATACTTTGGGATATGAAATCCCAGAATTCTGCTCTGCACAGTGTAAATTACTACTTTCTTTCACTTTTTATAAATGTACCTTTTCCAGAAATCAGGGAGTTACCCATGTTCTAGAACTCCACGCCCATGCCCATTTTGTGTGCCTGGTCGGTCCTACCTCTTTTCTTTTATCGTCAGGTAAACACAGGAGACAGAGAAAACAAAGTGTTACAGCTCCTTCAAACATTTGTGTGTCAGTACATTTCATTTTTTTTTTTTTTTTAATTAAGCTTCAAGTGAACATTTACCATTCCAATCAGTCTGTCACATGTAGGTTTACATACATCTTACTCCCTTCTCCCACTTGCTCTCCCCCTATTGAGTCAGCCCCCACAGTCTCTTGTTTCGTGCCAATTTTGCCATTTTCCCTCTCTCTCTATCTTCCCATCCCCCCTCCAGTCAAGAGTTGCCAACACACTCTCCCGTGTCCAGCTGATTTAATTAGCTCACTCTTCATCAGCATCTCTCTCCCCGCCACTGACCAGTCCTTTTCATGCCTGATGATTTGTCTTCGGGGATGGTTCCTGTCCTGTGCCATCAGAAGTTCTGGGGAGCATGGTCTCTGGGATTCCTCTCGTCGCAATCATACCATTAAATTAGGTGTGGTCTTTTAATGAGAATTTGGGGTCTGTATCCCATTGGTCTCCTGCTCCCTCAGGAGTTGTCTGTTGTGCTCCCTGACAGGGCAGACATCGATTGTGGCCGGGCACCAACTAGTTCTTCTGGTCTCAGGATAATGTAGGTCTCTGGTTCATGTGGTCCTTTCTGTCTCTTGGGTTCTTAGTTGTCGTGTGACCTTGGTGTTCTTCCTTTGCCTTTGCTCCATGTGGGTTGAGACCAATTGATGTATCTTAGATGGCCGCTTGTTGGCATTTAGGACCCCAGGTGCCACAATTCAAAGTGGGATGCAGAGTGTTTTCATAATAGAATTATTTTGCCCGTTGACTTAGAAGTCCCCTCAAACCAAGTTCCCCAGACCCCCGCCCCTGCTCCGCTGACCTTTGAAGCTTTCATTTTATCCCGGAAACCTCTTTGCTTTTAATCCGGTCCAATTAGGCTGACCTTCCTTGTATTGAGTGTTGTCCTTCCCTTCACCCAAAGCAGTTCTTATCTATAGATTGATCAATAAAAAGCCCTCTCCCCCCCCTCCCCCCTTTGTAAGCACATAAGTATGTGTTCTTCTCCGTTTTTTCTATTTCTCAAGATCTTATAATAGTGGTCTTATACAATATTTGTCCTTTTGCAACTGACTCATTTCGCTCAGCATAATGCCTTCCAGATTCCTCCATGTTATGAAATGTTTCAGAGATTCGTCACTGTTCTTTATCGATGCGTAGTATTCCATTGTGTGAATATACCACAATTTGTTTACCCATTCGTCCATTGATGGACATCTTGGTTGCTTCCAGCTTTTTGCTATTGTAAACAGAGCTGCAATAAACATGGGTGTGCATATATCTGTTTGTGTGAAGGCCCTTGTATCTCTAGGGTATATTCCGAGGAGTGGGATTTCTGGGTTGTATGGTAGTTCTATTTCTAACTGTTTAAGATAACGCCAGATGGATTTCCAAAGCGGTTGTACCATTTTACAATCCCACCAGCAGTGTATGAGAGTTCCAATCTCTCCGCAGCCTCTCCAACATTTATTATTTTGTGTTTTTTGGATTAATGCCAGTCTAGTTGGTGTGAGATGGAATCTCGTCGTAGTTTTAATTTGCATTTCTCTAATGGCCAATGATCGAGAGCATTTTCTCATGTATCTGTTGGCTGCCTGAATATCTTCCTTAGTGAAATGTGTGTTCATATCCTTTGCCCACTTCTTGATTGGGTTGTTTGTCTTTTTGTGGTTGAGTTTTGACAGAATCATGTAGATTTTAGAGATCAGGCGCTGGTCTGAGATGTCATAGCTCAATATTCTTTCCCAGTCTGTAGGTGGTCTTTTTACTCTTTTGGTGAAGTCTTTAGATGAGCATAGGTGTTTGATTTTTAGGAGCTCCCAGTTATCTGGTTTCTCTTCATCATTTTTGGTAATGTTTTGTATTCTGTTTATGCCCTGTATTAGGGCTCCTAGGGTAGATCCTATTTTTTCTTCCATGATTTTTATCGTTTTAGTCTTTATGTTTAGATCTTTGATCCACTTGGAGTTAGTTTTTGTGCATGGTGTGAGGTATGGGTCCTGTTTCATTCTTTTGCAAATGGATATCCAGGTATGCCAGCACCATTTGTTAAAAAGACTATTATTTCCCCAGTTGACTGACACTGGTCCTTTGTCAAATATCAGCTTCTCATATGTGGATGGATTTATATCTGGGTTCTCAATTCTGTTCCATTGGTCTATGTGCCTGTTGTTGTACCAGTACCAGGCTGTTTTGACTACTGTAGCTACATAATAGGTTCTGAAATCAGGTAGGGTGAGGCCTCCCACTTTCTTCTTCTTTTTCAGTAATGTTTTGCTTATCCAGGGGTTCTTTCCTTTCCATATGAAATTAGTGATTTGTTTCTCTATCCCCTTAAAGTATGACATTGGTATTTGGATTGGAAGTGCATTATATGTATAAATGGCTTTTGGTAGAATAGACATTTTTACTATGTTAAGTCTTCCTATCCATGAGCAGGGTATGTTTTTCCACTTAAGTATGTCCTTTTGAATTTCTTGTAGCAGAGTTTTATAGTTTTCTTTGTATAGGTCTTTTACATCCTTGGTAAGATTTACTCCTAAGTATTTTATCTTCTTGGGGGCTACTGTGAATGGTATTGATTTGGTTATTTCCTCTTCGGTGTTCTTTTTGTTGATGTAGAGGAATCCAAGTGATTTTTGTATGTTTATTTTATATCCTGAGACTCTTCCAAACTCTTCTATTAGTTTCAGTAGTTTTCTGGAGGATTCCTTAGGGTTTTCCATGTATACGATCATGTCATCTGCAAATAGTGATAGCTTTACTTCCTCCTTACCAATCTGGATACTCTTTATTTGTTTGTCTAGCCTAATTGCCCTGGCTAGGACTTCAAGTACGATGTTGAATAAGAGCGGTGATAAAGGGCATCCTTGTCTGGTTCCCGTTCTCAAGGGAAATGCTTTCAGGTTCTCTCCATTTAGAGTGATATTGGCTGTTGGCTTTGCATAAAAAAAAAAAAAAAAATGATGCCCTTTATTATGTTGAGGAATTTTCCTTCAATTCCTATTTTGCTGAGAGTTTTTATCATAAATGGGTGTTGAACTTTGTCAAATGCCTTTTCTGCATCTGTTGATAAGATCATGTGGTTTTTATCTTTTGTTTTATTTATGTGATGGATTACATTAATGGTTTTTCTGATATTAAACCAGCCTTGCATACCTGGTATAAATCCCACTTGATCAAGGTGTATTATTTTTTTGATGTGTTGTTGGATTCTATTGGCTAGAATTTTGTTGAGGATTTTTGCATCTATGTTCATGAGGGATATAGGTCTAAAATTTTCTTTTTTTGTAATGTCTTTACCTGGTTTTGGTATCAGGGAGATGGTAGCTTCATAGAATGAGTTGGGTAGTATTCCGTCTTTTTCTATGCTTTGAAATACCTTCAATAGTAATGGTGTTAAGTCTTCTCTGAAGGTTTGGTAGAACTCTGCAGTGAAGCCGTCTGGGCCAGGACTTTTTTTTGTTGGAAGTTTTTTGATTACCTTTTCAATCTCTTTTTTTGTTATGGGTCTATTTAGTTGTTCTACTTCTGAATGTGTTAGTTTAGGTAGGTAGTATTGTTCCAAGAATTTATCCATTTCTTCTAGGTTTTCAAATTTGTTAGAGTACAATTTTATGTAGTAATCTGATATGATTCTTTTGATTTCATTTGGTTCTGTTGTGATGTGGTCCTTCTCGTTTCTTATTCGGGTTATTTGTTTCCTTTCCTGTTTTTCTTTAGTCAGTCTAGCCAATGGTTTATCAATTTTGTTAATTTTTTCAAAGAACCAGCTTTTGGCTTTGTTAATTCTTTCAATTGTTTTTCTGTTCTCTAATTCATTTAGTTCAGCTCTAATTTTTATTATTTGTTTTCTTCTGGTGCCTGATGGATTCTTTTGTTGCTCACTTTCTATTTGTTCAAGTTGTAGGGACAGTTCTCTGATTTTGGCTCTTTCTTCTTTTTGTATGTGTGCATTTATCGATATAAATTGGCCTCTGAGCACTGCTTTAGCTGTGTCCCAGAGGTTTTGATAGGAAGTATTTTCATTCTCGTTGCTTTCTAAGAATTTCCTTATTCCCTCCTTGATGTCTTCTATAACCCAGTCTTTTTTCAGGAGGGTATTGTTCATTTTCGAAGTATTTGATTTCTTTTCCCTAGTTTTTCTGTTATTGATTTCTAGCTTCATTGCCTTGTGGTCTGAGAAGATGCTTTGTAATATTTCGATGTTTTGGATTCTGCAAAGATTTGCTTTATGACCTAATATGTGGTCTATTCTAGAGAATGTTCCATGTGCACTAGAAAAAAAAGTATATTTTGCAGTAGTTGGGTGGAGAGTTCTGTATAAGTCAATGAGATCAAGTTGGTTGATTGTTGTAAGTAGGTCTTCTGTGTCTCTATTGAGCTTCTTACTGGATGTCCTGTCCTTCTCCGAAAGTGGTGTGTTGAAGTCTCCTACTATAAATGTGGAGGTGTCTATCTCACTTTTCAATTCTGTTAAAATTTGATTTATGTATCTTGCAGCCCTGTCATTAGGTGCGTAAATATTTAATATGGTTATGTCTTCCTGATCAATTGTCCCTTTTATCATTATATAGTGTTGTTCTTTATCCTTTGTGGTGGATTTAAGTCTAAAGTCTATTTTGTCAGAAATTAATATTGCTACTCCTCTTCTTTTTTGCTTATTGTTTGCTTGATATATTTTTTTCCATCCTTTGACTTTTAGTTTGTTCGTGTCTCTAAGTCTAAGGTGTGTCTCTTGTAGGCAGCATATAGATGGATCGTGTTTCTTTATCCAGTCCGTGACTCTCTGTCTCTTTATTGGTGCATTTAGTCCATTTACATTCAGCGTAATTATAGATAAATAAGTTTTTAGTGCTGTCATTTCGATGCCTTTTCATGTGTGTTGTTGGCCATTTCATTTTTCCACATGCTTTTTTGTGCTGAGACGTTTTTCTTAGTAGCTTGTGAGATCCTCATTTTCATAATGTTTAACTTTGTGTTTATTGAGTCGGTACGTTTTTCTTGGCTTTTTCTTGAGTTATGGAATTGTTATTCCTTTTTGTGGTTACCTTTTTATTTACCCCTATTTTTCTAAGTAAAAACCTAGCTTGTATCCTTCTATATCGCCTTGTATCACTCTCCATCTGGCAGTTCAATGCCTCCTATATTTAGTCCCTCTTTTTGATTATTGTGGTCATTTATCTATTGATTTCCATGATTTCCTGTTATGTGTATTATTTTGTTTATTTATTTATTTTTTAGAATTAGTCTTAATTTGTTTGTTTTTGTGCTTTCCCTATTTGAGTTGATATCAAGACGTTCTGTTTTGTGACCTTGTATTGTGCTGGTACCTGGTATTATTGGTCATCAGGCCAAACAATCTCCTTTAGCATTTCTTGCAGTCTTGGTTTAGTTTTTGCAAATTCTCTAAACTTGTGTTTATCTGTAAATATCTTAATTTCTCCTTCATATTTCAGAGAGAGTTTTGCTGGATATATGATCCTTGGATGGCAGTTTTTCTTGTTCAGTGCTCTGTATATGTCGTCCCATTCCCTTCTTGCCTGCATGGTTTCTGCTGAGTAGTCTGAACTTATTCTTATTGATTCTCCCTTGAAGGAAACCTTTCTTTTCTCCCTGGCTGCTTTCAAAACTTTCTGTTTGTCTTTGGTTTTGGCAAGTTTGATGATAATATGTCTTGGTGTTTTTCTTTTTGGATCAATCTTAAATGGTGTTCGATGAGCATCTTGGATAGATATCCTTTCGTCTTTCATGATGTCAGGGAAGTTTTGTGTCAGAATTTCTTCAACTATTTTCTCTTTTTTTTTCTGTCCCCCCTCCCTGTTCTGGGACTCCAATCACTCGCAAGTTATCCTTCTTGATAGAGTCCCACATGATTCTTAGGGTTTCTTCATTTTTTTTTAATTCTTTTATCTGATTTTTTTTCAGCTATGTTGGTGTTGTTTCCCTGGTCCTCCAGAAGTCCCAGTCTGCATTCTAATTGGTCGAGTCTGCTCCTCTGACTTTCTATTGCGTTGTCAAATTCTGTAATTTTATTGTTAATCTTTTGGATTTCTACATGCTGTCTCTCTATGGATTCTTGCAACTTGTTAATTTTTCCACTATGTTCTTGAATAATCTTTTTGAGTTCTTCAACAGTTTTATCTGTGTGTTCCTTGGCTTTTTCTGCATTTACCCTAATTTCATTTGTGATATCTTTAAGCATTCTGTAAATTAGTTTTTTATATTCTGTAGCTGATAATTCCAGGATTGTATCTTCATTTGGGAAAGATTTTGATTCTTTTGTTTGGGGGGTTGGAGAAGCTGTCATGGTCTGCTTCTTTATGTGGTTTGATATGGACTGCTGTCTCCGAGCCATCACTGGGAAACTAGATTTTCCAGGTAGTCAGCTAAAAAAAAATGCAGTCAGATCCCTATCTGAATTCTCCCTCTGGCTCCGGGTATTCGGATGTTAATGGGGCCACCTGGGGAGGGTGGGGGAGGTTTCAGAGAGCTAGGAGTGTAGCACCACAGAATATAAAGCTGAACACCGCGTTCACGCTCCGCCCCCGTCTGCCAAAATCCGGGCAGGACGCGTCCCCGGCTATGACGCTGCTTTCCTTGCTCGGAGACCAGTCACTTCCTCAGGGGGACTTCTGCCTCCGGTGCGCGGCACTGGGTGGGCGTTTCCCACACGAACGGTTGGGCCCGCCCCCAGGGTCTATTCAGGCGAATATAATTGGGCCCCGAGGTCACACCCCACCTGTGCGCGTGCCCAAATCCCAGCGGGATGACTTCCCGGCTGGGACGCTGTTTTCCCCGTTCCGGGACCAGTCACTTCCTCCCGGGGACTTCTCCTTCTGGTGCGCCACACCTCTTGCGAGAACTGGGTAGGCGTCACCCGCACGGCCAGGTGGGCCCGCCCCCTGGGTCAATTCAGGGGAATAAAAATGGACCCTTGCTCATGCCCCGCCCGTGCCCACGCCCCAAATCCCAGCTGAATGGCTCCCCGTCTGGGATTTTGCTTTCCCCGCTCCGAGACCAGTCACTTCTGGGGATTTCTCCCTCCGGTGTGCCGCACCACACGCGCGGACTGGGTGTGCGTCCTCCCGCACAAGCGTGTGGGCCCCGCCCTGGGGTCACTTTAGGGAAATATAGCTGACCCCCCTCCCCGCTCGCGCCCCACCCGCTTCTCGCCTAACTCCTCGCAGGACGGCTCCCCCGCTGGGAGCTGTTCTCCCCACTCCCAGATCAGTCACTGCTTCCCGGGTGCTTCTCCCTCCGGGTGCGCCTCTATGCCGCCCGTGCCAACCAGCTAGACTTCCTCCCAGGATGGGTTGGGGGGGAAGGGGTGGGCCCCCCTTCTGTGCCGTCTGCCCCCCGGGCTCTGCCCCAGATTGGGCTCCGAAGGTCACCTGCCTGGTACGCTGGCTCCTGGTTCTGAAAACGGTCGCTGTCTGCCCATATTTGTTCGTTTTCTGTCTCTAAGTCTGTGCTTGTTGTTCAGAGTTTGTAGATTGTTATGTGTGTGATCGATTCCCTTGTTTTTCCGAGTCTTTGTTGCAAGAGGGATCCGCGGTAGCGTCCACCTAGTCCGCCATCTTGGCCCTGCTCCCCATTTCATTTTTTAACAATCACACTTCTGAGCTTAGAATCTAGGTAATAACAAAGCTTCATAAAGGCTCTGCCTGCCCCATCTGCTCCCCACACCCTCACTCTAAACTGGGCAGAGAGTAGAGAAGGATGATGGGAGAGAGCATCGGGCAGCTTTCAGGCTTGTTTCTGTACTTCCAGGCTATCTGTGAGTCTCCGCTCCCTGGCCCCATCCTCTGGGAGCTTCTTTGTATTTCCTCCCTTGCCTTTTCAGCTAAGTAAATACCTCACTTCTCCATTGACCTCTGAGGGGAAGGTTACCTTAAGTTCAAATCTGAAAATTCTTTAAAGCTCTTTATTGTTTTCTGCCTAAGAAACAGTTCTGTGTGAAGTCTGTTTAAGAATGTACTGAAAATCAAAGGCAGAGGCTTCTTTAATAGGCATTTCTCTCTTTAGGGGAAATGACAAAGGAGGTGGGGAATGGAGAGCGTAGGAATGTTCTTTTGGATCTAGATAAGGTTAGCCTTCTCTACAGAGAGATGCCCCCATAGGTCTGAGGAGCTCTGTGGGCAGATAGGTTCTAAGGACTGTTCCTCAGATAATTCAGAGGTTCAGGGAGGCCTGTCTTAAGGTGGCTCGTGCTGTTGTTACTGGGTTTGACTTATGAAGTGACCAACAGAGTCTGTCCCCTACACAGGATCCTCCTCATTTTTCTCTAGGGTGCTTTGTTCTCCCTGATTGACAAATGATTCACGTATTTATGAATATATAAAAGGAGCCCTGGTTGTGCAATGGTCAAGCGCTCAGCTGCTAATTGAATGGTTGGCAGTTTGAATTTATCCAGCTGCTCCATGGGAGATAGACCTGGGCCATCTGCTTCGGTAAAGATTACAGCCTGGGAAACCCTATGGGGCTGTTCTACTCTCTCACATGGGGTCGTTACGGGTCAAAAATTAACCTGACAGTACCCAATGGTACACATAAATGTATTATACTTGTATGTGTATAATATATATGTATATAATAATTATATGTATATGTATATAATAATTATATGTATGATGTATATAATAATTATATGTATGATGTATATATATGCATATAATTTATATATGTATATATATCTCACCAAAAATCAGTTGCTTTGGGGTCAGCTCCTAGTCATGGCAACCTCAGGTGTGTCGGAGTAGAACTGTGCCCCATAGGGTTTCCAATAAGTGATTTTTCCAAAGCAGATTACCAGGCCTTTCTTCCGAGGCACATCTGGATGGAGTCAAACTGCCAAATTTTCGATTAGCAGCTAAACACTTAACCGTTTGCACCACCCAAGGATACACACACACACACACACACACACACACACTTATTTATTTACTTATTTAACCTTTCTGGTAGCCAACTCAGCCTCCAACTTATAATTTATGCTTAAACTTTTTAATAATTCTCTTCTTAGGAAGTTTTCAGAGGTTATTTTATACCGTGTATATGTGCGTTTCATTTTTCTGAAATTTTCACACATATTGCAGCTCGTACCCATGAATGCTGCCTCCACGGATTTGCTGACAGGAAAGATATGTGGGAGGTGGCTGTGCGTGGACCATGCAAATAATTCAAGTTTTGCCCCCAGGTCATTTCTTTACCACAGAGTTGCTGGAATAAAAGCCAGCCAAGGTTACTTCCTCCACTGCAGTCTTTCTAGCATGTGCTAATTGTCTGGGTTTATATCCAAAAGGTTCTGCCGAGAAACCTTGCCCTTCCCTTTGTTGAAGTCTCCCGGAACTTAGGGCTCCCTCCTATCCTGGTGCACGCGGACTTGGTGTTGACCAACTGGACTAAAGGAAATCCAGAAGGGTAAGACAGGAGAGAATATTTTGGATCTAAGTAAACCGAAAGCCAGAAAGGGGGCAGTCTTATAAATTTTGCTCTTCTCACAGCAAAAAAAAAAAAAAACCAGTGCAAAAGACCAGGCTTTTTCAGCTATTTTGTGGTTGGGAATGTTCATATTTACCGTCTGCTTATAGTTCCAAAGAAGGAGGTGAACTTGAATACAAGTTCAAAAATCATAGGCCCCGGAAGTTACCCCTCAATCCACCCTGAATATTAACCCTGACCACATTTCCTAGTTTGCTGCCACATCAGCCTGAATTTCTCAACCCGACGTTTAAGTTGCTGCATGGTCAGGCTTCACTCGTCCTTTCTCACCAAACCGTTTACTCTTCCCGACCATGCGTCCTCCATTCAAGGCAAGTTAGGAGCAGGGACTGCAATAAGTGATCATTTTATAATGAAAGAATGTATCCATGCATGACTATGAATGCATGAACACCTAGGGATGTTGGATTGAGAATGCGGTGAATAAAAATCTATTCCACCTAGCTGTCACTGTTCCCTTCAGAACTGAGCTGGGAGCAGGGGCATCTGTCTATAAAAGAAAGAATGTGAGTCTTAACAAACAGAATTCCAACAGATAATCAGAAAGGAGCAGATGAGGTAAAGGGTGAAATTTCCCATTGGACTTCATTTTTACAGCCAAATGTATTTCATCACACTCTTGTGACCAAAAGAGCTAAAGAAACGTTTCAGGTGGATGTGAAGAACTTCCCCAGAATATAGTTTGTGAGTAACCATGGGGTTGCCAGAGAAGATGATGGAATATTCTTTAAAGAATTAAACACTCAGTAGACCGATTAGGACTAAATATGTACTCCTTGGAGGCTATGAGTCAGAATCGACTTGACAGCAACAGGCTTGGAGGCAGGAAGATTGAGCCTGCTCATCTTTCTTAAGAACCTCTGAGCTGGGATTTTCTGTTTTCTGTTAACTCTGGCCTTTGACTAACTCTGCTTTAGTAACAAAATTAGTGACCAGTATACCCATGGGAAGCTGCTGAATAGGGCTCAGAATCTGGATGGTAAGAAATTAATGAATGTATGTGTAGTCATGATTCTGGTCAAAGCATTGAATGATGAATACACTGGATTTCTGATTCAAAGAGAAAGATAGGAAATGGGAAGGCTGAAAAGAAAAATAGCTGGATTGGGAGGCTAGGGAGCACAAACAAAAACCCAAACCCATTGACATTGAGTCGATTCCAACTCATAGCGGCCCTGTTGGACAGAGTGGAACCACTCCAAAGGGTTTCCAAGGCTGTAAATCTTTACGGAAGCAAACTGCCACATCTTTCCCCATGGAGAGACTGGTGGATTCGAACCACCAACCTTTCAATTAGCAACTGAGTGCTTAACCACTGTGGCACCAGGGCTCCAAGGCTGGCTTAATCCCAAAGGTGCAGACACAAAGTCCTGGTCTCGCCAGATGTCCTTCTTGATATTTACTTATTCGGAGGCTTTTAATATGCCTAGCACAGAAGTAAATGCAATGAAGAAATGAAAGACATCGAAGGAAAGCACACCCAATGTGGCTAAATAACAAGACACCGATACATGACAAATGTCAAACAGTGACAAATGTCAAACAATGAGACCTTTGGGATTTCAGAGAAATGACATCAATGCAGGCTTTAAATATCAGGAACAAGCTTGGGGAGGGAGTGGAACTTGATCTGAGAGCGAGTCCCGAAAGATGAGTGGGAGTGTAATAGCTCTTGTATAGAACGTGGGTTTGTGGTAATTACAAAAATTAAAAAACAAAACAAAAAAAAGGAATAAGGTAATTTATCAGGACAGCCACAGGCCAGAATGTTCTCGGGCTGTTATGTGACTTGAGATTTAACTCACTCCCTGGGTGGTACAAACAATTAACATTCTTGGCTGCTAACTGAAGGGTTGGAAGTTTGTGTCCACGCAGAGGTATCTCTGCAGAAACGCTTGGTGATCCACTTCTGAAAGGTCAGCGATGAAAATCCTATAGAGCGTAGCTCTACTCTGGCACACATGGGGTCAGGATAAGTTGGAATTGACTAATGCGTGGCACGTGAGCGTGCATGCCCGTGTACGTGTCACCCTAGGAGGTATATCTGGTTTGCAAACTGAATTGTTGTTTTATTTTCTTTTTCTCTTTGTGGCTGCCGATGGCTGGGATTTGACTTAAAAAAAAAAAAAAAAGTCCCCTGGAAATCAGGTAAGTCCTCAGAAATCCTTTACTCACTTTGGAAGCCATGCTAACTCTTGAACCTTACAAACAAACAACGAAAAGAAAGCGTACCAAATGGTGTCTCTAGTACAACATCAGCTATAGAAAAATGCATGGAAAAAACACAGAAAGACCAGAAGAAAATGTGCCCAAAATTACCCATCCAAACGTTAACAGCGGCCACTTCTGTCTGGTAGGGATTACAGGGTGCGATTTCTTCACTGTATTGTCCAATCTGTGTATAATAAAGCAAATAAAAGGAAATAGTGATAAAGAAGGTCGCTAATTCTCTGTGACTCTTTTTTCGTCTCACGGTCTGAAAAAGATCTCTCTTCTCACCGTAACTTTTCTGAAAGGCCAAATTGCAGACAGTGGTTGCTATAGCGACCTACAGAAGACTCCTTTTGACATATCCTGTTAATACAGAGATCTGGAGACCTTGTGGGGCAGGTCTGGTCCAGATGGTTTTGGGTTCCATTTTCCCTGCAGAACAGAGTTGGCTTCTAAGTCGATGCTGCCTTTCCCATTACAAAACATTAGCTGACTAAATGGGTTCAGGATTAAACCTGTAGCTCAGGAGATGAGGGGATGAAAGGGGGGAGATATAACTCTCAACGCTAAAATAACTCTGTTTGTCTTTTTGTTGTAGCTGTTTTTCGTTTCCTCTCCTGTTTAAAGTATTAGAGACAGAGGTTTATCTATAGAGTTAAGCTTTTAGGGTTCGTAGATTTGATCTATATCTGGGATATTTAAATCCACATGCTACATAAAAGTCATGTAAAAATGGTCCCTCTGTGACAGTCTTTCAGCTCTCACTTGATCATACAGTGTTTCATTAAAAATGTCATGTATTGAAAGAGCACTGGCATGAGTCATGAAACTTTATATCACACCTGGTCCTGATTAACCAGCTGTATGAACTTGGGCAATCTGCCTGCCTTCTCTGATCCTTGGTTTCTCCTCTGTAAAAAGGAAGTGTGGAATATGCTGTTGCCTGGATCATTCTAGCTGGAAGACTCTGCGGCCCCTGATAAGAATATTGTGATGGGCCATAGAACTGGCCCTGGAAGAATCAACTATACATGGTGCTTCAGCTGGCATCCCCTTGTGGGATGCACCTTGGTCTGAGACCATCAGGGTCATGCTAGACTTTGGAGTTCCTTTGGGCAGGTGAACTTGAGTTTGACGTGGTTTAATCTCTTTCTTCCCTAAGCAAAGTGTATGTTCATCCCCAGGGCTGTCATATGGAACCGAAAAGTTGGCCACAGATTTTACTTTGCATTTGTCCAACTTGGTGGGGACGTACGGGCAGTGAGTACTTACAGTGCAGGCTCTATACCTCTAACAAGATCATCCTTCCCTTTCCAAGGAACCTGGACACCATCGTTGCATTTCCTGGGGGAGAAAGCCTGCGTGGTTTTATACTGGTGACTGTTTTGGTGGAGAAAGCAGCAGTGCCTGGGATTAAGGTATCTTCCCACTCCACAACACTTTTTCATTTTTTAATGGGAAATCAGTTGGAACTTGACATCTTACCTGGTCTCTTTCTCTGTACTTGATTTCTCAATGCAGATACACATAGGCCTTGTTTGATTTGTTTCAACCCTGAGAAGAGAGACCTAAATTCTAGCCTGCAACAATATCTCTCTCTCCTTAATTTCAGTAAAACTTGGAATTGACCATTGACCCATTCAAATACCAGGCATTGTTCTAGGCAATGGGGATATCAGCGAGAAAAAGACAAACACCACCCAGACCCCCGCAGAAGCTCACGATCCGGTAGACCAAGATGGGTTGTTGTATAGGGTAATTAAAAAAAAAAAAAATGCAGTGTTTCACAAAGGCACACCTAAAGCCTAACCTAGGTTTTGAGGATTAAGGAAAACTCCCCAGGGGAAATGAAGCTAAATGAAAATCCAAGAGTTGTATGGGAATCAGATCCAGAGAGAGAGAGAAAAGGAGGAGAAGAGGGGAGGGAAGGGAAAAAGGGAAGACAGATGAGAGGAGAGGAGAGAAGCCTATTCCAGGGAGGGAGAAGCACTATGCAAAGGCTCAGAGGAAAATGCAAGTATTTAGAGCTGGAATGCATCGTTGACATTATCTAGCCCTGGGGCTTGCAAACAAGTTCCTTCAGGGATCAGACAGGTAACAGAAAGGCCAGGTGTAAAGCAAAAGACAGTAGAGGGACAAGTGATGAGCTAGAGACTTCATGCCTTGCCTAAAGATATTTAAGTTAGATTTACACTTTTCCTCATTACCTTTCCTGCTAAGCCTCTTCTCAGCATTCTCAGTAGGATGGCCAGTCCTCACGTAATTATTAACAGGACCCTCTTTCTTTCTCAAAGGTAAAACTATATGGTCACTTTAGTCCTCCACCATGTGTTAAGTATGTTGAAAGATACAGAACAAAACACTGGCCTTCTAAATGTAGTTCAGATAAGGGAGAGACTGCTTTGAGACAGGGAATGCTTCATGGAGAAGGGGGCCCTTGAGCTGGACTCTGAAGAAACCATCTGTAAGACAGAGCTTGGGAGTGAGAAAACCCTGGTTGAAGGTGCAGAAGTAGAAATGCTCATAATATATAAGCCCAGAAGAAAATAAAAGTTCAGCCCCCAAGAAGTAGAAAAAGTGGCAGTCAATGGAAAAATCCAGAACAGCCTATCCAGGGGTTTATCTGGGAGGTGCTTAGTGGGCATGGGTTCAGGCTCTTAGATCCCACAGTGGATCTAGTTTGGGGGTGCTCCCAGGAGCTCTGACAAATAGCCCAGGAGTCAGTTCCCCTCCACTGGGTCCCACAACTCTGGGGGCACACGCCATCTCAGTGGGCTTTAAGTGAATGCAACCAAACTGAGTGAATGATCTCACCCCCAGGCACTTGTTCAGGCAGTGAATGCAATCCTACAGCCCAGCCAGGACTCCCTGCTCCAAGCCTTGCAGCAGCTGAGAGTCTCCATTCAGGACATCACCAGAGCCTTGGAACAAATGCACGGTACAATGAACACTCCCTGTGTTGGCTGAAAGCTCCCCAGAGGCTGAAGTCTCTCCCGGTGGGGCAAAGGCCTAACTGGGTGATGATGATGCGTGTCTCCAGCAGATGGCATTGATGCATTACCTTTGTTTTAAAGCAAACTCATTTGCTATTAAGGAATGATTTCTCAGTTTGCAGAGATGGCTTCACGTGTTTGTCCTCGGCATTTTCTGGTGGTTAGGATAACTTATATTTTTCCTTTCATTGCTGGCCAGATATTTCTTTGGCATCTGGCATGAAACTGAAGAGGAGGTACACAAGAACGTGGGCTGTACACCGTCCATCTGCCATCCTCCAGGGCAGAACGGAGATAATGGGGCTTGTCTTTAAACTCTCTCCTGTCTTTAGAGGAGACTCTCTTTTGACTTTTCTTGCTGTTAAGTACTGAGGTGACTGACCTTGGCTTTAGGCCTTATCTGGTGGGCTGTCCAATTCTCTTTTTCTCTGGCCAGCAAAAGATGAGTGGTTAATGGTGTGGCCAGTTAAAGAAGCCCACACTTACGGGGATTGTTTACTTTTTATTCTGGTGACCACATTCCATCTCCAGTATCTGAGAGGCTCTTCAACTTCCTCTATCAGAGGAATCTTAAAAAATATGCTGAGGCTTTTCTTAAGGAAGGGTGTGGCAGAGCAGCTAATAGGGGAAAAGCCCCTGCGTAACAATTTCCCCACATCCTGCTTCACCGAAAGAATGAGAGGTTCTAGGTAAGAGAAAGTTTATAGCAAACAGAGGAGGAGGGCAGGAGAAAGAAACCAGGTGATGCTGATCTTTATTTCCTTGTGTTAAAAGAGTAAATAGACTTTTCACCCCGGAGTGTCCACGCTGATACAAATCCATCTGAGGTCACAACGTTATGTATTACTTCCATTCAACGTCCCTGTTTTACCTGTTACATGTGCATTTACTCCATTTCCTTGAATTTTAATTTTAAGCCCCTCTGATAACATCATTTGGAAACCCTGGTGGCGTAGCGGTTAAGTGCTAGGGCTGCTAACCAAGAGGTCGGCAGTTCAAATCTGCCAGGCGCTCCTTGGAAACTCTATGGTGTAGTTCTACTCTGTCCTATAGGGTCGCTATGAGTTGGAATTGACTCAGCAGTGGTGGGTTTGGTTTTTGGTTTTGGATAACATCATTGGGCCCTGGTGGCGCAGTGGCTAAGAGCTTGCCTGCTAACCAAAAAAGGTCGGCAGTTTGAATCCACCAGGCGCTCCTTTGAAACCATATGGGGCAGCTCTACTCTGTCCTATAGGGTGGCTATGAATCAGAACCCACCTGAGGGCGACAGGTTTGTTTTGGGTTTTTGGTAACATCTGTAGGTTTTCTGCCAAACAAGCACTCCCCAAACTTAGAAAGATGCATTTTGCTTTGCTAAGACGCTCTGAATTCATTACTCAGAGTATCAAGCCCATTAGAGGAACATTCCAGATGTCTTCAGACCATGTGAATGAGCAGAAGTGGATAGTTTGGGAAGGCTGTGAAAGACTTTCCACTGCATCACACAGATAGGTAGTAAGATGGCCAGCCTGTGTCTGCCTACCCCAGGCTTTCCCACTGTGACTGTTCAGTCACTTCTTAAGCCCCGGCCAACTGCCTGATGCCCTCTTGGATATTCTCTCTGAGGTTGTTTTCCACTCTTTTGCTTTATGTTTTTCCCCCTTTATACCTGATTACAGAAGGTGACCATTTTTCTAGGGCCACATTCCTTATTTCCCCCAAAGGCAAATTTTCCCACACGGACATAATTTGTTTTAAAGATTTTCCTGCCAGTCATTACACTGAGATGATGAATGCATCAGACTGTATTTTCCAAAGATCTCTAAAGTCCCTAGGTGGTGCAAACTGCACTCAAACTCGCCCAGCAGTGCCGGGAAAAAAATACCTGGTGATCTGCCTCTGTAAAGATTACAGCCTTGAAAACCCTGAGGGACAGTTCTACTCTGGAACACAGGGTTGCCATGAGTTGGAATGAACCCAACAGTGTTTTTTTCTTTTGAAATCAGACTGTATTTTCTAAACATGGTTGCAATATCTTCTGCATACCTGCTCCTCTACAGTGTGTTCTTGACACCCCTCTCATCAAGAGGTGGAGTCTATGTCCCTCAGACATAGGTGGGTTGGGCTTGTGACGTGCTTCTGGTCAATAGAATGCAGTGTACTGACATTACATGACTTCTGAGGCAAAGCTAGAAAAGGTGATAGAGCTTTAATCTTGTACACTGAGTCACCATGGAAGAAGCTCACCTGCCCCAAGGCCACCATCTTGTGAGAAAGCCACACCACATGGAGAGTCCATTTGTGTGTTCTCCAACTGGCACTTGGCATGGGAGGAAATGGGCTTTCAGATGATTCTACGCTCCAATCTTCAAGTCACCCTCAATCCAATGCTTCCCAACTGAGGCCACTGACACTGGAGCAGAGGCAAGCCATCCCTACTGACTCTTGTCCAAATTGACTCACAGGATCCAAGAACATAGTAAAGTGGTTGTTTATGCCACTCAATTTGGAGTGGTTAGTTACGCAGCAATAGAAACCAGATAAATATAGTTATAACAATAAGAACACATACTAGAAACTGAGGTTTAAGGAAACACACATACTTTTTAGTCATTGTCTTTGGTTTATAGTTGTTAACTCCCCTCTGAATGATAAATAGAAGTTCAGCTGGACTTCTTCCTCTGCTTTCATTCCCAAGAACACATCTTGCCAAACATTTCCTTTTCTTTGAGCCCATCTTTAGCAAGAATCATAAACTCTATTCCCTATCTGCCTAGATGCCTCTTTTCCAGACATGGAAGCCTGAAGGTATGCTCAAGCCAGTATAGAAGATACCCCTTGTTTTAAGGCTGCAATGGGCATTTCTAAGGACCAACATACTGTGACCTAAGTCACTAAGCTTTTGCCCAGCCCACCCATGATTCTCACTTCACAGTTTACACAGGTCTCACTACTGATTCCAGAATAAAACTACTCTGTGTTTCCCAGTCTGACTGCCTGTAGGCAGAACTCCGTAGAAGTACTAAAAACACCAGCTATACCCCATCTCAACTTGCCATTGCTTTTTTGCTTGTCGGCACTGAGTACCTGCAGGGTACAGGTCTACCATTGCTTTTAAATTGGTGGTCTACATAGAGCCTAGCCAGTTCTGAGCTTTGTGGTCAGTTGCGAGGCTAAACTATTTTCAGATTTTCAAGTATCTAAATAATTGTCAGATATGTTTTTTGGCATGTTTCTTGATAGCCCCTGTTATCTGAGAATTCATTTTCTCCCCAGAAAAGTGGAGAGATTTTCTTCTCTGAAAAAACAAGGAAATTTTTGCCTTGTGGTTTTTTTTTTTTTTTTTTCCTGAATCAACAGAATTTCTACTTTCTCCTTGACCCACGGGTAGTTATGAGAATTTTTCTTTTAATGGTCACGAGGAGTCTAAATATTTTCTTCTAATAATTTGGTGTATGTGTTTAAATTGTATTTCTTAATCAGTAAATTGATGCTAAAACAAGTGTGAATTTTGCTACAATTTCCTTCTGATTAATTCACTTAATTTTATCTGAGGACTTTCCTTTCTTAGGTTGGAAACTTATGTCTAAACCCAAATGGAAAATAATTAATGCTGGAATTCTCCTCGACTAAATTCCAGACAATAATTAATCACATTCACATTTCTAAAGTTGTCTTCACTTGTGGATTTATTACACACAGTAATCTGTAATTATAATCAGTCACTGGTTATTGTCAAGTCAATTATGGCTCCTGGTGACCCTGTGTGTTACAAGTAGGACCGCTCCATAGGGTCTTCTTGGCTGTAATCTTTATAGAAGCAGGTTGCCAGGCCATTCTTCTGTGGCACTGGTGGATGGGTCTGAACCGCCAACATTTACATTAGTAGTTGAGCACACACTATTTGTGCCACCCAGGGACCTGGCCTGAATATACCTAAACCATTCGAGCTATCATCTCATACTTTAAATCCACTTTTATAATGTCAAAACACCAAATATGGAAACACATAGACAGACATACATACATAAAACCAACACTCGAAGCACTGAAGAGTAATATAAACACTTACAGAAGATTCCTCAGAGATGTAAAGAAGACCATCAATTGTATATCATGCATCAAAACTATCTCAAGTTCCACAGGATGTGATTCTTATTGTTTTACATAGTTAAGGTTGACTTCAAGTTACCTGTATATTATCAACTTGCTTTGTTCTTCACTCCTTTTCACTCATTTATGCTGCCTTTAGGATTTACTCTAGTGAGAGTCTACTGGTAGTGAATACTTCCATCTAAAACTTGCCTTATTTCACTCTAATTCCTAAAGAATGTCTTTGCCAGCAATCATATTCTTTAGATATTGAAGACATCTGTTGAATATCTTCCATTTCCCATCGTCACTACTGAAAAGTTATCTGTCCATCTATCAGTCTTTGAAGGTAATCTATCTTTTCCCTTTGACTCTTTTTAAGATTTCCTCTTTTTCTGTCATATTGTTCAGTTAGTTCTGCTTAGGCTTCATTATGCTTCTTTAAAATTTTTGAAAATTCTATTTCTGTTCTTTCCTTTTTTTTTTTTTTTTCCTGCTGATTCTCACTGCTGGTTCTCCTTTTTTTATTTTTTATTTTTGTCTTATTTTTTACTGCTTGATGCCTATTGCCCTTGAAAAATCATTTGTAAGCAATCTTCAGGGATTAGGGAAAAGAAATATTTGTATTTGAATCTTCCTGGTTCTGGAGGACATTGTTGTTATGTTGTTAGGTGCCATCAAGTCGATTCTGACTCATAGCGACCCTATGCACAACAGAATGAAACACTGCTCGGTCCTGCGCCATCCTTACAATCGTTGTTATGCTTGAGCCCATTGTTGAAGCCACTGTGTCAATCTACCTCGTTGAGGGCCTTCCTCAACCACCTTAAATTAAGTCACCAAGTGAAATCCTGTGTACTAATCAGGCAACTGAGGACCCATATGCCAATCAGGCAATGGAACCTGGAAAGAAATGTGCAAAAATGGTCATAACTTCTCAGGGACAGATTTTTTTTTTAACCCTGCTCCACTCAGCACTAAGGTAACCTTCATTTGTTCTGGAGGTGACTGGCAGGCGTGGAGGGGAGGATCTCTAATTCACACTGACCATCAGATTATATGCTTTTGGGGCTCCCAGCTTAATATGAGAATGGTGTCATGTAAAATTCCTCAGCATAGCTGGGTCCAGTGCCTTATTTCTGGCTCTTATTATATGGAGAAACCCATAAAGCCAGAACCCGAGTGTCCCCGGATTGGAAAATGCCTTCAGGGAAAAAGTAGCTTTGCCACTCCAGTTTCTGCTTTCTTTTCTGGTTCTTGCTTTCCCTTAGGTTTTTACCTGGTGGCTCCTTATTGCCATTTCTGCTTTTTGATGTCTTTATGAAGATATCTTCATAATTTATTCAGTTTTTTTAAAAAAAATTGTTTTCAAAGGGAGTATAAAAAAAGGCAAACCCGTTGCTGTTGAGTCGATTCCAACTCATAGCGACCCTCTAGTGGGGCAGTCCTACTCTGTCCTGTAGGGTCGCTATGAGTTAGAATTGACTCCATGGTGATGGTTAATGGCAGGGCACAGTAGAACTACCCTAAGGGTTTCCAAGGAGCTGCTGGTGGATTCAAACTGCTGACCTTTTGGCTAGCAGCCTAAGCTCTCTAGCCACTGTGCCACCAGGGCTCCAGTTAATACTCCATTATCACAAACTAGTCTCTTTCCTTAATGTTAATTTTATTTGCATCTCTGCTCTCTCTGTTTCCATCATCACTTGATCTAGACCTGGTATCATCATCTCTTGCCTGAACTTCTGCAGTAGTCTTCTAAATCCTCTGCTTTGTCTGCTCTTAACCTAGTCTAATTCATTCTCTACACAGCAGCTGGGGTAAACTTTTAAATGTGCAGATCTTATTGCATCACTTTCGCTCCTAAAGCTTTTCAACTATTCCCGGCACAGCCGAATACAGTAGCCTCTAGTCACATGTGGCTGGCTGTTGAACACTTGAAATTTGGCTGCTGCAACTAAGGAACTGAATTTTTAGTTTCTGTTATTTTTAATTAATTGAAACTTAAAAATGGAATCAGTGTAAGTAAAATAATTTTCTGCTAAATATAACTTTATCGTTTTAGTAAAAGCATATATTTCATGTAATTGTTGAAAATTTAGCACCTAAATGAAATAGGCTGTAAGTGTAAAATAGAATTAAAAATATATATATTTTGGTGTGTTTTCAGAGAAGGTTTACACAGAAGTTTAGGCTCCCATTCAACAATTTCTACACAAATTGTTCAGTGACATTGTTGACATTCTTCACAATGTGTGAACATTCTCATTATTTCCATCCTGATTGTTCTGTTTCCATTAATCTGGTTTCCTTGCCCCCTTGCCTTCCCATCTTTGTTTTAAAGTAATTGTTGACATTTGGTCTCATACAGTTTTTTGTTTTTTTAAGGAGGACTGTACTCATGGGTAATATTCTTTATTTTGTGAGCCAATCTATTATTTAGCTAAAAGGTGATCTCAAGGGATGGTTTCGGTTAAAGGCTTAAAGAGTATGTCAGGGCAATAGTCTCAGGGAGTCCTCCAGTCTCAGTCAGTCCAGTAAGTCTAGAACTTTTTAAGAATTTGAGGTTCTGTTCCACATTTTTCTCCACTTCTATCAGGATCCATCTATTATTGTGGCCCTGATCAGAACAGTTGATAGTGGTAGCTGGGTACCATCTAGTTTTTCACAGGTAAGTACCAGATGTACTATAGGATTTCTCTAGATTCCCTTTATTACAGACTATACAGACTATTAGTTCTATAAACTAGTTTCTTCTTTGAGTCTTTGGTTTCCTTCTTTCTTATTTGCTCGAGACGAGTAAAGACCAATAGTTGTATCTTAGTCAAATAAAATTTTTAAGTGTTTAAATGTGTACACAGAATTTCAAGGATGTATTACAAAAAAAAAAAAAAAAAAAAACCTCTAATGATAATATTTGGATATCTGGGGTTACATAAAATATATTATTGCTATTAATTGCATCTATGTTTTTTCCTACTTTTTGAAGTTCCACTAGTAGAAATTTGATACTAAATGTGTAGATCACATGATATTCCTATTGGACCAATAGGAATTTGATTTGTTCATTATTCTAATGATAAGGCTAAAATACTTAACCTGTTCTATAAGATCCATTATGATCTGACCACAGACTATTTTATTTTTAATTTAATTTTATTTGATACCATGTTTTCCTTTACTTGGTTTTTTTCTTTTTTTTGGCATTAGCTTTTATTTCCACTACTAGTCTGTCAGTTTGTTGTACTGTGGTGACTTGCATATTACCATGATGCTGAAAGCTGTGCCACTAGCATTTCAAATGCTACCAGGGTCACCCATGGCAGACAGGTTTCAGCAGAGCTCCCAGACTGAGACAGACTGGGAAAGATGACCTGTTAGTCTACTACCGCAAAAAAAATTGGCCAGTGAAAACCTTATGATAGTGGCAGAATACTCTCTGGTATAGTGCTGGAAGTGTGTCCCTCAGGTTGGAAGGCACTCAAAATATGACTGGGGAAGAATTGCCTCTTTAGGGTAGAGTCAACCTTAATGATGTAGATGGAGTAAAGTTTCAGGACCTTCATTTGCTGATGTGGCATGACTCAAAATGAGAAGAAACACTTGCAAATATCCATTAATACTCGGAATGTGGAATGTACAAGACATGAATCTGGAAAAATTGGAAGTTGTAAGAAATGAAATGGAAGGCTTGAAGATCAATAACCTAGACATTAGTGAGCTGAAATGGACTGGTATCGACCATTTTGAATCAGACAATCATATGGTATTCTGGGAAGGATAAATTGAAGAGGAATGGTATCATGTTCATTGTCAAAAAGAAATTTCAATGTCTATCCTGAAGTACAGTGCTGTCAGATAGTTCCATCAGAAAAACAAGACAAAACAAAAAGAAATATATCTCATTTGGGAATATTACTTGAATTGCATTAAATCTGTATATTCATTTGGAGAAAAATTACATGATTTTGATATTATGGCTAATTTTTTCCTCTTATGATCAGGCAGGTGAAGAGGTAGACAGCAGCATAAAAATATCAGTCTAAGGTTTTTGGAAGAGATAAACTACTCCAAACTATTTCTTCATATTGCCAGGCATTCTTTTGTCACATGGGCTAAAATTTATCCAGATGGAGAACCATTCTCTTAGGTATATTTCTTGTTTTAGATTTGGATATAAGTTTCCTTGTCCATGAGCATTGTATACGAGAACATACCTTTTCATTTATTAGCTCATCTTTAATTTCTTTCAAGGGTTATTTTATAATTTCATACATACGTAAGGGGCTCACACATTGGTTTTTTTGCAGTTACTTTATGGTTTTCTTCCTGTTGTATATGGTATCTTTCGATTTAACTACCTCTTTTTTTTTTTTTTAGTTGTTTGATGCTGGTTTATAGAAATGAAATTGATATTTGAGTATTAATCTTGAATCCCACACCTTACTAAATGCTGTTATTAAGTCTAATAATTATATGTAAGTTACCTAGGTTTTCTATATAGAAATGATAGAATTTGGAAATAATGTTGTTTTGTTTCTTCATTTACAATAGTCTTAATTTTTCTTTCTTTCTTCTTCCTTTTGGCTGGGATCTCCAACACAATGCTGAATGGAAGTGCTATTGCTTCATTTTGTTCCACGTTTTAAAGGAAATGTTTTAATATTTCACTGCTAAGTACAATTTAAAAAAAAAATTTTTTAAGTACAATATGTACTATAGAATTTCTATAGATTCCCTTTATTAGTTTAAGACTGTTTCATCTTACTCTTAATTTGCTAAAATTTTGTTTGTTTATTTTGATCATGAATGGGTGTTGAATTTTATAATTTTAGTTTTATATCTTGAAATTATCATTTAATTTTTTTCTCCTTAAAACTGTTAAGTTGGGTAAACTATTAAAGTGTTGCCAATCATTCCTGCTTCAGCAAAAACTTGTAAAGAATGTTTAGCGGTTTCTGTACGAACAAACCACCAAATGGGAAGGGCCCAGAAGTAGAGCCCAGACAAAACTCTAGCACATGGGACATTGTCACAGAAGACCAGAGAGATTGGAGTACCACGTGGGGTCACTAAGGAGCCCCGGTGCTAAACAAGGAGCTCTGGTGACACAGCAGTTAAGAGTTTGGCTGCTAACCAAAAGGTCAGCAGTTTGAATCCACCAGTTGCTTCCTGAGAGCTCTATGGGGTGGTTCTACTTTGTCCTATAAGGTCACTATAGGGCTGCTATGAGTCGGAATCAACTGGATGGCAATGGATTTGTTTTTTTGTTTTTTTTTTTGGTTCTGGTGCTGAATGAAGACATGATTCAAGTGGGCCTAGAGGGCTTCAGAGAAAATGAGGAGCAGGAGGAAGAGATGGGGGTCCGGAGGCTAGTTGTGGTGGTAGAGAAAAAGGAAATGATTGTATGGAGATGGCATTTATAAGCCTCAATAAAAAGACGTTTCTTTTTCCATCAGAAGCAAAGGGACACAGGCAGGAATATAGGTAAGGTAAATATATACCAGATCACAGAATATTTAGGGTTCTCATTATATGAAGAAGAGAGAACAACCTTCAAAATTTGTCACTAAGAAGTTTAGCACAAAAGAACAGGAATGTTTCCTTATAAACAAGCTAATATCTAGTAGAATCAGTTATACCCAGGAATTGGCATAGATTCAAAAAAAGAAAAAAAGCCACACAGATTAATGAATGCAGCTAAGAATAGAGCTAAATGAGCCTATACCTGACCTGGTGTGGCCGTCCCAGGACAAGGGACAAGGGACACTCATTCCTTCTTCCTTTGTTGACTGAACAGAGCTTCACTTGACCGTGGATGACTTTAGTTTCCTTCTCCTGGGAAAGCCTTGGAAGACGTGATGCTTTCTCACTGCTTTTCTCCTCTTCCTTTCCCACATTCTCTCAGACATCATGTCTGTTTAAAATATTACATTTTTAAAGATGGCCTTGATCTTTTTGTTTTTGTTGATGTTAAGCACAGAAAAGGGAAGTTCTACAAATAGAAAAGGGCAGCATATGGAAGAGTTTAAAAGTTCTGAAAGCACCGGTGAGGGGGACTACAGAAGGGAACATTCCAGCCCCCTCTTGCTTCTGCTTTCATTCCAAGGTCTGAGTGCAGATCAGATAGAGGAGGCAGCCTCAGGAAAGCAGCAGGGCCTGCATGTGGAACCAATTCCTTTTTGTGCTTGTAGTAAAGTTCATATTTTGATTGCTTCTCCAGATTATGTAGATCCAGACATATTTTATGCAGTCATCCGGATCTTTCTCTCTGGGTAAGTATAGTTCAACTGTTTTTCTGCATGGGGAAAGAGCAGACAGAAGCTTCCTGGAGTAAGAAACACACCACGTAACCCTTGCTAGCAGAGTAATTACTTGCATCCACTCTTGGATGAAAGAAGTGGGATATCCTCTGGATGATGAATGACATTGGAGGTTAATATTTTTGTTCTGAATGATTGTTCTTTAGGCCATCATATTAGATCCATTTATATTCACTTTTCTAGAACCTCAACTTGGTGACAGCAAAAAACAAAAGAAGGAAAGAAAGCCCAAGACGCCATCCACATAGCGTTATTGCTTGTACCCATTCTCTCTCCCCTTTTGATCTAGAGGGTTGAATTGGAGGAGTAGACAATAGCATGAAAGCATTAGCTAATACTCCTGGAAGAATTGCCCCAAACCAGTTTTTCATATTTGCAGATGTTCTTTTGTCACAGGCCTGACATTCCTCCAGACAGAAAACCCTACTTTCAGATACGTTTCTTCTTTTAAATATAGTAGTCATTCCCACATTCCTACCTTGACATGTTTTAATCAGATTGCTTTCGTATTCATTAACTGAGAGAACTATGTTTGTCTGTTTGTTTTAATGGTGATAAGTAAAATATGGAGATGGTGTATATGTTAGGTGAAAATTGCAAAAAATAGATAACATCTAGTGTGCCATTTTGATAATTAGGAGATGCCTGAAATGCTATCAAGAGAAAGATTCTAAAGCTGTTCTGGAAATAGCAAAGGGCATGCCAAATGCTAGAATCTATTAGTGACATATCCCATTGGTGCAAAAAGGAAGTAAAAACATATACTAAGTATGTTCTGTAGGTTGGGTAGGTTTGGAGTGCGTGACACTGTAAGGGGAGGCCAACCTGGGTGGAAATCTTTATTGTAGGGAGAAAGTAGCAAGAAAGTTCTTTGAGAGTGATAGGTAAGGGTGAAGAAAGAATAAATTGGAGAAATGGAGTTGGGAATGTGCCTCAAAATTTAGGCTTTCCATGTAAACCAGCACCCCTTCCTTTTGGAAGCCTTTCCCAAAGAGGTTATGTGTGCCATAGACCATGTCATGTTCTCCGTATTCTTTGCATGTAGTGAGGCTCAAGATGAAGATCTGATTCTAAAATAGAGTATCTAGAAACAAATACTAAGCAAGACATGCAGATATACTTTGGTAGGGTTAGACAAGAGGGAAAAACAAGGCTGTTCTTTTTTTAAAGTTCATGCTATCATATACCATGTTTAGAGTAGCTGCAGAAATAGGCTGGGATTTAGGAAGCACAAATCTAGAAAAATCTCTTTGTGCTTTATTTTGATATTTAAATCTATATTAGTTTTCTGTTTTTGCATAACAAATTATCACAAATTTAGCAGCTTAAGACAACACACATTTATTACCTCACAGTTCAGTAGATCAGAAGCCCAGGCAAACTCAGCTGGTTACTTTGCTTAGGGCCTCACAAGAGTTAAGCCAAAGTGTCTGCTGGGCTGGGCTCTTATCTGAAGAATCTAGGGAAGAATTTACTTGCAAACTCATTCATGTTGCTGGCATAATCCTGTTCCTTGAGGTTGTCCAACGAAGATCTCTATTTCCTCTTCGGCTATTAGTCAGGAGCTGCTGTCAGCTTCTAGAGTCCGCCTGTACTCCTTGTTATGTGTTCTCTCCATCTCAGCAATGGTGCTTCAAATGCTTCTAGTAAATTTCTCCAACTTCTTCTGTCTCTCTCCAAGAAAAGCTCTCTGTTTTTAAAGGTCTCGTGTGATTAGATATAATCCACCTGTATAATTAGATATACCCTCCCCCCCAAAAAAACTATAATCACCTGTATAATCCAAGACAACGTCCCCTCTTCAGGTCAACTGATTAGTAACCTTAATTACATCTGAAAAGCTCCTTTTACCTAGAAAATATCATATTCATGGACATCACAACTCATTTATATTAACATCCCGAGGATTCGAGTGGGATATCTTGGATGCGGGATGGGGAGCAGTTTTAGAATTCTACCCCACAATAGCCTCTAGGGAATAAATAAGTTCTACTTCTTCCTTAAACCAGAGGCAACTGATAAAGACCTACTACTACATATTCTGAAATTTTCAGAACTAGAAGGAGCCCTGGTAATATAATAGTTAAGCACTCAACTACTAACTAAAAGGTTGGTGGTTCCAACCTACCTAGTGGCTCTGGCTCCACAGGAGAAAGACTTGGCGATCTGCTCCCATAAAGATTATAGCTTAGAACACCCTGTGAGGCAGTTCTACTCTATTGCATGAGGTTGCTGAGTCCAAATCAACTCAACAGTATCCAACAACAGCAGCAACAACAGGAGGGCACAAGATAGTGACTGTTTTATTAAAATAAGTTCTAAATCAGTGATATATTTTATCTGGAATCTGAATAAATGACCCCTCTCTGTTTCTGATCTTCAAAAACATCCCCCATGTAGCTAAACTAAGTTGTCAGCACTAAATCCAAAGTGTATTGCTTCCGACTCATAGCGACCCTATAGGACAGAGTAGAACTGCTTCACAGAGTTTCCAAGGAGTGCCTGGTGGATTCAAACTGCCAACCTTTCAGTTAGCAGCCATAGCACTTAACCATGACGCCACCAGGGTTTTCTTGATAAGTATAAAAAAAAAAAAAATAGCTTGCCAAAAATATCAGCATTGTTTAGAATTCTCAATAAGGTTGCCCTATGTTTGGTCTGTAATTTTGTTTATATATTTTTAAAACATTTTGCTTAGGAGAATTGAGAGACTATGTAGATGAAACATATTCCCTTCATTTCTGACTCACATTAAATTTTCTTGACCAATTCAACGAAGTTATTGACCCCTGTGGAAAAATACCTCATGTCGTATTTTTTTTCTGTTAAAACTTCCCCTTTTCTTGGGGTTGCTTGAAATATACTACATAAAAAGCTAAAAATAACCTTGCCTAACAATATTTGAAAGTAACTAGTTTCTTTCCTTAGCACACAGTGGTCTGGGCCTGAGAGTGGATGGGAGCAATCCACAGGCTGCTCAGAGAAACCTGATTTCCTTCCTCAGACTAATCTTATGATAGCTGGAGAATATAGGTTTTGAAAATAATGCCCTTCTTTGGTTTTGTTTTACTTACAACCTGGTGTTCTGTCCAGCAACTTCTATGTAGTTTCAACATAGTTTAGGTTGGGGAACTGACTGGAGATTGATTGGTGTTGCTTAGGCCATTTGAGACGTCTGATGGTTTTTTTCAGCTGGCCAAATTCTTTCAAGAAATGACACTTGGGTCTACATATTATGAATATATAATACAGATTTTTAGACTGTCATTCATTCGTCAGATATTTAGTGACTGTTTACCACAGGGCAGACACAGTTGTAGTTGTTGAGAATAGTGAAACCAAACAACTCGTTCCTTGTGGAGTTTACATCTTAATAACGGGAGACAATGAATAAAATGAACAAGTTAATACAATAAAATCAAATATCACACAATGCACGGTACACCAATAAGCAATATAGGGAAATGTAAGGTAGAATACAGGGTATCAGGGAATGTTAAAAAAAAAAAAAAAGAAAAAAAACTAGTGCCAGGGAATGTTAGGGGTTTCTAATTTATTTAGTGTGATCCAGGAATGGCATACCATTAAGGTGAGTTTTGAGCAGACATGTAAGAGAGTGAGCCACCTAGATACTTGTTCCAAGCAAAAGCAACAACGATTGCAATGACCCTGAGTGGGAGCAAGTTTGTTATGGCAGGACAGCCACACTGAGGCCAGCAAGGCTGGCATGGGGTAAGTGATACAAGATGAGACCAGAGTGGTAGTAGAGGACGAGATCATGTAGATCTTCTTGGTTTCTTTTCTAAGTGAGATAAACAAAGTTGACAAGTTTTGAGAAGAGGTATGATGTGATCTGCCTTCAGTTCCAAACCATCACTCTATCTGCTAAGTGGAAAATAGATTATTTGAGAGCAGAGTTGGAAGCAGGGAAAGTATTTAAGGAGTTGTTATAACAATCCAGAGTGGTGGGCTCAGACTAGAGTGGGAGGAGTGGAGGTGTTAGGAGATGGTCAGATCTGGGGTATATTTTGAAGAAAACTTGACTAGGGCTTGCTATTTGATTAGCTGTGGAAAGAAAAAGAAGAAGATCAGTCAAAGGTGATCCTAAGGCTTTTGGCCGAATTCCCTGGAAGAATGGTGCTCCCGTTGACTCTGATAGGGAAGCCTAAAGGAGAAATGAGTTTGGCAAAGGGTAGGAGATATCTGGAAATCAATTTGAAACACCTTGGTTCCTGTCGAGATATCAAAGAGACAGTTGGATATATGACTCTGGAGTATTGGGAAAGGTTCAACAGGAGGTGTAAACAGGAATCCCCGAGCGACACAAATGGTTAAGTGCTCAACTACTAGCCGAAACGTTGCCAATTTGAACCCACCCAGAGGCACCTCGGAAGAAAGGCCTGATGATCTGCTTTCAAAAGGTCACAACCTTGAAAACCTCATGGAGCAGCTCTCCTCTGCACACATGGGGCTGCCTTGAGTCAGAATCAACTAGAAGGCAACTGACAACAAAACCCACCCATTGCCATTGAGTCGATGCCGACTCATAGCGACCCTATAGGACAGAGTAGAACTGCCCCATAGAGTTTCCAAGGAGCACCTGGTAGATTCGAACTGCCAACCTTTTGGTTAGCTGCCATAGCTCTTAACCACTACGCCACCAGGGTTTCCAACTAACAACAATATAGGTATAAACTTGCGAATGGTCAGAATTTAGTTCTTTTAAATCCATGAGACTAGATACGATCATTCAGGGAGTGAAAGTAGTTAGAGAAGGCCAAAGGTTGACCTCTGCGAACATCCAACTTCTAAAGTCCTCAAGATGGGAAGGAACGGGTGCAAGAGACTGAAATGACTTCATAAGATCATCAACCAGATTACCAAGAAAACTATGAACAAGTATGTCTGTGTGTGTTTGGTCCCTTTACTTCCCAATAGCAGTCACGTCTTCATTGTTTCTTCCCTGTAACATTCATTCAGCGATTTTATTGGACCAGTGTCCTGACTTTGACAAGTCACAAAATCTCTCCTGTAATATCCGGAGCCCCTTTCATTCTGCTAGCAGCTCAGAGAGGCTAATGAACTAATCCAAGGCCCACAGTTATCAAAGAGCGAAGCTGAGATTAAATTCCCTATCTGCCTGAAATAGAGCTCTCACTCCTCACAGCTACCTAGTGCGGCCTGCTGCGATTTAACAATTGGGATCTTCTCTTTACATTTCGTCTTTGTTTCCTCAGCTGTGCTTTCTGTCCTCCTGTCTTTCCAGAGCGCTATTTCCCCACAAAGGCCACTCTGCTGTTTAGCCAGTGAAAACCAGAGGGAAAGAACTCAAAACGAAAACAAGTCAGTTGCATTTCCTACCTCAGAAAAAGGGCATGTGTAGCAAGCAGAGCAGTCTTTCTGCTGCCTCTCTAAGTGTGTGTGTGGTGGTGTGGTTTCCTTCTCTGGAGCAAACTGACTTTCAGAATTACAAGAAGAAGGTGAAACGTCAATGTAAGCCCATTATTTAAATTATATAACAGAGAAAGTAGCTTGTCCCTAGCAATGAGAGGAAAAGATTCCTTTCCTTCGTAACAGTGGAAATTCACATGTGGGCTTCTTGAGAAAATGAAAACAGGAAGTGACAGGTTTGGAATTCATGTTCTGGTTTCCTCATTCTCTAGCTACGTGACATTAGAGACTTAACTGCACTGAGTCTTCATTTCTTTATCTGTAAAATGGGGTGAAAAAGACCTGCCCTGATCCACTCACAAGAGGTCAAATGCAAAATAAATGTGAAGGTGCTATATAAAATATAAAGCATTGTAAGTACAAATGTAACCTGTTCTTCTTGTTGCCATTGTTACTATCATATTATAGTGTCCCTCACGTACACTCCGTGACTGCTCAAGACTCTGTGAAAAGTCAGACACTAGGAAAAGAGTAAAGTAAATGCAAGCAGAAAGAGGAAGACAGAGACGAAAGGCTGAAGGGAGGGAATCAGAGAGACAGGAGACAAGAGAGGGAAGGGAAAAAGGAGACAAGAGGAGAGGGGAGGGGAAGAGCTTACTCAAGGTGAGCATGACTAACAACCCCAGTTTCGGTCTTTCCACATGAGCCTTTGTCAACCTGCAGGGTTGTAGTCTGTTCTCTTCGTTGCCACCCTTATTATCCACTCTTACTATTAATACCTGCTATTAACAAGGAGCCCTGGTGGTGTAGTGGTTAAGTGCTTGGCTGCTAACCAAAAGGTTGGCAGTTCAAATCCTCTGGCTGCTCCTTGGAAACCCTGTGGGCAGTTCTACTCTGTCCTGTAGGGCTGCTGTCAGTCAGAATCAACTCGATGGCAACTTTTGGTCTCATCAAAGGATTTGGTAGTCATTTCTACAAAGTCAAATATTTAGAAAGTATAAGTCTTAATGTGACAGCTATTATAGTTATCAATGTTTTGGAGAGAGGCAAGGATGTGTGTGTGAGTGTGTGTATGTGTGCACACTCCCGTACGCGCATGGTTGTATATGTGAGGCTTTTTGTGGAGTTAGAGGCATCAGGTCATCAAAGTTGAAATTAGTGGAGCAAGTAGAGTGTTCCAGAGCCCCTGCATTGTTCCTGTTCATCAGCGCTGAGACCATCTTTAAAATTAAATTTCTCCAAAGAGTATGTCATGAGACCACTGCCAAGCATTCCCTTCCACATAACATTACTTCTCTGGAAGAATCCTTTAAATGAGGAAGAGTAGTCTTTTGTTATATGGCCAGTCATGACGTTGGCATCAACATAATACATACATACACAACCTGCAAAGATATTCAGTCTCCTGTCCTAAAATTACCACCAAAATCATGTTTACATTTCTGCTCACTCTCCATTTTCTTATCAGAAAATGTACTAATTCCTAGCACCCCCTTCTTCTCCCTGACTTTTCCTTAGATGGAAAGATAATCCAGCAATGCCAGTGGGGCTGATATATGAAGGAGTCTCAAAAGATCCCCTGAAGTACTCTGGAGGGAGTGCTGCTCAGAGCACAGTGCTTCATGCTTTTGATGCATTCTTAGGTATTCGCCATAGCAAGGAAAGCGGTAAGCCGGGCTATTTTTCTTTTTTAATAGGGAGATTGAAGCAGAGATATCTACGAATTAATAAAACCAAGTGTAAATTGAAACGTTGCAAAGTCTGTATTTCCCCAAGTCAACCAATAAACTGTGTACCTGTCATAGGTTATCATGTCAAGTCAGTTAATATCAGATCCCAGCAGGAGCTGTGTTTTCATTTTCAAATCTTACCCCCTTGTGTTATTTCCAACTGTTCACTATGATTTTGATTTGGATCCCGAGGCAGTAGCTTCCTTTCTCTAAAAGGGGGAGATCTTTGGAGTTCGAAGGCTATGGCATTATGTTGATGAGTCTGTAGCCAGCTGGTGCTGCCTATGAGTTCCTCCACTAAAGTCCTTCCCCATAAACATGGTGCAACTTTCAGCCAAATCAAGTTAGACCAGAAGGGAGATCTATCTTACTGGAAACTTGAAATTGCTCATTTCCTTACCTGCCAGCATCAAGTCAAGTATTTGATAACTGCAGAAAGACACTTCGTGCTAGGGTTTTCAAGCTGAATTAGAATTTTAAAAATGACTAGAACTTGGCCTCGTAGAGGCCAGTCTCACCCATAAAAGGCAGTTCTCCAGAATATGATTCTTCATGGAATTTTGCATTTGGTAATGTTAGTAGCTGATTTACCATGCATAATGTTAACACATAATGGATTTCCTGTCAGGATCTATTGATAGAACTTAAAAAAAAACTTGACTTCTAGAGGTCATTACTAAAATAGTTGCTTAGTCTTTATCTTATTTGCCCTTACAAACTCTGTAACTTCCCTCTTTCTAACCACTCCTTCCAAATCTAAGTACTTAGGAAACAGAATTTACCAGAGTATTTAGCTAATCAGCTTAAGTGGTTCTCATTCAGAACCCCATAGACGAATGAGTGTACCCCATCCTGTTTGTTGTTGTTGTTAAGTTCTATCAAGTCAGTGTTGACTCACAGTGACCCCATACATGACAGAATGAAACACAGGCTGGTCCCACACCATTCTCACAATCGTTGCCATGTATGATCCCATCGTTGCAACCACTGTATCAATCCATCTCGTTGAGTGTCTTCCTCTTTTTCACTAGCCTTCTGCTTTACCAAGCATGATGTCCTTCCCCAGGAACTGGTCTCTCCTGATAACATGTCCAATGTAAGTGAGATGAAGGCTCAACATCCTCGCTTCTAAGGAGCATTCTGGCTGTACTTCTTCCAACACAGATTTGTTCATTCTTCTGGCAGTCCATGGTTTATTCAATATACCACCCAACACCATAATTCAAACACATCAATTCTTCTTTGGTCTTCCTTATTCATGCCCAGCTTTTGCATGCTTATGAAATGATTGAAAATACCATGGCTTGGGGCAGGCCCACCTTAGTCCTCAAGGTGACATCTTTGCTTTTTAACACTTCAAAGAAGTCTTTTGCAGCAGTTTTGCCCAAATCAATGGAGATTTCAAAAGGAAACAAGATTGCCTTTGAACAGATCATCTTATTGATTATGCCTTATGTTTGTGAATATTCTTTATAGTGGCTAGCAAGAGACTTTGTTCACATTAAAAAAAAAATGTTCACATTAGGTGTGTGATATACATGGATAGGTTAGTTCATAGATCTAGCTGCAACTCAGTTATTCGAGATGTGCTCGCTTCTTTTTGTCTTCCCCAGCTCCTAGCAACAATCAAGAATATGCATTTGAGTATTTGAACCCTGTGAGTAAAAAGCCAGCAAGGTGGAGTGGCCATTAGGACAGCAGCTACAGTTTCGACTGCATTAGTGTCTGGATATGCAAGTAGGGTTTTCCTATACTTCCATTTGGATCTCTGATGCTGTTCTGAATTGCTTCTTTCAGGTGACTTTCTGCACAGAATGAGGGACTACATGCCTCCTTCCCACAAGGCTTTCATAGAAGAAATCCACTCTGCTCCTTCGCTGAGAGAATACACCCTGTCCTCAGGAAATTGCCAACTTCTTACAGCCTATAACCAGTGTACGGAGGCCCTGGCAGAGCTGCGCACCTATCACATCACTGTGGTGACCAAATACCTCATCACAGCTGCAGCCAAAGCAAAGGTCAGGAGGCCGAGCCATCTCCCGGGGCCACCTCAGGCTTTAGAAAAAATAGGCACAGGAGGAACTACAGTACTGAGCTTCCTGAAGACTGTTAGGGATAAGACTTCAGAGTCAATTCTCCACCCAGCTCTTTAAGGGACTGCCCTTTCCCCTGGCAATGCAGAACAGGGGGTTTCCCTCATCCTCTTCCCCATTGGAGGGCAGTTGTCCTGGCGAATGAGGGTCAGGATTCTGTTCGAAATAATCTAAAAGTGATCTCAACACTATTTGTGTTTCTGGTCTCTAGAGCATTGTATTCTCCTTTGTTGAGACCTGTTAGTCTTCAAAGAGAATTTACAGTGCCAAAACTTGCCTTCCCTGACCGATCACTACTTATTAGCAAAAAGCTTTAGACACGTCCTCATTCAGGACCCCACCAAGGAATGAGCGTACCTTGTTCTGTTTACAAAAGTAATATCAACTCCACTGAATTTTCAAAAGGAAATAAAATTGCCTTTGGACGCATTGGCTTGTAGATTTCTTTAAAAAAATGAATTAAATATTTGTGCATTCATTCATTCATTTAAAAATTCATTAAGTTCCTGTTGAGTTCTGGCTTGCCTTTCATAGGACTTTTGGGTGGCGCAAGTGGTAATGTACTTGGCTGCTAACCAAAAGGTTGGACGTTCTACCCAAAGGCACCTCAGAAGAAAGGCCTGGCAATTTACTTCCCAAAATTCAGCCACTGAAAACCCTTTGGAGCCAAGTTCTGCTCTGACACACATCAAGTGGCCATGAGTCAAAAGTGACTCATTGGCAGCTGGCTTGGTTTGGTTTGGTTTACTAGCTTAGGGGTGAGAACAGAGATTTTGTGAACTCAGTCCAACCCTCTTTTCCCTCCATGTGTGTTGATCATTGGCAGGAGGTTGAAATGATTAAATAGACGAGTGGAGGGAGGAGGAGACTGACAATAGGGTTGGGAAGTCACCAGTACAAAAAGGAATAGTTAACGATATGGGAGTGAATGAGACTTTTCCACACAGTGCATAATTTGAAAATTCTATTTTGTTTTCATCCATTATTTTTAGAAGAATGATTCTCCTCACACTAGAAGTTTCTATCTATAAAATGAATTAATTGACGCTTTGGATGGAAATGAGCAAAATAACTGCACTAGAAAAGCGTAGTGGGAATAAATTTTAAACCCACATGCTCAGTGCGCAAATAAATGTAACTGTTTTTATTGTCGTAGTTTCTATCTTAAGGTCTTATTCCACCTGCCAGTAGAAAACTAAAACACTGAAGCTTGCCAGTTTAGAAAAAACTCCATGAATTTAAGGCTTCCCCCCACCATGCACACACACATATCTGAGACAGTCATGAATTCCAGAGGGCCTATCTAGTGTCATGGCATTAGGGAGTGGAACCTGACCATTGATCAGCCTCTGCTCTAGCATCTGCTAAGAAGCCCCCATCCCCATATGGATACTGGTCAAATGGACCTTGCAGGATCTTTCATCTTGTCTAAAAGACCTTCCAAGTTTTTCGGCCCCTGAGGTCCTATAATGTCACTTGGAAAAACACTTGACTAGTTCCTGCATCCCCCTAGGGGAATTAGAGGACTGCAAGTCTGGCTGGGGGCCATCTGTCCAGCCCCCACAACAGCCAATATCCAGTGCCATGGTGAGAAGGAGAATTCCGGACTCTTGTCAGCTCCCAGGGCTCCAGGTAAGAAGTCCTGAACCAGCTTCCTCCTGTTGCAAATCCTTAAACTACTTTGGAGTGTGGTAGAAGACTCCTACTGCCCCATGTTCCCTAGGGCTTGGCCTGGCCTGGGAAGGATGGGGAGGTGGGGCATGACAGGGCCAAGAGCTTCTTCTCAGAGACTCTCACCAGTGCACTTCTCTGTGTTTGTGTTCCTCTTCTTCTAACCATAAGAGAGGAAATCTTTTTCTAGTCTGGGTGGACCAAGTTTTCTCTCTATGGTTTAAGCCAAAGCCTCAACTCAAAAGACCTTGGCTCTCCAAGAGACAGAAAGGGCCACATGAACCAGAGACTACATCATCCTGAGAGCAGAAGGACTAGATGGTGCCGGCTACAGCCGATGACTGCACTGACAGGGAACACAACAGAGGACCCCTGAGGGAGCAGGAGAGCAGTGGGATGCAGACCCCAAATTCTCATAAGACCAGACTTAATGGTCGGACTGAGACTGGAAGGACCCCGATGGTCATGGCCCCCAGACATTCTGTTGCCCCAGGACAGGAACCATTCCCGAAGCCAACTCTTCAGACAGGGATTGGACTGGACAATGGGTTGCGGAGGGATGCTGGTGAGGAGTGAGCTTCTTGGATCAGGTGGACACTTGAGACTATGTTGGGATCTCCTGCCTGGAGGGGAGATGAGAGGGTGGAGGGTGTTAGAAGCTGGCGAAAAGGACAGAAAAGAGAGAGTGGAGGGAGAGAGCAGGCTGTCTCATTAGGGGGAGAGTAATTGGGAGTGTGTGGCAAGGTGTATATGGGTTTTTGTGTGAGAGACTGACTTGATTTGTAAACTTTCACTTAAAGCACAATAAAAATTATTTAAAAAAAAAAAAGACCTTGGCTCTCATTACTCAAAATCCCTTTTTCTTCCCTTGCTCTCCTTGTCCTGAATTTAAAAAATCTATTTTGAAACTCACAAAGTGAGGAAGGATATATTTATTTCCCTTTGCTTTGTCTTTCTAACTTCCCTGCCTTGGGATCAATAAGCTCAGACCATCTTAACCGCCTGGCTGGGTGTGTGCACGATCCAAGGAAGTGGACTGGATGGGGAAAAAAGGATAAAAAACAGTAGATAGTAGCTCAAAATATTATCCCGCCTCACTTGCATTCTCAGGTGGTAAGAGTGTGAACTTTAGAATAAGGCCTACCTGTGTTTGAATTCAGACTATGTCACTTTTTAAACACTGCAGCTTTGATCAATTTCTGAATATGACTAATCCTTAACTTCCTATTTCTTGTAAAAGGCCAATGATAAGATCCGTTTCCTACGGTGGATATAAGTAACAGACGACATAGTGCCTGACACCTAGAGAAGTTCAATAAAAGTGTTATTTGGTTGTGAGGTGAGGCCCAGAGCATAGTGTAGAAATCAGTTGGAGGGAGAATACTGTATTTCTTAAACTTCCTGGGCCCACGCCATCTGCATAGCGATAAAATGAACCATTATCATTTGAGGATGCTAGTGGGTGGAAAGTGATAAACGTCTGGCCTTAAAGATCAGTAAAACCTATGTTTGAATTTCAGCTTTGCCAGTTATTTTATGACAAGTAAGTTGTTTAATCTTTCAGAGTCACAGTTTACCCGTCATAGAAGGAACTTCACAATTACTATGTGGAACTAGTATATGGAGCTGGTAACTAAATATTTGCTATTACACTGTGACTTCCATCTGTGTGTGTCCTTCAAGGGAACTGGAGAGAGAACCATGTCTAAGGGTTAGGAACTGAAAGGGAAGTCAGAACTGGGTGTCTCTCTCCCTGTACTTGGTGAAGAGAATGGATTACAAGACCCCAGAAGAAGCACACGAAGTGAGACAGAACCTGGATTTCTTATGAAATGGCAACTGCCCTTGACCTAGAACAAAGGGTGCTATAGTCACTTCAGGTTTTGAATCTAGGCCTGGACTAAATGGGGCGCTGATTCATCCCTTAGAGTGACAGCAAACACAGAATCAGTTCAAGTTGCTTACTTTCAACTGATCCAATTCTGCAGAGCCTAACATAGAGCCAGCTTTCAATAAATGATGAATAAATGATGAATAAATGCAAAACTGGGTCCTAGTGGTGTAGTGGTTAAGCATTTGGGTGCTAAACAAAAGGTCAGCAGTTCAAATCCACCAGCCTCTTCTGGGAAACCTTATGGGGCAGTTCTACTCTGTCCTATAGAGTTACTATGAGTCAGAATCGACTCCACGGCAATGGTCTTTTTTTAAACGTAAAACCAAATAAACCAAGTGGAATAAATAGTAAATGGGGTAGGAAGCGAAGTTTACAAACTTACGCCTTTCAAAGTTTTAGAGTATGTTTTGCGTTTTTCTTTGTTATCATCAAGTCTTATACACAGGATGAAGTAAATGCAAACAAAAGCTTTTGTTTTCGTTGTTGATGAATCAAATCCTAGCTCATGTGCCAAGGCATGCCCCCTTGGAAGAGAGGGATCCATTTTTAGCTTTATGGAACAGTGGTGAAAATAAAGCTCCCAGTATAGGAGAGAACACATTTTTCTAGAGATTTCTAGGGAAAAAGGATATTCACATCAGTGATAGAAATGGAAGTCCCGGGTGGCACAAATGTTAAACATTCAACTCCTAACCAAAAGGTTGGCAGTTTGAACCTACCCAGAAGCACCTCAGGAGAAAAGTTTGATGATCTTTTTCCAAAAGGTCACAGTCTTGAAAACCCTATGGAGTCGTTCTACTCTGACACACGTAGGGTCATGGTGAACTGGAACAGGCAGCAACTGTTTTTTGTTTTTTAATGGTAGAAATAATTTTTATTATTTTTATGATTATGATGATATAGCAATATTACTTTAAGCTTGAAGAAATGGCAAAAGTGTGGGTTTAGAAAGTGGACAAACTTAAGTTGGAATCCCCTCTCTGCCATTTATTCATAATATAAGCTTATTTGACTTGCTTACTATTTCTAAGTCAAAGTAATCAGATTTTTATTTATTTTTCACTGTATTTTAGACGAAGGTTTATAGAGCAAATTAATTTTTTATTAAACAATTAATACACATATTGTTTTGTGACATTGATTGCCCCCATGATATGTCAACAGTCTCCCTTTCTTGAACTTGTGTTCCCTGTTACCAGCTCCCCTGTCCCCTCCTGCCTTCTAGTCCTTACCCTCGAGCTGATGTGCCCATTTTGTCTTGCTTTGTTTCATGGGCCTGTCTAATCTTTGGCTGGAGGGTGAATCTCAGGAGTGACTTCACTACTGAGTTAAAAGGGTGTCTGAGCCATACTCTTAGGGTTTCTCCAGTTTCTGTCAGACCAATAAGTCTGTTTTTTTTTTTTCCTTTGAGAGTTATAATTTTTTTCTACATTTTTCCTCCCACTCTGTCTGAGATTCTCTATTGTGATCCCTGTCAGAGCAGTCAGTTGTGGTAGCAGGGCACGATCTAGTTGTGCTGGACTCAGTCTGGTGGAGCTGTGGTAGTTGTGGTCTGTTTGTCCTTTGGACTAATCTTTCCCTTATGTCTTTGGTTTTCTTTGTTCTAACCTTGCTCCAGGTGAGGTGGGACCAGTGTAGATCTTAGAAGGCCACTCACAAGCTTTTAAGACTCTAGATGCTGCTCACCAAAGTAGGATGTGGAACGTTTCCTTTATAAACTATGCTACTCCAATTGACCTAGATAGATGTTCCCTGAGACCATGGTCCACAGCCCTCATCCCAGTAATTCAGTCCCTCAGGGAGTTTGGATGTGTCTACGAAGCTTCCATGACCTTCCCTTGGTCAAGTTGCGCTGTAATCAGACTTGTAAATGAGAATAGTAATATCTACCTTGCAATTCATTTGTGCAAAGTAAAGCTACTATTGTCGTATAGCAGCTCCTGAGTAAATGACAGTACTGTGATAATGCTGTGTGCTCCCTGAAGAGCTCCTTGATCTGGATAATAAAACAAGTCTAGGGAAATGAAACAGTAAGGGGAGTAGGAATCTTGTGCTTTCCTACCTTTAAGTTCTGAGGGGAATGCTAAGGAAGCCCGAAACGCATGAAGTCAGGAAACTCTGCAGAAACCTTTTTTTTTTTAATCAGGTGTATATATGTAGGTATAATAAGCAGAAAGAAGCAGCCTCGTCAGCCCAGGGTCAGACTTCAGGACAGACACACTCATCTCCAGGATTTGTAGTTTTTGTTTCCTAATGATATTGGCTGCTAACCAAAAGGTCAACAGTTCAAATCCACCAGGCGCTCCTTGGAAACCCTATGGGGCTGTTCTACTCTGTTCTACAGGGTCTCTATGAGTCAGAATTGACTTGATGGCAATGGGTTCTTGGTTTTTTCATAGGGACACTGTAAAGTCAGAACCTACTACAAGGCACCTAACAACAACAATGTAGGGTTGCTATGAGTCGGAACTGACTCCAGGGCAACGGGTAATGATAAGAAGCCCTCATGGTGCAACAGTTAAGTGCTTGGCTGGCAACTGCAAAGTTGGCGGTTCAAACCCACCCAGCAACTCCACAGGAGAAAGACCTAGTGACCTGTTCCCATGAAGATTACAGCTTAGAAAACCCTATGGGGTGCTCCACTGTGTAACGTGGGGTTGCTACGAGTCAGAATCTACTTGATGACACTTAAAGACAATGGTAAGAACCAAGAAGAATATTGCCATAATCATGTATTTTAAATTCTCCAGATATAGTCAAAACCAGTTGCAGTGTCTAGCACATAGTAGTTTCTTAATAATTGCAGAATAAATAAACACCCAGATTGGATCAGGAAAAACAGAAAGAGGCATACAAATTCTTGCCTTCAGAAAATGGTTTCCTTCGGGACACTCAACCTTATTGCCAGGAGCCAAGGGGAGGTAGAGGAAAACGCAAGTTTTCTTCCCACATCTCAAGGAGTTTCATCTTTGATTACAGTATACGGCCAGTCCTACAAATAGATGGGGTAAGTATCACTTAGATGGGGTAAGTATCACTTAGGTGATTATTTTGAAAGTTCATCAAATTTATGCCCACACATAGATGTTTCCTTCATTTGAGACTCCTTTATTGGCGTCTGGTTGAGGAGAACCTGGAGTTAGAGTAAGTTATCATGATACCTGACAAGAGTAAATTCCTCACATTCTCGACTTGAAGAAGAGTCCTTTTTAATGATGGAGAAGAGGTCAAAAATGTGTAGGGTGTAGCTATTCTCTAAGAGATGCCAGGAAGGGGTGTGGGAGTGGACTGGATAGGAGCCTCTGAGTGAAACTAGGAATGCAGCCCCAGACAAACCTGGCTTAGTTTACAGCTAAAGGCTCTCTATGTTAGGTGATTCATGTGGAGTGGAGCCATAAAAACCAAAACCCACACTGCTGTGGAGTTGATTCCAACTCATAGCGACCCTATAGGACAGAGTAGAACTGCTCCATAGGGTTTCCAAGGCTGTAAATCTTTACAGAAGCAGACTGCTACATCTTTATCCCCCGGAGGAGATGATGGGTTCGAACCACTGTACGCTGTAACCACTGCACCATGAGGGCTCCTTAATGGAACCATAATCTCTCTTAGTAATAATTTTTTAAAAATGCAAAATGCTCAGTGCTTTGAGGTTGAGGATGTAGGCAGAGTCTTCACCTGGGAAGGGTTAACAAGCCCTTAATGCCTTGAACCTTTTCTGTAAGGTCCGTCTTCCCCTTGGCTGCCCTTCACTGCTGACCATTGCTGATAACAACGGGTGCTCAATCCTCTTTAACATTGTGCCTGCATCCAGCAAGGATTAGTTTGAGTCTTTAGTAAGGGCTCAGGGATGACTTTAAATACAAACAAAAAACATAAAGGGAGTAACAGCTAGATAATGTGGCTAACACGTAATGCTTGCGGTGCTCACAGGCTCTATTCTATCCTGACTCCAGGGCTGGAAGGGCAAGGCACCTCACACCTGGTCGCAGAGATCTCTCAACTTTCAGTGTAGAACCTCAAGACTGACGCTCAGACAGGCTCTCCTTCCCTGGTTGTTAGCCTGATACTCATTTTCTGTTGGCTCCAAAACAGGGTTAAGATCAAAATAAAATTAACCAAAAACAAACAAAAAACCATGAAACACATGAAATTCTTAAAGCCTGTGAGATCCTGCCTAATTTAAGATCCAGGATATCGAACTTCTGTACCTGTAAGCCAATTCTTCCTTCCACACAGTGAATTTCCCTTACTGAATTTTGTCTTGCATTTTCTTGAGCACAGATGTCCTATTTGCTTTGCTAATGAAAGAAACGCTCTTCTTTCTCCATGTTCACTTAACAGTAAACTTAATAAAGAAGTCGGATATCACTGCTTTCTGAAATGCAATCTCTAGTTAATTTTTGCAGTGTAACATCTGCTTCCAAGTAACATTAAAAGATGAGTTCTTGAGTGTAAGCATCATCAAAAATAAATGATTTTTTTTTTTTGCAAAGTAATTTCCTTTGTAAACAAAATCTATTGGACCACATGCTTCTGTGGCAACTATATAGATTTCAAACCAAACTCTATTATGCGTTTTCCTTTAATTGTCCATGAACAGTTTCTTTCTTTCTTTTTTTAATTGGTTCTTTCTTAAAGGTATCATGCAGAGAATTTGCTTACAGTCTACGGTGGGAACCAATTTGCAGTAGGCTCTTCGACTCTGGCCCTTCTCAGGCCATATCCCTCCTTACAAAGCAAGGAGTCTTGGGGCCAAAGGGATTCGCTGTCAGGATAACCAAATTTTTAGACAGCTAACTGGGGGCACAACCACACCGGACAAACAACAACAACAATAATAATAGTTATAATAATGATATAGAAATTTTAAAAAATAAATGTTTATTTGAAACTATATACTATTCTGTATTTTTTTTTTTTTTTTTTTTTGCTACATAACTGCTATTTGGAAATGCTGGTGGCATAGTGGCTAAGAGCTACAGCTGCTAACCAAAAGGTCGGCAGTTCAAATCCACCAGGCACTCCTTGGAAACTCTATGGGGCAGTTCTACTCTGTCCTATAGGGTCGCTATGAGTCGGGATCGACTCGACGGCACTGGGTTTGGCCTTTTGGTTTTTAACTGCTATTTAATCAAAACAACAGTAAGCTAGTTACCAGTGGCAATCAGTACTAATTAAAAGGAAAAATTAAACAATATGCAGTTGTCCTCTTTTTAATTATTTAAACTTTTAGATGATTGGTCCCGGTGGCTCGGTGTTTAAGGGGTCAGCTGTTAACCAAAGGTCGGCAGTTCAAATTCACCAGCTGCTCCTTGGAAACTTTCTGGGGCAGTTCTACCCTGTCCTATGGCGCCGCTATGAGTTCGAGTCGACTCAACAGCAGTGGGTTTTTTTTTTTGAAAACCCTATGGAGCACATTTCTACTCTGACAGGCATGGGGTCGCCATGAGCCAGAGTCAAGCCCACAATAACTGGCAACTGGTCTGAAGATCTCAGGAAAAAAGCACAAGAGTTAATCTACAGGCAAAGCTGTGGAATAACAGACTGTTAATACTCAAGGCTACAACCACTTAAGTTGCACGCTTTAGTCATAACACTCGAGTGAGTAACAGTGAACGGATGGTCTGTTATGGTGAAACACAAATCAGTGCTCAGAGAGAAAATCAGTAACAGTGCCCCTGGGAGGCGGATAATCTATTCCATATCATTTGGCACTAAAAACAGTGTTACTTCCAGCCCTTATTTTGGGAGGCTACAATGACTTGGGAAAACCTGGTGGGGCAGTGGATAAGAGCTGCGGATGCTAACCAAAAGGCTGGCAGTTCAAATCCACCAGGCACTCCTTGGAAACTCTATGGGGCAGTTCTACTCTGTCCTATAGGGTCGCTATGAGTCGGGATCGACTCGACGGCACTGGGTTTGGCCTTTTGGTTTTTAACTGCTATTTAATCAAAACAACAGTAAGCTAGTTACCAGTGGCAATCAGTACTAATTAAAAGGAAAAATTAAACAATATGCAGTTGTCCTCTTTTTAATTATTTAAACTTTTAGATGATTGGTCCCGGTGGCTCGGTGTTTAAGGGGTCAGCTGTTAACCAAAGGTCGGCAGTTCAAATTCACCAGCTGCTCCTTGGAAACTTTCTGGGGCAGTTCTACCCTGTCCTATGGCGCCGCTATGAGTTCGAGTCGACTCAACAGCAGTGGGTTTTTTTTTTTGAAAACCCTATGGAGCACATTTCTACTCTGACAGGCATGGGGTCGCCATGAGCCAGAGTCAAGCCCACAATAACTGGCAACTGGTCTGAAGATCTCAGGAAAAAAGCACAAGAGTTAATCTACAGGCAAAGCTGTGGAATAACAGACTGTTAATACTCAAGGCTACAACCACTTAAGTTGCACGCTTTAGTCATAACACTCGAGTGAGTAACAGTGAACGGATGGTCTGTTATGGTGAAACACAAATCAGTGCTCAGAGAGAAAATCAGTAACAGTGCCCCTGGGAGGCGGATAATCTATTCCATATCATTTGGCACTAAAAACAGTGTTACTTCCAGCCCTTATTTTGGGAGGCTACAATGACTTGGGAAAACCTGGTGGGGCAGTGGATAAGAGCTGCGGATGCTAACCAAAAGGCTGGCAGTTCAAATCCACCAGGTGCTCCTTAGACACCCTATGGGACAACGCTACTCTGTTCTATCAGGTTGCTATGAGTCGGAATCATGGGTTTGGTATGGTTTTTTTGGACAATAACTTGAGTGTTGCATTTTCCTCCAAACTTTTGCACTTATTGCCAAAAACTGGGACTTGTAGCATCCTGATGAGGCCTTTGTCAGGATGTGGAAATTTCAGTCTTAAAACTACGATAGTGCTAGGCAAACTGGGTTGGTCACCCTAATGGTCCTTCCAGAGTCCATGCCACTCCCCACCACCGTGTAGATGACGCTGTATATACCCAGAGCCCTGAATTCTTTGCCCAAATGATTCCAGGCCTGCTTCTGAACCTGCATAGTCTTCTTCCCTGGGTTTACTCCTGACTCTGCCTTTAGACAGTAGGCATTCTCTAGGTCCACAGTGAGTGTGTGGGATGGAGGGGACTCTTTGTGGATATGTGGATGGAGCTTAGCCAGGTGGGCTGGGGTGTCCATATGCATGCTGGAGAAGTCTGTGGAGGTATGCACCAGAGTGGGGCTGGGAAGACTGCAGATGAGCCAGAGACCGACTGTCTCCATGTCTCCATGTTTGGCAAGAAATTCTAGAAATCTGAGAATTTTAATTTGAACCTGCACTTCTAGGTCATTATGAAGGTGTATTTTTCAAGGTAGGAGGATATTTTATTGAATAGTTTTATATATTGATTTATAACTTTTAAATATGGGTAGGTATGGTGTGCAGACATCATTTTGTACTCTAACCGAGCACAGATGGATAGCCACATATAAAAAGTTTAAACCTTGCTTTAAAAAAAAAAAAAAAATTTTTTTTTAATAAAGTTTAAACTTTGCCTGTAGGTCTGATTAATTACCGCCAGAGGGCAATAGCGACCTACACTACTCAGCACCAAGCTCCAAGCAAGGTGTGGATTTCCAACTGATCTCATAGGCCAAAATTTTGGGTTTTTTTCCCCCAGTTTGTTAGAAATACCTGTTTCTCCATAGTCATAGTAGGGCTGGGAGTCACCTTGTGAAGATATTACACCCAAGACCCTGTTGCCAACCAGGAAAAAAATGAAAAAAGAACCCATTTCTGTCTAGTCAAATTCCGACTCATCAGAACCATACTAAATCAATCCACACAGATAAAAGTTTCTCTGGGTTGAAAAACAAATGATATTTTTATTTATTTGTAAAAGTTCATTGGGGCATTCTGGGTAGCAGGTGTTTGGATAATTTTTATTCCTCTTTTGATACTCTTTAAAAAAATAAAAACTTAATATTAAAAAAAATTAGAAATTCTTCACTCTACCTCAGTGATCAGTGTTATCTGAGAACCTTTACTGTCAGGGAAGCTTAAAAGGATCCAAATTGGGAAAAGATTAGTATTAGGACTAAGCTTTGAAAATAAAGATCACATAAACAGTACGAGTAGGAAAAGTCAAATCACTGCCTCGGGCTTTGGAAGAGATTAGTTGAGGTTTTGCCTACAAGAAGAGATAGATGTCATTACTGAAATGAAATAGGGCTCTCCCGCCCCAATCATGTTGCACGTGGCCTCGTGTGGCTCCTGTGGGATTTGTACCATCGTAAGAGCCCAGTGATGTACAGTCCGCACATGCAAATAGCCAGTCCACTAAAAATGTCACGATATGGCAAACGGTGAAATGAAACTTAACCTCAAGGAAAAGTACGCCTGGGACTAAGACACTGGGCGGACGAAGGCAACATGATATCTAGCTCATCTCCTTGTTTGTTACCAAGTCCAACCTTCTTTTGAAATGCAAAACAAGCATAAGAAAAAACAAACCTGAAGACTCCTCATTTTATCATCCCTTCTGATTTCCTAGCCATTCACATGTAATGATTAACAAGAATGTTGGCCAGAGAATGAAAAGTTCTCTTATGAAACTAATGAAAACATCAAACCTAGACTCTACACTGCTTAAAAACTGCTTAATCCCCCATAAAACCAAAAAAAAAAAAACAAACTCACTGCCTTCCAGTCTATTCCGATTCGAGGCACCCCATGCGTTACATAGCTGTGTTGCTTCATAGGTTTTTCTTGGCTATAGTCTTAATGGAAAGAGATCACCAGGCCTTTCTTTTTTAATGCCCCTGAGTGGGTTTGAACAGCCAATCTTTAGGAGAGTAATCGACCACTCACTGTTTGTACTACCCAGGGGAATTTCAATCCCCCATAACCACATAATAAACATACATTTGGGATTAGTGATTTCAAGACAGAGAATGAAGCCCACAGAACTCTGTAGCTTACAACATCCTTTCTGTGTCATTTGCCTGAGTACAAATTGCAGTTTTTCCATTTAATATATTTGTAATATCTCTGTACATCAATTTTAGGGTAGTAACAGTACTTACATTATAGGGTTAGAATGATTGTATGAGTTAATATATGTAAAGCATTTAAAACACTACCTATTTAGCGTAAATATTACATAACTATTTGCTACACTTATTATTGCTATTAGTAATAGCCAGCAACTGTTAGACACACTGTTGAACAGTGGAAAGAAAGGTTGCTCTGTGAAACCCAAATCATGGAGTCATAGAAGAGTTCCACACATTTCTCTTCTCCCAGGCCTCATGTGAAAGGGGGGATTTATGACCGGAGAACCCCAGGGGAAGACCTTCGGAAAAAATGAAATCATTTCCAACGTATTGCATCCTGGTCATTTTAGAGAGATGCTTTTTAAACACTATTTGATTACTGTCATGTTCAATATACTCTACAAGAACTTTTCCAACCCTACTCCAAAGTTCTAAATTATGTAAAATATCTATTTTTAAAATCAAACTAAAACAGTATCAGTTTTGTTGTGGGACCTAAAAATACTCTTTCAGAGAACCAAAGCTACTACAGAGTATGGAAAAACCAGAATTGGGATCCCCAAAGCTAAAGACTCATAGTAGCATATTGGATGGGGGCAGGCTGGGGAAGCTAATTTTCTGGATAAAAAAATATAACATCCTACTGCATGACAGGATTGGCTATCTGTAAAGTATGGGAAGTTGAGCTTTCCGATTTTAACCTCTCCTTTATGTGCTGCCTACCCTCCAATATAGTGATATCTCTTCTAGCAGTTAGGACAAGGATGAACTTCATATAGTAATCAAAACATACCTAGGATAGAAGTTTGTTTCCTTCTGATGTCTTAAAATATCCAGGGCTAGAATGGGGACTCCATAGTGGCATCAATGATTCAAGTTTCTCTTTCTCTGCTCTGACATCCTCAGGAGGTTTCTTCTACTTTGTGATGTAAGATGGCTTCTAGAGCTCCAGCCGTTCACATCTGCCTTCCAGGACATGATATCAACCAAAACTTGCTGTTGTTGAGTCAACTCCGACTCATAGTGACCCTACAGGACAGAGTAGAAATGTCCCAGAGGGATGCCAAGGCTATAATATTTACAGTACTGTATGACAAACTGACAGGCATGTGGGGATGTTCTGCTGCTATTCACAAGGTATTCACTGGCCAATTTTTTTTTTTTTTCACTGAAACCTGTAACTTGTGTGTTGCCGTGATGCTGGAAGTTATGCCACTAGTATACCAAATATCAGCCAGGTCACCCATGGTAGGTAGTTTTCAATGGAGTTTCCAGACTAGGAAAAAATTGGCCAGTGAAAACTTTAGAAATAGCAGCAGAACACTGTCTGGTGTTCTGGTGCCAGAAGATGAGCCCCTGTGGTTGGAAGCCACTCAAAATATGACTGAAGAAGAGCCGCCTCATCAAAGTAGAGTCAACCTTAAGGACATGAATGGAGTAAAGCTTTCAGGACCTTCATTTGTTGATGTGGCATGACTCAAAATGAGAAGAAAAAGCTTCAAACATCCATTAATAATCAGAATATGGAAGGTACAAAGTACCATTCTAGGAAAATTGAAAGTTGTCAAAAATGAAATGGACTGCATAAAGACCGATATCATAGGCATTAGTGAGCTGAAATGGAGTGGTATTGGTCTTTTTGAATTGGACAATCACATGGTCTACTATGCTGGGAATGACAAATTGAAACGGAATGGTATCACATTTATTGTCGAAAAGAACCTTTCAAGATCTATCCTGAAGTATAACACTGTCAGTAATAGGACAATATTCATATGCCTAAAAGAAAGACCAGTTAATAGACTATTATTCAAATTTACCCACCAGACTATTATTTAAATTTACCCACCATGCCAAAGATGAAGAAATTGAATGTATTTACCAACTTCTGCCATGTGAAATTGATCAAACATGTAATCAAGATGCATAGACACATTCCCGAAGCCAACTCTTCAGACAAAGATTAGACTAGACTATAAGACATAAAATGATACTGGGGTAAGGAGTGTTCTTCTCAGCTCAAGTTGACACATGAGGCTATGTGGGCAGCTCCTGTCCAGAGGCAAGATGAGAAGGCAGAGGGGAAGAGGAGCTGGTTGAATGGACACGGGAAATACAGGGTGGAGAGGAGGAGTGTGCTGTCACATTATAGGGAGAACAAGTAGGGTCACATAACAATGTGTGTATAAGTTTTTGTATGAGAAACTGACTTCAATTATAAACTTTCACTTAAAGTACTATATATATATAAAGAAACACTGATATTTACTGCTAATTGGAAAGCAAAAGCCAGAAACAAAGAATAGGTAGTTGGAAAATATGGCCATGGTGATAGAAATGACACCAGAGATCACCTGTTAGAATTGTGTGAGACCAATGACTTCTTCATTGCAAATACCTTCTTTCAACAACATAAATGGTGACTGTATACATGTGGACCTTGCCAGACGGAACACACAGGAATCAAATCAACTACATCTGTGGAATGAGACTATGGAGAAGCTCAATATCGTAGGTCAGAAGATGGCCAGAAGCCAATTGTGGAACAGGCCATCAGTTGCTCATATGCAAGTTCAATTTAAAGCTGAAAAAATCTACAGCAAGTCCACTAGGGCCAAAATATGACCTTGAGTATATCCCACCTGGGAAACCCTGGTGGTGTAGTGGTTAAGGGCTACAGCTGCTAACCAAAAGGTTGGCAGTTCAAATCCACCAGGTGCTCCTTGGGAACTGGATGGGGTAGCTCTACTCTGTCCTGTGGGGTCACTGTGAGTTGGAATCAACTCGATGGCAGTGGGTTATATCCCACTTGAATTTAGAAAGCACCTCAGGAACAGATTTGATGTATTGAACATTAATGATCGAAGACCAGATGAGTTGTGGAATGCCATCAAGGACATAATACACTAAGAAAGCAAAAGGTCATTAAAAAGGCAGGAAAGAAAGAAAAGACCAACATGGATGTCAGAAGAGACTCTGAAACTTGCTCTTGAACATAGAAGAGCTAAAACACAAGGAAGAAAGGAAGAAGTAAAAATCTGAACAGTAGGGTGGCTCAAGAAGACAAAGTAACTTATACTGAAATGCGCAAAGACCTGGAGTTAAGAAATCAAAAGGAAGGACATTTCTCAAGCTGAAAGGAGTGAAGAAAAAATTCAAGCATTGAGTTACAATACTGAAGGATTCTACAGGGAAAATATTGAGCAACATCCAAAAAAAAAACCAGTACTGTCAAGTCAATTCTGACTCACAGAGACCAAGAAAGCATCAAAAGAAGATGGAAGGAATTCACAGAGTCACTGTACCAAAAAGACATGGTGGCTATTCGACCATTTTGGAAGGTAGGATATGATCAAGAACCATGCGGAAGGAAAAAGTCTAAGATGTACTGAAGGGAATGGCGAAAAACAAGGCTCCAGGAATTGATGAAATACCAATTGAGATGTTTCAACAAATAGATGCAGCGCTAGGCATGCTCAAAAGTCTATGTTAAGAAATTTAGAAGACAGCTTCCTGGCCAATGAATTGGAAGAGACCCATATTTGTGCCCATTCCAAAGAAAGGTGACCCAACAGAATGCAGAAGTGATCTAACAATATCATTAATACCACACACAAGTAAAATTTTGCTGATGATCATTCAAAACTGGTTGCAGCAGTATGTCCACAGGAAATTGCCAGAAATTCAAGCTGGATTCAGAAGAGGACGTGGAATGAGGGGTATCATTGCTGATGTCAGATGGACTTGGCTGAAAGCAGAGACTATCAGAAAGATGTTCACTTGTGTTTTACTGACTATGCAAGTGCATTCGACTGTGTGGATCAAAACAAATTATGGATAACACTGCGAAGAATGGGAATTCCAGAATACTTCGTTGCGTTCATGAGGAACCTGTACATGGACCAAGGAGCAGTCATTCAAAAGGAACAAGGGCATATTGAGTGGTTTAAAATCAGGAAAGATGTACATCAGGGTTGTATCCTTTCACCTTACTCATTTAATCTGTATGCTGATCAAATAATCCGAGAAGCTGGACTATATAAAGAAGAATGAGGCATCAGCATTTTAGGAAGACTCATTAACAATCTGCACTATGCAGATGACACAACCTTGCTTGCTGAAAGTGAAGAGGACTTGAAACACTTACTGATGAAGAACAAAGACCGCAGCCTTCAGTATGTACTGCACCTCAACATAAAGAAAGCAAAAATCCTCACAACTGGACCAATAAGATATCATGATAAATGGAGAAAATATTGAAGTTGTCAAGGATTTCATTTTATTTGGATCCACAATCAATGTCCATGGAGCAGCAGTCAAGAAATCAAACAACATATAAAACCCAGAACCAAACCCATTGCCATCGGTTCCGTTCTGACTCATAGCTACCCTATAAGACAGAGTAGAACTGCCCCATGGGGCTTCCAAGGAGCAGGTGGTAGATTTGAACTGCCAGCCTTTTGGTTAGCAGCCCAACATTTAACCACTTGGCCACCAGGGCTCACAGTGTTGGGCAAATCTACTTCTAAAGACCTCTTTAAAGTGTTAAAAAGCAGAGATGTCACTTTGGGGACTAAGGATCACCTGACCCAAGCCAAGGTATTTTCAATCACCTCATATGCATGTGAAAGCTGGACAATGAATAAGGAAACCCAAAGACAAATTGATGCCTTCAAATTATGGTGTTGATGAAGAATATTGAATATACCATGGGCTGCCAGAAGAATGAACAGATCTGTCTTGAAAAACATACAGCCATAATCTCCTTAGAAGTGAGGATGACAAGACTTCATCTTATGTACTTTGGGCATGTTATCAAGAGGAATTAGTTCCTGGAGAAGGACATCTTGCTTGGCAAGGTCATCGAAAAAGAGGAAGACCTTCAAAGAGATAGATTGCCACAGTGGCCCCCAAAATGGCCTCCAGCATAACAATGATTGTGAGGATGGTACAGGGCCAGGTAGTGTCTTTTTCTTTTGTACGTAGGGTCATTATGAGTCAAAACTGACTTGACTGACACCTCATAACAACAGTAACAATTCTTATTAGAAGCAGACTGCCTCATCTTTCTCCCACAGAGCAGTTAATCACTTTTTCACAAGGCCTCCTCAGAACATGGTTGTCATGGATTGAATTATGTCCCCCCAAAAATGCATGTATCGATTGGGCTGGGCCATGATTCCCTGTATTGTGTGATTTTCCTGTATGTTGTAAATCCTGCCTCTATGATGTTAATGAGGGAGGATGGGCAGCAGTTGCGTTGGTGAGGCAGGACTCAACCTACAGGACTGGATTGTGTCTTGAGGCAATCTCTTGAGATGTAGAAGACAGAAGTAAGCAGAGAGACAGGGGGACCTCATACTACCAAGAAGGCAGTGGCAGGAATAGAGTGTGCCCTTTGGATCTGGGGTTCTTGTGCAAAGAAGCTCCTAGTCTGGGAGAAGATTGATAAGAAGGCCAAAAGAGAGAGAAAGACTTTTCCTGGAACTGATACCCTGAATTTGGGCTTTTAGTCTACTTTTCTGTGAAGAAGTAAATTTCTCTTTGTTAAAGCCGCCCACTTGTGGTATTTCTGTTATAGCAGCACTAGATGACTAAGACAATGGTAAAAAGAGGAAAAAAAGGGTAAACTTCTCCTTTTTGAGAAGGCTTCTAAGATGTCTCTTTCATATCTTTTTTGTTTTCTGTTGGCTTTTTTATGTCTTAGTCTCCTAGACTTCGTAGGTGCAATACCAAAAACCAAACCCGTTGCCGTCGAGTCGATTTTGACTCATATTGACCTTGTAGGGCAAAGTAAAACTTCCCTGTAGGATATCCAAGGAGCAGCTGGTGGATTCGAACTGCCAGCCTTTTGGTTAGCAGCCGAGCTCTTAACCACTGCACCGCTAGGGCTCCCCTAACTGCAGTAGAGACTGGCCAATGTAGTCCTTTAACAGAACCGCCATGTACCCAGCAAAAGATTAGGGTTCTGTCAAAAAAAAGAAGGGGGTAAATAGATGTTGAAGTAGGTGACAGAACTCATCTCTATTAACTTTCCTTAAATAGTTCAACTTTTTCAGTGGCCTTCATGTTCCTCAAAATTTTTATTCAAAAAGGAATCTAAAACTCACCCTGTCATGTATGAGATTATACAGTATGAAAGTATTAACCTTATCTAAGAAACTTCACCTTTGATGTATTAAAGCATTAAGTGAAGTTATTAAACTTAACTAATAAATTTTCAAGGGAGGGAGAAGGGGAATAGAGAAAAAGGGAGCAATTGGTAGAAACAGAGTATGAAATCATAGTATATGTGCAAAACACTCCTTCACTGTAGGCCAGCCAGCTTGCCACCAAAAGTTGTAATATCATCTTCACCTTGCAGCTACACTGATACAGAAAAGTCTGCCTGCTAAATAGCTGCTCTCAAGTTGAAAGAAATTCTACTTGTACTTACAGCATCAGGAGTACATTGTTTAAAGTGTTGCCTTCTAGTCATTTGTAGGAGTTGTTCTCAAATTTTAGTCCTGAGTCGGAATTGCCTGAAGAACTTGTTAACCCAACCAGTTGTCATGTCCACCCCAAGAGTATCTGATTCTGTAGGTCTGGGGATCAATCAGAAAATTTGCTTTTCTTACAAGCTCCCAGATGATGTCGTTGCAAGCTAAAGTTTGAGAGACACTGGTTTTCGGTGTTGCCCTCTTTAACTTGTTATTAAGAAGACCATGGATCATTACCTATAATTTATATCCTATTTAATGGAAGAAGCTTTGCTTTCTAAAGGAGGAAACTGTAATTTTTTTTTTTATAATCATCTGAATATGAATCACAAAGTCCCTAGGTTGTTTGGATGGGCCACATACCATTCCCTCTCCAGAAGCCATATTTCTCAAGCTTGACTCCTCTGGCTTTCAGTTACTACTCTCTTGCACCATTTAATTTCAACTCTTTCAAGTTCGAGAAAAAGGCAATACCATTGTTAAACAAAGGACATAGTAAAAATTCTGAGACGGCCTGGGCCAAAAGACATAGGAAAGGAGATGAATGGTTTTCTCAAAATGGTAACATCCCCAAATGACTGCTGAGTAGCTATGATTTTATCAGCAGGAAGACTGGCTCTGAGATTAGAAGTGAAACTAGTTTGGTGTGTTTATTAAGGGATACTAAAATTAATGGGTAAAAGACCTCCTCAACAGTTAGTGAGAATAGACAGAGTTGGAAAATATTAATAAAAAACAGCATTATTATGCAAACAAACTTTAATAAGGGAGAATTAATTTGACTCTTTATTGGTAGATATTAGTGCAAGATAGCTACATTAGTTCTCTTTGAAGGGAAGTTTGAGTATGATATGTATTGTTTCAGCTTATTTTATCTGAGGTTTTTTTTTTTTTTCTGTGCACTTATCACTGAATTTATAAAATGTACCACTGTTGTTGTTGCTAGGTACCATCCAGTCGGTTCAGGCTCATAGCCACCGTATGCACAACAGAATAAGACACTGCCTAGTCCTGCACCGTCCTCACAATCACTGCTATGTTTGAGCCCATTGTTGCAGCCACTGTGTCAATCCATCTCATCAAGGGTGTTCCACTTCTTCCCTGACCCTCTACCTTACCAAGCATGATGTCCTTCTCCAGCTACTGGTTTCTCCTGATAACATGTCCAAAGTACCTGAGGTGACCTCTCACCATCCTTGCTTCCAAGGGACACTGTGCTTACAAAAATTCTTTACGATAGCTATATTGACTTAATATTTTGTCTTTTAATATTACTATTTTGGTTTAAGACTATTGCTGTAATTGTGAGATTCATTTGGCATAACTATTTGTATTATAGAGAGTATACATACATACAGGGATGTTTTTAGTTTGAAAAAATATCTTTCAATAAGTATTAACCTTCAAAGTTAGGACTAGAAAGAAATATAAAGGATAGCCCTCGCCCTCAAGGTGCTTACCTGCAGCAGAGACACAACTATACATATAAAGCAGTACACGATTTTCTGTCAAATGGAAAAGAGAGAGACATTTTTCACAAGACAAAGTCATCACTGGCAATTAGATTGATTATAGTAAGTAAGCTTCATGTCCTGAATTGAGCCGAAGCTATCAGGGATGCGAGGCAAAGAGGAATAATACGCTAATTTAGTTATCTACATCCTTAGGCAAGCTGCCTCAACCCACTGAGCTACAGCTTCTTCATCTGTGAAATGAGTGTATTGGACTGGATGATCTCTAAGGGCACTCTGCTTTCTAACATACAGTGATTCTGTAATGCTCATGCAAGGGGCATGCATGTACTGCGTGTACAAGGGAACTGGCTCCCTTTTTAATATCACTTGGGAATTATTCCAGGCTCCCCTGGGTTCATTGTCATTTAGGCAGGCTCTGCCTACTTGCATGAAACACAGACAACATTTATGTCAACTAGGAAGATTAAAAAAAAAATCAGGCCAATTGATCATATTTTAGCAAAGGAAATTACCTGAGAAATGTATCTTCTCCATCACCTGAAATCCCCACCCAACTGGCACCAGCTCCACTCAACAATTGCTCACTATACCATGTCCCCTCTGCCCTATCCCAAAATATCACAGAATACTGGAAATGCTAACTGTGGCTATTTTTAATCATGTTATCTTAATTCTTCAGAATTTACAAAAGTTATTTATGCCTATCTACCCCATGTGGAAAGAGTCTGGAATGCCCTCTGAAACTTCCTGTCTGCGTTTTCTTGAGCAGCTCTTACAAATCCCTAAAGATTAACTCAGCCGTCACTTCTGTGAAGCCCCTCCTGACTTCCCCACCCTCCTGCCTATGTGTTTGACTAACACCTTGCTTGGGCTTCTCTTTATTACTGTATTTATCTCACGGAGTTATAATTATCTGTTTATGTAACTACTCCTTCCACTCAACATCACAGTGAGTTCCACAAAGCCAGAAATTTGTTTTATTTATCTCTGTATTCTCTATGTCTAACACTGTCAGCACTTAATAAATATCTTTGAATGAATGAAGGAAGGAATAAACACAGAGAGTGTACCAAAAGTACTGTCGTCGAGTCGATTCCCCAATAGAGTCTCCACGGAGTGCCTGGCGGATTTGAACTGCCGACCTCTTGGTTAGCAGCCCTAGCACTTAACCACAATGCCATCAGGGTTCCAGAGAGTGGACGGGGAGAGCTAATTTGTGGTAGAGCCAGCAATGTAAACACAGGTGTAAGAGAAAAAAACAAAACAACACTGCCTTACCGGGGAAAGGAACCTGGTTATCTGAAGAGAACCTGTAGCCTGGGGCAAATTCCTTCAAGTGGGCCCTTCCTTCGTGATGCTTTTATACCAGTGAAATCTTATTTAAACTTATACCAAGTAAAGCTTTGAACAGCGTGACCCACGACATAAGCATCAGGAATGGTTTAAATAGAAGCATTCAGGATTAGTAACAAGAATAACAGATGTGGGTAATTTACCAAATGTTTTCGCAAACATAACTTCTTATAATTTTTACCACAGCCTGGGCATGTGGATATTATTATTATTACCACGGCTTTGCAGGTGAAGAACATGCAGCTCAAAGGAGTTAGGTGACCTGCCCAAAGTCAAAACAAAAAAAAAACCTGTTGCTGTCGAGTCGATTCCGACTCATAGCAACCCTAAAGGACAGAGTAGAACTGCCCCATAGGGTTTCCAAGGAGCGCCTGACGGATCTGAACTGCCGACCCTTAGGTTAGCAGCTGTAGCACTTAACCACTACACCACCAGGGTTTCCACCCAAAGTCAAGAGCATAGTAAGTGGCAGGTTTTTCTTAGCTCCAAACCTAATGGCCTTCCTACTGTTCTTTCATGATACAATAATCAATGAAGAAGCAATCTAAAAAAAATAGATGCAAGCATCTCATAACAGAGGAATCTGGAGGGTATTATGGTGAGTGAAATCAGTCCATCACAAAAGGACAAATACTGCATGAGACTACTACTGTAAAACCACATGGAAAGGTTTACATACAAAAAGAAACAATCTTTGATGGTTAAGAGAGAGGGAGAGGTGGGGATAGAGAAACACTAGATAAACAATAGATAAGCAGTAACTTTGGTGAAGGGTAAGACAGTAACAGTACTGGGGAAGCCAGCACAACCTGTACAAGGCAAGGTCATGGTAGCTCCATAGACACAGCCAAACTCCCTGAATTAGTGGGCTGAGGGCCATAGGGACCAGGATCTTGGGGAACATCTAGCTCAATTGGCATAACATAGTTTATAAAGAAGACACTCTACATTCTACTTTGGTGAGTAGCATCTGGGGTCTTAAAAGCCTGTGAGCAGCCATCTAGGATATTCCACTGGTCTCAAGCCTTCTGGTGCAAGGAAGAATGAAGAAAACTAAACATATAAGGGAAAGATTAGTCCAAAGGATTAATAGACCATGTCTGCCAAGGCCTCCACCAGACTGAATCCAGTACAACTGGATGGTGCCCAGCTACCACCACTGACTGCTCTGATAGGGATCACAATAGAGGGTCTGGACAGAGCTGGAGAAAAATGTAGAACAAAATTCTAACTCAGAAAGAAAGACCAGACTTGCTGGCCTGACAGAGACTGGAGAAACCCTGAGAGTGTGGCCCCTGGACACCCTTTCAGTTCAGTAATGAGGTCATTCCTGAGGTTCACCCTTCAGCCAAAGGATGAAAAGGCCCATGGAACAAAAAAAGACTAAAGAGGTGCACCAGCCCTGGGGCAGGAACTGGAAGGCAGGAAGGAACAGGAAAGCTGGTAATACGGAACCCAGGGTTTAGAAGGGAGAGTGTTGACATGTTGTGGGGTTGTTAACCAGCGTCATAGAACGATGTGTACTGTTTGATGAGAAACTAGTTTGTTCTCTGTAAAGTACAATAAAACAAAAAAAGATGCATGTTTTCTGGTGGGGGGAGGGAGGGAGTGTGTTGAAAGCCAGTCTGTCCCAGTCCCTTCTAAGTGCCTGAACGATGGACTCAGTCCATTAGTCCCTGCCTGTGGTACCTTTTACTCCTGCTCCCACTGTTTCTCTGGCAGCAGAAACTCAGAGACACGAACTCCCAAACTAATGGCCTAACATGAATCTACACTGATGGCTTTGGGCAGAGATTTTCCCTCCAGTGAATCACCTTCCGATAACCAGTGAGTCAGGACATTTAACTCTAATCTTTAATTCGTACTTCATAAACAGTTCCATTTACTTCAGAAGTCTTTAATTTAAAAGCCAGGGGCAATGGCAACAGCAACTCCAAGAGGTTCCCTCCCAGAAAGAAAGAAGAGTGGAAAATAAAAGCAGATGTCCCTCTGAGCTCTCAGTAGCAATCACCATGACGGCAATATCTTTTCCTCCATCCTTACCCTAGTCATTACTTCTGGAGCTCCTCAAAGGTGAAAGGGGGAGAAATGCAGAGGGCCTTTGTAATCTTTGCTTCTACCAAGGATCACTGTGAATCATCATTTATTGCAGCAGGGATAGAGAAATTCCACAGGAGTGGCTTTAAAAATAGTCCCTGCTTTGTACAGGACCTCCCTGGGTGAAGAAAGATTTGGTTTCCTGATTCTTTAGTGCCCCTCTCTGAGACCCTAATCATGTTGCAGAGACGTGCACCTAGATTGCTCTTCTGTCCAAAGAGGAAGTGGAGGTTTGATTTACTGTCCCAGGCATAGAGAAATAGATCCAACACTGAAATTCTCAGGAGCACTGCATAATTGCTGCATGAGATGGGTTTGCGCTGCTTATAGCTAAGAGGATGAATCATAGCATATATGCTTTTATATATACCGTAGCAAAATAATTTAGTGATTTTAGAAAGTGGTAAAAAAAAGCATAGAGACTAGATTTTATGCTTCCCTAATCCAGGGCAAGGAGCCCTGGTAGAACAGTGGTTAACAGCTACAGCACCAAAAGGTCAGCAGTTCGAATCCACCAACTGCTCCTTGGAAACCCTGAGGAGTAGTTCTACTCTGTTTTATGGGGTCGGTATGAGTAGAAATTGGCTCGACAGCAATTTTTTTTTTTTTTATATATAACCAAGGATGTACTTCAGATATCTGATCCTCGAAGCACTCATCCTTAGATTAACTTTCATTAAATGACAATTTTTTTGTGTTAGTGGGCACTACATTAGATAAGGGGCACAGATAGACAGATAGATAGATAGATAGATAGATAGATAGATAGATAGATAGATAGATAGATAGATAGATAGATAGATAGATAGATAGATAGATGATAGATAGATAGATGATAGATAGATAGATAGATAGATAGATAGATAGATAGATAGATAGATAGATAGATAGATAGATAGATAGATAGATAGATAGATAGATAGATAGATAGATAGATAGGACATAAACATGTATAAACATGTTCTCAAAGAGCTGACCGTCTATCCAGGAAGTCAGATAAACACTGTAGTTTATATTATTAGTGTTATGGAGCACCTTGCAAAGTATCAGAACTAACTCTGTGCCTTGTTGGATATCTAAAGAACATGGATATCAGGCATAAAATAATTCATTAATATTTGGTGCTGCTACCAGCTAAAACCACCACTTGTCTGTCAGTTTGTTGTACTGAGGTGGCTTGCATGTTATGTGATGCTGGAAGCTAGGCCAATGGTATCTCAAATACCAGCAGATCACCCATAGTGGGCAGGTTCGAACGGAGCTTCCAGACTAGGACAGACTAAGAAGAAGAACCTGGTAGGGTACTTATGAAAAAATTGGCCAGGGAAAGCCTTATGAATAGTAGCAGAACATTATCTGACACCGTGTTGAGAGATGAGCCCCTCAGATTGGAAGATAGTCAAAGTACAACTAGGGAAGAGCAGCCTTCCCAAAGTAAAGTCTACCGTATTGACCTGGATGGAGTCAAGATTTTGGGACCTTCATTTGCTTAATTACCTGGATGGAGTCAAGATTTGGGACTCAAAATGAGGAGAAACATCTGCAAACATCTACTGATAATCAGAATGTGGAATGTATGAAGGATGAATCCAGGAAAATCAAAAGTCATCACAAATGAAATGGACTGCATAAAGATCAATATCCTAGGCATTAGTGAGCTGAAATGGACTGGTATTAGCCATTTTGAATCAGACAATCGTATGGTCTACTATGCTGGGAATGAAAAACTGAAGAGGAATGGTGCCACATTCATTGCCAAAAAGAACATTTCAAGATCTATCCTGAAGTACAACATAACATACATATGCCTACAAGGAAAACCAGTTAATACAACTTTTATTCAAGTTGATGCACCAACCACTAATGCCAAAGATGGAGAAATTAAAGATTTTTATCAACTTCTGCAGTCTGAAATTGATCATACATGCAATCACGATGCATTGATAATTACTGGTGATTGGAATGCAAAAGTTGGAAACAAAGAAGAATAGGTAGTTGGAAAATACGGCCTTGGTGACAGAAACTATGCAAGAGATTGAATAATAGAATTTTGCAAGACAAATGAGTTATTCATTGCAAATACATTGTTTCAACAACTTAATAGTGACTATACATGGGGATCTCACTAAATGGAATACAGAAGAATCAAATCGACTACAACTGTGGAAAGAGATGATGGAGAATCTCAATATCAACAGTTAGAGCCAGGCCAGATGCCAATTGCAGAACAGACCATCGATTGCTCCTATGCAAGTTCAAGTTGAAGCTGAAGAAATTTAAAAGAAGTCCAAGAGAGCCAAACTATGACCTTGAGTATATCCCACCTGAATTTAGAGAGCATCTCAATAATAGATATGACACTTGAACATCATACATGAAGAAAGCAAGAGGTCATTGAAAAGACAGGAAAGAAAGAAAAGACCAAAATGGATGTCATAAGAGACTCTGCAGCTTGCTGTTGGCCATAGAATAGCTAAAGCAAATGGAAGAAATGATGAAGTAAAAGAGCTGAACAGAAGAAGATTTCAACGAGTGGCACGAGAAGATAAAGTAAGGTATTATAATAAAATGTGCAAAGACTTGGAGTTTGAAAACCAAAAGGGAAAAACACACTCAGCATTTCTCAAGCTGAAAGGAGTGAAGAAAAAAATTCAAGCCTAGAGTTGCAATATTGAAGAAATCTATGGGAAAAATACTGAATGATGAAGGAAGCATCAAAAGAAGATGGAAGGAATACACAGAGGTCATTGTACAAAAAAGAACTGTTTGACATTCAACCATTTCAGGAAGCAGCATATCATCAAAAACAAATGCTCTTGAAGGAAGAAGTTAAGCTCCACTGAAGGCATTGTCGAAAAACAAGGCTCTAGGAATTGACGGAATACCAATTGAGATGTTTCAACAAAAAGATGCAATGTTGGAAGTGCTCACTCATCTATGCTAAGAAATTTGGAAGACAGCTACCTGGCCAACTGACAGCTGCCTGCCCATTCCAAACCAAGGTGATCCAATAGAATGCAGAAGTTATCTAACAATATCATTAATACCACACACAAGTAAAATTTTCCTGAAGATAATTAAAAAACAGTTGCAGCAGTGCATTGACAGGGAACTGCCAGAAATTCAAGCCAGATTCAGAAGAGGACACGGAACAGGGATATCGTTGCTGCTGTTAGATAGATCCTGGCTGAAAGCAGAGAACATCAGAGAGATGTTTACCTGTGTTTTATTGACTATGCAAAGGCTTTCAACTGTGTGGATCATAACAAATTATGGATAATATTGTGAAGAATGGGAATTTTAGAACACTTAATTGTACTCATGAGAAACTGTACATACACCAAGAGGCAGTGATCCCAACAGAACAAGGGGACACTTCATGGTTTAAAAGCAAAAAAGAAATGTGTCAGGGTTGTATCCTTTCACCATACTTATTCAATCTGTATGGTGAGCAAATAATCTGAGAACCTGGACTATATGAAGAACAGAGTACCAGGGTTGGAGGAAGACTCATTAACAACCTGAAATATTCAGATGATACATCCTTGCTTGCTGAATGTAAAAAGGACTTGAAACACTTACTGTAAAGATCAAAGTCTACAGCCTTCAGTATGGATTACAATTTAACATAAAGATAACAAAAAATCCTCACAACTGAACCAATAAGCAACATCATGATAAATGGAAAAAATATTGAAGTTGTCAAGGGTTGCATTTTACTTGGATCCATAATCAACACCCATGGGGCAGCAGTCAAGAAATCAAATGACATATTACAAATCTGCTGCAAAAGACCTCTTTAAAGTGTTAGAAAGCAAAGATGTCACTTTGAGGGCTAAGGTGTTCTTAACCCAAGCCATGGTGTTTTCAATTGCCTCATATGCATGGGAAGGCTTGACAATGACTAAGGAAGACCAAAGAAGGATTCATTCCTTTGAATTATGATGCTGGTGAAGAATATTGAGTATATCACGAACTGCCAGAAGAATGAACAAATCTATCTTGAGGAAGTACAGCCATAATACTCCGTAGAAGATGGCAAGAGTTGGTCTTACGTACTTTGGACGTGTTATGAGGAGGGGCCATTCCTTGGAGAAGGACATCATGCTTAGTAGAGAGTCAGTGAAAAAGAGGAAGATGCTCAATGAAATGGATTGACACAGCGGCTAAAACAACGAGCTCAAACATAGCAACCATCGTGAGGATGGTGCAGGACCATGCAGTGTTTCTGTTGTGTATAAAGTTGCTATGTGTCAGAACCGACTCTATGGCACCTAACGACACCAGCTAAAATACTTCCGAAGATCAGTCACTCCATGAGTATTAAGTATTCTAATAGAACTTGTGATTTGGAAAACCTGGTGACGTAGTGGTTAAGTGCTAAGGCTGGTAACCAAGAGGTCAGCAGTTCAAATCCACCAGGCAATCCTTGGAAATTCTACTGGGCAGTTCTACTCTGTCCTATAGGGTCGCTATGAGTCAGAATCAAATCGACAGCAGTGGATTTTTTTGGTTTTATATGAGTTATCCTTCTAGCTTACTCCTAGGCTATTTCAATCAAAGTTTTGCAAATGGTTAATGTGCTCAGCTGTTAACCAAAAGGTTGGAGGTTCAGGTTCACCCAGAGGAACCTCAGAAGAAAGGCCTGGAGATCTAATTCTAAAGATCAGCCTATGGATCACTACAGTCCAATTCTCTTGTTCATGGGGTCACCTTGTATCAGATGCTGACTCAATGGCACATAACAGTGATCATAGAATTGGTGTTCCTGGGTGGTGCAAACAGCTAACTCCCTTGCTGCTAACCAGAAAATTGGAAGTTTGATCCCACCCAGACGTGCCTTGGAAAAAAGATCTGAGAATCTAATTCAGAAAAATCAGCCATCGAAAACTCTGCGGAGCACAGTTCTACTCTGACACACATGGGGTCGTCATGAGTTGAGGTTGACTCATCGGCAACTTTTTTTCTTTTTTAAGTTATTCTAGGGCTCAAGATTTCAGTTGATTTACTTGTAATCCTAAGGGCTGTCATAATCTTTCATTTCTTCCTGGGAAATGCAAGTTCATATTCCACCTATGCAAGCCCTAGGAGGAATGGTTAAAGACAGACAGAGCCCAGTGTGGTCATAGGGAAGTTCAGATCTACTACTTTTTCTCCTTTGATCTTTTGTGTGGATCAACTATCCTAACTGGCTATCTGTAGGTCAGAATTTTTCCATATATGGCCTCTTCCCACACATCTTTTCTAACAAAATGCTGAAGTGAATGTCTATTCTGTGCACCGCCTTCCTTTCCCCATGTTTTCTTTTGTGCAATCATCTCAAACATCCTCATCCCCTACCTGCCCAGTTCAATCCTACCTGCAAGGGCACCCTCCCACTCACATTAGCACTTTGGCATCAAGGTAAGAACTGCTCTTTTTCTGCCTCATGCAGCTCCAGTAGGGCCAATTCCAGTTCTCCTACAATGAAACACTTTTCTGATGTTGGATATTTGGGGGCTGAGAAAAGGTCATGACAACGGAAGTTTGGGGCTGACTGTGGAAAGAGACAGTCTGAGAACAAAGGGACAGATAGAGGGAGACAGAGAGAGCCAGGAGGGTTTTGGGGATGGAGGGAGGAGAAAGAGAGGGGAGGAGAGAGAGATGCAGACCAAGAGAAACAGAGAGCTTAGAAAACATTTTCTAAACTACCGTGACTGGAACCAGTTTTGCCCTTGGACTTTCCAGTTACCTAAGCCAATTAATTCTGCTTTATTTAAAAAAAAAAAAAAAAGCCTAGAGACAATGAATTATTGTTGTCCACAACTGTTAATCCTTATTCTGTACCTGTCCTGGATTTCGTATTTGCTTTCTTGTTAACTCTGCCAGATGTGGCCTCAAAGTTATTAACAGACTTCCACGCTCAGAGATTCCCATATTAGGTTTTATGTTTCCTCCGATACTAAGTAGGTTTCTCATGCAGGCCAGGCCTGTGGCTCTGCTTTGGCTTTATAAATAAATTTTTGAGTTTCATTTCTGATATTCTAGCTATTCCAGCCCATTCAAACTGACTATCTCCTATCCCCATTGTGCCTCATCCCATTCTTGGTTTTCTCTGTTATTCCCAACTTGGCTTGAAAGCACACAGCAATTCTCCCCAGGCACATAGCTGAGACTGAATACCCATGCAGAATATCAGCTAGCTCTTGAAAAGAAAATGTCTTAATTCAAGGAGCATATCCTTATGTGGTGGGTTATATCCTTATTAGGACTTCAGCTATTCCACTGCGTTTTGAAACAAAAGATGTGCTAAGTAGAAAGGTAAACGGATGAGATTCTGGGCAGTGTGACAGGTCAATGGAGTTTGAAGCCTTCCTGGCAATTTTCATGCAAAGCTGCGCTCAATGATATTGATCATTTCCTGCTCTGCTCACATTTCCTTTTAAGGAAATCTACTCTACTCATAGTTCCCACTGCCTAAAAGACCTGTTTTGTACTGCATTACCTTGTCCTTTCAGGATCCAGGGTTAAGCAAATGAAGTAGAGGAGACAGAGAGGACATCCATTGCTGAGCATTTAATTCACACTGAAGGAAGAACACTATATGGCTACAAAGGGAGGCCATGAATAACCACCTTGACTCAAAAATTACAGTTTGAAGTTCTTGGTTTTGAATATCTATGGAAAGCCCACTTCCCAAACTACTCTGCCTGAAAGAAATAAACAATACACCCTAATTGAGCTCCTGGGCCTTGAACTAGTTCAAGTTGGTCTCTAACCCTTGCAACTAATTGAATAAATCTAATAAATGCTATGAAGGAGTAATGTCTCGTTTACCAACATATATGGATGGCTCTGATCCTCCCAACAGATTAAGACAGGGTGGGGTGGGATGGGGAAAGCACCTAAGCAAGGAGGTAACAAACAGAAACCTCAGCCTGGTCAACGTGCCAGTAGTAGGATGGATAATCTCCAACAGCTAAAATTCAAAATAAAGAGAGAAAAGCATACCCATTGGTCAAGTTTAAGATATGTATGTGCTTACCCAGTGATAATAGAAGTGAGACGTAGGGTTACTTTCATTGATGAACCAGGCGTCTGCATTTCCGGTCCTATAAAGACTACAAACTTTCCCATGAAGAAAGTAGGATGCTTTTGGAAAGAGGGAGTGGGATACTGGAAGATCTCATTGACACACAACATCCATCAAATGTGCACTGCAGATTATCTATTTTGCTCCCCAATGACCAGACTTTTTTTTCCCTCCTATGCACTTTCAAAAAATACCTCCCCATCTAATATAATACAACTATTTCACCTACAGGAGCCCTGGTTGCACAATGGTTAGGAGCTATGGCTGCTACCCAAAAGATAGGCAGTTCAGTCCCTGAGCTGTTCCTTGGAAACCCTATGGAACAATTCTACTTTGTCCTTATAGGGTCCTTACAAGTTGGAATTGTCTTGCTGGCAATGGGTTTGATTTCTGGGTTAATGAGATTAGTATAGCCCAATCATGGCTTCACTACTTGTATCACTGAGATTCAAATTCCTCAAAGAAAGTATTTTAATGGTCAAGTTTAAATCATGTGTCCACATCTTGTCTGCAATGGATTGACTGGTCATTTTGGCATCTTCAGTAAAACGTAAGAAAGTGGATTTAGTGTCCTAATAACTCTACGTACATTGAGGAGATGTAATTACACCCATTGCTCCTCCTCCCCCCATGGGGTGCTGAGAGCAAAGAGGAATGAATGCTATACATACAAAAAATGACACACGTCCATTATAGATCTTTTGGCTACTTCTGCCTCATTAGACATAGTAGAGTGATATGGGAGCATTGATAGGCTCTGTCTGGGGTCAGACAGAACAGGTGTAAATCCCAGTTCTACTCGAATTGCTGGTTATTTAGACTAGTCACTTGACCTTTCAGAGATTAAATTTTCTCATCTGTATAAAGGGTGTGGAAATCCTGGTGGAGTAGTGGTTAAGCCCTACAGCTGCTAACCAAGATGCCGGCAGTTCAAATCCACCAGGTGCTCCTTGGAAACTATGGGGCAGTTCTACTCTCTCCTATAGAGTCCCTATGAGTCGAAATTGACTCGATGGCAGTGGGTTTTTTTTTTTTTTTGGTTTGTATAAAGGGTTAATAGTATCAAATTTATAGATCAAATTTATAGATATACAGCCTAAATATGAAATGAGGAACTTTCTAGAATATACTTAGCAAAGTGTCCGTCAATAGCTGTTATTTCAAGTCCCATTTTTTAAACGAAACTAACTCATTGCCTTCAAGTCCATTCTGACTCATAGCGACCCTATATGGGAAACCTCGGTGGCGTAATGGTTAAGTGCTACGGCTGCTAACCAAAGGGTCAGCAGTTTGAATCCACCAGGTGCTCTTGGAAACTCCATGGGGCAGGTCTACTCTGTCCAATAGGGTCACTATGAGTCAGAATCGAACACTTGTGTAAAGTGTTCTCGTATGTGTGTGAGTAATTAAGAGCAAAAAAAAATTTGAGTAAAATTTGAAATTCTGCTCTACGATTTGATCAAATTATCTCTCTAAATTTCCGTTTCTGCATAGGTAAACTAAAGATAGTAATAATAGTTAATACTTCAAGCTTAATCTAAGGAATAAATGAGATTATGCATATGCAGTATTTAGTATATAGAGTCTAGCACATACTAAATACTTAAAAATGGCAGCTTCTGTAACTACTGATATTAAATAAGCAATGTTGACTCAAGGTGTACTATTTATACACCATTCTAGCAATATTCAGTGCTCTGTGATGGGCGGAAAACAAAATGCCTTAATTCCACAATATTAGCATAAAATGAAAAAAGGAAATAGCATTGGATATAGCACTCTAAAATAGCTTTAAATGAAAAAAGATAACAGTGAATGATCCTACCTATTACTCTATTATTTCTTTATATAAAAAGTATTACATGCTTACAGTGTACTGTAGATAACATAGCTAGTACTTCCTCTCAGGGGTTAACTGCCTACACTTAAGACCACAGATTCTTAGTCAATTAAGGGATCCATCTGGAGCCCAGTTATAGCTCTGGTCCTGCCCGCCATTATCTAGTCCTGCCTAGATGCCTCAAAAAAATGAATACATAACAGGATATGGAAAAAGACATATGCCAAAATGGAAAGCCTAAATAAAATGATGTCTCACCAAGCTCAACAGTGAAAACTATCACAAGAATCTTTTATATGAGGCTATATGCACTCATTGGATGCAACATGGAACCTCACCAAGAGTAACATGGGGACATATCTATAGGCTCTCCTAGTGAGTTATTTTCTGCAAAGCCCTTTCAGGCACATTGTTGATCCATTAATTCACATTTATTGAGCATCCACTATGCACAGAGCTAATTACTCGGGAAATATATTCATAGCATAAGCCTCAACACTTCAAGCTGGAAGAATTATTCATATCTTCATTAATTCATTCATGCGTGCATCCAAGGACTCAACAAATATTTAATGAACATCTGGTAGGTGCCAGACACTGTACTTAGGAAAAGGATACAAAGATAAAGAAGACAAAAATCAGTGAGGTGCTCAAAGTTTGATCGAGTATAACTCAGTGCCTTTGAAATATATTTGCCTCTCTGTACCTGTGATTTCCTCCTGGTAGGACAGAGTGTGTGGCAGGGTGGCCACGGGGTTAAGGTGGTTGGAGTAAAGAAGGCAGTAAGTTGGTGCCCAGGTGATGCCATGTAGGTCCCACCCTCATCCCAGGGGCAGGTGAAATGAGGTCACAGGTCTGAGGCAATGGAGGTGGCTCTATCATGAATCAACTACACTGACCTTTGGATTTTAGAGAAATGTTCCTTGAACAAACAAATGTTTCAGCAAATCTGGGAGAACTGGTTTCAGAAATCTGTTGTGAAATCGTTGACAGAGGGCATTTGGTGTACTGCTCATTTACGTTTTTTGCTGCATGGGTATGTTTTCTTCAGTGCCCTCCCCACCCTTTTCAGCAGACTGTCTAAAACTAAATATGTATGTCTGGAAGTTAATGCTGTATTGTGCTACTGCTTCCGTCTGCCTCAGCTAATGGAGTGTAGACAGCCATGGTTTTTTGCAGCTTCTGTCCTCCCCTTAGGGATTCTAGACGGTAATTTCAAACAGTTCTGATAAACAAAAAGAATGGAGAGAACTGGCACAGAGGCTGGAAATTGCTTGCTCTGTGCCAGTTGCCAGCCTACCACAGGTCAGTGACTCAAAGGTACTAATGGTGCTAGAGAAACACCACTTTGGGAAGAGCAACTATCTCCCAGCTTGGCATTTGACAACCAAGTTTACTCTAGAGAAGAATGAGCGACTTTCGGAGGTGATGAGTACCTCAAAAGATCATTTGGTGAAGTGGCAGGTGGGGAACATGGTGGAGGAGTGTTTTACAAGGACACTTCCTTAGCAGTGGAGAGAGAGAAAGCCTGTATTTCTCCTGTCCTGCTTGTTACAAATTTATCAGTGTCTTAGCTTGCTTTTTTCCAAGAAGAAGGCTTGGAGACAAAGGCTGGGGTACAGGTGATCTATTTGTGAAGTAATCCATGGAGGAACAAATGAAAGAGTGGTGACAATGGTTCAGGGGAGGGAAGGGAGAATAGCCATTAACAGGTGTGATATTGTGTGGGTCAGCTTATGTGGGCAATGGGGCTCTATCCTGGCGAGGGACCCCTGAGAAACTGTGTGGTGTGCACCTCAGAATTGTTCCACCTGAATAGGGAGAGACCGGGCAATTTATCCTGGGACTCCCATCTCCATTAGCTCTGGTGGCTCCCAAGATCATTAACCCCTCCACACACTTCTGGGTTGCACCTGTGTGCAGAGAACAAACTCCTATGGCAGTGATGAATAGCATAGGCAGAAGATAAGATAAATGTAGGGGCTTCAGGTGGGAACTTCTCGACCTTCCAGAAACTGTGTGCCACTGCCACGAGTGAACTGAGAGGTGTACCATAGGGGTATAGGGTAGGTAAGCCTTAGTTTCCTAGTGCTCCTGTAATAGAAATACCACAAGCGGGTGCTTTAAGAAACAGAAATGTATTTTTTCACAATTACAGAGGCTAACCCGTTACTGTTGAGTCGATTCTGACTCATAGCAACCCTACAGGACAGAGTAGCTAAGTGATTAAGAGCTTGGCTACTAACCAAAAGGTCTGGCAGTTCAAATCCACCAGCTACTCCTTGGAAACCCTACAGGGCAGTTCTATTCTGTCTTATAGGGTCACGGTGAATCGGAATCAACTCGACAGCAACAGGTTTGGTTTCTTTGGTTTGGTATGGAGGCTAAAAGTAGAAATCAGAATCTTCACTGTGTCAATTCATTCCTTTTCAGTAGTCCGGGCTATCTTTGTTCCTGGGCTTGTGGATGATCCTCCCATGACATCTGTCTTCCCCTTGGTGTCTCTCTGTCTGATCTGCTATTTCTATATCTCAGAAATGATTAACTTTATAACCCACCAGCCCTATGTTTATTATGGTATAATACACATGAAAAAAGAGAACTGTATTTCAAAGCAGGATTATATGCACAGGTGTAGGGGTTAGAATTCCAACACATACTTTCGGGAAGCAACTTAATCTGTAATGGACACCAATAACTTCTGCTACAGCCAACAGAAAGAAACTGTAGCAAACACACAAATTTTCTATTTGGAGGGCAAAAAATGAGAGATACCTAGAGATGAAGAGCCTTCTTTGTTTGGAATAAGAAGCCAAGATTTGAGGTACTGATATGAAAAAAAAAAAAAAAAACCTAAGAACTGAATCCACCACACTTTATCTGTATGACTGTACACTGTTGCCTTTTCTAGACCTCAATTTCCATATCTCTAAGATAAAATCCATCATATATGCTCAGTCTCCCTCACAGAACTCTTAGAAGGACCAAATGAGGAAGTCCTTGTGAGGATGTTGATATACAAGTAAAAGTTTTATGCACAGAATTTATTTATTCAACCATTATTAAAGCCTGCCTAGCATACGACAGGCATTATGCTAAGCATTGAGAGACAGAACAGTAAAGTAGACCTACATAGTCCGTTTTTGCACTGAGCTTATCATCTTGTGAGGGATGTAGACAAATAAACAGGCAAATTTACTAAAGTGGTCAGTGCAATAATGGAGGCAGTACAGGATACTACAGGAACGCATAATAGGAACACCATTTCAGGCATGAAGGACCCAAGAAAAGTGCCCTGGAGAGAGTGATATCTACCTTGAGTCTTGAAGGATGATGAAGAGTTAGCCAGGTGAATGGTGAGAGAAGAGTGTTTCAATGACAGCTGATAAAGTGGAGAAGGAGCAAAGGGAGTTTAAAATAGATGCAGGCCCAGAGGTCAAATAATATGGGATTTTGAAGGATCTGAAAGCCCCTGGCTAGCACAAATGGTTTGCATTTGACTACCCACCTAAGAGTTGGAGGTTCGAACCAACACAGGGGCACTGCGGAAGAAAGACCTGGTGATCTGCTTTCATGAAGATTATAGCCAAGAAAATCCTATGGAGCAATTCTACTCTCTAACACATTGGATCTCTATAAGTCAGTTTTTTTTTTTTTAATTTTTTTCAGAACTGAAAATAGTTCATTAAGACTGGAGCTCAGAGAGTGCAGAAGAGTGGAAAGGCAGAAAGGGGAGAGGACTGAGGGACTGGCAGGGTTCAGATCATGAAAGGTCTTGGAGTTTGTTATGGATTGAATTGTATCCCTCAAAAATATGTGTTGTAAATCCTAACCTCTATGCCTGTGGTTATAATCCCTTTTGAGAGTGGGTTGTCTTGTTGTTAATAAAGCAGGATTAGTGTAGGTATATCTTGAGGCAATTTCTTTTGAGATATAAAAGAAATTAATCAAGTGAGTAGCAGAGATGGAGAAAGGGAGATCAGAGGCACAGCAAGGGTAACAAGTGCCCAGGGGCAATCTCTAAGTTTGTGTTTCCCCTCTTCCCGTGCCTCATCGATTTGACGGCCAGCCTCATCTGGAGTCCCCTTGGACTTCCACCCTGGGGCAAAGGGCCTTGACATTTTGGTCCCTTCCCTTACAGCTTCCACAGCCCCCAACACCAATCAACAAAGAGCTTTGCCTTTCCTGCATGATCTCAAACTTTTTAATCTATTGCCATACATTTTTTTTTGACTGGTTTCACATAGCACATCTTTTCTCTAATATGGAGAACTTTGCAGTAGATATTGTTGTTGTTAGTTGCCATCGAGTTGGTCCCTGATCCCACGTACAATGGAACAAAAAGGCGACAAATCATGTACCATCCTCATGATTGATTATGGATTGGATCGTTGTGATCCATAGGGTTTTCACTGGCTAATTTTCAGAAGTAAATCTCCAGCCCTTTTTATCTAGTCAGTCTTAGTCTGGCAGCTCTGTTGAAACCTGTTCAGCATCATAATAACAGATAGTCCTCCACAGACAGGTGAGTGGTGGCTATACATAAGGTGCTTTGGCTGGGAAACATACCCAGGTCTCCAGCGTGGGAGGTGAGAATTCTACCACTGAACTAGCACTGCCCCCATGCAGTAGGTATAGTTCTCTGCTCTTGTTGTATTCACCAAAGCCCATGGCAGCGCTGTTTTCCCAGCAGCCAGCAGGGCCTAACGGAAAGAGTATAGTCTCCAGGACTAGGCCCAGGTTCAAATTCTAACGCATCCACCACTTATTAGCTGCGTAAAATGAAGTCATTTGATCTTTTTAAGGCTCAGCTCATTCTTTTTTAAAATGAGGGAATACAGCTGATCCCCAACTTACAACAGGCTTCAGTTCTGACAACTCTGTCATATGTTGACTCTGATGGAAGTCGAATACCTCTTTATTTTTTTAATTTTCATTATTATTGCCTTTTATTGCTGGTATCTTTATAAACCTGGTCTTTAATTGTCTTTGGGGTTGGAAACATTACACAGAAAGTTACAGGTGTATTTTAATACATACATACATACATATTATGATAAGATGTGGGAAAAAAAAAAACCTGGATGGTCGTAAGCGTGGTTTGTCATAATTTGAATACACCATAAGTCGGGGACTACCTGTATAGCTAAACTTGCAGATGAGTATACGGATTAGTAATTACATAATATGTTTCATACCCAAGATATTTCAGGAACCCAGCAGGTGAAAAGTGATATAATGGTGATTGTCATTATCAAACCCACCAGCCGCTCCTTGGAAACCCTGTGGGGCAGTTCTACTCTGTCCTATAGGGTCACTAAGAGTAGGAATCAACTCAACAGCAATGGGATCTTTCTCTTTTTTTTTTGGTATTATTATCATAGGCAATTATTAAACTCTTTTGAATTTACAGGTTTATGAGCTAGCAAGAAAATAAGCAGAAATGTTGGAAGATCTCAGGCCTGAACTGGCTGGGGGCATTCTGTCTCCTGTGCTCCCCTGGCAGGAGGCAGAGAAAACACTGCTGAGATGGAATCACTCACCCCGCCATAAAGCTCTCCTCAAACAAAACACACCTCCCTACCCCAATGCCTAGGCATATGTGGTTTAACTTTCCTCATAGCTTTGATCTAACATTCTAATTAAAAAAAAAAAAAATTCCTTTTGCATTTTGCAAGCTGGTGGTACAGTGGTTAAGTGATAGGCTGCTATCCAAAAGGTCAGCAGTTCGAATCCGCCAGCCACTCCTTGGGAACCCTAGAAGGCAGTTCTACTCTGTCCTATAGGGTCGCTATGAACTGGAATCGACTTGACGGCAATGGGTCTTTTCATTTGTTTTTAAGTCTCTTGCAAAATGCGGCTCGATGTGAACAATAGTGCTTACCACCCAGTGGGAAGGCAAAATACAAAGTGTATATTTTAATTGGAGATGGATATAATGAAAAGCCAATACTATTACAGTGAAAAACTGTTCCCTAGCTACAGAAAATATCATTGTTACCCCTGTCAATGGCTGATGGGATGAGAAATCACTGTAATACAAGCCGAGCTTCTGGCTGATGATATCTCTTGTAAAGTTACCGAAGCTTTGTCGCTAAGATAAGGAGAAAGTTGAGAGAGCCAGTGCATTGCTCACAGGAAACAATAAAATATTCAGCCACTTCGTCACTCAGGTTTCAACGTAAAAAAAAAAAAAAAAATCAAAACCATAGCCCTTAGATCCAGAATAAAGTCTCCCATGAACTGTAACAGGTCATTATAGAGTGTTTAGCCCAAGGCATATTTTCTCCAAAGTTTCTGGACCAAACAGCCTCTAAAACAAACACTGACAGATCCGGTATATAAAGGCACTTGTCTACCAGACACTTCCTTTTAGAAAGTGCTAATCAGGAGATGACTCAGTCTGGTGACTCCTGGTAATGAAATGCCTTTCCCTTCAGTAGGGGTCACCTCTGAAAGACTTCTTCTGAGAAGCCGTGTACTTTTTATTCCCAAACATCTTGGAAGAGAAAATAAACGTTGAATATCTTACTTACTACTCTCAAACAGGCAAATTCCCTTGCGATTCCCTCCTTTGAGTGCAGATTGGCTGTGAGTTGCTTCAACAGGTGCCACTGCAGCTAGGTAAAGTCACTTCCAGCTCTGAAAAAGAGAGAGGTGAGGAAGAGTAAAGAATGTTAACTTGCAGAAATTATTCCTTTTCCTCCCTGTGATTCCTGATGAGGTCCCTTTTAGCAGTAGGTGTGGCAAATAGGAATAATAATAGTTTACTATTTCCCCTTGTATTTGAGACTCTTAGATGTTGATTGTGTGTATATATTGTATGGAGCAGGACCAGTAAGCAGAAAAGTGAAAAGTGCCCTGAGGTGTAGAGTTATGATGTTTTGAGTCAGGTTATTCTGAGTTCCAATGCTAGAATGGAATCTACCCTTCTAATGTTCATTTTTCTCACATGGAGGCAGCTACAGGTTGTCCCCGACTTAGTATGAGGTGCTGTCCCAATGACTCCGTCTTCAATTGGTTCTGACATAAGTCCAATTCCTCTTTCTTTTTTTTTTTTAGTTTTCATTATTATTGCTTTTTATTATCAGTATCTTTATAAATCTGATCTTTATTTGCCTTTGGGGGTTGGAAATATTACATATAAACTTACAGATATATTTTAATGCTTACATACATAAAACAAACAAATCATAAAAATTTATTCCAATGATGATGAAGGACTGGACAACGTTGGCATTTTGTCAAATGCGATAATAACTCCACTTGTGGAAGGTCCTGCAACGTCTGGATTATCCCTGGGAATGGGGATGGTGTTTCTAGCCAGAAAATTAAGTGAAGGTTGTCTGTATGGTCCTTTTCTTTTTTTCCTTCATGTATTTCTCAGTAACATCTCACTGCTTCCCGAATCTGCCTGTTGACTTCAGCAAAGCTCTCAGTGTTTGGGTCCATGCTTTCAAGTAACTAAAGTCCCAAGATGGCAGTGTTTTGAACAGTAAATCATAAAATTGAGCATCTGAGAATGATAACATCAGCAAATTACATGCCACAACATTGTATGCGGTACGTATTACTAACAATAAGAAGTACAAAACAAAAGACAAAAACAGACGGTCCTAAGTGTAGTTCGTCATTACTCAAATACGTCTTCAGTTGTGGACTAACTGTACTATGGTAAGTATTATTTTACTACTTTTTCAGCTACTGACATTGCGGACAATAACATCTACTATAGTATTTACTCATAGTTAACTGAAATAAATATATGAAATACATGTAAAATGGCCAATATATAATAAGTGCTTAATACGTGAAACGTTGTTACTATTGTCAGTAGCAGCTGCAGTAGTTGTCCTACATGGGCTAAGATACGATTTAGCTTGACCTTGCCCTGAAGATGTCTTTGTAGTTTTGTAGGTGTGATTCATACCTTGTTAGCTGTGTCGAGTCTCAGAATGAAGGAATTGTTCAACAAGCTCTTCCAGGTTCTCTTTTTAGGATACAGTATCACAGAAAAATACAGAATAAGTATTTCTGGTTTATACATCCGAGACCATCATTAGGGATCAAGATGGCAGATTCGAAAGTAGCCATGGTAGGAAAAGAATTGAAAGTGGAAACACAGCAGACAATTGAACATCAGTGTTCATTGAAGCATTATTCACATTGGCCAATAGAGAGGAGTGGATAAACAAAATGTGGTATATCTGTATAATGGGATGTTACTCAGCCACAGAGGTAAATGAAGGCCTGATACAGGCTACAGCATGGATGATCCCTGAAAACATTATTCTCGGTAAAATAAATCGGTCTCAAAAGGACAAATACTGTATAATCCCATTTATTGGAAATATCTAGAAGAGACAAGTGTATGGAGACCAGTTTATTAGCAGTTACAAGGGGCAAGGAGGAGGGAGGAGAAAAGCAGGAGCCGTTTTTTAGGGGACACTGAGCTTCTGTTAAGGGTAATGGAAAATTCTGGAAATGATAATGGTGATGGTTGGAAACCATGATATACATCATTAATGCCATTGAATTGTTCATGTGAAGAGTGTTGAAATGGCAAATGTTTTCTTACATATACTTTTATCCCCCCCATACACACAAAGGAAACCCTGGTGGCGTAGTGGTTAAGTGCTACGGCTGCTAACTAAGAGGTTGGCAGTTCGAATCTGCCAGGTGCTCCTTGGAAACTCTATGAGGCAGTTCTACTCTGTCCTATAAGGTCACTATGTGTCGGAATTGACTAGACAGTAGTGGGTTTGGTTTTGGTTTTATACACACACACACACACACACAAGTAATCACGGTAGGAGAGAAAGCATGATTCCTGGGAACGAAGGGCTAGACAGTAAGCAGTTTAAAGGCTCAACTGAGTCTAGAAGTTGGCCACCTTTATTAATTAATTATTTTGCATTCATTTAGCCACAGGTATTGAATAAATTTATTAAGTCCCTAAAATATATTGGTCACTGCAGGTATAGTGATGAGTAAAGTAGACCTTATCCCTAATGAATGGGACTGAATTTTAAAAATTAAACATACACGTAATTAACCATTGTGCTAAGTGTAATGAAGGGGTAGTCCAGGGTGCTGCAAGCAGGTTGGAGATGGCATCCCTGAAGAAGTTATATTAAAGCTGAGATTAAACTGACAGGTGGGAGTCAGCCAGGTGAAAGAAAGGGAGCAAATCAGTCCAAACAGAGGAAAAACCACATGCTGAAGATCTTGGGGGAGGAAAAAGCTTGAGAGTAGGAGAATTCGAAAGATCAGAGTGATTTACGTGTAGCAGCATCATGATAAATTAGGGGCAAGTTTTTTTTTAGAATAGATGAAGGCAGAGAATTCAACAGAAGACGATAATTCAGGGCCTTTTTGGTCACGTTAAGAAGTATGAATAAGGAAAACACTGCCATGATTGGATTTAAAGTTTGAAAATATCACCCCAGGTGTGCTGTTGATAATGGAATGGAAAGAGGTAAGAGTGAACATGGAAAGAGCAGTTAAGGGACTGTTTTAGCTCTTCCTCTTCTGCTTCCTTTTCCCCTTCCCTCCCTTCCCTTCTCTTGCCTTTTCTTCCTTTCTGTTCCCATCCCGTCCCATTATATTTCCTCTTTACAGGCAGTCACCGAGTTATGAAAGAGATTGGTTCCTGAGTGTGTCTTTAAGAATTTGTAGGTAAGTCAGAACAGGTGCATATGGTTCTTATTTAGCCTTTCTTTAGTGCAAGATCAAAAGGTTGGCAGTTCAAATCCACCAGGCACTCCTTAGAAAGCCTATGGAGTAGTTCTACTCCGTCCTATAGGGTCGCTATGAGTCAGATTGGAATCGATGGAAATTTTTTTTTTTTTTCTTTTTAGTGCAAGAAACAGCCCTGATGGCACAGTGGTTAAGAGCTTGGCTGCTAACCAGAGGCTGGCAGTTCAAATCCACCAGCCCCTCCTTAGAAACTGTATAGGGGCAGTTCTATTCTGTCTTATGGGGTCACTATGAGTCAGAATCAACTGGACTGCAAAGGTTTGGTTTTTGGTTTAGTGCAAGAAAAGGTCTGGAGCTTTTTAAAACCTGCACGTGCAGCAAGTTAATGTAATTGTGAAAAATTTGATGCAAGTAGGGGTTGGTTAAACGGTGTCAAAGTGAGGGCGAATTTTCATAATGTTAAAAGGCAAGTACTAGTTGTCCATAAATTGGATTTTCATAACCTGAGGACTTGCTGTATTCCCTTCACTTCTTTCTGTTCCCCTTCCTTCCCTTTCTCTTTAGTTCCCTTCTCTTCCCTTTTTTTTTTTCTCTTCCCCTCCTTTTGTTTTCCTTCTCTTCCCTTTCTTTCCTTTGCCTTTATTTCACTTCCTTTTTCTTTCCATCTGGAACAATTCAGTCCACAAGTCATTAGGTAGGGGCAAACAAGGTAGGTGTCTGAGCCAGGGTGGGAGGAACACACGGTGGCTCCGAGCACTGCATCAGAGCCCAATCTAAGTAAGACAGGAATCCATGGTGAGGTATGGGAGGTGGACAAACAAAGAATGTCATATTCCAAGACAGGACAAAGGGTACCATGCAGGAGGGCAGCCTGGCAGGGGTTGTCAGAGCCAAGCATGGTGAAGAGAGCATGCATGTTGGAAGGGCACAGTGACCAGCAATCAAATCAGGAAAGATTTGGGCATAAAAATAAATAATTATAGTAATAGATTATAACCCACTGAATAAAATAGAAAGTGATGAGTTCTATTCTAATGTAATAAATGAATAAATTGAATGTTTGATTTGAAGCAGGGTATTTATATAAATCTCAAAGTAACTCTTCACGAAATGCTTACTTCCTTCAAATAGGAAAAGAGTAAATTTACAGTGGAAAAGCCTGGCAAATCCCACTTCAGGTGTTTGTTGATATTCATTGTCTCCACTTTCCTTCCTCTCCTGAGTTTACTCAGATACATTTACATTTTCACCACTCCTTGGAAACCATTGCCATCAAGATCAACAATGACCTCCACTTTTTAAAATATAATAGACAATCCTCAGTCTTCATCTCGTCTGACATTCCAGCAGCATGTTGTAAAAAAGATCACTCAGTCACTCCAGAGCCCTTTCTCTGCGTGGCTTCCACATCACTGTGCTCTCTTGGTTCTACCACATTTACTTCTCCTCTCAGCCTCCTTTGCTGGATGCCTCCTCTTCACAACCTTTAAATGTTGGAATATCCTAAGGCTTTTTCCTGGAACATCTTACCTTCTAAATTCAGACTTAGATGATCTCAACTAGTATGCTGATAGTTCCAAAATTTATATATATTAACTGCTTCTCTCATTTCCAGGTTCGTTTATTCAACTACCTACACAACATCTCTACTTTGATATCCAATAGAAATCACAAATTCTGTATGTCCAAAACTTAATTGTCCATTCCATCTTCTTCACCAAAACCTACTCTTCTCCCAGTGTTCTTCACCTTAGTGAATGGTGCCACCGCCATTCAACCAGTTGCTTGCACCAAAAACTTTAGAATCACCCTCAATTCTAGTCATTCTTTCCCATTCCATATTCAATAATAACAGAGAACACTCATATAGCATTTACAATATGTTGGACACAGGTATAAGTGCTTCGTATACATTCTTCTCAAAAACCTAAAAAACTAGGTTATTTTTTTAACATCCATTTTACTGATAAGGAAGGTAAAGTGCTAGGGTTGTCGTTTTCACCATGTTTTAAAGTTAGCATGTGCCCAAGAATGGATTTCAAACACAAGAAACCTGGCTCCAGAGTCTATGGTGTTAACCAACACTGTACACTGCCTCAACTGCAAGAATCTCTTAATTTAGCCTCTTGTATCTATTCTTGTTCTCCTACAGTAAATGTTCCATACAACACTGAGAATTATTCACTTAAATTCAAAGTCAGTTAACACCACTCTTCTGCTTAAAGCTTTTTTTTCATGGCTGTCTATTACATAAATACAACCAAATTGCCTTACTATGGCCTATAAAAAAACCCTGTTTATCTGGTCCATGCAGACCTCTACTCCTAATGCTTGCAGAGCCTGGGACAAAAAGAGGCCCACATGCTACCTGTCTGAACATCAAAGTTTATAAATATGAATTACTTAAATAAAAGTGAATATTTAATGTGTTTAATTTTAAAAAGTAAGTAAATCTTACTACTTTTTTTAAGCTATTCCAAGTTCTAACATCTAATATCAGTCTCGTTACAAAGGTAACTCATCACACATTCACGCATTTTACACACAAAATTCAAGGGCAATAAGAATCATTTAATATAGAAAAATGTTCCTCAGACAGTATGGAATTTGTATGAGATGTGATACCACATTCCACACTTTTTGATATGTATCTCTGGAACCGCAAATTAGAACACAAGAGAAGCAAGAAAAATAGACACTAGACACTTGTAGGAAATATAAGAATCTGCTGTATTCATGCCATTTAAGAGGTAGGATTTAATGAGTTAAATTATGTGTCTTTTATCTAAGCATTTCTACCATTCATACCCAACCTGCAGTTCAAAGCAGTGCCCTTCATTGATGTCAGTAGTGACACAACTCTCAAATCTTCACGGGATTTGGACACAATTGCCTTTTCTTTCAATTACAGAGGGAAAGAGACTGCGGAGTGGTTCCTTGACTGGTATTTGTCACGAGCAAATGTTGGCAGTTACACGTAGTGCCGTGCTAGTGCTGAGTGCAGGACCTCAAATGACAGAGGAGCCCACTCAATTTTAAGAAGTGTAAAGTTGTTTCGAATGTGTGATATAAGAGTTACTCTAAAGCATGAGGCTCGGGTAAGAAACATTCCTACCTGAATCTAAGATGCAGTGTTGAGTGCATGGGTAATTCTCAGATCACAACTTTTGCCTTTAATGACTACACTCAAAATTCCCTCAGATCAAACTGACTTGGTTATCCTCATTTTCTGCTTCAATTTCTGGGCTCCTGCTTTCCTCCAGAATTTTTTCAAGAAGTTTACACTATCTGCTCAGCTCTTGAGTGCTTTTGAAGAGAATTTGGAAATATTTTGTCTTAGATTTTTTGCTGCTTTGCTTAGGAGAGCTGATCTCAACAGCCGCTTTTTTCAGAATCCAATTAGGATTCTTTTCCATTTGACTTCTCCACCCACGCACTCTGACCCTCATCATTCTGTTAATATGTTTATTGCAAAGATTACTAAAGGCCTCTGTATTGCTAACCCAGTAGGTATTTCATTAAAAAAAGAATAAATAAAATTCTAACCCGTTGCCATCCAGTCAATTCCAAGTCATAGCGACACTGTAAGACAGAGTAGAATTGCCCCATAGAGTTTCCAAGGAGCACCTCACGGATTCGAACTGCCAACCTTTTGGTTAGCAGCGCTACATCACCATACTCAATTCTCTGATTTTTCTTCTCCTTCACCAAATACTCCTTCTCAATATTATTTGCCAATTTTGTCTTCTTTACACAACCTGAATCTCTCAGGGGTGAGTCTTTGGCTTTTTCTCCCCTGAGCCTACACACTACCACATGTGAGCTTATAAATTCCTTGAGCTTCGAGAATCATTTATATGCCAATGGTTACTAAATTTGTACTTTCAAACTTGACTTCATTCACAATATTAGAAGACAGGACAAAATTCATATCATCTTCTCAAGAGATATAATAAAACTATTTAAAAATCCCGTGTTCATTCATGTTGCTGTTGTTGTTCTTAGGTGCCTTCAAGTGGGTTCTGACTCATAGCAACCCTGTGTACAACAGAAGGAAACACCGCCTAGGCCTGCACCATGCCCACAATCGTTGTTATGCGTCAGCTGTTGATGCAGCCACTGCGTAAATCCATCTTGTTGAGTGTCTTCCTCTTTTTCATTGACCCTGTACTTTACCAAGCATGGTATCCTTCTTCAGGGACTGATCTTTCCTGACAACATGTCCAAATTATGTAAGATGTAGTCTTTCTACCCTTGCTTCTAAGGAGCATTCTGGTTGTACTTCTTCCAAGACAGATTTGTTCATTCTTTTGGCAGTCCATGGTATATTTAATATTTTTTGTCAACACCACAATTCAAAAGCGTCTTCCTTATTCATTGTCCAGCTTTCATGTGCATATGATATAATTGAAAATACCATGGCTTGGGTCAGGCACATCTTAGTCTTCAAGGTGACATCTTTGCTTTTCAATAGTTTAAAGAGGTCTTTTGCAGTAGATTTGCCCAATGCAATGCATCTTTTGATTTCTTGACTGCTGCTTCCATGGGTGTTGATTATGGATCCAAGTAAAATGAAATTCCTGACAACCTCAATTTTTTCTTCATTTATCATGATGTTATTTATTGGTCTACTTGTGAGGATTTTTGTTTTCTTTATATTAAGGTGCTGTTCATACTAAAGGCTGTGCAGTTTGATCATCAATAGGTGCTTCAAGTCCTCTTTACTTACAGCAGGAAAGGTACTGCCATCTGCATAATGCAGGTTTTTAATGGGTCTTCCTCCAATCCTGATGCCCCATTCTTCATATAGTCCAGCTTGTCAGATTATTTGCTCAGTATACAGATTGAATAGGTATGGTGAAAGGATATAACCCCATCACGCACCTTTCCTGACTTTAAACCACACAGTATCCCCTCCTTCTGTCCAAACAACTGCCTCTGGATCTATGTATAGGTCCCTCATAAGCACAGTTGAGTGTTCTGAAATTCCCGTTCCTCGTAATGTTATCCAGAATCTGTTATGATCCACACAGTTGAATGTCTGTGCAGAGTCAATAAAACACAGGTAAACATCCTTCTGGTGTTCTCTGCTTTCAGCCAGGATCCTTTCGACATCAGCAATGATATCCCTAGTTCCATGTTCTCTTCTGAAACCGGCCTGAATTTCTGGAAGCTCCTTGTTGATACACTGCTGCACCTGCTTTTGAGTGACGTTCAGCAAAATTTTACTTGTGTGTGACATTAATGGCATGGCTCGATAATTTCTGCATTTGGTTGGATCACCTTTCCTGGGAATAGGCACAAATTTGGATCTCTTCCCATTGGTTGGCCAGATAGCTATCTTCCAAAATTCTTGCCATAGATGAGTGAGCACTTCCAGTGCTACATCTTTTTGTTGAAACATTTCAGTTGATATTTTGTCAATTCCTGGAGTCTTGTTTTTCACCAATGCCTTCAGTGCAGCTTGGACTTCTTCCTTCAGTATCATCAGCTCCTGATCTCTCAAACCAGGAGTAGAAAGAAAACTCCTTAATCTCATAGATATCTAAATAAAACCTATAGCAACATCATACTTAGTTATTAAACAGCAAAAGCCTTCCCTTTGTAAATTGGAACAAGTCTGCTATCACGGCTTTCAGTCAACAGTATATTGAGAGAATAAATCAGTATAAAAAAATTAAGCATTATAAAGATCGCACTGAAAGACTCTGAAAAGCACCTATACAAAGATAATGTGATTGCATATGTATAAAATCTAAAAAAAATTATAGGTAAATATTACATTTAATAAGAGTTTTTAGCATGGTAATTGAATATTGAAGCAAAATAAAACAATCAATTTTATTCCTATATTGTAGCAAGATGTGAACATTTATCAATTAGAAATTATAAGCTTTAGAAAATTGAATTATAAAAGATACTATTCATAAACCATCAAACAATATGAAGTACCTGAGAAAAATCTTAACAAAATGTGTACAAGACTTCAATGGAGAAATTGTGAGAACTTAAAGTCATTGAGCAATATGAAAAAAGAAAATATAAATACAGGATGAGATATAGCCTATCGATGAATTGGGAAGCCCAGTGTAAAAAGACTCAATGCACTTTCAATCAACAACTCAACAGTTTTTTTTTTTTTTAGAATTTGATAAGCTTAATGTAAGGATAATATGCAAATGCTAGTGTCAGGCAAAGCCAAAACTATTAAACAAGAACCTATAGGGAGAATTTGCTCTACCAGCTGTCAAGTCTATAATTATAAAATGACAATAATTAAAACTGTTTTGTATTTTCACTAACATTGATAAGAACATCAATGGAACAGACTAGAATAGGCCAGTGCATACCTGGATATGTGATAGAATGATTATTTTTTAAATATGTGGCTCTAGAACAATTTGACCCCTGCTTTTACTACATACCACACATACCACACACAAAATATCAACACCAGGTGAATTAAGAACCTAAATATAAAAGGCAAAATATAAAATTTTAGATATATAAGAACTCCCAGCCCTCCCCTCCAAAAAAAAAAAACCCTGTTGTCGTTGAGTAGATTCCAACTCATAGCAACCCTGAAGAACTGCCCTGTCGGGTTTCCAAGGAGTGGCTGGTGGATGCTTAACCACTCTGTGCCACTGAGGCTCCAGATATATAAGGGAAGATGTATTTATGACCTGGAAATATTTATTAAATGAGGCCCCAAAAAGAAATGATTGACAAATTCAGCTACATTAAAACTCAGTAATTCTCTCAACCAAACAATAGAATTTTAGAAAAATTTTTACAGCATTTTAAAATTTTGAAAATGCACATACTAAACAATTCAACCCTTAAGCTTAAACTCATATATTTGTACACCAGGAATTAGGTGCAAGAATGTTTGTAGCAGAATAACATAATAGCAAAAAATGGGGAAAAAATCGGATGTGCATTAATGTTACAATAAATAAATGTAGACTCCTGAACAGCAATAAAAATAAATAACTCTAGTTGGCTGCAGTAACATAGATCAGGAGTCAGCAAAATATAGCCCATGGGTCAAACAAATCCAGTTGTGACCTCTTGTAGCATTAGTCAGTAGGTAAGATTTTTTTTTTTTTTTACATTTTTAAGAGTTGTAAAGGAAGCAATCAAGAAAACAACCAACCAACCAGAAAGAATATGTACCAGAAACTGTATGTAGCCTGCATAGTAATTACTATCTGGCCCTTCAGAGGAAAAGTTTGCAAACCCCTGACATAGATGAATGTTGAAACATACTCTTGATCAAAAGAAGAAATAATAATACATACAGAATTATTCCAGTTGTATAAAGCTCAGAATAAAAAAAAAAACTTTTTTGTTTCTTAATGACTCTATGTGGTAAAACTATAATAAAAAGCAAGACAATGCCTATCACAAAGTTTAGATCATAATTACTACTAAGTAAGACTGAAGAAGAATTGATGCCTTTGAATTGTGGTGTCAGCAAAGAATATTGAACATACCATGGACTGCCAAAAAAACAAACAAATCTGTCTTGGAAAAAGTACAAACAGAATGTTCCTTAGAAGCAAGCATGGCAAGACTGCATCTTACACACTTTGGACACATTGCCAGGAGGGATCAGTCCTTGGAGAAGGACATCATGCTTGGTAAAGTACAGGGTCAGCGGAAAAGAGGAAGACCCTCAACAAGATGGGCTGACACAGTGGCTGCTACAAAGAGCTTGAGCATAATAACGATTGTAAGGATGGCGCAGGACCAGACAGTGTTTCTTTCTGTTGTACATAGGGTTGCTATGAGTCGGAACTGACTCAACGACATCTAACAACAACAATAAAAACAGAAAGAGTGTAATTACTGGGAAAAGTACACAGGGACTTCAGAGGTGCTGGTAATCATTTTACATTTCTTGACCTGCATGTGTTTACCTAATAATTATTTGGTAAATTGTATATGTTGTTGTTAGGTGCCATTGAGTCAGTTCCGACTCTTAGTGTCTCTGTGTACAATGGAATGAAACGCTGCCCAGTCTTGTGCCATCCTCAGGATATTTGCTAGGTTTGAACCAACTCTTGCAGCCACTGTGTCAATCTGTCTTGTTGAGGATCTTCCTCTTTTTCCCTGACTTTCTCCTTACCAAGGATGATGCCCTTCTCCAGAGACTGGTCTCTCCTGATAACATGTCCAAAGTACATGAGGCAAACTTTTGCCTTTCTTGATTTGCTCCCAAGGAGCACTCTGGCTGTATTTCTCCTAAGACAGATTTGTTCATTCTTCTGGCCGTCCGTGGTATAGTCAATATTCTTCACTAATACTGTAATTCAAAGGCATCGATTCTTCTTCTATCTTCCTAATTCATTGTTCAACTTTCACATGCATATGAAGCTATTGAAAATATGATGGCTTGGGTCAGGTGTACCTTAGTCCTCAGGATGACATCTTTACTTTTTAAAACTTTAAAGAGGTCTTTTGCAGCAGATTTGCTCAATGCAATACTTCATTTGATTTCTCCACTGTTGCTTCCATGGGCATTGATTGTGGATCCAAGGAAAATGAAATTGCTGACAACTTCAATCTTTTCTCCACTGATCATGATGTCACTTATTGGTCCACTGCATTGCAGTATTGTGGCTTGTGTTTTGCTGTGATGCCAGAAGGTATGCCACCAGTGTTTCAAATACCAGCAGGGTCACCCAACCTTTCCTAGAAGGGTCTTTTTTATCCCACACATGAGCATTTGCACAAGCATGCACACACCTGTAAGTAAAAGAATACACAAAAGTTACAAATCACACAAGAAAATGATCTATCAGGTGAGCAAATCTGCTAGTAATAAACACTAGGAACAAGGCCTCAAGAACTGGAAAAAATTAAAAAATCATAAAATATGATTACAATTGTTAAATAATTTTAAAAAATTAAATAAAATGATACTAAAAGACATTTTAGAAAAAAACACTTTTGCAAAAAACAAAAGAACTTCAAAATTGAAAACCAATGGGTTAGTCAAACATAATACTGAACACTGCTGAAGAAAGAATTAGTGAACTAAAAATTTAGTCTGTGGAAATTGCTTTGAGAAATAATAGCCCCGTGAGAAAAAGAGAAATTGAGGGTTGTGGAGAATGTAATAAAGACAACTGATGTGAGTCTAATAGGAGTTCCAGCAGAAGACAATGGAAAAAAGTTGAACAAAAAAAGAAAATGCTCAAAATGATAAATGGCAAAGAATTTGCAGACCTGGTAAAAAACTATGAATCCTCATCTTAAAGAATCCCACCAATTCCTGAGCAGGATCAATAAAAATAAACATTCAAGAAGGTGCATCTATAAAAACTCCAGAGGACAAGAGAAATAAAGTATTTCTTAGAAGCAGTCAGATAGAAAAGATAGATTACCAACTAAAACAGAACAATTAAATTGTCAATTAGATGTTCCATCAGCAAAAACAGAATGTAGAGATAGTTGAATGATACCTGATTCATAATTTTGACTTAAGCCAGGCATAAAAAAAATTCCTTAACTTGTGTCTTAGTTATCCAATGCTGCTATAACAGAAATGCCACAAGTGAATGGCTTTAACAAATAGAAATTTATTTTCTCATGGTTTAGAAGGCTAGAAGTCCAAATTCAGGGCTCTGGCTCTAGGGAAATTCTTTCTCTCTGTGTTGGCTCTGGAGGAAGGTCCTTGTCTCTTCAGCTTCTATTCCTTGGTGATTGTGGTGTGACATGGCATCTGTCTTTCTCCATCTCTGCTTGCTTCACTGTCCTAATCTGTTCTTTTTATATTTCAAAGATGATTGGCTTAAAACACACCCTACACTGTCATGACAAAGAAAACCCATTTCCAAATGGGATTGTAACCACAGGTATAGGGGTTAGAATTTCAACACATATTTTGGGGGAACACAATTCAATCATAATAATTTATTAAAGTTTAATGATCAAAATTCTAAATTGAAAGGTATACCTAATGGTCAAACACTAAAGCATTCTTTCTAAAGTCAAGAGAAAGAAGTATGCTTGCTCTTAGCCCTTCCCTTCAGAATTGTACTTGAAGTCTTAGCCAGTCCAATACAATAGGAAAATGTAAAATATATGCAATATGGAAGGAACAAATAAATATTATTCAATGGTGATGTGGTTGTGTATAAGAAATAAAGAGAATAAAGGGTCAAGAATTGCCAAGACTATGCTAAGAGGGAGAAGGGGAGAGTGCACTAGCCATTCCCATATAGCAAGACTTATTATAGGTTACTAATTAGGAGTCTTGCTTACACTGGACATGTCATCATGAAAGACCAATCACTGGAAAAGGATATCATGTTTGGTAGAGATTCAGTGAAAAAGAGGAAACCCTCTATGAGACAGATTGACATAATAGACTCTACAGTTTGCTCAAACATATCAAAGATCATAGAAATAGCACAGGACTAGGCAATATTTCGTTCTGTTATACTCAAAGTCACCATGAGTGGGAGGCAACTAACAACAACATTGATGAGGAGAGTGTATATAGAGGCAGGGATAGACAATTAGACCAACTGAACAGCTGAGAGAAACCAGAACAAACATGCACATATATGGAAGTTTGTTGTATAAAGTGGCTTTGCAAATCAGTTGTAAAAAAATATATATCAGTTGATATAGTTGGAGTAATTGTCTATTTATAATAAATCAAATTTAGTTTATTAAGTCTCTACTTCACATGTTATCAACAATAATATTACACCATTGAATAATATTCATTTTTTTCTTTCAGAATGTATGTCTTTTACATCTTCCTATTGTATTGGACTGTCTGACTTTGGGTACAGTTCTGAAGGAATCTTGACTTTAGAAGGAATACTTTAATGTTTGGCCATTAGGTACAGCATTCAGTTTAGGGTTTTGATAAGCAAGCTTTAACAATTTAAAGTATTTTTTATGCCTAGTTTAAGCTTCTGCTTATGCTCGATACATGCCAGGCACTGTTCTAAGAATGACTTATGTGTGTTAACTCATTAATCCCATCTACATACCAATGAGATATTTTACAATAAACTAAACTGAGTCTCAGAAGGAGATAGAACCTGGTTATTGTCAAAAAGTGAGTAAGTAGAGAACTATGCTTTGCACACCAGCTCCAGAGACCTTGCTCTTAAATACCACATGCTACCGCATCGCAATGAAAATGAAACTCCTCATTGGTCAAAGTCCTAAAGGTGGAAAACAAACTTTAAAACTCTAAGAACCAAGCTTTAAGACCCCAGACGCTACTCACCAAAGTGGGTATAGAACATCTTCTTTATGAACTATGTTAGGCCAATCAACCTAAATGTTCCCTGAAACTGCTGTCCCCAGATCCCAGCCCCAGCAACTCAGTCCCTCAAGGTGTTTGGAAGTGTCTAAGAAATTTCTATGCCTTTGCTTTGGTCAAGTTGTGCTGACTTTCCCTATATTGTGTATTGTCTTTCCCTTCACCAAAGTTGATACTTGCCTACTATCTAATTAGTGGTTGCTCCTTCCCCTCCCTTCCCACCCTCATAACCAGCAAAGAATGTTTTTTTCTGTGTGTAAACCTTTTCTTGAGTTCTTGTAATAGTGGTCTCATACAATATTTGTCCTTTTGTGACTGACTTATTTCACTCAGCATAATACCCTCCAGATTCATCCATGTTTTGAAATGTTTTGCCTGTTCATTGTTGTCCTTTATCATTGCTTAGTATTCCATTTTGTATGTACCATAATTTGTTTATCCATTCATCTGTTGATGGGTGTTTGTTTCTATCTTTTTGCTATTGTGAAATAATGCTGCAATGAACATGTATGCGCATATATTTATTTGTTCAACGGCTCCTATTTCTCTAGGATATATTCCTAGGAGTAGGATTGTACGGTATTTCTATTTCTAGCTTTTTAAGGAAGTGCCATATTGTTTTCCATAGTGATTGTATCATTTACATTCCTACCAGCAGTGCGTAACAGTACCCCTCCAACATTTATTTTCTGTTTTGTTTTGTTTTGTTTTTTGATTAGTGCCAGTATCGAGGCAGTGAGATAGTATCTCACTGTAGTTTTGATTTGCATTTTTCTAATGGCTAATGATTGTAAGCATTTCCTTGTTTGTTTTAGCCGCCTATCCCTTCTGGAGCAAAAGAGAATGAAGAAAACCAAGGACACAAGGAAAATATTAGTCCAAAGGACTAAAGGACCACATGAACCACAGCCTCCACTAGCCTGAGCCCAGAAGAATTAGATGGTGCCTGGCTACCACCATCGACAGGGATCACAACACAGAGCCCCAAACTGAGCTGGAGAAAAATGTAGAACAAAATTCAAATTCATGAGAAAAGACCAGACTTAATGGCCTGACAGAGACTGGAGGAACCCTGAGAACTATGGCCTCCAGGTACTCTGGTAACTCAGAACTGAAACCGCTCCCATAGCCCACTTTTCAGACAAGGGTTAGATAGGCCTGTAAAACAAACAATAACGCTTGTGAGGAACTTACTTCCTAATTCAATCAGATATACTAGATTAAATGAGCAACTCCTTTCCAAAAGCAAAATGAGAAGGCAGGAAGGGACAGGGACTGGATGAATGGACGCAGGGAAGCTGGGGTGGGAAGGGGAGGGTGCTGTCACATTGTGGGATTGCAACCGGTGTCACAAAACATGTGTATAAAATTTTTGAATGAGAAACTAACTTGAGCTGTAAACTTTTAGTTAAAGCACAATAAAATTAAACAAAAAAACAAAAACTTCAGGAACCAAACATAGGACAGATGTTACTGGGTTAGGAAAGAAATTCTACAAGCACTTTTTAAAACAATAGTTTATGACAAAATATGGAAAAAATGTATTTGCTAAATCTGGTGAATACGCGTATGCCTGTTTATTTTTCTATATAATCAGTATTTCCTATTTGCATTTTAAAATATAGAAGAAAAGTATATTTTTTTAAAGAATAAATTGGAGTTGAAAAACTTGCGTCAGTGAGTACAAAACTCTCTTAAGATATGTTTCTATATTATTTAACGAGGCTGAAATAGGTTGAAGACTAGATAGAGGCACTTAGAACTCTTTTTCATTTTTCTTCTTTCAAGGAGACACTGATGTTCCCACTAATACGATAACATTACCCACCACAGTCCATTCTCAGGCATTTCTATCAAACTCTGGTTACCACCTGGGGCTTCTATTCCTTTGTGTGTTTGTTATAGATCTTCAGTAAATATTTGTTGATAGAACCCTTTAACTATCTGGCATTAATATAAATTAAACCATATTAACTCGGAAAATGCCTAAGTGTCTTGTACCAACGGAACACTTGTACCTAAGTAAAGCATTTGTGCAAACTCATTTGGAAAGACGCTTCCTTGGAAAGTTTTGGGTGTTAGTTTACTGTGTAAGCAATTCACTCTCGCTCACACACTTAGCTTTTACCTCTCCTCAGCCAGCTTTGGCTAACCTTGGATGCCCTTTCCCTATGTTTAGAATTCTATAAATTTCCATTTCAAGCACAACGCAGTGACCAGTGTTTCTGAGATGGCTCCCATCATTTGCAGTACTTTCCTCACTGTGATGGCATTTCCATCTGCTCTCTTCAGGGCGTTCGACAATCTCTAAAGCCAGATTGCACGAAACACAGGAGTATTCTTCCTGCCTTTTTCCCTTTGTTTTTATATTCATGATTGTTTGCATCTAGAATCCAAACCTTTGCATTCTAGGTGATTCCCAATTTTAACGGTTTCTACCCTGGTGGCATAGTGGTTAAGTGCTACGGCTACTAACCATAAGGGTCGGCAGTTCGAATCCGCCGGGCACTCCTCGGAAACTCTATGGGGCAGTTCTACTCTGTCCTACAGGGTCGCTATGAGTTGGAATCAACTCCACGGCGCTGGGTTTTTTTTTTTTTTTTTAATCACATTTGGCTAATTTCCTAGCACCTAGAATCGACCCGACAGCACTGGGTTTTTGTTTTTTTTTAGCTGAGAGAATCTGCCAGATGATTCAGGCTTTGTTGTGATGTTGCTGGGCTTTTTTTTTTTTTTTTTTTGGAAATTGTGTACAGGATTCTTGTGCCCTGGCTTGCAAAAACAGGTTTGTTTTGGTACTGTTGTGCACAGTTATGATGTCCACAAATATTAATCACTGTTCTATTTAGCCTTGCTCCTTGATGTTTGAAAGGCTTTTCAGTTTGAACATATTCTTTTTGGTCAATGCTCCTGAAATACCCAATAGATTTCTAATATCATTCTACAGATCTTTGAATTGCCCTATTGATTAATGTTTTTATCTGAATAATCTTTGCTCAAAGTCAATTATATATTATCATTTCCCTCTGCAAGTTCTTGACGCTCTTAATTTTTATTTTCTTTTTCTTGGCCCATAGCATTGGCAATGTCATTCACTTATATTTTATTTTTAATCTGCTTGACCTCCTAGACCATCATTTTGTTTCTGCAGTCGCAACTGTGAGGTTGTTAACTGCCATAGAGTTGGCCCCTGTGCTGTTTGCAACAGTGCATTTGTAACAACAAATCAAACCAAGGAACAGCCAACGTTTTCTTTTCAACTCTGTAACTTCCTGCCTTGTGATTTCTAATCTCTGTCAAGCCTTCCATTTTGGAGGAATGTAAGGAGTATCTCAATAAACCATTATCTTCTGATTATACATTTGTACTATTTTTGTTTTGAAATTGTCTATATTCTTCTTTCCTTTCCTCTCCTTCCCTCCCCTCGCCTCCCCTCTCCTTCTCCTCTCCTCTTCCCCTTCTCCTCTCCTCTTCTCCTTCTCCTCTCCTTCCTGTTCCTCCTCTTATTTCTGTCTCTCTCTTTTTCTCTCCCTACCCCTTTCTCTGATGAACCTTGAACAGGCTTCTGCTCTTGCTCACTATATCCACCTCCCTTTTCCCAAACATGTGTTACATTTTCTTACCTAACCACTATGTTCAGTAATGATGTCCAAAAAGAAAACTCAAAGATAAATAAGATGTGGTCCCTAACTTTGAGGAATTGATAGCTTACTTCAAGAATGAGAAACATAACAAGTAACTCTAATGTATTATGACCTGTAAGATAATTTTGGGCAGCATTTATGGGTAATAACTTTGCCTCAAGGTTCCAAGAAAGGCTCTTTAGTGATATAAACATTTGAGTTTGGTCTGAGGCCGTAGCAGACAGCAGTTAATGGACTTTGGAGTCAGATAGTCCCAGGGTTTACTCAAACTCTTAAGTCTACTAGCTATGCAAATTTTGGTAAATTTATTTTTATTTCTGATTTTCAATTTTCTCACTGTCCAACTGTCTTAATGATAGTAATCTGAGAAACTGTGGGAATTAAGTAAGAGTCTACTCCCTGTCTGTCAGTTTGTCTTACTGTGTGGCTTCTGTGTTGTTGTGATACTGGAAGCCTAGGCCACTGGTATTTCAAATACTAGCAGGGTCACCCATGGTAGGCAGGGTTCAGTGGATCTTCCAGATTAAGACAGACTTTTGCTGGTAGGAAGAAAGGTCTAATGATCTACTTCTGGAAGTTAGCCATTGAAAATCCTATGAATCACAACAGGTTGGAAGTCAACAATGGACTCAAGCATGATGGTAGTCAGGAATATGGCAAGGGGCTGGGCAGCGTATCATTCCTTTATACATGGGGTCATCATGGTCAGAGGTGACTCAATGGCAACTAACAACAACTAACAACACACAGAGTTTAGCATAGTGCCTGACAAATGGTAGGCACTTAATAAATAGTAGTAGTTAAGTGATGTTATATTTTGTTATTGATGTGTAGGTGATCTTTTGGCAGATAGATAGGCCCTTGCTTAAGGAAAAATGTGCCCGGTTCATGTAAGTTTATGACATACTAAGGAAAAGGCAATGAGTTAAATAAGTTAACAGTTCACTGAAATATATAAGTAGACCCAGATGAAGGACCCTTTAACTTGCTAGGGGTTGAATTTGAGTCTGCTCTAATTGACATTTACAATGTTTTTAGTAGGGAACTGGCATGACTGGCTTTATATTCACAGGGCTGTGAGAAGAATGGATTACAGGGTAAAGATGTAGAAGATGTAGAGGCCAATTAGTAGGTGATGGCAAGAGTCCAACCAAGAGATAATAAGTTTGCAAATTTACCCACTAGAGTTGAAGAATAAGGCAGATACGGGATGTTTAAATGGTGGAATCAATAGACTTCAGAAAGAACTAAAAGAATGTGTGTATGTGTGTGTAAAAGGAAGTATTGCATTACTCCCTCATTTACTTGACTACCATAAAATGAATTGCACATATCACAAGTGGTTTGTCTTCGTTCCAAACCACTGATATAGATTTAACTTAATTATTTATTCATTCATTTATTTTTACATTCGCTTATTATTTATTGACACTCAAAGCAGAGGAATACGAAGGTAAACAAGACTCATTTACTCTTCTCTCTCAGAAGTTTTGCTGACTAGTAGAACAGAGAGACTACCCATTTTCTTTATTCTGATTTTACACCACGAAATGCTATTAAGTCAGAAAAAGTCCAAGAAGCTAAGCCTTGATATTTTGCGACTTGACTGGTGTTTTCATTTCCCTTCTTTCCAGTTCACTGTGTTATAGGAAGTCCTCTTTGCGCATGTCCTGTTGTACTGGTGGCACAGTGGTTAAGAGCTATGGCTGCTAACCACAAATTTGGCAGTTCGAATCCACCAGCTGCTCCTTGGAAACCCTATGGAGCAGTTCAACCCTGTCCTATAGGGTCGCTATGAGTCAGAATCAACTCAACGGCAATGGGTTTGGTTTTTTTTTTTTGTTTGCTTTATTGTGCTGAGGATTGTTGTTGTTGTTGTTAGGTACCATCAAGTTGATTCGGACTCATAACAGAGTGAAACACTGCCTGGTCCTGTGCCATCCTCCATTCTTTGATATGCTTGAGCCCATTGTTGCAGTCATTGTGTCAATCCATCTCATTGAGGGTCTTCCTCTTTTTCACCCTCGACTTTACCAAGCATGATGTCCTTCTCCAGGGACTGGTCCCTCCTGATAACATGTTTGAAGTATGTGAGATGAAATCTTGCCATCCTTACTTCTAAGTAACATTCTGGCTATACTTCTTCTAAGACACATTTGTTCATTCTTCTGGCAGTCCACAGTGTGGTCAATATTCTTTGCCAACACCATGATTCAAAGGTATCAATTTCTCTTTGATGTTCCTTATTCATTGTCCAGCTTTCACATGCATATGAGGAGATTGAAAACACCATGGCTTGGGTCAGGCATACCTTAGTCCTCCAAGTGACATCTTGTTAACACTATAAAGAGGTGTTTTGCAGCAGGTTTGTACAATGCAGTATGTCGTTTGATTTCTTGACTGCTGCTTCTAAGACAGGGAGCAAAGGTCTTGAAATCGGAGGGTGCCTGTTTGAGAAATAGCGAAGAGACTGCTGGTTAGAGGAGAACCAAGTAAAAGAGAAATAGACTACACTAGCAGGGAGGTAATAGGGGGTAGAGTGTGGAACCTAGAGATTCAGTAAGACCGAGAGCAGAGGGCCTCCCAAATCTGCAAACAAAGTAACAAGAAATGGACCAGGGCACAGAAACAAAGCCATTCCCCAGAATGATGGGGTAGGGTTTCTAAAAATAGCCCACAAACTTCTTTATAGTTGCCCTTCAGAAGCAGCTGGAGAAAACCAGCCCCAGGGACATGTGCAGGGCATCCACCTATGACCGTCGTGTAACCTTCCACCAGGGGCAGTGAGGGGCTGCAGCCCTAGCCGGGGAATCAAACCAGGGGAGCGAGAGACTGCGCAGGCCTGACACCTCATAATAAGCCCTGCTAAGAATCCCAGAGGCCTCCAGGACAGGAGCCATCTTGGAAAGCTGCTTCGTGGCACCTTAGTTAGCATATCCCCGCCTGTGCCTATAAATAAAAATGAACCTTTTCCCGCCCAAGAACTTTTAAAAACTCGGGCCCATCTTTCGTTATGTGAGACGAGAGTATGCGTTGCTCTAGGACCTCCTTATCTCTGCTCCACTTGCAAGCCTCTTCAATAAAGCTTTACTCCTGTGGAAAACTCTACACGCCTTACCTGCTCATTCTCGACCAGTGAGAGGCAAGAACCTTATTCCAGTAACGCTTCTATGGGTGTTGATTGTGGATCCAAGTAAAATGAAATCCTTAACAACTTCAAGCTTTTCTCCATTGATCATGATATTGCCTATTGGTCTAGTTATAAGGATTTTTGTCTTCTTCATGTTGAGGCATAGTTCATACTGAAGGCTGTAGTCTTTGATCTTCATCAGTAAGTACTTCAAGTTCTCTTCACTTTCAGCAAACAAGGTTGTACGATCTTAACTGAGGGTTAAATTACTTATTTTGGGGAGTTAGTAAAAAATTTCACAAAGCAACTCTGGCTAAGTCTCATATTGCCAGTTCCCTCGCTAGACAAGTCTGTCACAGAGTGAGACCATCTGCATCTTCATCTTTTAATTCACTTCTAGACATATCTCTGATCTTCCCTTACTTTTATATACATTTAATTATTCTGGTAATATTTGATTACATTTTTATTTAAAAAAAAAAAGATCATCATAGAACTATTCAGGTGGGGTTAGGCTGTGCTGTGGTAGGAAAGAATACCAAATTCTCAATGGCTTAACACAACAAGGTTTATCTCTTCCTCATTCCCTCCTGAGGGCCAGCTAGGGCTTCTGTTTTGCCTCATTCCCCACTCCAGGACATAAGATGATGGAGCAGCCACAATCTGGAGCATAGGCAGTGTCAACTCAGAGAGGAAGAGTGACTAGTATACCAACTCTTAAAGTTTGCACTCAGAAGGACACAGACTCCTGTTTTCATTTTATTGGGCAATACAAGACACTTGACCACATTTAACTATAAAAATGGGGTGGAGGTGAAGTGAGAATCCATTCCTGACGTATGCCTGGAAGGAGGAGAAATCTAATATTTGTATGCAGTCTAAGTGATGAATCACAGTTCTTACTTCTCGTTATCATTTTATTTATTCTTCCCACATGCAAAATGCCCACACCCCTTTCAATCAGGAAACAACCCAAAAGTCCAGTCATGACATCAAGTTCAAAGCTCAGGATTACTTAATGATGCTGAGTTGTCTCATACCAGGAAAAATGTACAATATTCTCTATCTCAAGTCCAAATATGGGACCTCTTAATGCAGAGGCTTAAGCACTAGGAAGAAAAATTAATTGGCCCCTCCCAACATACAGCCAGTACACACGAATAGAAGAAAGATAGTAAATCTCAATAAGCACTTCCTTTTAGAAAAGAGAAGAATGGGAGACACAGGCAATGGACAGATACTTAGAGGGTTCCATGACTTTGGATTGTGGTATGGTCTTTGATTAAGCCCTCACTCTGCTCCTTGAATGTAGCTAGTGCCTCCTTGCCATTGTTCTCCATGGCCCTTTGAGAGGTTCTTTTTTTCATTATCCTCCTTGACTACATCTGTAAAGGGCATTGGGGAATATCCCACTGCCTGCCCAGGACTCTTGGGAGGCACATGTTCTCCTTTAGTCCAGGCAGATGGTTCTTTGGATGATAAATTTAAAAAAAAAAATCCTTTTAGAATTTTGTTAATAGAATTTTTGACTTTCAGAGTGTTTGACATAAAGGTCTATTATATATGGAGTGTCTGATTTCATCTAAGTGTAGCTATTGACTCATGAAGCTGACTGGAATCAACAGGTAAGAACCTAATAGATGTTATGTTTTATCACTTCAACACATGTCTTGACTCTTACCCATATTAAATATCATATTCTCATATGTCCTGAATGAATATTATATTGTGACTACCCTCCTTTTCAAATGTTTATCCAAATCTCCCTTAATATACACGTTTCACCTTATTCTCTGTGATTACCCTTGCTTTCAAATTGTATATTTGTCTGCATTTACCATTACTCTCCTTTTTTCAAATTATATACTTGGGTTGGGGGCAAGGGTGGTTCAGTGGTGGAATTCTTACATTCCATGCAGTAGACCTGGGTTCAATTCCTGGCCAATGCACTTCATGTGTAGCCACCACCCATCTGTCAATGCTGCCTTGGGTGTTGCTATGATGCTGAACAGGTTTCATTGTAGCTCCTAGACTAGGATGGGCTAGGATGAAAGGCCTGGTGATTAACTTCTGAAAACCAGCCAGTAAAAACCCTATGGATCACAAGAGTCCAACCTGAAACCAACCACAGGGATGGTGCAGGACTGGGCAGCATTTTTTTCTGTTGTGCATGGGATCTCCATAAGTTGGGGGCTGACTTTACAGCAACTAACAACAAGAAGTCACTTAAAATATTTGTTCAGAGAGTTAAACACCACAGCCTATAAAACAGCTAAGTGAACCCTCTGGGGCATAAAAGTACAGAGTAGATGCTCTGTCGTTTAGCCTCCTCTTACGCAGGGCCCTGGTGGTGCAGTGGTTAAGAGCTCAACTGCTAACCAAAAGGTCGGCAATTCAAACCCACCAGCTGATCCTTGGAAACCCTATGGGGCAGTTCTTCTCCCTCCTATAGGGTTGCTATGAGATGGAATTGACTCGACAGCAATAGGTTTGGTTTTTTTGGCTTATGGGCAAGTAGAAATTCCACTGTCAGCAGAATTTCTTGGCCTAAACATTTTTTGCTAACAGCCACAGTAGCATACTTGGACTGTGTTTCAAATGTATACTCTCCACCATCCCTATTGCTCTACCAATGACCCCTGCTGGGCCTCTCTTGGTCTCTCACCAAAGACTACCCACCCCCCCACCATGAAGGAGTGAGAGTGGCAGGAATACATGTGAAGGGACCTTATTTTCCACAATGTGGTTTTATCATTGACTCCTTGAGAGAAGTGGAGTTTTCAAACAAACTTGGAAAGACAGATGACATGAAAAATGACTACAGAAGAAATTTTGCTGTATCTCCAGAAATGGAATATCATTTATAACTTGAGACAGATCTTTCTCTCTCTTGAAATTCATAAATGGGAGTCAGACTTGTTGATGACGGTGCCTGCTTCTGGTCTAGGCTTTGGAAATAGACCGATGAAAACAAAAAAAGTTCCTATCTTATTATGGAGCTTATGACCTGGTGGGAGAAAGTAGGTAATAAATTAAAAAGGGAAAATGTTTCCTACAAAGAGTCCCTGAGTGGTGCAAACAGTTAAGTGACTACTAGCAGAAAGGCTGGTAGCGTAAATTCACCCGGAGGTGCCTTGGAAGAAAGCCTGGTGATCTTCTTCTGAAAGTCACAGCCCTGAAAACCCAAGGAGCAGTTCTATTCTGCACACGTGGGTTAACCATGAGTGGGAATTGCCTCGACTGCAACTGACAACAGATGCAAATATGTATTATTTGTTGTTCTTACTTTTTTAAGAACCATATTGGTTTCAGAATAATTCCTGAAAAGTTGGAGCGGTAATGGGGAATTTTGGGCTGCACTCACAAATAAAAGAGGACCTGTAAAACTGATGTATTAGAATTGAGCTGTGGTGCTCACCCAGCTTCTTGAAGGTAGTTTCATCCCTTATTATTTCTCCTTCTTCTCCTTCTCCTTCTTCTAAGAATGTTATCATTTTCTTCTTCTTCTAAACCATTTGTCAGCACAAGTTTCACGTTTACAGTTCAATGACATTGATTATATGCTTCCTGTTGTGCCACAATTATTGCCATCCTTTTCCAAAATATTCTACCACTATTAAATTAACTCAATACTCCCCAAATGAAAACTTCCTCTTTCTCCCTCCCTCCCACCTCTAAACCAAAAAACCAAACCCAGTGCCGTGGAGTCGATTCCAACTCAGAGCGACCCTATAGGACAGAGTAGAACTGCCCCATAGAGTTTTGAAGGAGCACCTGGTGGATTCGAACTGCCAGCCCTTTGATTAGCAGCCGTAGCACTTAACCACTATGCCACCAGGGTTTCCTCCCACCTCTAGTAACTATTAATAATCTTTGGTTGTTATGTATTTGCTTATTTTATATAAGTGAGATCATACAGTATGTGTCCTTTTGTGACTGACTTATTTCGCTCAGCATGAAGTTGTGGCTTGTATCGGACTTCATTTCTCTCTATGGCTGAGTAGTATACTATTGTGTGTATATACCATGTTTTGTTTATCCACTCATCTGTTGATGGACATTTTGGTTGTTTCTAACTTTTGGCTATTGTGAAAAGTGTTGCAATGAACATTGGGGTACAGGTTTCTGTTTGTGTTACTGCTTTCACTTCTTCTGGGTATATACCTAGGATTGGGATTCCTAGGTCATATGGTAATTCTATGTTCAACTTTTTGAGGAACTGCTAAACTCTTTTCCATAATGGCTGTACACTCCTATCAGCAATGGATGAGGCTTTCAGTTCCTCCACAAATTCATCAACACTTGTTGTTTGTCATTTTTTTTGATCATTGTCATTTTTATGGGGGTGAGGTGATATTGTGGTTTGATATACATCTCCCTAACGGCTAATGGAAACCCTGGTGGCATAGTGGTTAAGTGCTATGGCTGCTAACCAAAGGGTCGGCAGTTTGAATCCGCCAGGTGCTCCTCGGAAACTCTATGGAGCAGTTCTACTCTGTCTTATATGGTAACTATGAGTCAGAATCTACTCGACAGCACTGGGTTTGGTTTTGGGGTTTTTAACAGCTGATGAGAAGCCCTGGCAGTCCAGTGGTTAAGAGCTCAGCTGCTAACCAAAACGTTGGCAGTTTGAATCCACCTCCCACTCCTTGGAAACCCTATGAGGCAGTTCTACTCTGTCGCATCTGGTCACTATGAGTCAGAATCTAATTGATGGCACCCAATAACAACAACAATAGGTAGTGATGTTGAACATCTTTTCCTATGGTTGTTGGCCATTTGACTATTCTTCTTGGTGAAATGTCATTTCAAGACCTTTGCCCATTTTTCCATTGGATTGTTTGTCTTTCTGTTGTTAAGCCCCTAATTTCTTCGTGAATGCAGATCTTCAGTAAATGGCAAGGGTCAAATTTCAAAAAACTGTGAGTCTGTGTTCTTTCTTCCACAAAAATAGCCACAATTACTTTCTAGATCTTTTTTTGCCCTATTTCATTGATTTTTCAACTCCATCTCTGTCAGTCTGTCTGTCTCTGTTAACTTAATTGCAACCTACCTTCGTCTTTGATGTGGGAGACGCTTTTTTATTCTCCTTTTTTACCCGAGCCTTTTCTATACAATTGAAAGGATTTACTGTATGTTATACCCTGAAGGAAACTTTTAATCTGAGGTATCCTCAGTGCATTCAGAGGTTTTATTACTGTGTGAGGTCTATTGTAAACATCTTTTCTATGTTTTTACACACATCTATATGTACTCATAGGATTTGTTTTTGTTGTTTCATTATTCTTGGCCTAAATGGTTAGGTGTATGTGTGTGTGTGTATAAAATCACTTTGAAATTTCTTTTTTTTTCGCTAAGCAGTATGCCTTAGAGACACATATACGTTAACTGTGTCATAGCATTTGATAGGAATCCCCATACTGATAGACATTTAGGATTCTTCTAATATTTATTACAAATAAATCTGCAATTAATACCATTGTGCATATTGTCTTAAACACAGTTGCATGTGATTCTCCAGAGCAGATATTGAGAGTGGAATCACTGAGTCATAAGGTGTGCACGTTGTTTCTTTTAATGGGTACTGCTAAGTTCTATTGAAAAACAGCCATACCAATTTATACTCCCACCATTGGTAACCATTTCCCACATACAATGTCTGATAGTCTCAAACCTCTAAACTGTCGCCAATCTAGCAGATGAAAAGGTACACTTTAATTTTCATTTATATTTTTCCTGATGGCTAGAGAGGCCAACATTATGGCCATTAAACGTGTGTGTGTGTGTGTGTTTAATGGCTGTTTGTGTTTTTTTCTTCTTGAATTACTTCTTCATATTTTTTGCCCATTTATCTATGGGTTGCTTTTGCATCAGTTGGTTGGCTAGTTGGATGGTTTTTTGGATTGATTTACCAGAAAATAGCTCTTGTTATAGTTAATATAACAAATGTATCCTACAGTTTATGACTGTTATTTATTTATTTTTGGCCTTAAAAAATTCAAAATTTTATTGAACTTAATATTCTCATTATTTTCCATTTTGTCAACTGCTTTGTGTGTCCAGTTTAAGAGAAGCAATGATTTTTTAAGTGTAGGTCTATAATCCGTATAAAATTTATTTTTCTGAATGTTGGAAAGCATGGATTTTGTTTTGTATTTTCTCAAATGTGTAGCCAGTTTTTGCAATACCATTTAAGGTGTTAGAATCTCTCTTTGATATAAAGGTTATTTTTATCATGTAAGAGATTCCCTTACATACATGGGCTCTGCTTCTAGGCTCTCTGATTTGTTCTTTTGGCCTAATTGTGTTTAATAGCACACTGTTTTGATATTTAAAATGTTATAAAGTCTTGATATTTTTTAGGACAAGAACTCCTTTTTTTTTTTTTTCACTTTCAAAGCTGTCTTGGTTAATCTTGCCTATTTTCATTTCACTTGAATTTTAAAAAAAGCTTATCAAGTTCCATAAAATTCCTTCTTGTATTCATGATTTATGCTTCTCTGTCTTGAGTTGCCAAAGATTTGTTCATATTATTAACCTTAAAAAATACTGATTTTACTGGACATGTAAATCCATACACAAAGTACTTTTTTAATGGCTTCATTTTTTTTTTTTTGTATCCAAGTTGACTCATTTTTTTTTTTTTTTTTTTTAGGTATTCTATCAAATCCAATTTTGTATTTTTCCTTCCTACTTGGTGTGCTAAAATGTCTCTAGATGTGAATTGATTAGATTTTTTTTTTTTTTTAATTTATCTTGGTTTCGGTTCTGTAGGCCTTTCATTCTGAGACCTCATGTCTTGAATTGGGATTGAGGGTGTTTGTAAACACCCATAGTTTTCTATGTATGTATGTAGATGTATAAATAAATATAAATGTAAATTTGCATACATGTATGTATTATTTATGTACATACATATATATTGTTCTCATTATAGTTTTTATAGCAAATACATCTTACAGTTTACAACACATTTTTTGTCTTAAAAAAGCCATTTTTTATTGAATTCAATAATTTCATCAACTGCTGTATGTGTCCAATTTAAGAGAAACAACCATTTTTTTATTTTTATGAATATATTATATATATACATTTCATGACATGCATACATTTCTTGACAGTCTACTGAGAGTTCTTGGAACAATGACATTGCCAATAACAATTAGCACACTAACCAAAACCAAACCAAAACCATTGCTATGGAGTTGATTCTAACTCATAGTGACCCTATAGGACAGAGTAGAACTGCCTCACAGGGTTTTCAAGGAGCAGCTGATGGATTCTAACTGCTGACCTTTTGGTTAACAGCCATAGTTCTTAACCATTGTGCTACCAGGGCTCAATTAACACACTAGATCTTGTTTTTTAAATACTATTTTCCAATATGAGGAAAATTCACAAATTCCAAACCTGGGGCTGGAAGAGTACAGGATAATCCTGGAGTATTTTTCTATACCAAAGAGTAAGGAAATGTTTACAGAATGATGAAACATGTCAAAAGGACACAAGAACCAGCTTGAAGAGGCTCCCACTGGCTTAACTTGAAGGAATTTGGGTATGAAAATAAATAACAATGGATTGTTAACTCACAAAAGAAGAATCAATGTGTTCATATTGATATAAATAAATAAGTAAATAAATGAGAAGAGATAGTTCTTCTTTATGATAGAATGCAAAATAATAAATGCAGATGACATGATAGAAAATAACAATTTGGCAAACAATATAGCAATGATTGACTCAGTCAAGAATTGTCAATAGGCTCAAAACTTAGTGGGTGAAAGTTTGTAAGAAGCCTTGACCAAGTGAAGAAAGTTAACCATTAGTGGGTCAAATGGACATCTTGTGCCTCTTTATATGGTGCACGGAGAAGAATACAACATTGCTTCTGTGACCTTCCTGCCAAAAAAAAAAATGCATTTTATGAATCTAACCATGATGAGCCTTCAGAAAGTCCCAAACTGAGGAACATTCTACAAAATAAATGACCAGTACTCTTCAAAAGTATCAGGGTCATGAAAGACAAAGAGAGGCTGAGGAACTGTTTAAAATTCAAGTTGAATAAAAAGACAAGGAAATGTAACGTGAATCCTGGATTCAACTCTAGACCAACGAAACAAAACAAAACCCTTATTCTATAAAGAACTTAATAGGACAAATGATATGATTTGAATAAGGTCTGCAGGTTAGATAATAGAACTGTACTGATTTAAATTTTCCAGTTTTGAAAAATGTACAGGTAGTCCCCAGCTTACGACATAGTTGAGTTGCCACGCACTTAAGACTGCCTGTTTTTGTTTTTGCTTGTATATCTTATCATTAGTAGTATTTACTAATACAATGTTACAATGTATCATTTGCTGATGTTATCGTTCTGAGATATTCACTCCCAGATGTTCAATGTTATGATTTATAAAGATACTGATAATAGAAGGTAAGAATAATGAAAACTAAAAAAAAAAAAAAAACGAGGCCTTCAGCTTTTTTTTTTTTCAGCTTATGTCAGAACCAACTTATGATGGAGCTGTCAGAAGGGAACCCCGTTGTAAATGGGGGACTACTCGCACTGTGGTTTTGTAAGAGAATACTCTGATTTTGTAAGAAAATGCTCTTGTCTGTAGGAAACACACAGTGATATAAAAAGTCATTATCTTTGCAACTTACTCTCAAATGGTTCAGAAAACAAATTTACACATCCACATACAGAGAGAGAAAACAGATGCTGCGTATCCATAAAATCGTTTCAACATAAACAGTGAACACAATTTTTTTTTTTGTACAATTTGTATTATTGGCAAAGTATCATACAACATCTGGGCACAGTGAGCAAAGTGTGCAGGCTATAAAATTTCCATCACAGACAGACGACCAGAGACAGAATTACATGCTGTCACCTTCTACCCGAATGATGGAGTCAAGATTAACAAGCACCTGCTTCAACGATGCTGTCTGAACAACGTGTTGGCAGAATGAGAACGTAGTTTGAACAAATGTATAGTTTTGGCATTTGCCAGCTGAAGACAGGCAATTAAAAAAAAAAAAAAGCTGTATAATCGGTTATTCATCTTGGTTCAGCTTATAACAAAACAGGTCTCTAAAAGGCACCAAATTAGGCAGGCCTACTTTAGAAAACTCGACCAATCAAGCCAAAACCAAAAGAATAGCAAAACCAGGAGAGACTCCATGTTAGGCTTTTAAATGTGCTTCCCAAAACCCTTGGGCATGACACATAGATATTTTTTTCCTCATGGAACAGCAGGATACATGAAGAAACACGAGGTCGCCATTAATGGTCACTTAGTGAATCTTACTCTAAAAGGATAGGGAGCTGGTAAGCGGGTGATACCTTTTTGGGAAGACCAACAAGATAAATATTTTCCCCTGTATACAGTGACCAAAAAAAAAGTTTTACATAAACAGGAAATGAAGTTTTTTGAGTTTGCTCATTACTGGAAATGTACACTTGATTGAAGAAAGATGTTTAATGATTGTTTTTCCCTTGGGCTCTGGGAAAACAAACTCATTTTAGGTTTGTCTCCTATGACTTTAATGTCCATAAAGGGCTGTTAATTTAGGAATCTGTGTTTATAAAATCCGTCATTTTTCTTTTGAAATCCTCTCTCACTTTCCTTGAGATGACCATTTAAAGTTTCAGTCTCTAAAGACAGCTGAGAGCTGTGTGGGAAAGAACAAGAGCTGACACAGTGAAATTTCTCTGACCTGACTTTTGCTCAGTTGCTTAGCTTCTTCCATTTATGTCAACAACTGTTATGTCAGTATATTCGTTCACTTGTTCATTTATTCACTTATCCATAACCTTGGCTCTAAGCACTGAAAGGATAAGAGGAATTCAGGACATGGGATTTGAACGGACTTGCTTTATGCTCTGGAGCCCTGGTGGTGCAGTAGTTAAGAGCTGGGACTACTAACCAAAAGGTCAGCAGTTCGAATCCTCCTTGGAAACCCTATGGGGCAATTCTACTCTCTCCCGTACGGTTGCTATGAGTTGGAATTGATTCGATGGCAAGGGATTTAGTTTGTTTTGTTTTGTTTTGTTTTTTTGCCTTATACTCTTATTAAACAATACACATGGAAAGTAATATCCGGTTTATTTGTTGCTCTATAACTTCCAAGTAAGTTACACAAACTAGAGGGGACCAAAATCCAGATGAGTTTCTTCCCTAAAGCCTGCTATAAATTTACAGAAGGGTTGTTGTTGTTGTTAGGTACCATCTAGTTGGTTCCAACTCATAACACCCCATGCACAACAGAAAGAAACCCTGCCTGGTCCTGTGCCATCTTCACAGTTGTTGTTGTATTTGAGGCTATTATTGAAGCCACAGTGTCAATCCGTCTCACTGAGGGTCTTTCTCCTTTTTGCTGACCCTCTACTTTACCAAGTATGATGTCTTTCTCCAGAGACTGGTCCCTCCTGAAAACATGCCCAAAGTAAGAGAGACAGAATTTCACCACCATCACTTCTGAGGAACATTCTGGCTGTACTTCTTCCGAGACAGATTTGTTCGTTCTTCTGGCAGTCTGTAGGTTCAAATTCCACATCCTCAGAATGGTAATATAAAGTCCTGTATAACAATTCAATGCTCTACCCAGGAATCCGGTGGAAGGAAGAAAGGATGGGAAAGACAGAGGGGGAGAAGAAGAAAAGGAGGGATGTTGCATTAAAGTCTTTTTGTCTGGCCATGGTGTTATGGAGATTACAAGACAAAATTTCTTACCTTATGTCACACTTGTCTCCCCAGGACCAACCTCACCACTGCTGCCTGAAAACATTGTGCCTACCTGCTCTGCTCACCATGAAAGTTTAATGCCCCCTGATCTATACCTCTCCCAACCACTCTAATCTTCTTTAATCATTCCCTTCTGCAAGCACTACTCATCTGTCAGTTTGTTGTACTGTGGTGACTTGCATGTTGCTCTCATGCTGGAAGATATGCTACTGGTATTTCAAATACCAGCAGGGTCACCCATGGTGGACAAGTTTCAGCTGAGCTCCAGACTAAGACTAGGAAGAAGAACTTGGTGGTCTGCTTCTGGAAAGACTGGCCAGTGAAGACCTTATGAATAGCAGCAGAACATTGTCTGATACAGTGAAAGAAGATGAGCACCTCAGGTTGGAAGGCACTCTAAATATGACTACAGAAGAGCTGCCTCCTCAAAATAGAGCCAACCTTAATGACATAGAGTAAGGCTTTTGGGACCTCCATTTGCTGATGAGGCACAACTTAAAATAAGAAGAAACAGCAGTAAACCAACATTAGTAATCAGAACGCAGGAATTATCATGGCCAGAAGGTGATGTGGTTCTTGTTGGACCTCTTGCTTTGGAATGGGGTCCCAGTACTGATTTTCCTTCTGATTCATTCCTTCTGCTGCTGCGTCCTCTACTGAGGTCAAGTAACAGTCACAGCTGGCCCTTCTGTGCATTTAGGGTGGACCAAATCTGACTTGCACTAGTTTAAGGTAGACTTTTCTGACTAAAGAAAATTTAATGGCATTCGTAGGCTCACGTTACAAAATGGACCACATAAAGATTGATATCCTAGGCATTAGTGAGCTGAAATAAACTCATACTAGCCTTTTTTAATTAGACAATCATAACGGTCTACTACGCCAGGGATGCCAAATTGAAGAGGAATGACATTGCGTTCATCATCAAAATGAACATAACGATATCAGTGACAGGATAATATCCATACGCTTACATGGGTGAATGTAGCTCCAGATTATTTACATATCCCTCACTGCCTTTATCAGTTACTCTCTGACTTTGTAACAGGAGAGTCACATTATTTTTTTAAAAGAGATTTCTGGGATCAGAGCAGCCCATTTCAACCAAGATAGAAGGCCCTACTTACATGTAAGTTGATTTTATTTAGAAGACAGAAAAAGGAAGAAGTTCCTCCACGCTGCTTCCCTCTTCTCTCCTTCTTTAAATAGATTTAAAAAAAAAATGGGAACACACTGCTCTGGGCTCTTACACAAGGCACACAGTATGCTGGTAGAGAAAGTCAAAACTAGGATGATGTACATAGCTTTTTAAAAGTTTATTTCTCAATTAATTTCTTACCTTTTCTCGGTAAAACCCAGAATAATCCATCTTGGTTTTATGATAGAGTGAGGTATTGTCAACAGAGAAGCAGGTTAATTTGCAAAAAGCTATTTTGCCAATGGATCAGTTTTAAAAGGAATCTTATTTACCAAATTTTTGAGGGTTTCTAAAACCTTTAATTTTGCTTCGGTCCCTATACAGCCCTCCAGTCTATATCTTCCCTTGTTCCTATCTTTATCATTACATATACGAATAGTAGGCTTCCTCTTAATGCTGTTTAGTCTCTTTGTTTTTGTGGATTTGAGCCCTGTCTCTACCCTGGATTCTGTGCCTATCTTAGTCGCAGGTGTTATTAGAAATTTTACCCTTTCGCAGGGTCTGTCATAATGTGCCATACCTCCACCTGTGCTGGTGTTTCAGGGAAAATCCAACTTTATTTCCATAAAAAACAACAGTGGCTGGATCACAGGCAACAATAGGGGTAGGGCTATTGTAGCGGGGAGAAAGCGAAAGCAGGGGTTCTGAGTGAAATAAAAGTGAAAATTTTTTGAAGAATTTAGTAAATTGATCATTAAGTATAATTAATTTTCAGGACCATGGTTTTATAGCAAGTTGACCTAGAGTCAAAGGAAAGCTTTAAAACTCCATGAACCTCAGTTAAAATATCTCTTCCACCTTATTCTAGTTACGTGACATTGATGATGAGCTTAACTCCCAGTTGTCAGTTTTTAGGACTTATTTTTCTATCCTCGAAGATAGACATATTGCCCAAGTGACATAAAGTAGTCTTCAAAGTTACTGCCGAAAGAGTTGCATGAATTTTTACCATCAGTGCCATATTTTTTAGGAGTTTATTTTAAATACTACAAGTGAAAAAAAAAATGTCAATTCTTACAAATATATGAATGATGTTGGGATGTGTTTCTACGTTAACTTTTTTCTTTGAAAATGCATTTTTAATTGTTTCACAACGTTTAGGCAGTGGTAAAAATGAGTGCCCATTGAATACTTAAGGTAAATTCTTCATAATGGCTCTATGGGACTGGACTAAGTGGAAAAGAATGGGGACAAAGATGTAGTTATTAGGTTCTAGGACCATCTCAACAACGTGATGCTGTTATTGCCTTTCAATAATTGTATCTCTCCCTTGTTTCTGAGAAACGTGGGGCTCAGCTCTCATGCCATCTCATTTCTGTGGAACAATTTGTTGTTTTCAAGATGTCGCTACTCTGAACTCCATAATCTGTAAATTAAATTTAGTGATGGAAAGAGTGGTCCGATAAGTCAAATGCTTTTTCTAAACACATGGAACAGCTTTACTATGGCAGGATCCAGACTATTAATATCCAAACTTGGCAGGACTTTAATGTGGCCCTTTATAAGCAGCCATGTGTATAGGTTAAACTTGTGCTTGTTAGCATAGCCATTGGGAAGGCTGAGGCAATAGGGCAGTTATGAGCATAGTGAAGCTACTTTGATGAGTTTGCCTACAGAGGTACGTGCAAAGATTTTTAGTAAGTTTTTTTTTTTTTTTAATTTCAGAGTAGTTTTATATTTACAGAATTCTTGTGAAGGTAGTGCAGGGAGTTACCATATAGCCCACACCCATTTTCCCCTATTGTTCACATCTTATTTTGGCTCATTTGCCACAATTAATAGACCAATATTGAGACACGTTCCATTAACTAAAGTTCTTAACATTATTCAGATTTCCTTGGTTTTTATCTAATGAACTTCTTCTGTAGTAGGATCCCATCCAGGGTCCCACACTCCATTTGGTTGTCATTTCTCCTGAGGGGCTTCTTGGCTATGACACGTTCTCAGACTTTCCTTATTTTTGATGACTTTGACAGTTTTGGAGCCCTGGTGGCATAGTGGTTAAGAGCTTGGATGCTAGCCTAAAGGTCAGCTGTTTGAATCTACCAGCTGCTCCTTGGAATCCCTATGGGGTGGCTCTGTCCTACAGGGTTGGAATTGACTCAACGGCAACAGGTTTTCAACAGTTTGAGGAGAACTGGTCAAGTGTTTTCAAAACTGTCTCCTTATTGGGGTTTGTCTGATGTTTTTCTCATGATGATACTGGGGTTACAAATTTTTTGGAGGAAGACCACAGAGGTGAAATGCCCTTCTCAGCACATCATACCCAGGATACTTACTATAAACACAAGTTATCACTGTTGAGGTTAATCTTAATTTTTGGTAGAGGTAGTGTTTGTCAGGTTTTCCCACTGGAAAATTACTTTCCATACCCCCTTTCCATACTGTACTCCTTGGAACAAAGTTGCTATAAAGCCTACACTTAAAGGGTGGGGAGTAATACTCCACCTCTTTAGGCTGTTGTACGTACATAAATTATTTGGAATTCCTTTGCATTGGAGATTTACTTATTTTCCCCTGCTTATTTACGTATTGGAAACCCTGGTGGTGTAGTGGTTAAGTGCTATGGCTACTAACCAAAAGATCAGCAGTTCAAATCTGCCAGGCGCTCCTTGGAAACTCTATGGGGCAGTTCTACTCTGCCCTATAGGCTCACTATGAGTTTGGAATCGACTCTACAGCAGTTGGTTTTTGGGTTTTTATTTACTTATTAATCATTTATCAGTATGGACTCGTGGATATTTATTTTGTACTTTCAGTTACAATTCAATGCTACTTGATTTCATTGCTCAAACTGTTCTAGCTTTGGCCATTGGGAAATCTTTCATTTGGTATCTCTGTTCTATTGACATAGCCCCAACGTTGTGTGTGGCTTTTGCTTGTTTATTTGTTTGTTTAGCCCTTCCTTGTTTTCTGGCACCAAGCTCATCTTGTATATTTCCTTCCCCAGTTCTAGAATCAACCATTTTGCCAAGGAGCCCTGGTTCCTTTTATTGGAGAATGTTATTAAAAACCAAGATCTGGGTACTAAGTGTATTCATTACTACTACAGTGTTCAAATAAACATTTTTAATTTCAGTTTAATCCACAATTTCTATGCCAGTCCATCAAAAATGCAAACTTGTTTAGTAGTCATCCTTCAGAAGACTACCAATTCTGGGATTATAAGATATTATCATCATTTTTTTTAACTTCAATTCCTATGATTTTTGAAATAGCATGAAAAAAATCTAGTGTTGCCTCATGAAATAGATGAAAATGAAAGGAAACTTGAGGTGGTAGTCTGGGATATGTGGGAACTATCTTTTTGTGTCAATGTTGAATAAGCATTCTTCCTCAATTAAAAGGTGAAAAAAAGACCCTTCTTCTCACTAAAAAGAGAAGGAAATAAAACCACACTGTACTGTGGGACTTTTTTCCAAAATGTCACAGGATTGTTTCTCCATCCTAGGGCCAATTTGGTGCAAACTAATGGAGCAAATGGGGTATGCCTTTGATATGCTTCTACCACCTTTTTCCGCCTAGTTTCTCCACATTTGTTCTTTTATTCAGAAAATATTATTTGAACACCTACTATTAGGATTAAAAAAAAAAAGTCTAGTATTATGGTCACTATTAAACCAAAAAACAAAACAAAACAAAAAAAACAAACAAAAAATCCATTGCCATCAAGTCAGTTCCGACTCAGAGCGACCCTATGGGACAGAGTGGAAATACCCCACAGAGTTTCCAAGGAGCACCTGGTAGATTTGAGCTGCCTACCTTTTGGTTAACAGCCATAGCACTTAACCACTACACTACCAGGGTTTCCAAGTGGTCATTATTACTATATAATTACTCCAAAACTTAGTGGTACAAAACAGTGGCAATTTTATTTTGCTCACTATTTTGTGGATCAGGAATTCATAAAGGGCTCAGCTGAAGCAGATGCTGGGAATGCTAAGAAAATTTATAGGTTGAACCAACTGTCTGTTGTTGCTTGAGAAACGCTGATAAGCCAGTTGCCATCTAGTCAATTCCAACTCATGGTGACTCCATGTGTATCACAGCAGAACTGTACTCCATAGGGTTTTCAATGGCTGATTTTTTCTTTTTTTTTTTTTTTTTGGAAGTAGATCACCAGGTTTTCTTCTGAGTTGCCTTTGGGTAGATTTGAACCACAAACCTTTCAGTTAGCAGCCAGGTATGTTAACTATTTGCACCACTCAGGGACTCCAGAAACGCTGAGAAGCACTGGAAAACGTGAAGTATTTTCTTACTGTCTTCCAGACACTAATAGGAAACAGGATGGCAAGGGAGCCTTCAGCCCCAACATCTTATACCAGAGGATAAAAATATGAACTTGGGGCTGAGAAAAAATAATATCCAGCAAAATAAAGTTTTAAGAGTAACTGAAGTCTTCTTTAAACACCAAAACTCACATTGTACTCATTTTAAATAAAGATAAAACTTTAAACCCTTCTTCACAGAAGATTCTAAATTTTTTATCTTTTCCTTGATGTCTTAGGATCAGCAGTTTCTTTGCTGTTTATAATACGTTACTTCCTAAGGACCTATTGTGTTAAGGTTCCCCACTTGCTCCTCCAATATCAAATGTGTTCTTTGAGATATTTCTGATTTGTTTCGATTTCCTTTCTTCTGCCTGTCTGTAGGTTCAAATGCTTTCTGTCACTCCCTAAAATTGAGGCCTAACTTTTTCTACATTCTAATTTCTTCATTGAAACTGATATTGTTTCACCTCTCAAATATGAAAACTCATTTAGGTTAGTGTAAAAATAGCCATAGTTTGCTGGGAAGAGTTTGTCTATAAACCAAGGGAATAAATATCATTGTAAGCACCTTCAGTTTTAGTTACTTAGAGACTTCAAGTCTAAGTTTTGGGTATTTAAATCTGCTGGACAACTGATTTCTGCTCTGGTGTAGTGTTAGTGTGATCAATATTTCCAGTGTTTCTTGTTCTTCTTTCTTTTTTAATAATATTTTATTGTGTTTTGGTGATTTATTAAAAAAAATAACAATAATAGGATTTAACTTTGAAGACAGCTCTTTTGTAGTATATAGCTGTGGTCTGATTGTTAGGAAAACCCTGGTGGTGTAGTGGTTAAGTGCTATGGCTGCTAACCAAAAAGAGGGCAGTTCGAATCCACAAGGCATCACTTGGAAACCCTTTGGGGCAGTTCTACTCTGTCCTGTAGGGTCGCTATGAGTCAGAATTGACTCGATGGCAATGGGTTTGGTTTTTGGTTTATGATGGTTAGATGGATAGCTGAGTGTTTAGAAAAGCCACACCTGAACTTTTATCTTCTCTTACTCAATCTGTCTCCAGGTATCTCCAAGCAGCAACTGATTTCAGAGAGGACATGAGCAAGTTATTGGGCAAAAGCATTTTGGAGAGCAAGTCTCAATACCTAAGGTGCGTCAGATTATACCTTCCACGACTGTGGGCTGATTTTTTTTTTTTTTTTTTGGTGTTTTATTCTCTTTTGAGCTATAGACTAACAAAAAAATATACTTCTGCATAACCTGTGAATCACTCTAAAGCTCATAATACTAAGCTTAAAATGTAAGTAATACATTTTTATCCAAGAAAATGCCTTGACTAAGCTGAGGCTATCTAAATACAGAGAGAAATCATTCCTCTTTGATGACTGGCAGGTTTTACGTTAGTGGGAGCGTTATTAGTCAAAGTCTTATCCTCCCTCTTAAGGAAGGTCATTCCATTTCAGATTCTTTTAGTAAGTTTGTGGCTGCCTTCCTCAGCACGGAAAGATGTCTGGATAAGATATTTCTCCTCCCAATATTGGAGCCTTCTTTTGGAGTTATTTTGAAAGCACAAATCTCCCTTCTTAAGAGTTTCTTTGCCCTGAGGAGTTGTCTTGATACCTGATTGCAAAATTTAAAAAAACATGCCTTCGAGTTGATTCTGACTCATACTAACCCCAGGGGACAGAGTAAAACTGTCGCACAGAGTTTCTGAAGCTGTAAATCTTTACGGAGCAAACTGCCACATCTTTCTCCTGAGGAGCAGCTGGTGGGTTCAGACTACAGACCTTCTGGTTAGCAGCCAAGCTCTTAACCACTGCGTCACCAGGGCTCTCATCACAGAATAGTGTATTTAATGTCAGATAATCCTGATGGACTAGAGGGGATCTCTGATATTTGAGATCCCTCAGTGAGACACAGACATTCTCGCAACAGATGAGTAATGCCCCTGTATATTATAGATTGCACATTTGCAGGTAGAGTCCTTGTACCAAAGTAAGCGAATCGGAACTGGTACTATGATGAGTATATTTCCCATACCACTATGGTGTTGTTAGGTGCTGTCAAGTTGGTTGTGACTCATAGCGGCCCTATGTACAACAGAACAAAACACTGCCCAGTCCTGCGCCATCCTCACAATTGTTGTTATGCTCGAGCCCATTGTTGCAGCCACTGTGTCACTCCATCTCGTTGAGGGCCTCCCTCTTTTTTGCTGACCCTCTACTTTACCAAGCATGATGTCCTTCTCTAGGGACTGACCCCTCCTGAAAACATGTCCCAAGTATGTGAGATATAGTCTCACCATCCTTGTTTTTAAGGAGCATTCTGGTTGTACTTCTTCCAAGATAGATTTGTTCATTCTTTTGGCAGTCCATGATATATTCAACATTCTTCACCAACACCACAATTCAACAGCGTCAAGTATTACCTGAAGCTTCAAAACGTATAGGAATTACAAGTGATGAAAAAACATCACTAGGGTCCTGTTCTAAGGTTAGCAACAATCTCCTCTTGTGTTATTGTGGAGATAAGGAGAAGGCAGCTGGAAAATTCAGGTCTGGGCTTTTGAAACCACAAGAGAAAATGAGAGCACTGTAGGGTGGGTGTAGAATGAGAAGAGGATGGAAAGCAGAGCCCTGGGGGCAAAGGAAAGAAAATCAAGGAAGAGTCATAGATCTAGAGGGAGAATCACAAGCGAGAAGGGCCCTAAAGCCAATGGAACAGTTGCAAGTAAAAGCAAGCATTTAACTGAAAGGTAAAAGAAGAAGAGAACTAAATATTAGTCCCTCTTTTATCTGAATCTGGAAAATAAAATGTAACAGCTGGCTTTAAACTTGGGTGTGTCTAATTCCACAACTTGTGATCTTCCCACCTCCACTATACCATGCAACTTGCAATTAAATAAAAAAATAAAAATACACACGAGGTATTTAAAAGACAAGTCAGATAACTACACCAAAATACAGCCATGAAGTCAACAAATATAGATTCCGTGACCGATTTACTTTGGGTACAGTACTAAACACTGGTTCCAAAAAAAAAAAAAAAAATTACCGCCCAGTTGATTCCCACTTCCAACTCATGGAGACCCCACGTGTTACAAAGTACAACTGAGCATCATAGAGGTTTTTTCAGTGAAACCTTTATGGGAGCAGATTGCCAGGCCTTTCATCCATGGTGCCACTGGGTTGGTTCTAACTGCCGAGTTTTTTGTTAGTAGCTGAGCACAAAAGGGACCCAGACACTACACCAGAACCAAAACCTGCTGCCGAGGAGTCAATTCCGACTCATAGAGACCCTACAGGACAGAGCAGAACTGCCCCACAGGGTCTCCAAGGAGCTGCTGGTGGATTCAAACTGCTGACTTTTGGTTAGCAGCCCAAAGCTTAACCACTGCACCACTAGGGCTCCAGACACTGGGCATAGCGGATGTGATATCGGCCCCTAGTGTAGTTTACAGTCTTGAGAAGGAGCTAGATACAAATCAAACAATCATATTTAATAAATGCTAAGAAGGAAAAAAACAATGGAGACCTGGTGGTGCAGTGTTTAAGCACTGGGCTGCTAATCAAAAGGTCGACATTTGAATCCATCAGCAGGTCACTGGAAACCCTATGGGGCAGTTCTACTCTGTCCTGTAGAGTCACTATGAGTCAGAATCCATTTGCTGGCAGTGGGTTAGTTTTTTCTTTCTTTGGTATATAAAGGAAAAATAACATGAGGTTCTAAAAGGATGTAATTGGGAGGACCCAACCTGGTATGAGCTTCAATTATGGCATCATGTTTGATCTGAGACCAAGGGAACGATAGTCAATGAAGTAAGATGGGCAGTGGAGGAGGGGATGATAAGAAGAGAGTGAAATATGGAGTGCCAGGCAGAAGAGGGCTGCAGCAGCCAGATTATGCAAAGCTTAGTAAACTATGGTGAAAGTCTTTGTTTAAGCATAAGGAGAAGCCTTTGCAAGATTTTAAGCTTATATTTAGTTCCCACACTGTATTTCTGACCCACAGGTTTTGGTTCTGGAGCCCTTATCAGAGAACAGCATGACTTTGAACAGAAGAACCAACATCTTCTCTTTCTTGGATAACAGAATGCAACTACAGGTGTTTTTTTTTTTTCTTCCTCTTCACTAAGCCAATTTAGCGCTCACTAGATGGAATCCTAGCTGTGCAGTGGTTAAGGGCTTGGCTGCTAACCAAAAGGTTGGCACTTCGACTCCACCAGCAGCTCCATGGAAACCCTATGGGGCAGTTCTACTCTGTCCTATAGGGTCCTTATGAGTCGGAATCGACTAGACAGCAATGGGTTAGATTGACCTTTGTAACATCAACATCATTAAAGACATAATTAGCTACAAATCCTAGCGTTAGTTACTCTGATAATCCTACTGGTATAATTCTACCACATTGATCCAACCATACTAATGCAATTTTAGTTGTTGTTAGGTTGTTAGGTGTTGTTAGGTGCCACCAAGATGATCTCAACTCATATTGACTCAATGTGAGAGTAGAACTGCCTCATTGAGCTTCCTAGGCTGTAATCTTTACTGGAGCAGATGGCAAGGCCTTTTCTCCCTGGGTGGTTTAAATCATCAACCTCTTGATCAGCAGATGAGTGCTTAACCACTGTGCAACCAGGGCTCCCTTGCAGTATTAGAGAGGAAAGTCAAAGAGTGAGGACTGATGTGACAATGATCTTCCTTTGACTTTAAAATGGAGTAAGCCCACCTATAAGCACACATTTCTCCTTGGATAAAGTAGTGTCAAACTTGTCTCAGTAAGAATTAAAGCTGCTAACCCCAGAAAACCCAGTGCCAAACCTAAAATCTATCTTGCAGTCAGGGGAGTCACCAAAACAGTTTGTCACTTGAGTCTTTTCCTGGGCTGCAAAGTGGTACAACTCAGCTCAGTATTTGTCCTAAACCCCCTCAGTGGGGTCGGAAGTTGAGAGTTCCAATGATAGGCACTGTTTGGATTGTGACATTGGTAATGACTTAGCTCCATTCTCTTTATTATTTCCTAGACCCACCTAGATTCAGCCACTCCCAAAATCTTATCTGGAAAACTCCCATTGTTTGTTCATATTTTTGTCTATTTGGAACAAGTTGCTATGCAGCACACTATATGTCTCATCGCTTCCCCACTCTAAGTTTTTTAAATCACTACCTTAAGCTTGGTCCTCTTTATCATGCTGTAATTTTGAATTTCCAGTTGCTTATGGGACCTGCATTTGGCTAGCTATCCTTGCCTCAAGTCACTTTACAAAACTAAGTCCATCACCTTCCTCTAAGAGTGATTTCTCTTTTCAAAAACTGAAAATCTCAAGCTCACTCATCCAACAGTTATTGAGAAATTATTATGTGCACTAGGGATACAAAGATGAATTTGTCATCATCCCTGCCCTCACAGAGCTCACATTGGCACTCCCCTCACTCTTGTTCACTTCGGTCACTGACACTTCCATTCTCTCTGTCTCCCTGGCTCCACGTTTTAGAGTCACTTTTCATTTTTCTGTCTGTCAACTTTCATTTCCAGTCAGTCAGAGATTCCCAATAAATCTTTCTTGCCAATATTTCTTGCTTTTACTCTGACCGTGGAGTGATCCCTGGATTACTGGCATGGTCTCCTTACAGGTTTCTCATTTTCCAATTCTCTGCTGTCACTCATTCCCAAACCATTTCATCTACCAGTTCTCTGAAAATATAACTTTAACCATGCTACCCACCCTCCTTTCTCAAGAATCTCCCTCTTCCAGGAAAGGCGGGGATAAGCGTGTCAGTCTGGTTCTGAGAAGTAGCTTGTTTATCAGAAGAAGCAACTATAGTCCTTACAGTGAATAACATTATGTCTTTTCACAAAGTCCTCGTCACGCTGTCTTATGCTAGGCCAGGAGTATTGGCATTCTGATTGGGATAATTATTTCAGCAGTATATTTTTTTGACAACTGCACTTTTTCCTTACAAGTTCTCTAAAGTTGCATATATATACACATGGGTAGTTCAGATTCTACATGTTATTTAAGGCAGTAAAGGGATGAGAGTCTGCCATTTGAAGCTTCACTGACTTGAACCTCTCTTATATCTTAAACCTACTTCTAAATTAATTTTAATTCTAAATTAAACATCTCCTTTGTAGTAGTGAATGGACACATAGACTCCAGATCTGGACAGCCTGGTTCAAATCCCAGTACTGACAGTAATTAAGATGGCTTATTTGGGTGAGTTATAATTTTTCTGGCCCCCACTTCTGCTTATAATGGTACCTATCTCATATGCTTGTTCTAAGGATTAAATGAGTTAATATACAATACAGTGCTTATAATAAGATAGATGTTTGCCATTGTTCTTCTAAATAAAATGAGGAATGTATAGAAATCCCTCTATTTCACCTGGTAGGAAAAACACATATTGATAGCCATAAGTCTCATTCCTGACCTCAATCATTCACATTTTTTACAACCCATCATCCTCCAACAACCAATGAAATGACATCACACTAAATAAAAGAGGCTCGACAAATCTGAACAAACAAATTCAGTGGTGTTATAAGAATAGTGAAGGAGAAAGTAAAGAGTCTTCAGAGGATTGACGTGGGTCTTATGGTTTTACATGGGAATGGGTAGAACTCCAAAGATTTGTTGTTAGGTTCCTATGAGTTGGTTCTGACTCATAGCAAGTCTCTATATAACAGAACTAAACACTGCTCGGTTCTGCACCGTTCTCATAATCGTTGTGCTTTAGTCCATGTTGCAGCCACTCTGTCAATCCATCTCATTGAGGGACTTCCTCTCATTCGCTGACCCTTTACTTTACCAAGCATGGTGTCCTTTTCCAGGGACTGATCCCTCCTAATAACATGCACAAAGTACCTGAGACGAAGTCTTTCCATCCTCACTTCTAAGGAGCGCTCTGGCTGTACTTCTTCCAAGACAGATTTGTTCATCCTTCTGGAAGTCCATGGTATATTCAACATTCTTCACCAACACCATGATTCAAAAGTATCAATTCTTTTTTGGTCTTCCTTATTCATGGTCCATCTTCCATAGCCATATGAGGCAATTGAAAATATCATTGCTTGGGTCAAGCTCACCTTCATCCTTAAATTGACATCTTTGCTTTTGAACACTTTAAAGAGGTCTTTTACAGCAGATTTGCCCAATGCAATATGCCATTTTATTTTTTGACTGTTGTTTCCATGGACATTGATTGTGGGTACAAGCAAAATGAAATCCGTGACAATTTCAACCTTTTCTCTGTTTATCATGATGTTGCTTACTGGTCAAGTTGTGAGAATTTTTGTTTTCTTTGTGTTGAGGTGTAATCCATACTGAAGGCTGTGGTCTTTGATCTTCATCAGTAAGTGCTTCAAATTCTCTTCACTTTCAAGCAGCAATGTTGTGTCATCTACATATTGCAGGTTGTTAATTAGTGCTCCTCCAATCCTGATGCCTGTTATTCTTCATATAGTCCAGCTTCTTGGATTATTTGCTCAACATGAAGACTGAATAAGTATGATGAAAGGGTACAACTCTGATGCACATCTTTCCTGATTTTAAACCATGCAGTATCCCCTTGTTCTATATGAATATCTGCCTCTTGGTTGTACAGGTTCCTCATGAGCACAGTTAAGTGTTCTGGAATTCCCATTCTTTGCAGTGTTATCCAAAATTTTTTATGATCTACACAGTCGAATGCCTTTGCAGAGTCAATACAACACAGGTAAACCTCTTTCTGATATTCTCTGCTTTCAGGCATGATCCATCTGACATCAGCAATGATATCCTCAGTTCCACATCCTCTTCTGAATCCAGCGTGAATTTCTGGCAGTTCCCTGTTGATGTAGTGCTGTAACCGTTTTTTAATTATCTTCAGCAAAAATATTACTTGTGTGTGATATTAATGATATTGTTTAATAATTTCCACTTTTTTGTTGGATCATCTTTCTTTGGAACGGGCACAAATATGGATGTTTTCCAGTCAGTTGGTCAATTTCTTGCATAGACGAGTCAGTGTTGGCAGACGATCTCAAAGGGCAGATCTAGAAGACAAGGTAAAGTATTGTAATTAAATGTGCAAAGACCTGGAATTAGAAAACCAAAAGGGAAGAACATACTCGGTATTTCTCAAGCTGAAAGAACTGAAGAAAATATTCAAGCCTCAGGTTGAAATATTGAAGGGTTCTGTGAGCAATATATTGAACGACGCAGGAAGCATCAAAAGAAGATGGAAGGAATATACAGAGTCACTGTACCAAAAAGAATTGGTTGACGTTCAACCATTTTAGGAGGCAGTATATGATCAAGAACCGATGGTATTGAAGGAAGAAGTCCAAGCTGCACTGAAAGCATTGGCAAAAGCAAGGCTCCAGGAATAACAGAATACCAATGGAGATGTTTCAACAAACAGATACAACGCTGGAAGGGCTCACTCGTCTATACCAAGAACTTCAGAAAACAGCAACTCCAAAGACACACAAAAAACAAGCCCGTTGCCATCGAGTCGATCCTGACTCATGGAGACCCTGTAGGACAGAGTAAAACTGCTCCGTAGGCTTTCCAACGAGCAGCTGGTGGATTCAAAGTGCTGACCTTTTGGTTAGCAGCCCAGCTCTTAACCACTGAGCCACTCTATTCCAAAGGTAAGTCCATGCTAAAAAAGGTCACACTAGTTCTTAGCAAAAATGAGGGAAATCACAAAAATACTTTTCCTGCTTTCCAGAAATACAAGATCTTTTCCCAGTCAACATTAGATATCCCCAGAGGCCGGAGTGAAATAACCCTTTCCATCAGATGAGATCTCTATTTTTGACCTAATCTGTTTGCACAAGCACACACTCTCATTCTCTTCTTTTCTCTCTCTTTCAATTTCCTGTGGGCTTTATGTAAAACTAATCACTACCAGAACTAATCACTTTCTCATTGGAGAAAGACTCAATGAATACCACTCTTCTGTTTTCTCCTTCAGATTTTCTCATTCTTTCTCTCATTCTTTTATCCAGTGTCAATTTTTTACCTTTGGTCACTATTTTCTCATCTGTACAAAGAGAAAGTCAGATTTAATGATCTCTAAAGTGCTTTTTACTTGGATCCACAATCAACTCTCATTAAAGCAGCAGTAATCAAAAGACGTATCGCATTGGCAAATCTTCTGCAAAAAACCTCTTTACAGTGTTGAAAAGCAACGATGTCACTTTTAGGACTAAAGTGCTCCTGACCCAAGCCATGGTGTTTTCAATCGCCTCATGTGCAAGAGAAAGCTGGTCAATGAGTAAGAAAGACCAAAGAAGAACTGATGTCTTTGAATTATGATATTGGAAAAGAATACTGAATATATCATGGATTATCAGAATAACGAACAAATCTGTCTCAGAAGAACTATAATCAGAATGCTCCTTAGAACCAAGGATGACAAGATTTCATCTCAGGGCTTCGTATCTCATATATTTTGGACAAGTTATCAAGAGGGACCAGTCCCTGGAGAAGGACATCATGCTTGGTAAAGTAGGGGGCCAGCAAAAAAGAGGAATGTCCTCAACAAGATGGATTGACACAGTGGCTACAACAATGAGCTCAAGCATAGCACTGACTGTGAGAATGGCGCAAGACTGGGCAGTGTTTTGTTCTGTTGTACACAGGGCCTCTATGAGTCGGAACCGACTTGATGGTACCTAACAACAACAACAACAGCAAAGTGCTTTCTGCGTATTGTGCTTAACACTGTGTCAGGAGTTACGAAGAATAATAAGAGTCTACCCTTTTAAGAATATTCAGTCTAAGTTAAGAAGACAATAAACACAATTCAAATAAGAAGCTGCATGTTTTTTACCCAATGTATTTTGCCACTAATGACAAAATAAAAAAAAAAAAAATATATATATATATATATATATATATATATATATATAGATTGTGATAGAGAGGAGAGGATGATGACTAAGGAGTTTGGGGTTACAGAAAGTTTTACTCATGCTGAGCTTGAAAACCAAGAGTACGGAGAAGTGCAGGTTGAGAAGGCATTCTAGGAGGGAACACTGGTTGAGGCATCGTGTCCAGCTTAGTATGCCTGGGGAATAATGAGGAAGTGAATATGCTGGCTGAAGTCCAAAATTCAGATAGAAGGATAGTGGAAAAGTTTGAAGAGGAATATTGAGACCACATTGTGAAGGATTTTGAATACCAGGCTGGGAGTTTGTGCACTACTCTTAGGTTATTGCCTCTCAAAAATTTTCACAGAAGTCTTCCTAAGGCTGGCAAGAATATTTGAACACTTCTGTATTTGTTTGACTCTAAGGGCCAAAGCGACTCAGTCTTGAAGTTTTATTTCATCAATATATATGTGCAATTTTAAGAATAAAAATAAGTAATATATCTGAATGTTGCATTTGACTCCATATTTATTTTCATTTTACTTATTAAATATTTTTTTACCAAAACTTGCAGAAAAGCCAAACAGCAAAATGTGTTTTATCTTTGAGCTTTAAGAACTCTCTTATTTATAGGCTGATAACCCTTGAGGTAAGAGTAAGCCAACTAGAAAGCACCAGCCTTAAAAAAAAAAAAAAAATTTTTTTTTCTACTGGAAACCATTGTAAATATTTTGCAAAGAGATTCACACATTATTTCAGGGTGTAGCATATTTTTAAAAAGCAAGAGAAAAAAAGGGCCACAGGCAAATGAAAACATGGTTCTTGGGGACACTTGTATTTCCTAAACTCTTCTCTATACCCTGAGGATGTTTCAAGGGAGAGAAGATAAATGCCATCAGTATCATTGCTAAACATGGGTAGTCTTCACCTCTTCAGAGCACTTGTGCATCCATTATTTTATTTTGATCCCAGCATATTCTGCCCAGAATGGCTGAGAGGCCAACAGTAGGCTACAAAGAGATGGCCAATGGGAAAATGGGTGCAATTTGCTCCTTATTTCATGCCACTATTTCTTTCATAAGAAAAAATGCAAAGGTTCATTTGAGAAGGCTTCTAACTTGGGAAATATTAAATTTTCAAATACAGGTTTTTATTCTTCAGTAATAAGTCCTTTCCTGCTTGGTGGGGCAATACTGTGGTTGTTGTGTGCTGCAGAGTCCTTTCCAACTCGTAGCATCTCTATGGGACAGAATAGAATGGCCCCATAGGGTTTCCTAGGGTGAAATCTCTACAGGAGCAAATCTCCAGGTCTTTCCTCCATGGAGCAGTTGGTGGGTTCAAACTGCTGACCTTTTGATTAGGGTAACAGCAGTTTCCATTGTTTTAATGTATGAACTGGACTAAGAATATTGCCATCAAGATAATATGCCTACGTGGTGATTGGTCCTGGTTCCTAGGAGCTGAGCAGGGATGCTTTCTAGGAAGGAGAGCTGTTTAGGGGGCTGTTTTGTGGAATTATCTATTTAAATTAGAGTGTCTATGTTGCTCCCTCCCACAGTGCTTATTTATTTATGTATACCTTGATATGTAATATATTCTATCTTTTCATGATTTATAACTGAGAATATAATGGAATATTGGAATGTCAATGCTTCTTTTTTCAATGCTTCTTTTTACTACTATTTCTTGTCCATCCACTGACCTCCAAACTCAACAAATTTTATGGGCTGAAACATTGGGTGTGTTTGGTGCAATGAGGGCTGAGGTAGTCCTTAGTTTGAGACCCATGAAGTCTGAGTTGGGAACTTATACATAGATATTAGGAAAGGTGTGATTTATGTGGGAGCCCTGGAAGACTCTCCTCACCCCATATATCTCCAAGGAAATGCCCAAATCTATGTTTTCGAAAGTCCCTTCAAGTTGAAAATATTCTTTGGGAATGAAGGATGTAGGGAGGTGGTGATGAAATGAAGCCCAAGTCAATATTTGCTCCCCCACTGGCATCTTAGAAACTTGTTTGTGATACAAAAGGGGTCAGCCTACTTAAACTTTAACCTAAAAACAAAAAAGACTTTGTAATTTCTGAAAATTAGTCATCGCATTTCAATACAGAGTCAGGGTCTAGGAATTCATGACTTACTGGAGTAGCTCCATCTATAATTACACCATAATAAAGGTGTTTGTTTTAATGTGTCGTGCTATACAACTTTTAGCACACTTTTACACCTATGCTATCTCATTTATTTACTACAGTTCTTTTAAAACCCACTTCTGTGTATTGAACCATAATCCACCTCCTGCCACTTTCATCCTTTGATCTTAATTCATCTGCTTAGAGCAGCACATAAAAAGTGGTTTCCATGATAGTGCTTTGTATAACTAAAACTCACTCTCAAGTCCTCTTAAGTAAGTCAAGCTGGGGTGGGAGAAAGAAGCATCCAGGGGAGAAGTGTTAATGAGCTACCAACAGGCAGTAAGCACTTAGAGGGGAAAAGATTATGTATGTATAAGCATGCTTCTTGACATTTGAACAGAAAACAAAATAAAACCATAATAACTTAGGGAACAACCAGTGGGAGATCAGGAAAGAAAATTACAACCCACTGCTGTCGAGTCAGTTCCGACTCATTGTGACCCTATAGGACAGACAAGAACACCCCATAGGCTTTACAAAGCTGTAATCTTTAAGGAAGCAGACAGCCACATCTTCCACCTGCAGAGCTGCTGGTGGTTTCGAACCACCGGCCATGTGGTTAACCACTGTGCCACCAGGGTTCCTTAGTGTGTATCATAATGATGCAATTATTAAAGGTGATGATGTAGTGCTACATTTTTTACTAGGAATAGTATTCATGGCATATTGAGTGAAAGAAGCTGCTTATAGGAAAATACACATAATTAAATTTTGAAAAATTATAAAGATATACATCTTTCTTTATAAATATTTTTTGTATACATCTTCCTTTATAAATATGCATGAAAGGATAGCTAACCAATGGCTAATATAGATTATATTTAGATGGTGGGATCTGAAAGATTTTAAATATGATTTTCCTTTACTTTTTTTCAAAATTTTCCTCTTTTGGACAGGGATACTTTATCATTTTTCCCAAAAGCAATATAGCTATTTTCAAAATAAACAAACAAAGACTGCTTATGGCATATTTGGTGTTTAGCAGAGGTTTGTTGAATTGAAACTTGAAGGTGAAAACAGAACATTGCCTACGCGAGAGCAATGAGCAGGAGCAGAAGTGAGAACGATTGGGGTGTGTGTGTGTGTGTGTGTGTGTGTGTGTGTGTGTTTATGTATGAAGGCAGAAAAATAAAACATTTTCATGGTGGTCTAAAAGAAACAATGGAAAAAAATTAAGAAAAATGTCAAAGCTGAATTAAAAAAAAAATCCCAATTGAAAGCTACACTGGATGGCGGAAGTGACCCACAAGGGAAGTAGCAAAAGTCTACTGCTGGAGTCATGTTAAAAGAAACAAACAAAAAACCCTAGAATATTATTTGCTTTGTCTTTTCCAGTTTCTGAAAGTCGAGCTTTCAGGGACCCCTCTCCAGCTCTTTCATTATGTGAAAGGGTCAACGTTAGGCGTCAAATTTCTCCTGGGTGGCTTAAGCTTGAAGGCGAAGCATTTCAATAAAGAAGAGGGACCACTCAGTAACTTATCTTTCCACAGCACAGGCTTTTCTCTCAGGGGAACATGCTGTTTGTAAAAACTGAGCCTGGGGCTTTTGCAGCTGGCGGGTCCCAGCCTCTCCGGTGCATCATGGAAAATAATGTCCTGCATTAGCGGATTTAAATAGTATGTTATGGCCTCCTGCTTGGGTGAAGGTTTTCAGAAGGTCAGAGCACATCTGGTTAGCAGAGTGAGCAGGAAGTAAGTGGGTTCTGAAGAGGCTGGTTTCTGACCAGTTAGAAGGGGGTAGTAAGGCTCTTTTTTACAATGAAAGGGAATACAAAAAGTATTTAACATTTCTTCTTTTCCCCCTTGTTAATATGAGCTGTTAATATTTGAAACTCATCCTTTCAAACCACAAATATAAAACCAAAAATTGGGTAACAGTACTGGATCCATTATCAGGCTCATCATGGTACCTTACTATGTGGCTGAGTTTGGGAATCTATAGCTTTTCAGCACCAGTTTCAAAAGTTTTCCCAAGTCCCTGAAACCCCAGTTCCTAAAATAAACACTTTCAGGTGACTTTGCTATGTCTGTAGCTGCAATCCTATTCCATACCTTCTAGTTTCTTCTTCTCTTGTGATACATAGATTTACCTTGGATACAACCTCAGGAAAGACCAAGAAAAGGATATCATGTTTGGTAGTAGAGGGTCTGCAAAACAAGGATCAACCTCAATGAGATGAGTTGATACAATCACCGAAACAATGGGTTCAAACACACCGTCGATTGTGAAGATGGCACAGTACCAGGCAATATTTTGTTCTGTTATACATAAGGTAGCTACGAGTTGAGCCAAGTTGATGGCAAGTAACTTAAGTTTCTTCTTGCTCCTGCTCATTTCTTACTGTGTGATCTACATCTAACACCTTCATTTAGCTGTTTTACCATCCAACTTCAACTGTTATGTTCTGACTTTCACCCTAACCGTTCCATTGAACTGAACTGCTCCATACAAGATGGCTTATTCTCAATTTTCATGTTCATGATATTAGTAAAATTGTTGACCCTGATATCCCTCTACTTCTTAAAACACTTATAGTTGTGTTTCCACGGCATTGCAGTGTCCTGCTTCTCCCACTTCTCTTCCCATTCCTTCACTCTTCTTTCGTGGAATGATTTTCTTTCACTAAAGGTCTTTCTTATCCTTCTGCTCTTCTCATTCTAATTCCCTTGGACAATTAGCTGCTATCAATATTTTTATATAGCTGACTTTCATACCACTCACGTTCTCTAACTAATGTTTCTACTTGGATGTCCCACAATCATCACATACTCAATATGCCCAAGTTAAACCGGCCTTCCCCATCACAATTTATATGCAAATCGCAAACAATTTCCTAATATTTTTGCTCTGTCCCTCATCTTCTCGATCTTGAAACCTAGAAACTTTGCGATTTAGTCTTCTATCTCTTTCTTATGTGTCCTTATTTCCATCAAAGCTTTCTTCTTTCTTTGAAATTATCATTCAAGCTTATCTCTCTGTCCACCTCCTTCCATATTGTTCCAGTTGTGAATTACTCCAAAAGTTTTGCTTCTCTGCACACGGTTCAACTGGTACACTGCTGTGAGACAAATTTCTTGAAATACTACATGTATACGATCATTCCATTTCTCAAGAATTTATTACTACTTTCTATTGGTAAGTGGATAACACTAAACTTTCCTGTCTAGTTTTTGAGGGTCTCCAGTATCCAACCATTTCTAATGTGTCCAATCTTTTAACCTACGACCTCACCAGAGAAATCATGTCAGTCTATATACTATGTGTGCTTGTTCCCCTAGTCATCTTGGTTAGTTTCTTATGTCCCCTTGTCCTTCAAGACTCCAAATCTTCTCCCTAAGCAACTTCTTCAGTAGGATAGGGCTGAGTCCAAGCAGAGAGCACCTCTCCCATGATGTTTTTCAGGGCTTTAAGCACAATAACCACAGTGAGAAGGATTTTTATGAGCTGTGGAAAAGAATTCTAAACGAGAAATAAAGTGCTTTCATCTTACTTTTTGCCTGCAGCATTCGTGTATAAATCACCACAGAAATTTCATATGAATAAAGAGTTTCCTTCCTCACAGCTGAATTCACGTTGACTCAGAAATGAAACTAGCAGCAGTAGATGTGAGTTGTTGGAGAAAAAAAAAAAACCCAATTCAAAAAGGGGTTTAATAATAATGTCTCTACTCATTTATAGTCTCAGTAGGGAAGGAGTATCATAAACACTTTTCTGTTTTTATCCCTGATACTATTCCCCATTGCTAGGTCAGTCTCAAGGGGACTTTATGCACATAAGAACTGAAGAACTTTCTGTTTAGAACCCAGCTAAAACACCAGACTTCATCCTGCTAAGGTTTTTTTTTTTTTTTTCCTTTTTTTTTTTTTTTTTTATAATAACTTTTATTAAACTTCAAGTGAACGTTTACAAATCCAATCAGTCTGTCACATATAAGTTTACATACATCTCACTCCCTACTCCCACTTACTCTCCCCGTCTTGAGTCAGCCCTTTCAGTCTCTCCTTTCTTGACAATTTTGCCGGCTTCCCTCTCTCTCTATCCTCCCATCCCCCCTCCAGGCAAGAGTTGCCAACACAATCTCAAGTGTCCACCTGATATAATTAGCTCACTCTTCATCAGCATCTCTCTCCCACCCGCTGACCAGTCCCTTTCATTTCTGATGAGTTGTCTTCGGGGATGGTTCCTGTCCTGTGTCAGCTGAAGGTCTGGGGAGCATGGCCGCCGGGATTCCTCCAGTCTCAGTCAGACCATTAAGTTTGGTCTTGTTATGAGAATTTGGGGTCTGCATCCCACTGATCTCCTGCTCCCTCAGGGGTCCTCTGCTGAGCTCCCTGTCAGGGCAGTCATCGACTGTGGCCGGGCACCAACTAGTTCTTCTGGTCTCAGGATGATGTAGGTCTCTGGTTCATGTGGCCCTTTCTGTCTCTTGGGCTCTTAGTTGTCATGTGGGCTTGGTGTTCTTCATTTTCCTTTGCTCCAGGTGGGTTGAGACCAATTGCTGCATCTTAGATGGCTGCTTGTTAGCATTTAAGACCCCAGACGCCACATTTCGAAGTGGGATGCAGAATGATTTCATAATAGAATTATTTTGCCAATTGACTTAGAAGTCCCCGCAAACCATGTTCCCCAGACCCCCGCGCTTGCTCCGCTGACCTTTGAAGCATTCATTTTATCCCGGAAACTTCTTTCCTTTTGGTCCAGTCCAATTGAGCTGACCTTCCATGTATTGAGTGTTGTCTTTCCCTTCACCTAAAGCAGTTCTTATCTACTGATTAATCAATAAAAAACCCTCTCCCACCCTCCCTCCCTCCCCCCCTCGTAACCACAAAAGTATGTGTTCTTCTCAGGTTTACTATTTCTCAAGATCTTATAATAGTGGTCTTATACAATATTTGTCCTTTTGCCTCTGACTAATTTCGCTCAGCATAATGCCTTCCAGGTTCCTCCATGTTATGAAATGTTTCAGAGATTCGTCACTGTTCTTTATCGATGCGTAGTATTCCATTGTGTGAATATACCACAATTTATTTACCCATTCATCCGTTGATGGACACCTTGGTTGCTTCCAACTTTTTGCTATTGTAAACAGAGCTGCAATAAACATGGGTGTGCATATATCTGTTTGTATGAAGGCTCTTGTATCTCTAGGGTATATTCCTAGGAGTGGGATTTCTGGGTTGTATGGTAGTTCTATTTCTAACTGTTTAAGATAACGCCAGATAGATTTCCAAAGTGGTTGTACCATTTTACATTCCCACCAGCAGTGTATGAGAGTTCCAATCTCTCCGCAGCCTCTCCAACATTTATTATTTTGTGTTTTTTGGATTAATGCCAGCCTTGCTGGTGTGAGATGGAATCTCATCGTAGTTTTAATTTGCATTTCTCTAATGGCTAATGATCGAGAGCATTTTCTCATGTATCTGTTGGCTGCCTGAATATCTTCTTTAGTGAAATGTGTGTTCATATCCTTTGCCCACTTCTTGATTGGGTTGTTTGTCTTTTTGTGGTTGAGTTTTGACAGAATCATGTAGATTTTAGAGATCAGGCGCTGGTCGGAGATGTCATAGCTGAAAATTCTTTCCCAATCTGTAGGTGGTCTTTTTACTCTTTTGGTGAAGTCTTTAGATGAGCATAGGTGTTTGATTTTTAGGAGCTCCCAGTTATCGGGTTTCTCTTCATCATTTTTGGTAATGTTTTGTATTCTGTTTATACCTTGTATTAGGGCTCCTAGGGTTGTCCCAATTTTTTCTTCCATGATCTTTATCGTTTTAGTCTTTATGTTTAGGTCTTTGATCCACTTGGAGTTAGTTTTTGTGCATGGTGTGAGGTATGGGTCCTGTTTCATTTTTTTGCAAATGGATATCCAGTTATGCCAGCACCATTTGTTAAAAAGGCTATCTTTTCCCCAATTAACTGACACTGGTCCTTTGTCAAATATCAGCTGCTCATACGTGGATGGATCTATGTCTGGGTTCTCAATTCTGTTCCATTGGTCTATGTGTCTGTTGTTGTACCAATACCAGGCTGTTTTGACTACTGTGGCTGTATAATAGTTTCTGAAGTCAGGTAAGGTGAGGCCTCCCACTTTCTTCTTCTTTTTCAGTAGTGCTTTGCTTATCCGGGGCTTCTTTCCGTTCCATATGAAATTGGTGATTTGTTTCTCTATCCCCTTAAAATATGACATTGGAATTTGGATCGGAAGTGCGTTAAATGTATAGATGGCTTTTGGTAGAATAGACATTTTTACTATGTTAAGTCTTCCTATCCATGAGCAAGGTATGTTTTTCCACTTAAGTATGTCCTTTTGAATTTCTTGTAGTAGAGCTTTGTAGTTTTCTTTGTATAGGTCTTTTACATCCTTGGTAAGATTTATTCCTAAGTATCTTATCTTCTTGGGGGCTATTGTGAATGGTATTGATTTGGTTATTTCCTCTTCGGTGTTCTTTTTGTTGATGTAGAGGAATCCAAGTGATTTTTGTATGTTTATTTTATAACCTGAGACTCTGCCAAACTCTTCTATTAGTTTCAGTAGTTTTCTGGAGGATTCCTTAGGGTTTTCTGTGTATATAATCATGTCATCTGCAAATAGTGATAACTTTACTTCTTCCTTGCCAATCCGGATACCTTTTATTTCTTTGTCTAGCCTGATTGCCCTGGCTAAGACTTCCAACACGATGTTGAATAAGAGCGGTGATAAAGGGCATCCTTGTCTGGTTCCCGTTCTCAAGGGAAATGCTTTCAGGTTCTCTCCATTTAGAGTGACATTGGCTGTTGGCTTTGCATAGATGCCCTTTATTATGTTGAGGAATTTTCCTTCAATTCCTATTTTGGTAAGAGTTTTTATCATGAATGGGTGTTGGACTTTGTCAAATGCCTTTTCTGCATCAATTGATAAGATCATGTGGTTTTTGTCTTTTTTTTTATTTATGTGATGGATTACATTAATGGTTTTTCTGATATTAAACCAGCCTTGCATACCTGGTATAAATCCCACTTGATCAGGGTGAATTATTTTTTTGATGTGTTGTTGGATTCTATTGGCTAGAATTTTGTTGAGGATTTTTGCATCAATGTTCATGAGGGATATAGGTCTATAATTTTCTTTTTTTGTAATGTCTTTACCTGGTTTTGGTATCAGGGAGATGGTGGCTTCATAGAATGAGTTGGGTAGTATTCCGTCATTTTCTATGCTTTGGAATACCTTTAGTAGTAGTGGTGTTAACTCTTCTCTGAAAATTTGGTAGAACTCTGCAGTGAAGCCGTCCGGGCCGGGACTTTTTTTTGTTGGGAGTTTTTTGATTACCGTTTCAATCTCTTTTTTTGTTATGGGTCTATTTAGTTGTTCTACTTCTGAATGTGTTAGTTTAGGTAGGTAGTGTTTTTCCAGGAATTCATCCATTTCTTCTAGGTTTTCAAATTTGTTAGAGTACAATTTTTCATAATAATCTGAAATGATTCTTTTAATTTCATTTGGTTCTGTTGTGATGTGGTCCTTCTCATTTCTTATTCGGGTTATTTGTTTCCTTTCCTGTATTTCTTTAGTCAGTCTAGCCAATGGTTTATCAATTTTGTTAATTTTTTCAAAGAACCAGCTTTTGGCTTTGTTAATTCTTTCAATTGTTTTTCTGTTCTCTAATTCATTTAGTTCAGCTCTAATTTTTATTATTTGTTTTCTTCTGGTGCCTGATGGATTCTTTTGTTGCTCACTTTCTATTTGTTCAAGTTGTAGGGACAGTTCTCTGATTTTGGCTCTTTCTTCTTTTTGTATGTGTGCATTTATTGATATAAATTGGCCTCTGAGCACTGCTTTTGCTGTGTCCCAGAGGTTTTGATAGGAAGTATTTTCATTCTCGTTGCTTTCTATGAATTTCCTTATTCCCTCCTTGATGTCTTCTATAACCCAGTCTTTTTTCAGGAGGGTATTGTTCATTTTCCAAGTATTTGATTTCTTTTCCCTCGTTTTTCTGTTATTGATCTCTAGTTTTATTGCCTTGTGATCTGAGAAGATGCTTTGTAATATTTCGATGTTTTGGACTCTGCAAAGGTTTGTTTTATGTCCTAATATGTGGTCTATTCTAGAGAATGTTCCATGTGCGCTGGAAAAAAAAGTATATTTTGCAGCAGTTGGGTGGAGAGTTCTGTATAAGTCAATGAGGTCAAGTTGGTTGATTGTTGTAATTAGATCTTCCGTGTCTCTGTTGAGCTTCTTGCTGGATGTCCTGTCCTTCTCCGAAAGTGCTGTGTTGAAGTCTCCTACTATAATTGTGGAGGTATCTATCTCGCTTTTCAGTTCTGTTAAAATTTGATTTATGTATCTTGCAGCCCTGTCATTGGGTGCGTAAATATTTAATATGGTTATGTCTTCCTGATCAATTGTCCCTTTTATCATTATATAGTGTCCTTCTTTATCCTTTGTGGTGGATTTAAGTCTAAAGTCTATTTTGTCAGAAATTAATATTGCTACTCCTCTTCTTTTTTGCTTATTGTTTGCTTGATATACTTTTTTCCATCCTTTGAGTTTTAGTTTATTTGAGTCTCTAAGTCTAAGGTGTGTCTCTTGTAGGCAGCACATAGATGGATCGTGTTTCTTTATCCAGTCTGTGACTCTCTGTCTCTTTATTGGTGCATTTAGTCCATTTACATTCAGGGTAATTATAGATAAATAAGTTTTTAGTGCTGTCATTTTGATGCCTTTTTATGTGTGTTGTTGACAATTTCATTTTTCCACATACTTTTTTGTGCTGAGGCGTTTTTCTTAGTAAATTGTGAGATCCTCATTTTCATAGTGTTTGACTTTATGTTAGTTGAGTCGTTACGTTTTTCTTGGTTTTTGTCTTGAGTTATAGAGTTGTTATACCTTTTTGTGGTTACCTCATTATATACCCCTATTTTTCTAAGTAAAAACCTAACTTGTATTGTTCTATATCGCCTTGTATCACTCTCCATATGGCAGTTCAATGCCTCCTGTATTTAGTCCCTCTTTTTGATTATTGTGATCTTTTACCTATTGACTTCCATGATTCCCTGTTATGTGTATTTTTTTTTTTTTAATTAATCTTAATTTGTTTGTTTTTGTGATTTCCCTATTTGAGTTGATATCAGGACGTTCTGTTTTGTGACCTTGTGTTGTGCTGATATCTGATATTATTGGTTCTCTGACCAAACAATATCCTTTAGTATTTCTTGTAGCTTTGGTTTGGTTTTTGCAAATTCTCTAAACTTGTGTTTGTCTGTAAATATCTTAATTTCGCCTTCATATTTCAGAGAGAGTTTTGCTGGATATATGATCCTTGGCTGGCAGTTTTTCTCCTTCAGTGTTCTGTATATGTCGTCCCATTCCCTTCTTGCCTGCATGGTTTCTGCTGAGTAGTCAGAACATATTCTTATTGATTCTCCCTTGAAGGAAACCTTTCTTTTCTCCCTGGCTGCTTTTAAAATTTTCTGTTTATCTTTGGTTTTGGTGAGTTTGATGATAATATGTCTTGGTGTTTTTCTTTTTGGATCAATCTTAAATGGGGTTCGATGAGCATCTTGGATAGATATCCTTTCGTCTTTCATGATGTCAGGGAAGTTTTCTGTCAGAAGTTCTTCAACTATTTTCTCTGTGTTTTCTGTCCCTCCTCCCTGTTCTGGGACTCCAATCACCCGCAGGTTATCCTTCTTGATAGAGTCCCACATAATTCTTAGGGTTTCTTCATTTTTTTTAATTCTTTTATCTGATTTTTTTTCAGCTATGTTGGTGTTAATTCCCTGGTCCTCCAGATGTCCCAGTCTGCATTCTAATTGCTCGAGTCTGCTCCTCTGACTTCCTATTACGTTGTCTAATTCTGTTATTTTATTGTTAATCTTTTGGATTTCTACATGTTGTCTCTCTATGGATTCTTGCAACTTATTAATTTTTCCAGTATGTTCTTGAATAATCTTTTTGAGTTCTTCAACAGTTTTATCAGTGTGTTCCTTGGCTTTTTCTGCAGACATCCTAATTTCATTTGTGATATCATTAAGCATTCTGTAAATTAGTTTTTTATATTCTGTATCTGATAATTCCAAAATTGTATCTTCATTTGGGAAAGATTTTGATTCTTTTGTTTGGGGGGTTGGAGAAGCTGTCCCGGTCTGCTTCTTTAAGTGGTTTGATATGGATTGTTGTCTCCGAGCCATCACTGGGAAACTAGTTTTTCCAGAAAATCCGCTAAAAAAAAAACTGCAGTCAGATCCCTATCAGAGTTCTCCCTTTGGCTCAGGCTATTCAGATGTTAATGAAGCCACCTGGGAAGGGTGGGGGAGGGAACAGAGAGATAGGAGAGTAGCACCTCAGAATATAGCCAGAGTTGCTTGTCGTGCTTGGAATGACTGTTATATCTGAGATTCCCGCGGGCGCGTCGCCTATGTGTGCTGGCTGTGTGTAGATTGCCCCCGGGGGGTCTGGCCCGCTGGAGTCACGGTCAGATCCTCCGCTTCCAGCCCCACGCCCAGCGTCAAGGCTCCCCTACTGGGACGGTGCACTCTCAACTCCAAAATCAGTCGCTGCCTCCCGGGGACTTCTCGTCTCTCCAGCCGCGTGGCCGTGCCGCCCCCGTGAACTAGGTGGGCCCCCTCCCGGGGTTAGTTCAGATGGGTGGAGTAGCTCCCTGTGCTTGTGCCGCGACCGAGTGTCCTGGCTGGAACGCTGTTCTCCCCACTCCAATACCAGTCGCTGCCTCCCGGGGACTTCTCCTACCGGCTGCGTCCCACGCCGCCCGCGCGACCCGGCTGGTCCCCTTCCCGGGGTTAGTTCAGGGGGTGGAGCAACTCTCCGTGTTTATGGCGTACCTGCGTGCAGTCCTAATCCCTGCGGGACGGTTCCCCGGCTCGGATGCTGCTCTTTCTGCTCCAAGATCAGTCACTGCCTCCCGGGGACTTCTCCTACCGGCTGCGTCCCACGCCGCCCGTGGAACCAGCTGGTCCCCCTCCCGGGGTTAGTTCAGGGGGGTGGAGCAGGTCTCTGTGCTTGTGCCGTACCTGACTGGTACGCTGGCTCCAGGCTCTGGAAACAATCGCTGCTTCCCCGTATTAGTTCGTTCTCCGTCTCTAAATCTGTGTTTGTTGTTCAGGGTTCGTAGATTGTTATGTATGTGATCGATTCACTTGTTTTTCCGTGTCTTTGTTGTAAGAGGGATCCGAGGTAGCGTCTGCCTAGTCCGCCATCTTGGCTCCCCTGCTAAGGTTTTTATAAGCAATCCAATATTGTTCGGATAACTGCATTAAACTGGAAATTTCCTTTGCTTTCCAAAGCCAGACTGATAAAAATATGGTAAATATTTCAAAGCTAGATATTTTAAAGTTATTTTACAAGGTGGCAAGAGTTCAATTTTATAATCGCTGAACTTTAAAATTTCCTGTTAATGATTAAAGGCTCTTTTTAGAAGATAATAATTACTCATTAAAACACTTTTGGCTGACAGATTGATTTGAGATGGCAAGTAAGGATTGCTACAATCTTGGCAATCTTTGGCATTTTTCTCTCTGGTTAAACTGTTTCATAAAAGTTTGTCAGCTAGCATATACCACTCTTCCACATTCCTGGGGATAGCTGAAGTAAAGGACCCATATTTCTACTTCAAAATTTTGGTACGAAGATTAAATTACAGAAAATCGTATCTAACATATTAAACATTATACTGAAACAGAACCCAGGGATGATATCCTTTATCATACCACATTGTTCACTCTTGCCCCTCCTCATTTGTTTTATTGTGAAATACATCCTACATGAAGAATGTATAAAATATACATGTACAGTTATGAGAACAAGTGATAAGTTGGACACCCATGAACTGACTATCCAAATGAAGAAATCCAACATCTCCATAACCTTAGAAGTCCCCACGTGCCCTTCTCCTTCATGGATGTTTCCTGGGCTGAGATGTGAGACCCCAGGGTACATTTGCTACCTCAGGACCACTCTGCATGTGATTACTTTTAGAAATGACCAGATGCGCCTGTCATTTGTGTTCCCAACTAGCTTTCATCTTTCATTTCTTTTGTTGGCCTGCCTCTGATCTGAGCGCTCACACTATAGTTGTTTCACATTCTGCCTTCTAGAAATCCAACCCAACCTGTTTGGCACCCACCTATGTCAGTGCCAGCAGGAAATATATGGCATTCTCAAACTAGTAATTTGAGGAGAATTTAATAAAGGAATATCTTTTGTTTATTTTCCCCTCATTTTAACAAAGGTCTGAGCAGGACTTAGGGAAGCCAATATAGAATAATGTTTGAGCCCTGGACTAGCAACAGAGGAGAACATTATGGCTCAGGTCTGGAGGGCTAGAGGACAGAACAGTTTCTGGATCCCAGAACTAAAGAGCCCTGTGCAGCCTTAAAAGACCTGTAGCCTTTTCAAGAGACATAGTCACTATGGGAATCTGTTAGGGAGGGACCCATGCGAGCACTTAAAGCAATCCGCCTTTCCACCTTTCCTCTGATTTTCTGATGTCCACTACTTGCCCCAGTGAAGAATCCAAAAGGAAGTCAGAGGGTAAAGGAACCCATTCATGAAGTCCATGGCTCAGCTGCCTAGGTCACTGAGCAGGTGGAGGAGAGTAGAGAATAAATCTGAAGAGATAAATGGAAGGAATCCAATATCTCTTAAGGCTCTGGTAAAAGAATAGGTATAAAAACCATCCTAGGAAATGTGGAAATTGTGTCCTCTGCCACTATAGACCCAACATCAGGCCAGTGAGTATAGTCTCCACATGTTCTCCTCCAGTAGGAGGTCTGGTAGTGCAATGGTTAAGTTAACTGAAAGGTCAGCAGTTCAAACCCACCCAGCGGCCCCACAGAAGAAAAGACCTGGCAATCTGTTCCTGTAAAGATGACAGCATAGGAAAACCTTTAGGGCAGACCCACTCTGTTATACAGGCTCTCTGTAAGTTAGAATCAACTCCACGGCATACAATGACAACAACAAGCTCTCCTCCAGTAAAGCTCTGATGCTTTCCAAAGTTATGGACTCCATTTCCTACCAAGTCAGTATATTCTACCAAAATTAATATACATTGCTTCTTTTTTTTTTTTTTAATTAGTTTAGAGGCATGCTTTGTGAGAGTAGCTAATATGAAAAACAAATCCCCATCAGCTGATGACAATGGGTGACAATGTGTTAACATGCTCTTTCATTCCATAGATGATGAAGGGTTCATAGTGACCCTATAGGACAGAGTAGAACTGCCCCATAAGGTTTCAAGGAGCAGGTGGTGGATTCGAACTGCTAACCTTTTGGTTAGCAGCCATACACTTAATCAGCGCACGACCAGGGCCCCAATGAAAGGCTAGTAGAGATTATTCTTTACTGTTTTCCCTCTTCTATTTGGGAAATAACATTTATTGTCCTCTCTGATTCTAGGAGAAATTCATGTTTCATATAAAAAAAAATAGAAAAATAAAATAAGAAAAATGTAAAAATCAAATATTTCCATATCCTGGAGATATGTGATGTTAAATTTTGGTTTATGTTTCTAGAGTTTTTCCATGCGTATCATCTTCATATTAAAATAGGAACCATACTTCTTTTGAAGTCTGCCTTTTTCACTTCATATTTCATGAACATATTCACAATATATTAATTACACTTTGAGAATATTATTTTTATTACTGTAGAATGTTCCATCATAAAGATGTTCTAAAATTAAAAAAAAAGTTATGTTGTTTCCAAATTATTGCAATGAACACTAATTTTCAACAGTATTTTTGTACATTTCTTATATAAGATAAATTAGTAAAAGTTGGGGTTTCTGTTTCAAAAATATGAAACTGTTTAAAATGACCAATACGTATTATCAAATTGCTCTTCACTTATTGTACTGAGGTAAGAGGGAGCTGAATATCTCATCAACTTTTTATTTCATTAAAAAAAATATAATATTTTTACATACTTGCCTATTTGGTAAATAAAAATTGCTAAGTATTTTGGCAATCACATCTGTTTGATTATTATCCATTGATTACAATTCATAGTGACCCTAGAGGGTAGAGTAGAACTGCCCCCATAGAGTTTCCAAGGCTGTAATCTTTAGGAAAGCAGACCACCACATCTTTCCGCCTGAGTGGTTGGTGGGGTCGAGCCACCAACCTTTAGGTTAGCAGCCCAGTACTTAACCACAGCTCTCCAGGGTTCCTTTCTTTGATTGCTAGTAAGGTTGAACACCTTTCCAAAATTTTTATTGGCCATTTATATTTCTTCTTTGTAAATTTCTTTGTTATGTACTGAGTTATCTAGTGTTGATATAACAGAAATACCACCAATGGGTGGCTTAAACAAAAATTTATTTTCTCACAGTTTAGGAGGCTAGAAGGCTGAATTCAGGGTGCCAGGTCTATGGGAAGGCTTTCTCTCTCTGTCAGCCCTGGAGGAAGGTCCTTGTCTCTTTCTAGCTTCTGCTCCTGGGTGATCTTCATGTGGCTTGGCATCTCTCTTCCCCCATCTCTGCTTGCTCACTTGCTTGTTTAGCCTCTTATATCTCAAAAGAGATTGACTTAAGACACATTCTATACCAATACTGTCCCACCAACAGAACAAAGAAAACCCATTCCCAAATGACTTTATAACCACAGGGATAGGGGCTAGGATTTACAATACATGTTTTGGGGGGATACAATTCAATCCATAACATATACCATTTACCCATTTTCTGTTGGGTTATTTTTCTTTTCCTTGTTACTATTTAAGAGTTATTTATACAAGAACAATATTAATCATTTGCCTGTCTTTTATCTTCCAGATATAAACTACCAAAGTTACCGATAAGGACCTGAGTCACAACAGGCCTCATGAACTGTTGATAATAAAACAATTAGTCACTCTTTGGGGAGAATTCTGCAGCAACTAAATCTTACCAAACACAAGGACCTTTCCGAGATTCTATCTGTATTTACACCACAAAGACAACCAATTATTTTGCTTATGGTTGGAATTTACCTTATCTTCCCCTTTACCCAGGAGTGGAAAAATTCTGGTGACTGAACTGGTTTGCATCTGTCTCTGTTCTCAGCTCCCACTCCTCTCCAAGATCTTTTCTGCAAGAAACAACCAAAAAGAGTTTCTCCTGGAGTTGCGTGGTAACCAAACAGTCCCTGTGGATAGTTTATGATTTTGACACGTTACATTAACAAAGAGTTTCCAGCACCACAGAGGGACCAGTTTCCTTTAAAACTTTAAGATAATCATCTAAATAAATCATGCTAATCTGCCACAAGCAACTTCACCAGCAAAATGTCTACTTAAATGTGATAGAATACAGGTAACTTGGAATGTCTAAAACAACCATTTCTTATTGGGTAAAGTCACAGTTTCCTAGTAGTAGTTTCTTAATAGCTTGGTTTTTATCACTCATACCTTCATATGAAGTGGATGGGTTGCTGAGAAATATTTTAAACTCATGTTCTTGGGGTTTAAGTTGATTTCTTAGTATTCTTATTTAAACAAATTCTATCACAGAAAAAAAAGATTAAATTACCTAGCTTTTGGCACAGTTATCTCAAATGTAACATGGTATTGAATGGTTTAAAGTTCTGAAGGAAGAAGGCCAGAAGAAATGTCCTCTCGAGGTCCTCAAATTAACGTTCCTTCAGTACCCTTTTGAGTGAAGCAAGTCCCGTTGCTTTTGTAGCTATTCTGCTGTGTCAGGATCAAGCTGGTAAAGAGAAGTCAACCCTGAAATGCCTTACACCTTGTAACTGTAGCAGAACACTTTAAAAAATATCTTTATTCTTGTTTAATAGGATGCAAAGCCATCACCTAAGCTACTGTTACAAAGGTGTAAAAATGCTAATGTAATCTTTATAACTCTGTTATTGCTTCTCTGGGAAGAATATGAGGTAAATCAAACCCCCAGTGATCCAGCAAAATTCAAGGCATTTTGACAGGGGTTCAATTTCCTCAGCCGGCACAAGGCAATGGTAATGGTTGTAAACAGCATATGCCAAACATCTGTAGCTTGTAATTTGGATTCCAGCTTACCTTAGTCTCTGTTCTTTGAAAAATGAGAATTAATCAGCTTTTTTTGCAGAATTAATTTTTAAAATAGTTGTTAGACACAATTAGCACAGAATTAAAGTGTCCAATTGTATTTGACTTAATTTATAGAGATCTGCTGTAGTTAATACTTTTTGTTCTTTTCCTTAGAAATTTGAAGTTTGAAAATATGTGAAGCACCTAGCATTCTTCTTTACTTTCTTAAAATCAAAGCACTTATTTGATTTTTCCAAGAGTCTCAGTTTTATCTGCACACTCATATCTGCACGCTTTCCTCCTCACTAAATAGCATAGTGTGAAAATTTATATAAAAAGCTCTACCAGACTCACAAAGCTGCTATGATACTCATCAATATCATAACATCAATAAAAATAGCTAAATTCATGGAACATTATCTGCCAAGCTCTACAGTACACATTTTCACTTAACTTAATTCTCACAACAATGGCAATACAGTGGCAGACACTATCATTTTCTCCATATTACAATTAAGGAAACATGCTCAGAGAGATAGTGACTTGTGCAATATCGACCCATTTAGAAAGTGACAAAACAGCTATTTAATCGAAGTCTATGAAATTCCAAGACTCATGTTCTTAAAAATTATATCATAGTGTGGAAGTGCTTTAAAAACCATGAAACACTCTACAGAAGATTCCTGATCAAAAGGGGGGAAATGCAAAATTTCAAACTCTCCTGGGATCCATACTTTTTGGAGTCAAGGAGGCTGAATAAACCCCTGAAACTATTGCCCTGAGATAATCTTTAAACCTTAAACCAAAACTATCCCCCGAAGTCTTCTTAAAACCAAGCAATAATTTAGCTTAGCTAGTAAAGAATGTCTGCCTTGAGCGTCATGGTCTTTTAAAATCTATCTATATGGAATCAAATTGACAACAGCAACTCAAAAGATTAGATAGGAAACTTAGAGGGCCATGAGTTTATGTTAATGGGGGAAGAACAATTCAGAAAAGGAGGGTGAGAATACTTGCACAACTCAAGAATGTAATCAATGTCACTGAATTGTACCTGCAGAAGTTAACTTGGTATATGTGCTGCTGTGTATCATCTCAACAACAACAAAAATATAATAAATTATTAAAAACAAAGAAACAAAAAACAACCATGAAGCACTGTACCAATATAAAATGGTTGTCATGGGCTCACTATTATGCCCAGACCAAAAGCTAAACCCATTGCCATCAAGTAGATTTAGATTCATAGCAACACTATCGGACAGAGTGGAACTGTGCCACACACTTTCCAAGGGACCCCTGGTGGATTCGAACTGGCGACTTTTTGGTTAGCAGCTGTAGCTCTTAACTACTATGCCACTATTGTACCAAGCACTGTGAAATGACACAAGTTGAAGACGTGGTCTTTGGAAACAGGCAAGTTGTTGTGAGTGATAAAGACGACTACACATCAAGTCTCAGAAGGATGAAAGGCAGAAGTAATTAAATTCGAAGGTGTGTTGCTGCAACTAGGTGAGTTCAGAAGAGAGGGAGGGTAATGAGTGTAGGCATAGTTGGGGGGTCAGATAATACAACAGAAGACTTACTCCTCTTCTTCAAAGGGATAAAAAGGTGTGTTAATAAATTTGAAATAGGAGAAGCTGAATTTTTTCTCATCACTGAAGAGGTAATTGTTGTCTATGTTTCCTAGGCCCTTTTTCTGGAATTGAGATCCACTCTGTTTTATCATTAGCAATGCAAATCATGTCAGTGACAGACATTTAATAACTATGAAACCTTTTAATCTTTAAACTTACTTTCATATGAGAACAAGCTCTTGCAATACATAAACTGTACGCAAATGATAAAAAGAACATGCAAATGGAAAATTTGGAAAGCAAAAGGTCACGTACAGGCAAAACAGTCTCTAAATTAAGAAAGAAATCACTGTGTCTGTTCCAGGCTCAGAGCAGTTATATCCAGAGATTTGACCTACTTATACTCTTTTTTTTTATACTCAGGTGCCTGTGTTTTTTTCTTTAAAGTCCTACATAAAAAGTGTTCCAAATAATAGGAAAATGAAGTCAGGGCTGTCGAATCTGCTGGCCATCACTGTACCTGCCAGGAGTTCTGACAGATAGCTCTGAGAAGCATCTACAATACCCAACGGGTGGCTGTTGGAAGATTTTGTAATCTCACATAGCTCTCAAATGGCAGATTTCACCCAGGAGTAGCACCATGGAGAATAAACGAGACACCAAATACGAAGGATTAAATTCATCAAATTGTACAAGATTCAAAGGAGAGCTCATTGAATCTGAAGAAATAGGCAACAACGTGCTAAACACAGAGGCCGGAGAAAAGTACTGAGAGAGAAACAGTAACTTAAATAAAATGAATTTAAAGTTCTCAAATAAGCAGACCTTCTTGCTTTCCTAGAAACCAACCAAAAAATATACTAGCTGTCTTAGTCATCTAGTGTTGCTATGACAGGAATACCTCAAGTGGATGGCTTTAACAAAGAGAAGTTTATTTTCTCAGAGTAAAGTAGGCTAAAAGTCCGAATTCAGGGTGTCTGCTCCAGGGGAAGGCTTCCTCTCTCTGTTGGCCTTCTCATCAATGTTCCCCCAGACTAGGAGCTTCTTTGAGCAGGGATCCCAGGTCTAAAGGACGCGCTCTTCTCCTGGCACCACTTTTTTGGTGGTATGAGGTCCCTGTCCCTCTGCTCGCTTCTCTCTTATATCTCAAGAGATTTCCTCAAGGCACAATCTTGTAGATTGAGTCCTGCCTCACTAACACAACTGCCACCTTCCTCCCTCATTAACGTCATAGAGGTAGGATTTATAACATATAGGAAAATCACACAATACTGGGAATCGTGGCCCAGCCAAATTAGGGGAACACAATACAATCCATGACACTTGCCAAGTGCAGATTGTTGTTTCGAGCAGCCAAATGGGAAAACCAGTTCTACTCAATGGACAACAAGCCCCGTGTACTGTGATGGCTCCTTTTAATGGCCTCCCTATATGCACTGTTCTGTCGACTATTTAAAACCTTTAGTACAAAACCAAAGTCTGCTTACTAGGACTGTTAAAAACCTTGCCCATTCAGAACAAGTAGGGGGAAAACCTAGCTTAAGGATAAATTACAGAATGTTTTTAAAGAAATAAAACTTTGTGACCTGCATCAGGCTGTCTATGCCAGCATGTGTTAGTTAAGATAATACGGAGCATGCTATAGTGAAGAGCCAGGAAGAAATTCTCCATCAGCAATATTAGAGAATTGAAAGAAAACGTTTTTGTTCCTAACAGTTTCATCATTCTGCAGTTTGGACATAGTGTCTTAACTGTCCATAAATGAGTTATTTACTGTAGGTAAACACCATTTATTCTTTTAAGTAATTTTAACCATCTACCTTAAATTTTTACTTTATTATTAATTTGCAAGCATTATATTAATAATTGGGTGCTTGCCAAGTTTCTCTTCTAAATCATTGCTTTCACCATGTCCCTGAAAAATCTCTAAAAGTTCTGTTTCCTAGTGGACCTAGTTCTGTTTCAAACGCAGTGTCACCTCACCTGAGCTATTTAACATGGTACTAGTTCTCCTTGGTGTAGTGGTTAAGAGCTATGGCTGCTAACAAAAAGGTCAGCAGTTTGAATCCACCAGGCACTCCTTGAAAGCTCTACGGGGCAGTTCTACTCTGTCCTACAGGGTCACTATGGGTTGGAATTGATCTGACAGCAATACATTTGTTTTTTTTTGTTTTGTTTTTGATTTAGTTCTCTTTGCAAATCTTTTTTTTTTTTTTAAGATGGGCTTTTAATTTACTGTTCCTTGCCAAGACGTATTCAGTTTTGATTCCAAGTTTTTTCACACTCTGCTCCTCCGATGAAATTGTCGTTTCCCAATTCCCACCCCCAGTAGTTTAGCACCTACATACCCTTTAAACCCTCAAGCCATTCCTCACCTTCATGGTGAATTTGTCCCTGAATAGACCATGTAGCTTCATACCCTGAATCCTTGGTGGTCTTCAGTTGTAATTATATAACTAAGGAGCTATGTTAGCACTAGGACATACATATTGTTCACCAGTTCTTTGTCTTATTCTTGTCATCCTTAGAAGGCAGATACCATGTCTTAAATTTTCTTTGTTTCCTCCCCATAAGTTGATTAGAATGGTGTCCGGCACTTAATATTGTAAATCATTGACAACTTAGGTAGCATCTTATTAAGAAGATGAAATAAGTAGTCAACAACCTACATAGAGCTTTCCTCATCTGATGAAAAGGCTGAGATGAACTCCTCTTGAGCATGACAGGCACACATGGGAGGGTGCTCCCGTGAAGTCCTGGCTGAACTCTTCCAGGTAAACAGAAAGATGCCCGTGTGCATGCAAACATGATGCTGCCAAGTGTCCCAACAATAGAAGAGGAAACACGTCCCCAAGTTCCAATGATATGATTTATAGAAGCCACCTGAAACTTGGCACAGTGTGTCTGGAATAGTGGCACCAAGGCTCCAGCAGAACAATAAAGCAGCTGCCTCTCTTAAGTAAGATAAAACCAAAAGCCCCAGAGAGGGAAATACAGGATTTCCCCTCTCCGTCAGCACGGTGAGTCAGCGTCGTCTGCGCCACACAATGGATGGATACACAGCCACTTAGAGACTTGTCATCTTTGTCTTTTTTAGCAAAGCCTGTACTGCATTTGCACACGTAGGATCACTGTCGCCTCACCCTCTGGACCTATTCACCGTCATTTATTAAACAGGAAGCCTGCAGCATTCTTTTCAATAATTGGGAAAGGTCTGCTGTCACCTAATATTAAGGCAAAAAGAAGAAAGTTGTAAGTTAGAGACAGGGATTGGCTTGGACTATAAGATAGACAATGATACTGGCGAGGAGTGAACTTCATTTCTAAAGTAGGCACATGGGACTATGTGGAAGACTCCTATCTGGAGGCTAGATGAGAAGGAAAAGGGAGACAGGAGCTGGCTGAATGGACAAGGGAGTACAGGGTAGACAGGAGGAATGTGCTATCACATTAAGGGGAGAGCAGCTGGGAGTGTATGGCGGGATGTGTATGGCTTTTTCTATGAGTGACCGACTTGATTTGTAAACTTTCATCTAAAGCACAATAAAAAAAAAAAAGGTTGTAAGTTAGGTTGGTCTTTTGGAAGCTGGGTAGAATTGATGAGGCTATGTAAACAATACCTAGAAAAACTGATGATCAGCTCCAATGAGAGACATCATTCATAAACCTAAATGATCTGAATGTTATCAGGAGATCATGACCTGGCTGACTCCAATATGTATGTATAAAATCCATTTTAGACAAATGTTCCCCGGATTCAAATATATGACCCTAAAAACAGAAACGGAACATTTTAAAGTAAATACATACACCATAGTTTTTCAGCATGAATTCTTTTGTTTTAAACCCAGGCTACAAAAGAAGACATAACCTTTTAAAGAAAGTCACACTACTATTGATTCAATGCCATTTATCCATTACTACCCAACAATGATCCTATAAATCTACACATTAGAGCAGTATAATGTCCCACGATGTCACCTATATTCTAGGATATAATCTACCATTTTATTACCTAGGAAAGGTTGAAAGTCTTTGAGAGCAGTCTACATAAGGACCTCCTAGGTACTCCTGACCACCAGTTGGATGTCATTAGGTCTGCCAGGATTTGTGTTTAGCTGTTAGTAACAGAACTTTAAACGCAATGACTTAGACAACTTAGAGGGTTCATTTGTCTGTTTTCCTCTGGAGGTAGGCAGTCGGTGTTGGTGTGTGTCCCAGTTATCTATCACTGCTATAACAGAAATACCACAAGTGGATGACTTTAAGGAACAGGGATTTGTTTCCTCACAGTCTAGGAGACTAGAAGTCTGAATTCAGTGTGCCAGCTCCAGAAGAAGGCTTTCTCTCTCTGTCTTCTCTGGAGGAAGGTCCTTGTCATCAATATTCCCCTGGTCTGGGAGCTTCTCAGTTGCAGAGACCCCAGCTCCCAGCACTGCATTCTTGGTGGTACGAGGTCCCCAGGTCTCTCTGTTTACTTCTCTATTTTATATCTCAAAAGAGGTTGGCTCAAGACACGACCTAATCTTATAGATTGAGGTCTGCCTCTTCAATATAACTGCCACAAATCTCATCTCATTAACATCATATAGGTAGTATTTACAACACATAGGAAAATCACATCAGGTGGCAAAATGGTGGGCAATCACACAGTACTGGGAATCATGGCCTAACCATGTTGACACATATTTTGGGGGGACACAAGCTTCATAATTTCTCCAGAGAGTCAATCTCCTTTTAGCTTTGTGCTTCTCTATTCTTAGGGTGTAACCCTCCTCCTTATGCTCTCAAAATAGGGAGAAAGGAAAGGAAAGTAGTGTGCAGCCATGTTAGTCCTCTTTAATGAGCTTTGCTGGCAGCCCTACTTGGTTACTTCCACTATATCTAAAAGAGCAGAGCTTAGTCACATGACCATATTTAGCTCCAAGCAAAACTGGGGACTGTATTAGTTTAGCCAGGCTCTGACAGGAGGAAAAAGAAGAAGAATAGCTATTTGGTAGGTAACTAAGAGTCTCTACTATAACGGGGAAGTCCACTGCGATGACTGTCCCTGGTTAGAAGCCTGTTCAAAAACAAGGTAGTCTCCACAGGACGTGTGTCTCCCCATGAATTACTGCTTAGCTCACAACTGGGGCCAAAATAATAATTGTTGTTTTTGTTAGCTGTCGTCAAGTTGGCTCTGACTCATGACGGCCCTACGTACAACAGAATGAAACGTTGCCCAGCCCTGTGCCATCTTAACAATTGTTGGTATACTCAAGTACGCTGTTGTGGCCAGTGTATTTTGAGTGCTTTCCAACCTAGGGGGCTCATCTTCCAGCGCCGTATCAGACAACATTTGGTTGGAATCTATAGGGTTTTCACTGGCTAATTTTCAGAAGTATATCTCCAGGTTTTTCTTCCTAGGCTATCTTAGTTTGAAAGTTCTACTGAAACCTGTTCACCGTGGATGACCTTGCTAGTGTTTGAAATACCAGTGGCATGGCTTCCAGCATTATAGCAACATGTAAGCCACCACAATAGGACAAGCTGACAGACAGGTAGTAGAAACAATAACGGTTATATATTGAAGGAATTATGGTGTTGGCAAGGAATATTGAATATACCATGGACTGCCAGAAAAATGAACAAAACCTGTCTTGGAAGAAGTAAAGCCAGAATGTTCCTTAGAAGCAAGGATGGCGAGACTTCATCTCACATACTTTGGACATGTTATCAGGAGGGACAAGTCTCTGGAGAAGGGCATCATGCTTGGTAAATTAAAGGTTGATCGAAATAGAGGAAGACCCTCAATGAAATGAATAAAGACAGTGGCTGCAACAATGGGCTTAAACATAGTAATGATTGCTAGGATGGTGCAGGACCAGGCAGTGTTTCGTTCTGTTGTACGTAGAGTCACTATGAGTTAGAACGGACTTGACAGCATCTATCAATAGCAATATATTGAATATCGTGTAGCACTTTATGTGTTCTATTTTTAATGTTTCACTAATTCTTTATTGACATAATACCTTTATCAGTCTTTAAGACAACAAAACATCTTAGTGTAAAGTGAGTATAAAAATATCGGTCTTACAGAATTGTTTCCCTTACGTCTTATATCCATTGCTTCCTATTGCATTATTTAAGATCTTCAACAAAGATTTGTTACAAGTTTCTTGTCTTAACTATAATGCATTCTTTCAAATAAAGTTCTGCAATGAAACTTGCTAGGATTCTTCAAGCTGTTAATCAAGAGACAGTTCTAATTCCTGGGATCCTTTGGCCCTACCTAAAAGAAAGATCCAGGTTCCATGTAGTTTGGCCCAGTTAGATAGATGATCATTATCTGTCTTTGAGATTGGGCGTCTGATGTTTCACACCAGCCCAGGAATACAAAAACATCTCTAAAATAGCATCAGACATTCTTTTCCTCAAGAGACTTCATTTCTATTTTCAGTTGTCCAACTACTATTTTATGTCATTATATCATAAATGGTATATGCATTTTATTCAGAATTCTCATTGTTATGTCAAGGGGTTAACATCACATTTTTTTTTTAGGAAATACATCCACTAGGAAACATATCTTAGAAACCATTTATTTCTACTTCCTCTTGAGCCCATGTTGATGAATAATAGGCATGACTATAAATATGGAATATTCAATTGGATTCAACTTAAGGAGTCTCTGTTCACTGTCTAATCCATCCACTCTGTTCCCGTTATTAACCCTCACAGTGAATCATTATCTCCATAGTCAAATCAGAGTATTTAGACCTTTATGGTTCTTGGTTTTATGCCTTTATGTCTAACCACCTGTGTTGCTACACTCAAGAGGTGACTATTCTCTGCTATAGAAAGAGAAAAGCAAAGCAGACAGGTATTTTCCCATAATGCTTTTTTTTTTTTTTTTTAGAAGAAGAATTGACAATGTAATTTTGTGCTGTATTATTGGGTCTTGGAGACTGCATCTAAGTCATCACGTCAGTTTTACAGTTATTATCTGCATGGAGCTGCTTTTGGGAAAAACAATAACAAAAACACACAGTCACTTTCTAATGGCATACATACATGTACTTTAGTGACAAAGGACCTCCAGTAGTTCTACCTGGTGGTGCCACTTGAAGCTGACAACCATACTAAATTTTCTCTGTCTCTCCCCTCCCCTTCTCTCTCTCTCTCTTTTCTTTTTCTCTCCTCTCTCTCTCTCTCTGTTGATCTTTCACACACACACACACACACACACGCACTCAACATAAACCCACACAAAGTTCCGCCCATTTAATACGATTTATGTCCATTAAGCACAATGTTAACCATTGTGGGAGATAAAAAAGACAATGGTTGCAATTCAGATGAGGCCTTTATTGGAACTTAGGGTCTAGTGGAGCAGTAATCTAGGGAGATCAGGAAGTATAAAACCAAAGTAAGGGGATGGAGGAGAAAGAAAGAAAAAAAGGCAGTGGTGGGTCCTTTGTCCTGATTCCCCTTAAGGCTATTACTTCATGGCTGGATACAACTAGATGTCTCTAGGCAGAACTATTTGCAAAAGGACGAAGGGGAGAAGTGGTATGTTTGCACATGTGTACGCATTTGCATGTGTGTTTGTGTGTGAGTGTGTTTCCTCACCCTTCTGTGTCTGTGACTCGTACAACATGTTCTAGACAAGGAGATTAAGAAGCATATGAAGCAAGACCTTGCGTGCGGGTTCACAGTTACCATTTTCTTCCGCTGTAATTGGGAGCCGTTTCCTGTTGCCCTGTGAACACGTTTAAAGCGTCACCAGTTTTAGCTTAGTTTCTAAGGTTGGTAAAACTCTGTAATTTGCTTAAAGTCACCAGCAATTTATCTTGTCATATACTGTGCTATTAGGGACTCAAAGAGCTAGCACTGGAGTTATGGGAAGTATCAGGCTATTAATTCTCAATGAGATTCTAAAATGCACCATATTCTTTTCTTCCTGGTTTTGCATACTGTGATTAACTTTCGCTTGGATACAATAAAGAAAAGGCTGGAAATAGTTGGCAAAACTGAAGCATCTGGCTTATGATGTTCACTGGAAGAGTTAGGCTTTTTCAGTTTTCTGCTATCTTCCTCATTGTATATAAACCCTGACACAACACACATCATTTATAAAAAAAAAAAAAAAAATTTTTTTTTAAATGAGAATGAGTTCTTAGAACTTACCTCCCTGAAATATCTTACCAGAGCTCTTGAATTTAATCCAACATCTCCTTCCCAAATCTGAAAACTCTGATTTTCAGACAAGACAGAAAACACACAACACAAAGGCAAAGAGAGACAGAAAAGATCAACCATACAGAGATAGGGAGAGAAAGAAAGAAAAAAAAGGGAAAAAGCCTTGGCAGCTGCTGTACATCTGCCACAATACACATTATATTTACACTCAACCTACTTTTCAAGAATTTGAGATGGCCTGTAAAATTAAATATTACGTAATTAAAATAATGATCAAAATAATTAAAACGAGAGCAATAACTAAAGGAAGCAGTTATGAAGCCAGAAAACAATGACCAAGGATATTTACAACTGAATGTCACAATTTCATTCTGAGCTTTCCTGCCACCAAAGTAGCAGTTGAAAAGCAATAATATATACATCTCTAATTATCCTATTCCTGGAAGGCATACAGCAAGACCTTCCACTTCTACTTAAGCGATTGGCATCAGGATAAAAAGTTTACTGTGTGGATCTTAATTGCAGAAATCAGATTTCGATCAATGTGTGGCCCCCTTCCGCCTTCAGCTGTATGAACAGAGCACAATCACCTCCACTGTGAGCTGTCTTTAATGGGAGAGTGGAAGTGACACGGCAGCCGATACCCTCTAGTGTGTACGGTGCCAGGTGCCACTGTAGCTCACACACATTCTTTCTGATATGCTGACTTACCTTGGGGTGAGACAGCAGCTGAGGCTGCAGCTCATTTTGCTGTGCCAGCTCCCACTGGATGGTGTCCTTCAGCTTCTCTGAGTCCTGGACCAGATGTGTGTTTGCGCGCGTCTCTGTGTGTGTGTGTGTGTGTGTAGCTCTGTGGCAAAGGACACTAGGTTCGATTGTAGGTTACTGAGTTTAGCTGCTAACCAAAAGGTCGGCAGTTCTAATCCACCATCCACCAGTCGCTCCCTGGAAACCCTGTGGGCCAGTTCAGCAACAAGTTTGGTTTGGGTTTTGGTTACTGTCAGTGAAGCTGGAGATGGTAAGAGATACAGATCGCAGTTTATCCTTGTGGGTTCCTATTTGTTCCCACAGGTTTCGGCTTATTCTTACTCTCCCTGCTTTGCCTCCAGTTTTTTTTCCCCCAACTGTTGATCCTGTCAACCTACAAAGCCTTTCTAACCGCCACCAGATTTAGAGGCAACAGTCGTCCATAGATTTCTTCACTGACTACCCCAAATGCCTAAGATCTTGTTACTATAATAAAGCCTTTACTCTGTATCATTCTTAGTAGCTTTATTTGCCTGATCAAACCCTGTGTGATAACTAAATTGGTACCTGGAATTGCGTTATCATCATAACACATAGCTAAAGTGTTTGGCATTCTCTTTGGGACTGTGTGGTAGCTAAACACTGAAATGGCTTTGAGGAGATTATCAGGCTTTAAGGATAGTGATAAAATTGTTATTAGAGAGTAGAGAAAAATGAATATACTTTCTGTAATAGCAAATATTTTGACAACACTATGGTCTGCAATGGAAACCCTGGTGGCATAGAGGTTAAGAGCTATGGCGGCTAACCCAAAGGTTAGCAGTTCAAATCCACCAGGCACTCCTCGGGCACCATATGGGGCAGCTCTACTCTGTCCTATAGGGTCACTATGAATCGGAATTGACTTGACACCAATGGGTTTGTTTTTTTGCTGTTGTTGTTACAGTCTGCAATAACATGGAAAGTAGAAAACATACTGTCTTGGTTATTTAGTGCTGCTAAAGCAGAAATACCACAAGTGGATGGGTTTAACAAAGAAAAATTTGTTCTCGCACAGTCTAGTAGGCTAGAAGTTCAAATTCAGTGCACCAGCTCCAGGGGAAGGCTTTCTCTCTCTGTCAGCTCTGGGGGATGGTCTTTGTCATCAGTCTTTCCTCGGTCTAGGAGGGAATGGACAAAGAACACACTCTACTCCTGGCACTGGTTTCTTAGACATATAAGGTCCCCATGTCTCCATGTCTCTCTGCTCACTTTTCTCTTTTATGTCTTAAAAGAGATTGGCTCAAGACACAATCCAATCTTGTAGATTGAGTCCTGCCTCATTAACATGACTGCCACTAATCCCATCTCATTAACATCACAGAGATAGGATTTATAACACAGAAAAATCACATCAGATGACAAAATGGTGGACAATCACACAATACCAGGAATCATGGCTTAGCCAAATTGATACACATATTTTTGGGGACACAATTCAATCCACGGCACATACCTAATGAACTGGAGTATTTGGCTAAGAAAATTCCCAGGAAGAAGTTTGAACATGTCTATTAGTTTCTTTTAGCCACAAATGATAAAGTATCAATAGGGATAAATGAGATACTATAAAGTAATATTTCCATTTATAAACAGAATTTAGAAAAAAAATATTTTTTTTATATGTTGCTGGATTTGAAAAATAAAACTGCTTCTTAATTCTACCTTCTCCAGATATCAAAAGTGTTCCAAAGTAAGAAAAAATCTCAGAGTAAAAAATAAACCAGGAGTTTAGCCGTAAGACCCTTTGTTAAAACATCTGAAGGATTTGGGGACATTCTCCATAAGCCTCTCAAATAAATAGAAGACATCCAAGAATCTTAAAGATGTTGTGTCACAGCATCCTTACTCTTAACCCAAGCCAGCAAGCCAGAAATCTCAGGGTGTGGGTTTTGTCTAATAGAACAAACCCTAATAAAATTTACAGCAAATATATGATTTAAATATATATATAATTGTACTAGAAGAAGCATTGTATACTTGGATTAAAAGAGATAAAGACAAAAACTACCTTTGGGCCTTTAACTTCCTTCAGGAAGCAGATTAAGAAAGCTACTCAACCACAAAGATTAGCCATTTCTTATGAAACCCCATACAGCCATTTCTTATGAAAACCAAATAATGTCTCATTGTGAAGAAATTAGAGTGCTGGAGGCAAAGCCAAAATCCACAAAAATCATACCCAAAGAGCACCTAATCTAGAAACAGGTGATATGTGCCTGGCTGGATTTCAGGATTGCTGTGGACCAATGACTGCTATGTGTCTTCCATTCCCATCCTTTTTGAATGACAGTGTATATACCAATTATTCTATCCCTGTACTACAGTTATATTTTTTGGGAGGAAGGGGCAGCTAATATGTTTATAGGTTTTCAGATTGAGAGAAAATATTCTTGAGGAGCTACACCTAAGAAACCTCCTCTGGATCTGTACCTGATATGGATGAAGAGATCCTGGGCTTTGAGAGGGTACTGTAATAGGGTTCTTGGAGGAGCGGTAACTGTAAATTGCATGTGAGAGGGATGTTAAGTTGTTGTGATCAGAAAGTGGACTGTGACATATTGTATTTTCCAAGAAAAGCCACAAGATTATTTCCCATTCCACATGTTCTTCTGGAATGGGACCTTCTCCATCAAAAGGAAAAGTCTAATTCTCCTTCCATTGAATCCATGTTGACCTTAGTGATTCACTGGACCAATAGAATGTGGGAGGAGTGACATTCTACAATTGATGACACTGTCTTATAAGAATCTTTACAGTTTCTGCCTGAATCTCTCAGAACATTTACAAGAGGAATACTAAATCTTGGAAGTCAGCTGCTATGTTGTGAAAAAACCATGGAAAGACAATGTGTGAAAAGCTTCAGCTAAGTTTCTAGTCAACAGTGAGCACAATCCATGTGAACTAGCCCTTTTGAATGTTCAACCCAGGAAAACTTTCTGAAGACTACAAACCTGCCTGCAACCATATAGGAAACTAAAAGAGAATACCCCCTAGCTAAGCCCAGTACCCCTCAGAAGCATGATATTAAAAAAAAAAAAAATTCAATGCATTATCAAACAAAATTTTGTTGAGGAGGGCACGGTAAGTAAGAATTTAAGGAAAGATTCTAGGATTACCTGAAAGAAAAAAGGATAACATTGGTCAATTTTTTTTTTTTTAATACATTAAGAGTAATGATAGAAGAATTTAACAGAATTGAAACATATTTTAAAGTTACAATAATTAAAATGGTTATACTGGTACAGGAAAAGAGACACAGGTCAATATAGCAGAAGAGAGAAATGGGAAAAGAGATAATATGATAATGTAATATTTCAAACCAAAGGCAAAAGGCAAATGTCAATAAATTAAATGAGAAACCTACCTTTTATTTACTTCAAGTTGGAGTAAAACTTAACTATAATAATTTTTTTTTTTTCAGGTAACTATAAAGTTAACTGTAATAAATGAAACCATAAAATTAAGTCTGTGGCTACAGTCCTAGACCAATCTACCATATTCTCTCTACCTAGGCTACTACAACAGACTCCTACCTTGTCTCCTTCTATTGAAACCCACTTCCGACCATTCTTCAATTTAAAAACAGAATGATAATAATACTTTTCCAACTTAAAACCCTCCAAAACTTTCTTAATTTTTTTTAAGTTTGAAATTGAAACTCATCACCATGATTTATAAGGCACCACGGGATCTGGTCCTGTTATCTCTCTGACATCACTTTCTGCATCGTCTTCCATGCTTGAGTCACACTGGTCTTCTTTCTGTCAAGGAGCACACCAAGTTTATTCTCATTTCAAAGTCTTGCACTTGCTATTCTTTCTACCTGCAATGGGGCTTCCCCAGATATGCCTGGGCTGTCTAGTATTACTTGGTCTTATTTCCAGTGTCTCCTTCTCAAGTCTTCCTTTGGTATTAGTCTTAAAGAACACTCCCATACATGCACAGCAATTCGATTTTCCATTGTCTTATTTTATTTTCTTCATGCACTAATCATCATCTGAAATAACTTAATTAGTTAGCTGTTTTTGTTGTTTATTTGAATCTACCACCACTAGATTAAAATTTTTTTGAAATCTTGGACTTTGTCTCTCTTTACCATTTTACAACCCCAGGACCTAGACCAGTGCTTGCACATAGTATGCATTCAACAGAAATATATTGATTTATATCAGTGTGGGAGTATTCTTTCCAACATACAAATTGGAGAAAACATAATTGAAAGGATTGGTAACCTTGACTGTATGCTTTTGGAAAAAAAAATCTATATAGAAGGAAGTATCAGGAATAAAATTATAAGACAAAAAATAAAGTAAAAAAAATTATACACAAAATGTTTGTCAAGGAGTTAATATATTTAAAGTGCATTAAGTGTACTATCAATCAATACAAGAAATATAAACATCCTAAAATAGAACTATTTAAAAACATAATGGATAGATACAAAAAGAATACAAAGAGCATATAAATACAGAAAATATTTTACCTTATTAGTATTCAAAAATAGACATTAAAATAATGAAATTCCATTTTTATTTGGCTAGAAATTAAAGTGTATGTGTATGTTGTGTTAGAGGGAGTATAAATATATTTCTGGAAGGAATGTGAATTGGGACAAACTTTCTGGGAGAAAAATTATGCCATTTGCATAAAAAGCCTTAAGTTCATTTACTTTGACCCTACAATTCCACTTACATGAATTTACTCTCAAAAAACAATCAGAGATGTATAAAAAGACTATGGGCAACAATATTACTGAAGCATCACTTATAAACTAGCAACAGCCTACTTTTATAGCAATAGCGTACTTGTTAATTTATAGTGTATTCATGTAATGAAATGTAAGACAGCCACTTAAAGTCGTATTTGCAAAAACAAAATCCACATAAGATGTGAATAAAAGAATGCAGGATACAAAAGCTGTATATTATGTACCATATGTTCTCAATTTTGTGATAAACACATCCATATTGTCATGCATACATTTTATGCATATATGCACACAAAACCAACTGGAACAAAATATACCAAAATTGTTAGCAGTTGTTATTTGAAACTGGTAAGACTGTGACTGGTTTATATTTTCAGCATTATATTTGTTGTACTTTCTAAACTGTATTTATAAATTTCTATTACTTTTCTGATAATTTTCAAAAATAAAACAAATAACGTGCTAAACAATAAGTCATTCTCAGAAAATTAGAGTTATTTACCCACAATTTGCATTTGAGACAAATCCATGATTAAGGAGGCCCTAACGTGGCACGGAGAAACCTATACCTAGACCAAGAAGCAGTCCTTCAAACAGGACAAACAGATAGTGTGTGGTTTAAAGGCAGGAAAGGTGTGCATCAGGGTTATATCCTTTCACCATACTTATTCAATCTGTGGATCTCTGGTGGTACAGTGGTTAAGAGCTCAGCTGTTAACCAAAAGGTCAGCAGTTCAAATGCACTAGCTGCTCCTTGGAAACCCTGTGGGGCAGTTCTACCCTGTCCTATATGGTTGTTACCAGTTGGAACTAACTTGATGGCAACGGGTGTGATTTTTGGTTTTTCATTCAATCTGCATACTAAGCAAATAATCTGAGAATCTAGGGTTCATGGAGGAAGACTCATTAGCAACGTGTGATATGCAAACGACACAACCTCGCTTGCTGAAACTAAAGAGGACTTGAAGAACTTACTGATGAAGATCAAAGACTAGAGGCTTCAGTATAGATTACACCTCAACATAAAGAAAACAAAAATCCTTACAACTGGACCAATAAGCAACATCATGATAAATGCAGAAAACATTGAAGTTGTCAAGGATTCATTTTACTTGGATCCACAATCAACACCCATGGAAGCAGCAATGAAGAAATCAAAGGACGCATTGCATTGGACAAATCTACTGCAAAATACCTCTTTAAAGTGTTAAAAAACAAAGATGTTACTTTAAGACTAAGGTAAGACTGACCCAAGCCATGGTATTTTCAATTGCCTCATATGCATGTGAAAACTGGACAATGAATAAAGAAGAGGGGAGAAGAATTGATGCCTTTGAACAATAGGTGGCACAAGCTGTTAAGTGCTCTACCACTAGCCAAAAGGTCGGTGGTTCGAATTCACCCAGAGGCACCTTGGAAGACAGTCCTGGTGATCTGCTTTGGAAAGGTCACAACCTTGAATGCCACATGGAGCAGTCTACTCCGCACACGTGAGATTGTCACGAGTCAGAATGGACTTTACAGCAACTAACAACAACAACCCATGATTGTGTAGTACATTGTGATGGGAGTCAGAAGATTTTGATTCCTGAAGCCTGGGCTTTGCCCACTGGAACAAACTTTGTTTTTCTACTTTAGGACTCATTTATGATACTCTACTCAACACACCTGAAAGGCTTTATACTTAGGAAACAGAAATGGGTATTAGTACAAACTAATTAAGTAGGTCAGCAAGGTGAACTAGAGCATAAACCGCCACACTCATTGCAGCAGAACTTAAATTCAAAAATGAACGTATTTTTGCCAAGTCATAGGAAAAATCACAGTTGTTTGGAGTCTCCTATTTTGGTTCTTAAGTAATGGGGGCAGCGAGAAGTAAATTATAGGGATCTTTTAACCTGATGTTTTTAACCTGATGTCTTAGTCATCTAGTGTGGCTATAACTGAAATAACACGAGTGGATGGCTTTAACAAAGAGAAATTTATTTTCTCACAGTCTAGTAGGCTAGAAGTCCAAATTCAGGGCATCAGCTCCAGGGGAAGGCTCTCTCTCTCTGTGCGTTGGCAAGCCTAGTCCCCGGAGGCACCCCACTTCACCAGGAAGCCTCCTGTGCACAGGCACTCAGCTCTCGGGATCCGTGAGCCTGCTCCAGCGCCGTCTGGAGCTCGCCTCCGATTCTGCTGCTGCGGGTTCACTGCTGCTGCCAGTCCTCCGCCGCAGTTTCTCACCATCTGCGCTTTCTCCAGTGTTAACAGCTCTTCTCACTTCCTTCTGAGTCTTCTATCCACTCACAGTTGGAAAACTGTTGCCACATTTTAGGTATCTGTTAGAGCAATACCCCACCGCCTCGGTACCAAATTCTGTCTTAGTCATCTAGTGCTGCCGTAACAGAAATATGACAAGTGGATGGCTTTAACAGTAGAAGTCCAAATTCAGGGCGTCCACTCCAGGAGAAGTCTTTCTCTTTCTGTCAGCTCCAGAGGAAGGTCCTTCTCCTCAATCTTCCCCTGGACTAGAAGCTTCTCTGTGCAGGAACACCAGACCCAAAGGATGCACTCTGCTCCTGGCGCTTCTTTCCTGGTGGTATGAGTTCTCCACTCTCTGCTTGCTTCCTTTTCCTTTTATCTCTTGTAGGATAAAAGGTGGTACAGGCCACATCCCAGGGAAACTCCCTTTATATTGGATCAGGGATGTGACCTGAGCAAGGGTGTTACATCCCACTGTAAACCTCTTTAATGTAAAATTACAATCAGAAAATGGAGGACAACCACACAATATTGGAATCATGCCCTAACCAAGTCAACACATATTTTTGGGGGAAAACAATTTGATCTATGACACCTGATAAGGAGCCTGGATGGCGCAGTGGTTAAGTGCTCAGCTGCTAACCAAAAGGTTGGTGGGAGAAAGGTGTGAGTCTGCTTCCTTAAAGATTACAGCCTTAGAAACCCTATAGGGCAGTTTTACTCTGTTCTATAGGGTAGCTATGAGTCTGAATTGACTTGATAGTTTAGTTTAACCTGATATATTTTATTTAATTTGCTTTGTTAATTCTTTTTGCATTAACTAGTTGTTATTCTTTCAAGTCCAGACCTTTACACTGAAATGGTATATTACATATCTGTTAACTGATACAAAAATCACACACTGATGATTTCTTTCATTCCTCTGGGGGTTTGAATAAATGAAACAGATTTTGAGTTCATTGTTCACAGACTTAGACTGGTCAAATGAAGTACCATATTTTTACACAAATAGGGAGCACCTTCTAGGTTTGTTTGCCAGCCATGTCCTGCCCACCACCAAGGTATTTTTGTAAGAGCACCATGCTAATTTTTTACAGCAACGTGTAAAAAAAAATTGGCATAAATGCATTTATGAAAATACCTTGCGGGGGGGGAGGGTGTACTGGCAAACAAATGTAGAAGGTGCCAGTTATTTGTGTAACGATATGGTCTTGAAATAGACGTTTTGCATTTGAGATAACCTTGCCTTCAACTGGGAAATAGGCTGCAGTATTTATGGTAAAGGCTTTTGCTCAGAGCTTATCCAGAGATGGTCTGTGCATGGCTCTATTACTGTACTCACAAGTTCATATATCATTCAACAGGTATTTACATAGCCCCATTATATACAATCATCTAGGTGCTGGGTGGATAAGATATATACTTTTGGTAGCTTCAAATATCTATATATTACAAGTATATAGATAGAAATATTATAAATATAGATACGTAAGTATGTAGATATGTAAGTATAAATGTATGTGTTAACTCGGAGCCCCTTGGGTTAAGCATCGGGCTACTAACCGAAAGGTAGGTGGTTTGAACTCACCTAAAGGCTATATGGAAATCTTGGTGATGTAGTGGTTAAAAGCTACGGCTGCTAACCAGTTTGAATCTACCAGGTGCTACTTGGAAACTCCATGGGGCAGTTCTACTCCGTCCTGTAGGGTTGCTAGGAATCAGGATCGACTTGACCGCAATGGGTTTTTTTAGAGGCTATATATATTCACATAAAGATTATTTCAGAGAGTGATAAATGCTATGAATAGAGTAAAGTAGCGTTATGGGATAGAAAGTTGGTTGTTGGAGGAACTTTTAATTGAAAGCTAAGAGGGTACTCTTATGGAAAGCGGCATTAGAACTGGAATTTGACTGATAACAAAAAAGAAGTCAGGAGGCAGTCCTGGTGGTAGGGGCAATTACATGCAAAGGGCAGATAACTATAAAGGGCAGGTAAAAGTCCTAAAGCTGGAACACCTTTGACATGCTAAGAGGTAGAAAGGTCAGTGAGGTTAAAGCTGAAGGAGAGAGCTTTGTAGTCCAACATAAGAAGTTCAGGTTTTATTCTATTCAGTGAGAAGCAACTGGAGGATTTTATGCAGGGATCTATGCTGTAATAAAGAACCCCTGTGGTGCATTGGTTAAGCTTTCAGATGCTGACTGAATGGTTGGCATTTTGAACCCACCAGCTGCTCTGCAGGAGAAAGATGTGGCAGTCCACTTCCAAAAAGATGACAGCCTTGGAAACCCTGTAAGGCCGTTCTACTCTGTCCTATAGGGTCACTATGAGTTAGAACCAACTCGGCAGCAATGGGTTTTTTTTTTTTACTGTGTGAAATAGGTATTCTGAGTGCTGTGTGTGAAGAGAGTTGAAAACTTCTGTGGTAGTCTATGTGAAAAATGATGATGGCTTAGAATGCAGTGGAAGCTGTAGAGTTGTGAGCTATATCCTGGGAAGCTGTCCCATCAGAATCTGCTGAATTGAAGGTGGGAGAAAAAGAAACAAAGTAGGATGGAAAGAGAGCTGCTGGGTGGATGTTGTTACCACCAATGAAGATAGGATAGACTAGGAGAACAATAAGTGGGTAGGCTTGGGAAGGAATGAAGATGAAGTGGTGGTTCTTTATTCCATGTCTGTTTCCCTTTTTAGTCTGTAAAATTCTTGGGTAAAGAAACTGTGATACGGAGTAAGCCCTTGAAAAACATTTTACATCTATGTTAAGCATCTCTCGAAGCACTGCTAGACTTTTCTTCTAATTCATGATTCTCCTTCCCTCTTGTCTCCATTTACATGGTTTCTTTCATCATGGAGTTCTTCCCTCTCTGGTCTTTTGGGTTTAACAAAACTGAAAAATGATTAACTTGCATAGCTCCCTCTTTCAAATACCCTACACAAATGTAGCAGTACTGTGGAAAAAGCAGGGTCCTAGACTCTGATAGAGCAGGGGTGCCCATTCCATCTTAGCCACTTAACTTCCCTATTCTTGAGTATTCTCAAGAGTTAAATGAATTGCTGTGAGGATTATATTATATAATATACTCAACGGGATAATGTAGGTAAAACACATCATGAATGCAGATATGGGAGGAAAAGGGAGGGAGAGAACAAAATCAATGTGGGTATTAACTAGGACTCCCTTGGTGGAGCAACTGGAGGGTGGGTGTAACAGTTTGGTGGAAAGACTTTGGTCTGGGATTCAGATGAACTCAAACAAACAACCACAGCAATCGGAGCTCCTCTCTATTCATTTATTAATTGAACCTGAGCCTCCACAAATGTCTGACTATTTATCTTAAAGGACTCTGGGAAGAGTTTGTAAAATATATGAAAGTTGACTGGAACAAGGGGAATTTGTGATGTATTACTTCCCTTCCCCCTTTTCCTTACCCCAACTTAGAACCTTGCTTGCCATAGTACTGATTATTTACTGCAATCATCTAGTGTTCAATTTCAGACTGTAACTTTTCAGTGTAACTTTCTCCAACATTCCTCTGAAACAGAAATGAATTTTCCCCATCTGCCACCACAGAAACGATAAGTCAACAGAGGAGCAAAGGTCAGGAGGATAGGAGCAAAGCGAAAAGAAATCCCTCATTGCCTCCCTAAAGTGATGAATGTGTGGATTGACTCAGAACCAGGAGATGAACAGTGAGACATCTCACCCTCCCTTGCATTTCTGGAAGTCTCTGGAAAACAGTCTTGGGTTCTGTTTCAGCCACCCTGCTGCTCTCAAGCAATAGTAGCAGACTTCCAGAGAGACTGCACTGAGCTTTGCAGTAGGTCATGCCGATCCTTATCCCACACCTTCCTTTCTAGAAGATTCTGATGCCCCTCTCAGCTCTAAATATTCAGATGCTATGTATTTGGTTTTAGTGGATGGGGTCTGATAGACAAGTGCATTCCCCAAATACCCGTTAAATGGATCATTTGCTGTGATTTAGTCTTTCACAGTTTTTTATTGGTTTCTAGGCAAACAGAAGATTTGACTAAGCTTGATATTTAGGTGGCATTTTATTCTTGCTTTTAGATTTATTTTTTACAGTGTCTTCTTATGTCAGTGACTTCCTGCCAGGAGTACAAAGAGGAAGGGAGGTGAGGGCTCCAGAACAGCCAGATTCTGGCTTTCGCACAGCCTGAATCTTTGTGCAACCCCAGGGATTTGGGACGCAGAAGCACGCTGGGCCAGTGAGCTGCTTAACCTCACACCTGTTCATGGTGCAGCCTTTGGCTGGGCTTCCCACTTCCTTATGTATTAAAAGCTGAGGGTGAATGATCATGCTAAGAGTTGCAGTACACTGCGGGGGCACGGAGCCTGACTGGACAAGAGGAAAGTCCAGGAACTCAGCGTTCTGAAGTGGCTTTAAGGTTAGACAAACAGAAGGTTGGAAATGAGCTGGGAACTGGAGATAGAGAAGCAGCCATAGTCAAGTGAGCGAGAATTTCCGTTAGTAATGCATATTTCTTTTGAAAGTCAAAAATAAGTGAGCATCATGCTAGACACTTAACCTACTGTCAACACATACTTTGTGATTTATGGATAACCAGAAGCTGGCAGTTAAATGCAGTGAGGTCCAATAGTTGAACACCTGAGTAGAAATTCTGAGCAGTCAAGGGAATTGGCTGTGTGCTTATGTTGACTTCCAGATGTGTGACCATTATGTGGAGAGAAAATGGGCTTAAATGCAGATATCCCCTTCAACAGTCACCACAGAGATATAGTCTTATTTGCCTTAAAGTATAAAGTGATGATTCCCTATCCCGTTAATGAGTTTGAATAGAAAGAAAAGCATTTGTCACCTAGAGAGAACAAAAGAAGGCTGGGAACCTACATTTGAACATTCCCACTACCCAATTTTAAAGATTAGCCCCTGCTTTGTTTTAATCCTTGCTGGGGCACCAAAAAACATCTTGTGACCCACAGAAAATCACCTCACCCACCTGAATCAAATCTATTAAATATGTATGGTGATGCCATTCTTGTCCCTGAATCCACATGATTAGACAGAAGTCATAATTCTACCAACATTTCACCTGACTTCATTTTTATAACTAGAGGCATTATTTAATATACAGTAAAATTTAGAACACAATTAAATAGAAATAACATTTAAAAAGATTTGTGAGTATGTGTAGCGTACTACACCTTGAGGAGAAAAAGACAGAAGACAACATAATAGGCTGATGTTAGGGATTTCTTAAAAAGAAAAATTATATGAAAATAAACGAAGGTCAATATACGCTAATGGGTTTAGTAAGTGCTTAATCAATATTGTTCAATGATCATGGCCCCATTCATCAATGTTCAAAACAAAAACAGACAAAGCTCAGGGATCACGATCCATTTCCTATGGGTGTGAGACATAAAATCCATAATAAATTCCTATTGAGTGATAATTTCTGGGTGATCCAGAAACACATGCATGTATTAAAATCTACTTTCTCTTACTTTCCAGGACGGTTCTTGCCTCTTTAGGCTGCCTAAAAACCTTAAATTTGACATCCTTGAGGGTCGCTATGATGGCACTGGGTTTTGAGTAGAAAACTAGTGTTTATCTATAGAGATACATACTTAGATTTTATAGCAGATATGCAACTTATCTGCATTTTAGGGACTCTCAAGTCTATGTATCCAAATACTAAATTAGAAGGGGGTCACTTTGTCACCCTATGCATCTTAAAACAGGTGGCCATTGAATGCCTTGGGAGTCTGTTTGGATCTGCTTTGTCAACTTTTCCCCAAGGCTATTGATGACTGCTATGCCATACCCAATCACCATCATTGCCCTGTATCATTGGTCCCTTCTTATTACCTCAGTCCTCTAGCATCCATTTCATTAGCCCTTGCAGTGTAAATGGAAGAGGGAGCATTTTGGAATGTCTGGAAGAGTGGTAAACAGAAATATAGACATATACAGTGTTTGTTTCTTCAGGACACAGCAAAGTGGATGGAAGACCCCTGATTCTATTTTGTTGAATGAATAAATAAATGAACAAAGGAATGAATAAAATATGTGGTTCTACAATCTAGCTCTACAGACATTTTTGGTAGTTCCAATAATGATTGTAGTGATGGCAGTAGTGCTGGATTTTCTGCCATTGTAGTATGACTATGTTGAAGACCTTTATACAATTGTGAAAAATAACAGTAACTAAAACAATAGCAACAACTTGTTATTTAAACATTTATTGAAGAAAATGATGACTCTCTTCTATGCTCAGTGTTGGAAGTGTCATTAAAATTGTCTACTAAAATGATTTTCAAGTTATGACCCATTAGTGTAAATCAGTTTAGTGGGTTGTGACCAGCATATATATATATATTTTAATGAGAGAATCACATACTATAGAATGGAAAACATAACAAAGCATAAAGCTAGTAAATTTAACTTTGTTTTTAAAATGTGTGTTTCCGTTATTACGTTTATCACCTATATATGTCCACTATGGAGTCTCTGGCTGGTGCAGTTAATGTTCTTAGTTGCTAACCAAAAGGTTCAAGTCTACCCAGAGGCATCTTGGAAGAAAGGCCTGGTGATCTACTTCCAAAAAAATCAGCCACTGAAAACCTTATGGAACACACTTCTACTCTGATACACATGGGGTTGTCATGAGTTGAAATCGACTCAGTGGAAATGGGTATATATATATGTGTGTGTGTGTGTGTGTGTGCGTGTGTGTAGACACACGCACACACACAAACGCAGATGCATGAAACAAAACTCTTACACTTATATATGTGTATGTAACTCAGTGACACAGGCTATAGGCCATGGACAAAAAGCCTAATAAACACTGGTCTATTTCCACTACACGCATGCCTTCACAATATACCTACTAAGTGGTCCTTCTGACTACACTTGGATGCTCTCACTTATTCTTTTATGGAATAAATGTCTTTAATTGTACTGAGCCAAAATCTGTCTTCTGGAGTTTACATATTGGCCTTAGTTCTACCCCTAAGCACCTTTCAGACAAACCCAATTTTTCTTTCACATAATAATCCTTCAAGCATTTAAACTGGCTCACGTTGTTTCTGTGGAGTGTTTGCTTCACGTGATGAAGACTTTAGGGCTTCAGCTGCCCCTCAGTGGCTGTGGAAACCTTGGTGACCAGATTGCTCTCCTTTAACATCTTCTGTTTTCTCTATGCCCCACACAAGTTCGGTCTGCATATAGTTCTTGGAAAGTCAGACAGAATTAGGTAGGTGGCAGAGAGAGAGTCCCTGTGTAGCACAAATGGTTAAGTCAAAAGGTTGGTGGTTCAAACCTACCCAAAGGCACCTCAGAACAAAGGCCTGATGACCCGATTTTGAATGGTCACAGTCATGAAAACCCTGTGGTTAGAAGGTCTTACACTCCCCAACCTCAAAACATACTATACAGCCACAGTAATCAAAACAGCCTGGTACTGGTTCAATGATAGACATACAGGCCAGTGAAAACCCAGAAATAAATCCAGCTATCTACGGACAACTGATTTACAACAAGGGGTCAAAGTCCATTCAATGGAGAAGAAACAGTCTCTTGAGCCAATGCAGCTGGCAAAACTGGATATCTATTTGCAGGAAAATGAAATGGGATCCATACTTCACACCATATATAAAAATTAACTCAAAATGGATCAAGGACCTAAATGTTAAAGCTAAAACTATAAAATTCCTGGACAATATACTAGGAACAAAACTATGGGACCTATTTTTTTTTCAAAAATAGATTATCAAACCCAACTACAAATGTACAAACAGCAGAAGACAAGTTAGATTACTGGAACCTTCTAAAAATTAAATACTTGTGCTCATCAAAAGACATTATCAAAAGAATAAAAAAGGTAACCTACAGATTAGGAAAAAATCTTTGGGAATGACATACTCGATAAAGGTCTAATCTCTAAAATATATAGAAAACTTCAACAACTCAACAACAATTAGACAAACAATACAATTATCAATAAACAAAGGACATGAACAGATACTTCACAAAAGAGGACATTCAAGCAGCCAACAAACACATGAAAAAATGCTCACGATCATTAGCCATTAGAGAAATTCACATTAAAATTACAATGAGATACCATTTCACCCTTGCCAAAATGGCACTGATTAAAAAAAAAAAAAACAAATGCTGGTGAGGATGTAGGGAGATTGAAATCCTTATCCACTGTTGGTGGGATTGTAAAATGGTACAACCACTATGGAAAGTGGTATGACACTTGCTCACAAAACTAGAAATACAAATACCATGTGGTCCAGCAATCCTACTCCTAGGTATATACCCCAGAGATCTAATAAAAGAGACACGAACAGACATATGAACACTTACGTTGGTTCCAATACTATTCACAATAACGAAAAGATAGAAACAATGTAAGTGCCCGCCAGTGAATAAATGGATACACAAAATATGGTACGTACATACAATGAAATGGTACGCAGCCGTGAAGAATAATGATGAGTTCTCAAAACATATTATAACATGGATGAATCTGGAGGACATTACACTAAGTGAAAAAAGTCAATCACAAAAGGACAAATATTGTCTGATCACACTTTTATAAGAAGACAATAATAAGTGTATATACACAGATCTATGTTCATTTTTGATTACCAGGGATGGGTGGAGGACAGATGAGGGATGAGACTTTGGATAGTAGACACTTGTTATTTTTGGTGATGGGAAAGGTAGCACCAAATGTGTGTTAAGTGTGTACAGTCTGCCCAAGGTAAATGATGCCACTAAGAAGTACACAAGAGAAAAAGACATTTTTTGGTAAAGAATAAGACATATATATTTTTGCAACAACACCAACAACAATCAAAAAACAAAAACCCATGTGTGTGGTTACATATGTATGTATATATGCATATATGTATATGGATATATATATGTGTGTACATATGTATACACATATAGATGTATCTATAGGTATATGTATATACAGCTACGTGTGTGTATGCATATATATAATAAACTGCATCGGGGAACAGTCAAGGGTACTTCTTAGACATAAACAAACACCTTGAGAATTTGGTTTTCTGGGTGTGAAGGATTAGAACCATAGTCTTGGGGGACAACTCGGTCAATTGGCATGATACAATTCACAAAGTTTATGTTCTACAACCTAGTTTGGTGTTTGCTGGGGACCATAGTCTCGTGGACTGCTCACAAGATTTCTGTGCGCTACTGTCTAAGATATAACTATTGGTCTGTACTCATCCGGAGCAACAGAGAAAGAAGGAGAACAGTCTCAAAGAAGGAACTAGTCTACAGAGCTATAAGCCTACAGGAGCCACAGCCTCAACTACCCTGGGACTGGAAGAACTAAATTGTGCTCGGCTACCACTTTCAACTGTTCTGATCAGGGCCACAATAGATGGACCCTGATAGAACAAATGGGAGACAAATGTGGAACACAACTCAAATTCTTAAAACGTCCAGACTTACGGGATCAGATGAGACTAGGGGACTCTCTGAGACTATCGCCCTGAGATGCTCTTTCAACTTTGAAATGAAGCTATCCCCTGAGATTACCTTTTAGCTAAATAACAGAGTGGCTCATAAAATAAAGACTATAACCCATGAATACTGTGCTCCTTTAAAAAATCATCTGTATGAGACCAAATGACCAACAATTACCCTAAAGCAAAGATGAGAAGGTAAGCAGGCAGGGAAATTATATTACTGGAAATGAAAACCAGAATGGAATTAATAAGAATGTTGATGCATTACGAAAAATGTAATCAACGTCACTGAATAATTTGTATAGAAATTGTTAAATGGGAACTTAATTTGCTGTGCACACCAAGAACACAATAAAATATTGCTAAAAAAAAAAAAAAGTATGGAGCAATTCTACTCTGCACACATGGGGTTGCCATGAGTTAGATTTTTTATTTGTTTGTTTGCAGAAAGAGGAGTCAGATGTGACTGTACCCTGCTAAGCAAAGAGATTTTTAAAAGAAGCAAAAAAGAGAGGTTGAGCTTTAAGTTGGCTGTGGACATCGTTTGCAGCACTGCTCACAGAATCTAGAAGCACACACAAGAAGTTCTTCTTTTTCCTAGGAGCCCTCAAACCGAAACCAAACTCACTGCTGTCAAGTCAATTCCGACCCATAGCGACCCTATAGAACGGAATAGAACTGCACCATAGAGTTTCCAAGGAGCACCTGGTGGATTCAAACTGCCGACATTTTGGTTAGCAGCTGTAGCACTTAACCACTACACCACCAGGGTTTCTTCTAGGAGCCCTACTTTGAGAAAACTGAAATATGCCAACGTCACAACTCTCAGCCAGAAGCTCATGTTGAGTGGGTTCGAGCAAAGGGTGGGAGGAGATGGTTCATAAAGAATGAGTTTGTCTTTAGTCATAGATTTTAGAAACACATTTGCTACTATAAATATATATATTTATCTAATGTTCGCTTCCTGAGAAAAGCATGTTCATGTATACAACTGTTTTCTTTTTAAAGAAGCTATAAATACCAGGGGCTCAATATCTGAATCTGAGCAGCTAATTAAAATTTGAAAAAGGAACTGCTTATGTTTAGTTCCTTTTTTAAGAAAATATTTCAAATATAGACTGATGGCTTAAGCAAAGACAGCTGTTCCGTTTCACATCCAAAACCATCTTTTAAAAAGAAGCACTTAAAAACAAACAAAAAAATGGTCTTAGCTGTAATTCTTTCCAATAAAGTAGTGGATTCTTTTCCCCCATATTTTGACTGCAGGCTTTGAAAACCCTGTTCCTCCTCTTTTTTGAAACTTGCATGGCTTTAGAATGTATAACTAGTTCCTCTCTATGATCAAAAATAAAGGTCAAAATCCAAGTTTCTAAATAAGACTACCCTCCTTCCACATCAGCAAGGATTAAAGATAATGTTTTAAATAAAATTTACCAAAAGAAATGATGTTTTCTGATGAATTAAAAAAAAGAGATTAACCAGAGTTACAGAAGGGATGGAAATCTAAAATAGATTTTATACAAAATTATGGAATAAAGACTCTGAAAACAATTACTGAAAAGAATGATTGGGGTTTCAATTGTCAAGTGTAGGAAATTGAGGCGGCTTCAGCTGCAGATGAATCAATATGGCCGCTAAGAGCTGTTTCACTTTTGGATGTAACTTAACCGAATGGTCAGCAGTTCGAATCCTCCAGGCGCTCCTTGGAAACTCTATGGGGCAGTTCTACTCTGTGCTATAGGGTCGCTATGAGTCGGAATTGACTCGACGGCACTGGGTTTCTGGGTAGCCCTCTCTGGGTGTCAGTATTTCTTCTGTGTAAAATAATTCTACCACTATTTATTTAAAGCCTATTTTATGCCATGTATTGTTCTGGTTCTGGATTTATATATAAACAGGGCAAAGAAAGCAGCAGCCAATGTTGATATCTTGAGAATTATTACTGAAAAAGAATAAGTTAATTAAAATTCCATTTAAGATTTATCCTCTGAGCTCTAGAATCATATACCCAATGTCTTCTTGGCTATTTCCCAGTCATTTCAGACTTACAGTGTACATAAGTGAACTCTTGATCTTTCCCTCAAATCTCCCTTTTCTCCTTCCTTATCTCAGCCTTCTCCACCAAGTGTCCCAATACCAAAATCTGGAAGCCACGCTTGTCCTTTATTACCCCATCTCCTTTCCAATTTATCACCCAGTTCCGTTGAGTCTATTTCCAAAATACATTTAGAATAATCTGCTTACTGTCTGAAACCACATTGTTCTCTTTAGTTGTTGTCTTTGATGGTCCAACAGCCAGGGTAATTAAAAACAAAACAGAACAAACAGCAGTTCTTCCTCCATGCTTATAACATTTAAAAGATTGCCCATTACACTTTGGATAAAATTTTAAATACTCAACACGGCCTCCATTGCCCTACATCATTTGGCCTCTGCCTGCCTATCTAGCCTCATCTTCCTTTCCTCTCCTCTTTGGTTTCTGTTTCCCAGCCATGTTGTCTTTGTGTCTGTTCTCCTGCCCTTCAAACATGTTCTCACCTCATGGCCTTTGCACAGGCTCTTCCCATGTTCGATTTCTACATTTAAGTCTCGGTTTAAATGTTGCTCTTCAAATAGGCTTCTCATGACTTGACTAAATTATGCCTCACCTGTTTCCTCCTTTATTTCATTTGATGCTTCTCATTTCTAACACTTATAAAAACTTTCTTTATATTTAAATGTTTATTTTTTGAGAGTTTCCCTTTTCTCTAGATCACACCTCACATAACCACGAGGACCATGTCCTTTATTTCCCAGTGTATATCAGATGTATTTCAGTCATATAGAATTATACCTAGCACATAGTATGCACTCAACAAATATTTGTGAATGATTCTATGTTGTTATAAATCACTGAATACATACATAAATGAAAAGACAAGATGTGGTAGAATTTTCAAACCATAGGAGATGTGTAAGGCATGAGTGTAACCAAGAAACTATGTCAGGGTAGAAAAAAATGTCAGATTTGGAATCAGAAGACCAAGATTCCAGGACCAACTCTGTCATTTAATTAGTTCCAAGATGCTGGAAAACTTATTTAACTTCTGTAACACTGAGTTTTCTCATCTTAAAGATGGGGATAGTAATAATAATGTGTTGTGAAGGTCAAAATGAGATGGTATATGTGAATACACTTTGTAAATTGCCATTCAGACCTTTGTTGTTAAAGCAAAAAATGTCCAGAGATAATTGCACTAAAGTTTAGGGTACAATTTTCCAATTGCTAGCTTCTATATTCTCTTTGTATTACAGAAATTACTAGGTTAATTGGTATACAAAGGCAGAACTGAAGATAATTCTGTGTGCTTACTTCATTTCTCTTATTCATGCAATCATTCAGTAAATATTTACTGGATACATTCTGTGTACCAGCCTCTGGAGATACAAACAAAAATAAGTCATACTTTTTTATCTAGGAAGGTAAACACAGGATACCGATGATGCAAAGAGGAGAGGCAAACAACCCAGCAAAGGGTGAGAAAAACCTTCCCAGGAGAGATTTTGGAGATTAAAAAATAATCTGAAAATTAGTTCTGGCTCTACCACTTACGTTTGGGAGGTTGTTTAGCCTCTCTGAGTCCAGTTTCCTGAGTGGGCTGAAAATGGAGGTCAATACTACCCACCTCTAGCATTGGTGTGAAGAGAAATTATTTATTATATGTAGCAAACTAGGTATATTAGTCACTTAATAAGTATTTTCTTTTTTCCCTTTGTTTTCTTAAATCTCATCATCAGGCACAAAATGAACCAAGTACCTTTCTAACTGGCAAACAGGCATTCAATGTCTTCGTATGATGAGGAGCAAACACTGGAAAATTGGCACCTAGAAGAAAATACACTGGCCCAGAAATTTCTTCTCTTAAACAACCTTCGTTATCTCCTGTCTTTACTTCAAAGCAAAAATCCTGTAAGGTGCCCATATGATATTATCCTGTTGACACACAATGTGTGAATCCCTCCCAATAGTTTTTTAGATCCTGGTGTCCTTATCATTCACTGAAAATATTTCTACAAAGCAGAGGAAGAACAGGGTGACAGTCATAAAAAGCTGTTCAAGCTTGTATGGAGTTCCCTTCGGCAAGGAGCATCAGCAAATCATAACCTTAAGGGTCCTGTCACATTTCTGGGAAGCAGAAACCAGCATTGTTTCCCTGTCGATGGGCTTGTCCTCTAAACAATTTTGAAACTCCTTAATCTCTCAAATTTATCTGAATGCTTTTAGACAGTACTCAAGGAGGTTGCTCAATATCATGTAAAAACACTATTCACGCTTTGGGAAGAGACAGAGCTTGTAACTAGTTAGATACCAAGGCAGCATTGAGTTTAAGATCACGGGTTTTGGAGTCAGAGCATCCTTGGGTTCCAATGCTCTTACCGTAGTTGAAAACTTTGGGGAGTATATTAATTTCCTATTGCTGCTATAACAAATTGCCACAAATTTGGTGGCTTAAAACAACACGAATTTGTTATCTTACAGCTCTGGAGATAAGAAGGCTAAAATGGGTCCACAGGGTTGTGTTCCTTCTGGAGGCTCCAGGGGGAGAATCTGTTCCTTGTCTTTTCCGGCTTCTAGAATCCACCTACATTCCTTAACTCATGGTCCCTTCCTCCATTTTCAAAGCCAGCACTGTAGCATCTTTCCTCCTTTCTATCTCCTGCCTCCCTCTTGTAAGGAGGCTTATGATTACATCAGTCCCACCTGGAGAATCCAGGATAATCTCCCCACTCACTTCAAGATTCTTTTGCCATAGAAAGCTACCTATCCACAGGTTTCAGGGATTAGGTCATGGATGTCTTTGAAGGCCATTATTCAGTCTACCACAGTGAGTAAAGTGTTTATTACCTCAGTTCTCTAATCTGTACCATGATGATTGCAATAGCTTCTATTGGATAGGGTTGTTATGAGAGTTTTAACTAAAATTGAACAGATTGTTATTTAACACTACCATGGAGATGATCTTTTCACTAGGTGATCTAGGAACTTTGGACACATTAGTAAGTAAAGTAGATCTGATGACCCCTGCTCTTGGAGGAAAAAAAAAAAGGAGACAGACTTTAATAAGTAATCACAAAAAATAAATGTATATTTGCAAACTATAATAAGTGCTACTAGGAGTCCTTGGGTGGTGCAAACCATTAATGATCTCAGCTGCTAAATGAACGGTTGGAGGTTTGAGTCCACCCCGAGATCCCTCAGTAGAAAGGCCTACAGATCTACCTCTAAAAAATTAGCCATTGAAAACCCTGTGGTGTACCATTCTACTCTGACACACGTGGGTTGTCATGAGTCAAAATTGACTTGATGGCAACAGTTTTATTTTTTTTGTTGTTGTTTTGTAATAAGAGCTACTAAGGAAGTATTGGCAAGAGGATCCGATTTAGTCTAGAAGGATCAGGGAAAGGCCATCTAAGCAAGTAGCTTTTAGTTGAGAAGTGACGAATGAATAGGAGTTAACCTAGGTAAAGTAAGTGGTAGAACTCTTACCTTCTGGGTTCAATTCCTGGATAATGCACCTTATGGGCAGTCACCACTCATCTAACATTGGTGGTTTACATGTTGCTATGATGCTGAAAATGTTTCAGCAGGGCTGAAAATGTTTCAGCAGGGCTGAAAATGTTTCAGCAGACAAACTAGGAAGAAAGACCTGATTATCTAGATCTAAAAAAATCAGCCAGTGGATAGCCTGTGGATCACAATGATCTGATCCTGTTGTGCATGGGGTTGCCATAATTCAAGGCCAACTCAATGGCAGCTAACAACAAGAAAGCAGCTGAGATTAAAAGAGAGAGAGAGAGAGAAAAGAATATTCCACGGAGAGGAAGAACCTGTGTGGAGACCCAAGGCAGGAATGGAGATGGCACAGTAAAGAAACGTAAAGGCACAAAGGGAAGAGTGGGAACATATGATGTTGCAGTAGTTGGGAAGCAGAACAAGTCATGTTAAGAATTTGGGGGTTATCCGAAGAGTAATGGCAAGAGTGGCCTGATCAGACTGCTTATTATAAAATAATAAGCATTATTCAGGGTGCTGGGTAGAAAGTGGAGGAAAAGTAGAAGCAGCAATGCTAGGAAAGGAGTTTGATACTAGTCCTGGTAAGAGATGATGGGTGAGTCTTACTTTGCTAGGGCTGCCACAAGAAAATACCACAAAGTGGTGGCTTTAAAGAATAGAATTTATTGTCTCAGTTTTGGAAGCTAGAAGTCCAAATTCAGGGCATTGGCAGGGCTATGTTTTCTCTGTGTTGAATCTAGCAGAAGAGCCTTCCTGGTCTTACTCAGTTTCTAGTAGCTGCTGGCAATCCTTGGTATTCCTGGGCTTGTAGATGCCTCTGTGTCTCAGTCATCTAGTGCTGCTATAACAGAAATGCCACAAGTGGATGACTTTAACAAAGAGAAATTTATTTCTTCACAGTAAAGTAGGCTAAAAGTCCAAATTCAGGGTATCGTCTTCAGGGGAAGGCTTTCTCATCAATCTTCTCCCAGACTAGGAGCTTCTCTGCACAGGGACCCTTGGTCCAAGGATGTGCTCTGCTCCCAGCACTGCTTTCCTGGTGGTATGAACTCCCCAACTGTCTGCTTGTTTCCCTTTCTTTTATCTTTTGCAAGATAAAAGGTGGTACAGACCACACCCCAGGGAAGCTCCCTTTACATTGGATCAGGGATTTGACCTTAGTAAGGGTGTTACAATCCCACCTTAATCCTCTTTAACATAAAATTACCATCACAAAATGGAGGACAACCACACAATACAGGGAATCATGGCCCAGCCAAACTGATACATGCGTTTTTGGGGGGACATAATTCAATCCATGACACTCTGCATCCATTGTCACATGGTGTCCATCTTTTTCCTGTGTTTGTGTTTATTTTCCCTTTTTATAAGAGACACTCTGAAGGGATTAGGTTTAGGGCCCACCCTACTCTATTTTATCCTCATTTACATAACCAAAAAAAAAAAAAAACTATCCCAAACCAGGGTCACATTCACAGGTTAGGACGGTAACATCATTTTAAGGGACAGAAGTCAATGCATAACAAGTGTCACAGTTTGGGCTCCCAGGGAAGCAAACTCTTCAATGGAAATCAGCAGGCAAGTGATGTGTAATGGAGCTCTCTTGAGATCAACACCCACAGATGAGAAAGAAAGAAAAAAAAGATTGGGCAAATGTGGCCTCAGGTGATCCTAAAGATGCTTATAAGTGATAATGACCCCTTGTAGCTGGGAGACAGGTGGGCCTTTACATCCCCTTGATTAGTCACTTGATGCAGCCACACTAAGAAGAGGGGGGAAGGTGTGTTCTCAGGTGACTTGGCCTTCTTCAATGATGACAGTCCGCAAAGGCAGCTGACAGTCAAGTATCTGGGAAAATGATGAAGGGAATTCTCAGTTGCTCAAAACAGCATCCACCATATTGGGGTATAACCTAACATGGTGGTACTGAAGATAGAGAATGGACGAATATGAGAAATATTTTGTAGATAGAATTGACAGAATTCCATGATAAATTATATATGGGGGAAAAGAAGAGGGAAGTATCAGAGATGATGGCCCGGTTTCTGGCATATGTAACTGAATAAATATATGTACCATATTTGTATCGATTAGATAGATAAGCAAATTACATGTCATAGAAAAGGTATAGGGTGGGAATAAAAATTTGGGATAATCAATGAATTAGTGATAATAAAAGCCATGAGCCTGCAGAAGAATCACCTCAGGAAAGAGCAAGCTGAGAAGCTTGATGAAGTCTTGAGTAATGACAATAATTAAGGTCAGTTATGAAAATTGCTTGACACAAAATAAAAACCTAGTAAATCCTCATTGCCAAACTATTTTTTACTAGCAATGAATAAGGGCTTCCACAAAGGTGTGCTATGTATGCCATCCAATCCATAGTTGTAGGCAATGGAGCATAAGTATATGGGAAAATATCTAATCCCCACTTTTCATTTTTCTGCCACTTCTGACCTGACAGCAGCTGTACATGCAGCACTCCTGCCTTTGACTCGAACTACCTGGATCTAGTTGAAACCTCACAAATTAAAACAGTTGACCAGACTGCCAAGTCTGCCCAAGATCTCAGATGCCAGCCACAAGCTTGGCAGTCCCCCAGTGTTCCTCACTTCTCACCTGCTGGTTTAAAATATGGGGGTTTCCTCTACCCCCTGAGGATACTAGCTGTAAGCTCTGGGATCCCATTCCCCTAACTTCTGACCTGTTGGCTCCCATTATTCCTTTGGGTTTCATAATCCTCTAGAATGACTCATGGAACTCACTGAAAGTGTTACAATTACAGTTTTATTATAACTAAAAGGATGCAAATGAAGAGACATATAGGGAAAGACCTGAGAGGATTTCCAATGTACAGCTTCCATGCCCCAAAAAGGGACATCTTACCCTCCCATGTACATCAATGTCTTTCACCAACCAGGAAGCTCATGCAGCTTCCAGGTTCAGGACCTTTATTGGAGCCTCATTATATAGGTATGGATGAGAAAATAATGTTCCTCTTCCTTGAAGTCAGTTGGCCTGGCCTATCCAGCACACAGTTGAGTTACCTCATTAGCATAAACTCTCAGGTCTGGTCTGGAAGCCTCATCAAGGACAATCTACTCTGAAGAATTTTCAAGGTTTTAGAGATTGTCTCTTAGGAACTCATAAGGATTAAATTTTGTCCCCCCAAAATGTGTGTTGTAAATCTTAACCCCTATATCTGTGTTAGAAAACCTGGTGGCACGGTGGTTAAGTGCTAAGGCTGCTAACTAAAAGGTTGGCAGTTCAAATCTACCAGAAACTCCTTGGAAACTCTATGGGGCAGTTCTACTCTGTCCTATAGGGACACAATGAGTAAGAATTGACTTGACAGCAACAGGTTTGGTTTTTGGTTTTATACCTGTGGTTAGGAGCCCTGGTGGCAAAGTAGTTAAGAGCTTGGCTACTAACCAAAAGGTCAACAATTTGAATCCACCAGCCACTCCTTGGAAACCTTATGGGGCAATTCTACTCTGGGCTATAGGTTTGCTATGAGTTGGAATCTACTCGATGGCAACGGGTTTGGTTTTTTTATACCTATGGTTATAATCTCATTTGGGACTGGGTTTCTTTGTTATGTTAATGAGGTAGTATTAGTGTAGGGTGTGTCTTAAATCAATCTCTTTTGAGATATAAAAGCAGATTAAACAAACAGGGATGGAGGAAGATAGATGCCATGCCACATGACATCTCCAAGAAACAAACAGAAGCTGAAACAAGACAAGGACCTTCCCCCAGAGCCCACAGAGAGAGGAAGCCTTCCTCTAGAGCCAGCACCCTGAATTCAGACTTCTAGCCTCCTAAACTGTAAAAAATCACATTTCTGTTTGTTAAAGCCACCCACTTGTAGTACTTGTTACCACAGCAATAAACTAAGATAGTAAGCAAGGACAAGGACCAAATCTTTGGGGAAAAGTTAATTTTTAAACCCCACTACAGGATTCTTCCACAGAAAAACAGGAACAAACAACAGCTACCATGGTTGATGATCTGAACACCGCTCACCTAACAAAGTCTTTGGAGGAAGCATCCTGCTGGAAGATAGCATCCTAGGTTCCTGTATGTCTTTCACTCCTCACATGGGATCCTTCAGATATCCCATTGGCTTCACCTTCAAGATCTGGCCAGAATCTGATCAGTTCTTACCACCTCCACATGGGTTTCCTCGTGGCATCTTCCTCGTCTTTTGCCTGGATTATTTTGAAAGCTCCCTAACTTGTTTTCCAGCTTCTCCACTCTGGCCTCCCTAAAATCTATCCTCTATGAAGAAATAACAGTTATCTTTTAAAAGTATATATATATATAAAAATGTCATTTCTTCACTTAAAACTCTCCAGTGGCTACCTATTGTGTTCAGAGTAAAAGCTGAGTGCATGACAAAAGCTTGCAAGACCATAAAAGATCTGACCCTCCCACTTCCCAATGCTTCCTCAACCTGCCCTCATCTCCTCCCACTTCTTCCCTGTTCACTGAGCTCCACACATGCTGGGCTGCTGGCTGTTCTACAAACACACTCTTGTCTTCAGCCCTCTGTACTTGGTGTTCCCTCTGCCTAGAACACCCTTCCTTCAAATAGGTACAGGGCTCACTTCTTCACCTCTGCCAGGTCTTTGCATAATATCGCTTTAAGGGAAGAAGTCCTTGAATATTCTATGAACATTTCAACCCTCCCCTGCTGTTTCTATACAATTCTGCTTTACTACTTTCTGACAATCCCTATATTTTAAACATGTATGTTTTTTCTATTGTTTATTTCCCTCAGTAGAATATAAACTCCATTAAGATAAGCCAGGGGTTTGGTTTGGTTTCCTGTTATATTTCCAATACCTAAGAAAGAGCTGGCTGATAGTAAAACTTTAATAAATATTTGTTGATTAAGTGAGTAAATGAAGGAAAGAATGAATAAATATAAAAGCAGTTTGTAACTGAGTTTTCTAGTAGGTACCTTCTGCCACATATCTCCCTTTATGTACTTTTTAGGCATGGTTTGAATAGCTCAGAAAACCCAAACAAAACCATTGCCAGCAAGTCAATTTCAACTCATAGCCACCTATAGGACAGAGTAGAACTGCCCCACAGGGTTTCCAGGGCTGTAATCTTTATGGAAGCAGACTGTCACATCTTTCTCCCACAGAGCAGATGGTGGGTTCCAACCATAGACCTTTTGGTTAGCAGCTGAGTACTTAACCATTGCACCACCAGGGCTCCTTGAATATCTCTGAGGAAACCTAAAACCAGCCTTGCTTTCCTGAAGCACTAGAAAGTGGACTAGGTATGAAGTCCATAAGGAGAAGTCCCTGAGGCCCTTTGAAGTAAACATTTAGCATTCCTGCTGAACGCAAGTGCTCCATACAATCGGTGGGGGCACTGACTGGCTGAGTATCATGGAAGGTGGGAAGAGCAAATTTAAATTATTTAGAAGAAGATATTGTTCTGGGTGATGCCAAAATCACTTTTAAAGGAAAAAACGTCAACCCATTTCTTCTGGATGTTATGTACTTAAAGAACCTGATTAACTCTCCCTCCTCACTTTTCTGATAGCTGTTGTTGATATTGTGTATTGTTATTATTATTGTATTATAATTTTATTCAGTGAAGCTAAATTAGCACTTGTGTATAGTCTCTGAAAAGTTACTTTTCGGGCTCTGTCACGTCAGTGTGTTGCAGGGAAACTCTCATTCTCTATAATGAAAAATACTCCAAAGTGTCACCCTTGGTTATTAAACTTTCTCCTAGTGGTGATCAGGTCGCTCTGAATACGATGTCCAAAGAGCACTGAAGTGGGCTGCCAAATGTTTGGCGTGCACTTTAAAAGCTTATCGGGGAACTAAGGCTTTTTTGTCATTATAGAACCCCTTGTTTCGATTGTTGTTCGGAAAGATTTTGAAAATCAAAACCACATTGCTTGTGTCTTGTCTTTGCACTTCTCCGGTTTCAGCCACTTTGGTAAGAGGGGTCTGAGTCTGTATAAACCTGTTGTCACAGATGAAGTAAAAAGAAATTCCCATGCCCCTACTTCTGATCACTGAAGACAACTTCGAGTAATATTTTGCACAAGAGCAGGATTTTGGCAACTCAACTGTTAAACCCGGCTGTGATTACCCTTCCTTGAGATCACTCTGATGTCAGCAGTGTAATCTGAGCCCAGAGCTTTGCTTCACACTTTAAATAGCAGTCCCGGCAAGATTTTGCTACAGACTCTCTGGACAGCCCGGGAGCTGAATTCCTGAAGATCCCATATCGATGAAAGCAAAGCGAAGCTACCAAGACATCATCATGTCCACGTCGCTAAGAGTCAGCCCGTCCATCCACGGCTACCACTTTGACACAGCTGCCCGAAAGAAAGCTGTGGGCAACATCTTTGAAAACATAGATCAAGACTCACTACAGAGGCTCTTCAAAAACTCTGGAGACAAGAAAGCAGAGGAGAGAGCTAAGATCATTTTTGCCATAGATCAGGATTTGGAAGAGAAAACCAGAGCCCTGATGGCCCTGAAGAAGAGGACGAAAGATAAGCTTTTCCAGTTTCTGAAACTGAGGAAATATTCCATCAAAGTTCACTGAGGACAGGAGAATGGATAAGGAGAACGGACATTTAAAGACCACAAGTGAGTTTGTGAGACCCGAACACACTGGGCGCTTGGTTGCTGCCTTGCAAGCTTCTCTTCCACGAGGACTCAGGAGCCTGGAAAGAAACAGGACTAACTGGTTACAATGACTCAAACCAATTTCACGCACTGTGCTGTGACAGTAGAGAAGAAAATGCCTTCAGCAAGGATTGGAAACTCTCCCTGCTGGAAAGGACTGTTGCTGGTGTCAAGAGAGTCTGAGTCTGGACAGATACGAGAACTGAAGACAACAGATGGCTTGGGAAGAAGTGCCTCCAGTGTCACTTTGTCAGACCCCTGGACTTAAATTCAACCTGAACTTTTTTTTTTTTTTTTAACCAAACTGGGTTGGGGGAGGGTGAAGGGAGAAGAATAGGGAAAGAGAATACTCTGCTCAAAATGTTTACTGAGTTTTTCTATGAATGTTCAAAATATTGCCAAGCCTCACTGTTGTCTCTTGATGTAGCATTTTAGAGATCAGTAATTGATTATTTGCATTTATTACAAAGCCTGAAAAAGTGCACCACGTGGGTGTTAAGTACAGATTCAAGGAACTGCAATACCTTTAGCAGCTTGGTAAAACAATATGCCGCCTTCTGGTTTGTAAAGACTTTTTATACATTTGAAACCGGTTGCACAAAAGTTAAATAATGAGGTTCTTCCTAAATCCGAAGTACTGTGAAAAAAAAGAAATTATAGTAGTTTTTTATAGTAGTTTTTTATCTTCTGACTAATGCTAAAATATAACCTAATGAAAGTCCTTACAGTTATTGTAGTAAGCATTAGGAAGTGAATATTATATACTAAATAGTTTATGAAGATGTTATGGTTTCTATAATTTATTATACATGGCAAGTGACATGTAACCGTAATAAATTATTATAAATGTAGGTTTTCTTGGTGTGTGATGCTTGATCTCAAAGGGAAAAGAAGAAATTAAAAATGGATCATTGTAAACTTTTCTAAGGATTTGACTCTTAGAATAAAAGGTGCATTTAGAGTAGCTTTACAAATTCTTACATCAAATATTCAGAAAGTTTCTCTGTCCCAACTTTAAGATCTAGGATGTTGATATGGAAACTCATAGATGATTTCATGAGTATTGTTGCTTAGGTAGCCAGTGAAGGTGGATTTTAAAAGGTTTTTCTCCCCACATTTTTTAAATCTGTCCTCCGGGGCTACAGCAGCTGTGTACATTTGTAGAAAGCTTATTTTAGATCAGTGTATGGTGTTACTAAGCAAATATTTATTTTCCCCAAAATATTATATTTTGGAGTTAGGAAACCTGAATTATGATCCTGATTCTGTGGGCTCTCAATGTTTATTTAATGCAAACCAATATGGGAATAGCGTTACAGTTTTTTTTGTTTATATCTTCATAAAATTATAATAAAGTATTTCTAAGAAGGCATGCATCAATGCCCGCTTCTCTTTTCTAACAGGCAGGCATATATGTTCCCCAGAAATTAAGCATTTCAGAAACACCAGCAAAGGTTTTCGAAATTGCTGATCATAGTAAAACAAAACAAGTAAACTATCGAAAATCTTTTGGGAGAGGTACAGGTCAGGATTTTTAATTTAAAAAAAAAAAATCTTTTTTTAAGAGATTAAGTGGCAAAATCTCTTTTCAAATCTTAATTGGCTCTTCCTGGAGATAATATAAAATCATTTCATTCAAAAGGAGTTCTTTACATGAGAGCATCCTGGAAAACCATGGAATCACGTGCAGAATTTTGTGTGGGGGGCTTTGTGCATTTTTCCAGGAGGAATATTCATAATTTTCATCATATTAGCAAAGACATCTAGGCCACCAAAAAAAAAAAAAAAAACATGAACAAAAGAGGAAGGGCTTTGACAGTGGTGGCTGGATTTGGGGATTATCAAAGTGAAAACCCTAAAGAGCCCTCTCTACACCATGATCTGATTTCCCTCTTCTTGAGAACTGAGCTGGCTTGAAGATTTCACCTATAATCTTTTCTGTGCTTGCTAGCAGTAAGCTTCCAGCTCCTAACAGGGCCTTCAGCGACACATTTTCTCTGTCCATCTAGAATCCCCAAAAGACATTTATAAAATCCTTGGGAAGGAAATTTAAGAGCTTACTTTTCTAGAATACCTATTACACTCCATGCTTCCAATGAGAATTTTGAAAATCTTTTCTATCAAAGATTTCAGGCACGTATTGGAAGCTGAACACATTTCAAGGGTTGCATTTATCATACATACTCACAACTATTCACTCTGCCTCTGTTGTTATCAGTAGGGTACAATGTGTGTCTTATCCTGTTTCACATTGTTGTTGTTATTGTGTGCTGTGGAGTCAATTCCAACTCATAGTTACCCTGTAGGACAGAGTAGAACAGCTCCACAGGGTTTCCTAGGCTGAAATCTTTAGGGAAGCAGGTTGTCAGGTCTTGTCTCATGCGAAGCCTCTAGTGGATTCAAACCACCGACCTTTTGGTTAGCAGCCAAGCACTTAAATATTGTGCCACCAAAGCTCCTTCGTTGCACATTCAAAAACCCAAACCCATTGCCCTGTAGGACAGGGTAGAACTACCCCATAGGGTTCCCAAGGCTGCAATCTTTATAGAAGCAGACTGCCACATCTTTCTCCCTCAGAGCAGCTGGTGGGTTTGAACCAATGGCCTTTCGGTTAGCAGCTGAGTGCTTAACCATTGGACTATGTGTTATATTAGTTTTCTTGCAAAATGTTATCAGTTTCTGATGGCAAAGCTGTAACATGGGAAGCAAATTAAAAAGCAGTCAGGATATGTACCACACAGCATGGAGAATAACAATTTCCGGTAGATTATTATATAGCACACTGCCTTTCTCCTTCAGGGAGGACAAAAGCTGGCATCAACGTGATTGCACAAGGATGATTTTCAGCTTCCTAATTCTTTTGTATTATTATGTAATTGGAGGTGAAAGTAAAAATCATTAGAACAGGGATAACTAGTCCTGCTCAGAATTTTTTCTAAGGCACCTGTAAAAATCTCATGGCCATTGAGTCAATTTCAACTCACAGCAACCCTACAGGACACAGTAGAACTGCCCCATAGGGTTTCCAAGGAGCAGCTGGTGGATTCAAACTGCCGACCTTTTAGTTAGCAGCCGAGCTCTTAACCATTACACCACCAGGGTTTCCTTCTAAGGAACACGGATGGCCAAATATATCTCAAGACATCTCATTGTAATAGAAGAAAGAAAAGCAATGACTGGCGAAATAGCCCATTAATAATATTTGTGTGATTAGGTTTATAATGGTGATAATTAACTTTTCCTGAGTGTTTACTATTTGCCAAATTTCTAAGTGCTTTGTGTATATTGCATCACTTAATTAGTTCTATAATGTAAGAGTGTGTGTGTATTCACGCATACAGGAATCATGGAACTGAAGCACAGAAAGGTGAAGTAACTTGCCCAATGACACACAGAAAATGAGTCCAGAATCAACTCCAGGAAGGCTTTCTCCAGAGATTTCATTTCTAGCCACTATGTGAGACTGCTTCTGTATGGCAAATCGAGCTCCTCTATCTCCCTTTACCGGGAGAATTACTTATATGCTAGTCAGTCAGAAAGACAGGATGGTATGGCCTCTGAGAAATCACCTTTATCAGATCTCTGTGTGTCCATTTATTTGTCACTTGTACTACACGGAGAAAGCGTCTTAGTTTAATAATTTAATTGTATCACGAGTTTCTCAGATGCAGGTTTTCGAGGCTGCAGTTAAGACCCGGATCAGCACCTTGGAACAACAGGCCACACTTCAGTCCTCTTCCCAAGCCCATTACCACTGAGTCAATTCCTACTCCTAGCAATGTTATAGGACAAAGTAGAATGGCCCTGTAGGGTTTCCAAGGCTGTGATCTTTATGGAAGTGGACTGCTACATCTTTCTCCTGCTGAGCTGCTGGTAAGTTTGAACCAACGACCTTTCAGTTAGCAGCTGAGCGCTTAACTACCATACCACCAGGCAATGGGTAAGGTCTCTTCAGGTTGTCACTAAAGTCTTTGGGTCTCAATTTGTTCATGTAGAGAAATCAGAAACCGTAGTTTCTTTATTTTATTCATTCAATGCAGAGCTCACAGTTCTTCAAACCAGCCTGAGCACACAAAGTCTATTTCTATGAGAGTGTCCAGTTGATGGGATTTACTGAGAAAGGGGTCCAGGAGATACGTCATTGTTGCTGTTAAGTGCTGTCAAGCCAATTTTTGACTCATAGTGACCCCACATAACAGAGTAGAGCTGCCCCTTAGGGTTTTCTAGCTTGTAATCTTTACAGGAGCAGATAGCCAGCCCTTTCTTCTTAGGACCTCTGGGTGGGCTCATACAGACAGCCTTTCGGTTAGCAGCCGAGTGCTTAACCATTGTGCCAATGGGGCTCCTTCCAGGACATACAGCTTCCTAATACCTTTTCCCATTATCAGGGAGTTAGTAGGGGATGCGATTGATGCTCCCTGGAAGCCTTAGCAGCTAATCAACAAATGATTAAGCTACGGCCTTGGTCAGAATACCAAATCTACCTTCTAAACTGCACACAGGTTTCTCAGAAGGGCATATTGTTTAGTTCATCCCTTTTATAGCACCTACGGAGTTGCATGAAGTCACTGGGTGGTGCAAACGGTTTGTGCTTGACTACTAACCTAAAGGTTTGCAGTTTGAACCCACCCAGAGGCAAAGCAGAAGAAAGGCCTGGTGATCTGTTTCCATAAAGATTTATAGCCGAGAAAACCCTATGGAGCACAGTTCTGCTATGTAACACATGGGGTTGCTCTGAGTCAGAATTGACTGAAGAGCAAGGGGGTTGGTGTTTTGGTTTAGGGAGCCGTATAGGGAGCAGGGTGCACACCTATCTATTTGTGCAACAAAAATGTAACGAGCACTCATTATGTATTGGGGACCATGGACTGAATGAATGACATAAAGATTAAAAAAAAAAAAAAGTTACCCTTTTTCTCTTTATCAGAGGAGCCAGAAAATGTTTGAAAACAATATTACAGTGAGCCATATGATAGACATTTAAACAGGATGACGTGAGAGCACAGGGCAGAAACGATGTGTGTCTACATGTATGTGTGTGTGTGTATGTGTGTGGGTGTGTGTTCAGCATGTGGCTGGAGAATTGGATGAAATCTAACCCAGTCTGGGAGATCCTACAAGATTCCATAGAGGATTTTCCCTGTTTCAAAAGACTAGTTAACCAGAACTGTGGGAAGGAAAATTTTCCTATCAGCCTTTGAACATAGCAAGGAGGCCAGAACCAAAAAAAAAAAAAAACCCATTGCTGTCAATTCCAACTCTTCATGACCCCATGAGAACATCCAGCAGTTCAGAATGGCTAGGGTCCTGAGTATTCAGATTGTTCTCATTATTCTAGTAATTAGAAATGCAGCTGGGCCTTGAATGACAAGCTTGAGTATTGATTTTATCCTGAAGGTAATAAGGGATCATTGAAGGATATGGAATAGAGGAATAACATTCACTGCCTAACTACTGTATATGGGACGCTAGGAAAGGAGATGGTTGATACTTTGAAAAACAGTACATGGGTTAGCAGCTGAACCCAAGATCAGAGCCCACAGTGATCCTTCCAGAGCTCTCTGTGACTTTGCAGTTGTCTACTGATGTGAAAAGCTATCCAGGACCTTTAGAACACGGTAAAAAATGGACAGCTATGTGGCCTGAAGCTGAAACAGAAGTAAGAGATGAAGGAGAAGAATGCTGTGAGGCAGGATTTCAGGAACAGCAAACTACGTTCTCTAATTTTTTAAGAAAATGTGATTCGGCTTTAACATTATAATGAGTCTTATTATTTAACAACTATTACAAATATAGGAGCCACAAATACAGGTGGCAAAGCAGTTAAGGGCTCGGCTGCTAGCCAAAAAGCTGGCAGTTCGAGTCCTCCAGCTGCTCCTTGGAAACTCTGTGGGGCCGTTCTACTCTGTCCTGTAGGATCACTGTAGGGTCACTACGAGTCGAAACTGACTGGACCGCAAGGGGTTTTTTGGGTTCTTTTTTTAAGTTCTTTATTTGAGCCTCACTTGAATAACTCGTGTAAACAAAGTTTTCAGACATGTTACGTGATTGCCACAGAAAGATGCAAATGTGTTCTATTTTCATGTGTACACACATTGACATAGTCGGTACATTTTGACTATGTAGTCACAAAACTACCATACAGAATCTTGGAAATAAACATCCTCTTCCCACAAGGCATAGCAGTGGTTTCAAAAGCTGAAAGAATAGCCAGAGTCTCTTGAAGAGCTGTCTATATGGGAGCAAACTGACAACAGCAACTGGAAAGTTCAGATAGGAAGCTTAGGAGACACTGAGTTTCTTGTTAAGGGGGAAGAACGAATGTACAACTTGAAGAATGTAATCAATGTAACTGAATTGGACATGTAGAAGCTGTTGAACTGGTATATGTTCTGCTATGTATCCTTTCAATAACAACAACAAAGAAAAGCTGGACGAATAGCCAGAAAACATTTGTTGTAGTGGTATGCGCATCCTAACACACACACAAAAAACACCCACATATTCAGTCCACAGCAGCACCCTTTCTTGAGCCTTTGTTGCCTCATTTGTGGAGAGCAGCGTGATGTTGTGCAAATACCACCAGACTGTGTCTGGAGTTCTAGGGTTTTTCCCAACTTTGCTTTGGGCAAATTCCTTTTAACCTCTAAATTTTGTCTGTAAGAAAAAAGACAAAAAACAAAGTCTGACTGGATGATGTCTGTCTGTGATGCCTTCTCGATCTCAGTATTATTTCTCATAAATTGGATTTTCCATTGTAGGATTTTTTTTTTTTTCTGGGTCAGTTGATAATCTGTATATGATAGAAATGTGTGTGTATGGGTGCTTTAGGTGAAAGTTTACAGCTCAAGTTAATTTCTCATACAAAAACTTATACACATATTGTTAAGTGACAGTAGTTGCAATCCCTGTAATATGACAGTACACTCCCCGTTTCCACCCTGGGTTTTCCACATCCATTCCAACCAGCTCCTGTCCCTTCCTGCCTTCTCATCTTGCCTCCAGACAGGAGCTGCCATTTTGGTCTCTTGTATCTGTTTGGACTAAGAAGCATACTGTTCACAAGTATTATTTTATGTGTTATAGTCCAGCCTAATCTTTGTCTGAAGAGTGGGCTTCGGGAATGGTTTTAGTTCTGGGTTATGAGAGCATCTGGGGGCCATAGCTTCGGGGGGTTCCTCCAGTCTCCATCAGACCATACATGATAGAAATTTTTTCTCAACAGAACCAAAGACTAAAATTTTTGAACATAAATAATGGTTGCTGAAGTCACAGTATGAGAGAAATAACTTTTTGTGGGTCCATCTGGGTTTTTTAATAACTGCCTCTTTTTTAGCATGATTGGTACCCATGCCAAAGCTGCCTGTTAATATTTTGAACATCACTTCCACACTCAAGCAATGGCTGAGTAACTAAGTCAGTCTCTCCCATTGGTGAGAATCATAATTACCTGTGGAATTTTAATAATATAGATTCTTAGCCCCAAACTCTCTGGTTACTAGGCCCAGTATTTCCATAAAGCTCCACAGTTAACTATAAGGAACATTAAATATTGGGCACAATTTCTGTATTACAACTGGGTCTTCTATTGATGGCACTTTGTGATTTGATAGCAAAAATAATTTGATTTCCCAGCATTGGTTAGAGTTTTTCTTACCGTATGAAGTCTGTGATTCATTGAAAAAGACAGCCAAAAGAGTATATATCATTTTGAGGCAAATGTAATTACTTTTCTACTACCTCTCAGTTTGTCATAATGTGGTGGCTTGTTTGTTGCTGGTATGCTGGAAGCTGTGCTATTGGTGTTTCAGATACCAGCAGGGTCACCCATGGTGGAAAGGCTTCAGCAGAGCTTCTGTAGGAAGAAAGTCCTGAAAATCTACTTCTGAAAACTAGACAACGAAAACACTATGGATCATAACAGAGTATTGTCCCATATAGTGCTGAAGGATGAGCCCTCCTAGATAAGAAGCACCCAAGATACACAGCGGCCACAACAACGGATTCAAGGATACGAACAGTCACGAAGCTGGTGCAGGACCAGGCAACACGTCACTGTGTTTTACATGGGGTCGCCATGAATCAGAGCTGACTCAATGACAACTAACAATAACAAACAACAGAATTACTTTTGAACTTTAATAATTGAGTTATGTGTAGATTACTACTTCCATCACTTTTCTGGTATTCATTTTCCTTAAATCTCAGTTCTGATATTTATCTACTTTGATAAGAAAGCATGTTTTACCAGGAGAGAAATTTCTACTGTCTTTTCTTCTTATTCTCCTGCAACTTGTCTATGTTTCCTATTTATGCCCAGGTCTCGTCATTTGAAAAATTTTGTAGCATCCTGCTGATCCCAGAGAGTCACTAGAACCACAGTATCTGAGGCACATTTACCTGGAGCCATCTTCCCCTATTGATATTGCCACATACCTGGGGAAGTGCAGTTGTTTCCAAACCCACATGTAGCCAGAATCTGCTGGGGAACTTTTCAAAACCAGGCCCCGGATTTAACAATTCAGAATTTCTGGGCTGGAGATCTGCTATCTTAGGTCACCTCCTGGTGATATTTCTGCTCAGTCAGATTCGGAAACCACTGACCAAGATTGTTTGCTCTTCAAAGTCACCAGCTGAGTGCATGGTGAGGAAGTGACTCATTTTAATCCATTATGTCCAAATTGCCTCGACAGCCATGGGTCTGGTTTGTTTGTTTTTATATATGTCACCATAAAGTCGCTGTGAGTTGGAATCGACTTGACAGCAGTGGCTTTTATATGTCACCAGGCACATTGCAGCCCTCATTACATTTTCAGGTAAACAAACTTGACCCAAGATTTGATTAGCACCTTATCTTGGAATATCTTCTTCCTATTATCGCTGATCCAAATATTACCATTCACTGGACTTTGCTCTAAATTCCACCTGTTCTAAGAAATCTTACCTTATCATATCAACCTACAGTGATCTTACTGTTATCTGAACTCCCACAAAGCATGTAGTCTTAGCAATTAAAATCAGTTTTTCAAAAGAATGGAACATCTCCCTTCCCCCACCCCCAGTATATTTCTACTTGCTTGCTATTCTCGAGATACATTTCTTAGTCTCGACAAGTTATTCTTTTAAAAAGGAGATACCTCTGGATGGTTAACGTGCATCACTAGCAGTCACTTATATAACTTACCGTACTTGCACTCAATAAATATTTTCTTGCTAACAGCAAGCATCCTCCAAGGAGGTAGTGTGGATTTAATTTTAGGGGGAGAGACTGTAGAAGAACAGGAAGATTGAAACCAGAGTTGAGCGGACATCTGAAATTGGTAAAGGAACAAGCAACTGAAGGTGATAATGCACTGAAGAAAAATATCTGCTTCACAATTTTTCCTAGCACTGATACTGGCTGTTGCTAGCTAGATAGCCTGATGTACGACATGGTAGACAGTAGAAAGAACAGTACGCTGAACATAAGAAGACCTGGATTCTAATCCTGTCTCAGCCAGTTACTAGTTATGTGTAAATCTTGAGTCAATTATTTAATCTTTCTCAACCACACTTTTATTTGTCTATAAAATAGAGATCATAATACCTCCATACTTATTTCTCTTCATTGTTGTAAGAATAAGATCAGATAATGTATATAAAAAAAGTACAGAGGCAGCAGTGGGTCAGTGGTAGAACTCTCGCCTTTCATGTGGGAGACCCAGGTTCAATTACTGGCCAATGCACTCCATGCATAGCCACCGCCCCTGTCAGTGGACTTGCTTGTTGCTATGACGTTGAACAGGTTTCAGTGGAGCTTCCAGATTAAGATGGAAGAAAGACCTACCAGTCTGCTTTCAAAAATCAGCCAAGGAAACTGTATGGAGCACAATGGTCCGATCTGCAACCGATCGTGGGGATGCTGCAACACTAGGGAGAGTTTTGTTCCATTGTGAATGGGGTCGCAATTAGTCAGAGGCCTATTCGATGGCAGTTAACAACAATAACAATGCAAAAGTAAGTTAGAAACATGGTACCTGTAAAAGTCAGAATCTTATAGGGACAGGAATAGTGCTTTGCTCATGGTTGAATGTTACACAGCTTCTAGCACTTAGCCCAACGTACAGTTGGTGTGTTGAATGTGAACACACACACACAGACATCACTTAATGAACAGAAAATGTTTGTGTGATGTATCACCTTATTAATCTCTGAGATCAATATGCAATCATCTGCATCCTTTTTGTCTCCTCAGCACCTCAGCAAAGGGCTCAAACAACAGTGGTCCATTAGTGTTAAATGAGTGAACCATGACGTGAGTCATAGTTAATGTTGAAAGAGCCATGTTGGGAAGGCATTCTGCCATGGTTCATTTCTGTCACTAGCACTTCGTTTGTTTTTCATTATGTCTGAAGGGCTTCAATGTGTTTAGTGGAAGTGAGCAAGTTCTCTGAACATCTGTGTACTGGTTTTGCTGATAGCGCCTAGTTCTGTTGTTCTTGACCTAGTTTTCGTTATGGATTGATGGCTGAAAGGTATTGTTTCCTTCTATTCTTCTTCCAACTAAAGAGTAAATTTACAACCAATCACTGCCACGACTTTGGCATTTCATTTGGACAAGTGTGAAGAAGAAAGAAGGCAATGCTGGGAAGGCTTAAAAACTCCAAGAGATTTGCAAATTGAAGAAAAGTCTGCATTGATCACAAAAGTAATTCTATATGTCTTAAAAAATATGTAGTAAGAATTTCAGAAAGAACGAAAAGGTTTAGAGATCGCCATAATCTGTGCCTGAGAAGTGTGGGAACCATTGTGCCATAAAGCCTTGCAACATGCTTTTAGGAACTAAATGGCATCAGCTGTTGTTTGATTTCAAGTGGAAAAAAAACTAAATGTATACTACACTGTCATAGATCGAACTGTGTCCCCCCAAAAATGTGTGTCAACTTGGCTAGGCTGTGATTCCCAGTATTATGTGATTCTCCACCATTTTGTCATCTGATGTGATTTTCCCATGTGTTGTAAATCCTACCTCTATGATATTAATGAGATGGGATTAGTGGCAGTTGTGTTAATGAGGCAAGACTCAATCTGCAAGATTAGATTGTGTTTTAAGCCAATCTGTTTTGAGATATAAAAGAGAGAGGTGAGCAGAGAGACAGGGGGACCTCATACTATCAATAAAGTAGTGCCAGGAGAAGAGCGCATTCTTGGGACCCAGGGTTCCTGTGCTGAAAAACTCCTAGTTTAGTGGAAGATAGATGAAAAGGACCTTCCTCCACAGCTGACAGAGAGAGAAAGCTTTCTCCCAGAGCTGATGCCTACTAGACTGTGAGAGAATAAACTTCTGTTTGTTGAAGGCACCCACTCGTGGTGTTTCTGTTATAGCAGCACTAGATAACTGAAACACATACTAACCATTAAGACCATATTAATGTGGCATCCAAGAATCACTTAAAGGAATCAGTTGACAAAAATGAATCAGCCAAGCAAATGTGGGGAATATGTAAGCAAAAAAAAGAGTGTCTGATTTTTTAACTTTAAATTGATCATGACCACATTGGGTAGGCATGAAGTAGTGTTGCCTTTTCATTTGACATACGTTTGGAAGTTGGAGAAATCTCTACATTTCTTTATTAAGGAGTCAAAAAAAGATGTGATCCTTCAAGGACGGTCCAACCTGGCTTAAGGATTTTCAATCATCCTCAAAAAATGCCAGGAGTGGGACCCTTTCTCCCATTGAATAGATTTATCACCTATTTCAGTGAACTTTTAATCCTTCATAGTTTTTTTTTAATTTTTTTCTTTTGAAACTGATGGAGAAAAAGCACTCTTTCAATTTTAAGAGCTCAATCCTGGTGTTAGATAGACTTGTAATAATTCTAGACAAATGAGACAGAGCTGGTTCTTAGACAAAACAGGGACCTGCTAAAGGCATTGCCAACCAATACTCTTCTCAGCTAAGACAAATCAGAAACTTGATGTTCTGGGCACCAAGGTTGAGAGACTTAGGAACACTCACTAGCCATAACAAAACTAACCATCTGCAATATAAATAAGGGCCACCCACTTATTCATTTATGGGAGAAATTTAGCTGCCACTCAGGAGGATGAATTATAAGCAAAAGCAAAATAAGGTACAGTCTTGAGGACAATTTCACTCTGGCTTTGTTAAAGTTAGAAGAACTAGCCCCGTTTCAGAAGCCTCTCATCTAGTGACCATTGCGACTTTTAGGTTTTGCTGTGTAACAAACCATCCATTCTATTTAGGTCATGATTCAGTGGGTCAGCTTGGGGGTCCTGCTAGCCTGGACCAACCAGGTTGTTGTGTTCTACTGGACTCTCTCAAGTATCTGTGGCCAGCTGGTAGCTGGATAATCTAGGATGGCCTAACTCACACATCTGGTGGCAGGCAAGACCACAGAATTTTGATTCTTCTCTGACAAATTTTGCAATTGACCATATTAGCATTTAGGGACTCTCCCTATTACCGTGTTGCATAAATATTTGTCAAATTCTACCTTTCTGTCTCCTGTACTTGTAGACACTACCATCTACCTTCTTCGTGCCGTTATCCTTTCTGGAACAGGGTACAATAAAAGTCACTAAATTTGACCTTATTATTATAGTATAGTCATACTCCAGGTCTGCTTCCCTGAGATGAGAACCAGATTACTTTGCTTCACAAAACTTCTTGAAATAGTTTTCTACTTACTCCCATGGCGGCTAATTTCTTCCATTAGGCATGAATTTTATCTGTGTAAATTTCAGAGAATCTTCTTTATTTTTTTTTTACAATTCCTTGATGGTGCAGGAAGGACAGAGGCTTCACTGTTATCCCCACAAACGCACCACAAAGCTGAAGCACTAATTACTGACATAAGCAGAATTCTGAAAAATCTTAACTGCTCTACCACATTCTTTTTTTAGTGCCAGTTTCCATATATAAATATACATGGACTTATCCCTAAATACCTGAGGTAAGTTATCTTTTTAAAAACTATACTGTTTAGAAAGGGTATAAAATTAACTGCTAAAAATGTCAGTTTTGTGCTCTGGAATATGGGACACGGAGACACATTAGTCTGAAGGAGACAGATTGACTCAGGGAAAAGAATTAATGGAAGCACATGGCTCCTGCAAGCAGGAAATGCTTTGATAGGCCTTTTCCTCTTTTTGTTACCGAGAGAACCTTGACAATAGACTCCACCTTAGAGCAGCTGCTCTCTCCCTATGTGATGATCACAGCACATTTTCCTTGTCAGACTTGGAGTCTGCACCAGGGAGTGCTCAGGAAGGGACAAGCACAATGTTGAGGATCTGCCCTTGAGCCTCCAAGCTGCATGATGGGTGGAGACGTCACACCTAAGACACAGCACGAAGCCCTTTGGCACACACTCCAGGAAGGCCATCTGCTTCTGTTGTTCCTCTGACCTTTTGTTAGAACCCACCCTAAATTGGAAAGAAATTACCAGGAAAATACTAAGTCAAAAGCAGTTTTAGACCATGTTACCAAAGCAAGTAAAATGAACATGTGTTGGTTTACTACCCAACATGTATCCAGTATTCTACTAAACATCGGTGGTGCAGAAAAGCTTAAATAATATGTTTTCAGTGCCTAAATACTGCCAGGCATTACTGAAAGTGCTGAATAATCTCTTTTAAACTTTTCAACAACTTTGCAAGGCAAGTATTACTATTCCCATTTTATAGATGAGAAAACTGAGTCTGTGGGAGTTTCACTAACTTATCCAATGCCCTTCTAACTTAATAAGAATGTAGGGAAGTACAGAAGAAGTCTACCCCTTACATCATTGCTTACTCAACCTCATGTGTGATTTGCTTTCAGCCCTGCTGTAACTCTGACTCTGATGCTTAATAGTTATTCCTCATTCTTGCGTTCAGTGTCTAAAAGGCTCCATGAAACGTTTGGAATCAGAAGACCTAGCTCTAGCCCTGTTCTGATGTGTGACAAAGGGAAAGTCACTGAGTAGCTGGGTTTTGGCCTTTTCTCTAACATGAGGAATTGAGACTAAATAAGATTTGGGCCCCTCTAATTCCTGAATTTAAACAGTGTTATATAATGTGGTATTGATTTTAGTAACAGGACATACAAGTGCTCCATTTTCTTAATGTTGGCATCATCCAGCTTCCTAGTAATAACCGTCAAAATATTGCTAACAGAATATGACAGGCCTAAACTGTGACTAGCGGGCTTGCCTGGGTCTCTGCCTTGCCTCAAATGACAAGTTGTGAAAATCACACGGGGTGCCAGACCCCTGGAGAAGAGACAGGCAAATAAATAAATAGTCTTAAAAGGTAATAAATGTTTTTTAAGGAAACAGCAAAGCTGCTAAGAAAGATTATTGATGTCATTTAAGCCATGGTGTATAGGATGAGTCGAAGTTATTCAGACAAAGGGTGGAAGAAAGAACATTTCGAAGAGTGGAATTAGTTTATGATAAGATTCTCTGTTGGGAAAAGCATAGTATGTCCAAGAAAATGAAAAGAAGTCATTGTTGCTGGAGCCAGCGGGTAGGGAAAAGAATGGCACATGCTAGGAACGGAGCCATAGGCAGAGCTGAACTACTGGGGCTCAGGTTACAGACATCTTTCTACCTTCTCTTCCTGGTGCCTGAGCATCATCCCTGCCTCTGCCTCTGGGCATCTCCAGTCCCCCAGTCTACCATTGCCACTGTGAGCCAAGGGCACGGTTATTAGAAACCATTGGCATACTGAGCGCCTTCTCAATGGCAAATAAGACTTCTACTTCCTCTGAAATAAGAAAAGTTTACTTTAAATGGCAGCATATACCAATGCCCCAAAGGGTCTGCACTTTGATATAGTTCAAATAGAAGCCATTGAAGGCTTTCAAAGTGGAGAATGGCAATATTCTGATTTGTGTTTTTAAAAGGTCAACCTGGCAGTATTTTCTGGAATGGGCCAGAGGGCGCCAATAGCATAAAAATGTACATCTTTTAAGTAGATGTAATAGCCATCCAGGTCACAACAGATAGGAGTGGAAAAAAAAAAAAAAGTTGCTGTCGACTCAATTCTAACTCATAGTCCTATAAGACAGATTAGAACTGCCTCATAGGGCTTCCAAGGAGAGCCTGGTGGATTCGAACTGCCGACTTTTTGTTTAGCAGCCAAGCTCTTTAACCACTGCGCTACAAGGACTCTGACGGGAGTGAAGTTGTAGAGAAATGGTTGGATTTTAGAAATAATTTCTGAGGAAGTACCAAGAGAACTTGGTGATGCGTTGGCTTAATCCTCTGCATTATTTCTCGAATCAGTCATTTTCTCCCAGAACCACATTCATTACACACAGGCTTTCCACTTCCCACTAGAGCATTGCTACTGTAGACATAGTTCACTGACTCCAGCTCTTGCCCTTCCATGTGTCCTTTACTCAACAGTTAGGTTTATCTTTCTAAAATGCCACTCTATGTGCATAAATTCCCTGCTCAAAACCTTCAACGTCTACCCATTGCCTACTGTACAAAGTCCATCTCCATTGGCCTAACATTCAATTCCCTTTGTAGTCTGGAACTCTAAACTTACCTTCTGCATACCCTTAATATGGACTCAATCAATTATATATATATAACAAATATATATATATATAGTTAGCACCTATGACAAGTTGGATTCATAGTTACCAGCAACTTGTCATAAAGCATTTCTCTCATTACACTTTCATTCATTCTGTCTTCTTGGAATGCCCTCACCCTTCTTGCTGCTTGTGTAAATCACATTCTACCTCTGTCCAGAACTCATTTCTTAGGAAACTTTTCTTGAGCCTTTTCTTAGCTCATACTAAGCACAGTCAGCTTTGTCGCCACAGCCCGTGGGGCCTTAATAACTAGTAAACGTTTCATATGTCAAGGGAAGTGGAGATCTTATTTTCTATTGAGAACGTGCTTGGTATACAGAGTTTGTTGCCAACAACTTTACCAATAATCACACAATTTGCTCACAGTGGCAAGATGGACTAGGAAACTTGGGGTGCTGAGAGGCAGAGGAAGGGATAACGCTCAAGCGTCCGAAAGGGAAAGTACAAAGGTGACTGTCGCTGAGTTAATAGTTGTTGAATAAATGAATCAATAAACGATTAGCAACTTTGTCTAGCCTACACTGTTGAACTATAAGAAACTTGGGGCTAGGCCCTGGTATCACTTTTAATGGTTGTGTAGTTACAACTTAGATAGGTCAGGTCAATCGTTTATTGTTCAGGAGATGCAAAGAATAGGTTCTGGTTTAAAAATTAGCCATGGGGGAAAAGAGCGTAGACAAGTAAATGTATAATTGTAACATAGGACAGTAAGTTTAACAAAAGAAATATACAGTATATAGCAATAACTCAGAAGAGGAAGTGGTTAATTCTGCTAGGGAAGGTATTGAATTGCTACAATTCACTCTTGCCTGCCCCAACATGATCAAAAATGACTTCTCTGATTTCTTTACTTTTTCTTGCTCTGCCCTCCCAGCGTGTCTGCCACTTAGGCCCTGCCCTTGCACCCTGGGCTCCAGCCACAGAGGCCCAGCTTACTGTTTCCAAAGGGGTTCCACGCTTCTCATCCTCTGTGTTTGTCTTAGTTACCTAGTGCTGCTGTAACAGAAATAACACAAATGGGTTGCTTTAATGAACAGAAATTTATTTTCTCACAGTTTAGGAGGCTACAATTCCAATTCTGTCACCAGTTCTAGGGGAAGGCTCTCTCTATCCACTCTAGGGAGAAATCCTGGCCTCAGCTTCTCTAGCGTTCTCAACATTCCTTGGAGACCTCCAGGTGGCATCTGTGTTTCTCCCATTTATGCTTACTTCTCTGTCCCTAATCTGCTCTTTTTATATCTCAAAAGTAGATAGGTATAAGACACACCCAACCCTGATCTGGTCTCATTGAAGTAACAAAGGAAATCCTATTCCCAAAGGGGATTACACCCACAGGTATAGGAGTTAGGATTCCAACACATATTTTGGGAGGACACAATCTGATCCATAATAGTGTTCTATCCCAGGGCTTCTCGAACTTGAATGTGCATACAGATCACTAAGGGATCTTGTTAAAATGCAGGTTCTTACTCAAGAGATCTGCCATGAGACCTGCGGGTCTGCATTTCCAACAAGCTGCCAGGTGATGTGGATCCTGCTGGTCTGCAAACCAATTTAGAAACAAAGATTTCTTTGCCGGACCTTAAAGGAATGAACTTCAATTCTGTGAATAATCACTGTTTTGACCCCTGAGAAATGAAGTGGCTAAAGCCATGTTAAGATCTTCATTTTAAAATACAAAAGTAAAAATAAATACATAAAGTAAAAACAGACAAACAAAAACAATGTTCTGGGTATTTCTCTAAAGAAAGAAAGAGCCAGAAAGATCTGAAAATCGCCCCCTAGAGTAAATGCCACAGGAAATAATGTTTTTCACCAGTGCATTTTTATATATAACAGTAAAACAAAAACTGAGACTTTTTGTCATGCAAATTGCTTTTCTTTTTTCCCTAAAATATCAAATTGTTGTTTTTGATCAACAAAAGACTTTTGTTTTTATACTGTGAAATATCCAGACCCATTTAATTGCAAGCATAAAAGCTTTTTCCTTGCATCTCCTTTCAATTTTGCTGATGAGGAAGGCTTTGCAGCCTTAGTTTGTACCAAAATAGCTCTGTTTTGCTAACCATTATCATCTTCACGAGGCAGGGCGAGGCTAATGAATTTAGAACACAGGAAGTTTACCATTTCACAGCATTTAAAATAGAATGTCTTATTAAAAATACACCTCTCTCCAGAAGAAAAGAAAGTAGAATTTTTTTATTTTCTAGAATGTGTTGACATTATGATGCTGACATTACTATGTATTCGTATATTAATGCCTTAATGTAATTAATACTTGAAAAATATTGCTTCATTGAATATTTTTTTGTGAATATATTTGAAAGATGGTTTTTTAAATAATTCAGAACTTCCCCCTTGCCTATTTAGCATTTAAGTCAGCATGGCTTAGCTGAAGCCAACGTTGCAAACAATGAATTTTTTCAGAGCTCTGTGTTTACCTCTAAGATACCACTTAATACTAGGGGTATAAGTGGTGAATAATATTTGCACAGTATCTCCTGTAAAATCAGTTCAGTACCAATGCAATGTCACTCAGTCCTCATAGTAATCCTGGCAGTCATCAACTGCTGTTCTCATTTTACACATGAGGAAACTCAGGATCAGAGTGGTTAGGTGACTTCTCCACCACCTCACATAGCAAGTGGAGGTAGAAATTGACTTGTCTTCCTGACTCCAAAGTCCCTGTACTTTCCTCTGCACCAAGATGCCATTAAAAAGTTGTCGTCTATATTATTCAGCTGTATTGTATTGTGTAAAAGGTATAACATGCAAAGATGTCTGTATCTTACTTAATTCATTCCTTCAATAAACAACTACTGGGTTTCTGCTTCTTGGAAACTTTTGGAGCAGATCTACTCTGCCCTATCGGGTCACTTTGAGTGGGAATCTACTCAACAGCAACGGGTTTTTTTTGGTTGGGTTTCTACTGTGTACTTGGAAATGTGAAATGTGCTAAGGGCTAAAAATAGAGATAAAATATGGTGGACTCAGAAGAGATAGACAATTCAAAGATAAATGCAACTTGAAATTGCCAACGTTTGACTACACTGAGTTATAAAAACGAAAGTTTAATATGATTTAAACTAAAACATGTTACCCATTGAAGAAGATAGTACACTTAATTCCAATTATTCCAACTTAATATTTTAGAAAGACAAAAACATTCAACATTATTTCTCAATATTTTGCTTATCCTGAATACATAGAGAAATGGTTCCTTTGAGATAAGTGGAAGCATATATTCTCCTGAGAACACAGTACCCAGCACCTGGGCCTGAGTGAGCCTGGGCTCCGTGTTTCCACCCTGACTCTGTCCTTCACTGTTATGTAACTGTTAGGTGCTGTCAAGTTGGTTTCAACTCATAGCAACCCTGGGTACAACAGAACAAAACACTGCCTGGTCCTTCTCCATCCTCACAATCATTGCTATGTTTGAGCCCATTGTTGCAGCCACTATGTCGGGCCTTTGCATTGAGAGTCTTCCTCTTTTTCACTGACCCTCTACTTTACCTAGCATTATGTCCTTCTCCAGAGACTGGTACCTCCTCATAATATGTCCAAAGTACATAAGATGAATTCTCCCTATCCTCCCTTCTACAGAGCACTCTGGCTGTACTTCTTCTAAGACAGATTTGTTTTTCTGGCAGTCCATGGTATATTCAATATTCTTCACCAATGCCATAATTCAAAGGCATCAATTCTTCAGTCTTCCTTATTCATTGGTAAGCCTTCCCATGCACATGAGGCAATTGAAAACACCATGGCTTAGGTCAGGTGCAACTTAGCCCCCTAAGTGACCTCTTTGCTTTTTACCACTTTAAAGAGGTCTGTTACAGCAGATTTCCCCAATGCAATATGTCTTTTGATTTCTTGACTGCTGCTTCCGTGGGCATTGATTGTGGACCCAAGTAAAATGAAATCTTGACAACTTCAATATTTTTGTTTGTTTGTTTATCGTGATGTTGGTTATTAGTCCAGTTATGAGGATTTTGTTATCATTATGTTAATGTGCAATACATACCAAAGGGTGTGGTCTTTGGTCTTCATTAGTAAGTGCTTCAAGTCCTCCCTGCTTTCAGCGAGCAAAGTTGTGTCATCAGCATATTTCAGGTTGTAAATGAGTCTTCCTCCAATTCTGATGCTGTGTTCTTCATATAGCCCAGCTTCTCGGATTATCTGCTCAGCATACAAATTGAATAAGTATGGTGAGAGGATATGGCCCTTATGCACACCTTTCTTGATTTTAATCTACACTGTATCCCCTCATTCTGTTTGGAAAGACTGCCTCTTGGTCTTTGTACAGGTTCCTCATGAGCACAATTACGGTATTTTCACGCAAATAAATCACACCTTCTATGTTTGTTTGCCAACTACTCCCTTCCACCATGAGGTATTTTCCTAAGTACTCTAAGCTAATTTTCTTTTTTTACTTCAACATGTAAAAAAAATTGGTATTACAGCTCTTAAGAAAATACCTTCCTGGGGAAGGGAGCAGCTGGCAAACATAGAAGGCTTGCATTATTTGCGTAAAATATGGTTAAAAAAAAAAATTTTTTTTTTTTAGTGTTCTATAATTCCCATTCTTCGCAGTGTTATCCATAATTAGTTATGGTCCACACAGTCGAATGCCTTTGCAGAGTCAATAAAATACAGGTAAACATATTTCTGGTGTTCTCTGCTTTTGGTCAAAATTCATCTGACATTAGCAATGATATCCCTCATTCCATGTCTTCTTCTGAATTCAGCTTGAATTATTGGTAGTTCTGTGTGATGTACTGATGCAACCGTTTTTTTAATTATCTTCAGCAAAATTTTACTTGCTTGTAATGTTAATGATATTCAAGAATGTCTCCATTCTGCTGGATCACCTTTCTTTGGAATAAGCATAAATATGGATCTCTTCCAGACAGCTGGCCAGGTAGCTGTCTTCCAAATTTCTTGGTATAGACAGTGAGTGCTTTCAGCTTTGCATGCGCTTGTTGAAACATCTCAGTTGGTATTGTGCCAGTTCCTGGATCCTTGTTTTTCACCAGTGCCTTCAGTACAACTTAGACTTCTTCCTTCAGTACCATCAGTTCTTGATCATATCCTATCTCCTGAAATTACTGAATGTCAACCAATTCTTTTTGGTATAGTGACTCTCTGTATTCCTTCCATTTTCTTTTGATGCTTCCTATGTCATTCAATTTTTTGCCTATAGAATCCTTCAGTATTGCAACTTGAGGCTTGAATTTTTTCTTCCGTTCTTTCAGCTTGAGAAATGCCAGGAGTGTTCTTCCCTTTTGGTTTTTTTAGTTCCAGGTCTGAGACAGACAAGAGATTGGGCTGGCTGAATTAAATAGCCGCTGACTCAGTATTCTTGGAATCTAAACCTAAGTGCAGACCACGACATAACTTTTGCAGCTGGCACCCGAGAACTACTTGTGATTAACAAACAAGGTGCTTAGACAAGTTAAGGGGTTACATTTCAAGGCCCTGTGTGCTTGACCATCTATAAATTACTATAATCCTCCTGAGTTGTTTTTCAAGGCCCCACCAGGTGCAGAGCGTGTGCACTAAAGATCAACATAGCCTATGAATGACCCCCCCATATGAGACAAACATGAGCAGGGACCCCTCGCTGGGACTCAAGCCAAGGTCCAGAGGCATCACACAGGCACAACATCCCAGAATAAGTCCTGTTTGACATCATGACAGCCTTTGCGTCAGACTCCATCTTAGTTCCAGCAACCTCTGCGAGGAAATCCATCTTGAATTCTAACTGCATGGGCATTTGATTTTCATAATCCCTCTCCTTCTCCTGGGAATCTCCACCCATTTAATGAATAAAGATAATGCCTTTTTCCTACCTAAAAACTTTTATAAACCTTAGGAAATCCTTTGTTTGGAGAGATACTGGAGGCTAGCATAGGTGGAAGCGCCTCTCTGCCTCTCCTTCATGAGCCTTTACTCTCTTTCTGTCGCTACTAAGCCTTTGTTCATGTGGAACCTCTGAGCTTCTTCTGGTCATTCTTGGTCAGTAGAAGGCAAGAACCTAGGCAGGGCTTAGTCCCAAACTGGGAAGCCTTGCCCTGCAATAGGTCTTTGCACATTTCATTATAATACTTACTTTGTCTTCTCCAATTGCTCTTTAAAATCTTCTGTTCAGCTCTTTCACTTCATCATTTCTTCCATTTGTTTTAGCTACTCTAGGTTGAAGAGCAAGTTTCAGAGTCTCTTCTGACATCCATTTTAGTCTTTTCTTTCTTTCTTGTCTTTTCAATGACCGTTTGCTTTCTTCATGCATGGAGTCCTTGATGTCATTTCACAACTCATCTGGTCTTCACTCGGTGTTCCTGTAATGATCTCTAAATTTAGATGGTATATACACAAGGTTGCATTTTGGCTCTCATGGACTTGCTGTAATTTTCTTCATCTTCAACTTGAACTTGTATATGAGCAATTGATGGTCTGTTTCTCAGTTGGCTCCTGGCCTTGTTCTGACTGATGACTTTGAGCTTCTCTATTGTCTCTTTCCACAGATGTAGTCAATTTGATTCCTGTGTATTCCATCTGGTGAAGTCCATATGTGTAGTCACCATTTATAGTGTTGAAAAGAGGTATTTCCAATAATAGGTCACTGGTCTTGCAAAATTCTATCATGTGATCTCCAGTGTCATTTTTATCACTAAGCCCATATTTTCCAACTACTGGGCCTTTTTCTTTTTTCCAGCTTTTGCATTCCAATCACCAGTAATTATCAATACATCTTGATTGCATGTTTGATCAATTTCAGAATGCAGAAGTTCATAAACATTTTTAATTTCTTCATCTTTGGCATTAGTGATTGATGCATAAATTTGAATAACAGTCGTTTTAACTGGTCCTCCTTGTAATGGTATGGATATTATTCTATCACTGACAGCATTGTACTTCAGGGTAGGTCTTGAAATGTTCTTTTTAACAATGAATGTGATACCATTCCTCCTCAATTTTTCATTCCTGGCATAGTAGACCATGTGATTATTTGATCGAAAGTGGCCAATACCAGTCCATTTCAGCTCACTAATACCTATGATATCAATCTTCAAGCATTGATTTCATTTTTGACAAATTCCAATTTTCCTAGATTCATGCTTGTACATTCCATGTTCAAATTACTAATGGATGTTTGCAGCTGTTTCTTCTCATTATGAGTCGTGTCACCTCAGTAGATGAAGGTCCCAAAGGCTTTACTCCATCCATGTCATCAAGGTCAACTCTCCTTTGACGAGGCAGCTCTTCCCCTGTCATATTTTGAGTGCCTTTTAACCTGAGGGGCTTATCTTCTGGTACTATATCAAACTATGTTCTGCAATATTCATAAGGTTTTTACTGGTCAATTTTTTCAGAAGTAGATCACCAGATGCTGCTTCCCAGTCTATCTTAGTCTGGAAGTTCTGCTGAAACCTGACTAACCCTTGGGTGAGCCTACTGGAATTTGAAATACTGGTGGCATATCTTCCAGTATCACAGCAACGTGCAAACCACTATAGTAGGACAAACTGACAGAGAACTGGTGGGTGTCCTTCACTAGCTCTGTGACATTGGTCAAGTCACTTAACCTCTCAGCTTCATTTTCCTTATCTGGAAAATGGAGATAATTCCATCTATTTCTGAAACTTGCTTTTCTGTATGTGAATTTATTAGTTCTTATTCAATATTTCTACTTCTGCTCCCTATCCTTTCCTCCTAAAGACACCGGAACAGAAACAATAGCCATTTCAGGTTCCAAATTCTTAGATTTTCATCTTTTATTGTGATTTAAAATTCCCCTGAGTTACTTTCTGTTTTGCAATTTTACCATTGCAGGGGGAAAAAAAAAAAAAACAGTTCATCGTCATGCAAAATACTTTTCAGAGAATCCCTCTTTGGCACTCTCTTTTAGTCAGTCTAAAACTGACTCACCAATTTCAAATCCCAGGGCTTTCCTGAAAAATACCCTTGGATCATGGAGGTCCTCTTTGCAACATAGGGTTGGCGTCATGGAGGCCAAATTAATTTGCTAAAAACCTAGATCCTTGCCAAACCAAGTCTGGCACTGCACTCAAGGAGTCTCCAGAGCTTACAGGAAATGATTCAAAACCAGGGTTAGCTTGAACAAGCTTGGCTGTTTCCTCTGTACATAATAAAGAGCTTACATCACACGCCTCCTCTTAACAGCCTACTCTCTGGCTTAAAAGGTTCCAAAAATCTCCAGATGAGGGATATCTATTGCGTAGTGTACTTTCGTGATCTCTGAGGGCGAGCTGTACCTAAGGGGTGTAAATCACTCTAATTCCTTACACCTCCTCCACTGTCTTTAAATAAGATGAATTCAGTTCAATTTAACCAAAATGTATGTAGTTCCTACTGTTTGTCAGAGTCTGTGCTAGGCCATGGGTTACAAACAATAATTTTGGTTCTTGCATTTATGGACCTTACAGTTGAGTATGCAAGAATAAATATCAGCCAAAAATATAAATAAACATTTAATTGCAGAATATGATAATGGCTATGAACAATAGGGTTTTATGAGAGAGCATATGAGACAAAGACCTAATTTACCATAGTCCTCACTGAAGAAAGGGCACTTAAAGTACTTTAGATCTATCTAAAGGGGAAATGGAAAGGCAGCCTGGTGCCTGGTTTGAAGCTCACAGAATTTGGATTTTACTCTTAGGACAATGGGGAGTCACAACCATTTCAAGCAGAAGGATGGTGGGGTGGATCTATAATTCTCAATGGTTACTCTGGTTGCTGTGTGGAAAGTAAATAAGATAAGGGTGAGAGCAGACATGAAAACAATAAAGGAGATGTGGTGGCAATAAACAGAAAGGAAAATTGTAATCGATGTGGAAAGGATAAAAACTATGGAAAAAGTGGTGAGAAGGGCAGAATGAGAAAAAAATCTGTCAGAGAGAGAGAGGCTGTATGCAAAGACCTAGAGATAGAGCAAAAAGGGTCAGCAGGGCATGAAGCCAGAGAGGCAGCCTTGTTAATGACAGATGTGTAGTAGTTATAAAATGGGAATGACGATGAGGTGGTTTACAGACTGTGTGTGGGCCTCAGAATTTCTTTTAAAGAGATCTAGAGCAGCCTCTCATTCTCTCCCTTACACCCACTGCCACCCTGATCCACTACAAGAGAATCTGGTCCATGCATCCATGCAGATCCCTACGCTAATAAATAGTCTGAGAAAGGTGCCAAAGCCCCTGTGGACCAAACCCCCACTGGTCACCATATACAATATGGCCGAGCAGTGATGCACTGACATTCCCAAATGCTCAGAAGAACACCTTTTGAAAGTGGGGTCTAGGAGGGAGCAGCCTCTTGTGGGTAGTCAAGACACCCCCATTGTTCCCCACAGATGAATGAATCTGTCCTCTTGGTCACTCATGGAGAGAGCTGCTTTTACTGAGGAACAGTTTGCCCTTTGAATGTGGTTAGTCAGACAGAGATGACTCTATTCTTCAAAGGTCTCCCAATGACCAAACGTGGCCTCAGAGAACTGGGCGGAAACATTTCGCATGAGTCATGCCTTTCTGTCTCATTTTCTGTCATTGGTTGTTATGGAAACCACACAGTACAGCCCAAGGGTTCAGAATTCTTGAAGTTAGACTTAAACTTATCCACAGTTTATACAGCAAACAAGTTTGCTTAGTTTGTTAATCTTTAGCTACTTCCTGCTTTGTTCACATTGGAAGATGAATTCAATGCCACCTAGAGCCCACACTGGTTTTTTCACATGAATCAAAAAATAGCCATGGCCTTGTTACTCTGCCCTGAGTGTAGTATAGATATTTAGAAGAATTCGAAATCACTTCCTGGGTTATCTGATTGTTAGATGAAAGTTGCTCCCTTGCTAAAATAGGAACTATACACACATGAAAGGAATTTAAGAGTTCTTCACACTGTCTTTTTTGAGTTTATCCCAATCTTTTGGCAAAATCTCTAGGCAAATCTTAATAGCTATTTGGTTGACTTAGGGAAACATGCCCTTTAGAGGGATGCTTGACAGATTTTTCTACTTGAACTCCTTTGATGAAATCTATAAATCTTTGAAGCTCAGACACAAGAAAGTTTTATGTTCAGGGTGCCTCTTGATTATTCAAAGACTGGTGATAGGTTTTGTGGCTTCTTCAGTTTAAGGAATTTGAATCAGACAGACCTAGATTTGTGTCTTGGCCCCACCATTTTATAGCTGCTTGGCTGTGCAGGTAACTGATCTCATGGCCCTCAGTGTATACGTGGTAGATGCTTAGCAATAAATGCTAAGTATCATTCTTTTTCCATTAGATTAGCTGCCTTGGGACCATTTTCCCTCTCAATAGCACTTCTATTTGCATATAGGCAGGGAGAAAAATGAATCAACAGGTAAACAAAGTGGAATAATGACAACAAAACCAATGGACTCATAATTAGAGCTTGAAAACAATCTAGGTGTTCTAACTGTAGCTGTGTAATTTAACTTAGACAAGTGAGGTAACTTCTATGACGTGTGACCATAAACTGAGAAGCCAGGCATTTTGACAGATATACAGAAAGCAACATATATGACTACTAGCCCAGGTGAATTTATCATTTATATTAAAAAATGGCACAAAGGAATCAAAGAAAAATGCAAGGTGGAGAAAAGATAACTGTATAACGACAGGTTCATTGGACAGCGTGGATAGAATTTGAAGTATAATTGAATATTTGCCTGTCTTCAGGGGTACCTGGGTAGTGAAAAAGGTTAACACGCTTGGCTGCTAACCAAAAGGTTGGCAGCTGGAGTCCACCCAGAGGCACCTCCAAAGGAAGGCCTGGCAATTTACTTCTGAAAAGTCAGCCATTGAAAACCCTATGAAGCACAGTTCTACTCTGACATATACAGAGTTGCCATGAGTTGAAAATGACTTGATGGCAACTTGTTGGTGGCCACTGTCTTCTTCAGCACACTCATGCTGACAAGTCACATTTGTCGTTGGGTGTCATGGAGAGTAGAACTGCTTCATAGGGTTTTCAAGGCTGTGACCTTTGGGAAACAGATCACCAGGTCTGTCTTCTAAGGCACCTCTCGGTGGGTTCAAACCATCGCCTTTTCAGCCGGTAGTTGAGCTCTTAACCTTTTCCACCAACCAGGGACTCTTAAGAAGTCACATTAATAATAATGTATTCAGTTTGACTGACTCGTTCCCTCTTGCACTATTGGAACTCAGCCCCTTGCAAAATCCCATTCAACTATTTCTGTGAACCAACAGGTGATGTCTCACATGTACTCAAAGTAGTCCTCTCAAGTCTACCAGTTGATTCTCTCTTGTTGATGTTGGATGCCTGTGAGGTCTCTTATGGGAGGTCACTCAGCACTGAGGTTGGCATTCCGTGTGAGAATGTTCGTGCTCATATCCATGCCAGGGGGTTCTCTCCCGGTGTGTCAAATGGCAGCCTTTCTATGTGAAACCATGTTTCTGAGTTCCAGCAGACCTTGTGAGGTCCAAGCCCATTCTGTATTCTGCATAATACAAGAAGAACATTCTTATGCTATGTTCTTTTTAACAACATATCACCTGGGCACTGAAGTAAGCTGCTTGGGTCCTGTGTCTAATGGTTTCTTAATAAATACCAGAGCTGTGTACAGCTTTTGTCTATAGCTTTGCCTTCACAGAGCTTAATACCAGTCCTTGAGGCCAGAGCAGGGGCATATGCTGTCTCAGACTCCTTTGCAAAGTCTCCTTGCCCTCTTTTAGCCCCATCTACTCATGAAAATTAGTTTCTGAAGCTTTTGCTCATCATTCAGCAAACATGTTCAGATAGAGCAGAATGTCACCCTAAGTTCAAACCAGGATCTTTCCCTAAGGAAAGACAGAATTTGTACAACTGAAAAATAAATTCTAGTTGGAGAACAGTCAGAAAGCCACCACAATGGTTAGAGAATTTATACTCGAAGTCCTAACAGATAAAAAGAGATGGAGTCAGATTAACAAAGCCATTCAGGGCTAGGCTGGGGAGCTTATGTTGTATCTAACAGACTATGTATAGATTCTTGTAGCTATGAAGACAGAAATAGGTGAAACTCAAGTCAATCTCTGCACTCCATTTTTTTTTTTTTAAGTTTAATGACTTCAATTTAAACCCCCAATCTACTGAATATTAGTTCTGTGGCTTTGTGCAAATAATTTACCCTTCCTAAACCTCAGTTTATCCCTCTGTGAAATTGGAATAATTCTCTTTGTTAAGAGTGGTTGTGAGGAGTAAATCAGCTGATACGCGCAAACTCATCTACTCTAGGGCCTAGTACATTGTAGGAGCTCAGCACACATGCTGTTTTCTTTCCCTTTAGTAGAAAATCGAGGTGAAATTATTTGGCAACACAAAGTTTAAGAATTACCTGTACATTTAAATTATTCGTCCTAAACCTGTATACCATTAACGATGATAATGGAGAGCAATTTTATTGTCACAACTTAAAAGGGGAAAATGGTAAAGTTAGTCTGCTGACCCTAAAGGTTTTATTTTGTTTTGCTTTGCTTTTCCATCCTCTGACAAATTATACCTAAAATATACCTTGGGGAGAAAACAACTCTCTCCAAAGAAATATTCCCAAACATTCTTTTCTCCTTTTATACTGTAAGTGTAGGTGAGTTTAAGTCATGGACCTGCTTTTTCTTTCTTTTTTTTTTTTTAACAAAAACTTAGGAAATTAAGCATCTTGATGTATAATCTTACTTTAGAATATCATATCCATTATATTTTGGTGCCTCAAATGCGATTTCCAATTTAAAATCTAGTTACTAGCTTCAATTTTTCTAGAAGGCAGGGTGGTAGAGTAAAAGGAACACTAGTCTAGGATGATGCCAGCTATCATGTATGAAACTGTACTGTACATCAGACATAATGCTAAATAATTTATAAATACTATCTCATTAACTTTTTGCAACAACTCTGTGATATAGCTATCCCACTCTTCATTTAATAAAGCCAAGAATTAAGTCTTCAAAAGGTATCACTTAGGATGGTGTGCTAAATGAATCATTGAGTTGAATGCTTTACACTGGAAGAAACAACAACAAAAAATAATTTAAACTACAGAAACAAGTACTACCTTACATAGCAATTAGTCCAGAGGTAGGCATTAATGTAATGACTCAAAGGTGTATCAAGAACCCAGATGCTTTCCATCTTCCTGTTCTGCATCCTTGGTGTTTCAGTCCATAATATATTGGTGCCTTTCATGATCATATGATGTTTGCTACGTTTCCAGAAATCACATCCAGATAAGGCAATGCTGAGCATAAGAACTATTTTGGCCCTTTAGGAAAATCTTCTCCTAAATGCCCACTGCAGATACCAGAAAAAAATTCAATTCTGTCTCCAGGAAGAAAGGGGAGGATATGGCTAGAAATACTTGCCTTAGATCATACAGCAACACCATAGCAAGGGGGGGGATTTGAAGCCAGGTTGGTTTTCACTCCAAGTATTTTGGGTTATGCCATATGCTTATGCTGTATAGTCTATATATCCAGAGGGATAGTCAATTGAGTTATAGTAATTGTAGTTAGGTAACTTTAAGGTATTCTTAACTTTTCAGATCTGTTCCTTCTCTGATCCTCAGTTCTTTCATCTATAGATTAGAAATTTGCATCTTCGTGATGGTCTATTTACTTTTTAATTACAGTGGGACTGACAGTCCTTGATGTCATCCTTTAAAAGAAGTAAATATTTTAAGAGCACATGACTTTAGGTCACTAACAAGACTGGGCCATTGCCCTGCAAGTATTCACATGCAGATTTCAATCATTATTAATTTTTTTATTTGTACTTTCTGTGATGAATTAGTAAATCATGTTGTCAAATAGCTACGCAGAAGCTTCCAAAATTTATCTCTAGAGGCAGCAGGTGGTGGGTGAATTAAATTTCCAAAGTATGGGTAGATGGACTTATCTATCAATCAAATAGGTGCATATAGAGAGTGGGCTTCAACAGGCTGACACTGTTAATCATCACCAGACCAGTCACGAGATCTGTGCTACAGCTCTGGAGAAAATACTCTCAGAAGAGCCAAGTGTATATCCAGCAAACAATCAGGCTCTCAGATCAGCTGGGGATACTACAAAAAAAAAAAAAAAAAACCCAAAACCATTGCTATCGGATCGATTCCACCTCATAATGACCCTATAGGACAGAGTAAAACTGTCCCATAGGGTACCTAAGGAGTGGAGAGTTGATTTGAACTACTGACCTTTAGGTTAGCAACTGAGCTCTTAACCTCTGCCACACCAGGGCTACTATCAAAACCCAAAACCAAACCCATTGCTGTTGAGTCAATTCAAAGCATCCAGTTGACTCATAGTGACCCTATAGGAGAGAGTAGAGCTGCCCCAAAGGGTTTCCAAGGAGTGGTGGGTGGATTCCAACAGCCGACCTTTTGGTTAGCAACCAAACACTTAACCACTGCGCCACCAGGGATCCAGGGATACTTTTCAGTTAAATTGCTACTGCTTTGGTTAGCTTTTAGTACATAGAGCTGTTTACCAATTCAATTATAATTGAAATTATAATTGAAATTCCTCGTATTTCCAGCTAGATCTTTTTCCAACCGTCTGACTTATATATGAAGATGAATAGTTAAAGTTATACTTTTACAGCTCAGGAAAAGCACCCTTAAACTTATGTCCAAAATGGAACTCTTAATCTTACCTGGAAGTATATAACCTGAGCCCTGGCAGTGCAGTAGTTAAAGCACTCGGCTGCTAACCAAAAGGTCATTGGTTCAAACCTACCAGCCACTCAGTAGGAGAAAGATGTGGCACTATGCTTCTGTAAAGACTTATAGTCTTGGAACCCTATGAAACAGTTCTGTTCCATCCTATAGGGTAGCTACGAGTCAGAATTGACTTAGCTGCAGTGGGTTTGGTTTTTTTTTTTTTGGTTTGGGAGTATATAACACCAACTTATCTCTCAGGACTCAATTTAAATTCATTTTCTCAGAGAAATTTCCCTCACTGTTCTAGTCTAAAAACCAAATCCATTCCCTTTGAGTCGATTCCGACTCATAGCGACCCTATAGGACAAAACAGAACTGCCCCCATAGAGTTTCCAAGGAGCACATGGTGTATTCAAACTGCTGACCTTCTGGTTAGCAGCCGTAGCACTTAACCACTACACCACCAGGGTTTCCAGCCTAAATCAAGCCTCATCGTCACACACACACTCTCTCAGGATGCCTATTGCACTGTGTAATGAGATGTTCATGTGTAAGACTCCTTGTTGAATGACTGACTCTTCACTAGATGTAGACATCAGGCAATCAGAGGCTGTGTGTCTTTTTTTCGCCATTATATTTACTAGCAGGGTACATAGTAAGTATTCACTAAGTACTTTGTTGAATTAATGAAGGGCACTGACTCACATTCTGGAAGTTTGAAGATCTATCGTTATTAAGGAAACCCTGGTGGTGTAGTGGTTAAGTGCTATGGCTTCTAACCAAAAGGTTTGCAGTTCAGATCCATCAGGCGCTCCTTGGAAACTCTATGGGGTAGTTCTACTCTGTCCTATGGGGCTGCTATAAGTTGGAATCGACTGGAAAGCAATGGGTTGGGTTTTTGGTTTTATCATTATTATTTCCGAAGAAAGCCCACAAACTTCTGCAGGAAGAAATTGCAAGGGTGCTTTAATATGTAAAAGATTTGTGCTAAAAGGAGCTTCCTTGTTGAATGAGTTTACAAAGAGATAGAAACATTTCATAGTAGAGAAATACTATAGTATACTCTTTTTAGTTTCTGGGTATAAATTTAATATTTTAAGAGAAGACCAGGGTAATAAAGGGCAAAAATTATTAGGCAATTCAAACAAAACCTACTTTATAGCATTTATATATATATATACACACACATTTATAGACTAGGCTCTACTTCATTAGAGATACTAAGTTTAACACCTTATTTTTAAGTTAGAAAATTGAAGTCGAGAGGCGATTTGATTTGACCTCTAACTTCTTTTTTAAGAGTTAGATTGGAAACCCTGGTGGCGTACTGGTTAGGTGCTACAGCTGCTAACCAAAAGGTCTGTAGTTAGAATCCACCAGGTGCTCCTTGGAAACTCTATGGGGTAGTTCTACTCTGTCCTATAGGGTTGCTATGAGTTGGTCGAGTCGATGGCAATGGGTTTTTTTGTTTTGTTTTGTTTTTAAGAGTCAGATTGAGTAATGGGCTATTAATCCTATGTCTCCTAATTCCCAATTCTGTGTTTATTTCATTTTACTTCAATTTTTCAAAAATGTTATGTGGGCATAAACTTTTATTTATTTTATTTTTTAATTTTTTTTTGTGATACAATCTCAGAAAAATGGCAGAAGACAGGGAAATTTAATGATCATAGTGTAAGTAGTTAGAATTTAAAAAGCGGCTTGTTTTTAGTAAAATTAATTCCTCAACTTCAGAATAAAATTTATTTCTCTACTTCATCCAAGTTTTTAAATGTTTCTCATTCTTTTAACGCTCATTAGTGATCGTTCCACGGAGTAAAATCAGCTGTGGAGTGTGCTGTTTTGAGATAGCGTGAAGTAGCATGTTGTGGTAAAAGGGTTGAGTCGGTGCCAGCACACATTCCATGCAGGCTTCACACTGCCCAAGGTCACGGCCACCACTCCTACTATGATGTGATAGGCATCCTCTGGAATTGTGCCACATGGTGACCCTTGTTCACATCCTTACTGCTTTAGATAACTGGCTATGTGATTTTTGTCAATTTAGTTACATTTTTTAAATCCTTGCCATTTCATTTCCTATCAAATTAGAGTGACAACACATACTTTATAGCACATTTGAAGAAATGCCCCCAAAGGAATTGTTTCTATGTAGGACAGAAACTTATGAAAATAACAGTTGTCCAGTCTGAAGGTGGTAGAAAATATGATTTACAGTAAATTCTCCTCCTTAGCCTGGAACTGGGATCTTCTTGAAGGGAGAAGCTCAAATGGCTTGTTAAAAAAAAAAAAAAAAAGCCAAGTTTGACAAGACTTAGGAATAAAGATAGAAAGTTACATTTCAAGTGGTATTTCAGCTACCAGTTCAGAAGTATGAACTAAAGGACAAACCAAAAAGCCAAACCCATTGCCATGAAGTTGATTTTGACTCATGACAACCCCATGTGACAGAGTAGAACTGCTCCATAGGGTTCTCTTGGCTGTAATCTTTATGGTAGCAGATCGCCAGACCTTTATTCTGTGGCACATCTGGTTGGGTTAGAACCAACAACCTTTAGATTCGTAGCTGATTCCAAACTGCTTGTGCCACCCAGAGATCCTGAAACTAAAAATCAGGCACCAGGATATTAACACTTTCCAAGACTTGTAAGCCATGCTCTAACTTTTCCATATTTGTTGTTTTTCTTTGTAGATGAGGCTAGCAGTTAAAACCTTCATTCTAGAAGGTCTCAGTGCCTGTCTTTAGAGATGTTGAGCACATCAGAGCCCATCTTGGGGAGAAAAGAACCACCGAGATTAGAATAAGTTGTGGTAGCCTAAAAAGAGGGAAGGGAAGCAGGCTAAGTATAAGGAGGTGATGTCTACAGCTGGGAAGAAGGAAGTTCCCAGGGAACCATCCTGTTTCTAAGAGAGGAAAATGTCTAGTTCTGAGGAAAGTGTCGCCGCTGCCCAAGTGACATACATGTGAACCTGCCTGACGCTTAGTGAGGCCTCAGTAAGGCAATTTTATTCCTTGGATGACAGGATTATCAGTTTTCTTAGAAAATGCTTTTTGTTCTTCCTAGCTGGTATATCCTTAAATATAAGATATGACCCCTTGATTTGGTAATATTGCGAATACCGTATGATACAAAGACTCTTCCCTTGCCTCACCAGAATAACAGAACAGACTTGTGATGTCTATGATTGAGTTGCAGATTTTTTAAAAAACTAATGTGAATGAGGAACAGACAATGACAATTGAGAGCCTAATTCTTCAAAAGGAAAAAATGCCTGGCATTCTACTTCTGAAAATCAGCCAGGGAAATCCCTATGGATCACAAGAATCTAATCTAAAATAAGTCATGGGGATGGCGTAGGACCAGGCAGCATTTTGCTCCTTTGTGCATGGGGTCACCATGAATTGAGGTCACCTTGAGTCTTTTTTTTTTTTGAGTCTGGGCCTGACTCAACGGCAGCAAACAACAATTCTTCTAATATAATCAGCTCACACTGTAGGAAGAAATATATCAGCTGAACCAGAAAGGCGGTGTCTTTCCTAGTTGGCTCAAATGCTCAGAATTCTCCCCAATTCTCAGCTAAGGAAGTGACAAATGTCAGCCTCTCTTCCCATCTCAGTCTGAAGAAACTTGCATGCAATTTTTTTTTTTTTTTTAGGAGAGGTGATTATTTCTTTAAAAGGAGGCCCTGCTGGACTAAATTCTCCTTGGCTTAATTAAGGAAGTAAAAAGTAAATTTATACAATTTGATCAAAGATTCAAAGCAAGATTTGCCAAAAATAATTTACCCACAGATTACCAAGAGTCCCCTGTACAGAAAGTACCATAGAGTATTGAAACTCTCAAATTATTGAAAAAAATGATTGAATGACATTGTCTACTGAGAATGGGGGCCATTCAGGTCTTATCACCACATAAAATCTCAAGCTCTTTTATAAAGAAAAAAGAAGAATTAAAATTTTAAAGAACTTGTAAATCTATCAGACCAACATTGATTCTCAGGAACCTTGAAGCAGGCAAGCATTTTAAAAAGAGCCAAACCATGGCCCTCACTATGAATTATGTTCTTCAATTCACAGACATTCTTCACAAGTAATACATCACTAAAGACATTCATCCAATTAATAAGTATTTATTGAGCTTGATTATGTACCAGATACTGTAATAGGAACTGGGGATGCAGTTGTTAGTCAAGACAGACTCAGTCCTTCTTATGGAGTACATATCTATCTTGAAGAGAAACGAAGACCAAAAATAATAAGTATCAGTTATGTTGTATGAAGTTCATAAATAAGAAAGGACTGAAACGTCCAAGGTTTGCAGTAAGTAGGTGAGAGAGCCATGGTCATCTCCAAATCCCAATGCTGTTTCCCCTCCACCACAGCTGCCTCTGAAGATGGACAAGGCCAGGAAATCACAAAGTCAGGAAAAGGATAAGGCACTCAGACCAGGAAGCGCCTCTGTCTGGGACTGAATCTAAGGAAGACCCACACCCCACGGATGGGATTAACTATGTACAAGGGATCTACCAAGAGCAAGTCATCACAGAGGGTAACTGGAGATACATTATCGGGAAGTTCAAGGTCTCCTACCTCATAGGAAGCGCTCACCTAAAATGTCATCAGAAGAGAGAGGAAACTAGTATTTTTTAAGAATCTGCCACATATCAGGCATCTTTCTACCAAATTGGTGTTTATTGTTCCAATCTTACAGTTGAATAAACTCAAGCTCACAGAGGCTAAATATCTTAGCCAAGATCACACATCTTGGCAGAACTGGGGTTGAAAATCCATCTTGGCCTGACAATAAAGTCAACCTGAGTCATAGCTCAAAGCCAAGGAGATTCAGACCTCTAAAGAAGACAGAAATGCTCCCAGGGGACCATGGTTTTTGAGGTCAAATCTCGTCCTTGCACAATCTTTAGATGGAAATCAGTCTTAACATTTATTTCCTGGATTTTCAAGTATGTAGGTAAATAGAATCATGGGCTCGTGCTTGAAAGAGATGGTAGGGAACCATGCTGAAGGAGTCTGATCCAGCAGGCCTGGGGTGTGGCCCTAATAAACCCCTCTCTTTCTTTCTCTTCCTGTGTCTCTCTAACTCTATATGTGTATATATTGTTTTATTTTTTCCTAGCACCCCAGTTCATTCTAAACCCCAGTTAGAGCCTGTTCCACCAGTTCGGATGTTTTCAAGCCTGAGGATAGAACAGGAAAGTAGGTCAACATGGCTGGAACAAGTACAGGAATAGAAAATAAGGACATATTTTAAATTATTTTCATTTCATACCATACAACTCAGTTGCTCAAAATGTCATGCTTAATATCAAACCCAGAGAAGATGTTTCTAAGAATCTTGCTATTGAGAAAGACTGCCATGGCCAACATACATGAATTATCTGGCTCTGCTGACAGACAGATCTGTCTCCACAAATCAATCTTTTTTTTTTTTTTTAATGAATTTGGTTCCTGGGGTTTGTCTCTTACAACCTTAATGTTCTTGCATTTACAAGCTGAGGAATGGATGCAGGACTATTACCATCACAATATAAAGCAAGGTGGATGTCTAGGCATATTTAAAATTTCAGTGAATCTCTCTCTGTTCATACCTAAGGCCAAGAAATAAGAACAAGATGCTATGTAAAAGTTGATTCCGACTCATAGTGACCCTATAGGATGGTGTAGAACTGTCTCATAGGGTTTCCAAGGCTGTAAAGCTTTACAAAAGCAGATTGCCACATCTTTCTTCCATGGAGCAGCTGTTGAGTTTGAGCTGCCAACCTCTTGGTTAAAAGCTGAGTGCTTAATTACTGTATCATAGGGCTCCTTAAGTAAAAGTAAAATTTCAGAGCATAGTAAGAGTTTTTGATTAAAAAAAAAATTGTTGCTGTTGAGTCAATTCTGACTCATAGCAACCCTATAGGACAGAGTAGAACTGCCCCATAGGGTTTCCAAGGAGCACCTGGTAGATTCAAACTGCTGGCCTTTTGGTTAGCAGCTGCAGCTCTTAAACACTACGCCACCAGGATTTCCAAAAAATAAAATATCTGATAGTAAATTCATGTCAAAAGACCAGACTTACTGTTCTTACAGAGATCGGAAGAATCCCCCAAAACTATGGCCCCCGGAAGTTCTACTAACCCAGAACTAAAACCATTCCTGAAGCCTACTTTTCAGACAAAAATTAGATGGGCCTATAATCCAAAAAGTAGCACGTGTGAGGAACGTGCTTCTTAGTTCAATCAGAGACCAAATGGGCAGCTCCTGTCCAAAAACAAGACAAGAAGGCAGGAAGGGACAGGAACTGAACAAATGGATGCAGGGAACCCAGAGTGTTAAGTGGGAGGCTGCTGTCACATTGTAGGGACTGCAACCAATGGCATGAAACAATATGTGTATACATTTTTGTATGAAAAAATTAACTTGAGCTGTAAACTTTAACCTAAAGCACAATAAAAAAAAAAATCTAATAGTGAAAGTGAGAGATGGAAGAATTAGAGTAAAAGCTTAAGGAAATTTCTCAGAAAACTGAATATAAAAGAAAGTGATAAAAAATATGAGGCAGAAAAAGTAAAAAAAGGAAAAATCAATCCAGGCTGTCTATTATCTAACTAACTGGAGTTTCATAAAGAGAATGGATAAAATGGAGGGAAAGAAATTTATTAAAGAAAATTTCCTAGAGCCGAAGAATAAGAGTCTCTAAATTTAAATGGCTCACCAAGTATCAAGCACACTGAATTAAAAAACAACTCTAAAAAACATCATTATGAAATGTCCCCGAGGATAATAATCTTACAAGATTTCAGAAAAATGAAAGCAGGTTAAAAACAAAAGACCATCAATCAGAAGAGTACAGAATACCTCAAAAGTTAGAGAGCATCCTAAAGGTAAAGATTTTCAATCTAGAATTCTACGCATAACCCAAGCTGTCAGTCAGGTATGATGCTAGAATAAAGGCAGTTCCAAACAGCCAGTGTGTCAAAAAATGCATATTCCATGAACACTTTCTGTGGGAGGTACTGGAAAATATGCTCCCATAAAAGGAGAAAATAAAAAAAAAGCACAACGTAGTCATGGGATTCACAAAACAGGGAACCTCATGTGGTCTTGCCGCAAGACAATAGTATAACCAACCTGATGAACCCCTTTGCCAAACTTTGATTTTGGTTTTCTGTGTAAAAGAACATTGGTTAGAAAAAGGCCCTTGGAAATACAGTTTTCCCATAGGCACCTTTCAAATGATAAGTATAATGAAAAGAAAGAAAATGAATAATAAATGAACGGATTATTAATTCCTGGGAAACACAGACACACGCACACACACACACACACCCAGAAAGTTGGTCAAAAAAGGAAATGTAATTGGAGTGTTCAAATGGCTTAAAACCCAAAACCAAACCCACTGCCATCAAGTTGATTCTCATAGAGACCCCATAGGGTTTCCAAGGCTGTAAATCTCTACAGGAGCAGACTGCCACGTCTTTCCCCACAGAACCAGGGGTTGTTTCCAGCCACCTGCCTTTCTGTTGACAGTCGAGTGCCTTCACCACTGCACCACCAGGACACCTTATTCAAATAGCTTAGGGTTCATCGATAGCTTTGGGTCATAATAATGTATTCACTCACTAGAGATTTGCCTGTAAATGTGGTATTGGGAGAATGGAGGGTAGGAGGCTGGCGTATAACAGCTAAACCAGTTGCCACTGAGTCAGCTCTGACTCATGGCGACCCCATGTATGTAGAGTAGAACTGTCCGTAGGGTTTTCAAGGCTGTGACCTTTCGGAAGCACATCACCAGGCCTTTCTTCGAAGGTACCGCTAGGTAGACTTGAACCTCCAACATTTTAGTTAGTAGTGGAGTACTTAACTGTTTGGGCCATCTAGGGACTCCATAGCAGCTAAACTCTCATCTCAACATAACTGCCAGGTATTGATTACTCACTGAATGCTGGGGACTTTTCTAGATGCTTTACATGTTCTCATTCACTTAGCTGTCACAAACATCCAATGAGAAAGGTACAGTTCTCATGGACACTACACGTACAAGGAGCCAGAGGTAAGCTGAAGGTCACACAGATAGGAAGTGGTGGCCCCAAGATTTGAACCCAGGCATCCTGGCTTCAGTGTTCTTGCTTTTACTTCCTGGCCTGCATTGTGGCTCAAGTCACTAGCATAACCAGCAGTCAATAGATTATATTCATCAATAGAAACCAGTACATTGTTGTATAAGCATCTTATTTAGAATTACGTAGGTAAATACCAACAGAAACAACTATTCAACTGAAATGTTGGCCTCTGAAGAGCAGGACAAGAGGGTTGGGAGGGATAGGTCAAGGAAAGATGCTTTGGGTTAAAAGCCTTTTTATATTTTTTGTGTGCATATGTAACATAAAATATATATTTTGTATTATTTTGTGTAAAGTCAAAATTAATTATTTAGAAAAAGTTTTCAACTGGGATTCCGGAATCCTGTGCCCTAGGCTTAATTCCATCTGTAACTAGCTGTACTAAAACTCACTACACTTCCATTTACCCACATAGAAAATTATCTCTAAGGTGCTTGTCAATCACACCTGTGTATGATTCTGTCATAGACTCAAGATATGATCAGTGCTGATGGGGAATGGGTGACAGTCATAGGGATATGGGTGGTGTTATGTGCCAACAAGCCAATCCAGACTCATAGCTACTCTATGGGACAGAACAGAACTGCCCCATAGGGTGTCCAAGGCTGTAATCTGTACAGAGGAGCCCTAGTGGTGCAGTGGTTCAGAGCTCATCTGGTAACCAAAAGGTGGGCAGTTCAAATCCACCAGTGGCTCCTTGGAAACCCTATGAGGCAGTTCTACACTGTGCTATAGAGTTGCTGTAAGACTAAGTAGACTCCACACCAGTGGGTTTATTTTTTTGTTGTTGTTTGTTTTTTGGTAACCTTTATGTTTCCGGAAGCTGACTACCATGTCTTTCTCCCTTGGAGTGGCTGAGCGGCTGGTAGGTTCAAACCACCGACCTTTGGGTTAGCAGTCAAGCACTTAACCACTGTGCTACCACGGGTCCCTAGGGATATGGGGAGATAAATTCATCCTGGGTAATGAAATTTAAAAGTTTGGAAAAACGTTGTAAACATGGTAGCTGATAGTAATGATGGTTGTTTCTCTGCCCTTGCCCCTGCCTTCTTTCTCCCCCATCCCCCATCAATGCCACTCTCTCGCTCTCTAAGTTCTTTGATGTTATTGCCAGAGGTAGAACTTTGGGCAGGATGAGTCCTGGGCCTAGCTTGAAGCGACATTTCTTCAGTTTTTTACCTGAATGCCAAGCTAAAATTAGATTCTGATTACGCACTAGAGAACTATTTTGGGTGAAGAAATCTAGTTGACAGAATTATTCATGTCTGAAACATGAACAACAGAGTTAATAATATGCTGATAATTTGTGGGAAAATTTGACAAGTTTCATAGCCACATAAATGTTTTTTAAAAACCTTCAGGAATCAAAGGAATTTCTCTTAGAATCTTAGAGCTGACTTATTTGTGCCTCTCCCATGGAATGCTTCGAGCATATTTCTAAGCATGGAAAATAAACAACAGAGAGAAAACATACGTTTTGATGAAGCAGGCTTGATTGAACAAATTGTAGGAGAGGAACCCTAAGGAATAGTAATAACTCATAAACACACAGTTCAGGACGATTGAAATGGGTAGCACTAGAAAAGAGCTGAAACTGAATAAGAATATTGGTCTTAAGACACCAATTTTCTTTTAACTGGGAAAAAATAGCAATAGAACAGATAATAAGAACTTTCTAAGACAAACTCATGAGCATCCAAATCTTTAAAACTGATGAAAATTGAACGAGAGCTTATAGTGATTAGGCACTTAAAGGGATAGCCTAATTTGAACTATTTAAGGACATGAGGCACAGAGAGGTACACTCACTTGCCAAATGTCACACAGCTAATGCCTGGCAAAGGTGGAATTAAAGCCCAGGTGTCCTCACTGATCAATACAAAAACACTGTTCAAGACACATTTGGGCAGACCTGGATATATACAGAGACTAATGAAGTTTAAATTTGAAAGCCTTTCGGTTACACTGGCCCCTGGGTGCTGGGAATTGCTGAGATGTAGATTGTTCCAGGGGAGGAGGGAGGAGGGGCAGCCAGAATGCAATCAAGAAGGCTTTTTTCTGCAAGTCTTTCTGGAAAATTGCCAATTTCTGGAAAATTGCTTGAATTTACAAGCCTCCAACAATTTGTAGAGATTTCCCTTCTTGTTCTAAATCAACATAGTAATTTTGTACCTAATTTTATAATCATAATTGTGTGTTTATTTTTCTTAAAGATGTCATCTAAAATTGTATACTATTCAGGTCCCACAGCCCCTAGATCTGCTCCTGCATACAGGACTTCTTTGAATGCCATTGTGATTTTTTTTCCCCAAATGAGTTTTTTTTTATTGTGGCAAAATACACATTAAAAAAAAAAAAAAAAAAACTTATCCTTTTATGTTATGGTGATTTTTGCTACAACCTAAATTTTTCTGAAAAATTGTAATGGTTATTGACATTACAAAATGCTTGCTTGCTTTATAGAAGCAGTTACTCTAGAGCCAAAACAAAACCAAACCTGTTGCCATTGAGTCGATTCCAACTCATGTGACCCTTTAGGACAGAGTAGAACTGCCCCATAGGGTTTCCAAGGGGCACCTGGTGGATTTGAACTGCCAACCTTTTGGTTGACAGCCGTAGCTCTTAACCACTATGCCACCAGGGTTTCCTACTCTAGAACAGGGGTCAGCAAATTCTCTGCAAAGGGTCAAATGATAAATGTTTTCGGCTTTGTAGGCCATATGTTTTCTGTCGCAATTCCTTAACTGGGCCTTTGTAGCATGAACGCAGCCATAGACAATGTGTAAACAAATAAGCGCAGCCATGTTCCAATAAAAATTTATTTGCCAAAATAGATGGTGGGGCTGGATTTGGCTGCAGACCATAGTATACCAATTCTTAATCTGAAGTTACTTTAAATCAGACTTCTCAACCCATGAAAATGTTAAAATATACTCTTATTTCTATTCCTTTTATGGCTTTAGCCACTATTGACATTTTGGGCCAGATAGTTATTCGTGATGGGGACTGTTCTGTGCACATATTCAGCAGGATCTCTGGCCCCTATCCACTAAATGTGAGCAACACTGTCCCACTTCTTACACCACTGTGGCAATCAAAAATGTCTCCTGACAGTGCCAATGTCCCCGGGAAGATAAAATCACCCTTGGTAGAGAACCATTGCTTTAAATATTGGTTTCAAAACGTGTGTGTGTGTGTGTGTGTTGAGGGGTATTTCATACCTAAATCACCTCTAGGGCTTTCTCTAACTCCATAGCCCCCATTTGAGCACATCCTTCAATCCATCACCTCCTCACTGAGATCCTAGCACGCTTGGGGTTGGCAGTGGGCAGGAGTAAGGAAGAAACACAACCTCACCTTCATCCCTCACTTGTAGCTTCTGTTTTATATTTCCATATAAGAGTCACAGAAATGTCTAACAACATCTTTATTGTGTAAACTGTGATACCCCTGCATCTGTGAAGAAGACATTTGACTGCTGGGTTTGCTATTTTATAAAATCAATCACTTCTGAAAATCTGCTAGATATCTGAGGGGTGTTGCCTGTGGATGAATATTTTATATGGTCTGACTTTTTGATTTAAGATGTTATAGTAATGTAGTTTGTGGCAGAGCATATACGGAATATCCCAGATTCTATCATCATTGATCCCTTGCAAATTCCAATGCAATGTTCTCTGCTGTAATTCTGTACCTTTAAAGAAACGGGGCAGCAAATTGCCCACTCTGTTGGGAGATTGTAAAACATGGATAAAAAATCCACCCAGTAAATTTATTGATGTTATATCAGTTTATATTATACTTATATTGACGATATAACTGACACTATATCAGTTATATCATCCAAGTTTGATGATACCCATTTCGAAATACTGTCTGGGATAAGGGTATGTTTCTTTAACATGGACGCTACAGTTGTCTCTGACCAGCTTCGTTTTGTTTCTTCCTACTGTGGGGGAAAAAAGGTATTCATGTTTGCATCCCATTTTTGATAGGGAGCAAGAGAACAGCAGCAACTTTTGAAGGTGATTTTGCTGTGGTGCGCTGTAGCCTGACACAAAAAAGCCAACTTTGTCCCTGCTTTCTAAATTAGGTTTGGCTTTTTAACAATCCTGCCATTTGGAGGCATTTCTACCACAGAAAAACTAAAGGCTTTTTTCCTCGTGCTCTTAAAAATTGTTCTTTCATAATAAATCTTTACACATTTGATTGCAGAACTCCGGGCTCTCAATTCCCTAAGTAAATAAATTCGAGATAATTCAATATTTGATTATAAGATTTACAGTCCTGTTCCTTACAGTTTCTCAGGTGAGTGCTCTGTAATAGAGCTCATGTGAACAGCCCCATTAATTCTGATCCTGCTGCAAAATGAGCCCTAAAAGCATGGAGTTGCTAAAGCTGACTCAGGAGAACAACTGCTGGAGAGAGAACAAGCCTTCCCTTAAAACATCATCCCTAGGTTACACAGGGGAACCCTGGTGACACAATGCCTAAAGCTCTGGGAAAAAAAAAAAAAAAAGCTCTGGGCTGCTAACCAAATGGTCGAGGTGTGTGAATCCACCAGGCACTCTGCAGGAGAGATACATGGCAGTCTGCTTCTGTAAAGATTTAGAGCCTTGGAAACCCTATGAGGCAGTTCTACTGTGTCCTACAGATTTGCTATGAGTCAGAATTGACTTGACGATGAAAGCGGGTTTGGGTTTTTTGGTACTTCATAGAATTGCTTTCTCTCTATCTTCCTTAATTTGAAAGTCAGCACAGCATCTGTTTCGAAGTCCAGTCCTTAAGCAGATAAATAAACTATTTTTAAGCTAACGGTAATTATAATGAAGAGATGGTGAAAAGATACATGCAGCATGCCTCCAGAAGGGTCCTGGCTTCTCTCTGTAGCATTCCTGAGATACTGCCAATATACATTACCTAGGGCTCAACAGCTTAGTCAAACGGGAGGGCAAAGCTGTTTTCAGTTATTACGAAGTAGTATTGAGACATCTGGGAAACTCTCACGGCGTTTATTTGTTTTTTCCAGAGAATTTTATTCCTTGACAAGTGTGGTTGCAGTTTTGCTAACACTCCACGCCACAATCCTTATGACTAATTCCCCTTCCCGGGGCACGACTTCAGATAAGGAAAATGTGAACTCACGAAAAAGTGCTACATGAAGAAAATTTCCTTGGTTTGTGCCAGAGGACCTGGTAACAGAGATTAGGTTATTTTTAGCTGAGAAAATTATGCCTGATTATAAAACCTGCCTCTTTATACCCCCTAATAAGAAAAAAAAAAAAAAAAAGACTCATAATTGGAGCCAGGCGCTAACACTAGCAAAGGCGTTTCTTGTAGGTCAGGTTTTGCACGCAAAAATTGTTTAAAAGAATCTCATGGAGAAATCTGGCCTTGAAAGAAATTTGTTCTCTCTGGGTAATAGGATTGCTTGCTGGATTCTTTCTAAGCCAGCAGCAGAGAAACACATGGTTGGCATTATGGCTCTTGTTCAATGATTCTAATATGAAGGGACCCTACAGAAAAACTGTATTTCCAAGGAACCAGGTGTCTCTGAACTTATTTTAGTTTTTTCCTAACCCATATACATAGAAAACCAAGACCTGAGTTTGACCATGTGTGCCCAAATTCAGCTATTTCAGGAAGCAAACCATCTATATGCATTGAGGCCCAATGTGCTTGGCAATTGAATTTCTCTCCTAGTAAAATGCGCTCCATTGATTATTGTTTGGTTTTTCAGCAACCAGATTGGCTGCCTTTTGGGCACTGCTTCAAGATGTCTTTCTTTAGGAATTTAGGAGAGGGCTTTGCTGTAACTGAAGGAAAAAAGAGAAAGCGAGGAAAACAGAGATGATGCAGGTGTCAGAGTACAAATTCTAACCCCAACTTCCCTAGGGACTCTCTGCTTGGTTTCCCCACGTGGAAAATGAAATTAGTAATGCCACTTTGCCCTATCTACCAGACGTGAGGATAAAATGAGGTGAAAGAAAGGGCCTTTAAAATGATAAAATGTTCTCAAACTCAAGGCATAACTAACTATAGGCTGCTGTGAAGAGTGGTGTACTTACGCCAAACCAAAAGTCAGAAATGGCAGGTGGGGTGAAGCTTGCTCCTATTTATTCTCAGTAAATCCTCATCATTTCTTGCCTAGAGCCACCAGTAGGTTGCCTGGCCTCTGCTTCTGTCCCACTCAAAGCTATCTTTCAGAACCTCTCTAAAATATTAATCTTACCATCCTTTTCCCCATGAAAAATATACATTTTCACAGAAAGCACACCACCTGGAAGATAACTTCCAAGCATTTTCGACATGGCTCACAAGGCTTCTAACAATGTGACCCATACCTGACTCACCAGTCTCACATCCCTCCACTCCCTTTCTTGAAGTTTGGTCTCCAACAAGAGCAAACAACTTTGAGTTTTCTGAATACACTGTGCCATTGTTAACCCTAAGTAATTGCAAAGCTTTCTCCTCTGTAATACCCTCCCTCTCTAAACCTGTACGGAAAACTAGCAATCGTGTCACACTTAACACCACTGAGTCCTCCTCTGTGAAGTCTCCTTATGTGTTGCAGAGAAGCAAAATCATTACCCCTCTTTTGTGCCACCACTCTATTTGGTATATACTTCTTCTTTTCCATTCTTGGTTCCCTGGTTGTTTTCCTGTCTAGACTCTAATGCCCTGAAACCATGAAATACATGTAATTCAACTGTGATACCAAGTGCCCGGCCCAGTGCCTGACACATAAATAGATGTTCAATATTTGTTGAAAGACTGAATAAACAAAAGGGCAGAGGGAAGCTCACTCCTAAGCTTTGTCCCAAATCTCTATTACGTACGTTTTTGTCATGGGCAGATTAAGCAGTAAGCAAGGTGTGGATGGGCTTACAGTAAGAAAGGTATGTATGGGCTAACTCGTGTTTACTAACTGATCTGTAGTGCACAATTTCACCTGTCTTTCACCACACCTTGCTTATTGGGTAATCTCTCCCTGGTTTATATAGTTGGCATTATTTTCCATATGTGTCTTTCTCCTTTTATATGACACAACCAATGATTTATTCTCATGATATCCTGAGATAATTCTTTTGCCTTTTCTTTCCAAAACCAACACGCCACTGCTTTTCTGTTACTTCTCCCCAGAAATTAACCTCTAGAGCCTTCGTCCTTTTATATTCCTTCATGATCTCCAATTTCCTTCACAGGGTTAGTCAGGTCATATTATTTATCAAAGATTGCTACACCTTGATAGATAGAGGAATCCAAAATTCCTAGTGCCCAGGAAAGAAAGAGTGTAAGGTAAGGAAGGAGAAATAGGAGCATCCCACCCAAAATGTGGCAAAGAGTCCATCCCAAGAGCTAGTATGATCACTACATCCATGGACTGAAGACAGGCTAGAAACGATTTAGCTCAACATCATAGCAAAGATGCTGTCCACCCCTTAATTAAGATAGTTATTTTGTAAGCCCTTTAAACAGTATGTTCGATGTAGTGAAATTTAATTTACTCATCTAAATATACACACTTAAAAAAAAAAACTAGTCATCACAACCACCTGCCTACCTCCTTCTCTAAAAAAAAGAAAAAGAAAGCCCACACACACACAAACATTTTCTTGGATCAGTCAAACCAACACACTAATCAAAAAGATCAGGTAATGTCTTCATGTATTTATAGACCTAACCTAGCCACCAAAAATGAGTCACCTCAAGACCATATGAGTAATGTGCCTGTGTTGAAAATTCACAAAAATATTTTGACTTCAGAGTTCAGGTACCTAAATACTTCCACCTAGTTTGTAAAATATTGTCTTCAGTGTCTTCAATTTTATACTGATTGTTTTAGTAATGGACCAAATTGAGCTGCTAGCTATCTATGGCTTGTACCCCTTTGATAACTATCTCCTAAATATTTATCAAAGATTTAATAAATCCAATGTACTCCATAGACCCATTAAAGGCCTTAGAAATCATCTAATCCAACTCTTTGATTCTACAGATTGAGACATGGGAAGAAAAAGTGGTTAATTCTGTCAAGTCATGCAATGGGACAGATTGGATCGAATTCAGAACTCCTGAGTCGTCGTACATACTGAAAAACACGAAGTGCTAAACACACGCATTTTACACACACACAAAAAAATATGGATAGACAGCTACTGCTAAGCAAAATCGATTCGGTTTTTTTGCTTCTAGCATAAAAAGGAAAGAATAAAACTGTGTTGTTGTTGTTATTGTTAAGTGCCATTGAGTCAGTTCTGACTCATAGTGACCCTATATACAACAGAACAAAACACTGCCAGATCCTTCGCCGTCCTCACAGTCATTGTTATGCTTAAGCCAATTGTCGCAGCCGCTGTGTCAGTCCATCTCATTGAGGGTCTTCTTCTTTTTCGCTAACCCTCTACTTTACCAAGCATAATGTCCTTCACCAGGGACTGATCCTCCTGACAACATGTCCAAAGTATGTGAGATGTAGTCTCACCATCCTTGCTTTTAAGGAGCATTCTGGTTATACTACTTCCAAGACAGATTTGTTTGTTCTTTTGGTAGTCCATGGTATATTCAATATACTTTGTCAACACCACAATTCAAAAGTGTCAATTCTTCTTCGGTCTTCTTTATTCATCATCCAGTTTTCACATGCATAGAAGACAATTGAAAACACCATGGCTCGGGTCAGGTACACCTTAGTCTTCAAGGTGACATCTTTGCTTTCAAGCACTTTAAAGAGACCTTTTGTAGCAGATTTGCTCAATGCAATGCATCTTTTGATTTCTTGACTGCTGTTTCCATGGGTGTTGTTTGTGGATCCAAGTAAAATTAAATCCTTGACAATGTCAATCATTTCTCCATTTATCATGATGTTGCTTATTGGCCCACATTTTTGTCTTCTTTATGTTGAGGTATAATTCGTACTGAAGGCTGTGGTCTTTGATCTTCATCAATAAGTGCTTCAAGTTCTCTTCACATTCAGCAAGCATAACACAGGAGTCTTCCTCCAATCCTGATGCCCTGTTCTTCTTCATAAAGTCAAGTGTCTCGGATTATTTGTTCAGCATACAGACTGAATAGGTATGGTGAAAGGATACAACCCCGACACATACCGTTCCTGATTTTAAACCATGCAGTATCCCTTCATTCTATTGAAATGACTGCCTCTTGATCTATGTATATGTTCCTCATAAGCACAATTAAGTGTTCTGGAATTCCCATTCTTCACAATGCTATCCATAATTTGTTATGATTCACACAGTCCAATGCCTTTGCAAAGTCCATAAAACACAGGTAAACATCTTTCTTGTATTTTCTGCTTCCAGCCAGGATCCATATGACATTAGCAATGATATCTCTAGTTCTGTGTCCTCTTCTGAATCTGGCTTGAATTTCTGGCAGTTCCCTGTTGATATACTGCTGCAGCCGCTTTTTAATGATCTTCGGTAACATTTTGCTTGTGTGTGACATTGATATTGTTGAATAACTTCCACATTCGGTTGGATCACCTTTCTTGGGAATAGGCATTATTATGGTTCCCTTCTAGTCAGTTGTCCAGGTAGCTGTCTTCCAAATTTCTTGGCATAGAAGAGTGAGCACTTCCAGTTCTGCATCTTTTTGTTGAAACATCTCAGTTGGTATTCTGTCAATTCCTGGAGCCTTGTTTTTCAACAATGCCTTCAGTACAGGTTGGAATTCTTCCTTCAGTACCATTAGTTCCTGCTCGTATAGTACCTCCTGAAATGGTTGAATGTCAACCAGTACTTTTTGGTATAACCTGTTGCCGTTGACTAGATGGCAACGGGTTATACATAGTGACTCTTTATTCTTTCCATCTTCTTTTGATGCTTTCTGAGTCATTTATTATTTTCTCCCTAGAATCTTTCACTTCTACAACTCAAGGCTTGAATTTTTTCTTCAGTTGTTTCAGCCTGAGAAATACCAAGCACGTTCTTCCCTCCAGGTTTTTGCACATGTCATTATGATACTTTGTCTTCTCAAGCCCCCTTTGAAATCTTTTGTTCAACTCTTTTACCTCATCATTTCTTCCTTTTGCTTTAGCTATTCAATGTTCAAGAGCAAGTTTCAGAGTCTTTTCTGACATCCATTTTGGTCTTTTCTTTCTTTCCTGTCTTTTAATAACCTCTTGCTTTCTTCATGTATGATGCTCTTGATGTCATTCTATAACTAGTCTGGTCTTCAGTCAACAGTGTTCAAAGAGTCAAGTCTATTCTTGATATGGTCTCTAAATTCAGGTGGGATACACTCAAGGTCATACTTTGGCTATCACTGACTTGTTCTAATTTTTTTAATCTCGGCTTGAACTTGCATATGAGCAATTGATGCTGTGTTCCAAAGTCGGCCCCTGGCCTTGTTGATGACTGATGATATTGAGTTTTTCTATCATATCTTCCCACAGATGTAGTCCATTTGATTCCTGTGCATTCTGTCTGGTGAGGTCCATGTGTATAGTGGCCATTTCTATTGTTGAAAAAGGTATTTGAAATGAAGAAGTCTTGCAAAATTCTGTTATGTGATCTCCGGCATTGTTTCTATCACCAAGGCCATATTTTCCAACTATTGATCCTTCTTCTTTGTTTCCAACCTTCTCAGTCCAATCACTAGTGATTATCAACGCATCCTGATTGCATGTTTGATCAATTTCAGACTGCAGTCATTGGTAAAAATCTTCAATTTCTTCATCTTTGGCCCTAGTGGTTGGTGCATAAATTTGAATAATAGTCATATTAACTGATATTCCTTGTAGGCTTATGGATGTTATCCTATCACTGATAACATTGTACTTTAGGATAGATCTTGAAATGTTCTTTTTGGCAATGAATGCAATGCAAACTTTAGTAGAATATTATTATTAGGTAACTCAGTATATTTAATCTTATAATAGCTTTTTTTTTTATTTTTAACATTTAAAAAGGCAAAAATAAGTGCATGTGTTAGTAATGCCTCAACTGGGATTAGGGCCCTCAAAAAAAAAAAAAAAAAAAGTCAAACCCACTGCTTTCCTCTCGATTCCAACTCATATTGACCCTATAGTACAAAGTAGAGCTGCACCTGTAGGGTTGCCAAGGCTGTAAATCTTTACAGAAGCAGACTGCCGTATCTTTCTCCTGCAGTGTAGCTGGGAGGTTCGAACCACCAATCTTTCAGTTAACAGCCAAGCTCTCAACCACTGCATCATCATGTTGTTGTCGTGCGCCACCGAGTTAAATCTGGCTCATTGCGACCCTATAGGACACAGTGGAACTGCCCCATAGTGTTTCCAAGGAGTGGCTGGTATATTCAAACTGCCAACATTTTGGTTAGCAATCTGAGCACTTCACCACTTGGCCACCAGGGCTCCCTTATTGTTACTAGAATGTGTTATTTAATAGGTTTTTCGGAGGCTTCATCAGGTCAGCTTCTCTCTATCCCTGGATGCCCCGATATCCTCATAAACCCAGTGCCGTGGAGTCCATTCCGACTCATAGCTATCCTATGGGACAGAGTAGAACTGTCCTATAGAGTTTTCAAGGAGTGCCTCGTAGATTCGAACTGCCAACGCTTTGGTTAGCAGCTGTAGCATTTAACCATTATGCCACCAGGGTTTCTCATAGCACCTCTAAAATGAAGGGCATTTTTCTTTTCTAGGGGCCCTGGTGGCACAATGGTTAAGTGCTTGGCTGCTAAACAACAGGTTGGCAGTTCGAATCTGACAGCCTCTCCTTGGAAGCCTTATGAAACAATTCTACTCTGTTCTATTGGGTCACTATGAGTCGCGGAATTGACTCAGTGGCGGTGGGTTTGGTTTTCTTTTCTAAAACTGGGTTGGAAAGGGCTCCCTCTTGTGTTCTTTTAGTGTCATAGATTCTCCGTCCTTGAAAGTGTCCTTTTTCCTAAAGAATTCCCTTTGTTCCTCTCCAGAGAGAAAAAATGAGAGTCTGAAACATAAAATAGCTATCTTGTCATTCATCTCTTTGTATACTGTGTGTACTAAGAATATATCAAAGCATAAGTATGAATAGTGAGTCTTCATATTTTATTTCTAAGTTTATTTGCTGTATTCAGCATAGTAATTCACTACCTCCCAACCCAGAATGCATAGTATAACGTTAATTTCGGGGGCGGGGGGAAGTAGGGAGGAGTAGTTTATTTTATACACAGATCGATTGTTACTAACCCATTGTCATAGAGTTGTTTCTGACTCATGGTGACCCTATAGGTCAGAGTAGAACTGCCCCATAGGGTTTCCAAGCCTGTAATCTTTGCAGAAACACACCTCTTTTTTCTGCGGTGGGTTCTAACTGCGAATCTTTTGGTTAGCAGTTGAGTGCTTAACCACTGTACCACCAGGGCTCCTTTATTGTTGCCAGAATGTGTTATTTAATTGGTTTTTGAGAAGGTTTACCAGGCCAACTTCTCTCTATTCCTTGGTGCCCTGATATCAATTAATTAGATAATTAAATTAATTTATTTATTAATTCAGTCAATAAATCCTCTTGAAGCATCTAATTTCCATAAAGCAAAGCTTTAGTAGTGTGGGGAATACAAAGAATAAATTATTCCTGTCCTCATGTAACTTACCATATCTTAGAAGATAAAAGATATGGCCCCAAGTAGAATAATACAGGGTATGATACAAGTAGGAACACACAGTGTCTGTAAAAGTTCAGAGAAGGAAAACTACTGGAGCTCAGGGAAGAATTTACATAGAATACAGCATTTCAGCTGGACCTGGAATGATGGATCCTGTTGTCGCTGAGTGGATTCTGACTCATAGCGACCCTATGGGACATAGTAGAACTGCCCCATGGGGTTTCCAAGGAGGGGCTGGTGAATTTGAACTGCCAACCTTTTGGTTAACAGCCAAGTTCTTAACCACTGTGTCACCAGGACTCTGGAATGATGGACAAGATTTCAATAGTCAGGTATGGGACTTAAGGAATGATCCCACATACAAGAAAAAACTGGAACCAGAAAACAGAATTGTGGATTTGCTGGAATTGTGGTGTGCACAGAGAAGCTGTTGATAGGCAAGGAGGTAGGCTAGAATCTTTGCAAAGAGGCTGTAACAGGGCAGCAACATATGGCCTTCCCAACCTTAGCATCTGAGTGTATGGGAATCAAACTCATGACCTTGGTTTTATATTTAGCGCCATGCTCTTCTGATCAGCTTCACTAACAGAACCAGAAAAAATGAACAGACAGTGAAAAGGACGGTGATTCCAAACACATGGACTACAGCACTCAGCAGCGACATTTTGAACAGAGAGTCTAATGGCCTTACCTATTGATCTGTCTGCTCTTAATTCTGCTCGGCTGTTACTTTTTTCAAGTGACATTTCCAAATTGCAGTCACATATCACTTATCTGCATTACGGAAACAGAGCTGTGGAACAGAGAAACAACAGACCCAGGGTGAGGGATGCATACATACAACACAGCCACAAAATTGGTTGAAGCAACCACTTCATGGATGAGGCAAGGCCATGACCTGAAGAGGGATAGCTGGTCAACCTGGGTGCTGGGTGCTCAGCGAAGGAAAAAAAAGATCTAAGTCAGAGTCCTCAGAAACAGATCAAATTGGGTTCCATTCCCCCATTATGGTGCTGGTCGACCCCAATTCCCCGGTCAAAAGGTTGGTAGTTTCTTTTTGCCTTTGGGATACTTTATAATGGGAGTTTGAAGAAGAAAATTCATTCTTCTCAATCCATTTTTCTTAGACCCGTTTTAACATGAATGTGCTCTCTTTTATAAATGCATTGGACTATCTGATACTAAAGCTTTCTGGGAATAATTGGCAGAGGAACTGGTCCACTATTGCTAATGATCCTCAATTGCTTACTGTCACATTCATTTAATAAAATTGTTCTCTACTAACAAATGAATCATTTCCTTTTTTAAAAATTGTACTTTAGATGAAGTTTTACAGAACAAACTAGCTTCTCATTAAACAATTAGTACACATATTGTTTTGTAAAATTGGTTACCGACACCACGACATGTCAACATTGTCCCTTCTTTACCTTGGGTTCCCCATTACCAGCTTTCCTGTTCCCTCCTGTCTTCTTGTCCTTGCCCCTGGGCTGGGGTGCCCCTTTAGTCTTGTTTTGTTTTGTGGGTGGGCCTGTCCAACCTGTGGCTGAAGGGTGAACCTCAGGAGTGACTTCAGTACTGAGTTAAAAGGGTATCCAGGGGGCCATACTCTCTGGATTTCTCCAGTATCTGTCAGACCGGTAAGTCTGATCTGTTTTTGTGCATGTGTGAGTTAGAATTTTGTTCTACATTTTTCTCCAGCTCTGTCCAGGATCCTCTATTATGATCCCTGTGAGAACAGTTGGTGGTGGTAGTGGGGCACCGTCTAGTTGTGCTGGACTCAATCCAGTGGAGGCTGTGGTACTTGTGGTCCGTTAGTCCTTTGGACTAATCTTTCCCTCGTGTCTTTGGTTTTCTTTAGTCTCAAAATGGACCGTTTCTATAAGAGCACCAGAAAAAGAAATGTCATCTACTGCCTACTGTCTGGCCCGGTTCCATTGAATCCCACTGGAATATGATTTTTCTTTAATATCTGAATTCATTAATTCCTTGAATTGGCATCCTTTGGCAATCTCTTCAACCTATTTGTTTCCTCTATATCTTAATAGAATGTATCTTCTATTAAGACTGTATTTTAGTTTCCTAGCGGTGCAATGGTTAAGTGCTCACTTGCTAGTCAAATTGTTTGTCAGAAAACCCTATGGGGCAATTATGCTCTGTCACATGGGGTCGCTATGAGTCAAAATTAACTTAAGGGCACCTAACAACAACAACAGTTATCAATATTAGAGATGTTTCCTCTCAAACATCTTTTATAAACACAAAGATGTTTCTTTGACACACCCTTTGACTTCCTTCACCTTCCATTAGATGGCAGGGAATTTTCATGTGTGACATTTGTAGATAAAAACTGAAGGGTGAGCTTGAGTTTGAATCATCAATAAGCAAAAGGGGGAAAAACTTAAAGAGATGGGCTAGGCGTATTGTTTGTTTACTTTCAAGTAATAGGCTAAATTCTCCTACATAGCATAACAAAGACATCTATCAGTGATCATCATCTGCCGGTATCAAGCCAAAAGCAACCTGTTTTCTTTTCAAAAACTGCTGACAAAATTCCTGCATACCAAGGACTCCCACCCAAAGGACTCCCAGCTGCTTGGAAACAGACATGAAACACTTTCTGCAACACGGGTGCCCTCTAGTGGCTGACACTACACAATGCCTTATGAGAGAGAACTTGGTGTCCTGATGGGGAAGCTGTAGCTAAGATTCCAGTTACCTTTTGAGAAGCAATGTAGGATTAACTTTAATAGGGGGGAGCTCCTGGATGGTGCAAATGGCTAACTGAAAGGTTGGAGGTTTGAGTCTACTTAAACGCACCTTGGAAGAAAGGCCTGGTGACCTACTTCCAGAAAATCAGCCATTAAAAACCTTACGGGGCACAATTGTACTGTGACACACATGGGGTCACCATGAGTCCATCTTGATGGTGATTTTTTTTGTTTTTAAATGGTGGAGAGAAGCAAAAGCGAAAGCAGTACCGTTCCCTGCTCTTCCTTCCAGACTTACCATTTTCTTTACCAGTTATCAGATCTGAGGGGTGGTATATATTCTGGGTAAACCAAAACCAAACCCGTTGCCATCAAGTCAATTCCAACTCATAGCCACCCTATATGACAGAGTAGAACTGCCCCACAGAGTTTCCAAGGAGCAGCTGGTGGATTCGAACTGCCGACCTTTTGGTTAGAAGCCGAGCTCTTAAGCATTGTGCTGCCAGGGCTCCATATTCTGCGTAACCTAGAATAACTGGCCACACAGAGTAAATATGCGTACATACTCATACATACATGCAAACACATATAAACGGATTTGTATCAGATATTCTTGTGCAAAAAAAAAAAACCTAAACCTTACGAGTCTGCAAATAAATTTTAACATTTGGTAAGATTTAGGAAACCATTGCATTTTGTGCTAATTCTTAGACTAATCAAATAGTAAATCAACCGTGAATTTTCTTGAAGCATGATTTTTCTGATAGATTACAGAATAGTAGAATACAACCCCAGTCACCTCAGGTTTGACGTTAGCACGACCTCCACGGAGGATCAGTCTGCAGAAACATAGGGTGGATTCTTCAATTTTCCCAAGGTCTTCTCTCACCTTTTCATGTTAATATCATTCCCTTTTGCATAATCCATCACGTCAAAGTCCTTGTCCATTTTCGCCAGTCCTCAAGTAAAGTAATTCTCTCAGGTCACATTTGTCGGTGGCTGTGTTAGTGACTCCGGCACTTCACCATTACCACTCGCATTAACTTCATGCAATCCTTTAAAAAAAAAAAAAATTAGTAGTTTCACTGTGCAATTTTATCTAAGAGGGATGGTTGATTGGGCTCTAATTTGATAAGTGACCAGTTTATTAGTGAATATTTTAATACACAACAGCTTTTCTTCTCAAAGAAGTGGGTACTCAGAATTCATTCACAGATCATGAATTCCATGAAATGGAGGACCCTCAACCTCCATTACAGCTCCATAGCTCAAAATAGAGAGCTGGACTCCTAACCCTTTGCAGGGTAGTATTGTCTTCCCATAGCTCAGTAAGCTCCCAGCCCAATCAGCCATTCTGGGAATTTGAGGATAACTTTCTGGTCGCTATAGGGAAATTACAGATGACATGTTGGAGCTTCACAGCTCAGGAAGCGTTGTGCAAGATTGGACTGAGTTCAGCATTGGTCTCATTATCATTTGCCTCAGGTTGTATTTTGGTATAATGACAGTCACGCTTTTGTGCTAAAAGTTGGAATAACAAAGTCACTTCCTATAAATATAGTCATCCTAATTATTATCTTAGTTGTGATAAAAGGGGAGTTGAGGGAAGCAGAGGGCATCTCTGTTAAGAGAGCACGTGCCTTCAGCACTGAACATTTAATGAACGCTAGTTGCTTCTGTTTCCCATTGGGAAGGGAGAGTTAACATTTTCATCATAAATAATGTTGGCATAAATTGTGAGCCAAACAAAGTTTTTATCTTCTTTTATTACCTCAGCAACTGTCACTTTTTCTCTTGTTAAAATGAACTGAAACCCTTATAACCACCAGGTCCTATGTGGTTCAGTCTCAGAGCTATGGAACAGCTATGGAACAGTCAATAAAATGCAAGCGTAGCTCAAATCTTTTGCTTGCTTTTCTGGAAAAGCCTGAAGAGGGTCCAAGTGATACAGTGCAAGGCAATTTTATAAACGCCCTCTTTCCTTTCCTATTGTCTTCCATCACGCTCTGTAGCTGCTAAGATGCTCCTCTCTTAAAAGCTCCGAATAAAGTGATTCTCTACTCCAGTCTTTCTAACGTTGTTCTTCTCTCTCTGTCATTTCTGTTATTTAATTAAATTTATACATTCTAGGTCTTCCTTTTTTCCTCTAGTCTCTAGAGTTCTCTCTTAACTATGTTTCCAAATTTCACATTATAAAAGCTCAAGTCTGGTAGGGATTTAGCTCTCTCAGGAGGAGGTGTAGACTGGGGGCAGAGGGGAGGGAGCACTTTTGGGATAGGGAAAAGCCAAGAAGGCAAAAATCACACTCTTTTTGGATAAAACTGGGAGCAGGTGGAAGGCTAGGAGGACTTAAAAGTTAATAATCTTTGATTCCCCCTCCCTGTTGCCGTCCAGTTGATTCTGACTCACAACAACGCCATGTGTTACAGAGTAGAACTGCTCCAGAGGGTTTTCTTGGCTATAATCTTTATGAACACAGATTGTCAGGCCTTTCTCCTGTGGTGCTGTTGGGTAGGTTTGAAACGCCAAGTTTTTCAGTGGTCAGACAAACGTTTTGCGCCACCCAGGGACCTTTCTTTGACTCATCTAAGGTATATTATATATGTAAAAGTAATCTGTAATTACTGGTTGAAAAACTGTTAGCAACTTGATGCCTTTTTCTCATGGTATGTGTACAGGAGACGCTACCTGAGTGGCTGCACCTTAAATTAAACCCAGTGCCACACTTTAAATTAGTAGTAGCAAATATATAGGAAGACAACAGAAGAATTGATGTGTTCAAATTGTGATGTTGGTGAAGAATATTGACTATACCATGGACTGCCAAAAGAATGAAACTTCTTAGAAGACATACAAGCAGAACGCTCCTTAGTGGCGAGGATGGTGAGGCTTCAACGTACTTACTTTGAACACGTCATCAGTACAGACCAATCTTTAGAAAAGGGCATCATGTTTGGTAAGGCAGAGGGTCAATGAAAACGAGGGAAATTCTTCATGAGATGGATTGACACAATAGCCCAAACAATGGGCTCAAACACACCAATGATCATGAAGATATGACCGGATCAGGTGGTGTTTTGTACATAGGTCATCATTAATCAGAGCCTACTGGATGTCAACTAACAACAACAGCAGCTGGATGTCACCTAACAACAACAGCAGCAGCAGCAAATAGAAAAAGATTAGAAAGCTTCCCATGCTTTAGAAAGCTGAGGGTCGCTATGGAGCGTCATGATCTCTCAAACCGTGGAAATGTGTATGTATGTGCAGGTATGCACTTGGGTAAAAAGACAGGTTGAGCAACCACCCTTTACAACAATTGTAAGGACTAAATCATTAATTACACAATGCCAGGGTCAGAAGGACCTGGAGAGATTACTTCATTTGCCCACACCTCTTATTTTAAAGTAAGAAATCAAAGGCCCAGAAAAAATTGGATTTGTCCACAACAAATCAAAACTTCCTGGACCCAGAGTCCTTAATTCCTAGTACCAAAGCCCATATCCAAGTCTGTGTTCACTGTAAATACCAGAAGATACTAGCAATAAGGTCTTCTGGGCATTGAGAGGAAGTGGGCTATGAGAACATTCTACTGACCACATCTCTGGCCTTCCATCATTTCAGCTTGGGTGTGCAACAGTGAAGAGGCTGCCACCTGATCCTGTAACAAAAATGGAAGAAAATGTTAACTTTAACTTCTTCCAGATATGCTGGCTGAGAAAATCAACATAACCATATGAGTCATCCCTTACTTCTTTTCTGCAGAAGGCGGGAAGGCAATTCTTACAGCTCCTGCCTTGTTTTCCTTTCACAAAGGTCCGAGGATTCCTGATAGAGCCCAGGAACAATTCTTCCCAGAAAGAACAAAGAGGGGAAGCAGAGCAGGATTCCTCCAACCAAGAACTTGAACCTCAAAAAGTAGGTTTTATAAAATTTGCCACTATCCAATAAATGAGACAGCATCCCACAGAAGCCTCTAGAATATTTTGTTGACCCTAGAGCTACTTAGAGCATTTCTCAGTATCCTTTAATTTCATGCCATTTTCCTGAACCAAATATTAAATTTCCCCATTGGAGTGAGAGTAACAAATCACCAAGAAGAGAATCTGCAGCTCTTCTGAAAAACCACCTGAGGTAGAAGTCAGAAGTGGACACTTTTCTCCTCTTTTCACTTCAAACTTGAGCACATCTGTGTCTGACTCAGCTGCCCTCAGAGGCCATTCTTTCTCTCTGACAATGTGAGACTGCGCAGTGTTCTCTTGCCATTGCTGTTGGTGGTGTTGTATATGGTTTGTGTTCTTGTTGTTTTTCTGCCACAGAAACAGGTGTGGGTGTTATAGTTTGTTAACTATTTTATACCCCAGAATCATTTTGGCTTAAGTCAATAACGGTAGCAATCTTTCCAAATAAAAGCAAACAAATTTATTCTGTTTGAAACAGCCAGGCAGTTGCTTTGCGTCTTTTGCTCTATCAAGACTTTTTTTTTTTTTTTTTTTACTTTTCAGAATAACCCTTATTACATCATGTATGGATTGACTGTTGTTTTACACAATTATTATATGATATACACTCTCCAATTTCAAGAATCTTGCTGTATAAGAAACCTTGATGAAATATTCTAGCTGTTTGCCAACCTATTAGCTTTTATAATATGTATGTATTTATTTTGCTGATCCAGTTTGGAAAACTGTGTGCACAGCATTCAGGTATGTTTATAATAAATCACCTGGTGGAATTCTGAAAACAAAGGAGAGAATTTGCTTTTTATTTAAGGACAAGAAACATGTATTTTTAGCACAAATAAAAGCACTAGATTACTAATGGAAAAGTCAGTGGTTTGAGCCCACGCAGAGGCACTTTGGAAGACAGTTCTGGTAACCTGCTTCCAAAAAGTCACAGCCATTAAAAACCCTATGGAGCACAGTTCTGCTCTGAAACACTTGGGGTTGCTGTGAGTCAGAATCGACTCCATGAAAACTGGTGCAAAAAAATGGAGGAGCTATTGGTCTTAACCTCATTATAACATAGCACAGGAGGGCTGGATTCAACTGACATTTGGGGGATAGATATAAAACATTTAAACGCACGAAGTGGACATCTTTAAAAAGAAATGAAAGTGAGGAGATTATTTTCTTGATTCATACTCTGTTTTATAAGCACTAATTTTTAGTTTTTAGTAGCTCTAATTCCATTTGAGCTCTTGCCAATGAAGCCATGAGGGCTTCATTTCAATGGCTCTGTTGTTGTGTCACAAGTCCCGGCTTTCCAGTTTGAGTATTACATGGCGTGGCAATCCGATCCACAGAAAAAACAAACTGGAGTCATTTCTACTGCATTTCAGGAATCCTAATCACAGCCATAATGGAACTAAATAGTAACATTAGAACCGCCACACATGACAAAAACTGAACAATTAAAAATGTGCATCCTGTGTTTTGTGAACCAGCAACAGCTGGATTTAGCAGGATGCCCATTGTGAGGTACTTGTAGAAGTCTATAATCCTTAGCCAGGAGAACATTTTCACAGGTGGAACTGGCCATCTGGGGAAGAAGAGTGAACAACCACCTACAGGAATGCCACTAAAGGCTAAAAAATACTCCATGAAAAAAAAAAAAAACCCAACATTTATTAAAACTACAAGTAATGCTGAATATTTTGATCAAAGATTCTATAGAAGAGTTCTGATCAAAAGGGGGGAATACAGAACAGAATTTCAAATTCTCAATGGAATCCAAACATTTTGAAACTACTGAGTTGAATGAGCCCCCAAAACTATTGCTCTGAGATGAGCTTTAAATCTTAAACCAAATCTATCCTTTGTAGTCTTCTTTGAACCAAAAAGTAGCTTATTTTAATTAGTAAAGCATATCTTCTTTAAGCAGTGTGCTCTTTTAAAGAACTATCTATGTGAGATCAAATTGACAACAGCAACTTGAAAGACTGGATGGGAAGCTTAGGGGGCAATGAGTTTAAGACAATGGTGGTGAAATACGTGGAAAATGACAGCGAAAATAGTAGCACAAAGAAAGTAACGAATGTCACTGAATTGTACATGTAGAAATTATTGAAATGGTGTATCTTTGGTTGTGTATACATTCAGAAAAAAACTTTTTTTAAGTATAAGTAGTGCAAATAATTTAAGAGACCATTCACAATGATGAAGTAGGTATCTATTGAACATGGAAAGATGACCACAACACTGAATTGTCTGGCCTGGGGCCTGGGCATGGGTAATTTTTCAAAGCTCCCCAGGTAATTCTCATGCCCATTCAGGGTTGACAACCACTGATGCAGCACTTTGAGCCACATCATAGGAACAGAGCACAAAGCTCTGCTGTAGCTATTGGCTAAGGGAATGGGTCTTTACCAAGCCAGTATTTTTTTCCAGTTTCTCTGAAAACAGAAGAGGATATAATAAAATAAAACTGTTTAACCTAGAATATGAGGGATTTAGATTAGATATAAGATGAAATTTTCTGAAGGAAGGAGGTTAGGTATTAAAATGTATTGCCTCAGGGATATTGTGCCACATCATTTTCTAGAGCATTTCAAAACTAGGGTGAATTTGCATCCATCTTTGATATGTTTCGAATGGAATGGATAGATGGGATTGGAGAGTAAAGCTCTTTCTTTCAGATAGGGTTGATTTCTACACTCATTCATTCCAAAACAAATCAAGTTTTTCCCAAGTGCTGTATAATGTTCCAAAGGCGGCCACTTGGTTGGATAAATTATTTGGATAAAAAGTGTTGGGTGCCATTTGTAAAACTGCAGAAGGCACTACACTATTTTGGCTAACCGTGTCTCCCCAGAAGCCAAATTGCCTGGTTTCAAGTCTTAGTTCTTCTACTTATTAGCAGTAGGCTTATCCCTTAGTGTCTCCACGTATCAGTTTACTTACCTATAATGGGGATGATGATGGTGATAACAGAACCATCCTCATATAGCTTTTCTAATATTTAAATGAGTTAACATATGTAAAGTACTTAGGTCACTCCTGGAACATAGTAGACACCTATGTAAAGATTACATTTTGTCATTAAAATTCATTTTAGGTCACTTAGATCAAAGAACATTTATTACATCCTGACTTATACTTTTAATTACAATACTGAAATGTACCACTGTTTTGTGATCCGTAAGCTGCTATGAAGTACAACACATCTTTGGAAAAGGAAAATTTAAGAGTTGAAAGGAAATAGAGAAATCATTGAGAGGAATGGTTTTCAACACTGGCTGCTTAGCAGAACCATCTGGGGAAGCTTTTAAATAAACCAATGACCAGACTAATCACAAACAATAAAATCATGCATGGGACCCAGGTTCCAGTATCACTTTGTTTTGTTTTTTCAAAGCAGGAGTTGTCATTCCAATGTCTAACCAATTTTGCAAGCCATAGTGTTCTAGAACCATCTTACTCAAAATGCAGATGTATCCCCAACCAATCTCTTTTTAATATTTCCATTTCAGAGAGCTTACTACCTCACATAAAATCAAATATCCCTTTAAGTGTAGTTAACATTAAGCGAATATTTAATACTGAAAAAAATGCATAGTTTTCTTTCAAAATCCTCACCTCCTCACATTGTTGTCAAAAGATTTACCAACTTTAAAATAGTTCTGTGAAGTCTCTAATCTTTGACTACTGGCACAATGAAATGAAATGAAATGAAATGAAATGAAATGAAATACTTTCAAAAGCAAATTTAAATTCATTAGCAGTATATAAGCTAGCTCTTGCTAGTTTAAGTGAAATGGCATAAAGGTAGAGTTCCTATTTTGAAAGATACTTGGGAGTCTATGCCCACATGATCAAGTTCACTTACTTCCTTTAGAACTTCATTCATTCATGACCACTTATGTAATAAACTCTAATCAAGAACCCAGTGTCAGGCACTGGGGTACAAACATTAATAAACAAAAGCTGGGATTAAAACTTTCTTTTCTCAGCATTCCACACACCTTTTTCCTTCTCCTAAACTACTGATTGTATTTAAAATTCTATTAACAGTTAAGTTGATAATACAAGTGACTTAGTTTGTTGTTGTTAGTGGCTGTTGAGTGCGCCCGTGACTCATGGCAACCCCACGTACAAGAAACCAAAAGACGCCCAGTCCTGCACCATTCGCATGATCAGTTGTGGATCAAACCATTGTGGTCCAGAGGGTTTTCACTGGCTGATGTCAGAAGCAGATCAGTAGACAGACCTTTGGTCCTAGTCCATCTTAGTCTGGAAGCTCCACAGAAACCTGTTCAGCATAGTAGCAACATGCAAGGCTCCACTGACAGGTAGTGGCTGAACCCAGGGTGCACTGGTTGGAAATAGAACCTGAGTCTCCCACATGGAAGGCGAGAATTCTACCACTGAGCCACCATGGCCCCCCATGATTTAGTTTTTTAAGTAGGCTTTTGTAAGATTCCACAGATGTAATTTCGTAAGATTGAGAGCTTGAGGGGTGGGGGTAGGGGGATAATTCAATATGAGATTGTTTGGAAATATGAGTTCAAGCTTATTTAAGACATGATTAAATTTACTAGAATTTAGTCTGTGTACAATCTCTGCAGACACTGCAACTAAGGAAACCTGTGCTGTGATTAGTCTTTAAATATCAGTGGGTGTTGCATTGAGGGTGGTTTAGAGGGCAGAAATGAGATAAGAAAAAGGCTAACCAAGGTTGGATGCCATTAAATTAAGCGGAAACAGATGATCTGAGTCAGTGCGGTTCAGGGGAGAGGCGGTAGAAGTTATCGTTCTCATGAAGGATGTCTACAAGGGCAACCGCAAGGGAACTGCAGATCACAGTAACGCTGTCACCAAGGCCTGTGAAAGATGATTGCTGCAAACTTCTCAGGAAAATACGATTGAATTTTTATTTCTTATGGCAAATTATCCGAGTGGGCTAAGGGTTATGAGTACCAATGATACAAGTAATGACATCCATCATGAATATGTGTTTAAACACCACTCGACAGCACTGGGTTTATTTCTCCAGAGCTTTTCACACACAGATTCCTGGTCTAGTCTTATCCTTTTGAGTTACTATCACTAAAACATATCTTAGAAAACTTTCTGGCTGCTAGATCTCCCCTGATCATTGTACTTCCGTTTGAACTGGCAGAGACCAAAGGAGTCAGAATTAACACAGTGAAAGATAATTGCTACAAATGAGAAAATATTTACAATAATATTCAATGGGGAGAGATTGTTGATTGTAGTGTTAAATGTCTCATTTACTTTTGTGTGTTTGTGTGTGTCTAACTACTAAAATCTTTAAAGGGTAACGATTTTCTCTTTATTGTAAATTTATTTCTCAGTTTCAAAGCAGTATGTAAAATTCAATCTTTGGGATTTTGTTTGTTTTTTTCTAATGTTTTTTTCTATTGTTAGCTGCTATTGCATTGGTCCCAGCTCATGGTGACCCCATGCACAAGGGATAATACTTAGAGAAGCATTAATAACATACCTTTCGATTTATGTGCTGCCATTCTTCGATATAACACATACTCACATTATCTTCACAGCTCTTTGTGATGGAGGAAAAAGCATTTTTAAAGCAAAAGACTTGGATCCTAACCTTACTTTTGTTTTAATCAATTTGAACTTGAGAAAGATATTTAAGCTTTATCCTCAGTTTCCTTATCCGAAGGAAAAGGGATTTGAGTAGGTTACATGTAACATTTCTCCCCAGCTTTGACTTTTTAGAAATCTGTGTTTTGGACAGCAGCAAGATGGTGGCAATGCACCCTGATTGCATATCTGATCAATTTCAGACTTCATGTTATCAGGAGGGATCAGTCCCTGGAGAAGGACATCATGCTTGGTAAAGTAGAAGGTCAGCAAAAAAGAGGAAGGCCCTCAATGAGATGGATTGACACAGTGGCTGCAACAATGGGCTGAAGCACAGCAACAATTGTGAGGATGGCGCAGGACTAGGCAATGTTTTGCCCTGTTGTACCTAGGGCCTCTATGAGTTGAAACCATCTCGAGGGCACCTATCACCAAGATGGTAGCAAAGGCCTTTAAAACTTGCTTAAGTCTGTGTATTTAGACAGAGGTAGAGAAAATCTCAAAAAACCAAACCCGTTGCTGTTTATTCGATTCCAACTCATAGCAATCCTAGAAGGCAGAGTAGAGCTTCCCCATAGGGAATCCAAGTGGATTTGAACTGCTGACCTTTTTGGTTAGCAGCCTGAGCTCTTAACCACTGTGCAACCAGGGCCTTTAAATCCTATTTTTTGCTTATCGTTGAGAATGTGAAAAGCAGACCTTGGCTTATCTTATTATTTCCTTTTACCCTTGGGCTAAAGAAATCTGTTTAAAATTAGGCAGTTTTATGGGGTTGTCTTAGGCTGGGTTCTCTAGAGAAACAAAACCAGTGAAGCGTGTGTGTGTGTGTATATATATATATACACGTGTGTGTGTATTATATACATATATACACAGAGGAGAGAGACTTATCTCAAGGAAATGGCTCACATGGTTGTAGAAGCTGGCAAGTCCCAAGTCCATGGGTCAGGCATCAGGCCGGAGGTTTCTCCTGACTCACATAACTGCAGGGGCTGACAAACACAAGATCCACAGGAAAGATGGCAGTCTGCTGGCCCAAGTCCCAAGGACTGGAGGTCAGATGTTCACAAGCTGAATGCAGGATCTAGAGTAGAGCAAAAGCCAGCAAGCTTTGCCAAAAAGTCCACATATATTGGATGCAGGCTATGCACCCAGAGAAACTCTCTTTCAACTGATTGGTTGCTCACAACAGATCCCATCATGGAGGTGATCATATTATATCAGATCTCATCATGGAGGCAATTATATCATTATACGACTGCCAAACTACACCATAACTGCCAAACCATTGAGAATCATGGCTGAGCCAAGTTGACACACAATCTTAACAATCACAGGGGTATTTAACTGCCAATATGTTCAAAGTAAATAGTGAACATCAGGATTCTACACTCAATTGTAAAATTCAGGGGAGGGAGGGATTCTGCACTGACCCACTGTCATCCATCACTACCCTCATTCCACCTCATCTTGGACTGGCACTGTTTTTCATAAATAGGGATTTCATTCATGCTAAAGGAATAGACTTGATGATTCTTGATTCTTCTAGGGCAAACTAAAAATGTAATCTATATGATTAGATTATGAGTTTCTCAGGGCTGTGTTGTTTCTTTATTTGTATATAGACTTATCTAATCTCTCTAGATTTCTGGGAGAGTAGTGCTTGAAAGTAACTTCAAAGCTAAGCCCTTGAAGAGGAGCTAATAAAAGAAAGCGTTGTCTTCTCCTTTCCAAGGATTCATATGGGCAAGTACAGATTTTATTCTTGTTTTAATCACATTACTCAATTTTCCTCATGGAGAGACTATGAAATATTGGCTTCCACCAGGCAATGTTAACAAGGAACTAGGGACCTTGCATTGAAATACCAAAGACAGCCAGTTACTTGGCCCTTTGTGGATTGTTAGCACTCTCCTCTGTTTCTTGTCTCGATGCTATATGCCCACCAGAGAATGATTTCTTTTTTTCAGAGAAGTTCTATCTATTTTTGGTTTTACTCTGGGAGTTTAGTTGAAGGAAGTGGTAGCAGTCACTGGTACTTTTTCCAATCCAACATAGCTAGGGAGCCCTATACTTTGAGAGTTATTGGGAATCCATTGATAAAGCCAATACCATGTTTGACTCTTATTTGCTCCCTTACATTTTTTCGCAACAGACTTGGATACAGAAGCAAGGAGGGATGCCTGCACCTCAACTCTCCAATTGAAGACAGCAAAATCAAGAGCCATATTCAAAGGTGATGACTACAAAGGGTAGCCAAACCAGTACTGGTTGCCATGTAGTTGACTCCAACTCATGGCAAGCCCATGTGTGTCAGAGTAGAACTGTGCTCCATAAGATTTTCAATAGCTGATTCTTCAAAAGTAGATCCTCAGGCCTTTCTTCCAAGAAAACTCTGGTGGATTCAAACCTCCAGTCTTTTGGTTGGCATCCAAATGGGTTAACTGTTTGCACCACTCAGGAACTCCCACTATTAAAGTATTGCTAGAAAGAAGATATAGCAAAACCAGATTAAGAAGGCCGTACAGGAACTTAAGTTGCAGTCCATTTCTAATCTAGTCTAATTAGATGTTAACATCTTCATACCTTGTCAATTGGTTGGGCAAATTATACTTGGAAGCATCGTGTGCGTCTCTCTCAAATAATTATCCTAATTTGTTTTGCTCACTTTGGGTAGCAATGTAGCAGAACGTGGAAATCAAGTGCCCCGGCAGGTCAGTGGGTATTACTTCACTACTCAGTGCACATTTGTAGATCATAAACATGGTTCATTAGTTTCTCAAAGGCAAGGAAGTTTTCTTGCAGCAGACGTTGCTGAGAGCAATAAAAAGTATGTAATCATTCTTGGAGAACAGGTAGCATTTACAGTCATAATAAATGTGCACCTTTAACAAATGCTGCAGCAATCCAAAGTTAAAAGGGATTCTTTAACCACTTAAAGCCACATGCCAACGCTTTCTTTAATTATGATGAATTTTGTTCTCCTACCTGAGAAGGTGACATTTCACGGCAAATCAGTCTGAGAAATCACCCGGAACAAGAAGAGATTTCTTGTTTCATAAGCTATTTCCTGTAATGACCAGGAAGTTGTGGACAAATAGCTAGCTAACAGTCCAGTTGTTCTGAGCTTTGTTAATCACAATTAGGAAACCTATACGTCTGTCTGAGAAGCCAGTGGAGAACTCGGGTCCTCCTCTGAATGAGCCTGTCTCAATGAACTGGTAAATTGCGGTAAGTTCCTATATTGCTATGAGTTCCAAGTCAATGATGTTGCTTTGTAACTTAGGGAGGCAGGAGGTAAGAGGATAAGAAGATGATGCTGACAATTGGCATTATATACCACCCTTGCTCTTCCTTGTGGTCCAGCCACCATTGGCGTTACCTTCACTACCACGGACTCCTCTGACACCATCAAAGTCATATGAATGGGACTGGAACAAACTGCTGGGCTAGTGTTGCATCCTTCTGCAATTCCCCATCAGGACTTGCTGCCTTTGATGTCACTTCTCTGTTAATTTATCCCTTTGAAGTTATTCTTTTTTTTTTAATTTTTTTCATTGGGCTTTAGATGAAGGTTTACAGAGCAAATTAGTTTCTCATTAAACAATTAATACACATATTGTTTTGTGACATTGGTTGCCAACCCTGTGATGTGTCAACACTCTCCTCTTCTCAACCTCGGGTTCCCCATTTCTTTCTGTCAAACTTTCCTGCCCCCCTCCTGCCTTCTCATCCTTGCCCCTGGGCTGGTGTGCCCATTTAGTCTCATATACATAGTTGAGCTACATGTATTATTGTTTGTTTTATGGGCCTTCTAATCTTTGGCTGAAGGTTGAACCTCAGGAGTGACTTCAGTACTGAGTTAAAAGGGTGTCTCGTGGCCATACTCTTGGAGTTTCTTCAGTTTCTGTCAGACCAGTAAGTCTGGTCTTTTTTAGTGAGTTTGAATTTTCTCCAGCTCTGTCTGGCACAGTCTGTTGTGATCCCTGTCAGAGCAGTGGAGCTATTCTTGATATTCATCTCAACAAGACACCACATAGATATAGATGTTAGGACAAAAGGATCCTTTACAATATAATGTATCTCAGACAATTCAACAGAGACAATTAAACAAAACTCTTGAACTATTAAAAAGCAGCTTTTAAACCTGGGGAAAAGAGCAATCTTCCAAAACGTTCTGTAATTGCAAGTACATTTAAAAACTTAGGTTACTCTGCAAATGTCAGTTCTTGCAGAAAAGAACACCCCGTCTTAGCAGTCCTTGGGTGAGGCCAGCTCTGTGATGATATGAGTGATAAGCTGACAACCATAAAAAAAAGGGGGGCCCTCTGTTCTCTTTTTGTCAGTTGAACTTTCCGGGAAAAGTACATATCAATAGGTCTCTCTACTTGGCCCAACCTCCTATCTATAAACCTACAAATTAAACAGAACCTACAAATGGGCAACTGAAACCTAAACTACTTGGTACATACACATACAACAAAACAAACAAACAAGCCCTGGATTGAAGGAGAGGAGATGCCTTTATTGTTGATTGAGTATGCCAACTAACACTTCACTCTTGGTATGTCTGATGAGATGTAGCAAAATGAACACTGCACTAGGAATCTGAAATTAGGTTGGTTCTGGTTTTACTGTTTGCTATCCAAAATGGGCTGGTCCCTTAATACCCTTAGCCTCCCTCTTCATAGCATAGTGATACAATATGTAATTTACTTCCCTCAAAGAGTTATTGTCAAGGTCCAAGTAAGTAATGCATTAAAAAGTATAATGTATGAATATATAAAATGCTATCATTTATTGTTTTCTTAAATTATTCTGCTTTGAATAGTTTACTTTCTTTATTCACAGTATTTTTGAAAGGTTCTCTCAGCCCCAGAGAAAGAATAGGGAATATATCGACCAGCAAAAGCCATTAGAATTAAACCTTAGAAGATGAGGTAATACTTTGCTCAAACAAATCAAGTTTAAGGAAAAAAATTGAAAGAAAAATTAGCTTCTAGTTGTGCCATTTTGTCTACTCCTCCTAAAAACTTTTTTAAATGCATACTTATTTGTTTATTCATCCAGTCAGTCAAAAACATGTAGCTCACAGCTGAAGTTAGAAAATTGTATAAGATACAGTTTAGAGTAGATAATGGGTGTGCAAATAAGTAAAGTTATATAATAGAAGAATTTACAGACTATTACAAAACAGAGAAAAACCCTGGTGGCGTAGTGGTTAAGTACTACAGCTGCTAACCAAAGAGTCAGCAGTTTGAATCCACTAGGCACTCCTTGGAAACTCTATGGGGCTGTTCTACTCTGTCCTATAGGGTCGCCATGAGTTGGAATCGACTCAACAGCACTGGGTTTGGTTTTTTTGGTTTTTTAAAGAACAGAGGGAACGAATCCAACTTCCACTGATTGTAGGAAGTGAGAGTCTTTAAGAAAAGCTATCACCAAATAAAAGATATTTAACAAAATCTCGAAAAATAAGTAGGGTTACTTTATATGGACAGCAGTATATTCATCACTGTCGGAACAACCTGCTACAAAAGACCTCTCTAAAGTGCTAAAAAGCAAAGATACCGTCTTGAGGACTCAGATGTGCCTGACCCAAGCCATGGTGTTTTCAATTGCCTTACATGCGTGGGAAAGCTGGACAATGAATTATGAAGACCTAAAAAAGAGAACTGATGCCTTTGAATTATGGTGTTGGCGAAGAATATTGAATATACCAGGGACTGCCAGAAGTATGAATAATCTGTCTCAGAAGAAGTATAGCCAGAATGCTGATGTATTTTGGACCTGTTATCAGGAGAGGCCAGTCTCTGGAGAAGGACATCATGCTTGGTAAAGTAGAAGGTCATCAAAAAAGAATACCCTCAATGAGATGGACTGATACATTGGCTGCAGCAATGGGCTCAAACACAGCAACAATTGTGCAGATGCCGTTAGACTGGGCAGTGTTTCATTCTGTTATGTATAGAGTTGCTTTGAGTCGGAACCAACTCGACGGTACCTAACAACAACAATGACATTGGAACTATAAAATCTACCTTTTTAATATTAACCCGGAGGGTGAAATTATGTGAGTAAGTATGGTAATCATCTTCCACAGTAGGAAAGATCCTTTAGAAAGCAAATTAAACACCGTCCCTACTCAAGCAATTGAGCACATAGGCAAGGCTTGCTAAACCGTCTGTTTGGATGGAAATTATCCCACTGGTAACAAGTGACAACAAAATTATACAGAAGAAATGCCTAGGAGACAGATGGTACAAGAGGCTTAAAGGAAGAGAGAAGGAGGGAGGAAGCAGAGAGAAAAGAAGGAGAAGACAAGGAGGAACAGGAAGAGAAAGAGGATGATGGGAGAATGAGAACAAAGCTAAGTTTTGACTTTCTGACTGTTCTCAGTTCCCTCAGCCATTGCCCACCCTCTCTGTACCATCATCTCCATCCAAGGGATCTACATAATAGGCAGCCTAATTAATGTTTCAAGAATTTAAATGTTCTTTTATCATGAGTTATTAATAAGATGTTTAAAATTAAAGTGCAAATATAACTTAGTGGACTCTGTATAAAAGTTGGTGAACCAAAACATCTTCCTAACATAATTTTTTTATTGGGTGACATTGACAAGTCTTGAGAGATGTAAATAATTGTCTTCCTGTACTATCTTGTGAAAGATCTCTGTGATATGCATGCTGTTGGTGTTAGGTGTCATGGAGTCTATTCCGACCCATAGTAACCACATAGGACAAAGTAGAACTGCCCCTGAGGGTTTCCAAGGAGCAGCTGGTGGATTTGAACTACTGACCTTCTGGTTAGCAGCTGAGCTCTTAACCAGCGCACCACCAGAGCTCTGTGATATGCATGGGAAGAGCAATTCTGCTGTCTTTATTACCTACCTTGACAATTTCTGCAGTGCTGACTAAACAATGAGGTGTCAAATCTGCTCAAAGCTAGCAAATCTTTCCCAGGAAACGTTGGGATATCATTCAGAGAAAGGTTTTTATTCTAGCTGAAATAGTCCAACATTTAAAAAACGTTCTTGGGAAGAGACGCTTGCCAAACCTGATTCAAACAAAAAACTTTGAGGCAGAGTGGGGATGGTACTGAAAGCTGAGCTGGTTAGGGGTCCAGACTAAAGCAGAGTCCGGATCACCTTGAGGCAGGTGTTGTCTCTCTGTCTCCATTTTCTCCCTCTCTCCAACTCTCACTTCCGATTGCCTGTGTCCAACTCATATTAGGTCTTTGAAGATTTTTAGAACAGCTCAAATTTGGGGACAAAGATAATCTTTTACTCTGTTCTATCCCTGGGGTGAAAATAATAATAGTCCTCAACTAGACTCACACATTTATAGGAAACACAGATCTTTGGTTCCTGCAGAGAACTACTAAAACCGTGTACCTGGGCTTAGGACCAAGTGTATATGTTTTAAATTTCTCATAAGTAATTATGACATGTCCTCCTGGTTAATAATGATTTGCTATTTATTAATAACTATTTAAAAAGCTGATCTAATCATTAAACTCTACTCCTATATCCAGAATCTCTTTGAAAGGAAAGGGACGTAGAGATAATTTATAAGATCATTAAGAAGACCTAAAACTTTAGCAACATTACAGGATTGAGGCTATTCAAGGTGGGGATATTCAAAGATCCACAATTAACCAGAGCAAAGTTTAAAAACCCATTGCTATCGAGTGGATCCCGACTCATAGCAACCCTATAGGACAGAATAGAACTGCTCCATAGGGTTTCCAAGGCTGTAATTTTTATGGAAGATGCCCTGGTGTCACAGTGGTTAAGCACTCACTGCTAACCAAAAGGTCTGTGGTTTGAACCCATCAGCCGCTCCATGGGAGAAAGACGTGGCAGTCTATTTCCGTAGAGATTACCCAACCCCCTCCCCCCCAAAAAAAAACCCACTGCCGACAAGTCGATTCTGACTCATAGTGACCCTATAAAAAATACAGCCTTGGAAATCCTATGGGGTAGTTCTACGCTGTCCTATAGAGTTGCTATTAGTTGGAATCAACTCGATGGCAATGGGTTTGGTTTTTTGGTTTGGTAATCTTTATGTGAAGCAGCCTGCCACATCTTTCTCCCATGGAGCAGCAGGTGGGTTCAAACAGCTAACCTTTCCGTTAGCAACAAAGCACTTAACCACTGCACCAACAGGGCTCCTTAGGCAAAGGTTAAGCATGTTAAACTTACCAACAAAGAATATTTTATGGCACCATAACTAATGTACCTAGAGAGCGACAGAACTCAGATCGTAGTTATTTGAGATAACTGTCGACTATTACGGAAACCCTGGTGGCATAGAGGTTAAGAACTATAGCTACTAACCAAAAGTTTGGGAGTTCAAAACCACCAGGTTCTTCTCGGAAACACTATGGGACAGAGACAGGGTCTCTGTAAGTCGGAATCTACTCCATGGCAATGGGTTTTTTTTTTTTTTTTTTTTTTGGTTTCATTGACAATTATAATTGGAAAGAGGAAGTAATTAGCCACAGGGGGCATCTCTTGGTCTATGGTTTAAATTTTTTGCTTTAGATTTTGCTTGAAATTTTGTTGAGCATTGCATTTTTCAATGTGTTCGTATTGTCCTTTCAAACTTGCAATCTTTTTATTTTAAAAGACTGTATTATCATGTCAAATGCGTTCAGTAGAGAGGGTTTGGTGCCAAAGGGCTTTACTTTCACAAGCTTAAATTAACTAAAAACATTTTTATTTTACTGGTGAGAAATGCAGCAATTAATATGCTCTCTGCTACAAAAAAAAAGTAGTTTTTCTGCGTTTGCTTTTTTCTGAGAGAGAGCTGATTGTCACTTAATTCCGGTTTCTCCTTTTTCCTAAGCATATAGCTGTCCAGCTAGACTAAATTTCTCAGATTCCCTTGCTTTTGGGTTTGGCCATGTGACATGGCTTGGCACTGGAACAGAAATAATTGTGTTACTTCCAGGTCTGGGTCTTCAGTCATCAGTTATCTATAGTCTCTTCCTCTGCCAGTGACCCAACTTCCATTGTGCAGAAAACAATAATGCCTAGGGGTCATGGTAAAGCAATGGCTTGGATGAAACACAATTTCCTGGACAACTAAAAGGAACACACCCCTAACCTAAATAGATTGCAATGAGATTGTTACATGAGAGAGAAATATTTATTTTTTTTCTTTTAAGGCTGCTGTCTTTGTTACAGCAATCCAGCTTTAACCTAACATCATTATGAATTCTCTATGCTCCTCAAACCCTCCAGCCCCTCCCTACAATCAGGTGTTGAGCTTCTTAAGAAATCCCTAATTGATGTCTGTAACCAGGACCTAGAAAAAGGCCTGGCATGAAATACAAAAAAAAAACAAAAAACATTGTTAAGAGAATGTATGCAAAAATGACTGAAAACTCACTTGCTTAAGTTCACATAGTCAGCCCCTGCAGACCTAGAAAGAAGCCTTACGTTTTCAGTTATTTTTAAGGTAGCCTTCCCTCAAACCTCTACCTGAGAGAAATAAAAGCCACCAATTTTAGCCTGATTCCTACAATTTTGTCCTCCTAAGTTCTACTAAGAAATTCTACTTAGCATATCCTTCCTGTTGGTATGAATTAGTATCAGCTACCTAGTGCTATCAGAGAATTGCCCTAGTTACGTTTTCATAGCAGGCACAGCATCTTGGTTTGTCAAATGTATTACGATTTCAGAGAAAAGAAAGCAAGCTGCCCCAATTACGCTTTGCCGTTTGTCTGACACTTTCATTACCTTTGAAGGAATTTCTATCACATGTTGTCTTGTTGTAAAAGCCATTTCTCCCAAATTAACTTAGGGAGGACTGGTGGAAAAAGGAAGAACAACAACAAAAAAAGAAAAGTTCGTCATCTACTTCTACTACCTGGAGAAGCAGCAGAGACATAGAATTTTGTCATCTTTCAAATTAAATCAGATTCTGGGCTTGCTGTGTCTGATGTAACCCAATAGAAAACAGGACAGTTGCATCCATCCATGACCATTTAGGAACATGCTCAATTCATGGAAAATCAATTTCAGTCATAGCCACGTGGTCCTCTATGATGCCCCATTAGGATTTCCTTAATTTTTGTAAACTTTGTGACTTATTCGGAAACCCTAGTGGCATAGTAGTTAAGTGCTACGGCTGCTAACCAAAGGTCCAAAGTGTCGGTGGTTCAAGTCCACCAGGCACTCTTTGGAAACTATGTGGCAGTTCTATCCTGTCCTATATGGTCGCTATGAATCAGAATCCACTCGAGGGCAATAGGTTTGGTTTTTTCTTTTTAGTGACTTGTTCATTTGTACGCTACCAGAGAGAAGGCCTCTATGGCTCAAAAAAAATCTTTTTCCAAGAAAGCGATCTGGGTTCTGATTGCAAGCCCTTCCCATATGAGGAAATCTAGGTTCTTACTTGTTGTCATTGCTGTTGTTAGGTGCTGTCAAGTCGGTTCCAACTCAGCGACCCTATAGTGAGTTCCTATTTAGTACATAGGAAAAGCAGGAGGGCATGATAAAAAGCTTCAAAATCTTTTAAAAAGATATTTTTTTCATATCCTGAAACATCCCTGTCACCATTTAGCTTAATTTTGATTCTCTTTATTCACTTATCTGTAAAGCTACAGAAACTGAACAATGAAATGGTAACAGCCAGAGAAGATGGAAAAAAATTGTTACAACAAATTATCCAGTCAAGGATAAGGTAAACGGTCAACTCTTGATTTTCTAATCCTAATTCAGTTTGCCACTGCTGAAAGGGGCTTACAGAAACTAACAGATCTGAAAAGCAGATGGTGGAATCCGGAAAAAAAGAAGCTGAAAGCTTGAGTGACATCAGGAGAGATACTACAGTGTGTACACAAGTTTTGATTCGTGATGTCGGAAACGGAGCTACAGCAGTGAATCCTGTGAGAGCTGGAACTCGATGGGACCGACTGCAAATCAAAACTGCAATGAGATTCCATCTCACTCCAACAAGGCTGTCATTAATCCAAAAAACACAGAATAATAAATGTTGGATAGGTTGTGGAGAGACAGGAACACTTCTACACTGCTGGTGGGAATGTAAAATGGTACAACCACTTTGGAAATAGATTTGGCACTTCCTTAAAAAACTAGGATAGAACTACCATAAGATCTAGCAATCCCACTCCATGTAGCCTAGAGAAATAATAGCCTTTACGAGAACAGGTATATGTACACCCATGTTCACTGCAGCACTGTTTACAATAGCAAAAAGTTGGAAGCAACCAAGGTGCTCATTGACAGATGGGTGGATAAATAAATTATGGTATATTCACAAATGGAATACTACTCATCAATAAAGAACAATGGTGAATCCATGAAACATTTCATAACATGGAGAAGTCTGAAAGACATTATGCTGAGTGAAATTAGTCAGTTGCAAAAAGGACAAATATTGTATGAGACCACTATTATAAGAACTGGAGAAATAGTTTAAACAGAGAAGGAAATATTCTTTAATGGTTACGAGATGAGGTAGGGAGGGAGAGAGGGATGGAGAGGGGTAGTCACTAATTAGACAGTAGGTAAGTTTTATTTTAGGTGAAGGGAAAGACAATACACAATACAGGAGAGGTCAACACAACTGGACTAAACCAAAAGCAAAGACATTTCCCAAATAAACTGAACACTTCAAAGACCAGCGCAGCAGGGGTGGGGATTTGAGGGCCGCGGTTTCAGGGAACATCTAAGTCAATTGGCATAATAAAATCTGTTAAGAAAACATTCTGCATCCCACTTTGCACAGTGGCCTCTGGGGTCTTAAACGCTAGCAAGTGGCCATCTAGGATGCATCAATTGGTCTCAACCCACCTGGAGCAAGAAAGGATGAAGCACACCAAAGACGCAAGGTAATTATGAGCCTAAGAGACGGAAAGGACCACATACACCAGAGACTGCATCAACCTGAGACCAGAAGGGCTAGATGGTGCCCGGCCACAACCAATGACTGCCCTGACAGGAACACAACAGAGAACCCCTGAGGGAGCAAGAGAGCAGTGGGATGCAGACCCCAAATTCTCATAAAAAGACCAGACTTAATGATTATACTTGGACTAGAAGGACCCTGGAGGCCATGGTCCCCAGACCTTCTGTTACCCCAAGACAGGAACCATTCCAAAACCAACTCTTCAGACAGGGATTGGACTGGAATATGGGGTAGAAAATGACACTGGTGAAGAACAAGCTTCTTGGATCAAGTAGACACGTGACACTATGTTGGCATCTCCTGTCTGGAGGGGAGATGAGAGGGCAGAGGGGGCCAGAAGCTACCCGAATGGACATGAGGAGAGATAGTAGAGGGAAGAACTGTGCTATTTCATTACAGGGAGAGCAATTAGGAGTGTATAGCAAGGTGTATATAAATTTTTCTGTGAGAGACTGACCTGATTTGTAAACTTAGACTTAAAAAAAAAAAAAATAAAATAAAGCACAATAAAAATTAATTAAAAAAAAAAAAAGCTTGACCCAGAATTGGTACAGTATCACTTCTATTTATGCTATTAGTCAAAATAGTCACCAGCCAGCCCAGCATCAAAGGAGGGGAAATAGACCCCACCTCTTAAAGGGAAGAATGTCAACAAATTTGCTGCCATCTTTAATCTGCCTCACAACCCATCTCTGGTTTGAAAAATGGGGTACAAATAACTTAGCAGTAGTCTGTGCTTGATACTAATCAAATCTTTGTGAACATCTCATCATAAAGGGCCTTTGTGACCATCCTTAATAAACCTGAGTATTTGGTTTCTCCAGTCAAACATTTTTCTGATTCATTGAGCGTGACAGTGGCATTACCTTTGAAGAATTCCTAAACCATCAGCAGTAGCGGGACAAAGCCTGTGCTTTTTATGGATCTAAGTGGAAAGAGCCACCCTGCTTTTGAAGAGATTTCCAAATGTGATGTTCTTCTAAATTACATGCTCAGGAAAGTGAGGACTACTAAGAATCAAGTCCAGTCATTGCTGACACATTGCATTGAGGTATATGCTATTTTCTCCACTTTGCACCCAAATCTCCCTAACTCAGCTCTCAGGATAATGAAGTCTTTAGGAGGGTGATGCCTTCATTTCCTCAGCACGACATTGGTGGATTTTCTTAATGGTCAGTCTTTTTGTTCACACACCTATCTGGTACTGCCCCAGAGGCACCTTCTCGTGAGTGGATCACTGGTTTTGTTCTATATAAAATTCTCAACTCTCTTTCCATTTCTCATCCTGAGATATCTTACTGTGAACATATTCACATATTTATAATTCTTACAATCTAAAGGGGCACTAATACTTCTCTTTCAGATAAAATGGTTTGAAGGACTCTAATGGGGCACAGACTTCGAAACACAGAAACAGAAGTCTACTAATTGATTGTCTTGTAGGGGTAAGAGATATTCACTTGACAGCCTTCAATTTTTTATTTTCTTTGATTGTGCCTCCCTCGTGGGCACAAAGAGTAAGTTTGTATGTAATGGGAGGGAGGTAGGTCAGTGAAAAACAGAAAGCAAATTCATTGCCCATCTACCACTGAACTTTTCCTGCTTCAGTAGTAACTAGTCTTCTCAAGGGTATGATACTGGTAACATAATTACACCAGACCAGAAGCAAAAATAACACAAATCAAATATTAAATAGTTAATTGAATAAAAAGGAGAAAAATGAGATCATCGATAGGGTAAGAATCCTGGAAAGATGGAGATGAGAATGCCAATCACAAGAAGACACACCTTCTCCATTGCAACAGGAGATGATGGAAAACATGGTTGCAAACAAAATTGGCTCTGCAAGATCATGAGCAGAGAGTTGAACAAATTCTTCCTAAATTACTTAAATTTCTTCTGTGAAGTACATTGCAAGGTGTAAGTAAAGTGATGTGAGAGAACATATGCCTGAGATATTTGTGATAGGAAGCAAAGTAACCCGATTAATATAGTAGAGTTATTGGGCACTGCTGATTTTCCATTTGAGATTAGTGACCGTAACTTTATAACGATAGCAATCTATCCTGGTTTGTGAATTTCTCCAGTAGCACTGGGACACTTGGGTATAAGGTGGAGGATGAATATAATTGGGTTCATCTTGTTGGGACCTGGATGGACAAGTGTGACAAAATCTCAGGGAGACAAGAGAATTTATGGTATTGGGAAGAATGTGACTAAAATGATGACCTATTGAATCTAAATTTGAAATAAATGGGGATTTAAAAAATAAAGGGCTAATACCTTAGGAAATTGTAGAAAGAGCAATAAACTAGGTTGTTTGACAGTGTTGATGAAAGGGAATAACTTAATAAGCAAGTTGGAGCATGAGAAGATTTTGATCATAGAGCAGAAACTTTGCATTAGTGGTTTATCAAGCCTTGTGCTTGTTTCTGGGATGCAGGGCATGTGAATTATATGGAGCACCAGAGAAGGACCCCACCACCTGTCCGTCACTTTGTCTCACTACGGTGGTGTTTGTGTTGCTATGATGCTGAATGCTATGTCATTGGTATTTCAAATACCAGCAGGGCTACCCATGGTGGACAGGCTTCAGCAGAGCTTCCAGACTAAGACTGGGAAGAAAGACCTGGTGATCTACTTCCAGAAATTAGCCAATGAAAACCCTATGAATTACAACAGATCATTGTCCAGTATAGTGTTGGAAGAAAGGCCTGATGATCTACTTCTGGAAATAAGCCAAGGAAAACCCTATGGATCACAACAGAATATCATCCAATATAGTGTTGGAAGATGAGCCCTCTAGGTTGGAAGACATACAAAATACACTTTGGCTGCAACAATGGACTCATTGTTGCAGCCAAACATAACAATGATAGTAAAGATGGTGCAAGACTGTTCATTCTGTTGTACATGGGGTGGCCATGAACCATGAGTCTCAGCCAACTTGACAGCAGCTAACAACAACAGAGAAAGATCAGGTGTGTGGATAGTTGGTGTGTGAGATTTATGACTCTTTTACTTATAGTCTGTTTCAGATATTCAAAGAGGAAGTAAGAGAAGAGGAAAGATGTCCTCCAACCTCTATCCATAACAGAAGTATCAGAATCATTGGGGACCTTTTCCAAACTAGATATGCTTCCCACAATCCAGACTGTAACAAGCTGTAATGCCAAGTACAAATGGCTTTTTTCTACTCCTCTTCTCCACTGCCTTAATTCTTCATTGAGAATCATTGCCCTAATTAAGTCATTGTTAGTGGTATTTTTTAATTCCTTAGTAATGTGGAAAGAAACAATGGAGAAGCTCCATATTATCAGTCAAGACAAAGCCAGGGGATAACTGCAGAACAGACCTTCGATTGCTCATATGCAAGCTCAAGTTGAAGTGAAGAAAAAGCAATCCAAGAGAGCCAAAGTATGACCTTGAATGCATCCTGCCTGAATTTAGTGATCACCTCAGGAATAGATTTGATGCATTAAAAGCTAATGACCTTGATGAAGAGTGAGCTAATTAAATCAGGTGGACACTGGAGAGTGTGTTGGCAACTCTTGACTGGAGGGGGGATGGGAAGATAGAGAGAGGGGGAAGATGGCAAAATTGGCACGAAACGAGAGACTGTAAGGGCTGACTCAATAGGGGGAGAGCAAGTGGGAAAAGGGAGTAAGATGTATGTAAACCTACATGTGACAGACTGATTGGAATGGTAAATGTTCACTTGAAGCTTAATAAAAATTAAAAAAAAAAAGTAAAATTAGGCTCACCACATTAACAATCTTGATGATATATGGCAAGTACCTGGGTTAAGAACATTTGACTGATGGACAACTGGTACTTAAGAAGGGACTGCCGTAAAGCCTACTGTATTAAATATTTGCATTAAATACAATTGTTAAATAAATAAAAAAAAAAAGCTAATGACCTAAAACCAGAAGAATTATGGAATGATATCAAGGACATCATACATGAAGAAAGTAAAAGGTCATTAAAAAGACAAGAAAGACGGAAAAGACCAAAATGAATGTAGGAAGACATTCTGAAACTTGCTCCTGAGTGTAGAGTAGCTAAAGTGAACAGAAAAAATGATGAAGTAAAAGAGATGAACAGAAGATTTCAAAAGGCAGCTCAAACAAATTGTCCTGGAGGAAGTACAGCCAGAATGCTCCCTAGAAGTCAGGATGGTGAGACTTCATCTTGTATACTTTGGACATGTCATCACGAGAGATCTGTGGAGAAGACATTATGCTGAGTAAAGGAGAGGGTCAGCAAAAAATAGAGAGACTGTCAATGAGATGGACCGAGTGGCTGCAACAATGGGCAGTGTTTTGTTGTGTTATACATAAGGTTGCTATGAGTCAGAGCTCACTCAACAGCACGTAACATCAACAATGCTAAGGGGCAGAAGAAAAAGGTTGAGAACCACTGCATACATCAAACTGCTAAAGAGTAAAGAAGCTCAAAAAGTACTTTTTTAAAACACTCACCTACCTTTACATCTTTGCATGCTCCAAAGGCCTAGAACAGCACTTTGCATATAATAATTGCTCAGCAAACATTTCTTGAATTGCATACCATATTGTATTGGCAATGGAGATGGCAATTAAAACATTGCATCTCCTTTGTGTTTTAAAATGTAAGCATAAAAAACAAAACAAACAAACAAAAAACATAATTCTGAGTCCTACCGGCAACATTTTACTGCTCTTCCACCTCAGGCAATTTCTCTTTTCTTCAGCAACCCCGGGCCACCTTCCTGAACTCTGGATATCCCAATTATGACCAGATGTTCAGCCGCAGCCTCCAGGTTACATCTTTTTCCCCTTTCCCACTTCTAGAAAAATTCTGATTCCCTCAAGTATCTGTTCTTTCCCAGTTGTAGGCAAGTGTTGAATAACCTAAATTATACTAGGTTGGAATTGCCTGATAGTATTTATTAAAATTTCATGGAGATATTTTCATTTAAAAAAGGGTGTATAGAAAGGAAAGAAGGAAAGGAGCGAGGAAGGGAGGGAAGCAGAGAGGGAGGAAGAGAAACAATGGTATGAGCCTTGAAGTCACGTACAGCTAATAAAAATAGTTTCTTGGAAATTTAAGAATGATGACCTGAAGATTAGGTCCCACAAGGAGATAAACATCTGCAAACAATAAAGGTGAAATAACATGCCCGAGGTCATGCAGAGACACAACTATATCTCCATTTCCTCAGTTTTCCCTGCTTTATTCAAATACCAGATTGGAAGCTTGCTAAGTGGACTAGCCATGCATTATCAATGCCGTTATCCCCATCACAGGGTTCAGGACATAGTAGTTACTGAATGTTTGTTTAACTGGAAATAAAAACAAATCAGACTCCTAGGAATGGGTCTTCGATGTAGGAAATCCTGCCAGACATTAGTTGTAGCTGTTGATTTGATTCCAACTCATGGTGATCTCATGTGTTCAGAAGAGTTGCTCCATAAGGTTTTCAAGGCTATGACCTTTTGGAAGCAGATCACCAGGGCTATCTTCCAAAGTATTTCTGGTTGGGTTTGAACTGCCAACCTTTTGACTAGCAGTCAAAAGTTTAACTGTTTGTGCCACCCAGGGACTCCGCCAGATATTTAGTGATTGTAAAAAATGGTATGCTCATCTCAAATTTTGCAGTAAAGTTCCAACTTCAAAAACAGGTTTTATTGTATAAATAATAAAAATTACAGGGCTTAGGTCAACCCTGTGAGGAAGGTAGGATTATTCTCTTCATTCTAAGGATAGGGAAAGTGGGGCAGAGAGTGTTTAAGTAACTTGCCCCACGTTCAGAGCTAGTACATGGTGGAGCAAGTATTTGAATATTGTGAATATGGGTTCTGAAGAGTTTATGTTCTTAATCACTACACTATAATGCCTCAAACCCACACATGTTGACTTTGGTCCACTTGTGGCTAAGTATATCTCTTTAAAATACCTTGTTCAGTATAGCAAGTGTACATATCTGAAACAGAACACCAGCAATCTTCCTGAATTGGTGGTAAAAATGAAGAGTGGTAGAGATCACAAGTGAAACAAACCAGGGAGCTGATTTGGAATTAGGATTTCATCACCATCTAACCGTCATCCTCATCACCATCATCATCACTGATATTTACATATGGCAAGATTTTGCTGAGGTTCTCCATGCATTATCTCGTTTAACCCTTAGAACAATCCTATGAAGCAAATATTTTTAACCTCAGAAAGACTATGCTTCCAGCAACTGGCAAATCCAAACTCAGGCTGTCTGACATCAAAAAGCCTGTGCTCTTAGCTGGTAGTGTACACCATTTCTCTGGGAAAAGCACCAGATAATTGTAATGGCCCTTGAAAACCACATAATGTTCCAAGCATAGTTTCCTAAGGAGAGCTGTAACTTCTGTGTCATAAGGTTGCTGGCCTGAGTCCCTGAATAAAGACTTTTTTTTTTTTTTTTTTTTGCCAGTAATGCTTAGCTGCCAAAGGAATTAGACTTATGTATGATAAGTTGATATGTTTTCACCTGCAAAAAATTCGTTCAAGTAGAATTCTCATGTCTTCGGGGGAGGGAGGGCAAGGCATTAACAGTGATGCTGTAAACGTGTCAATATTCAACAGCATTCAGTGAAATAATGATACTTAAGAAGACAAGTGATTCCAAAGAGAGGAGAGTGGTGTGACAAAGAGACAACTCATGGTCCCACAGTCATAGCTCTGTGCCTGTGTATGTGTCAAAAAAAGACGAGAAAAAGACACAGTGTGATAGATGATTATGGGAGAAAGGCAATCCTGAAAATTCTCCAACTCAGAATCTTCTGGGTCTCCCTTCTTTCCATGGCCAGCAGAAGATAGTTGATGTTCCCTGTCCTCAACCACAATGAATCACACAGACAAGGCAAACAATCGATCACATTCTGTTGGCAGCCAGTAAAGGATGATCCGTTGAGAGATGGAACTTCCCAAGATCCTGCGTAAAATCAATCTCGTAGAAATGTTCCACCGATCATATTTAGTACCTATTGAAAATTACAAGGTATTTCATTGGTAGAAATGTTGTCATTGACCATACAAACCAAGTCTTTAATTTGTTTCTTCTAAAGAGGCTCAAGAGTACCATGAAGGCAGCATCAGAAATTCTGCAGAGGTTCTAGGGTTCAATCTCAACTTGTGGCAATATGTGTAATTACTGGATGCGGAGAGCAACATTCAAAAATGAAAAACATTCAGATATTAAACATTCAGTAACATTCAGATATGAAAAAGAAAATGATGAGGTCCTGGAAGAACTCTATGAAATGACCGTAACGGTTCCATCAGCTCCGTCTGCCAAAATTCCAATGTCCAGGTAGGCTTAAAGGGTTTCTAGGGATTCTGTAGGTTTTACCAGCTTTTCCTGAGGAAAACTTGATGCTTTCGTGAAGTTGGTGGTGTTAAAGTCTCAATCAAAGCTGTGTATGATTTCTGCAGGACAGCAGTGGAAGGACAGCAAAGCTATAGCTGCTACAGCTTAAATGGTCTGATTAGGTATGTGTTCTCTTACCGTGAGAAACTGGCAGAGACTGACTAGCTGTTTGCCAAAACCATTTACTCTCTTCCAGCACCAACAGCAAAGTTTCATTTCTTAGCTGGTCCTGCAGTTTGGCACGGCCAGGTGATTGAGTTCCAGCTAAAGATGAATTTTGTGTGTTATTTTATGTATGGTGGTTTACTTTCTTGTTGTTATTGTTGAAGTTTAACTCGAATTTTCACTCTTTTTTAAAAAAAATTAGAAAATAAGTTATTACTGTACTTTTAGTTTTTAAAAAATTGTACATATATGTGTTTGTAATGGAGCCCTGGTGGTGCAATGGTTAAGTGCTCGGCTGCTCACCGAAGCATCAGAGGTTCAAACCCACTTATTGGCTTCTCAGGAGAAAGACCTGGCAATCTGCCCCTGTAAAGATTACAGCCTAGGAAATCCTATGGGGAAGTTCTACCCTCTCCTATAAGGGTCACTATGAGTTAGAATCCACTCAACAGCACACAGCAACAACAATAGCAACATATATGTGTGTATATAAGTACATGGATAACATATACTTAATATAAAATTTAATCTGTGAAAAAAATTAAGGGAGAAAGTAAAAAATACAATTTTCCAGAAATAACTCTTGCCAACATTTTTGAAATATAATTCCAGATATTCCTTCATTCTTCATTTCTTCCTTCCTTTCCTCCCTCTTTTATTACTTTAGGTTTCCTTCCTAGAGCTCCCCTTCCTCTTTCTCCTGACTGGTTTGATTGTTCTCTATGCCTGAAGTACGCTGAAGATCCTGGGATTCTCTTGCCTAATCAGTGGTGTTGAATCTTTCTTTCCTGGGGTTTCCTTTTAGATCTTCTGGTAGAACACATCCACTATCAACTTCCTGAGAGAGAATGCATAGACGTTATTTATCTCTCTCTCCTTTCTTTTTCCTTTTGGGAACTCAAATATCTTAACATGTAAAATGTTTTTATTCCATCTTTGTGTTTGATTGCTAGATTAGCTGGGTATATAACTTCAGAGTAAAACCATATCCTTCCAAATTTTCAACACGGTGCACTATTGTCCTCTAGATTCCAGTCTTGTTTTTGAAAATTACAATACTTTCTGGGTTCTCTCTTTATAATGATAGGCTTTAGGGTAGGACTTCGGAGAATTAGTTGGTCTTTAAGACTCTGATTCTTCAGTTCTTGCCAATATTCCTGAATTAGTTCTTTAATAATTTCCTCTTCTCCATTTTCTCTGTTCATTATTTCTGGAACTTTCACTCACCTGATGTTATACATATTTGATTAATTACCCCCAATTCTTACCCTTTTGGCTCCCATTTTCCATCTCTTGCCTTTAATTTTTTTCTTAGAGATTTTTTACAGCCATTTCCTAGCTTCCAAATAATGGTTGACATCACTCACATTCTGTTGTCTCCATGCCTTTTTACCCCTATTTATGGTTAGCATAGAACTGAAGTTTGAATTTTGACTATAGAGAGTATAGATATGTATTTTGAGTTTTCTTCTTGGCTCAAAGTAACAGAAATCTCTGGCATTAAAAAGATAAAAATGCATCATCTCATGTATCCGGAAGCTTAGGTGGCATAATAAGTAGCTCAATTAAGTATCAAGGAGATGGGGCCATTTCAGCTATTCTATGTCTTCCTCTCCACATAGTTTCAAGATGGCCTATAGCTTAAACTATGATTTATTACCCTCAATTGGATAGAAGCAACTGAGACCATGTACCCACCTCTGGACTAACAACACTCTCCCGGGCAATTCAGTGCACTGACTAAATTAGCCAAGATTACCCTCAAGGGTTGATGGGTAATGTGGATAGTGGATATCTTTAAAATATCTGAGTTCTGTTAGGAAGGGAAGAGGGATTGAATATTGAAAGTGCAACCAAATGTCCACTATATTTTCTCAATTAAAAAAAAAAACAAAAAACTCTGGCTTTGAATAGGGCAGTGTATTAACTCTCATTTATTGTCAAAAATCAGTGCATTTTTGTCTCAAGCTTATTTTTTGTATTTATGCTGTCTATGTTTTTAGTGGTCTACTATTTATTTATTAAGTGTATTGTCTTCGATTTTTCCTCTATAAATTAGAAACATATACACCTTGTTTCTATTTTTATTACTTGTTTCTTTCAAATAAAAATAAATCTATGTGTTTTTAATCACCAGTAACAACAATGAAATGCTATCTAATGTCTCTACCCTGTTTAGTATAAAGAAATTATGCCTACTCCCCATTTATCAACATGGTTAGGTTCCAAAGACAAGGTCATTATGCAAAAATCAGTGTCAGATGAAAATGAAGGATGATCACACCAGAGCACACAATGGAAGATGACTTCATCATTACATAACTTCCAAATTACATCATTACATAACTTCCAAATTAAATCATTACATAACTGCCAAGCCACTGAGAATCATCGCCCAGCCAAGTTGACACATAACCTTAACCATCACAGCCAGTGTTAGTCTCGCTTTGCACCTTGGCATTCATTACTGCCACACGTACATTGTTAATGTGAAAAATAGCAGGATAGTAGATTTTTTACTATTGCTGTAAGTGTGAAATATCAGATAATGAGATAGCTGAGAAGTGAGGAGTAGGAAACAAGGAGTAAGTGTAGCTCACTCTTTCACTCACCTTCACCAACTTTTCAGGTTTTTTTCCGTAAATTAAGACTTTAGGCCATATTACTGTTGTTGATTGTTTATATTCTTAAAAAAAAAAAACCCATTGTCATCAAGTTGATTCTGACTCATAGCAACCCTATTCTACATATCATATACACAAATTATTGACATTTGCCTTCCATATTGTTGTGCAAAATTTTTTAAAAAGTGTTGATAGTTAGTGCTATATATTAAACTTGTTTTGATTCTCTCCACCAATCCTTTGATGCCATGCTTACCCATTCATGAGTTCTTAAGTTTAATTGATCACTCCTTCAGTGAGATTATGGCTAAAACTTTTGTTTTTCCAGAAGGATAACTAGCCCAGCAATAACAGCTTAATGACGATTTGGAAACTATAATGGATTTTTCAGAAGTAGGTCAGCAGGTCTTTCTTCCAAGATGTCTCTGGGTAGACTTAAACTTCTAACCTTTTGATTAGCAGCTGAGGGCCTTACCTATTTGCACCACACAGTATATGTATATTATACCCCTTGTATATATTATACCCGTTCAGAATCAGAACCAACCACTTCCTATTGTTTGGAAGCTTCAATAACAAGATGTCTGGTAACTTACGTAACACCTATCTTCTTTGCTCAGAATTTTGCCTTTCTTGCCTCCACCCTGACCTTAAGAAATCAATAAACCCAAAGACTCCCTATACTTAAGATACCTTGCCCTAAAAACCTTTGGGCCTAACCTATCCACAATGAAAACCATGAACTCATTTCCCCTAGCAAAATGCCGTTTTAGAATTGTCTGGGTGGCATTCTCCCTTGGTGCAATTTCAAACACTTGGTTTGCTTGTATCATAACAAGTTTATTTAAGCAGGTTTTCCATTTTCCCTATAGATATATATTATATTTTCAAGCTAGAAAAGAACCCTTTCATCACCTTAGATCATTTTTCTTAATTCAGAGTTTACATTCTCATTTTCGATGTAAGCTTAATGCCTGCTTTTTCTATTAATTTGCTCTTTCAAAGTGCTGAAGCCATTCAGTGGCTTCAAAACAGGCATGGACTCTCTAAATTATCTTCTTTGATTCCTCACTCTTCTTTCTGCCGTTAGTTAAAATCTTATCACTAATGAACAGGCAACTCTCTATTTTTATGGGAAGTTTAAAAAAAAAAAAAGAAATTTCAGAAGTTTGACTTGTATACCAACCGAAGAAAGAGAGAAAGGAGAGAAACAAGCAAGCAGGGGGAAAAATAAAGAAAAAAAATTGAAGGTCATTACTTCTGCAACCCTAGATGCAAAGGTTTTCTTAAATTTTGACAGATTAGTTTCATAGTTGGTGGCAATTCAAGTCGCATATGCATGAAGATGTCAAGAAATTTCCTCTCAGAGGGTATTTTTTCCATAAAGTCTGTCAGTTTTTATCTTTTTTTTTTTAAGATTTACAAATGATGTAGTTCTGTATTTTTTCTGTTTTATAATTATGTTCTGAGCCAATGCTTTTCTTATCTTCCTTACCTCATGGATCACATCTCTTCTAAGCAATTCACATAATTCCTCAGAATGTGTTTTAGAGAATTTTTTACTGCCTAATCTCTGATTTATGAGCACAGACAATTTGTAAAATAATCTTAAAATGTTATAACGATTAAATAAATCACGTTGAATAAGTTGCTTGCAGGCATTCTTGCTTGAGGCTCATTTTAAAACCATCCCTATCCCAGGATGGGGTTATTGCTGCTAATGGTTTCATCCAGTTGTCTTTGATAGTTCAGAGAGCGCACTTTCTGCAGTGTGTTTAGGGAGGAATGCATTGGTGAGCAGTTATTTTTCACTAGAGAGATTCCTAATAATGTAAACTGATATGGAGAAGCCACAGGAGCTAGAAAGTGGTAGTAGCAATGTCAACTCAGGTGTCACCTATGCCCAAGGACAGCCTCATGGCAGTGGAAGGGGGCATGGATGAGGTGGACGTGAACCTGTGCCTGGATCATCTGGGAAGCTTTACGTTAGAAAGGCAGAGAGAACAAGACACAGAGTGGCAAAGACACCATAAACAAACAAACAAAAAACCCTTTGCCATCGAGTCAATTCTGACTCTTTAAGGAAGCAGACTGCCACATCTTTCTCTCAGAGAGTGGCTGGTGAGTTCGAACCTCCAACCTTTCAGTTAGCAGCCAAACACTTAACCACTGTGCCACCAGGGCTACTTGGCAAAGACACAAAGTAAAAGAAAGAGAGAAAAACACAGAATTCAAAGAAAAAGGCTATTTGGAAGCCCAGGAATGTGAGGCCTCCACTTGTCTACATTTCTCCACAGTTCCCACCACCACTTTCTAAGGCTCTGCCCAAGGACCTACTTCTTCCTAAGACCAGGTATCAATCATTCCACGGTATTGTAAATCTCCACTATAACAAGGATTACTGTATAATGGAACCAACTTTGTCTCTTTGGTTCCTGTTTTCCACCAGGGTGGATGTGGGAAGGGATGAAGAAAAGAGATCAGAACGCAAATGTAGGGCCAGGTAGGGGAAAGGGTAACAATCCCTGTTAGGAAGGTTTAGAAGCTGGGAGGTAGCGGGTGGACCTTGGAATTCCCAGTTTTCCCTTGACATTTATCATGGAAAGAGCCGATGAAGCACATACCACCTGACCTGGGGATTCCTTGAATCCCTGTTATGACCCTGGAAGTTCCAGTCAGTCACAGGACCCAGGATTGTTTTCACCAATATTTAAAATGGAGCAGACAACAGCCACATGATGGCACCAAACACTGCCAGGATTGGGACAGATTTGTATAATAGGGACGTACCCCTGGTACACCAGGTTTTTAGATGAACTGGTTCAAACATTCATTTCATTAACCTCCCAATGATACTATCCAGCATTTTAATTCTTGGACAGACTTACCTCATAATAGACTTAATAAAATGTATTTGTTAATTAAAGAGCCCTGGTGGTGCAATGGTTAAACTCTGGGCTGCTAGCCGAAAGATTGGCGGTTTGAACTCACCCAGCAGCTCCATGAGAGAAAGACCTGGCAATTTGCTCCATAAAGATTTCAGCCTAGAAAACCCTATGGGCAGTTCTACTCTGTCACATGGGGTCACTATAAATCAAAATTGACCTGACAGCAGGTAACAGCATTTATTAACCACCTCCTTTATGTTTTGGGGTGCCTTCAGTGGATTCTGACTCATAGAGACTGCGTGTGTTGCAGAATAGAACTGCAGCATAGGGTTTTCTAGGGAGGCCTGATGGTGCAGTGTTTAAGGGTTCAGCTGCTAACCAAAAGGCTGGCAGTTCAAATCCACCAGCCACTCCTCAGAAACCCTGTAAGACAGGTCTACTCTGTTCCATAGCGTCTTCATGAGTAGGAATCTACTCCATCGTAATGGGTTTGGTTAATCTTTATGGGAGCAGGTCTTTCCCCCCCCAGAGACCCACTGGGTGAGTTCAAACCAGGAATACTTCAGTAAGCAGCTCACACTTAACCATTGTGCCACCAGAGCTCCTGACCTTCTTAATAGGAAATCAAATGAACATAAATCGGGTACCAATCCTGCAGGTGCTTGGTTTATATTAGTTGTGGATCAAGGTTTGAACACATGAAAAAATCTGGAAAAAGCAGTGTCCAATAGTGTAATGAGAATCCCCGAATTGAAATTTGGCTCAGAAAGTTTTGAAAATGTTGATGGGTAGGAGCTGAAGTGGAAGAAAGGGCTATTTTAAAGTTGGAAGCAATGTTCTTTTCTCTAGAAGTGGACACTAATACTCTTTTAGAGTTCCTTTGCTTTAGGAGGTGCCCCAGTGGTACAGTGTTTAAGAGCTACAGACCCGGCAGCAATGGGTTTGTTTTCTGGTTTGCTTTTAGGAAAATCCTGTGGATGAGATGTCTAGTTATATAAACGTAATGCAAAGAGACTCTGCAGAGATGGAGATGTTTGAGAAGCTGTGGTTCAAAGAAGCTAAAACTGAAGTGAATAACAATTTAAAGTGTTGCCTTTGTTACGGTGAAAATAGCATATCTAGAAGTGTTGTTTCATTAAAAACAGTATTTCTCAAACTTTCTGACAGACTATTTCTGAGAAATGTAATTGGCCTTGTGACCGAGGACACACATACACCCATTTGACAAAACAACTTCCTTTATCACACACAACAACAACAAAAATCAAACCCGATGCTGTCAGCTTGTTTCTGATTACATACAGGTCTTTGATAATTTCAATTTCTATTTTGTTTAAATTTTTTAAAATACCTCTGATGACCCATTATATTGACTTCAAGACTACCACTACATTGCCATGTACAAACTTAAAACAACTTCCTGGAGAGAAAGGTTTTATTCCCAGGTGTGGATTTAGAATGCAACTCATTTCACATCCTTGTGGAGACGTGAATGTTCTTGTTCAGGTAGTTTCTTTTGGGAGCTCTTAAAAAGGCCAGGACGCTGCAGGAAGGGCATCTTCACTCACACGGCTTGAAACACCATAAAATGGGTACCGACCTAGATTCATGCTGTTTGACCTGGAACGTACTGCTGGTATTTTAGAGATAATCCAGAACATACTGATGTTTGGTTGGCTTCTTCTGATTAAATTGTCCCTCTGGGATGTACAGAAATTCTGTGGATATGGAAGTCACTATGGGAAGGTATGGATCCAGGACAGAAACAACAACTAGGAGGAAGGAAGTGACTCTGAAGAATGTAGAAAAGCCTTGGGGGCTTTATTTGTTGTTGTTAGTTGCCACACAGTTGGCTCTAACTCACGTTGACTTCATGTACAATAGAACAAAATGTTACCTGGTTCTGAACTATGTTCATGATTGTTTGTATGTTTGAATTCATTGCTTTTGCTAAAGTGTCAATCCATCCATGATGGTTGATTTTATGTGTCAACTTGACTAGGCTATGACTCTCAGTGATTTGGACTGGTTGCTGTTCCATAATGTAATGGAACATAACGTATGTAACCTAACCTAACCTAACCTAATGTAATGTGATTACATTCCATGACGTGATCTGTAGTGATCAAGCAGTCAGTTGAAAGGGAAATTTCCATGGGAGTGTGGTATGTCTCCAGAATATAAGTGGATATTCTGGCAGAGCTCACTCACTCTCGATCCTGTACTCTTCTTGTTGCCTGATGTCTTAGTTACCCAGTGCTGCTGTAACAGAAATACAAGTGGGTGGCTTTAACAGAAATTTATTTTATTACAGTTTAGAGGCTAGAAATCCAAATTCAGTTCAATTGCTCTAGGGGAATGCTTTCTGTCTCTGTGTCAGTTCTAAATGAAGGTCGTTGTTCCTTGGATCCTTGGCGATCTTCATGTGGTGTGGCACCTGTCTTCCCCCATTTCTGTTTGCTTCTCCGCTTGCTTAATCTTGCTCTTTGATATCTCAAAAGGAGATTCACTGAAGACACATCCTACATTAATACTGCCTTATTAACATAACAAAGAAAACCCGGTCCCAAATGGGATTATAACCACAGGTCTAGTAGGATGCAAAACACATATATTTGGGAGATACGATTCAATCCATAACACTTGACCTTGGGATCTTGGGACATAAGTCTTCAGAAGTCTCCTGTCTGCCACCTGGCTTACAGATTTTGGATTCACCAGTCCCTGCAACCCCATGTACCAGCAATGATGCCCAACCTGCTGCATGACCTATGGACTTGGGACTTGCCAGGCCCCCCAACTGCGTAAGACATTTCCTTGAAGTAAACCTTTCTATATATATTTATATATATATGTCTCACTGTTTTTGCTCCTCTAGAGAATTTAACTAAGACACCATCTCATTGTGTCTTAGTTAAGAGAAAACATCTCTTGTTTTCGCTGACTCTCTGCTTTACCAACCATGACGTCCTTTTCTAGCCATTGGTCTTTTTCCAAAGTAAAAGTCCATGAGAAAAAGTCTGAACCTGTGGTCTCTGAAAGTAGTCATTTCCAGAAGTGTTTTTTGTTTATTCTTTGTTATATACTTTTCTTATTATACACCTTACACTAATAATGCCTTATTAGCACAGCAAAGAAAACCCATTCCTAAATGGGATTGTAACCACAGCTATTGTAGGATTTTAGTGCCATTTTAGTGGTCTTGTCAGAGTTGTAAGCTTATTTCACTTATGCAATGAGAAATTATTGTAAGCATGTCTTGCATGCCTGGCACGGAGAGGGAGAGCCTAGAACAATCATTCCCCAATCACCTGAGCCAAAGTGGTTCTAGCAGTAGTAGAGACAAAGCCCAGTGGTACTTGGAAGAGCAGTCATCTCATAAAGACCAGGCCACTGGTTGCCATGGCACTGTCGTCGTGACCTGACCAGAAGCCTAGAGCAGAAGTCACAAGTCTCCTCCTCCGCACACAGGGAACTCTGAGATGTAAGTGGGAACAGTGAGCTTCTGTACTGAATGTCAAGGGGCTTGAACCATTGTATGTGGCACCGTAAAATTTAATGTTACTGTATTTATTCTTGAAGCCCTGGTATCTTTGTGGTTAAGAGCTTGGTTGTTAACCAAAAGGTCAGCAGTTCAAATCCTCCAGCCGCTCCTTGGAAATCCTATGCGGCAGTTCTACTGCATCCTATAGGGTTGCCATGAGTCAGAATCAACTCGACAGCAATTGGTTTGATTTATTTTGATTTGGTATTTATTCTTACAAGCTGGTGAAAAAGCCTGAGCTCTATGGTTCTCTTGTCTTCATGCTAAATAAATAGTGCAGCTATCAGATGCTGTCTGAGTTTAGAGAAGCTTGACAAGGCCAGCTTACCTCTCAGGATTTGGAGTCAGGCTGCAGCAGGTATCCCTTAGAGTTTTCTTATATAACAGAGGAGGCAGGGCCATGGGATGAGGACAAATGTGACTGCAGGAGTTCACCAATGCAGGCCCCAAACATTCTGCAAGGTATTTGCTACTATCACTAGCCCCAGTTCAGTGCTGCAGGTCAAAAATAGCAACACAAACAATAGAAGCTTCTCCTGTGTTTTAGCTTCATTACTAAGCTTTGAAAATAGAACCAAATCCCTAATAGCTAAGTTTCCAATTTCAGCCATTGTAGTCTCAATTCACAATAGGTTACTAATTGAACACAGGGGAAAAAATAAAATCAGGGCTTATTCCTACCGAGAGGCCTAAGTACAAAGGAAAGAAGACAATGCCCAGAGCTCTACTGAAGATTTTTAAAATTTTCCTTTCTAGTAATGTGGCCTAGATATTTGAACCCGCTTTCCCACCTGGAACAACTAAATGATGAATTAAATATTTACAGAAAACTGTTTAACTGGTACTTAAAACACAGAGTCTATGTTAACAAAATAACCAAGACTCAAAATGAGATGATTTTCTTACACCTTTCTTTTCAGTGTTTTATCAGTGGGTTGATCCATTTTCTACATTAATCAGCATTTTTTTGACAAAGAAAACTATTTGGATGTTTTCAAAGTACAAAAACCACACCATTTTTCCAGAAAGATTTCAAAACTCCCAAAGATTAATTTCCAACTTACTAGTTTGTGTTCATTTTCAGTCTTTGACTTGACTGGCATTAAAGTTGCTATTTGAGAGTAGTTCAGTATGTTGTCGTTGCTATAAACCTGTTTGGTTCAGCAAACAAACTAAAATGATTGTCACAGTGTTTTATTTTTCCTGTCGGTTTTGCTGATTTGTGAGCATGCTTTAAAATGAAAAAACGTATGAATGATAACTTCCTTAAAAAGGTGTGGCATCCAATTCCGGTATTTTGTTCTGGTATTTGATTTGAAAGCTGGTTGTTGTAGGGCTCTTAAAATTTTGTTCATTTCATTTTGTTTTCTAAAACCTGTTCACACATTGTTTAGGGTGCCCATACTTCAGCAAAGAGAAGGAGTAGGAGACCCTTAGAGTTTTTGAAGAAAAAAAGAAAAAACCTGTAACATACTATCAAACTATTTGACACGAATGACACAAGTATTCTGAATTAAAAAAAAAAAGTTGAACATTGTTAAAAAGCCAGGTGTTACATAATAAATTTATTTTTCATATAAAAAAAGGTCTTAAACACATCGAGGATGGGACAGGTAGAAAGAAATTGCTAGGATAAAATTAAAGGGGAAGAAGGAATCTGGAGAAGAGCAGGCAGAAGTCATTTTTGCTCTGGGAGAATTACTCTACCCATGAACATTTGAACTTTCCTCTAGATGGTCTCATAGCCCAGGTGTTGGAAACCAAAGCCCAGGAACACCCTACTTAGAGAATCTAAGAGGTGATTTTCACACATTAAACTGGGACTACAAATAGCCACCCTTTCAAAGTAAAACCCAAACCAAACCAAACTCATTGCAGTCTAGTTGATTCTGACTCATAGCAACCCTATAGGATGAACCGAAAGTAAATCCATCTCTATCTTAACTCCAAGGGACTTCTAGAAAAGTTGTCTTCATCCTAGGTAAGGAATAAGGAGAGGAAATTGTTCCCGCACAGTTATAAAGAAAAGCTGGCCTTTTTACAGATTTTAAGACAAATCCGTATCACCTGAATGGCAGGAAAAAAAAAAAAGAAACCTTTAGATCATGAATTTAATTCAAAGCGGTTGAGAAATAATAGTGCTCTCAGGCATCCTACAGAAAAAGACACCTTTATCTTAGACCTCAAGGAAGTCTCAAAAATAACATTTGAAAGATATTATAACTAAGCACATAAGAGAAAAAATAAAGCAGAAAGCATCCACACAAAACGAAAAGAACAGATTTAAAAATGCTTCTTATATTAGAATTATTAGACATTATAAAAATAGATCATAACATATATAAGAAAATAAGAATGCAGTATCTGCTAGGCAAAGTGTTACGGATTGAATTGCATCCCCCTAAAAGTTATATTGAATTATTGAATTCCTAATTTCTGTGCCTGAAAAAAAGGAGCCCTGGTGACACAGTGGTAAAGCACTTGGCTGCTAACTCAAAGTTCAGTAGTTCAAAAACACCAGCAGCTCTGTTGGAGAAAGATGTAGCAGTCTGCTTCCGAAAAGACTATAGCCTGACAAACCCGATAGAGCAGTTCTACTTTGTCCTATAGGGTCACTGTGAATTCAACTATGAGTAGAAGTTGACTCAGTGGCAATGGGATTTTTGGTGCTTGTAAATATGACCCTGTTTGGAAATAGGGGTTTTCTTTTCTAATGTTAACGAGGTCATACAGAGTAGAGTGGCTTCTAAACCTAACCCCTTTTGCGTGGTCTCTTATAAAAAGAGCAGAATAGACACAGACACACACAGAGTGAAGACAAATGCCATCTGAAGACCTGTCTACATGTAATAGAACTCCAAGGACTGCTGGCAGACACCAGAAACTATGACAGAGGACCACAGAGGGAGCTGACATGCCCAAGGCCCTGATTTGGACTTTTAGACTCCAGAACTATGAAATAATACATTTCAGTTCTTTAAAGAAAAATACCACTTTTCCTGTGGCGTTTTTTTTGTTTTGTTTTAGCAGCACTAGAAAACCAAAACTATAAGTAATTTAACATATTAGAAATGCTGGAAATGAGGATCACAATCTTTGAAATACAATAACTTAATAGATCGGTTTAAAAGCAAATAGAACATAGAAAACAGGAAATGAGCGAACTGGAAATAAGACAAAAGATACAGAAAAAACAGAGTAGAGATTAAAAAATGAAAAATATGAGAGTTTAAGAGAATTGGAAGATAGAATGAGAAGATCCAACACTTGTTTAATTGCAATACTTGAACAAAAGGAGAGAAAGAGCAAAGGCAATGTATGAATACAGTGGTTGAAAAATTTCCAGACACAAGAGATATTCAAGGATTCCAATGGATCTCCAGCAAATAAAATTGTAAAATATTACATCTAAAGACATTATAGTAAAAGTACAGAACACCAAACAGAGAAAAATCTTAAAAAAAAAAAAAAGTCTAAGAAACGAGAGCTTTCCTCCAGAGAAATAGCATTTAGACCTATGCTTGACTTCTTAGCAGCAACAATGGAAGCTAGGAGATAATGGGATGATATCTTCAATTTTCTGAAAGAAAAGTACTGTCAAACTACAAAATCTATGCCAAGAGACTTGACCAATATAAAAGTCAAGCTTTTTTTTTTTCTTCCAAATGCTGTTAATACCAACAAATACTTTTTTGAGATTGATCAAAGAAAACAGAAGAGTCACACATAACCAATTCCAGGCGTGGAAGAAATGTCCTCACCACAGATGGTATAGACCAGGAGTCAGCAAACCACAGCCTATGGGCACACGGACAACTTTTGGAAATAAAGATTTACTGAACACAGCCACACTCATTCATTTATGTATTATCTATGGCTGCTTTCATAATACAACAGCAGAACTCCTTGTGACAGAGACCATAGAGCCCTCAAGTCTAAAATATTTACCATCTTACCTTTAAAAAATAATGAATAAATCGAAATTAAATGCACTACTGCAAATCTCACAAAGAAAATGTTACGCAAAAACCACGGCCCAAACAATACATGGGGGCACAACTCCGTTATGCAAAGTTCAAAAGTAGACCAAGCTACACGTATATAAAGCTGTGTAACCAAAAAACAAAACAAAACAAAAAACAAAGTACAAGTTGCAGGAGGATCAATTCCGACTCCTGGGGACCCTATGTATGTCAGAGGAGAACTGTGCTGCCGAGAGTTGTCACTGGCTGATTTTCCTAAAGTAGGTCACCAAGACTTCTTTGGTGTCTCTGGGTGGACTGAACTACCAACCTTTCAATTAGCAGTGAGTGCGTTAACCGTTTGCACTACTCAGGGACTCCATGAAGCTACAAACGTAGGTGGTAAAACAATAAAGGAAGAAAAGAAATATTACAAAAGTCAGAAGAGGGATTACCTCTGGTGGAAGGAAGGATATTATGATAAGGGAAAAACTCAAGGGCTACATGTGTGAGAAGGGTGCTTCTTGATGATAGCAATGTTCTGTTTCTTGACTTGGGTGGTGCTTTACATATATGTTTGCTTTGTAATTCTTGATTTAACTGTATATATATGTTTTCTGCACTTTCCTATCTATATGTTAAATTTCACAGTTTAAAAAATGGAGGTTTTTCCACAAATAGAGAGGTGTCAGGTCATTAATTATTAATGTTAATTTTCTGTATTTTGTGATATTTGTCATATTATATAAATTAGTAATTTTTTGTGATTTCTGTTTTAATTCTAAATAAATATTCATTTTATTTCAGATTTTGGGCTCATAATATTGTATCTTTTTTTAAAGTCCAAAGACCCAAAAACCAAATGCATTGCTTTTGAGTTGATTCTGACTCACAGTGGCCCTACAGCACAGAGTAGAATTGCTTCATGGGGTTCCCAAGACTGTACTCTTTATGGAAGCAGACTGCTACACCTTTCTCCCAATTAGCAGAGCATCTACCTGGTGGGTTCAAACTGCTGATCTCCCAATTAGTAGCCAAACCACCCCACCATGAGTGCTCCTCTTTTTTTTAAGTAGACTCCCTCAAATTATATCAGCGTTAGCCCCGGCAAAACACAAATTTGCTGTAATCTAAACCATCAGATGGTTGTGTGCTGATTTTTTCTGTCTTCCCTGATGGTTTTGACTCCCCTAAAGTCAGGTACAATTTTTCTCTAGCTATATTTTGTCACATATTTACAGAGTCATCCTATTTGTGAAATTGCCGTTACACATTGATTGGCTTCACATTGGTTAGTGTTACCATTTCTGTGGAAAGAACTATTTTCCAAGCATTTAGTCTCAAGGATATGACCTTCGGTTATGTCTGCCATAGCAAAGAAGTCCTGAACTCTTAGTAATATCAACCTCTTAAGCCCTTGACTTCACATTCTCCTGTTTTAATGGCATTGGTGTCTTCTTACTATTCTCCAGCAAAATAATTTCCTGTGTCTGACATCTTTTTACTGCTATTTTTAGTTCACTCATTACCTCAGTCTAATCATTTTTGTACACTCCTTCAATTTTTATTTCGATCTTTTTTTGTCATCTTCTTTACGAATATTTCTTTTTTTCCAATATTTAACGACCTTAATGCCAAGATTCCAGTTAAAAGCTCAGAGGTAGAAGCAGGTAAAAAAGTAGTCTCAATTTAGAGCTGTCAGTCAAACACAATTTAATCTACTTTTCTCTGCATGCTTGAAATTGTTTCATGGGAGAGAAAGGAATTCTACCAGCTGCTAGGTTTTCTCACTTGAAAATAACAGGAAGCCTTCAAGATCATTCCACAGTGAAGCTAATCTACCATATACAGACATTTAATCAAACTGTCAAGAACTTGGCATCTGCATTCCTTTATTGTTTTCTAAGCACTCTGTGCCCAGTGCTGTGTTAAGTGCTATGGTAGATGTTAAAGAGAAATTAACATGATACTTGGTTTCAAGAGGTTATGGTCTAATTAGGAGAGGTGATAAGTAGGTGAGTCCCTGGGTGATACAAATAGTTAACATACTTGGCTTCTAACCATAAGGTTGGAGGTTCAAGACCGCCCAGAAGTGCCTCAGAATAAAGGCCAGACAATCTACTGAAAAATCAGCCATTCTTTTAGCAGCCAAGTGAGTTAACCATTTGCACTTAAGGCTTTGCACAACGTCCAGAGCTAACTACTCCTGGCTCATGTACAAAATAATGCCTATGTAGAGTATAGAGGGAACGTGGGTGATTCGCTGGTAGAATTATCACCTTCAGAGTCGACTCAGCGGCAGTGGGTTTGGGTGTCTTTTGGTATTCAGAAACCCTGGTGGAGTAGTGGTTAAAGAGCTATGGCTGCTAACCAAAAGGTCGGCAGTTCAAATCCACCAGGTGCTACTTGGAAACTCTATGGGGCAGTTTTACTGTGTCCAATAGGGCTGCTATGAGTCAAAATCAGCTTGACAGCAACGGATTTGATTTTCTTTTTTTTAATGCAGGAGACTCAGGTTCAATTCCTGGCCAATGTACCTAGTGCACAGCTACCAACCATCTGTCAGTGTTGGCTTGCATGTTGCTATGATGCTTGACAGGTTTCAGTAGAGCTTGCAGACTTAAGACGGGCTGGGAAGAAAAACCTAGTGACCTACTTCTGAAAATCAGCCAGTGAAAACCCTATGGATATCAAACGGTCTAATCCGATAGTACTCAGTATAATCATTTTGTTGGGCATGGGGCTGCCATGAGTCAGCGGCTGACTATAGAACAGTTAACAACATATAAAGTGCTTACAAAAGTGCCAAGTGCATAGTAAGCATAAACATTAGGTATTATTTTTAGGAATCCCAACTGGAGTTTAAAGAAGAAACTCTTGGATAATTACTCTGAAGAGTAACCTGTGGTATGGTGTGATGGGATCTCAATGAATTGGGCTCAGAAAAAGAAATATATATATATAGAGATAGATAGATAGATATAGATATATATATAGACGTATTTAGTAGGCTTCCTTAAATTTCTATCAAATATAGTCTCATATTCTCATATTTTTATCCAGATGTGTTCATTTTTCACATTCAGATTATTTCTTTATTTATACAAAGATTTATTATGGAGCTTGTTTAGAGAGCAAACACCCCTAGCATGTGGAAACCCTGAAATAGAAAACTACAGAATGTTCGTTTTAGTTCATTAATGTGCTCACTGTTTGATAAATTACCTACTCAGGTATTGATTTAACCAGTATTTATATTGAACGTCTACAAGTGCATAGCCATGGGCCCACTATGAAAGCCACAGAACCCAAACCAAAAATGAAACCCATTGCCATCCGTTCAATTCTGACTCATAGTGACCCTACAGGACAGAGTAGAACTGCCCTGTAGGGTTTCCAAGGAGCAGCTGATGGACTTGAACTGCCGACCTTTTGGTTTGCAGCTGAGCTGTTAATCACCACACCACCAGGGTTCCATATAAAGCCATATAAGGAGGATTATTACTAAGGTATGGAAACAAAGGTGTGCAGCTCCTTTGCCTATGTAAAAAAAAAAATTTCTTTGCCTATACTAAGAGAATTGTAAGATCATTTTCTTTATGATGTTGTCCAGACTATATTTTTAGTGAGATTCAATCACATAATTTAACTTTTACCAATTTGAAATGAACTCTGTTATATAATACAAGGCCAGCTGGGAAGAACATAAGCAAGGAAAAATGTTCACTTATAGATACCTCTTTTTTTCCCACTTTCAAGTCAGGTTTATTGAACTTTAATTTTAAAAACCACAAAAAAAACCCCAGTGCCCTCGAGTCGATTCCGACTCATAGCGACCCTATAGGACAGAGTAGAACTGCTCCACAGAGTTTCCAGGGAGCATCTGGTGGATTTGAACTGCCGATCCTTTGGTTAGCAGCCGTAACACTTAACCACTACGCCACCAGGGTTTCCAATCTTTAATTTACAAGCAGTAAAATTCACCCTTTTCAGTGTGTAATTTTATAAATATTGATGAACACTAGTTGTATAACCACCAGCATAATCCAGATATAGAATAATCCTATCACCCCCCAACTATCACCCCCAAATTTTCCCTGTGCTTCTCGTTGCCAATCCCCTACCCACTTGCAAACGCTGATCTGTTTTCAGTCCTTACGATTTTGATATTTCCTGAATGTCTTATAAATGGAATCACACAGCATATAGCTATTTAAGCCTGAAATTTTTCACTTAGCTCTAATCATTTGAGGTTCATCCATGTTGAAGTACCATTAGTAGTTCACTTTTTTATGTATTTTTGTTTTTAGTAGTATTCCAGTATATGAATGTACCACTGTTTATCTATTCTTCAGTTGATGAACATTTGGGTTGTTTCCAAATCTGGGGTTAAAGCCACTAGAAAAAAATTTGTTTATAGATTTTTGCTTAAATATATGTCTGCTTTTTTTTTTTTTCCTCTTGGGTAAATACCTAGGAGAGAGATTGCTGAGTTGTATGATAAATAAATGTTTAACTTTATAAGAAATTGCCAAAATGTTTTCCAAAGTGGCTGTATAATTCTGCATTCCCACAAGCAAGGTATGAGACCTCCAGTTGGCTTGAATCTTTGTAGGCACTCCTTGCTGTCAGTACTTTTTGTTTCCTTTTAATTGAAACCACTCTAACAGACATTTAGTAATAACTAATGTGGTTGTAATTTGCATTTCCATAATGACTAATGATGTTCAACATCTTTTCATGAGTTTCTTTACCCTTTTAAACTTTTTATGAAGTGACTGTACTAATCTATTTTTATTTCATTTTTTATTGCTGAGTTACAAAAGTTTTGATACATAGTATCTGATAAAGGATACCAGTCCTTATCACGTATGTGTTTTGCAAATATTTCCCCTAGTGTGCGCCTTATCTTTTTATTTTCTTTATAGTTTCTTTCAAAGAGGAGGCATTTTTAATTTGATGGAGTCCAATTTATAATTTTTTTTTTCCGTTTTGTGTTCTAGCTAAGAAATATTTGTCTAACTCAAGGTTGCGAAGAGTTTTTTCAAGGTTTTATTCTCGAAGTTTTATAGTTTTAGGTTTTATCCATGATTAATTTTGGGTTAATTTTTTAATAGGATGCTCAGTATGGGTCAAAGTTCATCATTGGAGACACGGACACCCATTCGTTTTGGTGCTATTGGTTGAAAAGAAATATCATTCTCCACTGAATTACCTGGGCAACTTTGTCAAAAATCAATTGACCATATTAGGTGTGTGTTTTTCTGGATTCTCTTCTGTCTTATTGATCTATATGTTTATCCTTTTGGCTGTATAACTGTAGCTTTACAGTAAGTCAGGTAGTGGGAGTCCTGTAGCTTTGCTCTTTTTCAGAATTGTTTGTTACTGTAGTTCCTTGGAAAGTCTCTGTAAACTTCAGATCAAGTTTATTGATTAAAAAAAAACAACAACAAAACCGACTCCTGGAATTTTGGGATTGAACTGAAGTAAAAAAAGAAGCTACAGGTTAATTAGGTGAGAATTCACATTGTAACAATATTGAGTCTTCTAATCTGTGAGTACAATATAGCTCTCCATTCAGTCTTTTTCTTTTTTATTCTTTCATCAATATTGTATAGTTTTTAGCATGTAAATCCTGTACATATTTTGTTAGATATATTCCTGTCTCATGTTTTTTGGTGCTACTGTAATTCATACTTCTACAATTTCAATTTCCAATTGTTTATTGCTAATATATAGAAATGCAATTGAGTTTTGTATATTGTCCTTGTATCCTGCAACCTTACTAAACTCAATTATTTGTTCTAACAGTATTATCGTAGATTATTTTTGATTTCCTATACAGACAATCATGTCATCTGTGAATAAAAAAAAAAATTATTTCTCTTTTTCAGTGTTATATGTCTTTTATTTATTTTTCTTGCATTATTATGTGGGTTAGGGCCTCCATTACAATGTTGAAAAAGAGTGCTGAGGATGTACATCCGTGCCATGTTCCCGATCCCAGAAAGAAAGCATTCAGCACTTCACCATTAAATAAGAAATACAGTTGAATATTTTTCATAAATGTTCTTTTAAAGATTGGGGCAGTTCGTTGGTTAGAGATTTTTACCTGTTTTGTTTTTTAAGCCATGAGTAGACATTGAATTTTGTTAAATGTTTTTTCTGGTTCTTAAGGTGATCATATGGGTTTTCTCCTTCAGTTCACCAATGTGGTGAATCACATTCACTGATTTTCCAAGGTTAAATCAACTTTTCATCTATATGATAAACCTCCACTATATTTTGTTGTATTATCCTTTTTATATATTTGTTAATTCAATTCAAAAATATTTCTAGAGAGTTTTGCTTCTGTATTTATAAGAAGCATTAGTTTACAGCAGCATTGTCCAACAGATACATAGTGTAAATCACATATGTAATTTTAAATTTTCATGTAGCCACATTTAAAAAAAGTAAAAAATGCAAGGTAAATGTTAATGATAAACATTATCATTTCAGCATGTAACCAATAGAAAAAGATTAATGAGATTTTTGTACTCATTTTTTCACACCAAGTCTTTGAAATTTGATGTGTATTTTATATTTATAGACTATCTGAATTTCAAATGCACAATAACCACACATGGTTCTTGGCTACTGTATTGTACAGTACAGATCTATAATTTTATTTCTTGAATCTTTGTCTCATTTGGTACCAGGGTAATGTGGCCTCATAAATGAGTTCAGAAGTGCTCCTTCTTCTTCTGCTTTTCTGAAAGAATTTCTTTAGAATTAATATTATTTCTTCCTTAAATGATAAAATTTGCCAGTTAAACTATCTAGGCCTAGGATTTTCTTTATTGAATTCAATACCAGTTCAATTTCTTTAATGGAGATAGGACTTTTCCAGTTACCTATTTCTTCTTCAGTGAGTTTTGGTAGCTATGCCCTTCAAGGAATTTGTCCATTTCATAGATGTCAAATTTGTTGGCCAAAAAGTTGTTCAAAATGTTCCCAGGATACTCTTCTAATGTCTGTAGAATTTATAGTGATGCCCCTTTTTTTAATTTCTGACATTAGTAAGTTGTGTCTTTTCTCCTTTCTAGCTAAAGCTGATCAACTGTATTGCTTTTTTTCAAAAAATCAGCCTTTGGTTTCATTGATTTTCTCTATTTTTTTTTTGTTACCAGTTTTATTGATTTCTGTTCTTTTCTTTACTATTTACTTTCTTCTGTTTGCCTTGTCTTTACTTTGCTCTCCATTCCTCCCCCAACCCCCATCCTTGCCATTCCAGCTCCTTATTGGTAGAAGTTTTGATCATTGAATTGAAATGATTCTTCTTTTCTAATTATAAGCATTTGTTGTTGTCATTGTTGTTAGGTGCCATCGAGTCAACAAAACAAAACAGTGCCCAGTCCTGTGCCATCCTTATAATCGTTGTTATGCTTGAGCCCATTGTTGCAGCCACTGTGTCAATCCATATTGTTGTGGATCTTCCTCTTTTTCCCTGACCATCTACTTTACCAAGTGTGATGTCCTTCTCCAGGGAGGTCCCTCCTGATAACATGTTCAAGTATGTGAGATGAAGTCTCAACATTCTTCACTTCTCAGGAAGTTCTGGCAGTACTTCTTCCAAGACAGACTTGTTTATTCTTCTGACACTCCATGGCATATTCAATATTTTTTGCCAACACCATAATTCAGAGGCATCAAAAGCATTTAGAATTATCAATTTCCTGTACATGTTGCTTTAGCTGTGTCCCACAGATTTTTATATGGATAATGTTAGATTTTTATTTTTATCCTATTCAAAGTATTTTCCAATATCTCTTGTGAGTTCTTTGGCACATATACTATTTAGAAGTATGTTGTTTTATTTTCAAATAGTTGAGAATTTTCCACATATCTTTCTGTTACTGATTTCTAGTTTAATTCTGAACACTCAAAGAACACGTTTTGTATGATTTCAGTTCTTATGAACTTATGGAATATTATTTTAAGGCCTAGAATATTATCTTTCTTAATGAATGTTCCACGTTCACTTGAAAAACATGTATATTCTCTTGTTGTGTGGAGTGTTCAAAAAATATTTAGGTCAAGTTTGTTAATAGTCTTGTTCAGGTCTTCTCTATCTTTACCAATTTTTTTTTCCATTTATTGTATCTGTTATTGAGAAAGGAATGTTAAATTTTTCAACTATAAGTGTGAATTCATCTATTATGTCCTTCGATTCTATCAATTTTTTGTTGCATGTATTTTGGATTTCTTTTGTTAGGTTGATAACAGTGCTATTATGTCTTCTTGGTGGATTGACCCTTTTATGAGTATGTAATGCTTGACAAAATGCTACAAAATTCATAGGCTTTTAGGTTGCCTATAGAAGAAAATCAATCATATACTGACCTCAAATTGATTTATTTCACGTAACATTTCTTTTCCTTTATATGTATGACTTAGAGAATGAGTTTATTGATTAAAAAAGTGGAACATTACAAAAAAATGCTAAAATTTATTTAAAACACATGTCTTTATTTTAACAGACATAAACATCAAAATTCAAACTTAGAAAACAGACATGAGAAACATAGAAGTTATATTTTCACTATACACCTCTGGGAACCATGCACTTTGTATGTGTATTTATTTTGAATTCTTTGTTTGCTTATTTCACTCTCTTACTATGTAAATCTCTGGGACAAGAATTTTGTCTGAATTTCTGGTGCTGTGGTGCAATGGGTTTCTTTCGTATGACCTTTCTGGCTCTGGGTTTGCAAATTTTCCCGAAATGATTAGTTGGAACTCAGTGTGCCAAAGGATTTGTTGATTTACTATCTGCACAACCCCAAAAAACCAAACCCATTGCCCTAGAGTCAATACTGACTCATAGCAACCCTGTAGGACAGAGTAGAACTGCCCCATAAGATTTTCAAGGAGCTGCTGGTGGATTCGATCGACATTTTGGTTAACAATTGAGTTCTTAACTACCACACCGCCAGGGTTCAATCTGCATAAACAGCTTGCAAAGATTGGTCAGTTCACTATCGACCTAACTGGCTTGCAATCACCCAATAGAATTGGCTGGTTTACGATCTTGCTAGGAAAGCTAAACCTTGACATTAACAAGAAGCCTTTCTATATAAGTGGTCAATCTCAAAAAGGTTTTTGGGGTACCTCCTGATCAGCAAGAGTCTGGAGAAGTGTGTGTCTTTGGACCCAGACTCCCTGTGCTGAAAACCTTCTAGACCCAAACAAAAGAGCTACAGTATAGGTCAAGTACTATCATATTGGGATGATAACAACAGATACCAAGAAAAACAGTGGCAGCGGTGTGAGTGGCAGGAACCATGAGACTGGCAGATAGCAGTGGTGGGCAAGCTGGCCGAAAGAGTGGAGCTGTGCATTTCCGGGCACGAAGTTGCCAATGGTGCTGGGTGCCCCTTAAAGGGGAAGGAGCCACAGTCCAGACTGTGCAGGTGTCTGCTAGAGCAGAGCAAGTAGCAACGTGGGGCCAAGCTGGCCTGCCTTTGGCAGTGGCAGATGCCCCACCTGTGCTGAGAACTGTAACCCTAAGGCGGAGAGGAGACCTGTCCAAAGTAGGCCAAGAGGAGGCCTGTCCAAAGTGCTGAAAGGTAGCCCACAGAGGCTTGGTCATACACCTTAGAGGGGTTGTTTGTAAATCAATTTTGTCTTGAGAACTGTTGTCATGATGACCTAACCCTGGCACTGGCCCAGGGTTGTTCCAAACTTGCTAACTGAGATCTGGACCAGTAAGTACAGGGAGCTAGAGGCAGCCAAGAAAAGCTGTGGAGAGACAGAAAGACTGAACACAGCAACGCTACACCTGACCTAAACCAGCGACACAACTGCTGAGAGAGATGCCTGCTGACACCTAAGCCATGGTGTGCCCACCCAGTGGCACTAAAATGGATATGGGTAATTTAGGAAGGGTAAGCGGGTCTAGTTTTAGACCTAAATGGGTTCCTCCTCTATAATGCTAAGTGGGGTAGAATCCTGGGGGTGAAGGGGATCAGTTCACCTCATATCTGTTCCTGTTGTTTGCTATTTGCTTTATACAAGTAATCTGTTCCTGTTGCTTACTCTTTGCCCTCTATAAATAATAAAAACAGCTTTTGATTGCCAACACTTTGTAAAGTGTCTGTGTGTGTGACCCAATTGGATCACATAGTAGAGTCATCATTCTAGCAGTCTCATGATTGCTTGAAATTTAGAGGTACAACCTGTGTGTGTACACACACAGTTTATACATGCAGTTCAGGTGACCAGACCAATAACTAATCCATAGAAGGTGTCTTAGTTATCTAGTGCTGATATAACAGAAATACCACAAGTGGATGATTTAACAAACAGAAATTTATTCTCTCAGTCTAGGAGACTAGAAGTCTGAATTCACAAGTCCAGCTCCAGGAGAAGGCTTTTTCTCTCTGTCAGCTCTAGGGGAAGGTCCTTGTCATCAATCTTCCCCTGGTCTAGGAGCTTCTGAGAGCAGGGACTCCTGGTCCAAAGGATGTATTCCACTCTTCGATCTCCTTGCTTGGTGGTAATGAGGTCCATTTCTCTCTCTGCTAGCTTCTCTTTTATATTTCAAAAGAGATTGACTCAAGATACAACCTAATCCTGCAGATTGTATCTTGCCTCTTAACGTAACTGCCCCAATCCAGCCTCATTAACATCGTAGAGGTCAAGATTTACAACACACAGGTAATTGCATCAGATCACAAAATGGAGGACAGCCACACAATACTGGGGATCATGGCCTAGCCAAGCTGACACATATTTTGGGGGAGCACAACTCAATCCATAACAGAAAGTGTTCAATAAAGCTCAACTACATAAACACATAACAAATGACTGAGATTTTCTTCACTTTGCAGACTTATATTTTAAACATATGGAGCTACATGTTACCGGATGCCAACCATCTCAGTTTGCCTGGGACAGATCCAATTTTAGTATTGAAAGACCTGTCTCCCAGAAAACTCAAAAATTCTGGGAAAACTGGGATGATTGGCAACCCTACAGCTTTTAAGTATGCATTCGAATGCTTAAAATGGAAACAAAATAGTGTGGCTTGAAATATTTTTAAGCTGTATGGCTGACATTGGTCAGAATTATCCAAACGATTATAATTGAATCATGAAATTTTATTAACTTAATTTTAAGCCTGGCACATACGTGTTGTGGTTGTTGTTAGGTGCCGTCAAGTTGGTTCCAACTCCTAGCAACCCTGTGCACATCAGAAGGAAACACTGCTCAGACCTGTGCCGTTCTCACAATATTTGCTATGCTTGAGCCCATTGTTGCAGCCACTGTGTCAACACGCCTCATTCAGCATCATCCTCTTTTCCACTGACCCTCTACTTTACCAAGTATGATGTCCTTCTCCAGGGACTGATCCCTCCTGATAACATGTCCAAAGTATGTGAAACGCAGTCTCGCCATCCTTGCTGCCAAGGAGCACTCTGGTTGTGCTTCCTCCAAGACAGATTTGTTCATTCTTTTGGCAGTTCATGGTGTATTCAATATTCTCCTCCAACACCACAGTTCAAAGGCATCAATTCTCCTTTGGTCTTCCTTATTCATTGTCCAGCTTTCTCTTGTGTATGAGGTGATTGAAAGCTGGGGTCAGGTGCACCTTAGTCCTCAAGGTGACATCTTTGCTTTTTAGCATTTTAAAGCGATCTCTTGCAGCTGATTTGCCCAATGCAATGCCTATAGGTGTTCAAATATGACAATTTGAATGAATGATGGTTCTAACTTTCATTTTTATTTTTTTGGGGAAACTTGTCTTTTCTTTGCAGGAAGTAACATTTCTTGTGACTTGTTTCAGATGACTCTTGATTCACAGGAGATAGAGAAAGCAAAATTGAATTTGAAAATGTCTCTTCTTGGCATTCACCCAACCAGGGGAAAAGTAGAACACTGAGTTAAGAAGCCAGTTGGGTGTGTGGATAATGCCACATAGCACACATTTGACAACGTTGTCTCCATTCTATGTTAATCACTTCTATGAGAAAAAAGGCTTAATTCTGTTGGAGCAAACTAATAGAATAAGCTGATTTCTTTGACAGTGATTATTCATAGGCTCCCTTTCCCTTCTATAAAGCCCAACTTCAATACTTTTCTTAGTTTTTCAGCAAAGTGTTTTTAGATAATGCATTAACAATATCTTATGCAAATATAAATCACTCTGGGTTGGAATTTTTTCTTAACAGCAAGAGCAATCAATGTTCTTGCTGGCAAGAGAAGTATAAATGTCTTTAGTTATTCTTTGGGATATAGCAGCCTGAGGAAGAAAGTATCAAACTGCAAAGAGATACCATCAACTAGACTGTCTATGTTGAGAATGAGATTGTTAATCCAATTCATGGAGGGCATAGAAGTTAATCACCAACTTTCTTGGTCTCCTATGACTTGAGATGTATTTGTGTTGTGTAAGCAGATACAATCATAGTCTGTATCTTTCACACAACTGATAGATTTCAAAATAATGACTCTGGCATAATTGAGAAGCTATTGTAAAAAAGCCAGAAAAGTTGTTACCATAGATGAGGCACTAAAATGAACCCAAGGAAGGGACAGGGTGTTTGTCCATTCCCACAGCCATTTGTTTGTCCTGCTTCTCCCAATTTTTAAACCAAATATAGAAGGTAAATAATAATGTTCAATTTCAGAACTTTTCAAGAGTTAAATGAAAGGTGCCTATTAGGTCCATATTTCTTCTTGAATCTTGTCAGTTTAGAAAGGGGTTTTAGAAATCAGGCAAAATAAGGCATAAAGAAAGCTGGATATTCAGGCATCTTGTCCAGTCTTCCATTGCAGTAGGTATTTTCTTCTTTTACTCAGGGACAAATAAAGAGGCTTTATCTGACTTTTCAAAAATAGCCAAAGACATTTTCTTTTTCCTAAAATGACTAATGTTGTTGTCAGCTGTTGTCAGGTCAGCCTGGGTCTCTGGCATAGAGGCAGGAATTCTACCACTGAACCATCACTGCCTTCAAAAAAAATAATAGTTAAAATATACTGAATGCTTACTTTAGGCTTGACCAGTCACGCCTATCAGTGACTTACTGTTATTATCACAATTTAAAATAGAATAAAAACAGACAAGCAAAAAACCAAGAACAAAAACTGAGACTTAAAGAGCTGAACTTGCTTGTTCAGGGGGCACACAGCTAGTAAATGGGAGAACTGGTTTTCAAGCTCAGAGAGCCTGAACAAAGTCGATGTGTTCTACCAAGGCCTCTCCACCAAGAAGGACTTTGCATGCACGTATGGGAATCAGTCTATCTGCATTTTATGCCCACATAGGTGCTAAGATCAGTATATTCTTTTAGTTTATGAAGAAATTTATAAGGTCTTTGTTAAAGAGTCCTAGCATTATCCCCAAATATCCAGTGTTAAATTGTTATGCCTCCATCAATGAGGTAAATTTATAACAAATCTGTCACTCACCACACATAATTAACCAGGCTTTCAGAAAATATTTATCGATAGTTGAGTATGGAAAGAAGGCCTTCAGGAGCATCGCCATCAGTAACTCAAATGGCTACAGACAACTATTTGTCACTGGCACCTAATACGTCCTAACCTATAGGTCATGAGCTACCCTCCCTATTTCGCATCCAGTCTCACTTGACTCTCACTGACTGTTCCCACAATTGCCTGACATGCACTGTTGCTTCTTATAGATTTATTTATAGGCACATAACATCCTTGCAGTCATTTCAGTTAAGTAGTATCTATAAAAAATAGGTTGCACTGAATTGCTTCAGCAAGCCACAACTACCTCATGATAGAGAGAACTTTTGGCTTCATAGGTTGGTCAACTTAATGGCTTAAAAAATCATTTGAGTATGTATCATGTATTAAGTTAGTCTATTCTGTTATTCATAGCTAGGATGACCTGAAGAAGCCCAAGATGGGATTACACATCCACAGACAAGAACTGAGGTTTAGTCTGTAATTTATTTAATTTGTACTTCAGTGCTTTTATTTCTTTAACACTTACTCTAAATGGTACAGTTTTTTTTTTTAATGCATGCTGAAACCTAGATTAAAATCAACATCCAAAAAAACATTAGAGGAAAGGTACAATGCAGAGCTCCGCTCTCCAATATGGTAGCCACTATGTATATTGTTGACTCCTAGGTGGGGAAGGTTTGAAAATTGATAAAGTGATGTAAAGGCATTGTATCATATATTTGCTATTCATAAAACATGAGAGGTCATCATCACCAAATGGATTAGTGTTTGTCTGTTTCTACCTTAAAGTAAGAAGAGTTCTCACTTAACCCTGAGCTCTTCCTCTCCTTCGTTGCCAGGCTTGGGCTAACGGCTCTCTTGGTGGATGGTTTGAACCCTCTGTTGCCCTCTGGAGGGTCACTGCATTTTGTGCTTTCCCATAAGAACAACGAAACAGACAAGGACACAGCACTAGAGAACTGCACTTGTGAAGGAACACAGATTCAGAATTCAGAACAGTTTTGAAATATAAATATTTTAACTAAATGTGGTAAATAGTTTAATAAAAAAAGGAAGACTTTCTACACCTGATACAATATTTCTCTCTAAAATTTGTTTCTAAAATATCTGCGTATTTGACATGAAGAATTATATTATATGTTAGTGCATTTGTTTCTTCCAAAATTATAGAATTTCTCTTTTAATTTTGACAAAATCCAACTAACAGTTTAATAATCTACGTTTGAAAGAAAAAACCATATTCAGGTTATGTTTTGTTGTTATTTTTGTGGGAAACTTACCTTTACCAGTGTTCTTTATTTCTTCACACAGCTTTCAGTTACTGTCTAGTGTTCTTTTACTTCAGTCAGAAGGAATCACTGTATATTTCTTGTGTGGGGCAGGTCTACCAGGGACAAACTCTCTTAGTTTTTATTTATCTGAGAATGTCTTAGTTTCTTCTTTATTTTTGAAGGATTGTTTTGCTAAGTATAGAGTTCTTGATTGACCTTTTTTTTTCTTTCTTTCAGTACTTTAAATAAGTCATGTCTGGCCTCCATGGTTTCTGATGAGAAATTAGCTGTTAGTGGTTAAGAGCTCAGCTGCTAACCAAAATGTCGGCAGTTCAAATCCACCAGCTGCTCCTTGGAAACCCTATGTGGCAGTTCTACTCTGTCCTATAAGGCTGCTATGAGTTGGAATTGACTTGAGGGCAATGGGGCCTATTGAATAGGTAATGTTTTTATTGATACACTTCAGATAGATTGTCTTGTTGAAAACATGTTAAAATAAAAGAGTGGAAAAAAATAAGAAGCAGTTGCTGATAGAAAAATCAGTGCTTCATTGGATCACAGAATCTCCAGGCTAAAAGGAACAGTAAACATTATCTGTCCAATCATTTTAACTAACAGTGAACTAATATTTTGTTCAAGGATTCTAGTGATGCAATGAATAGTGCTTGGGATTCAGAATGTGAACTCTGAATCAGTTGCATACAAGGAACATTTGTTCATTATCAGGATTTGATTAGTACTGCTTTGCAGACTAAGTCTAATTTGTTTGAAGGTAGTTAATTAGACTCTGCCAGGTCAGACAATAATCTTGACTTCCGTCTCTTAACCAGAGTCGTGGCAGACATCAATTATCAACCACGGCATTTTCCCACAGGGCACAGATTCAGCTTCAGAATCTTTTTCAAAACAGCACTTTTCAGTCTCCTACAGTATTCTTAGTAGTTTATCTCTAAAATGGAGAGTCACAGATTTTGTGGACACCTGAGATCATCTCTCTGCTTCCCTCAGCCTCATACAGCCTTATCCAACGGGCCGTGTGAGAGGTCAGGCTGTGACGTTGGCTTCTGTATCTGCCTGATTAGTTAGTCTCAAGCTTCCTTCCTTTCCCCTCATGTATCTTCATTTACCAAAGAACACGGACTAACTCAGAGCAGCACAGCCATCAGTGGAAGAGTTGCTTATAATCGGATTTCTCATTATTCCTCCTTTTATTCATCAAATTCTGCATACTCTGAAAATACGAGAGAGAGAAAAGAGACCTGGAAATTTTATGCAGATAACGCAGGTCAAAAGCCAAAGTTTCTACATCAGGTGCCCTCTTTGTCCCCATTTGTTTCTTTTCTTTTTTATTTCAGGTATGGGGTGTAGTGTAACACGTTTGGTTAAAAAAAGCAAGTGAAAAAAAGGACTCGGTAGTTTCTACATCTTCTGACACTGCCTTTGTCTCCAGGTGTCTACTTATAGATTAGAAACTTCAGGGGAACTGACAATTCCGTATTTCCAAATTTAGGTAAGTACAGGAGGGACAGACCTAAGGAGAGAAACAGGTGAGCGGTATGAATTTATTCCCAACCTAACCAGTGTCAAAGAGCTTAACCCTTAACCTTTTGGCAACTTGTGAAGAACAAACAGCATTTAAATCCAGGAAGTCTTTTGTACCCTCAGCACCTACAATTTCAGAACAGAAATGAGGAGTCAGCTGGAAGCTATGGTGAGGTCAATGTGTGAAGAAGGAAAGAAATCACACAGAAAATATTTTTCTTGAATTTCTATCCCACTGTTATTTATTTATTTGGTGGGACACAAAAACAAGGACATATAACTAAACATACTATTTAATCTGATCCTCTAAGATGCCAAATTTTCCTAGAAAATCTTCTGTAGGACAGACTTTCTATCACAGCTAGAAGGTGCCTTAGAAGTAATCTGAAACAATTCACTCACTTTTTCTTTTTCTTTTAGACAAGGTGAATAAAGCATAACCCATTGCCATGGAGTCATTCTGTCTCATGGTGACCCATGTGTTACACAGAGTAGAACTTCTCCATAGGATTTTCTTGGCTGTAACCTTTACAGAATGGAAACCCTGGTGGCATAGTGGTTAAGTGCTATGGCTGCTAACCAAAGGGACAGCAGTTCAAATCCACCAGGCGCTCCTTGGAAACTCTATGGGACAGTTCTACTCTGTCCTATAGGGTTGCTATGAGTAAAAATAGACTCGATGGCACTGGATTTTTGGGGTTTCTGGGTTAACCTTTATGGAAGCAGATCACCAGGCCTTTCTTCTGCAGTGCTGCTGGGTGGGTCCAAGCTGCCAATGCTTAGGTTAGTAGTCGAGTGCAAACTATTTGTACCATTCAGGGACATAGACTAAAGCTACCAAATTAAACAATATGCTTCAAGTCTGAGAACTGTTTAGAGACTCAAGCTGCAACTGACCCCCATGAAGCCTTTTTCAACTCTAGCTCTTCAGTTGACATACGGAAAGCACAAAATAATGTGTGTGACCATTTACTCAGTTCTCCCTAAAAGGGTGCATAACTGGCACCATTCTAGATTAATAGGAGAGAAGCTACTTTACAACATATGATAAGTGCCTTAAGGGCTTCATTCTCTTTAGCAACCCTGTTTGAGAAAGGATGTAATAGTGTGCTATCACCATCTGGCTTTCCTTCATCACAAACAATCTGGGAGCTGATTCACAAACTGTTTGGGGGCTGATCCATAAAATGGATGCCACAGGGAGTTTATAACTGTTCTAAAATTAAAGTAGAAACCTTACTAGTTTGGGCTGCTAGAAGATTCAGGATTTTGGAAACACAGACTGCTTCATCTGTGACCTTGAGTTATGATTAATTTTAGACAAGCAGTGGATAATATATTTAAGGGAAATCACCTTTGCTCCACCTTGAAACAGAAGCATAAATTTCACTTGTGTTCTAGTTCTTCGTAATAATGGCTTTGCCATAAAACTTCTCCTAGATAGCTTGAAACTGGAAAGGATGGCTAATAAAATCACTTTGTGTGATTATTAAAGAAGAACAAAATGCCACACAAGTGAACAACTGCCTGCAAATAATTGTCAGAAACTTGTTTTCTAAAGAAATTGGCTATTTCTCTTTGTGGCCATCCATGGCCAAAGGTGTAATCCCACCCTGGGTGCCATGATGATGATCCTCAAGGAACAATGGTAAAATCAACCAGAAAATCACCCAAATGTGAGTGAAAGAAGGAGGCAGAATGCAGTAGTGTACAGGGCCAATCAGTCATTTAGATTTACCCCTTTAGTGACAAAGGACCACTTATTTTTCCTGGAGGTAGTTTATGAATAATTAAATATTTCCAGGGGAGGAAATAGTAGCATTCACCAAAATTAACCCATCCTTTAGGTATGATTCCTTTTAATGGCGAATATAACCTTGATTTTTAGATCCCCTCACCAAAGCATGCTTTAATCCCTGCGTAGCCATTTACTTTAACTCAAATAGAGTAGCGTGTCAGCAGAGGCAATCAGGACCTTCTTGAAGATATGCTGTTGTGGGGTTTGATGGGGTCTGAGCATAGGTCAGGATAAGAATGCTGAGTCACGAGCAAAGTTGATATGAGTTGTCTGCAATCCAGGTTGAGGATCAAGATCTCAAGCCAGATTGCAGTCACGTAGTGTGGTGGAGGACACTCCCTTGCTGCCTCCACAATAAAGACTGGGAGGCCAACACATAATCACCTTCCCAGCCTACTTTACAATGAGGTTTGATTATGTAACACTGTTCTGATCAAGGAAACAAAAGGAACTTTCTAGAGTTGGCTTGAGCTTTCCTGCTAAAAGTGTCAAAGGTGGTTGGGTTACACAGGAATATCTAAGGTATGGCAGGTCTAGCACGTGTTCTGGGCACTGCATTAAGTGGCAGAGGGGGGGCCACTGAGCAATTAACCCTGCATGGTCCAATATCCTTCCTCAAGCATCACAGACACAGAGGGGTAGCGAGAGGAGGGCAGAGGGGGACACTTGACCTTGGATGCAAGTCCAAGAGGGTGCCAGACTAGGTGCAAAATGATATTCCCTGGTGCCACAAATCTAAATGGCACAAGACTGAGTCAGCCAGAGGAGACAGTGTGAAGTGTTTCTGCTATCAATGTCTATTCATCTCGAAATTGACAGGGGGATACAACTTAGAGATTGCCCTGGATGCGCCTTACTCTTACTAAGCCCCTGGTTGGGTGTCCTCCTTCTCTTCTTCCTGCCTTGAATGTGGATGCAATATTTGAAGCTGCAGTTAGCTATCTATCATTTATGAAGAACATAACGACAAAAGGCAATTTTCTAAAGATGGGACAAAAGAACTAAAAAGGGAATTTGAGCTCAAGACGCTGATCACTGAACAGGTAAGCCAAAACTACTAACCATGTGCTTCAGGAGAGAAAAATGCATCCCAACGTGTTTATGCCATTGGAGTAATGTATACTGTTAGGCTTAGGCAATTGAAATCCTAATTAATAAAGGCAATTTAGACAAAAACAGGAATGCAGAGACCAGAATCAGGAGGAACAGAGAAAGTCAGGTGACCTTCTACAGTGCATTGCCCTTGCTCTTGTCTTCTGTCCCTGCAGAATTTTACTTGAAGTTTAACCAACTGGGGTTTCTTTGCTCCTTTCCAGGAGCCTAACATAAGAGAAGGGAATTACATAAGCAAATCAAAGTGGCTGAGTCTTGCATATTTTTTCTGACTGTAGCTAGTGTATGGGCAGAGAAATAACATTTTTCAGACTCTTGCCTTCTCCTTGCCCACATTCAAAAAACTCTTTAGAATCTTAGTAAAGGCAGTTAAGTAAGTGAAGGGGATAATGATACAGCTTTTTTTTTCTTAGAGCCAAGAGGATCATTTACACCTCTTACTGGACCTCAAGATTAGCTCTTTTGTTGAAAAACAATTAGCCTACCAGGAGAGAAAATTACATAAAAATACATATCAAATATTTCCTTAAAGGAGTAGAAGGAGGTAGTAGAGGAGGCAGAGAATGGAAAAGATGTGCCCGCTAATGGGAGCGCTAATGAGGAAAATGGGGAACAGGAGGTTGACATGAGGTAGATGAAGAAGAGGAAGAAGGCGGGGAGGAAAGGAGGAGGAGGAAGAAGGTGATGGTGAGGAGGAGGATGGACATGAAGAGGAGGAAGCTGAGGCAGCTAAGGGCAAACGGGCCACTGGAGATAATAATGTTGACACCGGTAGAAGACCAATGAGGATGACTAGACAGCAAAAAAAGAAAAGTTAAACTTAAAAAACAAAAAAGGCCACCGTGACCTATTCACCCTCCACTTCCCATCTCAGAATCTACACATGGTCACCTTCGAGTAGAGAGACCTGTCAACCCAGCTCAGGCAGTGCCACCTGCAGATAACATGCGGTTTCCACCACTCAACCAAAACCACAAAGTGAATTTGCAACCGGAGGAAGAAGAAACCAAAACTTCCAAGGTCCTGCTTTTTTTCTTAAAAGCGCTTTAGAAAGGAGAATCCATTTGTATTTTTTTTTATTTACATTTTATATTTTTGTACATATTGTTAGGGTCAGCCATTTTTAATGATCTTGGATGATCAAACCAGCCTTCAGAGGGTTCTCTGTCCTTCAGACTTTACTTGTGGTGTGATCGTGTTCATTATAATCTCTAAGGAGAGAAAAAAAAAAAAAAAACTACAAGCGAATACAACCACAAAATACAGTCTTACTCTGAGCATTCCAGTAACTTTTTTTGTGTGTATGTACTTAGCTGTACTATAAGTAGTTGCTTTGTATGAGATGATTAAAAAGGCCAAAATTAAAACATTTCTTTTTTTTTTCTCCTTTTTTTTGTCTACGAATTTGCTGTTATTTTGTTTATTTATTTTGGCCTGTTTGTGGTGTGTGTGAAACAATGTTGCCCAACAATAAACTGGAATTTTATTTTCCTGAGTTGTTTTCAAAACCAAACAAAAAGAAAGAAGATGGAAGAAATACACAGAGTCACTGTACCAAAAAGTATTGGTTGACGTTGAACCATTTTCAGGAGGTAGCTTATGACCAAGAACCAATGATACTGAAGGAAGAAGTCCAAGCTGTACTGGCAAAAAGCAAGACTCCAGGAATTGACGGTATATCAACTGAGATGTTTCAACAAATGGATGCAATGTGAGAAGTGCTCACTTGTCTATGTCAAGAAATTTGGAAGACAGCTGCCTGGCCAACCGACTGGAAGAGATCTATATATGCACCCACTCAAAAGAAAAGTGATCCTATGGAATGCAGAAATTATCGAACAATATCATTAAGATCACATGAAAGTAAAATTTTACTGATAAGAATTCAAAAACATTTGTAGCAGTACATCTACAGGAAACTACCAAAAATTCAAGCTGGATTCAGAAGAGAAGTTGGAATGAGGGATATCATTGCTGATGTCAAACAGATCTTGGCTGAAAGCAGAGAATACTATAAAGATATTTATCTATGTTTTATTGACTACCAAAAGGCATTCAACTATGTGGATTATAACAAATTATGGCAAACATTACAAAGAATGGGAATTCCAGAACACTAAATTGTGTTCATGTGGAACTTGTACATAGACCAAGAGGCAGTCATTTGAACAGAACAAGGGGATACTGTGTGGTTTAAAATTAGAAGAGGTGCGCATCAGGGTTGTATACTTTTACCATACTTACTCAATCTTTGTGCTGAACAAATAGTCCGAGAAGCTGGACTGTACGAAAAAGAACGTGGCATCAAGATTGGAGGAAGACTCATTAACAACCTTTGATATGCAGATGACACAACTTTGCTGAAAGTGAAGAGGACTTAAGGCTCTTACTGATGAAGATCGAAGACTACAGCCCTCAGTATGGAATATTCCTCAACATAAAGAAAACAAAAATCCTCACAAGTGGACCAATAAACACCAGCATGATAAATGATGAAAACATTGAAGTTGTCAAGAATTTAATTTTACTCAAATCGATAATCAACACATATGGAAATAGCAGTCAAAAAATCTAATATTTTATTGCTTTGGGCAAATCTGCTGCACAAGACCTCCTTAAAGTGTTATAAAGCAAAGCACTGGGTTTTTGTTGGGTAGAGCAAAGATGTCACTTTGAGGACCAAGGTACACCTGACCCAAGCCATGGAAGATTTTCAATCACCTCCAATGCATGTGAAAGCTGGACAAAGAATAAGGAAGATCAAAGAAGTGATACCTTTAAATTATGGTGTTGGCAAACAATATTGAATATACCATGGACTGGCCAAAAACAAACAAATCTGTCTCGGAAGAAGTACAGCCAGAATGCTCCTTAGAAGTGAGGACGATGAAACTTCCTCTTTCTTTCTTTGAATGTGTGATCAGGAGGGACCAGTCTCTGTAGAAGGACACCACGCTTGGTAAAGTAGAGGATCAGCAACAAAAAAGAAAGGCCTTCAATGAGATGAACTGATACAGTGGCTGCAACCGTGGGTTCAAATAGCAAGGATTGTGAGGAGAGTGCAGAACTGGATAGAGTTTTGTTCTATTGTACATAGGGTCGATATGAGTCTGAACCAACTCCATGACACCTAACAACTGTGCAAAGGGAGTCCCTGGTTGGCACAAATGGTTAAGGGCTTGATTACTAACTGAAAGTTTAGTGGATCGAAACCACCTGCGGGCTGCTTGGAAGAATGTCATGGTGATCTACTTCTGAAAGATCCCAGCCATTGAAAACCCTGTGCAGCACAGTTCTACTGTGCAACACATGTGGTCATCATGAGTCAGAATTGACTCAACGGCAACTGATTTGGTTTGGTTTTTTTGGATGCTGTGCAAAAACCAAACCTGTTGCCGTTGAGTCGATTCCAGCTCTCTGAGACCAAGGGTGGACTAAATGACTTACATGAAAACACCAAGTATAAGCATCAGAGAAGGTGTGTTTCTTTCCTTATGGCTGGTCCCACCCTGGCAGGGAGCAGCTCAGAAATGAGACGGGTTCTGTATGAAGCACCCAGTAGGCTTTCTGGCTGACACTGAGTTAGACACTGATTAGATTCCTGAGTAGACAATATAATAAGGCAAAATAACAGGGTTCATAATTTTTTTATACTTAAATAAATAAAATACGAAAGCCAAATCTGTGACTTTAAAGTACCCCTCTTCCAATCCCCACACAACTCTGGACTCCTCTGTAGTTTATCTTTGTGTAACCTCCCTTTGTATGAATCATTGCCCCTCAGGGTAGTCTGTCTTAGGATCCAAAGATTTAGGACAAAATGGGGAGAGGGAAGGAGGGATGAAAGATCTTAGTTATATTTATGGAGTACCTGCAGTGAAACAGGTACTCTATTAAAAGCTTTATTAAGCTATGTTGTTGTTAGTTGCTATTGACTTGGCTCTGACTCGTGGCAGCCCTATGTACAATAGAACAAAATGTTGCCTGATTGTATTCATGATCACTGGTATGTTTGAGTCCACTGTTGCGGTTTCCAATACAAGGGACTCAACTTCCAGTACCATATTAGACAATATTCTGCTGTGATCCATAAAGTTTTCACAGGCTAGTTTTTGGAAGTAGATTGCCAGGCCTTTTTTCCTACCCTATCTTGGTTTGAAAGCTCTGCCAAAGCCTGTCCACCATGGGTGACCCTGCTAGTATTTGAAATACTGGTGGCAGAGCTTCCAGCATCATAAAAAAAATGCAAATCACCACAGTGTGACAAACCAACAGATGCGTGGTCGGTTTAAATTGTACTGAGTGTAATACAGTGGGAAAGAAGTAGGGGAAGGTATACTGAGTAGGGAATGTGGTGGAGGGAGGGAGAATTTGAAGAGAGGGATCCAGTTGGGGGCATTTGTGATGGAGCAGGTATAAGATGGAGGGAGTAGGGTGGGGGTTTGGGGATGTAGGGTAGAGGGATTGGAGACAGGCATATGGGGTAGGGGATGTAGGGAGATGTAGGCTGGCAGGGGACATTATGCCTAGCACCATATTGGGATGAATAGTTAAGATCCCATTTCTCTGAGCAAAGACACATCGATTGAGCAATAAGGAGTCTAAGAGAAAAAGTAGAACAAAAGGCAAGAAAGTGGAGTGTTGAAAGTGGCAAAACGTTAACAAATTTGGGCACATTCCACTTTCTCTAGGGAAAAAAGGCTTTGTAAATTCTGTAACTCAAATCTAAAGGGCTCTCTCCAAACCCGAATCAGGTTAACATGCTTAGACCTTGTCACATCTATCTGGGAGCTACTAACCTATCTACACTCCTAAAGGGCAATACTGTTGAAGATATTTATGTCTGGAAACTAATCACTGTGAACTACTTTCCGCTCAAGGAGAAATAGTGATGGTGAGCAAAATCGGTAGTTACTGACAAAGAGGCTTGAAAAATACCTTTACTTAAATTTTACTCTACTGATTTCTGACTATTTTTATTTCCTCCAAAATGTTTGCAGAAGTAATTTCACTGACACCTCATTAAGGAAACTAAAACGGGCAAATGGGCATAAGAGAAAAATAAGAGCACAAGGGATTTGAAAGAAAGGTTCGAACATCTTCCATTCCGCCTAATAAAACTCTGTTTCCAAGCATGAAGCCATTAGAAATGTTGTTAGTTTTTAAGCATGAAACCATCAGAAATGTAAATATAAGGACCTGGGTGATAGTTAACTTTATGGGTCAGCTTGGCCAGCTTATGGCTCCCAGTGGTTTGGCCAAACACTAGACTAGTTGTTATTCCATGAAGTAATCTAATGTAGCGTAGTGTAATCACTTTCCATAATGTAATCAAATGTAATATAATCAATCAGTAGAAAGGGGAACATCTTCTGGATACGATATGGTCTGCCCCTAGACTACAAATACTTTATCAGAACTCACTTTCTGTCTCTCTACTTTGCATTCTTTTTGTTACCTGACCTATGGATCTTGGCATACAAGCTTACGGAAGTCCCTAGCCTGCCACCTGACATAAGAAGTTTGGACTTGCCAGCCTTCACAATTGCATGAGCCAATCTTTTAAATTAAATCTCTTTATAGATATAGATATCTTTTAAATTAAATCTCTTTATATATATATGTACATATGTATAGATATATATCTCACAGGTTCTCTTTTTCTAGAGAACCCTGACTCATAAGGTATTCTCAAACCAAAACCCTTCCCTGTGGCATTGATTCCAACCCCTAGTGACCCTAATGGACAGGGTGAAACTGCCTCATAGGGTTTCCAAGGCTGTAATCTTTGTGGAAGCAGACTGCCACATCTTTCTCCTGCGGAGCAGCTGGTGGGTTTGAACTGCTGACCTTTCAGTTAGCAGTAGAGTGCTTTAACCAGTGCGCCACCTGATGTTGATCATCTTGGTGATTCAGGAAAATCCAAAAAACCTTTTCTTACCTCTATGATAGTTGACACTCATTTGTACCACAGTGCCTGCCTTTTTAAATGGATTAAAAGGAAAGGGTAGGACTTAACTAGGTGTTTCTCTAGTCCTTACAAAGACTCCTGCTTCATTTCCTATAATTCAGGTATGAATCTTATGCCATCTGATCTGGGAAATACTTAATATTTTTTTCCAAAGGGGATGGGAAGCCGTGTTTGGGGATCATAGAAGCAATAATAATTATAAAGCAATGAATATTTGTTTTACTTTATTTTTGTATTACTCTGTTTTTATTTAAGAATATGTGAAGGACAGAAGAAGGAAAAAAGAAGCCTTGGGTATTTCCCACCATCCTTGATCTTTCTTAGCTGTTCCCTGATTCTTCACAAGGTTGTCCTCTGTCTATATTACATGTTATACATAGAAAAGAATCATTTAGAACAAATGTAATGACTTGAAATAGAAAAATGATTTACGGAGCAACAGCAAAATTACAGGAAGCCGTCCTCTGAGGAACTTTCTTGAAAGTTTCTGGGAATTTATAAAACAGTTTTGCTGATGAATCTTGTTTTTAGCTTTACCCCATGGCAGCCTCCTTGCGAAAGAAGTGGGAATTCTGTTTATGCTACAGAAATTAAAGTTCTGCACAGCAGTCAATAGAAAATACTGGATATCAACTGCACAGCTGGAGCTGCTGACTTGATCAGATTTTATAACTCTCTTCTCTGGGGGGCTTTTTAATAAATCCATGGAGAGTAATGTCATGTGTTTTATGGGAATGTTCCAGTGCTTTATTCTGGATGTAGGAACAAGTAACTAAGGAAGAGCTTGGCCACCTTATAGTAACTCACATTCCTAAAGACATAAAAATTAATGAAAAATAGACACAGAGTCTGAGCTCTTCATGAGGTCTGGATAGGGGTTGTTATCATTGTTTCTAGCATTTAAAGGGCACTTTGAATTTCTTTTTTTTTAACCTGATTTTTAGGTTTATGTTATTCATCCCCCTACTCAGAAGGAACTTAGCCAGAAATGTTGCCTTTGACAAGGCCTAATAGTCATTTGCATTGGGCAGGCTCTAACTTAGAAAACCTCATCTAATTTTCTATCTGTAAAATGTAAATCATAAATAGTACTTACTTACCCACTAAAGCTGCCAGAAGGATTAAATGAGATAATACATGGGAAGAATTTAGAACAGTTCCTGGCACATAGTAAACTCTGAAAAACGTTTGCATGAGTCATCAGTCCAAGCCTTGTTTATCCGGCCACACCACTTCTGATCAATTTAGAGAGAGATCTTAATAAAAACAACAGTAATCAAAGTGAACTTTCCTCCATTCTTACAGTAAAACGTCTCTGTGAAATCCTGAGAAGCAGAGACTTTGTTGGTTTTTCCTTTTTCTTTTTTATTAAATTTCCAGATTCCTTCTGCAAGGCTTCCCTAATGCTAATATGCTTGAAAATCACCTGGTAGGGAGTAAGTTAAAATGCAGATTCTTGAATCCTTTCCCTATTTGCAGGAGATTCTTATTCACTAGAGTTAGGATAGGGACCAGGCATTTGCATTATTAACACCCCATAAGCCCCGTTTTGATGAAGGTGGTCCACGGCCCCCACTTAAATGCTTAGCACAGTCTTAGCATCTGGCATAGGGCCTGACATTAGGATTAATGGGTTTATTGAGCACCTATAAATTTGAATTTTCTTCATACATTAATATATTGAGAACTCTTTATGGTTTTAAAATTCTTTAAGGACATCTAAGAAATATTTACTTTCATATGGGCCATAATTTCAGAATCTATGGATCTTCTTCCAGAACACTCAGGAGGAGTAGACGACTCTCTAGGATCTTCCAGTCAGAACTTGGCCTCCTGCTTGAGTTGGGTACTGGGATGACTCGGTCCTATAGAAAGCACTTAGATCCTGTAACTTGATTCTTTTTTTGGCTCCCACCAGAGGTGTAGCTTAGAAGCAAGGATGGTGAGACTACCTTTCACATACTTCGGACGTGTTATCAGGAAGGATCAGTCCCTGGAGAAGCATATCATGCTTGCTGAAGTAGAGTGTCATCGAAAAAGAGGAAGACTCTCAACAAGATGGATTGACACAGTGGCTGCAACAATGGGCTCAAACATAACAAGGATTGTGAGGATGGCACAGGACTGGGCAGTGTTTCGCTCTATTGTGCATAGATAGGGTTGCCAGGAGTGGGAACCAACTCAATGGCACCTAACAACAACAACAGGTGTAGAAATGATTGTAGAGTGTCTCCACATATTTTTGTGTGGAAACTATAAAAATGCCTAATAAATTATTCCTTCCATATTCTCTTTTTCTCCCTACCTTTCCTAAAGAAGGTTTTAGCCTCTTTTATTTTAGAAAAGCCTAAAAATAAACATGCTTGGGTCTCCTGAGTTTTCAATCTCTGGAGTGCTAGGGGACAATGGTGCCAGGAAGATATCATTGCTTCTTTCAGTCAGAGGGACCATCTACTACCTCTTGAACTCCTGAGGGGAGCTTCTACATTTTCTTTTTCTCTCGTAGGTATAAAGTTGCCTTCTTTTCCCATTCAACAGAAAGTAGAATCAATTAAAAACCTTCTTGGAGATATGCTGCCAGCTCATAAAATACAAAACATGGCGTATAACCTTCCCTTCCATACGCACAGTCAAGCCCATAAGCCTAAAGGTACTTAGGTACTCGCGCTGCAGGAGGACACCACTGTATATACTTAAACTGCAAGGGGAAAAGGAAGAGACATAACTGCCATGGTCTTTTGCAAAGTTTTATTTTTGTGAATTTTTTTATTTATTCATGTTGTCAGACAGGTTTCTAAATATAGCAGCAGCACAACTCCTGTGTGGCATCTTCCTATGGTAAATCTAATTAAACTCCCATTAAAGTGTGTGTTCGCTCTATTACGCCAAGGTGACCGCAGCAGCTACTCAATGTTAACAGTACCTTTCTTTGCTCACTGCCAGGCATTTAGGGAGGAACCAGCAACGGTCGTCTTAGTAGAAATAGATTTTAACAATTTTTCTTTCTACAATAAGTATTTTTTGAAAATTAGCAAAGATAATGAATCCTCACTTGGAAAAAAAATCATATATTTTAGAATTTTGTTTTTGTGGACAGTTAAAATCAAGACCACTTGCATACTTCTCTGAAAGAAACATATCTTTCCTCACTGGTTTGGGATCAAGTGCTCCAGCCTGCATTTCAAAGATGGCCACTTCTGGACACCTACCTTTCCAGGCCTATTGACCTGACTCTCATCTCACTCTTGTCAACTTTTGAACATGGCAGGGAAGTCTTAACCATCGCATTTTTGCTCCTGCTCTTTTTCATTCCTTGTTTTTCATTTTATCTAAGTCCTACCTATCTTCAAGACCCACTTTAAAATGAAGCTTATCTTCACTTCGGCAACCCAAAGTGATTTCCCCTTCTCCTTAACACAACTGACAGACCTGGCGACCCTTAGAGCAGATAACCTTGTGTTGTCACTCATCATCTAGCTGTCTGTTTATAAAAAGTATTTGCAGGGCCACCCCCCTAAGGAAAAGCAATCAAAGGGATTCAGTAATGCCTGCGCATAAACTTCTTCCAGTGCCAGGATTTCTTTCTGGTTCTCCGTTATCAGACCTTTCTTCTGAGCTGTCTCTGGGTAGAATCAGACCTTCTGATTAGCTGAGCTTGTTAACTGTTTGTACCACCCTGGGATTCTCAATAAATCTAGTCGAAGTAAATAATTCCAAAGCTCTTTTTATTGCAACTATTGTTACTGTTGTTAGGTGCCATCGAGTCAATTTCAACTCATAGTGGCCCAATGTGACAGGTAGAACTGCCCCCATAAGGTTTTCTACACTGTAATCTTTATGTGAGCAGATCATCAGGTCTTTCTCTTGTGGAGTTGTTGGATGGTTTTGAACTGCCAGCCTTTAGGTTAGTAGCCGAGTGTTTGACTGTCGTTACAGCTACTAGTTATCTAGTTTCTATTAGGCCGCTGGATTCTTTACTTGAATTTTCTCATTAAATACTTAAGACATTATCAGGCAGCAGATATTCTTGTTTTCTATGTCACCTGTGAGAAAACTGAGATGCAGAAAATCTAAGTAACCGTCCAGATTAAATAAGAATCAGAAAAGGGATTCAAGTTCAGGCTTTCTGACTGCATAGTGCACCTGCCATTTCTAGTATGACAGGCATGTCCCCAGGGAGGAGCACAATCACCAGGAAGGATTAAATTTATATTAAATTGAATTTAAATTTATACCTCTATGTAAACAAGCCCTGGGGTTTAACTCGCAAGAATGGTGCCTCAGTGCTGAACAGGGGCTATCCAGTCATCTACACACTTTCAGTTAAAATGTCGAAAAATATAAAAAGAGGTAGGTGCTTTATTGCTTATCATCCCATTTAATTATTTGAAAAGTATCCATGCACTTTGGAACACTTAAGCCAGATGGAGATATTTCCTTCTCTGAATCCCAGAGTCGTGTTTCTGTCCCAACTGGCTTTTGACCCAAATACATAGAACTCATCATTCCCTCCAACAGTTTAAATTGAAATATATCTCCGCTAAGTAGGTAATTTGTCAGCTAAAGGTTAATGACAGTAAAATGCGAATGATCAAATGGCAATTAAGTGTATCATATTTTTAAACCAAACTCCCTTAAGAAGTGTTACTGTATAATTATACTCTACGAAACCTGCACCATCTACTAAATCAAAGTCAGGGAAACCTTCCTTCTTAGCAGTGAACATGTTTGTATTCTGTCTTTTCTCTATTTAATTTTGCAAGATTCATAAATCATTTAGCAGCTGCAATTGTTGTCAAACTGTTTTGGTTTCAGATGTAAATATTTATAACTATTGTTTTATTTTCCAAAGCATAGAGGAAGAACTGTGTGGAAAACAGCAACTAGAATTGCCAATGGTTTTAATTGACCCAGAGGTGAGCCACTGTTGCAGGACCAGGAAGCTCTCAGGGATCCTTCCCCAAGTTCTTTCTTGAGGATACGTTTCCTGTGCCAGAGGGCACATCCCAGGTAAAAAGCTGGAGTGTCAATTTGAGTTCAAGGATTCCTAAGCCAGTGAGTAGCTAACTGAATGGACTCCATCTGACCTGCCTTTGCCCTGGATAAGTGGTCCTCATTCCAAAAGAGAAGCACAGTGCCTTTCTCAAAGCATTTGCATTTCCAAAAGTTTCAAGGACCTTGAGAGTTGTTATCATTCAATTCATATGGGAAGATACTAAAAAAAAAAAAAAAAAATAGGCTCATACGTAGTAGATCCTCTTTCCATTGCCCTCACAATCTCGCTCTTCCAGCTGGAACACTTGTCTGAGGATGTGCCCACACTTGGATGTTGCAAATGGCTCCAATAGATTCTAAACGCATATTCTCAATTTCCATATTAGCTCCTCGAAGATTGGTAATAAGCAGCTTGTGCCCCATCTGGGCCTGTGGGCCTCACTTTGAGTAGCTGGGCTAAAGAATATGCTATGCTCCTTCTTCAGTCTTTCCAATAATATCAATTGTCTTATATGAAATTGTGTCATTTTTTAATAGGAAAAGAACATAAAGATGTTTCATTCTGCCTTTTTTCTTTTAATTTTAAGATGAGGAAAGCATAATTCCCCAGACTTAACAAATCTTTTTTTTTCAGTTTCCATTTCAGCGTTTATTCTGTGGAAAGATCCTTATACTGCTCCATTCATAGTCATTGTAAAATTCCCTGTTATTATCCCTGTCTCCTCCTCAACACACATGTAACAATATGTCAGACTAATTTGGGCAGAGACTAGATAACCGACAGTTCAAAACTAAATCCCCCCAGGAGGGCCTGCTGTTTACGTTGAGCTTGTGGCATGAGGCAGAGCCTGGGGTACAGCTTGGCTCTCTGGTTAGAGTGTGTCTCTTAATGGTCGCTAAGTCCTTTGAAACTTAGGAGAACTAGGAAACGTCTTCCTAGCAGTGCACAGCCACACGATTGCAAATATTTTTTGTACACAACTTTAGAAAGTTGAAGAGCCCAGATTAAGGGTCCCTCGTATAGAGTTAACTGCAGTGTGGCCTGAAATCAGAAATGAGACTCTACTCAAGGTACAGATAATAGGCAAGACCACAAATAACCCTTGCGACAGCAAGAAAGGGAGATTGCCTTACACCCAATGCTTTGGGTGCCTAGATACAACAACAGAAACAATGTTGTTGTTATTGTGTGCTGTCAAGTCGATTCTGCTCCTAACGACTCAGTGTAACAGGGTAGAACTGCCCCACAGGATTTCCTGGGCTGTAATCTTTACAGGAGCAGATCACCAGGTCTTCTCTCCCAAAAGAGCAGCTGGTGGGTTCAAACCGCCAACCTTTTGGTTAGCAGATGAGCCGTTGTGCCACCAAGGCTCACTTCTTAGAGAAAATCTAGAACTGTAGATCTCAAACCATTTTGGTTTTAGGACTCCTTTACACTCTTTAAAATTACTAAGGACTCCAAAGAGATTTTGTTTAAGTGGGCTATATCTATCAATATTTATCTATTAAAAATTGATATTGAGAAATTTAAAAATATACCATTTTAATATAATAATACACACAACACATAACATAAACAACATATTTTAATGAAAACAATACATTTTTTTCCAAAAAAAATGAGAAAGTGGCATTATTTTACATTTTTGCCCATCTCTTTAACATCTGTCTTAATAGGAGACAGCTTGGTTCTTCTGCTTCTACATTTAATCTGTTGTGTTATGTTGGTTTGGTTGAAGAATACAAAGAAAATTCAGCATCACATTGACATGTAGTTAGGAAAGAGAGGAGTATGTTAATAAATCCTTCAAATAATTTTGAGTATTCGTCTTTGATATTATGCCAATATCTTGACAAGTGGTATTTTCTTAAAAGTTAGTTGCTGATGGATATGCAATCTGAAATAATGAAATGAACTTTTATACTCTGTTATATTAAAATCCATTGATCTATCTTGTACTTTCAATGTTTCTTTTACCATTAATGGCCTTGACCCCTAGGACCTTGAAAGGGTCCCGAGACCTGAGGCCATGCATATATACAATCAGTCCTTTCTCATTCTTCCCCTCAGTCCGTGCACACTGCTGAGGCCCCAAGCTCCCTTTCATGATTTTCTTCTGCCCTTTTAGGCAGTGTGTTGTCCTTTTCATCTAAAGTTTATATAGACAAAATGTAAAGTGTGTAGGAAGTACACAGAGTGATTGTCACCATGATCATTGGCCTCACAGGAACTCCAGAGGAAGAAGGCTTAAGGGAATGGGATAGGGGAAAGGCATGTTTATAAGTGGAGAAAATGAAAGACAGAGAAAGAGAGAGAGAGAGAGAACCAGAAAGCAAAGGAAGAGAGATTCAAAGAGCAACCATACCAGAAGGGACTCTGGCTTGATTGTACGTATTGGTGTGTGTTTGTCTTGGGGAAGGGGGAAGGTGGGTGCAGGTATAAAAACAATTGAGGTGCAGACGTTGAATGCGAAAAGTGCTAAAAGAAATGCTTTGCCTAATATCAATCTCAGTGGAAAATGATACATATAGCAGAAAACAATGTTTATAACTTTCCTTTCTTCAACTCCCGGTCATTTGTAAGGCAATTGAGATAATTATTAAAACAATACCTGGATAAAGGTTTGGTGAAAATGTTGAACCAGACATATTTAGATTTCTTCGACCATTAAAAAAAAAACTTTTTTATCCTTAAAAAAAAAAAAGTTTTTAATAATTGGGTTGGTCTCCTCTACTGAAAACAGAGTTGATATCTAATTTAAACAAATTAATTCAGCACTAGGATTTTTTCCTTTGTAGATGTAGTTACAACGCAGGGTTTTCAAATTTGGCCTTGCAGAATCTGGAAGGTTTCCATCCCACTGCCCTAAATAACAGTCTCTGATAAAATGTTAGGAAGCTTAAACCACTCATGCGGATTACTTTTGAAAAGACTCCTTAGGGAGAGCCTTGCGCATTCGGCCACAGAAGACACCACCATGACCGAGCTCATCAGAGATGAGGCATCAGCCAGGTTGAGAACATTTTATTTAAAGCTCCTGCTTCAAGTCCATGCCTTTGCTGGTGCAACTTTTTATCACAAGAAATAAATCTTTCTCAAGAAGGATCTGGCCCCACCAGGATGTCCTTGGAACTTTCCAGCTGAGGTCTCTAAGCTTGCAGTGGCCTTGTTACCTCCTTAAAAGAAGCTGTTTGTATAACTAGGCCAATGATCATCATTGCCAAAGGCTTCTGAGAAATCTAGTACAGTGAAATCTATCAGAGCCAGAACTCGATGGGACTGCCTTGTTTTTCTGGGTCTCCCAAGTTTTCGGCCTTTGACAGGGTACAGTCTCAGCACCTTTACCACCTTTCTGTCACTTGTTTTAGTGGAAAATGAGTTTTCCTTCTCTGATAGGTTTCCTCCTATATGAATAACTTCAAGTATAATAACCAGCACAAAGTCAATTCCTATGAGGCGGAGGTCAATTATACCCCAGATATCCACATTCTCCAAGCTGCTGTACCACTCCATCTCTGACACTGGCCACTGTCTCTCACCCCAGCACCCTTCCCTCCCCGTTTAGGTTCCGCGATTGGCTGCAACATCTCACAGAACTCACAAACCATACTTACAGTTAAGTGGAGTTAAGTGGTTTATTAAGGAACAGGGTACAACTGGAGATGAGGCTCAAAGGGCTACAACTCAGATCAGAAAACAAGCAGGTAAAGTTTCCTTTTTCTAGTAAAGGACAGCTCTCTCAGCATCTCTGGGCTGCACAGTTCTCCTCTCAGTCCCCTGAGGACAGGCAAAAAGTAGGTAAAGTTTCCTTTTTCTAGTAAAGGACAGCTCTCTCAGCTCCTCTGGGCTGCACAGTTCTCCTCTCAGTCGCCTGAGGACAGGCTCCTCTTGGTCCCCTCAGGACAGGCTCCTTTTGACTCTGCCATCTGTTGCCACTGGCTCTGCCAGTAGGCCCCTTCCGGGCTTGTTGCTGTCTTCAGTGTTACAGCCCTTGTTATAGCTTTTAGGAGGTTCCTGCCTCCTCTCTCTGTTTCTTCTGTCTTCTTTCTTCCTTCTGCTTCTTCCCAGTTTTTCTCCCTTCTTCTTTCTGTCTTTAAAAAAAAAAAAAAAAAACAACTCTGTGGGGGCTGGCTGCTTAAATACTCCTTGTCAGTTTCAAGATATGGGACTCCCATTGGGGCTATGAACTGACCAATCCCCTTTCAGTAGGCCATAGACACTTCATTTCCAGAGTGGGCTATAACTCACCTCATTTGCACAGTCTAGTGACCAATCCCTGCAAGGTGAAAAATCATAGGGCAGGTTTTAGCCCAGGGCCAGACAAAAAGTATCAAAACCAAGTTGTTTACAGCTTACCTAGGAAATGTTACAAACCCTCTGGGGTAGAAAACTAGGGCAAAGGTAACTCCTCAGGTGCAGGGTAATGCTATTCAGCTATATGCGTCCCCTCATAACGGAGTCAGATTTGCTCTTCCCCGAAGCATGCTGCGGATCAACTCAGGATGGACATGGGCTAAGGTACAAGGCCAGGAGTGGCATGACTTGGCAGGTGGCCAAGGCCAAGGAATACCTTAACAACGAGAGGAAAAACATCTGTGCCTGGACTTGAAGTCCCTGGGAACACTGCCTACCCAAGGACTTGGAAGAAAAAACAATAAGCACTTAGCCCCAGCTGGAATGGTATATAAGCTTGTGTCCCCTGCTAGGCAGTAGCAGAGCGCTACTGTGGTCCAGCTGCCACCCTGGACTATCCTGTAAGTTCCCCTAATGAACCGTGTGTCCTGATTGCTGGTTCTGGAATCTTTATTTGGTCTCTTGGAGACGTGGCCAACCTTGGGTCCAGATGCCATTGGGTTATTACTCAACATCAGGGCTTAGGGGAAAAACCTCTCAAGCTGTTTTTGCAAAGAACTAAGGCAAAAGGCCACACACATAAAGGAACTCATTTTATCACATCACCTTACATAAATTCCAGCTTTCCTAGATTTTACCATAGCATGAAGGTCAGGTTAATGAATACTGCTATTCTGAGAAGGTTCCTGGGTGGCACAGTTTGTTCTTGATTACTAACTGGAAGGTTGGCAGTTCTAATCCACCCGGTGGCACTGTAGAATAAAGACCTGGTGATCTGCTTCAGTAAGATTACCGCTATTGAAAACCCTCTAGAGCATAGTTCTACTCTAAAACCCATGGGGTAAGCATGTCAGGTTACCATGAGTCAGAATCAACTTAATGGCAATGAGTTTGGTTGGGTTTTTTGAGATTGTAACTAATGACCACACTCAGAGAGCAGAGAACCTTAGTATGCGGTCTCTAGGTGAAGCCCTACCTGTGTGCCTAGGAATGCCACACCCTGGCTTCAGGAGACAGAACTGTGGCTGGACACACAGCATGCTCAGGTCTGATTGGTAGAAAAGTGGAACTCTCAGTCATTGAGATTTAAGCAACCTCCTCACTGAGCTTATTATTCCTTTGTTTTCTCAAGGAAAGGGATACCAATTGCTACTAACACTTTATGTACCAACAAATATTTAAAATTCATCTCCAGTACCTTCCATATCCCTGTTATGCAATTAATTTCCCCAAAGGAAACGTAGCCTGAAGTGTCTGGGGCATTCAAAGAAACAAGGCAAAAAACACATTCTATGTGAAAGCCAAGCTGGCTTCTGTTCAGGCAGCACCCAGGCACAGGAAAAAACTTGCATTTCTTCCAGATGGCTCCAGGCTCCAGGGACACATTTTTGATCCCTGTCTGTGTCAAGCTCTCTTGTATTTTCACTGTTAATGGCTCAAAGGGGAGTAGGGGGTGATGTGTTGACAAAAAAAAAAAAAACGTGATGATAAATTCCGCTGATGCACCTTTTCTTGAAAGAGCAGGCAGCTGTCTTCTGCTTCATATTCCAGGCATGTCTGGTACCTGTGTTTTTTCCCCATTCCCCAGTTCCCTGGTGGGGAGGAGTTGGCTTACACGCAGTTCCAAAACACCTTAATGAGAGAAAGCTATTGTGGGGCAGTCATTACTGGGAACATCTGTGAACTGTAGAGTTTAATTGAGCTACAGCTAACGTTTATTGTGTGTGGAAAGAGGAGGGAATTAATGGTTATTTGATTGTCTGTAAATGGTTTCTTACTATCTTTCCCTTTCTCTTGTGATGTTTTGGCAGAAGTTACTAAGAGGGTCTGAAGCTTCAAGATAAAGCGTCAGAATCACGTAGGGCTCCTTCGATTTGCCAACAAAATAGTCTGGAGGGGGGGTTATTCTTGTAGCCTTCTTCAGGATTGTACACTTTCATATTTACAAGCAGGTGGGAAAACAGTTAATCAGTAAGGAAAAAAATAAGCCCTGCCCCCATCCCCCAGAGCCAAGAAAAATTTTCCAGAAAATTCGAAATTTCCTGAGTGGTGCTGCTTTGCACTCTCTTCTCCAAATACCCTCATCAACGGGCAGGTCAGGAATTGAGCTGGGGAAATGAAAGTGCACGAGAGACCTTTTGAACTAAATCGTAAGTCTTAGGACTTTTCTCTTATTTTAAAGGCAAAATGTAAATGAACCTTAATTTCTTTTTTTTTTCCTTGACAAAGCTGAATATAAATAAAGTTTCCGTTATCTTGGCTTCCCTTTACTGGCAGTTCTGTGGGTTTGCAGAATGCCCTTCCCTGTACTCTTCTGTCCTTGACAAATCTGTCCAGGCCTAAGTTCGCAGAACAGACTTTTTTTTTCAATTTAGTTATTTTGGTTTCCCCAGTGTGGCTTAAAGCTGGAGCCCAAGAGAACAATTTTAAAGTTGCTTTTTAGTAAGCACATTCCATGTGCCTGGCATTTTAACTGCATTTTTATAATAAATTGGGTAGTATGGAAGTGTTTCGATTCTAGGCTTCAGGGGCTTCCTTCATGCTATAGACCTGTGCTCACAGCTGCTGAAAGAAATTTCAGCCTTCTTGGTTGGTAATCTTCAAAGAGATGCCTTTTCAAAGAACTCTATGGAAAACATGCACACACAGGCATCAGATATTTCTTCTTGCTGGCTAAAAAATGCCCTGCAAGGAGTATGCCAAGGTAAACCGATCTGCGTAAGGTTGAAAGGTCTAATTAACACCAGATTCTTTCCCTCTTAAATAGTCATAGGAAGTTGGTCTCCATCTGCAGCCCTAACCCAGGCCTTTCAGGCCATCTCTCTATTTCTCCTCCTGATGCATCCAATCGCACAGGAGCTGTTTGTTTTGGAGTCATACCTTTCTCTATGAGACCAGGTGATATGTCGCTTCCATCAAAGGACACCAAAGCAAAAAAACAACACAAACAAAAGCAACAATGGCAACAACATAAAACAGAAGATAAGAAAAGTCTTCAGAATAAAATTCCTTTGGCCTAAGTGTGTGTGTGAGTGTATATATATATATGTATGTATGTTTTTCTCCTTTTTATTCTAGGTAGCAATTGTCTTAGAGAAACCTGAAAGGGAAAACAGTGCTGAAAAAGACATACGTGATTGAAATTAGCCATTATCTTCAGGATGCCACTGGATTGCATGTGGGATAATGAATGAAATGAAGTAGAAACCGTGGCCTGAACTGAAGATATGCTTTGTGCCTAATGTAATTAATCTTTATTGAAACAGCTAAGCCATTTAATTTGTGTTGCATGAATAATGAAATGAAAGGGGCACATATGAATTAACTTTTTAAACAGCAGAGAAGGTGAAACCTCCAGGCTTAAAAATTGATTGGGATTTCCCTCATAACTCTTCAGATCTATGTTTATCAGCATGGGTTGGTCAAAGTTTGGTCTTGCTTTTTCACCATTTCTAGTCCATCTGGGCTTTTTGGAAATCTACATCACAAGGATGTTTAAGGATTGTGACCTAAAGGGTGTGTGTATAGCCCAGGTAACTAATAGCTACATAGCCCTTCCCTAGAATGTATTTAGTTTCCTCCTTTCAATATTTCCTTCCTTTGATGTTTGGATGGGGCCGTTGGGAGCGTTATCCCATTTTAGAAGCCCCTGGGTGGTGCAAATTGTTAAGCATTGGGCTATTACCAAAAGGTTGGCAGTTCAAACCCACCCAGAGCTGCCTAGAAGACCTGGTGACCTGCTTCTAAAAGATCACAGCCTTGAAAACTTTATGGAGCAGTTCTCTACATATTGGGTTGCCATGAGTTGGAATTGACTCGGCAGCAACTAACAACAATTCTCATGTTGATTTGTGCCTGTGAAACCACCATGATCTTTTGAAAACTGTTAGTGCAGCTATGCTGGCCTCAGAAGAAGGAGTGCCAGGAAGGCCTCCACCCTCTTGTTGCTCATTGCAAGCATGGAAATACCACCCTACACATCAATTCTTTAGCATTTAACATAGTTTTACTAAAGACCTAGTAATAGGACATTGTTTTAGATTGGGTTCTCTAGAGCCAAAAACCAGTAAAGCATGTGTGTATATATATATAAAGAGAGAGAAATTTATCTCAAGGAAATGGCTCAAGCGGTTATGGAGGCTGGCACATCCCAAATCCGTGGGTCAGGTGTCAGGCTAGAGGCTTCTCTTGACTTATGTGGTTGAAGGAGGGGCTGAAGAACCCACAATCAGCAGGCCAGATGACAGGCTCTTGGCTCACGGAGCTGCGGAAGCTGGCGAATCCCAAAATCGGCAGATCCGAATGAAAGGCTGCTAGCTCAAGTCCCAAGAACCAGAGGTCAGATGATGAGCCACATGCAGGATCCATATATATTAGACGTAGGCCACACACTTAAGGAAATTCCTCGTACATCACATACTTGAGTAAGGCTGTGACTTGAGAAAGGGTGTGACTCAAGATTCACCCAACATTAATCCTGCTTCATCAACGTATAGACATTTAGGATTTACAACACATAAAATGGAAGGTAATTACACAATACCACAAAACGGAGGACAGTTACATCAGATCAAAAAATGGGAGACAATTACACAGTACTGGGAGTCGTGGCCTTGCCCAGTTCACACATGATATTAAGCATCACAGACATGATAAACAAACCAGTTGCTGTTGATTCCATGTTACAGAGTAAAACTGACTTTCATAGGGTTTTCAATGACTGATTTTTGGGAAGTAGATTGCCAGGCCCTTCTTCTGAGGTACCAATGGGTAGACTCGAGCCTCCAACCTTTCAGTTAGCAGCCAAGCACTTAACCATCTGTACCAACCAGGGACAGCAAGATAAGTATAAATAAAAGAAAAGCTTAGTGCTAAACATCCAGGAGTCTGATTATCGTGTCCTTTTCCTTGACGTCTCTGCTGGATTTCTGTCTCTTTAGCCTATTATCTTGCTGCAGGGGGTTAAAAAAAAAAAAAAAATGGGGGCAGCAGTGGGAGGATGAGGGGCAAATAATATCTCTTAAAAACAAATAAGAATTTTCTATGATAGTCCTATTTAAATTCACATTTAGGAAGGAAAAATTTACCTAAAATACACTTTTTTTAAGTAATGTGTATAATACGTACCTCTAGCAGACATGTGCTGTTTTAGATAACCTTCGTTTCTCTTTGATATTCATCTGTTTCTTCATCTTTTCCTTCCATCATCATTGCAACAAACATGCTCCCCCGCTGTTAAATGAGAGAACAGGATAGAGCTCTGATTATCATGGTCTAGAAAAAATTAATCTTGGGCTGAAAACAATAGAGGCGGGGATCAAGAAAAGCCAGGGAAATGGGGAGATTTAGTGGTTTATAAGCACAAGTTCCGTCAGTTTAGTCGTATGAGTTACTGAGCTGCTTTAGTTAAGTAGAAAAAGCTGCCTTTGAAGTTGTAGTCTATCAGCATTACAGTCAAGAATCACATTTCAGCCTTAACAACTCTTTTGACTTCCTGGATGAGAGAAACGGCAAAGTGATCACATAGCTAACTCCCTGGACTACAGTAGTAGGGTAGTGTTCCAAGAGTCCAAGGAGTTTCCTAACATCCCCTTAATACTTCCTCTTCTTGATCATGAACAGCTTCACAGATGGAAAGTCGCTCTAGCATTCCCTGGTCCACCTTCCTTTTTAGGATCCTTCTCAGCTTTTGAGTATTCATCCTAGGAGAACAAAGTACCCTACTGCTCTTCCCAAGCTTCCCCAGAGACCCACACTTACTCCTCAACTGAGTCCATGTTCTCGTCAAATATCCTTGCCCTCTACCTTTCAACTAGATACTAGAGAGAAGAAGACATAAACAAATATATCCATATTGTCGTTAGTTGCTGCCAAGTCTGCTCCTACTCATGGCCTTCTTATATATAACAGAACGAAACTTTGCCTGGTCCTGTGCCCATCGCCATGATTGTTGGTATATTAGACTCCATTGTTTCGGCTACTGTCAATTCATCCTATTGAAGGTTTCCTTCATTTTTGCTGACCCTTTACCTTACCAAACTTGATGTCCTTTTCTAGCAATTGGTCTTTCCTGATGACGTGTCCAAACTAAGCAAGCTGATGTCTCACCATCCTTGTTTCTAAGAAGCATTCTGGTTCTATTTCTTCTAAGGCTCATTTGTTCATTCTTCTGGCAGTCCATGGTTTATTCAATTATCTTTGTCAACACCCCAGTTTGAATGCATCAATTCTTCCTCAGTTTTCCTTTTTCATGCAGCTTTCATATGCATATGAAGAAATTGAAAAGAACACAGTGATATCTTTGCTTTTCCCAACTTTAAAGAGGTCATTTGTCACAGATTTGTTAAATCCAATACATCATTTGGTTTCTTGACTGCTGCTTCCATAGGTGTTGATTGTTGATCCAAGTAGAATAAAATAATTAAAAGTTCAATTAGATGTTAACACATTTAAAAACAATTCTCCTTAGCCAAAACAAAAAAATGAGACCCTAAGTTCAACATAGTAGGCGTTCATACTGGTTGATAAGGCAGAAGGTTTTGGAGGACAGCAGGGAAGAGTTTTGCATCCCATCCCACTGCTTAGGCAGCCATTTGGCCAAGTATCATCCTCTTCTGAATAGTATCATCTCCATCAGAAAATGCTGAGAGAACCCTCTGGTCTGTTGAACCCAGACATAATATGTCTCTGTTTTGCACCTTGCTCATCATTAAATATGTGACTTCTGAGAAGAGATCATACAGGAATTGCAGCTTTCTGCTTGCTTTCTCTCTTGGGTTACTTGCTCTGAAGGAAGCCAGCTACGCTTAAGTAGCCCTGAGAAGTCCATGTGTCAAGAAACTGAGGTCACCTACCAACAGCCATGTGAATGAACCACCTTGAAAGTTCCTACTTAAATAGCGTATTCTAAGTATTTTGTTGCTTAAATAACACAACACTTTCATTCACGTATCTGCTTTTGAATCTTAAAATCAGATAATTTGCAGTAATTTAAAAAAAAATTGATGTACTTCTTATCTATCCAAAAATTAGTGTTTTAACGAACAAACATCATCTCACACAGGTTCTGTGGGTTACGAATTTGGAAGCAGCTCAGCTAGATGGTTCTGGTTCTGGACCTCTTATGAAGTTGCAGTCAAGATGAGTGGGGGTGGAGGATTCACTTCCAAGGTGGGTCAATCACATGCAGTTGGCAGGAGACCTCGCTTGTTTGCCACTTGGACTCTACATAGGTTGGCTTGCGTGTCTTCATGACAAGGCAACTGGCTTCCACTGAGCAAGTGACCCCAAAAAGAGGGTGACACAGCAGCACTGTCTGTTATGACATACTCTCAGATGTTACAAAGCATCCTTTCCGCAATGTCATGTTGGTCACACAGGTCAGCCCTACTCAATACAGATTTTAGAAGGTCAATGTGTGTGTGTACCATATGTTTCGTAACGACCTTCAAAAGGAGCATTCAAAGTCAGTGCCCATATAATTTTAAAATCCACTAAAATGTCTTCTACAAAACATATGGTGTATTGTCATTTTCCATAAATTTTTTTAATTTAATTTTTTAGAACTCTTTGGGTTTGGAAATTATGGAGAAGGCATTGCAGGTCTATGCACTTCACATTTCTTTTTTCCTTTACTTGTTTGTAGGTCCACAGTTGAGTAGATATGTAGGTCAAGTCACTTATTTTAATCTAAGTCATTTGGAAAAAGTACAGTCTAATTCCAATGCAGTCTGCTATAGAGCATTTTATATAGAATGGCTTTTTTTTTTTTTTTTTTGCATAGACATTAAACCCAGAACCCACATAATTTAAAGGTATTACATTGAAGTAATAAATCTGAAATCTTTTATTCAGCATTATGAAAACATTTATGATCCATAATTGTTTAATTACAAAAAATGTCCTTGGAAAACTAGAACTCTTTGTCTTGAAATTTTCCAGGCTATCACACCTTTAGTTACAGTCCAAGAATGTACATCAATAACTAAAGCTATTCAAAGTGAGAACAAAGAAAATATACACTAGACTTGGCAGCAGTGGAAGCTAATCTTATTTATAATTAGAAGTGATTCAGGTAGATGGGATACTGTTACACATTGCTGTGATTTTTTTTTTTTTTTTAAGCAGCAGGTTATAGAGGAATGAATATGCACCTTTGAACCAAATGGATGTGAATTTGAACCCCTGCTTTGTTTGACCTTGGGCAAATGACTTAAACTCCTTGAGCCTCAGCTATGGACAGGAAATGATACCTATCTTGCAGGTTAATTAGAAGGATTAGAAAGAATTTTAGTAATGAGCTTAGCACAGGTACTATCACCTTGTGGGGGTTCAAAAAAGTCAACTTATGTAGGTAATGTCATCTCTCTGAAAAGTTGGGTATAAATTAAGTTGCTAGATATTGAATCACATTTAAAAGACACTTAGAAAGTTGCCTGTAATAAAATTTTGTTAAATTTTTTTTTTTTTTTTTTAAAGAACACTCTTTCTGTGAGGAAACTATGAACTTCACATTACCAATGGATTGGTCTAGATATTTGTGTGTTAGGTTAGCCTTGAGTGAAGTACAACACACCCCTGCCAGCAGTGGGTAACGGTGGCCCCCATGAAAAGTTTTTCTGGCCTATATTCTGTTCCTTTGGATTCCGTTACAGATTGAAAAGATGCTGGGCCAGTGCCAGGAACAATAAACATGAATTTCTCCTTTGCTATAAGAGCTTTTTTTTTTATATATATAAGAGCTATGTTTACAAGGTTAGACGTCTAGCACAGGACTTTGACATTGCGTGCTACAACTTTTGTTGTGCTAATGGACCTCATTCATATGCTGATAAGACTTTTGTTGCCACTGTCAGAGGGATGTCTTTAAATTAATGTAAAGTGCAGCTATAAATTTTAATTTACTACACCCTGATCCGCCCAATGGATGCGCTATTCTCATGATAAATTTCACTGTGGTTACACGGCTTGAGCAGATAATTAGAAAGCGCACCATTACTCTTACACTGAGTACAATATGCATTTTGTTTTTAGCCATACTTAAACAGTTCAAAAGAGTAAATTAAATTTACAGTACAGTTCTTGTTGAGGTACATGCAGTGATACTTTATCACAGCGGCAAAGGACCTCAGTCAGAGATTATCTGGTCCAACCACTTCATTTTACCGATGAGAAAACAGCTCCAAAGAAGGGACACGATATCTACAAGGTCACACAGCTACTGAAAAGCAAAACTGGATCTGGAACCCATGTCTCCTGACTCTCAATCTAGGTCTCTGTCCTCTATTATTTTATGTCAACTCCAAGGGAAACATGGGTAACATTCCAGGGGGAGAGCTTGGGCTTTTTTTTCTTATCCACTCACACTTTCTTTTAAATCAATTAAAACATTTGCCAATTTTCTTTTTTTCTATGGAGGATAAATGATCCACTGAATGACAATAGCATTTCTCAAAGGCCTTTTGGATAGCCACTTGCCCCTTTCTCCCCCACCCCACCCCGGGCCAATTCCATATCATTTCGTGCAAAGACTCTTACAATGAACTTGTCGCCCTACTTCTGCTTTCTCTCCATTCCGTCCCATCCTAAAGTAAAAAAAAAAAAAACTCACGGCAAATTCATTCTTTCCGTTCCATTCCATGGATCTATCCTGGGCAAGGCCCTGTTCTAAGGGATGGTCATGCTGCCACGAACAATAAAGAGACCAAGTCTTAGGTCCTCATGGAATACTCAGAGCTCATGACATTACTTGGCATAAAAGAGTTCTATGGCTTTTGTCGCTTCCTTCACAGAGCCTCCTCTGACCACTGTAGCCAACCCAACCATGTCCTGTTTTGCACAGCAATCACCTGAAGTGTTTTGGTTTTAAAAAAAAAAGAATCAGAGCCCCGGGATCCTCAGCCACCAACTCAGAATCACCAGGTTTAAGATCTGTATCTTTAACAAGCACCCAGGTGATTCTTAGGCACAACAAAGTTTGAAACCGATGCTTTTAGAGGCTTTAATATCTGTTCCATTCACTGGGAACTTACCAACCACATGAATAAAATATTTATCTATTGTACCAAAAAAAAAAAACCTGTTGCCATCAACTTGATGCCAATTCATAGTGACCCTACAGTACCACAAAACCAAAAACCAAGCCCATTGCCATCAAGCTGATTCTGACTCATAGTGACCCTATAGGACAGAGTAGAATGGCCCCATAGGGTTTCCAAAGAGCAGCTGGTGGTTTGAACTGCCAACCTTTTGGTTAGCAGCCAAGCTCTCAACCACTGCGCCACCAGGGCCTATAGTACCAGAAACTTGTTAATGAGAATGGATCTAACTTCACACTTTTTTGTATGCTCACACAATTTACTGAAAGATTAGCTATTCAGTTTATTAAATGACTCCATGATTAAATGTGAAGTGACATTGTTCATTCTTGATGTATGTTTTTTCACAGGGAAGCACTACAACATTTTATTTTTCATTCTAAAAAACATCGACATTGCAAGGTTGCCAAACTAGACTGAAAGCTCTGTGAGGGCACTAAAAAGTCTATTTGTGTTATTACCACCCAACATGCATTCCCCCTTCTCTTCCTATCCACCCTAGATTTATTGGGTCTCTCTCCTACTTACCTCAGCTCATGGGCTTGATCCTTAGCCAACTATTCCCTAGCTCTAGTTAGGACAAGTGGCTCAGGCCTGAACTAATCAGCATAAGTCTATCTATTGACCACAGCATAGTCAGGGATGCGTGTGACTCCATTAAAGCATATGAGAAACAAAGCGATTGGCTGGGAGCTTCTGGAACATGGAATCTCCAGCAAAAGGAAGAAGAAACCTTAGTCTTGGCAGCTTTCTTAAAACAATGGAAGCAATCACAACCTTATAAGGCAGACCCAATGGGAGGCAGAACAGAGATGGAAAGAAATAGAATCCCTTGTGACCTCAATGGAGACCCTGGGTGATGCAAACAGCTAATACGCTCTGCTGCTAACCAAAAAGTTAAAGGTTTGAATCTACTCACAGGCTGATCTACTTCTGAAAAATGAGCCATTGAAAATCCTATGAAGCACAGTTCTACTCTGCAGAGTTCTAGTCTGACTCATGGGGAAACCGTGAATTAGGAGTGACTCAAAGATAACTGGGAAAAAAAATAATCTCAGTGAGTTGATGAACCAAACAAACCCTGGCAGCAGAGTCACCTTTGGTTTTCCTAGTTACATGAGGCATTCCTTCTTTATCATTTAAGCCACTTTGAGCTGTGTGTTCTATTACATGGGACCAAAAGCAGCCATAGTGACACAGGTAAACACCACATCTATCTTTTTCACTGCTGTATACCCAAGGCCTAGCACAGTATATGATGCATAAACCTGTTGTCGTCGAGTCGATCTGACTCATAGCATCACTATAGGACAGAGTAGTACTGCCCCATAGAGTTTCCAAGGAGTGCCTGGTGGCTTCGAACTGCCAACCTTTTGGTTAGCTACCGTAGCACTTAACCACTATGCCATCAGGGCTTCTGATGCATAGTAGACATTTAAAGTACATTTTTGGGTGAATAAATGAACTTCAATTGTTCGCTCAGTCTTGCCTAGTGGACTAAATAGCAGCAGTATGTTCAAAAACCACCATAGTTTGACAGAAGGTGCTGCTCAAGGTATCTGGTATTCTAAGCTGCACATTTGTGTATTGAGTCTATACCATAGTCCAAGTACTGTGTTTCTGGGGATATAAAGATTTTTAATAGGGAAGATGAAAGCTATTCATGTTTCATTACTTTTTAAAAAAAATTTTTTTAAATTTAAACAAAATGATCTCAGGGCGATTAAGCAATTAGAACAAAGTTGCATAGCTAATATGAGGGAAAACTGGTATTATTTCTCAGGTTGCTACCCTTTCCCCTACACCACAGTTTGGTGTCTGTGCTCAAGAACCTCACAGCCTCACAGTTAACCCTCACTGGAGGCCTGAAGGGAGAGAGAACAATGCCTACCAAGTCTGAAGCTTAGCAGTTTGTCCTCTGCAGAGGGAACTCAGTAATTCATTGTTCCAAGGTCATTGAAGGAAAAAATGCAAGCCTTTGCCTCAGAGGAAAATAATAATGTTTATAACTCACAATGCTTTTCTGCTTCTTTTTAAAATTTAATTGGAGCTAGTTTTTAGCTTCCATGACTGCCAAATGACCAGGAGGTCAGGTGCCCTGCTGTGGGGTTTTCAGCCAATTCATGAGAGTTATTTCACATGACAAGGGTCCTGGTTTAATGGGAAGCCTTGTCAAATCTTATTCATATCCTGTTTTTGAGCTCACTGCAACAAATTTGGTTAAACTACTCCCCTGCCCTCAATCCTGTCCCTTCCCAGATTTTTATTTCAGCAGCCGGACTTTGATCTGCAAAGAGAGCTTGTCTTGGTCAAGCTGTTTCCTGCCTCGTTAGATTTCCCCCAACACCTGAATGTGCTCCTCTGTATCTAGCAGTGGGGAGAGTGCCAGACTCGACAGCAGCAGCTACATAGCCAGCTGTTTTGGGATTGCAGGCAATATGGGCGAAGACCTTAGCAGACCTAGCATCACAGCCATCACCATCAAACACCTCCCCTATTCAACAAGACTATCAGGTGCTGTACTGCTCTACTTAGCAGTAGCTTTAATTTCTTCTCAGCAGCAGATGCCATTGTTTGGTGGCAGATAAATGTCCTGAAACAAATCTCTGGGTAGCCCTGCTCTTGAGTGAAAAGGCGCATCAGCTTGCTGTTCTTTCTCAGGAGGTGGCAACCAAGGCTTTATAATTTCATTAGCACTCAGAGAAGACCACAGAGATTGGGAAATCAGAAGGTGGATGAAGACACGGGCAAAGTAGAAGGATGGATGGGAGAGGAAGAGATGGGAAGGAAAGAAGGAGAGCACTAAAGAGAAAGGAGGAAGGAAAGGAAGACGTGTCATATAGAGCTATAGGGGCATGATTCTCAGGAGAGTGAGGTCCGTACCCTCCTTCTCCACTGCAGTCATTTCGTCTAGATTTACTATCCAACCTGTTGCCTGGATTAGTCCCGGGGCTTAGAGGACAATAGAAATCTCATTATCACTGTAGCTGAGGTCTGGAATTAGGCTCAATTTTGTAGGACTATGCTCCTGGGATGCCTTGGTGTCACAGTGGTTAAGAGCTCAGCTGCTAACCAAAAGATTGACGGTTTGAATCCATGAACCGCTCCTTGAAAGCCCTATGGGGCAGTTCTATCCTGTCGTATAGGGTTGCTGTGAGTTGGAATTGACTCGAAGGCAAAGTGCTTGGTTTAGTTTTTATTCTCCTGGGGTGAGTGGAGGGCCCCCTAACACCTTTTGATTGGCAACTTTTCCCATATGTTAACCAAGCTGTCTCAGTTAATATGTCTGAATTTCTGCCTTAGGCCCCTCTTCTATCTTTAGCTTCTTAATGGAATTGGAGTCCTATTAGATTCCCAGACCAGTGACACCTACATACTGGGCAATTCCAAGGAATAACCTTCATGTTCCAGTCATGTGTATCATACTCCTCGGATTTGGGTGTATACAGACTCTGTGACCTTCTGAGACAATCCACTTGCCAATATTCCAATCCTTCTATTGTGGAAGGGGATTATGTCTCTTAATCACAGACTCTGGCTAAGCTTCTGCCTGAACTAACCATTATGTTCTGACCCACCTGATTCACAAAAGTGCTGATTATGCTGTGCTTCCTAGGTTGAGATCTTCCTTCTGAGATAACGAGCTTGGCATGGATCAGAAAAAGTCCTCTAATATCTTTGGAATGCTCCCCCCCCCCCCCCGCCAACTGCCACCTCAACCTCCCCTCAGGGAACATCATTATATTATAGCTGAATCAGTTCTCCTTTCAGCCTTGCCTCCATCCAGTCCCTGAGCTCTCTCTTGTACACCAGTGCCACCCTGGAATTTGTGGTGAGATATCCACGTCTCCACAGTAGGCAGAAAGGTCTCTCAAAACACAATCTCCTCAGGCCATTCCCCTACTTAGAAGTCTTCAGTGGCTCCTATTGCCCTCTGAAGGAAAACAATTTAAAAGATAAAATCAGAGAAAATAGCCAAGTTATCAATTTTAATCAAAAGCCGATGTTCTAACAAATAACAATGATAAGCTGGATGAGAAAAATGAGAAGAACTGGATGGTGTCCAGCTACCATTACTGAACATTTTGATCAAAGATCCCATAGCAGAATCCTGATCAAAAGGGGGAAAACACAGAACAGAATTTCTGGAGCCATGGAGGCTGGATGAACTCTTGAAACTTTTGCCCTGAGATAACCTTTATACCTTAAACCAAAAATAGCCCCTGAAGTCATCTTAAAACCAAATGATAGTTTAGCTTAACTAGTAAAGAAAAAGCCTGCCTTGAGCATTACGCTCTTTTAAGAACTATCTATATAGGATCAAATTGATAACAGCAACCTGAAAAATTAAAAAGGAACCTTAGGGGGCAGTGAGTTTATGTTAATGAGGAAGAAACACCCAGAAAAGAAGGAAGAGAATGGTTGTACGGCTGGAAGAATATAATCTACCACAGAACGACTAGTGCCTGATCCATGTTTGATTCCCAGCCAATGCTGGGAAGAATATAATCGATGTCACTGAACTGTACACGTAGAGACTGTTGAATTGGTGTGTGTTTTGCTGTGCATATTCTCTGCAATAGCAACAAAATAAATAAAATTTAGGCCAAAAAAAAAGGAAGGGAGAACCATTTGGAAAAAAAAAAAAGATTTAAAAAACTTAGAGAAATATTATCAATTCTTTTACAGGATTTTCTACAGAGTAAAGAATCAAGAACTTTTATAATCTGTTAATAAGTGTTTACGGTAAAATATTTTAACAGGACAATATGGTAATGGGTACAAAATAACTGTGTATATATATGCGTGTATATATATAGGACATTCTTTAATTTCAGACAAGCAAGACCATATGTAAGAGTTTACTTAATGCAGTGTTTACAATATTTGTGTAGGTAGAAATTGATATATGGAGCTATGTATGTGGAATGTATATATACACACAGTGCTATCTATGTAGAATAAAAGATAGCCATATGTTCGTAATGTCTCTGGGTAGTGAGAACGCTAAAGTAGAATTTTTCTCAAAGTACTAATTTGCAACTATCACGAACATATAAAATGAACAGATGTCAAAGACTTTATTCAATTTACCAATTAATAAGGGAACCAATAAGATGTAAGGACCTGTTCAAGGAGCATTTGAGGAGTTAGGTATTTATATAGGCAATTTGATAAAGGAATGATAGGATTCAATTGCAGGACTAAATACAAAGCTGGGTCATACCCTTCCATGCAGGATTATCTTTGGAGTTATATTTCCTACTGAACAGGAATTACCTGGATCTTTACTAGAGAGAAATCCTCAAGTTAACTTGTGACTTCACCAAGTCTGAACTCTTTACTAAAGACTAAACATGACTTGAACAAAGTACCTTCCCTTAGATCTGTGTTGTCTAATATGGACACATCAGTCACGTGTGGCTTTTGAACAGCTACCCAGAATTGAGATGCGCTATCAGTCTAAAATACATAAAAAAAATTTCAAATACTTAGTACAGTAAAAGAATATAAAATATCTCGTTAATAATTCTTTATATATGGTGACTGTTGTTAGCTGCCACTCATTGGGCCCCTGGCTCAGGGCAACCGCCTGTACAACTAATCGAAGTGCTGCCTGGCCCTGCACCATCCCTGTGATCTGCTGCAGATCAGACCATTGTGATCCATAGGGTTTTCACTGATTGGCTTTTGGAAATAGATCACCAAGCTTCTTCTTAGTCTTAGTAAATCAGATAAATCAAGGAGATGGTGCGAGTTTGAGTGTGAATGTTCTGTTGAATCCTGTTCCTTAGTGCAGCAACACACAAGCATCCACTGACAGATAGGTGGCGACTACACATGAGATGCATTGGCTGGGAATCAAACTTGGATCAGGCACTAGTGGTTTTGTGGTAGAATCTTTGCCTTCCATGTGGAGACCCAGGGTCAATTCCCAGCTATTGCACCTCATGTACAACCATCGCTTGTCAACAGAGGCTTGAGTGTAGCTGTGATGCTGAACCGGTTTCTTCCAGACTAAGACAGTCTAGGAAGAAATGCCTGGCAATCTATCAGTCACTGAAAATCCTATAGATCTAATAGTCTGTTCCACAACTGATCATGGGGATGGTGCAGGACTGGGCACCATTTCTTTCCATGTGCAAGGGATCACCATGAGTCAGGAGCCAATTCTAAGGCAGCTAACAGCAACGACAACGAGAACATATATACCCGTTGTCTTCCAGTTGATTCTGACTCATAGTAACCTTATAAGACGGAGGAGAGTTGCCCCATAGTGTTTCCAAAAAGTGGCTGGTGGATTCTTACTGCTGACATTTTGGTTAGCAGCCAAGTTCTTAACTACTGCACCACTAGGGCTGCACGTCATATATAAACCAAAAAACCAAACCCATTGCTGTCGAGTCAATTCTGATTCCTAGTGACCCTATAGGACAGAGTAGAACTGCCCCATATGGTTTCCAAGGAGCGCCTGATGGATTCGAACTACCGACCACTTGATTAGCAGCTCTAGCTCTTAACCACTATGACACCAGGGTTTCCACAACAAATATATAGTGATTACATACTAAGTTCATATTATTTTGCATATTTTGTGTCTAATACAAGTGTATTCTAATATATCATATTATAAAAATATTTTTTCCTGTTTATTTTTACCTTTTTAATATGACTATTAGAAAATTTAAAATCATGTGGCTTGTACTTGTGTTTCACATTACATTTGTATTGGCACTAAATAACCCATGGACAGGCCTTGGCCCTCTGATGACATTGAAAGGACATACTACCCACCTTTATGTCTTATTTCTGGGTTTTGAATAATGTTTCTTCACAGGAATATGGGAAAATTTAATGTTCTCCATTTTATTGTAATTTTTCCAAATATATAAAACAAATAAGCATTAAATTTGCAATCTGAGAAAAAAAAAATTTTTTTTTTTACATTCCTCTAAATGTGAAGGTAAAATACCTAAGTCAAGTTAGAAAATAAAAAAGGATATAGAGCAGGATTTTTACTAGGACTCTAAAGGCGTGTTCAGCTAGGTTAGTTCCAAAGTCCTCCTGTGAGTTATTTGCACTAATGATTTTAAGCAACCAAGCATCTCTTACAGCCTATTTCAGAGAAAATGAGAGAGGTCCCAGGCCTGAGCTGTGAAAGCCTCGTCTGGATGAGAAGGAGACTCACCGTACGTTCCTGTAAAGAACACACACTCTTGAGTAGTTATCAAGGTGGTCTGTCCAGGAGTAATCAGACAGGTAAATCAGGTGATGATGTGGGTTTGAGTTTGGCTGTAGAGAGGGGAGAAGATCAAGTTACATCACGTAGGTCCCTGCAGGGCCCAGGTTGAAGACTACTTGAGGCTCAGAGATGGCCACGCGGGAGGAGGTAAGAGATTCTCAGGGATCCTTGGGTCCTAATACAAGATTGTTAGATCATCGTTATTCCATTTATAATCCCAGAGTTCACAGGTATTGATCAACTTCTATTGGTAGTACATATCCCTAGGTTACTTTTTATGGGACAGCTTTTCTTGTGTTGGTATTTCATGGTATCCTACTATCTTTGGGAGATATTTAGGGTCAAAAAAAGCCAAGGCACTGCAATCTGTGTTCTAGTCTTTTGTTATTGCATTTCCCATGATCAGCAATGCAAAATCTCTCAATATATGAAGATAATTGTTAGATATTTAGAAATCAAGGTGACTCTCAAACTCTAATCTAATACCTTTGGTTTTCCAAGCTTTAAGTATTTCCTCTAAAGTATACAACCCTGGTGGCATAGAGGTTAAGTGCTATGGCTGTGAACCAAAAGGTTGGCAGTTTGAAACTACCAGGAGATCCTTGGGAACCATACGGGGACAGTTCTGCTCTGCCCTACAGGGTTGCTATGGGTCGGAATCAACTCGACTGCAATGGGTTTTTTTGGTTTTATATACGGTTAAAATTAGTAGTGGTATCCCAAACCCTTTGAGTTTTGGGGGTGGGAGGTTTTAATTCATACAGAAAAAAAATATTATTAAAGTGAACTGTAATACCAAAGTGGCGGTTTGCTTTAAAAATAATAAATTATCTCTTCTTTTTTTTTCATTTAGGGATACTACACATTTTTCGGTGAGACATATTGTAAGAGATTTATCCTTGTTTGTCTTCTCTGTGAATTATGGACGTTCATCAATAACCCAGATTTTGAAGTTCACTCAGCAAAATGCCTACCAACTGAAGTTGAGAAGGCTACAGAGACTTATTCAATAGATAAGCTGAAGTGAAAGAGTGGTTTCTAGATACACCTCTGTTTTTAAGGGCAGGACAAAGCACGTTAGGCAGCTGTTTCTGAATTGATCCAACTCTGCTCCATGTAGACCAGTAGAACACACTTTGCTCACTTGTGTTTCCAAGAATCTACTGGGATAGTTCCATCTGTCCGGTACCTCCCGTCATTTCCCTCAGCCTCTCATCTAACCCCTGTCTGTCAGTGCTCTACTCCAGTGGTTCTCAAAGTCCCTGAGGCAGTTTTAAGGCCATCTGAGAGATCAAACTATTGTTATAATAACAGTACTATATTATTTACTTTTTTCACCGTGTCAAAATTTGCACTGACGGTGCAAAAGCAATGGTGGGTAACTATGCTGGTGTCTTAATATGAAAGAAGGCAGTGGCCCCAAACTGTTCTAATAGTCACCATATCCCCCATTACATGCATGCAGATTGCACTTAAACATGTCCTGGATTTTTATTTTTTATTGTGCTTTAAGTGAACGTTTACAGAGCAAATTAGCTTCTCATTAAAAAATTAATACACAATTATTTTGTGACATTGGTTACCAACCCCACGATGTGTCAACACTCTCCCCTTCTCCACCCTGGATTCCCTGTTTCCATTTGCCCAGTTTTCCTACCCCTTCCCGCCTTTTCACTTTTGTTTTGGGGCTGGTGGGCCCATTTGGTCTCATATACATGACTGAACTACGATGCACATTCCTCACGTGTGTTATTGTTTGTACTGCAGACCTGACTAATCTTTGACTGAAGGGTGAACCTTGGGAGTGACTTCAGTACTGATTTAAAAGGGTGTCTGGGGGCCATACTCTTGGGGTTTCTCCAGTCCCTGTCAGGCCAGCAAGTCTGGTCTTTTTTTTAATGAATTCGGATTTTCCCCTACATTTTTCTCCTGCTCTGTCCGGGAACCTCTATTGCAATCCTTGTCAGAGCAGTTGGTGGTGATAGCTGGGTACCACCTAGTTGTTCTGGGCTCAGTTTGGCAGAGGTTGTCGTAGTTGTGGTCCTTTAGTCCTTTGGATTAATCTTTCTCTTGTGTCCTTGGTTTTCTGCATTATCTTTTGCTCCAGCCAGGATGTGATCAGTAGATGTATCTTAGATGGCTGCTCACATGTTTTTAAGGCCCCAGATACTACTCACCACAGTCAGATGTAGTGTTGTTGCCAATCGAGCTAGATGTCCCCCGAGACCATGGTCCCCAGCCCTCAGCCCAGTAGCTCAGTCTCTCAGGGAGTTTGGTTATGTTTGTAAAGCTTCTGTGACTTTGCCTTGATGAAGTTGTGCTGACTTCCCCAGTATTGTGCAGCATCTTACCCTTCACCAAAGTTACCACGTGCCTGCTATCTAGTTAGTGTTTTTCCTCCCCATCCCTCTCCTCCCTCGTAAACATCAAAGATTGTTTCTTTCTGTGTGTAAACCTTTTCTTGAGTTTTTATAATAGTGGTCTCTCATACAGTATTTGTCCTTTTGTGGTTGGCTTGTTTCACTCAGCATAATGCCTTCCAGATTCATCTGTGTTATGAGATGTTTTGCAGATTCATCATTGCATTCCATCCTGTGTACATTCCACAGTTTGTTTATGCACTCATCTGTTGATGAATGCTTAGGTTGTTTCCATCTTTTTGCTATTGTGAATAATGCTGCACATGGGTGTGGGTGTGCGTATGTCTATTTGTGTGATGGCTCTTGTGTCTCTCAGGAAAAGTAAAAACTGTTAGTTTTATTAATTTTGACCCTTAAGTACATTTCTTTTTAATCTTCTGTGTGAGGAAGTAGGAAGCATGCAAAAAGCACTTCTGTTGCAATCCAAAATATGATAGTTGTCATGAGGAAAAGCACATGTGCAATGACCACTCCTTACCATTACATTGGAATTCACTCATCTAAATAGAATAAAATCCATTATTTTATACCTGTACTGGGATGGTGGGTACTGTTACAGTAAAACCCATTAGTCTACTTTGAATGTATCTTTTACCCATATTATGTATTTGTAACATCACACTTTTTTTTTTTTTTTTGGAAAATATTAGTTTACTGAGTTATGCAGGTCTTCCAAATGTTGACTCATTCAATTTAAAATTCAATAGTACAACTCATTTTTAAGTAACTACCACTTTTAGAGTTTAGGTGGAATAACAAAAAAGAACATCCACAGTATCTGAAAAAGATTGTAAAAGACTCATACAGTTTCAAGCTGCGTATTTGTGTGAGGCCAAATTTTCTTTACGTACTTCAACCAAAGAACACAATAGATTAAATGCCAAAGTAGATATGAGAATTCAGCTGTCTTCTATTAAGTCAGATATTAAAAGGATAAATAAAACACATAACAAAAGCTCTTTTGGGTGCTCAAAATTGTTTAAGAGTGTAAAGCAGTCCTGAGAAAAAGAAGTCTGAAAACATTACTACTGGTTGAATTGTGTCCCGCAAACAATATATGTTGGAGCTTTAACTCCTTGTTTGAAAACAGGATCTTTGAAGATCTTAACAGTCATCATATGGATATATCAAAGTAGAGTGGATGCTTATCCCATCTAAGTGCTATTTTATAAAAGAGGAGAATAGACACAGAGAGTTAGACAGAAGGAAGATGGCCACGTGAGACAGATGCAAGCCAAGGAATGCCAAGGATTTCCAGGATTCCACCAGAAGCTAGGAGAGAGGCCCACAGAAGGAACCAATAAGGCCTAGACCCTGTTTTGGGCATCTAGCTTCCAAAACTGTGAGATAATAAATTTACGTTCTTCAAAGCCACTCACTTTGTGGTATTTTGTTATGGCAGCCCAGTGGAACTTTCCAACTAAGACCGGCTGGGAAAAAAGTTCCAGTGAGGTGCTTCTGAATATCACCCTGTCATGGACTGAATTACACCCCCCCAAAAATGTAAGTGTCAATTTGGCTGGGCCATGATCCCCTCTATTGCGTAGTTGTCCTCCATTTTGTAATTGTAGGTTAAAAAGGATTAGGGTGAGATTGTAACACCACCCTTACACAAGTCACAACCTGGATCCAATATACAGGGAGTTACCCTGGGGTGTGGCCTGCACCACCTTTTATCTTATAAGAGATAAAAGGGAAGAGAAGCAAGCAGAGAGTTGGGAACCTCATAACATAAGGAAGCAGTGCCAGGAGCAGAATGTGTCCTTTAGACCTGAGGTTCCTGTGCTGAGATGCTCCCAGACCAAGGGAAGACTGATGACAAGGACCTTCATCCAGAGCCAACAGAGAGAGAAAGCCTTTCCCTGGAGCTGGTGCTCTGAATTCAGACTTCTAGCCTACCGGACTGTGAGAATAAACTTCTCTTTGTGAAAACCACCCACTTGGGGATATTTCTGTTATAGCGGCACTAGATGACTAAGACACAGCCAATGAAAACGGTCTGATCCACAACTGATCATGGGATGGTGCAGGATGGGGCAACATTTTGTTCCCTTGGGCATGGGGTCGCCATGAGTCAGGTGCCAACTGGAGGGCAGCTAACAACAAAAAAAAGAAAACAACAAAACAGGAAACTAAAATACTTACGATCAGGTCAAATCTGGTCTTAGCCTGGAGGCCTTTGCGGCCCTAAGGTACACATTGTTCACTCCTCTTCTGTTATCCTTCTACCACAAAGTTTTCTTAATTTTAATTTACATAAAAATTGCCTGGGGAAAGTACTAAATAAAATGCAGATTCTGATTCAGTGGGTCTAGGGTGAGACCTAAACTATTTGTTGTTGTTAATTGCCTAGTTGCTGACGGGTAGATTCCGACTCATGGAGCCCACATGTGTGCAGAGTAGATCTGCACCATAGGGTTTTCAAGGCTGCGACCTTTTGGTCAAAGAAGCTGCTGTTGTATTAGTCATTCCTACAAAATGACTGACAGTAACTTCATTGTAAAGATCAGCCTTTATCTTTTTTGTTGGAGTTCATATTGCCATGATCCTTGAAGTTTCTGCTGATCTCTTAGCTAGCCAGTTCTCACAGAGGTTTTGTAGTGAGAAAAGGGGGAAAAAAAAAAATGAAAGCAGAAAGAAAATTTCCACGATGGAGAGATGAGAAGAAGAAGGGGCTAAAGATTGAAAAACAACATGAAATGGCAATGGAACATGAATGAAGAAAAATAGAATATTTCAATTTTGAATAGTTTTGAAAGTTATCCATTCTTGTTTTTTTAAAATTCAAATAATAATTTGAAGATTGTACCTGAAATGTTTTTTTGTTGTTGTTGTTTTTAATAAGTCCAGGGTTAAATTTTTATTTCTTTGAAAATCTTCAAGAAGGCCAAGTGCACCCTTCCAAACCCACCCACTGCCAGTGGCACCCTTAGGGAGAAGAAAACAGCAACAATTAGCATTTGTGTAGACCTCTTAACATTTATAGCGGCTCTTGTGCAATTTTGTCAGTTTTGTTTCATAGATAGGGAAACCCTGGTGGCATATTGGTTAAGAGCTAGGCTGCTGACCAAAAGGTCGGCAGTTCGAATCCACTAGCTGCTCCTTGGAAACTCTATGGAGCAGTTCTACTCTGTCTTATAGGGACTATGAGCAGTCATGGACTCAACGGCAATGAGTTTGTTTTTTTATCATTATTAATATCATTATAGATAAAGACACCAAGGCTCAAAGCACCTTCCCCCTTGCTCAAGGTCACTAATCTATTCAGTAGATAGAACAACTTAACTCCATTCTGTGCAGTAGTGTTGTTGGCATAAAACCACCACAAAAGCTGACAGTTAAGTTGCATATTGGGCTGGAACTCTGTAAAAGTAAGAACAATAACTATCATTTCTAATTCCCCATAAAAACAATTATTAAATCTTTAAATTTTAAATTAAAATCTTTTAAATTTCATCTGGATATTATATTTAGCATAATTCTTTTGGTTATTACAGTTACCTATATTTAGAGGGATTACTTTCCATTCTCTGACCATATTTGTCCTGAAGTCAAGATATGGTTATTTTTTGTTTAGATTCATGCTAATACATGAAAAGCACCTGAATGGAGAACCAATGGAATTCCCGTTGCCTTTGGTCCTGTTTCAAATGAGCGTGTGTGTGTGTGTTCGCGTGCATATGTATGGAAGTAGGAGATTAAAGCCCAAAATCAGGTTTACAGATATCTATATCCCTTTACTCTGATCAGAGCCCTGGTGGCTCAGTGGTTAAGAGTTCTGCTGCTAACCAAAAGGTCGGCAGTTTGAATCCACTAGCTGCTCCTCGGAAACTCTATGGGGCAGTTCTGCTCTCGAGACAGCTCCCCCAGGGTGCTGTATTCTTTACCTGGCGTCCTCCTCTACAGTGTTGTATTGAAAAGTCATTTCCTTTGCTGGGCTCTCCCCTGCCACCCCTTGAGCTTTGCATTCGAATCCTGCTTTTGCTTGGATGTTATATGTAAACCCCATTGTGCCTGTGTAGTAAGATTAAGAATGTTGCTGACTTAACTTGTATGAACTCCCTACTTATAAACGCCTTTAAAAGTAAGTTGCCTGCCCACCCTTGGCAAGCAGTCTTGGCAGCAGCAGCTCCAACAGATTCCATTTCCCTGTACAACAAAATAAATGTGCCTTTCCTGTTCTCCCATCTTGGCCTCTCTTTTACTGGCTAATAAGAGTCATGCCGAGGAAGAACCTGGGGTTTCCACCCTATAATGCTCTATTCTGTAGGGTCGCTGTGAGTTAGAATCGACTCGATGGCAATGAGTTTTTTTTTTTTTTTTTTTTTTTTGGTTTTCCCTAAATAACGTAAGGCCATATCTCTAGGATCAGTGACTTTTCTTTTCCATATTAACTGTTGCCTTCAATCATAAAGAAAAGGGATTGGGTTAAATGATTTGTAACATCCCACCTAGGTGAAAGTTCTGTGATTAAACTTTGTTCTTATACATATGTTTGCTATGACAGTGGTGGGTGCTTCAAGAAACTGATAAGGATGGTACTTTGCCCTTCAATTTCCTCCACTCTTAAGTCTCCCATTCTTTCGTATAAACAGTAGCATTTTTTTTTTCAATCATTCATACAGCTATGTGCAAATTTAACTCCAAGACAAGTTCCTAGGCTTCTACTTCCAACTAAATTACCGCCCTTAAGGCTCTTCTAAGGGCCCCTGGTGGCACAGTGGTTAAGTGCTCAACAGCTTATGGAAAAGCTGGTGGCTTGAACCCACCAGCGACTCTCCAAGAGAAAAGACCTGGAGATCTGCTCCCGTAAACATTACCAAACCCAAACCAAACCCATTGCCATCGAGTTGATTCTGACTCATAGTGACCTTGTAGGACAGAGTAGAACTGCCCTATAGGGTTCCAAAGCTGTAATCTTTATGGTAGCAGAGTACCACATCTTTCTCGCATAAAGCAGCTAGTGGGTTTGAACTGCTGACCTTTTGGTTAGCAGCCAAGCACTTAACCACCACACCACCAGGGCTTCTTTCCCATAAATACTGCAGCCTTGGGTCACTACAAGTCAGAATTGACTCAATGGCACACAACAACAACAAGACTCCTCTACAGAAATTCTAGAGTCTCCATTTTCTGTAGTCCCCAAATGGAAACTCTGAGACACCTGATTGTGCATCTTTCTCCAGCTGCTACCATGGGTTTCTAAGAACTTGGCTTTCCTCACACGGCTGTGGCAAGGACCTCGCTCCAAAATCACACATGAATCTGGGAGCATTTTCGGATGTCCTGAGTTTGGCATCATCACCGTGTACTTATGTTGCTATATGGGCTACACTTTCTGTCCCTCTCTTCATGTCTCATTGATAAAATTGAAACCATTTAGCAAATATCTCCATGCGCCAAGAATTTTGCATATGTTACATCTAATTCTCACAGAACCAGTGCAAGATATAAGTATCTTCAACTTACTAATGACAGGATTCAGATTCAAAAAGGATGATGGTACCAGAACTGGATTTGACTCCAGGTCTTCTCAATTCCAAACACTGTGGTTTTCCAAACACATCATGCTATTGCAGTGTTATGGCCTTTTTCTGGCTACAAATAACATCTCTGGGTCCAAAACAATTTATATCCAATATAAAACATAGCAATTAGCAAGCACTTCTTCTAGAATCCGGACTCATCTACTCTGCTTACTGACCATCCAGACTCGGGCATCCCCACCTCCCTCTGTTTCATATGAAGGGACTTAACCTCTTGCCAGCCAGGAAGGCTAGGATCTCTCAGCACTCACCCTGTGGGAAGTGGGATCATGATTAGTTTTCTTTGATTCATCCTTAACTCCTTATTGCGTAACGATGATTATCGACAGTAACAGAAGTTGCTTAGAAGGCTTCAACTTCAGATCAGTCTTGTTTCATCTCATAGCTCCTCCCACGAAAAGACGGCTGTCTGTTTCCAGGCAATTCTAGATTTTTGAACAAGAATGAATCCTAAAAATTATTTGTTTTACCTCTTCTCTTTGGGGGTGATGATACCAATGGTTAGTGAGGTCAGATAACTTTACATACCAATGTGTATCTAGTAAACAGTGGAGAAGGACTGGAATCCAGGTCTCTTGACTTCTCATACAGACCTCTTTCTATCATACCACACTGAATCCAGAAGTCTGCTGTGTAAGTCAGAGCCCAGGTAAGTCATTTTGCCTCTCCCTTAGTCCAACCTGTCAAAGTTGCTGTGAGATATTCCCAATTGGAGAGGAAAGCCTGACAAATGATGAGTGTTGATCTAAAGCCCATTGTCCTTGATCTAACTGAAAAGTACCCTGCTGTCAGACAACCTGGTTAGAAACCCAAACAACACAAGGCAGCCAGTTTTGTCAGCTAGAAACAGGCACCCTGCTGGCAAGCTAAATGCTTAGAGGCTGCTACATTTTAACTTGTCTCAGAAACAAACTTCCAAATGCTCTGAAGCCAAAAACATATTGAACCACAGAGAAAACAGTGCAGGGCTCTAGTTAGACATTTTCCTTCTTTTGTCATTGAGAATTTTGAAGTTTGTAACCAGTTGGGGCAGAATAAGTGACTATAGCAGGCACCTCATTTGAAGGGAAGATTGGCTGGGAGATGCTGCCCAGGGGCAGATTTGCTCCTCATTGGTAGTTCAGGACCTGGGCTATATTCTGATAGGCCTCCTTGTAGCTGGGAGATTTTGGAGGGCTTACTTAATCTTGACTTCACTTCTATGGGTCTTAGCTTTCTCACTGGAAAAATGGGGGGTTTGGGCCAAGCCATCACTAAAATCGTACAGTCCCTCAAAGATAAAACAGAGACACCTTAAATTTAACAAATATCTTCCACCTAACCTTCATCATGACTCCCACTTTGAATTCCATTCTTCCCATCATGACCTCTAGACCCTTGACTTATTCCCATTATTAAGGGTTGTCATTTCTCTCCTAGCCTCTCTTACTTCCCTGACAAGCCTAAACCCACTCATCAGTATTCTTAACTCTTTACCACCTCATCCTTTTTCCCTACCCGTTTGATCAGTTTAGTATGCTATTCCTCAGCAGCTGAGTCTTGATGTAAAAAAAGGAAAAAAAAAAATTCATTTAACTATGTCCTTTGGACTCCTTACAAATTTGATCCCCCTCTGAGGAAGTTTCTCAGTGTTCTTCAGAAATCCTCTTAATCATTTCTAGTTGGCTTCATCTTACATTTTCTATTATAGTAAACCCAAACATTTAGAATTTTTCTCAAAACTCTGTTTTCACTCATGATTATAAATGATTTTAAATTTTATGATTATAAATTCTCCCCAACTACACAGTTAAATTTTATTGTACAAAGTCAAAAACTATGAATTAAACATAAAGTATTATGAGACACTGTTTCAGGTAGCAAAAATAAGATAAAATAACATTTGTACTCTTATATTTCGGTAAGGATAATAGAAGCAAACAAACAACAAAGGAGTCACCTTGAGTCTTGGATAAGCTTATGCAGGGCATGTATATGATTGTGGGCACAGAAACATTATTGAAGAGCTGTGAGCCAAATAAAGATTCTAGAGCTTGCACAGGGCTTGGAGATGTTGGAATATGGCAGATACTGCTACGTGCTATGAAGAGATTAAAGGAGGGTAAAGAGAATAGAAAGTGCTGGGAGGATATATATTGTATATGGCCACTCTGAATACTGGTGGAATAGTGATTAAAAGCTTGGCTGCAAACCAAAAGGCCAGCAGTTCAAATCCATCAGCTCTGTCCAATAGGGTCACTATGAGTTGGAGTTGACTCCTTGGCAAGGGGCTTGGTTTTATCTTGTTTTATAGGTGAATTTTGGGCAGATACCTGAAAGACGTGAGAGAATAAACCTTGCAGAGAGCAATTATTCAGAGAGAACTGTAAGTGAACATTCTGAGACGTGCACTTAATGAATTTGAGGAAGGGCTAGAATGCCAATGTGTCTGGATTAGAGGGGATGATGGTTAGAGTGGAATACGACATCAGAGAAATAGCAAAGGGGTAGATCATGCATGCCCTTCCTTGTAAAGGCCTTGATAAGGACTTTTAATTTTATAATGAGTGTTATGAATCAAATCGTGTCCCCCCAAAATATATATGGAAATCCTAACCCTGGTACCTGTGAATGTGACCCTGTTTAGAAATAGGACCTTTCTTTTGTTTTGTAATGAGATCAGCCTGGGATAGGGTGGGTCCTAGGCCTAATTCCTTCTGAGTGATGTCTTATAAATGTGAATACACACACACACACACACACACACACACACAAGGAAGATACCATGTGAAGGTGGAGGTAGATGAATCCATAAGCACAGGAATACCAAGGATTGTCAGCAGCTGCTAAAACCTGAAAGAGACGAGGAAGGGCCTTACTCTAGAGCTCATGCCATGACTTTGGACTTCCAGCCTCTTGAAGTATGAGAAAATCAACTTCTGTTCTGTAAAGCCACCCACTTTGTGGTATTTTTGTTAAGGCAGCACTAGGTAACTAAGACAAGAATGAGATAGTGAGCCTCTAAAGAGTTTTGAGGACAAAAAAAAAAAGACAAAAACATAGACATTATGCTAGGTTTTTTTTTAATTATTCCAGACTTCCACTTCTGGCCATTACATGGTAATTGCACCAAACTAGTCTTGGATTACTAAATAACCCAGGTATTAAATAAAGGCTTGAGAAAGGCCATACTTCTGGAGCAGGGCTACTGGAGCCCAACAGCTATTCTAGATTCTCCCTATCAAAACTTGAGAAAATCCTGAAATAATCAAGATCATCCAGAACAAAACTCAACAAATTAAAAAAAAAAAGAAGACACCAACATCCTAACATTCAACAGTGTAGGATCCACAATGTCCAGAGTGCAATAATAATAATAATAATAATAAATACTACACAGGCAAAGAAGCAGAAAAATTATCATAATAAAAGATCCAGAGATAGCAGACATGGTAATAGATATAATACCATTAAGAACACAAAGACATTACAACGGCTATTCTAAATATATTTTGGGGTTTAATGGAGAATATAAGCATAATGAGAGAAGAGACAGGATATCTCAACAGAGAGATGGAAACTAAGTTAGAACAACAGGAACTATACAAACTCAAGGACACGGGAGTGAGAGGAGGGAAAGCAAACCAAATTCATTGCCATCAAGTCGATTCCGACTTATAGCAACACTATAGGACAGAGTAGAACTGCACCATAGGGCTTCCAAAGAGCAGCTGGTGGATTTGAACTGCCTACCTTTTGGTTAGCAACCAAGCTCTTGATCACTGTGCCACCAGGGCTCCTATCAGTGACCTGTGGAACAAATAAGCAGAACAACATATTTGTAATGAAGCCCTAGAAGGAAAGAAAAAAGTGGTGGGAACAGTAAAAAACAATTTCTTTGAAGCAATAATAGTAAATGTAAAATTTTTCAAAGTTTGATTTCATAGATAGATAAATAAATATATATACTCTAATAAATCAAAGAAACCCAAGCAGAATACATGCACACACACAAAAGCACATTATATTCAAATTGCTGAAAACAAATAATAAAAAGAAATTCTTGAAAGTAGCAGAGAAAAAAAGGGCACAAGAGAAACAGGGGTAAGAATGACCACTTACTTTTAATCAAAAACAATGCAAACAGATGGATAACAAGACATTGTCATTAAAGGAATGAAATGGCAATTTTACAATGGTATCAACTTGTAATTTTTTATCTAGCAAAAATCATTTTCAAAATTGAAAGTGAAATAAAGACAGTTGTAGACAAAACTGAAAAAATGTATTACCATAGACCTTGGTTATGAGAAATACTAAAGGACAGTCTTCAGTTGACAGGTCATTTCACAAGTACAGATCACTATACCCAAGAACTGTAGAATACATATTATTTTAAAGTACAGTTAAAGACAATTCCAGGTATTTAAAAGCTGAGAAAAGTTGTCACTCCAGATATGAACTATGGGAAATATTAAGTAAACTTCTTCAACTGACACATATGCCAGTTGAAAAGTATGGAACTCTACACCCAAGAGCTAGGGAGTATGTTATTTTCAAGTTCACATAGAACATTCACAAGACAAACCATATGGTAGTCTCAATACAAAACCAGTCAATAAATTTAACAGAATTGAAATGGTATACAATATATTTTCTGGCCATAAAAGAATTAAATTAGAAATTGATAACAATACAATACTTAGGAAAGCCCCAAAATACTAGGAAAGAAACTCATTTTGAGCTAACTCTCTTGTGTCATGGAAAAGAATCACAAGGAATCTAGGAAAATATTCTAAGCTAGATGATAAAGAAAAAACAATATCACCATTTGTGATGCAGAAAAACAATAGAGAAAACCAACACAACCAAAAATTGGTACTTGGAAAAGATAACATAATTGACAAACATTTATCTAGGCTGGCTAAAAAAAAAAAAAAAAAAAAGACTTAAATTGCAAGTTAGGAATGAAAGAAGGGATATCACTACAGTCCTTATGAAAACAAAAACTATTATAATGGAATACCATGAACGATAACTTTATGCAAGGTAGATAACTTAGATGAAATGTATAAATTCCTAGATAGACACAAACTACTGAAATGGATTCAAGAAGAAATATAATATCTTAATAAGGTTATGGAAACCCTGGTGGCGTAGTGGTTAATTGCTACAGCTGCTAACCAAAAGGCTGGCAGTTCAAGTCCACCAGGCGCACCTTGGAAACTCTACGGGGCAGTTCTACTCTGTTCCATAGGGTCGCTATGAGTCGGGATCAACTCGACGGCAGTGGTTTTGGTTTTCTGGGGTTAATAAGGTTATAACAAGTAAAGAGATCAAATTACCAATTAAAAACATCCAACAAAAAAAGGCCCAGGCCCAGATGGCTTCATTGGTTAATTCTTTCTACCAAATACTTAAGGAATAATTAATGCTAAGATTTTGCAAAATCTTCCCAAAAATAAAAGAGGAAAGGATATTTTCCTACACATTCTATGAGGCCAGAATTGTGCTGACACCACAACCAAAGACATCGTAAGAAAATCACAGATCAATATTGCTATGAATATAGAGACAAAAATTCTTAGCAAATACTTGCAACTCTGTATTGGTTTTCTAGGACTGTCATGACAAAATACCGTAAATTTGGTGGCTTATAAGAACAGACATGTTTTAACTCACAGTGCTGGTGGCTGGTAGTCCAAAACCAGGGCTTCAGCCGTGTTGATTCCTTCAGAGGCTTTGAGAGAGAAAATGTTCCATCCTTCTCTTATGGCTTCTGGTAGTTCCAGGGATTCTTGGGTTTCACACAGCATCCTTCCTCTGTCTCCCTATTTCCGTGTATCTTTTCTTCTTTCATAAGGACATCAGTCATATAGCATTAATTTAACTGATAACACTTTCAAAGACCCTATTTTTTGAACACGGTCACATTCACAAGCATAGGGGTTAGAAGTTCATATCCTTTTGAGAGACACAATTCAATCCATAACAAACTCAAATTCAGCAACATATAAGAAGAACATGTGACATGACCAAAAAAAAAAAAAAACCCATTGCTGCCGAGTCAATTCCAACACATAGCAACCCTATAGGACAGAGTAGAACCGCCCTATAGAGTTTCCAAGTAGGGTCTGGTGGTTTTGACCTGCTGATCTTTTGGTTAACAGCTGTAGCACCTAACCACTACACCACGAGGGTTTCCACAACATGACCAAGTGGGAATTATTCCATGTACCCAGTGGCTACACTGGTAGTTGAAATGCAAAATGGAAAACATTAAAACTTTGGAAAACAATTTTTTTTTTTTTAATAACCTTAAGCATACTATAAACCCAGCAGTTTTAGGTGCTTACTGAGGAGATATGAATATGTATACACACACACACACAAAGAATACCAGAATGTTTATAGCAACTTTATTCATAACAGGCCAAAACTAGAGACACTCTGACTTTCCATCCACAGGCAAATGAATAAACCAGCTATGGAATAGCCATGCAATTGAATGCTATTTAACCATAAAAGGGAAACAAACTACTGATACAAGCCACAGCATGGATGAACCTCAAAAACCATTATGCAGAGTGAAAGTAACCATATACAAAAGATTACATAATATATGATTCTGTTTGTATAAAACCTGGAGAGAGTAAAAACTAACCAATGGTGAAATAAATCAATACAGTAACTATCTCCAATGATGATGTTGATGTCAGAGAGTAACTTAAAAGGAGCATGGAGGAACTTTCTGGAATGATAGAATTATTTGATACCTGATTGGGTGTGGGTTATATGAGCAAATCCGGTTGTCAAATTTCAACAAACTTTCCAGTTAAGATCTGCATATTTTACTCTACGAATATTACCTCTATTAAAAATTATAAAAATGGAAAGCTTGTTCTGGCTACTGTTTGAAGAATAAATCATAGGAAAATAATTCAGGAGGTGGAAATATCCAGGTAAAAGATGGAAGTGACCTGGATTAGAAGCGACTTGGTTATTGTATATATATATATATATATAAAATATACTATTATATATATTATTATTACAATATTATTATAGAACCAAGCCCCCACGTGTCTGTCAGTTTGTCGTACTGTGGGGGCTTGCGTCCTGCTGTGATGCTGGAAGCTATGCCACCAGTATTCAGATGCCAGCAGGGTCACCCATTGTTAACGAATTAGATGAATACACAGCTTGTGATTCTAGGGAGAGCTTCTGGGGAGAAACATAAACTTGGGAGTCACTAGAGTACAGCTGGTAGTTAAGGCTAGATATATCAAATTCTATCAATTCCCTGTTCTTCCATTTAAAATGGAGCCAACTTCTCACCCATCCTTATTTTTTTCCCACTAGCCTCATAAGTATTCTTTTTCCTTCTGAAGGATTCATGAGCTCTAGGTATTTTTCCATTCCACATTTCGTAGTGCAGTTCCATACCCACCTTTATCTCACAACATCTTATTTTCAATATATCTAACCAAAAGGCCTATGGTTCAAACCCACCAGCCACTCCATGGGTGAAAGATGTGGCAATCTACATCTGTAAAGATCACAACTTTGGAAACCCTATGACACAGTTCTACTCTGTCCTATAGGGTTGCTATGAGTTGAAATCAATTCGGCAGCAATGAAATGGGTTAGTTGGACCTCTAAATGGAGCTGGGCAAAAGGCATTTTGTGCAGAGATATATTATTGTGTGTATATATAAAGGTGCATGACCTACTGAGCCAGATTTTCCCACAAGTTTTAGGTTGTACAAAACATTCTCTTTTTTTAAAGTTTTCAAACTAGCCTTTCCCAGTTTGCAATACAGCACATTTTGACCTCTATTATCTTATTTCGTTTTTGAGAGTCATGGAAAAATACTCATATAACAGATACCATTTGTATATATTATATTGATAGGGGTCTGACCTTCTGGTTATGACCTAAGTCTGGTCTTCAATTTATCAGCAGGCAGAGGATAACTAGGACTTGTCTTTCTACACTATCCCATAAAATTTACTTTGTTGTTGTATGCTGTGAAATTGATTCTGACTCATAATGGCTCTATGCGACAGAGTAGAACTGTCCCATAGGGTTTCCTAGGCTAACTCCTAAAGCTTCTGAAGTTGAGGAGAGATAAAGCACTTATAGTATTATTCATCTACTAATGTATTTTTTTTTTAATGTAGTTGTCACCCCACTCGTCTGTCAGTTTGTTGCCCCTCAACGAGATGGACTGACACAGCGGCTGCAACAATGGGCTCAAGCATAGCAATGGTTGTGAGGATGGCCCAGGACTGGGAAGTATTTCGTCCTGTTGTACGTTAGGTCGCTATGAGTCCGAACTGACTGGACGGCACCTAACAACAACAACCATGTAGCTGTTGCTGGCAGGAGCCACTGGGTCTATTTTCGACTTACAGCAACTCCATGTGACAGAGTAAAACTGCCTCATAGGGTTTCCTAGGCTGTAACTTTTAAAGGAGCAGGTCACCAGGTCTTTTTTCCTGCAGAGTGGCCGGGGGTAATTGAAACCGCCAAGTTTTGGGATCACAATCAAGTGCTTAACCATTGTACCACCAGGTCTCCTTATTCTTCAATTAGCAGATCATTTCTATGTTGCACATCCATTAATATTCAAGTTTTGGGTAAACATGTGGGGCTTCTGGGGCTTCCAAAGATACAGAATGGTGTCACAGCACCTCTAAATGATGGGGCAAGGCTTGTTGCTGTTAGTTGATGTAGAGTTTGCTCCAACTCATGACGACACCATGTACAATAGGACAAAATGGTGTCCCATCCTGCACATTGATATGCTTGAGCCCATTGTTTCAGCCACTGTGTATTTTTGAGAGCCTTCCAACCTAGGGGGCTCATCTTCCATCACCGTATCAGACAAAATTCTGTTGTAATCAAGAGAGCCTTCATTGGCTAATTTTCAGAAGTAGATTGCCAGGCCTTTCTTCCTAGTCTGTCTTAGTCTGGAGGCTCTGCTAAAACCTGCCTACCATGGTAACCCTGCTGGCATTTGAAATACTGGTGGCAGAACTTCCAGTATCATAGGAACACGTAAGCCACCACAGTATGACGAACTGATGGTGGCAAGGCAGGACCAAGTAAATAATGGCTGCAAACCAACTGCAATCAATTTACATTTGCTTAAGTTTTACTGAGCTATTTCAAATCTGGTCCCACATTCAAATCTTTCTCTTATTTTCTTTTATTTGTTTTTTTCATAGCTTTCCATCAGAATCCCAATTCCTGTAATGAATTGATCCTCAGGCTATAAATCAATACATGTAATTTGCTTTAGAGGTATGTTAAACAGATGTGTTCCAAATAAGATCAGCTTGTATCTGAATTTCCAAAACTGAAATATATTTTAAATGCAGCAGAGGCAATTAAGAGTATCAGAGCACTGTCCCCTGAGACTATATTCCCTGGTCACCCTGCTAACTCAGAAGTAAAGCCACTCCCAAAGTCCACCTTTCAGTCAAAGATTACACAGGCCTATAAAAGAAACAATAACTCACCTGAGGGGCGTGCTTCTTAGTTCAATCAAGGACATGAGAACAATGAGCAACACCTGCCCAAAAGTGAAGATGAGAAAGCAGGAAGGGACAGGGAAACTGGAGGAATGGACACGGAGAACCCAGGGTGGAAACGGTAGGGGGGAGGGTACTGAAACATTGCGAGGACGGCAACCAATATCACGCAACAATTTTGCGTATAAAGTTTTGAATGAAAAACTAATCTTCCCAGTCAACTTTCACCTAAAACACTTAAAAGACAAGAACATTAAAAAAAAAAAAAAGAGTATCAGAACACTGAGAAAATAATTCTGGAATGAGGATTATAAGACCTCTATTATCCACTCTGACACTACCTAGCTATGTAACCACAGCTTTGGACAAGTCAAGCTATAACGACCTTTATTTAATTAACTGTAAAATGAACCACTTTAAATGATAGCTAGACTCCATCCCTTTCTATAAATGCCTTGACAAACCATTCGGCACATACCTATTAAAAGAGTTTGGGCCTGGGAATGTCAGAGTGTGTGTTAAAATAAAGCTCAGCTAGATTTTCTTTGCCATGTGTTCTGGAACTGGGGCCTTTTTTCCCCTCTCAATGAGCAGAAATATTAGCAAAACTTTATTTCCTAACACCGGAGAGCTGCTTGATGTAACCCCTGTCTAGAAAAAAAATACCTTTTCCTCTACTAAAAACCTTGATGGAAATAAATCCTTCAGGTATAAGGAAACCAAGGGCTGCAATAGCCCTTGATCAGTTGAGTCAGACCCCAGGGAGAGGTTTCCCAGCCACAGGCAGGTGGACAGAGGCACCTGGACGTTCACTGCATTAAGGCCAATACGCAGTTACAACACAAAGTAGCAGGATGTTGGCAGCTGGGTTTGAAAAAAAGGTTTGAAAATGGGTTCATAATCCCAGATCAGGTTTCTCCCTGAGGAGCAGAGACCTAAGAGATGGCAGCATTCCTCTGCTAGATGAGCTGGGCTTCCTGGCTCTCCAATCTCATTCAATGGGAAAGAATAGAACTAAGGGGACATTCCATTTCTTGGGGTGACACATTACCTCAACACTAAATTGATGGCAGCAAAATTCTTCTTCCGAAATATTAAAAATCAAATGTATACAATCTTACATTGTTGTCAGTTGCTGTCGAGGCAATTCCAACTCATGACAACCTCATGTGTGCAGAATGGAACTGCTCCATGGGGTTTTCAGAGCTGTGACCTTCCAGAAGGAGATCTCCAGACCTTTCTTTCGGGGTGTCTCTAGATGGATTTGAACAATCAACCTTTCAGCTAGTAGTTGAGAGCTTAATTATTTGTGGCACTCAGGAACCTACACAGTGGTGTACTCTATAACAACTCAGTAAGTCAGCAAGGGTACATCTAGCAGATTCTATGTGCTTGACACCATGGTACGTGCTACAGACATAGCTGTAGATATAAAACTAAAGACTATTGCCTCTGCCCAGGAATTACCTATAATCTAATGCCTAATACCTAATATAACAGTGTAGCCTTGGTGGCTCTGGGCTGGGTAGCCTTGGTGGTGCAGTGCTTAAGAGCTCAGCTACTAACCAAAAGGTCAGCAGTATGAGTCCACTAGCCGCTCCTTGGAAACCCTATGGGGCAGTTCTACTCTGTCCTATAGGGCCTCTGTGAGTTGGAATTGACTTGACAGCAATGGGTTTTGGGATTTAATACCACATTGATACAAATAAATATTTCATTTCTGTTGAAAGAATGAATAAAATAATTGGATGTGACCTTGGAAAAGTTATTTAATCTCACTGCCTCCGTTTCACCTGATAACACTGAGATCATAATAACACATATTTTAGAGTCATATGGAGGAAAAATGAATGAATATGAGAAAAAAAATGAAAAAAGTGCTCAATAAATGCTAGCCTTTAGTATTAGTTGGGGCAAAAAATGTGTATAGACATAAAATAAGAAAAAAAAAATTTCCAAAATGAAATAGTAAGTTCTCCATTATAGGCAAGTAGAAAATAAGGGAAATGTGTTAAAATGGGTGTTTCTAGGTTGAAATAGATAAAGCATAAAGACAGAGTTGGGTAACAGAGCGATCAGTACGAGCCAGAGTCTGTGTTTCAATGGGGCCTGGGAGGATGAAAAAATATATATATATATGAGTGGGAACCAAAAAACCAAACTATTGCCATCAAGTGGATTCTGACACATAGCGACCCTGTAGGACAGAGTAGAACTCCCCTATAGGGTTTCCAAGGAGCAGCTTGTGGATTCAAACTGCCAACCTTTTGGCTGGCAGCCATAAAGGTTATAACAACACAGTAAGGTGTTAATGATGGATACCCAGTATCAGCTTACTATACACATGAACTCTTAGGAATTACAACCAGATTTAAAGGTGCTCTGGAAATCTCCATATAGAATGTTCAAATGAATATAGTCCTGCATAAGTTACATTGTTGGAAAGGCCCTATTTTCATTTTATTGTTTTAGTAGACACACATATGCACCTGCATAAATATAAGTGTAGTTCATTTTTAGAATGCATAGCATAAAACAGGTCCAAATCATATCTTTCTCCAACAATCTGGAAAGGAGGAAAAACACGATCTCATAATTCTGAAAATTTGTTTTTAATTAGATTAGATCCTAAAACTTGTCCAGATGTTCTCAAATATAATCAAGTATGCTAAAATATAACTACAGTAAGACAAACTCTAATTTAATAATTGCATCATGTTGTATTTTTGAGGTAACTGTACATCAGCAAGGGGACCATCTGAGGGTATCAGCAGAGATACAGGACTAATGAGGCTCGTGAAGTGCAAGAGGGGCTAAGGTAGAATGATTAGGATACTGTAAGGCTCATCATGAAGAATAAAGGGGCCTGAACTACCGCCATAAAAGTGAGAGAGGTTCTACTGGTATCCCCACACATCATGACAATGTGTTGCATTTATAATTTATCCACATCTCTCAGTTGCTTCTGATCTGACATGATTAAGATCAAGAACGAATTAGAAATATGCATATGTTCAGCATAGCTGTCTAATCCAAATTATATGATTAAGTGGGTGGCATTTTTAGAATATAAATGAAAGCACAAACAGCACTCAGGGCCCCTGTCTCTACTGGTGGGCAGAATGAGCAAAGGGTTTACTTCCCTAACAGCCACAATCGCTCATATAGCATGTGACTGGAAAATCCTACTGAAATTTTCTGAGAGGACGCCAGAAATTCTTGTCATCCTTGAACAAGGTAAGGGGAAGAGTCTGCTAACTCCTGGGCTATGGCTACCATGCCCCCATGTTAACAGATAGGCTTCCTTGGATCATTTGTACATATTTTCCTTTCATAGACAGAGAAACGTGCAGGACCTATCTGACCAAGCCCAATTCTCTAACATCTCTTTTGCATGACCATCTTTGTCCATGAATAGACACACACACACACACACACACACCCCGAGCCATTTTTTATTTCAGTGCATGAAGAAGTAACTGAGTTTTGATGTCGCCCCACCTTTATAACCAGGCAAGAGGAGGAAGAGCTCCAAATACATTACAAAAGGATGGGGTGCTGCATGGAGAAGCCCTGAAAGAATTTGTCCACGTCTCTCCAGCATCGCCCAGGGCAGAGTCACCAGATATGTGGTATCGTCTCTCACAGAGCTGTTCTCAGCATTACAGCAGAGACACTCCAAGCTGAAATGAAATATTCCACAGGACAAACCACCCAATTCTCTCTGCGTACACTCCATGCTCCCCAAGCCAAGATCAAATGAGCAATTTCTATTTAGTGATAATAAATCCAAGCCAATATTAATTGAACGTGTAATATATTCCAGTGCTATATTTGCACTGAGGAATATAGAGAGAAACAAGATAAAGATGCTTAGTGAAGAAAGGGCTCATTAAACAGGTAACCCCAGAAGAGCGAGTGCCTCACATGGGGGTACTTGAAGTTGGGAGTAAATCATAGGGGGTCTGCATTAGTCTAGGGGTAAAGAGGATCTCTCTGTGGAAGCGATTTTTAAGCTGAAGAACAAGAAGAAAGTAGTTGAGAGAAGGAAAGTGGGTGTGTTGGCTGTTAACAGAGTTTGGCAGTTTGAATCCACCCAGAGTTGCCTGGGAAGAAAGGCTTGGCAACCTGTTTCTGAAAAATCAGCCATTGAAAATCCTGTGGAGCACAGTTCTACTCTGACACACATGGGCTCGCTAGGAGTTGGAATCGATTCAACAGCAAATGGTGATGGTGATGGGGGTAGAATAGTGTTCTAGGCAGAAGGGCCACGGTGAGGGAAAGGGGAGAATGAGAGGGTATCCCAGATGTCCTATTCAAAAAATTCTAGTCATAGAAACCATTTTGTCAATTTAATTATAATCCCACCTCCTGTGAGTTTGGTTATCATGAGCAGGTTCTCCGACTCAATCATCCCTGAAGAACTGACAACCAAGACTTTGTCAGGGGTCCCATCTGGCTGCATGAGCAACTCTGTTGAAAAAACAACCAACCAACCAGATGGTGTTTCTATCTTTATATCCTAACTACATCAGATGTTCAAGAAAAGGTGCTGGTTAATCAAATATACATAAATTCAAGCATATTTTAAGTTCACTTGGAAAGGAGGGCACAGCAGGAATTTGTAGAGAATCTTTTTAGTGCAAAAAATTATCAAGAGTAGAATTAAGATTTTCATAACATGATGTAACCAACACAGAGTCACGCCCATCTTGTTCTCAGCAGAGGCCCTCTCTCTGTCTGCTCTGTATTTCATTCCTTTCTCCCCAGTGGACCTGTATGTTCTCAACCATTTCTGACTACCTGGAGAACCTCGCTCAGAGAGGGAATCGCTGACATTTTAGCTGATAAAAAAACAGGCCTAGAGAAATCTTTTTACCAGATGTGAAAGGTGGCCAAACAAAACAAAACATCAAAAACAAATAAAGGAAATCCCCAGTGTCAAAGAAAGGAAGAAGAAGGGTGAGAATCCTGGGATAGTTTCTTATTTGTCTCTATGAGCCATCCACAGAAACTTCTCTGCTCCTTTCCAAGTGCTGCTCGTTGGCCAAGTGTGACCACCTCTCTGTATTAAGGGATGTGGACTCCAAAACAACACCAGGTGACGTTTGTTAGGAAATGAAGCAGGAAGTACAGGTAGGGACAGGGCCTGTCCTCCTAACATTGAAATTGTAACATTAAGGAAAGTGCCTCAATGGGTTTGCTGTTATAAGGAATCGTTCAGGGTTTATTTATAAACCATTTCAGTATATTTTATCTAGAATTCAAGATCCTTCAGATCTACCCCCAAATAATTCTTGAACCTCCCTATATGTGAGAGACACTGCTAGTAGCTTATCCAGTACTCACTTTCCCCTTCCGCATTAGGAAATACATTAGGTCTTTTTTCCATCCCTCTACAACCTGCCATCTACCTCAGGATGCTTACCTGTGTAGACTAATCAAAACGTACATTTTCCCCTGGCTTTTTTGTTTGTTCGTTTGGTTTGATCAATACGGAGCCTTGGCAGATACAAGAGGGAGGATGGGAAGCAAGTGCAGGCTCTGACTCCTTGTTCAGTTCTCTCAGGAGTTGCCCTGGGCTGCTTGTGACCAAAAGTCACTGCTCCTTTCAAGGCGGTCTCTCCTGTCTCTGCCTTTCCTGGTTCTTGTAATCACTTCATTCCTTTGGATCTAAGGATAGTAATAGCATTTCTGTTTCTAGTCCCTGGTTACTGTGTCTATCCTAGTGGATGTTCTATACCTGGCTGCATTGTTGTATATAGTCCATTTATCTTCTTAATATTTTAATTTGAATGTGACATCTGTTTCCTGTTAGGATGCTGACACATTTACAGAGCCTGACCCTGTATCAGGACGGCAATACAATGAGCTCAAAGATAAAAACAAAAGCAGTTTCTCAGACTCCCTTGCAGGCAGGAATAGCCAAGTGAAATAATTCTGGTCAATGAGATGCAACCAAAAGTTGCAGAGGGAGTGGGAGACTTCTGGAAAAGTTCTTTCAAAGGGAACAGGCTCAGCTGGTGCCCCTATGTTTCCTTAGCACATTACTTTATTCCTTCTTGGGCAGTGGACACCATATGCACAGATGGAGTGGTCTTATTTTGAGCATGGGAACGAAAGCCACATGCTAAGTATGGAGGAGCAGAAAGCTTATAAGGAGAGTGGGAACCTTGGGCACTGAGATGGTCACCATACTTCCAATTTCCAGATTACTTGTTACATAAGAAAAATAAATCTACATTTGGATGAGTCAGTCACTGTGGTTGGGTTTCTCTCATATGCAGTGGATACAATCCTAAATTATGCTTAGCACTTCTTTCCAACTTAGCTTGCTTTATACTGGATGCTTATGTAATTGTCCTGACTTTTTCCCTGCTCTCAGGTTTGGAACTTTGTTTATTGGCTTCTCTAGCCTGGAAAATGCTTCCTCTATGATTCCTGTTTTCAGGATCTCGGATCTTGTGCCATTTAAGATGACCCACCTAGAAACTAGATCCTTTTTCTTGACCCCAGTAAGCCTCCTTTGTGCTCTGCCCTCTGAAATAGCTCCCAAAGTCTAGACTCTAGGTAGAGAGTGGTACATAGGAAGCTAATGAAGTAGAATACTCATCGGACTCAGAATCAGAAGACCTGGGGTTGTTTTTCTGTTACTTTCTACCTTTATGACCAAGGGCAAGGTAGTTATCTCTCTCAGACTCAGATTTTATCACTAGAAAAATTGGATAAAATTTGCTTTGCCTATGACATAGAGTTGTTATGAGATTCAAAATAAAATAAAGTTTTCCAGCTTTGAAGAAACACTCCCACAGGCAGTATAGTAATTTAGGGATCATCATTGGAATACTGGAGAGACAGTGCTAGAGCACTGGATAAGAGCCCGGAGATCTCAGAAACTGTGAGCATAGAGGAGTCATTTAACCTTCTTCTACTTCAGGGTTTCCAGTAGCTCAATAGCAATATTATTATCACCTGCCTGACAGGGCTTTACGACATTCACTGCTCTAGAGATGCCTATCTCATGGGTGCTTGATTGTCTTTCTTGTTGTTGAGGTCTTAGCTAGTGGCCTATGTAGAAAGGAGGGGGCCACAAATAAATAATTCAGAAACTATCTTCTTATCATTACAGGATAAAGGAATCTAGATACTTCTGGCATGAAGTTTATATCCTCCTATGCAAATGGAAAAAAGGAAGCTTTTGTCTGAATTTCAACTTCCTCTGTGTTGCATTTGACAATTTTTCTGTGCCAATCACTCCCCATACCAAACTAAATCCCTTGCCATTAAGTCGATTCCAATTCATAGCAACCCTATAGGGGTTTCCAAGGCTGTAAACCTTTACAGAAGCAGACTGGCACATCTTTCTCCCATGGAGTGGTTAGTGGGTTGAAACCGCCAACCTTTTGATTAGCAGCCGAACCATTTAACCATTGTGCAACCAAGGCTCCTTATGCCAACCAAAGTCATTGGTAATGAACCTCCTTCCACTAAGTCACCGAGGTCCTCTGCACTTAGGAATTAATTTCAAAAATGGATCTTCATCTAGCTTTTCCTGCAAATAGTAAACTCCTGCAAGTCGCCTACCAAGAGGCCTTAGTTGAAGAGGGTATTGCCCATGCACCCCATGTTTACAGCAGCAAAGATGTCCTGGTTAACGGGAAAGGAGGTGTGACGTAGCAGTCATAGCATTCTTAGAGTACGACCCTGGAGTTGGGCTGATTGGGTTCAATTCCCAGCTCTGGCACTTCTGACTATATGACCTTGGGTGAATTACTTAATCTCCTGACGTCTCAGCATTCTCTCCTATAAATGGCAATGATAACAGTGTCTCTCTCATAAACTTATTGCCAGGATTAAATGATATTATAGGCAAAGTGCTTAGAACAGTACCTGGCACATGGTAAGATTACACAGGGCTTTCTATTTTTGTCATTGGACTAGAGATCCAATGACTGCAAACTCAGATACCCCTAGGAGCCAGATTAAAAAAAAAAAAAAACCTGTGCCATTGAGTCGATTCCAACTCATAGCGACCCTATAGGACTGAGTAGAGCTGCCCCACAGAGTTTCCAAGGAGCACCTGGTGGATTAGAACTACTGACCCTTTGGTTAGCAGCCGTAGCACTTAACCACTACGCCACCAGGGTTTCCAAGAGCCAGTTAGGTAATATCAATAGGTGATTGGGCACTTTGGTGACTGTGGCAGCTGGAGACTGCTGGTCCCATCCAGAGCAAACATTAGCTCTTTAGCTCCCATTGTTGCTGAGGTGAGAAAGTGGACCCAGTGTTCTAGATGATGCAATTATTTAAGAACAGCTAGAAATCGGCTTTTTATTATGATTTTTTTTAAGTAGGCCACTAATTTAAAAACGTTTAACACTGTACACACACCAAACAAAACATGGCTAAGGACTTAATTCAACCTATAGATCTCTAGTTTACTCTGAATTAGATAAGCCTATGGTCATGGTGGTGCAGTGGGTAAGAGCTCAGCTGCCAGCCAAAAGGTCGGCAGCTTGAATCCACCAGCTGCTCCTTGGAAACTACAGGGCAGTTCTACTCTGTCCTATAGGGTCGTTAGGAGTCAGAATCGACTCGATAGCAACAGGTATGGTAGATGGAAGTCTGTCACTCTGGTCTACAATTTCATATGATGACTCCCAAGGTCTGAGTCCCTAATCCTTGGAAAAGCCTGCTTGAGCCAGGGCTGCACATAGATATGGAACAGGATAAACTGGTGTGGGAAAGAGGAACGTGAGCACCTGTTGAGGGCTCACATTATGCTGACACTTCACAAATGTGAACTTAACACCTCACAGTGTGAGAACTGGCCATTGCTCTCATTTCAAAGATGAGAGAAATGAGACTCAGAGAGGTTAAGCAACTTGTCCAAGTTACATAGCCAACGTTGGCAGAACAATGATTCAAACTGAGAAGCCATTTTGATTCTCCTGGAATCCAGATTCTTGGAATCTGTGGAGTTAAGGTGACCCATCCCAGGCCATTTTCCCTTAGGTGTCCTTTTGAACCTTCAAGTAACTGGTTTCCTAAAGTCAACTTTAAGTCAAACAACAGTCTAGCGAGCAGCTTAGTATAGACTGTTTTCCCTTAGGCATCGGGCTCTGCTGAAGAATTATCTATGTGCAGTCAGTTTCAAGAAACAGGAACTCCAGGGTCTGACTAGAAGCTGTGTTTTAGGGTAAATTGTTATTACGAAAACACTGTCTGGCCCTGTTCCCATGACAGTGTTGATTGGGTGGCGTATAAGAGTCTTTGGAGGTTTTGTTGTCTTTGGAACACTTTGACTCTCTAATGGACAAGTTAGTCCCATTTGCAGATCATATATTAAATAAACATCAATAAATTTTTATTATTAGCTTAATATGATTTTTATTTTCACAAAACTCATATCTGTCTGACATCAAATCCCATATTCTTTACCTTTTTTTTAAAAGTCTACTGTCGATTAAGCTAAAGAATTGAAGGTAATATTGTTGTTGTTGTTGTTAGGTGCTGTAGAGTCAGTTCCGACTCATAGGGACCCTATGTGCAACAGAACCAAACACTGCCCTGCCCTGCGCCATCCTTACAATCATTGTTATGCTTGAGCTCATTGTTGCAGCCACTGTGTCAGTCCACCTTGCTGAGGGTCTTCCTCTTTTCCGCTGACCCTGTACTCTGCCAAGCATGATGTCCTTCTCCAGGGGCTGATCCCTCCTGACAACATGTCCAAAGTATGTAAGATGCAGTCTCGCCATCCTTGCCTCTAAGTAGCATTCTGGCTGCACTTCTTCCAAGACAGATTTGTTCGTTCTTTTGGCAGTCCATGGTATATTCAATATTCTTTGCCAACACCGCAATTCAAAAGCGTCAACTCTTCTTCAGTCTTCCGTATTCATTGTCCAGCTTTCACATGCATATGATGTTATTGAAAACACCATGGCTCGGGTCAGTCTCACCTTAGTCTTCAGGGTGACATCTTTGCTCTTCAACACTTTGAAGAGGTCCTTTGCAGCAGATTTGCCCAATGCAATGAGTCTTTTGATTTCTTGACTGCTGCTTCCGTGGCTGTTGATTGTGGATCCAAATTAAATGAAATCCTTGACAACTTCAATCTTTTCTCCCTTGGTCACGATGTTGCTCATTGGTCCAGTTGTGAGGATTTTTGTTTTCTTTCTGTTGAGGTGTAATCCATACTGAAGGCTGTGGTCTTTGATCTCCATTAGTAAGTGCTTCAAGTCCTCTTCACTTTCAGCAAGCAAGGTTGTGTCATCTGCATAACACAGGTTGTTAATGAGTCTTCCTCCAATCCTGATGCCCCATTCTTCTTCATATAGTCCAGCTTCTCCGATTATTTGCTCAGCATACAGATTAAATAGGTATGGTGGAAGAATACAACCTTGACACACACCTTTCCTGACTTTAAACCAATCAGTATCCCCTAGTTCTGTCTGAACAACTGCTTCTTCATCTATGTAAAGGTTGCACATGTGCACAACTAAGTGTTCTGGAATTCCCATTCTTTGCAGTGTTACCCATAGGTCCACACAGTCGAATGCCTTTGCATAGTCAGTAAAACACAGGTAAACATCCTTCTGGCATTCTCTGCTTTCAGCCAGGAACCATCTGACATCAGCAATGATAGCCCTGGTTCCATGTCCTCTTCTGAAACCAGCCTGAATTTCTGGCAGCTCCCTGTCGATATACTGCTGCAGCCATTTTTGAATGATCTTCAGCAAAATGGAGGTAATATTAGCCACTGATATAATAAACAATTCCAAAATCTCAGTGGCTTAACTCAATAGAAAATTATTTCTCACCCATGTAAAACCTTAAAGTATGTATCTGATCAGTGAGCAGCTCCTTTCTGTTCTTTCAGGGACCTGGCTTCTTCCATCTTCCAGCTCTGCTGTTTTTTCACATGCGGTTTCTAAATAGATTAGCTTGGAGAAAGAGCATGGGGTATATTGTATAAGAGATACTTATGGGCTAGGCTCGGAAGTGCCGCATATCACTTCCAATCACATTTGATTGCCTGGAATCTAGGTACATGATCGCACCTAAAAGCAAGAGAGAAGGCTGGGAAATTAAATCTAGTTATGGCTCAGAAGGGAGAGGAAACAGGTGTGTGTGGCAAACATCTAAAAGTTGGCTGCAGAAATTCAGCTGCCTGTATTTTTTTTTTGTTTTTTCATTTATTTTGTTGTTGAGAATATACACAGCAAAACATATACCAATTCAACAGTTTGTACCTGTACAATTCAGTGACATTGATTATATTCTTCGAGTTGTGCAATCATTCTCACCTTACTTTTCTGAGACATTCCTCCCCCATTATAACATAAACTCACTACCCCCTAAGGTTCCCATCTAACCTTTCGAATTGTTGTTGTCACTTTGATCCCATATAGATAGTTCTTAAAAGAGCATAATGTTTAAGGCAGACATTTTTTTACTAGTTAAGTTAGACTATTGTTAGGATTTAAGAAGACTTCAGGGAATATTTTTGAATTATAGTTTAAATATGATCTCAGGGCAATAGTTTCAGGGGTTCATCCAGCCTCCAGGGCTCCAGAAAGTCTGGAGGCCATGAGAATTTAAAATTCTGTTCTACATTTCCACCACTTTCAATCAGGATTATTCCATACAATCTTTAATCAAAATGTTCAGTAATGGCAGCCAGGTACTATTCAGTTCTTCTGGTCTCGACAAAGGAGGCAGTTGTCCATGGAGGCAATTAGCCACACATTCCATTTCCTCCTCCTATTCCTGACTGTCTTTCTTCCTCTGCTATTCCAGGTGTTAGACCAGTTATTGTGCCTTGGATGGCTGCTTGCAAGCTTTAACACCCCAGACATTATGCAATGAACTAGGAGGTACAACAGAAGAACTAAACACGTTATTATGCCAATTAACTTTGATATCCCATGAAACTATGACCCTAAACCTCCAAACCAAGGAACCAAATCCCATTAGGTTTTTGGTAGTACATAAACAGCCTCAGCAGCTATTTTTTGTTGTTGTTGTAAATATGTCTATCACACAACTTTTGCCAATTCAACTTTTTACATGCGTACAACTTATTGATAGCAATTACAATAATTGATTCTGCAACCCTACCTTTACTCAATGCAATTTTTCCATCACCATTTACCCTACCCTTTCCCCCTCCCTCCTGCCCCTGGTAACCACTAATAAACTTTGGTAGCTATACATTTGCCTTTTCTTATCTTTTTATATAAGGTCTGTCAATATTTTTTTAACGACCTAGGTCCCAGTCCATTCTTCCTTGAGGATTCTTTGAAATTAGCCAATGGGATTGTCTTAGTTTCTTAGTACTGCTGTAACAAATATACCAAAAGTGGGTGGTTTTAAAGAACAGAAATGTATTTTTTCACAGTTTGGAAGGCTCTTAGTCCAAACCCAGGGCACTGGCTCTATAGGAAGGCTTTCTCTGAATTCTCTAGGGAAAGTCTTTGTCTCAGTTTCTCTAGCTTTCTTCTCAGTGCTCGTTGGAGATTCCCACATGGCATCTATCTTCCCCTCCTTCCTGCTTGCTTCTCTGTGCCTTGTCTGCTATTTTTATATCTAAAGAGTAAGTTAAAAACACAACCTACACCGATATGTCCTCATTAACATAACAAAGAAAACGCTGTTCCCAAGTGGGATTAAATCCACAGATGTAAGGGTTAGGATTCCAACACGTAAGGGGGGGTGGCACAATTCAATCCGTAACAAGAATTTTCAGCCTGTTTTGTTCATAAGGTGGTAGCTATTTTCTCAAGAAGATATTTGGCTTCTCCTTCCTTAGCATCTTGCAGAGACCATTTCTTTCTGATATTTTATAAACTTCAAAAAGTTAAAATGTGGACATTCCTTTAAATCCCGTAATCCATCATCAACAATAGTATTATGTAGTAACTCCCACTTTTAAATTGAATCTTGGTGCTCCCCATTAACAGTTCACTAGAGAGAAATGACAAATAATTTCATGGCTGAGGAGTCGCAGACAGATGAGTTCAGCCAAAAAGGGTCTGGTAGCACTAGGGGGTGAACAAAATGTAGCCTTCAGATTGAGGGTATTTGCTTTTCATCTTTCTAATTGCATAATATAGTATCGCTAAGGGTCATTAGCACATTCTTCTTAGATGAACATTTCAGCTATCTTCTTGGACTAAGGGTGTCTTCTAGTTGCTGTTGTTTCTGTTACCCTGTGTTTGTTTTACAGCAGTGGGGACAGGAAACTTGGGAGTTTAAACTTTTTGCTTTAAGGTATAAACTAATTTCTCACTCTCTTTTATAAGGAAGATGTTCCAGGGTGCCAAATTTTTCTCTCCCTTGAGATTTTTCTTTCTTTTTAAGCTCTTCAAAGAAGAATAGCTCTTTAACCTCTGTTTATTGGAAAGGTTTTCAGTGCATTTGGGAACTGATTTCTTCACACGATGTCTTTTCTGATGCATGGAACATCCCCCTGGGACATTGTAGATGCTCAGCACAGCTGCCTCCACATTAGCCACAGTAGAAAAAGAGGGGCAGGGTAGCTTCTTATGTAACCTCTATCCTGGGACCTATGTAGAAAGGAGAAACTGGTAACATTATGGAGATCTATCTCTTGTCTCAAGGAACAAGCCCCTACTCACACTCCAGGGACAGCCGCTCCATAGCTTGGTGCTCCCTGGCCTCCAACTGCTCTGGTCACTATTTATTAAAAGGAAATTTAATTAAGAGAAAGGAAAAGCAATTGGCATAGCTCATTCAGCAGTACAAAGTAGAGAAACTGAAAATTCTGCTGTCCTTGAGAATCTCATAAGATACTGTTCTCCATATCGTGTGCAGTCACTGGAGAGATGTATAATTCCATGCTGAGTCCACAGGTGTCTGTGGCACCACCACTTTATTATGTCCTCAACCAGAAAGCCAGGTCTCCCACCTATTCTTCAATACCCCTGAATGAATAATTTCCTTTATAAGGATCAGTACAAAGCTGGTTCCTATGAGGCAGAGGTTAAAAGTTTCCCAAACGTCCAACTTTTTCAAATTGCTGTCCCACTCCATTATCTCTAACATCAGCTACTCCTCTTCCCCTCAGTACTCTCCCTCTCATATTTGGATTCTGTAATTCATTGCAATATCTCACAGAACTCATGAACTGTATCAAGGAAATGGCTCTTGTGGTTGTGAAGGCTGGCAAGTCCCAAATCTGTGTGTCAGGCATAGACTTCTCCTGACTCATGTAGACGCAGGGGCCAATAAACCCAAATCGGCAGGCCAGATGACAGGCTGCTGGCTCACAAGGCTGTGGAAGCTGGTGAATCCCAGAGTCAGCAAGCCAGATGTCAGGCTGCTGGCTCAAGTTCCAAGAAACAGAGGTCAGACAGTGACAAGCTGGACACAAGATCCAGATGCAAAAAGAGAGAGAGAGAGAAATTCCTGTCAGAGCACGCACACATACACATTGGATGCAGGCCACACCTCAGGGAAGGGCATGACTTGAGTAAGGATGGGGCATGAGTCGCACCCACCTGCAAGGCTGTGACTCAAGATATACCCTACACCAATCCTGACTCGTTAACAGATAGAGGTTAGGATTTACAGCATTTAAAATAGAGGATAATTTGGATAATTACAACATATCACAAAATGGAGGACAGCCACACAAAACTGGGAATCATGGCATAGCCAAGCTGACACACAACACCAAACATCACAGCTTCCATACACCTTATTTGCATATTCCCTCACTCAAAAAGATTATGGTTAGAAAGGCCATATGAAGTAATTCACTATACCGCAACCCCAGATTTTATCAGGTAAAGCTTAAGAACTATCTTTCTCTGTTGCTACACTCACCCTGAGAAGGCATATAGCTTGTCCAGGAGCACACTGACTCCTGGCAATGTGGTAACATAGCTCATAAATTCTATCTTAGTTATCTAGTGCTGCTAACAGACATATCACACGTCGGTGGCTTTAACAAACAGAAATTTATTCTCTCACAGTCTAATAGGCTACAAGTCCGAATTCAGGGCACAAGCTCCAGGGGATGGATGGCTTTCTCTCTTTGTCAGATCTGGAAGAAAGTCCTTGTCCTCAATCTCCCCTTGGTCTAGGAGCTTCTCCAAGCAGGAACCCTGGGCCCAAAGGATGCACTGTCCTCCTGGCACTGCTTTCTTGGTGGTATGAGGTCCCCATGTCTCTCTGTTTGCTTCTGTCTTTTATATTTCAAAAGAGATTGGCTTAAGACACAATCCAATCTTGTAGTTTGAGTCCTTAACTACAACTAATCCGATCTCATTAACCTCATTGAGATAGGATTTACAACACATAGGAAAATCACATCAGATGACAAAATGGTGGACAATCACACAATACTAGGAATCATGGCATAACCAAGTTGACAGATATTTTGGGGGAATACAATTCAATCCATGATGGACTCCAAGAACCAAATCTTCACATCCTCTCCCAGAGCAGTTATGCATACTTTAAAGTCATCTCCTACTTCTAAGGACTACATCCTTACTCACTCTTAGGGACTGTCAGACTGTCAGCCTTATTTTATGTAACACTTATTCTGTGCCAGGCAGGAGCCGTTTTGGCACAGTGGTTAAGCTTTCAGTTGCTAACCAAAAGTTCGGAAGTTTGAATCCACCAGCTGCTCCTTAGAAACCCTATGGGGCAGCTCTACTCTGTCCTATAGAGTTGCTATGGGTTGAAATCACTCAACAGCAATGGGTTTTTTTTTTTATTATTATTATGTTCCAGGCACTGTTCTGAGCCTTTTGTAAATATTACAAAACAACAAATCTTTTTCAATAACCATGAATTGCATTTAAAGTCACATACCCTTTATTAGTTTGTTTCTTTATTCACCAAGACACTCCACTCCAAGTAGTGGCACTTGCCCTAAGGGTTCAGGGTAATGAAGAAAGCAGAGAACAATGACTTGGTAAGCTTATTGCTGTCGTGCTGTCCACTGATAACATGGAAGCCATTGATCTGATATTCGAGCTCAAAGCAATACAATTTATTAAAGCTTTTTGCGGCTAATACTTGTCCGAATTACCATATTCCCACAATCTCTCGTTCTCTTTCCACTTCAGTACCCTTCCATTGACAAAAAAAAAATCCTGTGACAAAAGACAGGGCTCATTCATTACAAAAAGTAAAAAAAAGTTAAGCCTGAAAATTCTTCAGATTGTTCCAGGTGCTGCTCCCAAAATCCTGTTACTGAGGTACCTTTATTTCCTTCCCGATGCCCAGCACCAATACAATAAAAATATCAAAATTATGTGTATCATGCATATAAAATGATGGAAAATAAATGATCTTAATTCCTGTAGTATAAATATCAGAAATAAAGAAAATTCAGTAGAATGGTAGAAAATAAAACACCCAAGGAAAAGAACAAAAAGAAGGGAAATGCAGGCCAGAGTAGATTGGAATCTCATCTGAAGACTTGAGGCCTTTCTCTTAACATACTAATAAGGCTCAATGCAATCGGTACCTCCTTTTTTTATGCCTAACTCCATCTAGAGATAGTTTCACCTGTTCATATCCATTCTGCTTGTCTTTTATTTCGTTTTCTTGTCTAATTGCCCTGACTAAAACCTCCAGTACAATGTTGAATAGAAGTGATTGGTGCATACATCATTGTCTTGATCTTGACCTTAGGGGGAGGACTTTCAGTCTTTTACTTCTAAGTATGATGTTATTCGTGAGCATTTCATAGATACTCTTTGTTAGGTCAAGTAAGTTCTCTGTTCTTCCTAGTTTGTGGAGTGTTTTTATCATGAAGGATTGTTAGATTTTGTCAAATGCTTTTTTTTTGCTCTATTGAGATAATCATTTTGTTTTTGTTCTTTATTCTATTCATATGGTGTATTACAGTAACTGGTTTTTATATTATTGGGCTAAATTTCACTTGGTCATGGTGTATAATCCTTTTTACAGATTTCATAATTCTGTTTTTGAGTTTTCTGTTGAGAATGTTTATGTCTATATCCATAATGAATATTCATCTGCAGTTTTCTTGTCTGGTTTTGGAAGTTTTTTTTTTTTTAAGAAAATTAACTTGAAAATTTGTTTCAAAACTTTTTGTGTCTTCCAACTTCTCAGAAGATACAGGCTCTAATCCTTAATATGGTCTGCAAAGCTCTGCACAGTCGTGCCTCTATTATGTCTTGCTTCTTTCCCTCCCTTGCCTTTCACGTTTTCACATGTACCTCCTTCCATGAAGTAGTTATCCAATTATGTATTTATTAAGTGAGCAATAATTATAATTATTATTTATTATGATTACCTGTAATTACAGGTGACACATAGTGTTTATAATATGTGCTAGGCAGTGTTTTAAACACTTTACCTACATTAACCAACTTAACCCATATAACAACCTTCTCTGGTAGGTATTATTATTCCTACTTTACAGATGAGAGAACTGAGACTTAGAGTAATTATGCAGCTTGTATACGATATCAGAGCTAGTAAGTGGCAGAACCCATTGCTGTTGAGACGATTTTGACTCATAGCAACCCTATAGGACAGAGTAGAACTGCCCCATACGGTTTCCAAGGAGTGTCTGGTGGATTTGAACTGCCTACCTTTTGGTTAGCAGCCCAGCTTACCTAGACAACCTCAAGAGGTTTTCCCTCAATCAGAAAATTGCAGTGCTTCTCAGTACAAGAACATAACAAACATCTGGTAAAAGTGATTCACACATAAGAATTCACAGATGTGATAACCACACATGAACAATATAAAAGCAGTTTGACTATAAAAATAAACACACACACACACATACATACATACGTAGTCAAGTACTAGATTTAATGGTAGAAATAATAAATATAACAGCAAGCTAGAGAAAAGAGAGATCATTGAGTGCTGGGCTCATGTACATTTTCATGGATGAGGCAGAAGATGAGGTAAATCTTAAAGGGAGGCTAGTATTAAAAGCTCAGCTGCTAATCAAAAGGTCGGCAGTTCAAATCCAGCAGCCGCTCCCTGGAAACCCTATGGGGCAGTTCTACTCTCTCCTATAGGGTCACTATGAGTTGGAATCGACTCAATGGCAATGAGATTTAGAGCTTGAATAGGTTTAAAAACAGAGATTAAGGGTATGAGCTATTCCTCAGGGTGGGGATTGTGCTGCACATTGCTTCTATATCTGGTAAAGGTCTTAGTATGTGTTTGGGTGCACACATTCTCAGTCAAAGCCCACGGAACCAGGCTTTTCTCCTTCTCATCAGCATCTTCACTTCTACCATTTTATTCTCAGAAAATGGATGTTATGGTGATGGGCTCTCATGGGATCATGCTCAGTTCCTGGATCTGATTTGTCAGCACAGGTATTATTAAGCTCTGTGCACAGGTGACATGATTCTATATATAAAGAATACACATACACACAAAATTACTAGAGCTAATAAATGAATTCAGCAAAGTTGCAGAATATAAGATCAACACACAGAAAATCAGTTATGTTTCTGTACACCAGCAATGAACAATCCAAAAATAAAATTAAGAAAACAATTCCATTTAGAGTAGCATCCAAGAGAATAAAAACCTAGGAATAAATTTAACCAAGGAAGTGAAAGGCTTATACACTTAAAAATGACAAAACATTGCTGAAAGAACTAAAGAAGACCTAAATAAAAGGAAAGGCATTCTGTGTTCATGGATTGGAAGAATTAATATTGTTAATATGGCAATACTACCCAAAATGTTCTATCAATTCAATTTAATAGCTATCAAAATTTCAGTGGTCTTATTTACAGATATGGAAAGGCCAATTCTCAAATTCATAAAGAATTTCAATTGGCCTCAAATAGTCAAAACAATATTGAAAAGAACAGAGTTGGAGGACTCACATTTCCCAAATTCAAAACTGTCTACAATAATCAAAACAGTGTGCTACCGGCATGACCCTTCCCCCCCCCCCGCCCCGCCCAGTGCCGTTGAGTCGATTCCGACTCATAGCGACCCCATAAGAATAAATATAGAGCAATGGAATAGAATTGAGAGCCAAGAAAACCATACATCCAGGGTCACTATCAGTCAGAATTGACTCGATGGTAATGGGTTTGGTGTTTTGGTATGGCCAACTGAGTTTTGATAAGACTGCCAAGACCATTCAGCCTTTCAAACAAATGGACAAGTAAACATATACATGAAAAGGGTTGAACTCACACCATAAACAAAAAATAACTCAAAATGGATCAACAATCTAACTACAAAACCTGAAAATATAAAACTCTTAGAAGAAAAGAGAGGGATAGGCATACATGACCTTGGATTTGACAGTAGATTTTTAGATATGACACCAGAAGCAGAAACAACAACAATAACAACAAATTAAATCAGATTTCATCAAATTAAAAGCTTTTGTGCAACAAAGCACATTATCAAGAATGTGAAAAGAGAACGTATTTGTAAATGCATATCTAATTACGCTCTAGCATCCAAAATTTATAAAAACAAATAGACAACCCAATTAAAAAATGGGCAGCAAATCTGAGCTGACATTTCTCCAAGGAAGATATACATAATGACTAACAAGTCCATGAAAAGATGCTCAACATTATTAGTCATTAGGGAAATGCGAATCAAAACCACCATGAAATACCATTTTACACTCACTAGGGTGGCTATATTTTAGGGTGGCTATACGGAAACCCTGGTAGCGTAGTGGTTAAGCGCGAAGGCTGCTAACCAAAAGGTCGACAATTGGAATTGGAATTCTATCGGGCAGTTCAACTCTGTCCTATAGGGTCACTATGAGTCGGAATCGACTTGAAGGCAGTAGGTTTGGGGTTTTTTGGTTGGTTTAGGATGACTGTGGAAACCCTAGTGGCGTAGTGGTTAAGTGCTATGGCTGCTAACCAAAACATCAGCAGTTCAAATCTACCAGGTGCTCCTTGGAAACTCTACAGGGCAGTTCTACTCTGTCCTATAGGGTTGCTATGAGCCGAGTTGACTTGACAGCAATGGGTTTGGTTTTTAGGTTTGAAGGATGGCTATAATAAAAAAAAATGAAAAAGTTTTGGTGAGAATGCAGAGAAATTGGAACCCTTATACATTGCTGGTGGGAATGTAAAATGGTTCAGTCACTGTAGAAAGAGTGTGGTGGTTCCTTTAAAAGTTAAACACAGAGATACCTTAAGACCTACCAATTCTACTTCTAGGTATACACTTAAAGAATTGAAAACATGGACTTAAATAGGTACGTTTACACCAGTGCTCATAGCAGCATTATTCACAATCCTCAAATGGCTGAAACAACTCAAATGGTCATCATGGATGAATGGACAAACAAAATGTGACATACAGATACAATGGAATATTACTCAGCCATAAAAAATGAAGTATTGATGCATCCTACAACATAAGTGAACCCCAAAAATATTATGCTAAGTGAAAGCAGTCAGATACAAAAGGCCACCTGTTGTATAATCCCATTCATGTATCTAGAATAAATATCCATAGAGACAGAAAGCAGATTGGACGGAGTAATGGCATTCAGCTCCTCAGTGGGTAAGAGGTTTTCTTTTGGGGTGATGAAAATGTCTTGGAACTAGATAGAGGTGGTAGTTGCATGATATCATAAATGCACAAAATACCACTGAATTGTATGCTTTAAAATGGTTGATTTTGTGTTGTGTGAATTTCATCTCAATAAAATACTAGACTCTGCATTCTCACCATTCTACGTGAGGCGCCAGTCTGCTGACACATGATCAGGACTCCCAGCCCTTGCTCTTTGTATTCCCTCCCTTTGCCCTGATACCTCACCACCACCCCACCAGCCCCAGCTCCCGTGGAGGGATGCGTCAAACAGCAGAGGCTTCACTCACACTCTCATTTTGACAGTCTTTACCCATCACCTACAGACCGTGGACATGTTAGGGGCAGGGCAGCTCAGCAGTTCCTTGGACTGCCAAAGAGGTGCACGCTGAAAAGTAGCCAGAAATAACCAGGGTAGGAGAATGTTCCTAAATAGCAACGTTATGCACTTGCAAGTGGGCATAAAGCAGAAGAGGCAGAGCCCCAGAAAGATAGCAGATGGGCGGTTTAGACACAGATAGGGGGCAATGAGGCTTTATTTAGGGAGAGTATTTCAAGGGCATGAAGACTGTAAATAGTCACTTCCCACCTAAAACTCACAAAAAAGGATTATAACATAAGGTCTAGGGTAGTGAGATGGGAATTAAAAGCTGATATATTTTTTTTAAAGCACATAGCCTAGAGGTTAGGGTAGATTGAGTTATGGAACGAGGAGTAACCTAAGATGCTGAGCACAGCACTAACGTAATGCCTTGACACTACTGTGGAGTCTGAAAGAAGAAAAAAATATATATGCTAGAGCGATGACGAATGTTTTTCTTAAACCTATGAAGCAGGGAAATTAATTTAGTCTCTTATGAGCAATCTTCTCCTTGTCAGGCTCATCCTTCTCTCCAGATTTTTCGGGGGACTTCTATGCATCTTGCATGTCCACTAACATCTGCTGAGATGCAACTCATCGCATCTGATGTTTGGTCATCTGCAAATCTTGTTTAGGCTGTTAGTAGCCACCGGAATTCTATAGCTTACTTAAAATTACACCGGCCTAAACAATGTGATAGTATTTGTGTGTTACTTAAAACTATATACTAGGGCAGTCAGTTGCCTTACTCTGGAATTCACACTCATAGCACTGTAGGCTGACATGCTCTGGGTGTGGCTACTATTTTATTTATTTGCACTGAGTTCACACGTAATGTTTATGCCAGGCACTGGGTTAAATGCTTTATAAATGCTATGCTGTATTAATACATGAAAGGAGCCCCAGTGGGACAATGGTTACATGCTCAGCTGCTAAGTGAAAGGTTGGCTGTTTGAACCTACTCAGAGGCTCTGAGAGAGAAAGACCTGGTGACCTGCTCCCATAAAGATTATAGCTTAGAAAACCCTATGGAGCAGCTCTACTCTGTCATAGGGAGTAGCCATGAGTCAATATAAGTTCAATGGCACCTAACACAACAACAACTACCTTAATAACTGAATAATCTGCAAGTGCTTTATCTCTCATCAACTTAAGAGGTCTTAAGTGTTAGCACAATGAATGCTGGAAATGAGTTCTCATAGATGAAATTAGTGGTACTCATGATGTGTGGAATAGCTGGACTACTGTAGAGACACTCCTCACTTTGCTTGAATCTCTAACCAGCTACACAACCTTTTCCCACAAGGGTAACACTTGAAGCTTGACATCTACATGGTCCTGTGTCTAGCTATGTCAGAAGATCATGCGTATGTAAGACCTACTGTACTGATAATGAAATCCTGCCTGTAGGATATTGTTCTATCTGAAGTGAACTTTTAACAGGGTTTTGTTGGCTGGTCTTTAAGGATGGAAAGCTGGAATTCATCACATTTACAGAAAAGGATGTATGAATTGTTTTATGCCTATTTGCTAACATGTTTTTTTTTTTTTTTTTAACAAACCTCCAGATATGAGGAAGACTTGCTTTTGTTATAATCTCATGTGGAGATTGTGGAGCTATAGCTATTTGTCTTAGGCTGGTTTCTCTAAAGAAGCAAACCCAGTGAAGGTATAAATATATATATATATATACAGAGAATGGTTCACACAGTTGTAGAGGCTGGAACATCCCAAGTCTGTGGGCCAGGACAGAGGCTTCTCCTGATTCATGTAGCTACAGGGGCTGGTGAACCCAAGATCGGCAGGTCAGATAGCAGGGCTCTGGCTCACAGGCTGTGAAGACTGACAAATTCCAAGATCGGTAGGCAAGAAGGCAGGTAAGCTGCTAGCTCAAGTCCCAAGAATTGAAGGCCAGACAAACAGGAGCCAGCTGTAGGATCTAGAGCAAGCAAAAGCCACGAGCCTTGCCAGAAAGTCCACCTATATTGGATACAGGCCACACTTCTACAGAAACTCCCTTTCAAATGATTGGCTACTCAAAGCAGATCCCATCGTGGAGGTGATCACATTATATCAGACCTCATCATGGAATTGATTACAGTATTATACGACTGCCAAACTACATCATAACTGCCGAACTACTGTGAATCACGGCATAGCAAAGTTGACACACAAACTTTTTGATGGCTAACATTATCTACCAAAGAGAACCCTGAATCATACATGACCGAACTGGCCTAAGGAACTTCACAATACCAGGTCCCTATCTGGCCTTCAGCAAGAGTAGCCTCATACTATGTACAGCTGTATTTTCTCAGCACAACTGTGAGGTTGTCTGGAGCCCTTTGCTACTCAGTGTCGTAACATTGCCCTTCTCAGACCCATAGGAAATGATTCCACTGTGTTTACGTTGGGCCTCAGTTTTAGACCTTTTGTCTTATTCTCCCTTGCTGTAATGGCAGGTGACCCATTGTGTTACAGAGTAGAACTGCTCCATAGGATTTCTTAGCTGTAATCTTTATGTAATCTTTCTTCCATGGTGCCACTGGGTGGGTTCAAACCACCAACCTTTTGGTTAGCAGCTGAGTGCAAATCATTTGCACTACCCAGGGACCTGCTGCCTCCATGAGTTAGAATGCACTCAACAGCAACAAGTTTTGTATTAAAAAAAAAAAAAAAAATTTATACTTTATTTCATTTGTTGTTTTTGTCAAGTATATACACAACAGAACATACACCAATTCAACAATTTCTACATGTACAATTCAGTGGCATTGATTACATTCTTCAAGTTGCATAACCATTCTCATCCTTCTTTTCAGAATTGTCCCTCCCCCATTAACATAAACTTACTGCCCTTAAGTTTCCTGTCTAACCTTTCAAGTGACTATTGTCAGTTTGATCCCATATAGATAAATCTTAAAAGGTCACAATGTTCAAGAAGACATTCTTTACTAGTTACTAGTTAAGCTAAACTATTGTTTGCTTTAACGAAGACTATAGTGGGAGGCCTGGAGCCCTGGTGACGCAATGGTAAAGAGTTCCGCTGCTAACAAAAAGTTTGGCAGTTTGAATCTACCAGCTGCTCCGTGGGAACCCTATGGAACAGTTCTATTCTGTCCTACAGGGTCATTATGAGTCAGAATCCACTTGGCAGCAATGGGTTTGCTCTGGTTTTTTTGGATAGCGGCAGGGGGAGTGCTGTAATGCTTGCGGGTTTCTTGAGGTTCAGTGAGTATAGTCAGGCTGCCATTTCTACTCTATAGCATCCACCCTGTTATGTTCTGAGCAACATCTGTGAAGCTACTAATACCTCCACCCCCACCCAGTCATTCCACTTGGGAATCTCAAACCAAGGATGGTAGGGACAGCAGTTCTCTTCCACCCATTTGGCTCTAGTCTTGTTTCTCCCCTTCCCAATCTATAGTATCCTTATCAATTCTAGGGTGGGAAATCACTTTCATATCATGACTATTATTCCCAATCCTCCTTTTTTCATGATAACATAAACTTTAGGCTATGATTCCAGGACTATCTTATTCTTCATAATCAACCACAAACTTTTAGAGGAAAAACAAACAAAAAAAAACTACCTCTCAATAATCCTGGATATTGCATTCAAAATTCTAGAATTTCAAATGTATTGTCTCCACAATGGATTTCAGAAGTTTCCTTAAAAACTCAGAGAATACAGAAATACTTGAGTCTATGCACCCTGTATTTGGCTGTGTTGTCTGCCCTCAAAGCCAATATGTGCTCCTAACAGAATAAAGATGAGATCAAGGAATAATGAGGAGGTAGGAGGCTTCATTAACGTGTCTAGACTTCAGCCCATCACATGGGCATCTCTGAAAGTTATGCCTAAAAGCAATGGTAATGAACAAAAGAAAAACAAACCATCCAACCAGTTGTTGTTTAGTTGATTGTAGCTCACAGTGACCCCATGATTAAAAGAAGTGCCCCAAATTTTTGAGCCCAAAGAGACAAACTGCAATCTGCCTAATCTGTCCTCCTCTTCATTTTACAAATCAGAGTGGGCTAAGTGCCTTATCCATGATTGTCCAGATGGAACTAGAATCCAAGGTCCCTGACTGCCATTCTCTCAATTTTCCCTCTTTACCAAGGAGAGGATTGGCTGCTATCATTATCTGGTAGTGATTCACCAAATTCATGAATTCACAAGTCCTTCAATTACAGTGCTGGCCAAGAGTAGCCTAAGATGGTTTCAGGTGTGTGGCAAGGCCCAGGTAGTAATAGGATGTTGGAGCCTGATGGTACAGTGGTTAAGAGTTCAAATCCACCAGCAGCTCCTTGGAAATCCCATAGGGCAGTTCTACTCTGCCTTATAGGGTATCTGTGAGTTGGAACCGACTGGATGGCAATGGGCATAGTGCTATGTTGTGGGTAGGATGCTTGCCGTTATGGGCTCTAGGCTTTGTCCTGGTCACATACTATATGACATTGGGAAAGTCATGCTCTCTAAGACTTAGCTTTATCATCTGTAAAATAGATGTAACAATCCTTGCTATATAGACTTCGTAGAGTTTTTGAAAGAATAAATGGAGTTAGAGTGTGTGAAAATATTTGGTAAATGATGAAATGCTATATAACTATGAAAGATTATTATTGTTCACCCATACCAATTCAAAAAGTCCAAATGTAAATTTACAAATTAGAAAGTCATTGTGTGCTAAGAATATTCTTTCAAATCTAATTACATTAGAACAATGGTTCATTTGTCAATTTGTATGCTAAGTATACAAATAGCAATGTTATGGAATGTAACTAATGAACAGGAAAAGATCTAAATAGTAGGCTTGTTATAGAGCTAAAGCATGTTAGCCAAGTCTTACTAACAATCTTAGAATCCATTTTGTCAAAAGACTGAAAATCAGTGCCTTATTAACACCTGGCTTGCTTAAAGCCCTTTATAACAGTGTTAAAATTTATATCACCTTTTTATTTGCATTGCACTTTCCAGTTTTCACTGCATTTTCTCATTTAATTATGATGAAGTACTTAGCTGTTAATTAGAACATTTACCACCCATTCCTGTCGAGTCATCTCTGACTCATAGAGACCCATAAGACAGAGTAGAACTGCCGCACAGAGTTTCTAAGGAACACCTGGTGGATTCAAACTGCTGCCCTTATGGTCAGCAGACATAGCTCTTAATTACTATGCCATCAGGGTTTCCCCAGTGTATATACAGATGAAGAAGTAGGAATGTCATTCGAAGGTCATACAACTATTATGTACAAGTGGCGCAGCTGGGACTCGCTTGCCGGTTTTCTCACTTCAAGTTCCATATACTTTCTATTATACCACAGATATTGTGAGCTATGTGGATAGGCAATCTTGATTGTTCAGCCTCTCTTTCCACCCCTGGTCTCTCAAGCAAACAAACGAATCATGCCCTCTCTCAGCAAATCACCTCCAATCTCCACTTCATTTTGCCCCAGGGACGGATCCACTAAGTTCCCTTTATCTGCGTCTGAGCTTCAATACCCCTGCAAATCACCCTCGTTTTTGTTTATTTTTGGTTTTGCTTTTTTTAAATTTGTAATAAGAAGTGAGGCTTTCTGGCTTCCCTGACGTTCACATATTCTAGTATTCCATGGCATTCTCTGTGGAAAAGCAATTTAGCCTTAGGAGTTCCAAGGAGCAGGGGGCCCTGATTTGTCCTAGAACTACAATGAGAGAGGACAAATGTGATCAGTGAGACCAAAAAGGGTGGCAAGATGAAGACCTTCTTTCCTGACATCTAGTTCCCTGTGGGACTCGTGATCAGAAGAGAGAAGCAAGATGCCCTTTTTTGTTTGTTTTTCACCCTGCCTTTTTACTTTTCTTTCAATTCTCATTGTCAAAGATTTGGTATATTTTTAATACATGTTTTTCAAACAGTCTCTCTCTTCTCCCCTGAACCCCAGAAGCAGAGATTCACAATTAGGAGAAGGGGTAAGGTATAGCCAGCTTGTTAGACCTGTGATTCAGCTATGATATTTCTGCCCTCTGAACGGATCAAATGTCTCCCGAGTTGACCCGGCTCGGTTAGGAGGTGAATGCTGTGTAGACACATACTGGAGTCCTTCATTTGCTTTACTGGGAACATTTCCATCTCCCTGATTGTGACTGTAATCAGGGAATAACTGTATGGGCCCTCTTCTTTCCCATTTCTCTTGGCTGCTGTTTAAAATAGAAGAGAAACAGCTCCAGTGATTGTATTTACTCCACACAATAGAGATAAAGCCCATGGGTGGCACTGCAGATTTCTTCAGGGACTATAATGGGCTGGGAGTAGAAGGTACTGCTGGAAGCATTTATTTCTGGCAAACAATTTTTCATTTGATGAGGGGTGAGACTAAGTGAATATACTTATGAGTGCTTTTTTTAAACAGAAACAAAGATTTGGGGATCAGGCTTCAAAAAGAGTGGGTATTCATTCTGCATGATAGTAGGGATTTGGATGGCAATGAATAAACACAAACACACATGCAAACACACACACACACACACACACACACACACACACCTCTCTGTGTATAGACCAGTGGTCCCAAACTTACAAATGAACCTCTGAGACAGCAGCCATGTATAAAACAGTTGTTTGGGACAATACTAAACAGGATGGTAAGCTGGCCTGCACAAATCATGAAAGCCTATTTTTAATCCATGTGCTCCTGAACGTTGATGTTCTTTAAGAATCATCATATATTACAATGTCTGCAAGGGAACGTGCCATTAGCTTTCTAAATCAGGACACCCTTGCTTCCCCAAGCAAGGATTAACTTCAAATACAGCACAGGTTTTAAGTAAAGCAGTAAGTATTGAAAAGATTGTAATCATGAGACATTTTAGGTACAAGTAATGCTTGACACATTTTTTATTCAAATTCAATTTATTCCAAGAAGTACTTACTGTGCACAGGTTAATATAAACTGGACACAGTCTGTCCTGCCTTCTCCATGCTTCCCAGCTTGGATTTCAACTCAGGCTGGTTTAGGTGGTTGGAGCCCTGATGGTACAGTTGTTAAGCACTTGGCGGCTAACCTATGGGTTGGTGGTTTGAACCCACCAGCCGCTCTGCAGGAGAAAGATGTGGTTGTCTGCTTCCGTAAAGATTACAGCCTTGGAAACCCTTTGAGACAGTTCTATCCTGCCCTGTTAGAATTGGAATCAACTTAAGGGCAATAGTTTTGTTTAGTTTTTTTTGGTTTAGGTTACATGTCACAGAAAGGTTTTCGAACTGCAGCTTGATATAGATGTGGGTGAATCCTGTTAGTAGTTAAGGTGGACTTTGTTTTTTGCAGAACATTTCCAGCCTTCCTTATATTTGATCCCTGAGGTGGTCCTCTCAACAACAGGCTTCCTGGGACAAGAAGGCACTTTGTCCCTATAACTCTTTCCCTGGGATCAAAACCATCCTGCATTTGTCTTACAGGTATTTTCCTCTCAGTAGGTTCTATGGTCAGAGGAAAAGAGGAAGACCCTAAACAAGATGGACTGACACAGTGGTTGCAATAATGGGCTCAAGCATAACAACGATTGTGAGCATGGAGTTCTGTTGTGCATGGGGTCACTATGAGTCAGAAGCTACTCGCCAGCACCTAACAACAACAACAACGAAGGTTATATGGAAGGAGCCCAGGTGGTGCAAACAGTTAAGAGCTTGGCTGCTAACCGAAAGGTTAGTGATTTGAACCCACCGATCAGCTCTGTGGGAGAAAGACCTGGCAATCTTCTTCCATAAAGACTATACCCAAGGAAACCCTAAGGGGCAGTTCTACTCTGTCACATGCGGTTGCTATCGGTCGGAATCCACTCGATGGCACCTAACAACAACATGTTTTATGACCCAGCAATGTAAGTGCAAGCTACACGGGTCTCTCACATTCTTCCCTTCTATTTAGTTAAACAAATTGCCAATGAGCCAGTTCTGACTCATGGTGACCCCTTGTGTGTCAGAGTAGATCTGTACTTCATAGAGTTTTTAATGCTGATTTTTCAGAAGAAGGCTGCCAGACCTTTCTTCCAAGGTGACTTTGGGTGGATTCAAACCACTCACCTTTCTGTTAGCAGCCAAGTGCATTAATCATTTGAACTCCTCCAATTTAGTTTTTGCCTGAGGTATACTCATCAGCTACTTGATTAAGTTGCTGCTACTGTGCTGTGAAGCTTCTTTATCCTTTCTTCTAAGGTAAGATGAGTATCTAGACTGCATTTCTTCTTCTAGACAGCTCTTCTATTTCAAGGCTGGTGATCATCACCACAGATTCAAGTGGAAATTTTAGGCATAACTAGCTTTATGCTTTTAGCCTGAGGCTAACTTCTAATTTCAGCTCACCCACAGATGATTAAATTACCCATGGTCCAAAAAAAAGGGTCTATGAAATTATTAATCTAGCCCTATCTAAATCCCCAGTTCTTTTTTTTTTTTAAATAGCACCTTACTGTGTTTTTGGTGAAGGTTTAGACAGCAGTTTAGGTTCCCATTCAACAATTTCTACTCATGCTGTTTAGTGATATTGGTTAAATTCTTCACAATACAAGAACATCCTCATTATATCCATTCTGGTTGTTCTGTTTACATTAATCTAGTTTCCCTACCCCTTTACATTCTTCTCTTTGTTTTAATTGTTGACTCCCCTGTTCTGTTTTGAAGATTAATTTATGTATTCCCCCAACTATCTCAGAGCATTTAAAATACTCTTTGAGTTAGCAGACACAATTTTAATCAAGGGGAGAAGAAGATAATTGTCTTAGTTGTCTAGTGCTGCTGTAACAGAAATACCATAGTGAATGCCTTTAACAAACAGAATTTTTTATTCTGTCACAGTCTAGTAGGCTACAAGTCCAAATTCAGGGTGTCAGTTCCAGGGGAAGGCTTTCTCTGTTGGCTCTGGAGAAGGTTCTTGTCATTAATCTTCCCCTAGTCTAGGAGCTTCTCCATGCAAGAACCCTGGGTCCAAAGGACACACTCTGCTCCCAGCATGCTTTCTTGGTGATATGAGGTCCCCAACTCTGCTTGCTTTCCTTTCTTTTTATCTTTTGTAAGATAAAAGGTGGTGTAGGCCACACCCCAGGGAAACTCCCTTTACATTGGATCAAGGATGTGACCTGAGCAAGGATGTTATATCCCACCCTAATTCTTTTTAACTGCAGGTGGAGATTATGATTTATAACACATAGAAAAGTCACAAAATGAGAACAACCACACAAGACTGAGAATCATGGCCTAACCAAGTTGACACATATTTTCTGGGAACACAATTCAATGCGTGGCAGTAATTTTCTCAAAGAAAACTGACTCCGTGATATGTTATCTATCAGCTGATAAGAAGCACGCTTTCTTAGTTATCTAGTACTGCAATAACAGAAATACCACAAGTGGACAGCTTTAACAAACAGAAATTTACTCTCTCAAAGTTTAGGAGGCTAGAAGTCCAAATTCAGGGCACCAGCCCCAGGAGAAGGCTTCTTTTTTCTGTCAACTCTGGGGGAAAGTCCTTGTCATTAATTTTCTCTGGTCTAGAAGCTTCTCAGTGCAGGGACCCTGGCTTCAAAGGACACACTCCACTCCTGGCTCTTCTTGCTTGGTGGTAATGAGATCTCTCCTCTTTCAGTTTGCTTCTCTCTGTTATATATCAAAAGAGATTGACTCAAGATACAATCTTACAGATTATGTCCTGACTTACTAAAATAACTGCCTGCAATTCTACCTCATTAACATCATAGAAATTAGGATTTACAACACCTAGGAAAATTACATCAGATCACAAAATGGAGGACAACTACACAATACTGAGAATCATGGCCTAGCCAAGTTGATACACATTTTAGGGGGACACAATTCAATCCATAACACGTGCTGATGGCTGACAGGGCTCTCTGTGGTCAAGGCCAGGTCTCAAGGCTCTGTCTTCCTTCAGTGTCTTAGTCATCTGGTGCTACCATAACAGGAATACCACAAGGGGATGGCTTTAACAAAGAAATTTATTTTCTCATAGTCTAGTAGGCTAGAAGTCCAAATTCAGGGTGGCAGCTCCAGGAGAAAATCTTTCTCTCTCTGTTGGCTCTGGAGAGAGGTGCTTCTCATGGATCTTCCCCTAGACTAGGAGCTTCTCCGTGCAGGAACCCCGACAAAATTCAGTCTTGTAGATAGAGTCCTGCGTCATTAACATAACTGCCTCCTATGCCGCCTCATTAACATCATAGAGATAAGATTTACAACACATAGGAAAATCACAACAGATGACAAAATGGTAGGCAATCACTTAATACTGGGAATCATGGCCTAGCTAAACTGATACGCATGTTTTTGGGGGGCACAATTCAATTCATGACAGTCTGAGAGGAGAATGCTCAGCTAGGTTCATAAGACAGAGCACCTGAGCCTGTTAGAGCCCAAGATCTGCAACCAGCCAGATTCTGACACTAGGTAAGTGTCTGTTTCCTCTCAACCTGTCAAAACTCCCTCATAGTCTCATGGTGATAAGTGAAAATAAATGTGAACGTGCTTTACAAGTTAGGGTTGGAATGTAAATATCAAGTGCTATTTATGCTTATATCTCGTCTTGCATTAGAGTCTCAGTGAAATTCACTGTTATACGTTTCTATCCATAGCTATATTCCTTTTTTCTACATCACTTTATGTATGTAGCTATGTGTCTAAATGTGGACATAAACATATTCTTAAAGAAAGATGGCTGCAACTGTGGTTATAAATGTGCTTTTAGCTTTTTTCGCCCTGGTGCAGATGACTATGCTTCTTCAACTCCTCTAGTGAGCTATGTTTTGCTTTACTAAAGCTGGTGCTCCAAAAATAAGGATCGGGCTGAGTCATCAAGCCCTGTGCCCAGGAAAAGGATATGGTGGAGGAGGCAGGGAGACTGTTCTAGGGAAGATACACTTAAAACAATGGGAGTACTTTATCTCAGGGGGTTGCCACCTATGGCCTGTGGGCTAAATTCAGCTCCTGCTTGTTTTTGTAAATAAAGTTTCACTGGAACCTAGCCACACTCATTCATTTAGGTATTGCGTTTAGCTGCTTTTTTATAACAGCAGAGTTGAGTAACTGCAATAGAGGCTGTACTTAGGCCTTCAGACCTAAAATATTTTCTATCTGGCCCTTCGGAAAATGTTTTCTGACCTCTGCTTTGTTCTAACATCTGCAAACATGTCATATTTCCCATACTCTTTATACTTTGGTTAATTCTAGCAGCACAACATCCTATGAAGTTGTTATGATTGCTGTCTTTATGTCCAATTTGCTGATGAGGAAAATGAATCTCAGGAAGGTTGTATGATTTGCCCAAAAAGAAACCCCAAACCCATTGCCATCGAGTCAATTCTGACTCATAGCAACCCGAGAGGACAGAGTAGAACTGCCCCACAGAGTTCCTGTGGAGCGGCTGTTGGATTCGAACTGCTAGCCTTTTGGCTAGCAACCAGACTCTTAACCGCTGCACCAACAGGGCTTCAATCTAGAACTAGCCAGGAAAAACTGACTCTAAAATTTCTCAGTGTTTGATCCTCTGAGCACTCTACCCCCATCAGCTTTTGAGTGGGAGTCTTCCTATTATTTTTCCTTGGCAATAAAGAATTTAAACTCAAGTTATTAGACCTGCCCTTCCTTGGACTCAGCACTATACTAAGTTAGAGTATAAAGAACGACAATGGACTGAGACCCAAATTCTTGTTCAATGACCTTGGGTAAGTCACTTGGTTCTTCTGAGTCTGAGTTTCACCATTTGTAATATGAATGAGTGTATTAGGGAAAAAAAAAAAAGACTCTAAATCTTTTACAACTTGAACTTTCTATAAAGTATCCTCCCTCTCCAATACCACATACTGCAGCGTTTCTTTAGATATCCCCAGCAATCCCAAGTTCCCATGGATTGGCAGGTAAATTGTAAGGAGGGGCAGAAAGACAACAGACAACAGGAGGGGAAAGGTGGCCCTGAGCTTCCCTGTCCTCAGCTTTCTCTCTGCCTGCTCTCCCTGCATCCCTATCCTATGTACTGCGTGCCCTTGCCATTTTCTGGAAAACTGCAATTCTGCAAAGACTCTGGTGAGAGGGTTGGTGTCAGTATAAAAAGGGGACAAAGAGAACAGTCACTTATTTTGCTACCAAAGATTCTTTTTTTTTCTCTTTATGTATTTTTTTTCTTTTAATGGAATATGCCATTTTTAAGTCCACATCAGCCTTGCAAGTGCACGTGCAGCAATTGCCCTGAACACATTTGAATAATGTCTCCGCATCCCTCTGTGATGGGCTGCAGAACGGCAACTTGGTACTTTGCATTTTTATTGTGATGAAGATATGTTGTGACAGTATTTGAATCTCAACAAAGAAGTTCCTGGAAACAAAGCAATTCTAGACCACTTGTACAAAAAAAGAGGGTGACCCAGACCAATCTCCTCTTGGGAGATTTGGGTTGGGGTAGATCTGGTCTCCACACCATTTAGAAATGCTGGGCAACCTATAGAAGTCAATGACTATTATATTTGAGCCTCAAATTCCCCACCATCCAGCCTTCTGTCCACCAGGCTGCATCAGCACAAACACTGAGGCAAGATTAGCAATTTCAAGTCGGCCTCAAATGTCCCATGACAATCATCTTCTCTCTGCACTCTCACTTTTTCTTTCCCTACTCTTCCCTACACTGAATTTCCCTTCTAGTGTGTATCAAGAGAATTTAATATGGGGAACTCTTACAAAGATGTTGGAGGAGCTGAAAATTCAAAGAGGGGATAATGAGGCCATCCAGAGATTTAGAAATAGCTGGAAACCTCATCACTCCCAGGACTAGAGAAACATAGAGGATAGAGTTCTCAGAGCTTAGGCGCTAGAGCTACCCATTCTCAGTTGGTCCATGTCGGCAGCTCATAGGATCTGGGCTCACAGAGTAGTATTGTCTAAAGGGAGCTAGAACCATGGAAGAGACAGTGTCCCTTCCAGAGATGCAACCCAAAGCAGAGAAAGAAAGGGAAGACATTCCCTGACCTTTCCCTTCCTTCTGCACTCCAATCTCTTGCTAATGCCTCCCATTGGCTGGACTCAACCAGTTAGCAAAAGAACCTGGGAAATATAGTTAACATGGGTCAGCTTCTTGTAATGCAAACTAGAGTAAAAAAAAGGGTAGAGAATTAATTGGGGAGAAAATGAGCAAAAAGCTGGTACCATGGTACATTCTGCCAACCTCTCTTCCCCTTAAAGAAGTCTTCCTTGTCCTAGGAAGACTTAGTTCTGCACTTAGGACATGCGCATGACTGGAGGGGACAGAAATAGGGGCAAGGGAAACTGATGTGACTCCATACCTGGGGCTAGCCAATACTGAGTGGGGCAGAGAGCTAGGAGTTGTTTGGATTTGTGTTGGTGTTTGGGGGTTACCCACTGATCGTATTGGCTGGAGAGAGGCTACAGTGTAAATATAGATTACAGGAGATTCTTATGATCAGGCATACAGAAAGCATTGTGGTTCCTGATGTCCAGCTCATTTGGGGGCTGGAGTCCAGCTATCAGCTAGTAGTATAAGGAGCAGGCTGCCTGAGGGATAGATTGACAAGCTCTAAACTCAATGTTTAGCCCCTTTCTCCCCCAAACGAAGAGAACAGGGCTTAATCCTTGACCTCAGTCCCAGCAGTGCCAACCCATCTCTGGCCCTTTATGCAGAGCCCTCTAGACTTACAGAGGCCAGTTTCAAACACCAAGCTTCATTCAAGACAACTGTCTAGGTTATTCACTCAGATTTCCCCCAACCTACATTGCTCAGTCTTGACTTTCTGATTTTTGGTTTTCTCATTTGTCTTGTATGTCAGCCTCTGGCTCCTCCAGACTGATTTTCTATGCTGCTTCTGGCTTAGCTTCCTCCTGTAGCCCTGGTCCGTCTTACTGGCTTGGGAAAAACTTTCAGTTTCTGGGCCTGCATAATGCTACCTCCATGCCTGCTCTAATGCCCTTGCCCTACCTGCAATGGCCAGGCCTAGCCCCACTTGACTGTGCATTCTGAAAAGCAAAGAGGTAGTGTGTCACAGACACAGTTGTGTGCTTCCTTTCTCTCTCTCCTCTACTTATTATGAATACGGACACATTTCTTAACCTCCCAATGCCTCAGTTTTCTCATCCACAAGATAGGGAGAATAAGATCCATCTGACAAGTTTGGGGGTGAGGTTTAAATGAATTAATGCATTTAAAACACAAAGATCTTGACTGGCTAAGGAAATAAGCAACATGAAGTGAACACAAACAAACAAAAAATCCTAGTGGCATGCAATAAAAAAAAGTGGCATGCAATAGTAAACATTTATTTTTCCTGTGACTGCAGGTCAACTGGGACAGCTCTAAGTTGCAAGTTGCACTGAGTTTTCTCCTTATTTCTCTCATCTTCCTTGGGCCAGTGGGTTAGGTGGAAATAGTCTTTTAATACTACAGCAGAAGCACGAGAGTGGAAATCTGTACTTAATCCCTTGCTTCTTTCTGATCTGGTAACTTCCTGTAATGGTTAAGATTGTATGATAACTTGGCTGGGTTCATCAGCCCCTGCAGGTACATGAGTCAGGAGAAGCCTCTAGCCTGACCCACAGACTTGGGACTTTTCAACCTCTACAACCTCATGAGCCATTTCTTTTGTATAATTTTTTTTCTTTCTCTTTTTTTTTTTTATGTGTGTGTGTATATATATATACATATATATATGTTTATATATATATGGAAACCCTGGTGGCATAGTGGTTAAGTGCTATGGCTGCTATCCAAAGGGTCAGCAGTTTGGATCCACCAGACGCTCCTTGGAAACTCTATGGGGCAGTTCTACCCTGTCCTACAGGGTCGCTATGAGTCGGAATCTCTAGCCTAAAGACACATCCTGTTGGTCAAATGAGTCATATGAATGAGCCCAAAGTCAAGAACCAAGGAAATAAATTCTATATTTGTGGGAGGAACTGTAAAGTTACAGGGCCAAGGCTATGAATTTGAAGGGTAAATGTATGAAAAATTGAGGTGAAGAAGTTATTCCACCACATTGGTATATAATAAGAGATCAATTAATGTTAGTTATTTAACAAGATACTAGCCCTAAATACGCTTGAAAAAAGAAAATTCTGTTTTCATGCTTTCATCTAATACCCTCTTTTTCCCCCAGAGCACTGCCTTTATATACGCCCACCACTCACTGTCAAAAAGTGACCGTCAACAGCTCGAACCTTATTTAGGGCTTCTACAGCAGTATCCCATTCAGACCCACACAGGCAAAGCAATTCGTATCGACTTCTCTCCTAATAAAATTTAATTGGTTTAGAGCCAATTTCTGCTCATCTCCGAGACAGTTAGAAGTTGACAGGGAATCTGAACAGCAGTTGAGGGCTTTATACATTAACAGTCCCAGTGGTATATTTATTTTAACAAAGGTCTCTTGACAAAAGCTTCAATGGCAAAAATTCAGACAACGTGGTAGGCTTGCAGGAGGAGATATTTAGGAACCTGGAGAACACTTAAAATCATTCAACACAGGCCAACAAGTATATTCACTAGGACATCAAATTGACTTTAGTGTCTGTGGTAGGCTGAACAATGACCCCACCTCCCGAAGATGTCCATGTCCTAACCTCTGGAGCCTGTTAATATGGCATTTTATATGGCAAAAAGGAACTTGCAGTTGTGATTCTGTTAGGGATCTTAAAACGGGGAGATTATCTTAGTTTATCTGGATGGGTATGCAACCATAAATGTTCTTATAAGAGGGAGGTTGCAGATTTAGAGTCAGACAGAAGATTATGTGACAATAGAAGAAGAGGGACAGAGAAAGAGTTTGGAAGATGCCATAATGCTGGTTTTGAAGATGGACGATGGGACCATGAGCCAATGAATGAAGGCAGCCTTTAGAAGCTAAAAAAGGCAAGGAAACAGATTCTCTCCAGAAGCCTCTAGAAGAAACAAAGCTCTGATGGCCCATTCAGAACTGTAAGAGGGTAATTTTTGTTGTTTTAAGTCACTAAGCTTTGTCCCAAAAGTAGTAGTAAACTAATAGAGTCTCACTAAATTTTGGGATCCCTAACAACCTTGGAAAGTAGCCTTGGTGGTACAACAGTTAAGCACACTGCTGCTAACTGAAAGGCTGAAGGTTTGAACCAACTCAGCCAGCTGCTCCATATGAGAAAGACCTGGAGATTTGCCAGGTAAAGATTACAGAATAGAAAACCCTATAGGGCAGTTCTAGTCTGTCACATGGGGTCTCCTCCATGAGTTGAATATTGACTTGATGGCACCTAAAAACAACAACAAACCCCTTGAGAAAGTGAAATCATACGATGGGCCATAGTTCCTATCCTTACATGATCATAATCAAAACTGGAAAGGCCTCCCAATTTTCTATATGCTAGGCCATGGGATTTATAACTCTTAATCAGTGAAGCTAGTGCTGTGCTTTCAATAAGACAAAACAGTTAGAAGAGCGGGTATCGAGGTTTCTAGACTTCTAGCAAGGTAGCTCTACCACAAACTCTCCTAATGTCTGCCTGTAGTCTTTTGTGTACTTGGACAATGCATATAAATGCTCTGTTGCCCAGTAAGCCTAGAAAGCCCGTACATTGCCTGCTTTCTTCAGAGATCATGCTTTCAGTAATTTGTTTTTTCCAGTTTCTTCTAAATATGGGTTTTTTGAATATTCCCTCACAGAAGGTAGGAACTACCCAAGACTGGAAATTCCATGACTGTACCTAGGTCTACCTTATGAATAGGTAGCATAAGCAAGCAATTATTTCTGTAGTGTAAAGGCTGTACTTATCCGTGGTACCAGAGAAGAGTATGTTAATCTGTGTATAATAGAAAACACAAGTGGCTTAAATACAATGGATTTATTTCTCTCTCTCTCTCTTTAAAAAAAAAAGAACAACTGATGGCAGATGAAGCAGGACTAATATGTAGGCATGGTTATGTGGCAGCCAGCCTCCTTCTATCTTTCTGTTAAATCATCTTAGAACATAATTTCAGATGCAAGGTTGGTTTATGGTCCAAGATAATTGGCAGAGTTCCAGACATCATGTCTGATCTTTTGGTGGGAAAAAGGAAAAAGGGGAAATGAAAAAGAGCACACCTCCCAGAGGAATCTTCCTCCTTTAATGAGCTTTCTTGGAAGACCACTATGATCGCACTTATATTTCATTAGCCTCCTATAAATTTAAGGGAACCTGTTAAAAATGTCTCTCTTTTTTTTCTTTTAAACCATGGGCACTGTCTCAAAGAAGAACACTCAAGTTCTCTTAGAAAGAAAGGAGATTGGATGTTGGTTAGGCAACTAGCCATTATTGCACAGTCTGCCCTTTCACTACTCGACATGAATGAATATTGTTTTTCTGTACATAGAATGCATTTACCACAATATGTTGGTTCCAAATTTTTATCCAATTACTGGATCCAGCTCAAAGTCCAGGATATCTGGATGATGTACAGTCATTTCCGTCATATTTGGGTGCTTCTTCTTGTGGCTCAGCAACACATAAAAGCACACTATCTTCTCCAAAACAACCAAGATGCCATGGTGGAGAAGAAATCGGATAATTGCAAAAAAAAAAAAAAAAACCCAAATAAACAAAAACCTCCCATTTGGCAAAGGTGAGAATGAGAAACACTGATCCATAGCAATTATGAAATTCTTCTGGGTAAGAATAGCAAGTACTCCTAGCTCTGTCAGTGAAAAATTTCAGTAGAGGATTTGATGAGTTGATTTACGTGGCTGACTTGGCTCTGCTCTCTGAAAAGAGCCTCCTTCTTTGTTATTTTCTTCTCTGTTGCCCCTGGCTGTGAACCCTTGAAGTTTTGTTCATTAATCTTCATGGCCACTTCTGAAGTAGATACCAGAGAGTAGATATGGGGCAAAATAATTAGTGCTTGACTGCTAACCTAAAGGTTGGCAGTTTGAACCCACCCAGCAGTACCGTGGAAGAAAAGTCCTGACCATCTGCTTCTGTCAAAACTGCAGCCAAGTAACCCTATGAAGGAAACCCTGGTGGCTTAGTGGTTAAGTGCTATGGCTGCTAACCAAAAGGTCGGCAGTTCAAATCTGCCAGGCGCTCCTTGGAAACTCTATGGGGCAGTTCTACTCTGTCCTGTAGGGTCGCTATGAGTCAGAATTGACTCCACGGCACTGGGTTTTTTTTGTTTTGTTTTTTTTTAACCCTATGAAGCAGTTCTACTCTGTAACACACGGAATTGCCATGATCCAGAATTGACTCGACAGCAACTAACAACAACAACAATATACCTCTCATTGCTCACTTGCATGGTGCAGTTTTGGGGTCCATGGCTTACTTTGAAGACACAACTGTCTCATGCTGAGAGATGGCCATGTTTATTTTTATCATCTTGGCCATACAGTTTTCTCTAAAGATGAGTAAGCTCCCAGTCTTCTTGTTTCTATTCCTTCTTATGCAAAGACGAGGCAGAGGTTTTAAGATCTGAAGGCTCTCATCTTTTATTTTACTGGCCTCTGTGTTCTGCTCTGCCTTGCTTTCTCAAATGAACGGTCACTTCCTTGTCTCATCGGAAACAATGAGCTTGAATGGGAATGCAACACCTTTACTTCCACATTTGTCATATTTTCAACTTTCTGTGAGAAGATACCAGTCTTACGTGCTGTTAAGGCAGCAATTTTACAGCTACTCCTTATAACTGTTTCAGTTTGGGGTTCAAATGCATTTGGCTTTTTTGTCCCTGCAAGGACTTAAATTATGCACTTTATTTCAATTCAAATTGCGAACTCTAGGCAGGAGTAACTGCCTTAGCAAATTGTTTTTTCATTTTTTCCATAGGTACTTACAGACCGGTTGGCTCTAACCTGAACTTCTTTCACACAGAATGTTAAGAGCAGCAGGGAGAGGTGGGCTCATAACATCATTTTTAATTTTCCTACCATTTTCCCTAACTCTGCAGCTTTTGTTAGCATACAGTCTGATTTCCATGGTTCAGAAGGCAACAATTTGACAAAATGTTTTCCCACTACACTAACAATGCTGGCCAGATTTTCAGAGGACAATATCTTGGTCCTTGGTATCTGTCTCCCCACCTTCTCCATTCAACGGGGACCATATATGGGGTTCTGTTGTCTCTAGCACCCCACTTCTAGGAACCAAATGCAGTATCAGTTAGGCTTAGTTTCACCTGCGTATAACAGAAAACCCAAATATGTGGCCTAAACAAGGTAGTTCATTTCTGTCTCAAATAAAGGAAGTAGGTGACCTAGAGTTGGCATAGCAGCTCTAGAGTTTTCAAGGCTCTAGGTTCCTTCTACCTCTCTGCTCCACCACCCTCAAAGTTACCTTATTTTTCAAAATGTTTGCTGACTCTCCAGCCATCCCATTTACAGTCCAAGCAAGGGGCAAGGATGGGGTTGAGGGAGCTGGGGGGAAAGAGTGCTGAACAAAAACTAAAGCCTGCCAATGCAGTCAGCTCAATTTGAAGCTCTTTCTTCTGTGCTTCCCCTAGTGACTGCTACTCACATCAATTTGGCCATGCTGAGCTGCATGGACCACTGGAAAATGTAATGTTTTAGGCGAAAACATTGCTACTCAAAATAAAATTTGGTTTCTGTTTTCAAAAAGGAACAGGAAAAAGAATATTAGACAGACAACCATCAGTCTCTTCCACATCCTCCAAAAATTGTTTTCCTCTGCTGTGTGCTGTCAAGAATATGACAAATGCTTCATTTTCATTATAGCTGATTGGCAAATGACTTAAGCTAAATATCTGGTGGAAGGGGCACAGCTATTATGAATCATCAACATTTTAATGCCAATACATCTCATGTAATTTCCCAACAATGGATTTTGATGTAAGAGAGGGAAAGACTTGATGGAAAGGCTACAATAAGGGCATTTTACACCAGAGAAGAGAAAGGGATAAGGAATGGACACCCCCGACAAAAGATAAAGTTGTTAATTTTTCTGAGCATATCTCTATGCTAGGGTTGTAGAGCAGATGACCTTCTCACCTTCCAGATAGTCCACCATGACAGGGTCACAGGTCAAAGGCATGTTTCCTGCCCTGCCTGTCACCCTCTGAGCAACATTCCAAGTCACTCATGCTATACCATCTTGCCTTTATGAATGGGGGTGGGATGGAGGGCTTTGCTGGGCAGTTCCATGTGTTGGTTCATTTTAGATTGGTGGGTAGAGGTGGCTTGGCATGAGAAACATATTGCCTTCATGGTAAAATGATCACTTTGCTATTGGAATGATGTCTTTCTTGTGCCAGATGCTATCATATCTTAGTGAACAGTACACCACACCAGGAATATCTTAGCTGCAGCAATGGACTTGCCCCCAGTTTGCATGACCAGAAAAGCATAAAAAGATGCTGTTAAATGGTTGGGTCTGTGAGCACCCACTTAGTGGATACTATATATAGTACACTGTCCAGGACTGAACTACTAATTTACCCAGCTTCTGGGAGTGTTAGTGGCTAAAGGCTCACCCTTGAGTCTCTTTCTCTGAAGCTTTTCCCACAGCCAAAGAAAGCCATTTTGCACAAGGTCATACTCCATCTCCTGGGAAACCCCTCAACCATTGATCGGTTTTGTGGGAGGAGGGTTAATGATGGCATGATTTTCTGAACTCAAGGCAAGACAATGCTAAAGGGCCATCCTCACTCCAGAGTTCCTCATTGGATTCCCTGAGGTCTCTGTTGCAATTGCACCACAGCCCAACTTCTCCCTCTGCCCCATCCTGCTTCCTTCATCTCTTTTAGATACTGTTCTTGAGAGCCCTTCCCCAGTAAGCCTTCTGAACACAAATTTCAATCTCCAAGTCTGTTTCTCAGGGAAGCAGACCTACAACTGCCTATGAGATGAGGAGCAAAGCAGAAATTGTCATTGTGGGAACAAGGTTTCACCTGGCCCAGCATCATCTCTTTAATGGAGGTGCCCGGATTTCACACTGTGGGAGCACCTCGCTACCTTCACTGATAACACTGAATGACCTCTAAACATAATCATTCCTTTTCATAGTCGATAAAGGTCTGTCAAGAATTTATTTGGACCTTTTTTTTAGGGGGGGCGGATATTTTACTTTTAACCTATACCACCTATTCGTGGAATTGATTTCATAATTTTACTTATCAGAAGGTTGAATTAAGAATTTTCCTTAAATGAATTCCCTTTCAATCCTTAAGGGATGCTGTCTGCTTATAGTGAGTTACAAATAACACCCAGTGCCCTAAAATTCATCCCTTTGTTCACCCAAAAGCTTACCTGTCACATTTTTTTAGGTTTCTAGGAGTAGATTATGGAGGTGGGTATTGGGAGGGGGGATGAATTGTCCCCTAAAAAATGTTGGAGATGAGAGAAGTAAGATTTGCTTCTAAGAGCTCAGCTACTAAAATCCACACAGGATGTTTAGAAATCTAGAGAAGCAAATAAAAGCCTGTCTGTAAATATATGAGTAAAGGATTTGGATTGGCCCTCAATCCCACACAAGGTGGCCTGGGTCTCAGAGAGGTAGGACAGAAATGTGGTTAATATTTAGTAATATAAGCCCAAGCGATTCTGTTGCAAAGTGTGGACATAGAGAGGCAGCCTAGATCTGAAATATTATAGCACAATGGGGCAAATACTGACAGTGTTTTTCCAGCATTGGCCAAGCGAAGAAGACGCTGAATCTAGAAGACAATCTTAATTTAATTACTAGAGAGATGTTCTGTAACAAGGGGAGAGGGTGACAGGGAATGACTCATCCTGCCTTGCCATGGCCTAGATAAAAATCTCCCAGACTGTCCACCTCCCTTTTTGCTCTGACACAGCAATTTCAGAACTGTTATTTTGACCTCTCCAGGAAGGAGCTGTCCCCCAGTAGGAGAAATGAAAATTCATTTCATTGGATCAAAACATCTTTCAGTGTGTACTAATAAGCTTCCAATCTCCAATGGACTTTGGCTTTGATTTGGTTAGTCCGAGTCTATGCCCCTGCTTCAATCTGATGCTAGGACAATGACAAAGTGTAAAACTCATGGGAACAGTGAAACCACCAAAGTAATATCCCTTGTGAGATCACTTGGCAAATAGCCAACTAGCCTTCATCTGGTGGCACCCTGATCACTCAAAGTGGGCGTAGTTATTTGGAAAGTTTAACTATGTCTGTCTGCTTAAATGGAAACCCTGGTGGTGTAGTAGTTAAGTGCTATAGCTGCTAACCAAAAGGTCTGCAGTTTGAATCCGCCAGGCACTCCTTGGAAACTCTACGGGGCAGTTCTACTCTGTTCTATGGGGTTGCTATGAGTCGGAATCAACTCGACGGCAGTGGGTTTGGTTTTTTGGTTGGCCTGCTTAATTATTTACAACCAGGCAATACTGAAATACCAAGTCCCATTGGCAACTTCGGGGATTTCTTTGTAAACTTACCCTTCCAGATTCCTCAGAAAAGCAAGAGATAAAATGCCTCCCAGGCTGGAGAGACCTGTTAGGCATACATTTCCGTAAGAGTAGTGCCTGTTTACTACCACAGCCTCCACCAGACTGACCCCAGAATAACTAGATGGTACCCCACTACCATTACAGACAGCTCTGACAGGGATCACAACAGAGGGTCCCAGATAGGGCAGGAGAAAAATGTCGAATAAAATTCACAAAAAAATTTAAAAAAAAAAAAAAAAGACCAATCTTGCTGGCCTGACAGAGACTGGAGAAATCTCTAGAGTTTAGCTCCTGGACACTCTTTTAATTCAGTACTGAAGTCACTCCCAAGGTTCACCCTTCAGCCAAAGATTAGATGGGTCTATAGGGCAAACAATAACGCACGTGAGGACCATGATTCATAGTTCAATCATGTAAATGAGACTCAATGGGCATAGCAGCCCCAAAGCAAAGATGAGAAGACAGGAAGGGACAGGAAAACTGAACGAATGGAAACAGGAACCCAGGGTGGAAAGGGGGAGAGTGTTCATAGAGTTGGCAACCAATGCCACAAAACAATTCGTGTATTAATTGTTTAATGAGAAACTAGGTGTAAAATTTCACCTAAAGCACAATTAAAAAAAAAAATAGAATAGTGCCTGTTTATTTCTGTACTTGATATGATTAATATATGTACATATATATTATATTTATCTCTATTTTACAAAATATTTTCCTCTATCCACAGATCCTTGGAGCTGGAAGAGCTTATCAAAAGCCTCAGGAGAGCTAAATTAAACATCTTTGGTGCGTTCTCTACAGCAGACCACTAAGGTCCGTCTCTAGACCACCACTGAGCAGCAGACCCAAAAAGCAGATTGCTCAGGGGCTGCACTCCACTCAGCTCACCTTTTCCTTGAGGTGTTTTTGTCATTCCCTGGCCCTAAACTCTTGGCTACCTATCCTGACTCTGCTTTCCACATCTGACCTGCCCAGTATCTTCATTTCCCAGACACTCTGTAGGCTAGCCTGTTGTCCAACTCTGAAATTTTAGGTTGTGTCTAGTTGGGCCTACATGACACAGGCATCATTTATTTCTTTTTGAGATTAAAACATCTTGCTGAAATGCACACTTCCCTAAAATTCTATCTCCCACCTGGGAGAAATGAAGTCTCTCTTGCACTCTACAGTCATCCCTTATAAGAAGGGAGGGCTGAGCTGCCACAATGCAAGGCCAAGCTGGCAGCACAATTAGTAAAGCTGGGGGTGGTGTCATATGCCTTGGTCAACACCTATGGAACAGTCATCCATGACCCTGCTCTATGGGCCAGGAAAATATGAGGAATTATTCCTGACAGTCCCAGGCTTTCCAATGAAATTACAATTCTCATGAATTGTATTTGTTACGGTAAGACGGTATTTTGAAATAGACAATTCTTCCCTTCTCGTCACCCTAAATCACCTATTTGTCTTACTTCCCTCATTTATTATTCCAGCGGATGGATGACACAACAAAACGCAGATAACAATGAAACTAATTTTTTACTTTGGAGTTTAAAAGAATATATGAAAAAGAGCAAATTTTCTGTACTCCTGAGACTATAAATGATTCTCTTAGTTGTGGGAGGGGAGACAATCAGAAGGAAAGCCAAGATAATAGAGTATTGAAGATTCCCAAGTCCTAGGGAGATGACTAAGACCCTGGAGAAGAGTGGAAACTCTAAGATTAGAGGGAATTGCATATTAAGTAACGCAAGCTCAATCAATTGTACTGCAGTATATAAACATAGAGAGACAGCCTGGATCACAAAAACTATAGCACAATGAGGCAAAGACTGACAATGTTTTTCTAGAGTTTTCCAAGCAAAGAGGACACTGAATCTGGAAGACAACCTCCAGCCCCCACCCTTCCTGAGAAGAGCCAGCTTTGCAGAATATACTGCAGAACAGAAAAAGCAGAAACTTGCCCTTCCAGGTTCCTCATCAGAATTCCACCTATCCAAGTGTGTCACAGACGTGGCATATAGAGCCATGGCCCTCAGGAGGTCTTGTAGCTGGGGTGAAAGGACTGCAGAAGGAGGCTACATGGATAAAAGATAATACTAAGTGCCAAATGCCCACTCCCAAACTATATAAGAACTAAGCAGGAGTAAAACTGCAGCCCCTGGAAACATTGGGACTGAAAGTAGAAATTCATAACAGTTATAGAAATTAAAGAAATTTAAATTTCTTACCAACCTGTGAATTTGTGGACTTAATATAATAACCAATATGATGGAAATCTGGGTTTTCCAAGGAATCAATAGAACAATTTTTGCCAAGACACACTTGTTGGTGTGGGTGGAAAATGGATAGTCCTTCTGCCACAATTTGGCACTCCCTCTCAAGAATCTTAAGGATTCCAAACCACCCTGAAGACCATGACTGATAACTCAAAAAAGTCCAAATTGACCATTATCTATTATTGTCTATTTGTCCTCCAAATCTATTCTTCAGCCTTCCCTATCCTGCTGTGAGCCCCGTAAGGCTGATGTCCATGGACTGCCAATCCAGAAATCCATTGCCTTTTGTTTTCTTATGGGTTTCAACCACTAGGAGGTGCTTGCAGAACTGGAAAAGAGAAAGAGTGAAAGCTTGGGTATTTATTTCTTCTGTTCCTTCCCTATCTATAGTCACAGCTCCTTTGGGGAAAGCTCCCATTTCCATGGCTGAAGTCTTTCTGGGTTGCAGTAATACTTCATCTTCTTGCTCCTTCAGCCAAGGTGTGGTAATGCTTCCTGCTGTTCTAGTGTTTCATGACCCCTGATTAGTCTACTAATCCTCCCCACACCTTTGTAAGTAGTTTCTTCATCAAACCATCTTCAATTAAAATCCTTTGGCTATGCCTGGACTCTGATTTATGCAGCAACAATGCAACACTTTAGTGAACTTCCACCTCAGCAGCAGAGTGGAGCTATCTGACGCTACTGAGATCCTTGTAAAGGAAAAACCTCAAAAGGGTGAATGATTGAACATTCTAGCTTCTCTGAGAGGCTAACATGGGTCAGCACTATGGCAAAACTCTCTCCTGGAGCAGGATAGAGCAAAGTGCCTGGTGGTTCACTAATGCACCCATGCCGCTATCAGGCGATGGAACAGAATGAACAAACCTATTCACTAAATGACCACAGCTCTTCAGCCTTACTTTGAACATTACTCTAGTGAGGTGGTGTGATTTGCAGTTGGAACCCTAGCAGAACAAATGGCAGGAAACAAGGAAGAGCAAAGTACACAGAGATACACAGAACTAACCACTTCCCTCAAGGGGTTCACATTACAATGGGGAGATACACCCTTAACTAGTTTCAAAACAAAGGTGATTGTGTGCTCAAATAGAAGCATGTACTGAGAGCTTTCAGGCCAGAAAGAAAGAAGCACCTGTCTGCTTTATGCTAAGTAATGGAGATTGTGTAGGTTTTATCTAGTAAGACAAGAATGAGGAGGACACTCCAACTAAATAAGCAGGATGCACAAAGCACCCTGGTGTGAAGGAGGGTGAGACATTCTAGAACCACAAGTAACTGGGTGCATTTAAGAGGAAGACTGCAGTAGTCAAATACTCTTGGAAATACCTTAGGGGACCAATACATCATTTATCACAGCTACCAGAGATTCCTTCCCAGTGTTGATACAGGTCATCTTTTTTTTCATTTAAGCACCAGATGAAGGAGTTGGCTTGAGTTTTGAAGTCATGTTCAACAAAACATATTTATCTTCAAACTCTGGATTCTTAGAAGTGTGGCACAGCCATTACTAGGAGAGGTAAAGGAGTGGAGAGCAATGGCAGAAGGAGCGAGTTGAGCTGGTTTATGACTCCCATCTCTCAGAGTACCTCAGGACAAATGTTCCTCTAATACAGCAGGAACCAGAAACATCAATCCATTTAAATCATTGCTTCTTCTCTCTATTCCCATTTTTCACATGCCAAGATTGTATCACTGTCTTTACTTCAGTCAAACGTGCCTACAATATGACCACAAATGGCTAGAATGCAGTTGATACATGACCTGACAGCTAGTGGCCGGGAGGAGGGGGAGAGGAGACTTTGAACAGGAAGTTGGGAAGGTGGCCAAATGCTATGTCATGATGTGTCTTGATGCCACGCAAGGTAGTTTGGACATTGTCTTTCAAGTGCTGAGGATATGTGAAAAGATCTGCATAGCATCCTGTTGGGAACATAAAAGATAAGTTGAAATGTGTGAAAATAGAGGAAGGGAAATTATTTAGCAGGCAGTCAAGAAATTCAAAAAGCAATGATCAGGGTCTGAACTAAGATAATCGTTGAAGATAAAAGGGATATTCAGGTCAGAAAGAAAGAAGCACCTGTCTGCTTTGTGCTAAGTATTGGAGAATGTGCAGGTTTTATCTAGTAAGACAAGAGTGGTGAGGACACTCCAAGTAAATGAGCAGCATGTACATAGTACCCTGGTGTGAAGGAGGGTGGGACATTCTAGAACCACAAGTAACTGGGTGTAAAACTGATGGGTTTAGTGACTGATGGGAAGTAGGGATACAAGAGACGAGGGATTAAAATGACTTCTAGATTCTTGATTTGAGCATCAAGAGAGATGTTGTCCCCGAATCAGTTACAGCTCCTGCAAAAAGTAGATGGTCTATCAAGTTAGGATAATTGAGAAGTTTCTTTTGTTGTTGTTGTTGTTTGTTTGTTTAAAGGGTCTAATGACAAAGATACTGGCAGAGTGGAGGGGAACCACAAGGGATAATGCATGAACCTGGAGCTAATTTCAAGGGGTCAACGATAGGAAAAGGTCATCAGAATCAAGAGGGTAGGTCTGTAGAGCAGACCACACTGAGAGAAGCATTGATCTTTTGTTAATGGAAACAGCCAGTTGACTTCATGGGAAAGGAGCCAGGAAATAAACACCTGTCCTCACTCTCCTCCCTCCTTCTGATCTCCTGCTAAGGCCTCTATTGACATACCCGACTTGAAACAAATGGCACCGGAGCCTATTGATTTTATCCTTACAGGCAAGTCTCCTGGTGCAGACAGCAGAGTGAAGAAGGGTGGAGAGAGGATCTCAGGGCAGGGAAAGGGGGTAAACTGAAGTTCTCTAGCACAGGTGCCTTCATATGGATAAGGAGCTCAAGAGGAAGAGTAGGTTTGAGGGGAAGATGACCAGTTAAGGTCATACAGGATGAAGGTTTGACAATTTGATATCCTAGTTCTAAAAGGATCCAACGAGTCCTCGGAAACAAAGAAACACTGAGTGAGCACTTACTATATGACAGGCCCTGTTCTAGGTGATTTACATAAATTACTCAATTTAATTCTTATTACAATACCCCCAAAGAAACATTATTACCCCCATTTTACAGCTAAGAAAATTACAATTTGATGAAAATGTGACTACTCTAAAATCACACATCTAGTAAGCTTTGAAGGCAGGATTCGAGTCCAGCCCTACCTGGCTCCAAAGAGCGTACTACTTCCTGTCTGAACGCTAATTCAAACTGCAGAAAAAACAAGAGAGGATGGAAACGCTAAGGTCCCGCTTCAGTGCCTACAATTATCCAGACAATTTATACACAATTTCACACACTCACCTTCAAGTTTGAATCAATGTCTATTTTCTATGGCTTTTCTTGCAGAGGTTCATTTACCCATCATTTCCCCGCACACTTGGGAGTCCTGTTTGATTATGATATTCGGGGTTTTCTGCAGGCATAGGCTCTGCCAGGAAAATCAAATTTGACTTTAATGACACCAAACTGGAAGGATCAGTTCAACTAAATTCATTATCAGTCTTGTTCTCCTCTATTCCACTTCTGTTCCGACACCAGCAGAACATGCAGCACTTCCTTCCCTGACCCTAACCACCCAGGGTTAGGCCAGACCTCACCAGTTAGGGCATAATCCTCCAGGCTGCCCAGTCTGCCCAAGACCTCAGATGCCAGCCGCAAGCTTGGGAGTCTTCACAATACCCTCACATCTTTTTTTTTTTTCCACTTTTTTTTTTTATTATACTTTAAATGAAGTTTTACAGAAGAAACTAGCTTCTCACTAAACAGTACACATACTCTTCCCCCACGTGTCTGTCAGTTTGTCGTACTGTAGGGGCTTGAGTGATACTGTGATCCTGGAAGCTATGCCACCAGTATTCAGATACCAGCAGGGTCACCCATGGAGGACAAGTTTCAGCTGAGCTTCCAGACTAAGACAGACTAGGAAGAAGGACCCGGCAGCCTACTTCTGAAAAGCATTAGCCAGTGAAAACCTTATGAATAGCAGCGGAACATTGTCTGATATAGTGCTGGAAAATGAGCCCCCCAGGTTGGGAAGCACTCAAAAGATGACTGGGGAAGAGCTGCCTCCTCAAAGTGAGTCGACCTTAATGACGTGGATGGAGTAAAGCTTTCAGGACCTTCATTTGCTGATGTGGCATGACTCAAAATGAGAAGAAACAGCTGCAAACACCCATTAATAACTGGAACCTGGACGGTATGAAGTATGAATCTAGGAAAACTGGAAATCGTCAAAAGTGAAATGGAACGCATAAACATCAATATCCTAGGCATTAGTGAGCTGAAATGGACTGGTATTGGCCATTTTGAATCGGACAATCATATAGCCTACTATGCTGGGAATGACAACTCGAAGAGGAGTGGTGTTGCATTCATCGTCAAAAAGAATGTTTCAAGATCTATCCTGAAGTACAACGCTGTCAGTAATAGGATAACATCCATACGCCTACAAGGAAGACCAGTTAATACGACTATTATTCAAATCTATGCACCAACCACTAGGCCCAAAGATGAGAAATAGAAGATTTTTATCAGCTGCTACAGTCTGAAATTGATTGAACAGGCAATCAAGATGCATTGATAATTACTGGTGATTGGAATGCAAAATTTGGAAATGAAGAAGAAGAAGCAGTAGTTGGAAAATATGGCCTTGGTGATAGAAACAATGCCAGAGATCAAATGATAGAATTTTGCAAGACCAATGACTTCTTCATTGCCTTCTTTCACCAACATAAACGGCAACTATACACATGGACCTCACCAGATGGATCACACACAAATCAAATTGACTACATCTGTGGAAAGAGGCGATGGAAAAGCTCAATATCATCAGTCAGAACAAGGCCAGAGGCCAACTGTGGAACAGACCATCAATTGCTCATATGCAAGTTCAAGCTGAAACTGAAGAAAATCAGAGCAAGTCCGCGAGAGCCAAAATATGACCTTGAGTATATCCCACCTGAATTTAGAGACCATCTGAAGAACAGATTTGACGCTTTGAACACTAGTGACCGAAGACCAGACGAGTTGTGGAATGACATCAAGGACATTATCCATGTAGAAAGCAACAGGTCACTGAAAAGACGGGAAAGAAAGAAAAGACCAAGATGGATGTCAGAGGAGACTCTGAAACTTGCTTTTGAGCATCAAGCAGCTAAAGCAAAAGGAAGAATTGATGAAGTAAAAGAACCGAACAGAAGATTTCAACGGGCCTCTTGAGAAGACAAAGTAAAGTATTATAATGACATGTGCAAAGAGCTGGAGATGGAAAACCAAAAGGGAAGAACACACTCAGGGTTTCTCAAGCTGAAAGAACTGAAGAAAAAATTCAAGCTTCAAGTTGCAATACTGAAGGATTCCTTGGGGGAAAATATTAAATGATGCAGGAAGCATCAAAAGAAAATGGAAGGAATGTACAGTCATTATACCAAAAAGAATTAGTCGATATTCAACCACTTCAGGAGGCAGAATATGATCAGAACCGATGGTACTGAAGGAAGAAGTCCAAGCTACTCTGAAGGCATTGGCAAAAAACAAGACTTCAGAAATCGATGGAATATCAATTGAGATGTTTCAACAAACAGGTGCAGCGCTGGAGGTGCTCACTTGTCTATGCCAAGAAATATGGAAGACAGCTTCCTGGCCCATATTTATGCCTATTCCCAAGAAAGGTGATCCAACCGAATGTGGAAATTATGGAACAATATCATTAATATCACACACAAGCAAAATTTTGCTGAAGATCATTCAAAAATGGCTGCAGCAGTATATCGACAGGGAACTGCCAGAAATTCAGGCTGGTTTCAGAAGAGGACGTGGAACCAGGGATATCATTGCTGATGTCAGATGGATCCTGGCTGAAAGCAGAGAATACCAGAAGGATGTTTACCTGTGTTTTATTGACTATGCAAAGACATTCGACTGTGTGGATCATAACAAATTATGGATAACACTGCGAAGAATGGGAATTCCAGAACACTTAATTGTGCTCATGAGGAACCTTTACATAGATCAAGAGGCAGTTGTTCAGACAGAACAAGGGGATACTGATTGGTTTAAAGTCAGGAAAGTTGTGTGTCAAGGTTGTATTCTTTCACCATACCTATTTAATCTGTATGCTGAGCAAATAATCCAAGAAGCTGGACTATATGAAGAAGAACGGGGCATCAGGATTAGAGGAAGATTCATTAACAACCTGTGTTATGCAGATGACACAACCTTGCTTGCTGAAAGTGAAGAGGACTTGAAGCACTTACTAATGAAGATCAAAGACCACAGCCTTCAGCATGGATTACACCTCAACAGAAAGAAAACAAAAATCCTCACAACTGGACCAATGAGCAACATCATGATAAATGGAGAAAAGATTGAAGTTGTCAAGGATTTCATTTTACTTGGATCCACAATCGACAGCCATGGAAGCAGCAGTCAAGAAATCAAAAGATGCATTGCATTGGGCAAATCTGCTGCAAAGGACCTCTTCAAAGTGTTGAAGAACAAAGACGTCACCCTGAAGACTAAGGTGCGCCTGACCCAAGCCATGGTATTTTCAAGCACATCATATGGCATGTGAAAGGTGGACAATGAATAAGGAAGACCGAAGAAGAGTTGATGCCTTTGAATTGTGGTGTTGGCGAAGAATATTGAATACACCATGGACTGCCAAAAGAACGAACAAATCTGTCTTGGAAGAAGTGCAGCCAAGGATGCTCCTTAGAGGCAAGGATGGCGAAACTGAGTCTTACATACTTTGGACATGTTGTCAGGAGGGATCAGTCCCTGGAGAAGGACATCATGCTTGGCAGAGTACAGCGTCAGCAGAAAAGAGGAAGACCTTCAACAAGGTGGATTGACACAGTGGCTGCAACAATGAGCTCAAGCATAACAACGATTGGAAGGATGATGCAGGACCGGGCAGTGTTTCATTCTGTTGTGCACAGGGTCGCTATGAGTTGGAACCGACTCGAAGGCACTTAACAACAACAACAACACACATACTGTTTTATGACATTGGTTAACAACACCACAGCATGTCAGCACTCTCCCTTCTTGACCTCGGAGTCTCTATTACTAGCTTTCCAGTCCCATCCAGCCTTTTAGTCCTTGCCCCTGGGCTGGTGTGCTCATTTAGTCTCGTTTTGTTTTATGGGCCTGTCTAACACTGGGTTGACGTGTCAGCCTCTGGAGCGACTTCATTACTGAGCGAAATGAGTGCCCGGGGGCCATACCCTTAGGGTTCCTCCAGTCTTCGTTAGGCCAGTGAGTCTGGTCTTTTTTGGTGGGTTAGAATTTTGTTCTACATTTTTCTCCAGCTCTGTCTGGGACCGTCTATTGTGATCCCTCTCAGAGCGGTCAGTGGTGGTAGCCAGGCACCATTTAGTTGTTCTGGACTCAGTCTGGTGGAGGCCGTGGTTGTTGTGGCCCATTAGTCCTTTGGACTAATCTTTCCCTTGTATTTTTAGCTCTCTTCACTTCCTTTTGCACCTGAAAGGGTGAGACCAGTAGAGTATTTTAGATGGCCACTCACAAGCTTTTAAAACCACAGATGCTACCCACCAAAGTCGAATGTAGAACATTTTCTTTATAAACTATGTTTGCCAGTTGAGCTAGATGTTCCCTGAGACCATGGTCCCCACAGCCCTCAGCCCAACAATTTGGTCCTTCAGCAACACCCTCATTTCTGACTTGCCAGCTACAGATTTGGGGTTTTCCCACCACCCCTTCAAGATGTCAGTCATAAGCTCAGAGGTCTCCAGGGAACCCCCCCACTTCTGACCTGTCAGGTCCCACTATTCTTTTGGTTCAATAATTCATTAGAATGACTCACAGAACTCAGAAAAGTGCTTTTTATTATTACAAACAAGGATACAAATGAAGGGATGCATAGGCTGAGGTCTGGGAGGGTTCCCAATGTGAAGTTTCCATGTCCCAAAAAAGGATGTGCTACAGTTCCATGTGCAACAACATCTTTCATCAACCAGGAAGCCCGTGGAGCTTCCTTATCCACAGTCAGCATGATAGATTGAATCATGCTCCCCTCCCCTGAAAGGGTGATATTACATGGTGAGTACTGTATTTCTGGCCTGGCCAGCCCTCACCAAGAGGCACTTCATTAGCATAAACCCTCAGGTCTGGTCTGGAGGCATCATCAAAGAAAAAAAATTTTTTTTTTTTTTTTTTGGACACTGGGGAAATTCCAAGATTTTAGAGGTTGTATCTAAGGAACCAAGGACAAAGGCTAATTTCTTCGAGTAAAGTTAAATTCTTTACCCCACAGACTGGTTAGAATAGAGGAAGTGTGCAGATAGAGATAGGGCAAGGGTGAAGGGTATGTAGACCTTGTGACAAGCAACACGCAAGGAGAACCTCACCCAGACTTCCACTGGTAGGGTTGGTTGCTGGAAATAGGTTTGCATTCTTGGCATCTGTGCACAGTCTCTTGTGATGCCAATGGCCATGGCAAATGGCAAAGTGACCTGTGTATGTCTAAAAAATAGGAAGCTGATAATTCATAAGACAGAAGCCTAACCTTGTTGGGTAGGCAAATGCCTGACATAAGGGTTGCTTGCTTTCATCAGGCTGTGGAGGGACTGAAGGACCAGTTGTACATTCCATTTTTCCTTTTTCAGAAGGTAAAGCATTTTTTAAACCTCCCTGTCCCCTTCATCCTTCTCCTCCTTCTCTATTCCTTTTTCTCCTTTCCTTTCTCCTAGCCTCCTTCTCATTCCTCCTTCTCTTCCATTTCACTGCATTCTACTAACTGGCTCAGTCTAAGAGACTCTAAATCTGTAAAATTTCAGCACTTTGCAAAACCTACAGAATTGCTCAGGACTTCAGATACATGAGACAGGGGAATTCAGATTACTGTCACCAAGTTGGCAGTCCCATGCTGTATGTAATGACAATGAGAGCATCTAAACTAAATAATATGTAAACTAAACGGACAGAGGCCATAGTTCAGAAAGTGTTATGGGAAGGCTCTCAGAAACTAAAAGTATCTCTCTGGGAAGTAAAGGTCCAAAGGCAGAGAGGAGAATGGAAACGGAAAGATCACAAGGTGGCAGAGTGGAAGGAAATGAATTTTCACATCTCTTTGGGGTAAAAAACAGGTTTAGTGATAGAGGGAAGTGTCGGCTAGGTATTAGGAGATCACTTTGTGTTACACAGATCCTCGAGGTGGCAGCCAGGGCAGTAGCTCCCCAAGGCACACAGGGAAGGGCTTTCTGCCCAACAAAAACATTTATGGCTTGTTAGGTGCCCAAGTTAGCCTGGGGAAGGAGGAGTCTATTTTCCCAGCTGCAGGTGAAGGTAAGACATTGGAAAGTCCCACTGGAGAGTCTTGAGAACTGGGAGGCCAGAAACTGAAGCAAGTGCATCTCCAGGCTTCAAATGCCCCTCCGGAAAGCAATAAATTATGCATGGAGATAGGCGAGGTAAGTGGCTTTTGTAGCCAAGTTCAACTAGGAATTATCAGTTTCTATTTGCAACCTACACTCTTGGCATTTTACACAGTATTTTCTATTCATGGCACTTAATATTTCATTTTGAGAAGAGTGATTGTCCATAGTTCAGGTATTTGTAGAAGTGTTGAGATGGGGTGAGGAATGTTCCCTGGCTGTAGCCTATGAAATTCAATCACCTGGAGAAATTTGTGTCACGGAGTCAAGGGAAGAAAATAGAAAGATATCTCTTCTTTGGATTACAAACCTCCCTGTAACTTTATAACATGCACCAAGCACTGCTCCTTTCATATAATTTTCATACCTGTTCAGGGGGGTTGGGTGTATGAGAAAAGAATTTCTAGAAAGATCAACAGCACTAGCTTAGTTCATCATTATCCTCCATGTGACACGAAGTCTTCACTCTGCAGACAAGATCCCAGAACAAATGGAGGTGAAATTTCTCCCTGGAAGCTACAAGTTGTGAGTCCTCTGCATTGGGAAGTATACACCAGCACATTTTGGCTTCGGCCACCCCAAAAAATGCAGCATGTTTTTCAAATATTTTTTTCTATACCAGGCAGGTTGCAAAACATTGGCTTCTTTTTGAAAACAGTCATCTCCCCTGCTACCCTTGTAACCTTTCTTTCCTTCTCATGGTTTTTGTCTGTAAAGCTATATTTGACAAGCCTCACATCACATGTCAGGAAAGCTCATGACCTCAATGGCTGAGACTCTTGCCAGGGTTGAAAGTCCATTCTGGCCTCAACCCAATAACCTTCATCAAACAATGAGTCTAAAGCGAATGTCGAGGCTGTTGGAGCAGGAATATGAAACATCTTTGGTCATCATGAAGAGAAGCCACAGGCAGCCAGGATACAATCTGCCTGCCACTCCCTCTCACAGTCCTCAGCCAGGTGGCTCTGAGCATACCCCTTCCACATGTCTCTCTCTGATCCTCACATCTTTCCAGCACCTTTGGGAGCCATATTTCCCACAGATATATCTTCTGTGAGAATGGGGCAAAAGGCCTCAAGTCAGAGCTTTCCTGACAGACAATAGAAAAGGAAAGTTGTACTTGGCTGATGCTTTGCCTCATCTCTTGCTTCTTCCCATAAGTTCCTCACTGATATGATACCTTCTGTCTTTCCAGAGCTCAATTCACCAACCTAGCCTGCCCTTCCAGGTTCTTTCTCCACTTCAGATGATCTGAACTTCTTTCCTTTTGAAGCTTAACTTTTACTTTGGTTTCATATTGCAGACTTAGTAAAATTACCACAAATTTAGTGGTTTAAAACAACACAAATTTATTACCTTATAGTCCTGTAGGTTAGAAGTCCAACATGGGTCTCATTGAGCAAAAATCAAGATGCCAGCCAGGTTGAGCCCTTTGCAGAGGCTTTAGGAAAGAATCTGTTTTCTTGTCTTTTCCAGCCTCTAGAAGCCACCTACATTCCTTGGTTCATGGTTCCCTACCTCTATCTTCAAAGCCAGCAAGATCAGGTTGAGCCATTCATCCATCACATCACTGTGACTTTCTGTCATCATGTCTCCTTCCCTGGCTTTCTTTTCCTGCCTCCCTCTTTTACTTTTAAAAACTTTTGTGATTATCCATTTGGATAATGAGGATACTCTCCCATTTTAAGGCCCTCAAGTTAATCACATCTCCAAAGTTCCTTTTGTCAGGTTGTTGTTGTTGTTGTTGTTAGGTGCCACTGAGTCAGCTCAGACACATAGTGACCCTATTTACAACAGAAAGAAACACTGCCCAGCAATGCACCATCCTCACAATCACTGTTATGCTTGAGAACATTGTTGCAGCCATTCTGTCAATCCATCTTGTTGAGGGCCTTCCCCTTTTTCACTGACCCTCTACTTTATCAAGCATGATGCCCTTCTTCTGGGACTGTTCCCTCGTGAAAACAGGTCCAAAGTAAGTGAGACAAAGTCTCACCATCCTTGTTTTTAAGGAACATTCTGGCTGTACTTCTTCCACGACAGGTTTGTTCATTCTTCTGGCCAGTAAAAAGACCATGGTATATTCAATATTCTTCACCAACACCATAATTGAAAGGCATCAATTCTTCTTCAGTCTTCTTTGTTCATTGTCCAGCTTTCATATTCATATGAGGCAATTGAAAACACCCTGGCTTGGGTCAGGCGCATCTTAGTCCTTAAAGTGACATCTTTGCTTCTTAACGTTTTTAAAGGGTTCTTTCACAGCAGATTTGTCTAAGGCAATGCTTCCTTTGATTTCTCGACTGATGGTTCCATGAACATTGATTGTGGATCTAAGTAAAATGAAGTCCTTGACAACTTCAATATTTTCTCCATTTATCATAATATTGATTATTGGTCGAGTTGTGAGGATTTTTGTTTTCTTTATGTTGAGGTGCAACCCATACTGAAGGCTGTGGTCTTTCATCTTCATCACTAAGTGCTTCAAATTCTCTTTGCTTTCAGCAAGCAAGGTTGTGTCATCTGTATATCCCAGGTCGTTAATGAGTCTTCCTCCAATCATGATGCTGCATTCTTTTTCATACAGTCCAGCTTCTTGTATTATTCTCTCAGCATACAGATTGAATTGGTGTGGTGAAGGGATACAACCCTGACTCACACCTTTCCTGACTTTAAACCCCTTGTTCTGTTTGAACAACTGCCTCTTGATCTATGTACAGGTTCTTCATGAGCACAATTAAGTGCTCTGAAATTCTCATTCTTCACAAGGTTATCCACAATTTGTTATGATCCATACCGTCAAATGCCTTTCCATAGTCAATAAAATACAGGTAAACGTCTATCTGGTATTCTCTGCTTTCAGCCAGGATCCATCTGACATCAGCAATGATATCCTTGGTTCCGCACCCTCTTCTGAATCCAGCTTGAATTTCTGGCAGTTCCCCGTGGATATACTGCTGCAGCCACTTTTGAATGATCTTCAGTAAAGTTTTACTTGAGTGTGATATTAATGATATTGTGTGATAATTTCGACGTTCTGTGGGATCACCTTTCTTTGGAATGGGTACAAATATAGACCTCTTTCAGTTGATTTACCAGGTAGCTATCTTCCAGATTTCTTGGCATAGGTGAGTGAGAGCTTCCAGCACTGCCTCTGTTTATTGAAACATCTCAGTTGGTGTTCCATCAATTCCTGGAGTCTTGTTTTTTGCCAATACCTTCAGTCCTTCTCCTTCAATACCATTGGTTTTTGATCATATGTTATATCCTGAAATGGTTGAACATTGACTGTTCTTTTTTTGGTACAGTGACTCTGTGTATTCCTTCCATCTTCTTTTGATGCTTTCTGCATCATTTGATATTTTCCCCATAGAATCCTTCAATATTGTTAACTTGAGGTTTCATTTTTTGTACAATTCTTTCAACTTGAGAAATGTCAAATGTCTTTTTCCCTTTTGGTCTTCTATCTCCAGGTTATTGCCCATGTCATTATAATACTTTACTTTTTCTTCTCAAGCTGCGCTTTGAAATCTTCTCTTTAGCTCTTTGACTTCATCACTTCTTCCTTTCATTTTAGTCACTGTATGTTTTTATGTACAAGAGCAACTTTCAGGGTCTCTTCTGATAACCACTTTGGTCTTTTCTTTCTTTCCGGCCTTTTTAATGACTTCTCCCTTTCTTCATTTATCATATCTTTGATGTCATTCCACAACTTGTCTGGTCTTCAGTCATTAGTGTTCCAAGCTTCAAATCTATTCTTCAGATGGTCTCTAAATTCAGGTGGGATATACTCAAGGTCATACTTTGACTCTCATGAACTTGTTCTAATCTTCTTCAACCTCAACTTAAACTTGCATATGAGCAATTGATGGTCTCTGTGTTAGTTATCTAGTGCTGCTTTAACAGAAATACCACAAAAGTGGATAGCTTTAACAAAGAAAAGTTTATCTCCTCACAATAAAGTAGGCTAAAAGCCCAAATTCAGGGCATCGACTCCCAGGGAAGGCTTTCTTTCTCTGTAGGCTCTGGTGGAGGGTCCTTGTCCTCAATGTTCTCCTAGTAATGGAGCTTCTCAGGTACGGGTCCAAAGGACAGGCTCTGCTCCTGGTGTTGCTTTCTTGGTGGAAAGAGGTCCCCCTGTCTCTTCCACTCACTTCTTTCTTTTATATCTCAAGAGATTGCCTCAAGGCACAATCCAGTCTTGTAGTCTGAGTCCAGCCTCACTAACACAACTGCTGCCCATCCTCCCTCATTAACATCATAGAGGTGACATTTACAAGATATAGGAAAATTTCACAGTACCTGGAATCATGGCCCAGCCCAATTGATAGATACATTTTGGGGGGACATAATTCAATCCATGACCTTGACCTTGTTCTGTCTGATGATACTGAGCTTTCCCATTGTCTCTTTTCACAGATGCAGTTGATTTGATCCTGTGTATTCATCTGGCAAGGTACATGTATATAGTTACCATTTATGTTGTTGAAAAAAGGTATTTGCAATGAAGAAGTCGTTGGTCTTGCAAAATTCTATCATGCGATCTCCAGGGTCATTTCTATTACCAAGGTACATTTTCCAACTACCAATCCTTCTTTATTTCCAACTTCGGCATTCCAATCACCAGTAATTATCAATGCATCTTGATTGCACATTTCATCAGTTTCATACTGCAGAATTTGGTAAAAATCTTCAATTTCCTCATCTTTGGCATTAGTTGTTGGTGTGTAAATTTGAATAATAGTAGTATTAACTCGTCTTCCTTGTAGTCATATGAATATTATCCTACCACTGACAACATTGTACTTCAGGATAGATCTTCAAATATTCTTTTTTTTTTTTTTTAATAACTTTTATTAAGCTTCAAGTGAACGTTTACAAATCCAATCAGTCTGTCACATATAAGTTTACATACATCTCACTCTCTACTCCCACTTGTTCTCCCCCTCTTGAGTCAGCCCTTTCAGTCTCTCCTTTCGTGACAATTTTGCCGGCTTCCCTCTCTCTCTATCCTCCCATCCCCCCTCCAGACAAGAGTTGCCAACACAATCTCAAGTGTCCACCTGATATAATTAGCTCACTCTTCATCAGCGTCTCTCTCCCACCCGCTGACCAGTCCCTTTCATATCTGATGAGTTGTCTTCGGGGATGGTTCCTGTCCTGTGTCAACTGAAGGTCTGGGGAGCATGGCCGCCGGGATTCCTCCAGTCTCAGTCAGACCATTAAGTTTGGTCTTTTTATGAGAATTTGGGGTCTGTATCCCACTGATCTCCTGCTCCCTCAGGGGTCCTCTGCTGTGCTCCCTGTCAGGGCAGTCATCGATTGTGGCCGGGCACCAACTAGTTCTTCTGGTCTCACAAATATTCTTTTTGACGTTGAACGTGATGCCATTCCTCTTCAGTTTGTCATTCCTGGCATAGTAGGTCCTATAATCTCCTCATTCAAAATGGCCAATACCAGTCCATTTCAGCTCACTAATGCCTAGGATATCAATTTTTATGTGTTCCATCTCATTTTTGATGACTTCAATTTTCCTAGATTCATACTTGATACATCCCATGTTACAATTATTAATGGATGTTTGTAGCTATTTCCCCTCATTTTGAGTCTGTCATTTTGCCACCACATGTCTGTCAGTTTGTCATACTGTGGTGTGTTTCATGTTGCTGTGATACTGGAAGTTTTGCCACCAATATTTCAAATACCGGTAGGGTCACCATTGGTAGACAGGTTTCAGCAGAGCGTCCAGGCTAAGACAGACTAGGAAGAAGGACCTGGAAGTCAACTTCTGAGGAAATTGGCTAGTGAAAACCTTATGAATAGCTGTAGAACGTTGTCTGAATCTAGTGCCAGAAGATGAGCCTCTTATGTTGGAAGGCACTCAAAATACGACTGGGGGAGAGCTGCCTCCTCAAAGTAGAGTTGACCTTAATGACATGGATGGAGTCAAGCTTTCTGAACCTTCATGGCCTTATGTGGCATGACTCAAAATGAGAAGAAACAACTGCAAACATTCATTAATAATTGGAACGTGGAATGTATTTGCAGCATATAAACAGGTGCTGAGATTAGGACATGGACATCTTTGTGAGGCCATCATTCTGCATAACATACCCTTCCTGTTCCGCATTCCTTCAAAATTTTCTAGGTGCTGGACACTAATTAGATAAGCCAATTCAAGATCAGGAATGAATGGGTTTATATTATCACCTCCCACACTGTGATTACCTTTGAGCTGCTACCTTCAATACCTAACGCTAGTGTGGTCAGTCATGCAGAAGTTTGAGGTATTGTGGTGGACCTGGGGACAGTGCCATTTCTGTGTGGGTAAAGAATTATCCTAGCATTTCAAATCACAAAGTGTAGGCATTTGCTTGATCTGCTTGAGGTCAGATCCATTGTCTCACAGGTCCTTTCTCAGAGCATGCATCTTTTGGACCCAGAGTAAGGGTCATAAATTGGAGCTGAGCAGGATCACTGGAAACCAAGTGATGCCACTGGCCTACTCCAACTGCCTGCTGCATCAAGTCATTAACGCAGAGTTTTTCCACATGACAGTAATTTCTATGGAAGAATAAACCCTTCTGCACTTCGTTCCTCCTCGGATAAGTTCCCTGAGGATAAACTGAAGTAAACATTATCGATCTACTTATACTTAGAAACAACACACATGAGTACACACACACACACGCTCATTCATACATACCTGCATATTGTGAGTGCATGGATGTACCATGGATGCAACAGAGCAGTGAGCACAAGCCACCCACACTTGGCAAATTTAGGACCAGCTTCCCCTTTCCTGTCCCAAGTATCTTGGTGTATGCAGCTCAGGCCAGGAAACGACAAGGGGGAAATGAAAAGTGTCGAGCCTTTGGGAAACGTTTACAGGCAAGCAAGGCTATCGATTACCACATGATGAGAAAATGAAGAAGGATGTGGCACATTTCGTGATATTGATCAGACCTTTTAAGCTGCCACATGCATCTTTTGGACCCAGAGTAAGGGTCATAAATTGGAGCTGAGCAGGATCACTGGAAACCAAGTGATGCCACTGGCCTACTCCAACTGCCTGCTGCATCAAGTCATTAACGCAGAGTTTTTCCACATGACAGTAAGTGGCAGCTTACTCCATCCTCCCCAAATATTCTCCAAGCAGTACAGGCAGCCAGGAAGCAGAGCTGGGGTAAAAGGATTCTCTATTAAGAAGAGCAGTACAGTGTTTGTGCATGTGTGTGTGACAGAGAGAGACAGAACAAGAGAAAGAACAGGAGAAATAAAAAGCGATAAGAAAGAGAGATATTTAGAAGAGGGATGAAAAATAGTATGTATCAACTTTTAAGCCAGGACAACGGGTAGTCCAGTTCTGACCCTGTAAGATATTGAGGTCATAAGTTTTTGAGAACTTGAAATGAAGACTAAGCAATAGTCTAAATGAATGGCATGAATGAACAGAACAATCTTTCAGCCACAGAAGCTGGCCTTCACTGCTAGATTTCAGGGGCTTTGGGGAGTACCTGCTCTTTTCTCCATTGGCTTCTATATGTAAAAATCTACCATTAGCTATTCCTTGTGGGAAGGGGTAGGATCTCAATCTTTGCAGGTAGGTCATATTTTAAAAGGGAAATAGCCCTAGTAGAGCAATGGTTAAGCACTCAGCTGTTAATTGGAAGGCTGTGATTGGAACCCATCTAGCCACTCTTATGGGAGAAAAGACCTGGCGGTCTGCTCCCATGAAGATTACAGCCTAGAAAACCTTATGGGGCAGTTCTACTTTGTCACATGAGGTTGCTATGAGTTGAAATCAATGACACCTAACAACAACAACACTCCTTAAAAGGGGAATTTAGTTACATTCAGGTGTTAATTGTTTTAGGGCTGATTTTTAATGAGGGCAAGAGAAGACTGTGAAGAGCAAGGAATAGGATGGGAAGAGTTCAGACCAAATGAGGAAAGGGAAAGATGAGGCAGGTGAGAAGAAGTAGAACAAGAAGCTAGGTAGGGGGGACAGAATAGAACAAGGACTTTGCAAGAGGCCAGGATTCACATCTTGGTTCCGCTTCCTGTAAGCTATGAAATCAAGTACCTTCATTTTAGTGAGACCATGTAACACAACTTTTTCATCCTGGAAATTAGAAGAAAGGTTATTGTGAGTATTAGGGTTAATGTCTATGAAACATAGTGCCTGGTGCAGGGTAGGTGCCAGATAATTGGTTGTTACTATTCTTGAAGAGAAGATTATAGATGCTCTAAAAGCAGGCAGGGAAGGCTGGACGTATTGATGCTGAGAGTGCTTGATATTGTCTGTGGGTGCCATATACATTCTTATTTTATCTCATTCACTCTCCAGACACCCCTTGAAGATGGTCGAAAGGATTATGACCCCATTTACACAGAATAGCAGGAAGCTTAGACATCACTTTAGATATTCTCCCCTTTCTCCTGGATCATTAATCATCCCTGTCCGTTAGATTTTCTCATTGTCATGTAAATATGCTATTTCCCCATCTATTTTTTTTCTCTTGACCGTTTTTATTCCCTACTTTATGTCCCAAATGCTTTGCTCATCTTTGCAGTGAAACTCCTAGAAAAAATACTTGCCTTGTTGCTTGAAATCCCTTTCTTCTCATTCTCCCTTAAAGCCATTCCAATTAGGCTTTTCTTTCCATCATTTCATTGAAATGGCTCTTGTCAAGGACACCAACGACTTCCATGTTGCTAAGTCTAAGGGTCAATTGCCAGTTCATGTCTTACTCGACCCATTAACTGCATTTCGCATAGTTGATCACATCACCTTCCTTGATAAAATTTCTTCACTTGGTCTCTAGGATACCATACCCTCCACACTCTCCTCCCACCTCTGCAGTGTCATTTGCTAGCTAGTTCTTTCTCTTCTTCTAAACCTCTTAATGATGCAGAACCATGGGGCTTAGATTTTTGTCCTCTTCTCATCTCTATTTACTCTCACTCCTTTAATGATCTCATCTAGCCTCAGGCTTTGTACGTAATAATCTCTGCTGTTGATCCTCCATTTCATCCCTCATCCCCAGATCCCTTTCTCTGCTGTCTCCTTCCCTGCTCTGTGCTATGGTAGGCTTGCTGCAGCAAATTACATACCCAGCCTCCCTTGCTAGCCAATCCTTGACTGTTTTTGGCAGATAGGAAGTAACTTTAATCCTGATGCCACACTCTTCTTCATATAGTCTAGCTTCTCAGATTATTTGCTGAGTATACACATTGAATAAGTATGGTGAAAGGATGCAACCCTGATGCATACCCTTCTTGATTTTAGACCATGCAGTATCTCCTTCCTGTGTTCAGACGGCTCCCTCTTGGTCTATGTTCAGGTTCCACGTGAGCACAATTAAATGTTCTGGCATTTCCCTTCTTTGCAATGTTATCCATAATTTGTTATGTTCACTCAGACCAACGCCTTCACATAGTCAATAAAACACAGGTAAACATTTTCTGGTATTCTCTGCTTTCAGCCAGGATTCACCTGACATCAGCAATGATATCCTTTGTTTCATGACTGCTTTTGAATCCAGCTTGAGTTTCTGACAGTTCCCTGTCAATGTACTGCTACAACTGTTTTTGAACGATCTTCAGCAATATTTTACTTGTGTGTGATATTAAAGATACTGATCATTCAACAATTTCCGCATTCTGTTGGATCACCTTCCTTTGGAATGGACACAAACTTGGATCTCTTCCAGTAGGTTGGCCAGGTAGCTGTCTTCCAATTTCTTGGCATAGATAAGTGAGCACCTCTAGTGCTGCATCTATTCGTTGAAACATCTCAGTTGGTATTCTGTCAATTCCTGGAGACTTATTTTTCAATGCCTTCAATTCAGATTGGACTTCTTCCTTCGATACCATTGGTTCTTGATCATATGTTATCTCCAGAAATGACTGAATGTCAACCAGTTCTTTTTGCTACATGACTGTATTCCTTCCATTTGCTTTTGATGTTTCCTTTGTCATTCAGTATTTTGCCAGTCGAATGCTTCAAAATTGTAACTTGGGGCTTGACTTTTTTCTTCAGTTGTTTCTGCTTGAGAAATGTTCAGCGTGTTCTTCCCTTTTGTTTTCTAATCCAGGTCTTTGCACATTTCATTATAATATTTTACTTTGTCTTCTCGAGCTGCCCTTTGAAATCTGCTGTTCAACTCTTTTACCTTATTGCTTTAGCTACTCTATGTTCAAGAGTAATATATATTTAAATGGATGGAAAATAATTGAATTAAAAAAGTTTACAAAGCTAGTGGCAGATATACCACTTGAAGGCTCATCTTTACATGTTATCCCTGAGTTTCTGTAGCTGCACTATACATCCTTTGGAGCTCTAGTGGCACAGTGGTTAAGAACTACAGCTGTTAACCAAAAGGTCAGCTGCTAACCAAAAAGGTCAGCAGTTGGAATTCACCAGCCATTCCTTGGAAGTTCTATGGGGAAGTTCTACTCTGTCCTATAGGGTTGCTATGAGCCAGAATCAACTTGATGGCAAGGATATATATATATATATATATATATATATATATATATATATATATATATATATATATATATATATATCTTTCAACAGCAAAGCAAAGTGGCTATGAGAGTAGGATGGAGATGCAGGCTAAAAGAGTTCAAATCCCAACAACACCACTCACTAGCTTTGTGATCTTTTCAAGTCACTCGACTTCACTAAGACTCAGTTTGCTAACCCATAAAATTCAGTAACAGTATCAAATTTTAGGTTTATTACTGTTAGGAATAAATCAGAAATATGCACAAATGTACAAGCCACACGTAGCACAGTGCCTGGGTCATGTTAATGCTATGGGGTGGGCAAAAGTAAAATTGTAAGTGAGGGAGTTGAAATTCAATCTTGTATGCATTCCAAGCCTCCAAAGAGGGGGTGGCATTGTTTAAACCTGAAGATCACACTATTCCCTTAACACTTAACCCTTTAAAGATATATTTTCTTGACTCATCATTTATCCTCCAAACAGGGTAAAAACTCCAGAAAACTGTATTCTTGGGGGTTGTCAAGGAGCAGATGTTTAAATCTAAGACAATTCTGTTTATATCCTGAAACAATTCTGACCAGGGTACACCAAAAAAAAAAAAAAAAAAAAAAACCTCATTGCCATAGAGTCAATTCCAACATATAAAGACCTTATAAGACAGAGTACAACTGCTTCATAGGATTTCCAAGGACTTGCTGGTGGATTCGAACTGCTGACCTTTAGTTAGCAGCTGAGCTCTTCTTAACTGCTGTACCACCAGGGCTCCATCTGACCAGGATAGGAGAGACTTTTAAGCAATTCATCTCCAACAGGGGATGGAGATTGAACTTTGGCCAGTTGCCTTAAAATGTGGACCTGTGTCCTTAGGCTGGGCCCTGAACACCCAGGTATCCATTGCTTCTGCGGTCTGTTCTAGCCCTGGATACATCTCCATCCACATAGGATACCAGTTTCTGCTGGCTACTCCAGGACTGGGCTCTGCCTGGAAGCCTGGTCAACTGACAGGGTCCTGACACCTGCCTAACTCTCGCCAGTATCTCTTCTGACAGTATAGACCCTACTCGCATAGAGTACTAACTGCTGGCTAGGGAGTTTGCCAAGTGAATAGTTCACACTGAACCATTGCCACCATCTTTTCCTGGCAGAGTCTCAACACCCAGCAATGCAGCACATACTGGACATACTGGATAATAACAGCATTCTGAGTCATTGACTGTGACCCTTGGACACTGAAACTGGTGCCTATAGCCAGGCCCAAACCACTTTGACCCACTTTTCTACTCATACCCAGTGGTCCCACCTAGAAAAAATAAGGGGAGAAAAGATGGACAGCCACTCTTCATGCCAGTCTGAAAGGGACATGAAAACATCACTACAATAAACACGCGTTATGATGCCAATTAACTCAGGTTTCCCCAGGGACTTATTAGATAACTGGTGAAATGCTAATTGGTCCTGCCTTCCAGAGTGTCCTCAAAGGTAAATTAAAATTAAAAATTATAAATGATTTACATGTGTGTTGCAACAGCAATCCAAGATAAACTCAGGGATAGTCGTCTGAAACTGACAGTTGTGGCCGTCGAAAATTCTACTTCAGAATAATGCGTGTTGTACTCCTGTTTTGCTGAGCTTTTCACAGCAGTGGGTCTGCTATAGCCATTAGAAGTGAGTTATTAAGCACATAATTCCTAGATATAATATGTGCTGAAAGAAACACTAGTTAAAATATGTTCCCAAATAAATGTTCCTATGTAAATACGGACATTTAAGAGCCCTGGTGGCACAATGGTTAAGTGCTCAACTGCTGACTGAAAGGTTGGCAGTTCAAACCCACCAGCTGCTCCATGGGTGAAAGATGTGGCAGTCTGCTTCCATAAAGATTACAGTTTTAGAAACCCTATGGAGCTGTTCTACTCTGTCGTATTGGGTCGCTATGAGCTGGAGTTGACTTGACTGCAGCGGGTGTTTATTTTTATATGAATGTTGAACAAATGTTTAAAGAAAATCACTTTGAAGAGCATCAAGTTATTAATCTGTCCACGTTGCCCATGAGTCTGTCAACTCTTGACTTTATCATGCCTCGTGGTCAAGTAATGTTTTACCAAATTGAAGTCCATTCTCATGAGCATCCGAACCCTCTAGTTAACAATGTAGATTGCAAGCACGAAACTAGAGCTCCTAAATCAGAAGGAAAAGGTCAGGAATTTGCATTTTAACAAACCCCAAGTGATTGTTATGTGTACTCATATCATAAAGGGTTATGAAAGAAAGAGGGGAAGAGGAAGAATGAATGAATGAATGAATGATAGAACCTAAAATATCACAGCCTTTCCTTCAGGGGTGAATGATATCTCCCCTCCTCCACCCCCACACAATTAGAGGGGACATCACGCTGTGGCTTGGAGGGTACTGAGCCAGGAGCAATGAGAGTTCTCATCAAGCAGTCAATGGACTCCCATCCATCTCCACTGGAAATTAATTCCAATATAGCTTCATTTAACACAAAGGATAGAGATACTCCAGGGTGAGGTTTTTACAAGATATTGCAAAGCCTAATTGAAATTCTTTACCTTATTTTGAAAACAGCCTTCCCTAAATGGTTTGGAAATATTTGATAGTAATAAAAAGGCAGCTTAGCAACGCTAGCTTCTGGCTATGGAGTATTCCCAAAGTGTGTCCATGTCCATTGAGCCCATTTCATTCCCATGAATCTTGACATGGGCTGAAAGAATCATGCTAAATTCTGGTCCTAGGATGACAGATCGACCTAAAATTAGAGCCAGGATAAAAGGGCCCACCTTTTACATGGTTCTCACTATGTGCCTGGTGTTGTTCTAGAGATTAATGTCTGCAGACCCTAAGTCTTTTTTACAGCTGAGGAACATGAAGTGTAAGGGGGTTAAATACCAAAACCAAAAACCAAACCCATTACCATCGAGTCAATTCCAACTCAGTGACAGAGTAGCACTGCCCCATAGGGTTTCTAAGGAGTGGCTGGTGGATTCGAACTGCAAACCTTTTGGTTAGCCGCCAAGCTTAAATAGCGTCCCAAAAGCCATAGAGGGGGTTAAGCCAGGATTTGAACCTAGGTAGTTAATCTCTGCTCTTAACCACTACACTGACTCTCCCTCAGAGATCAGCTGCTCCTTTGATTTACTTTCCAATTGGAGGAAGTGAAATCCAAGAAACGTGGTGGCCTGCAAGGTCATACACTCAGGAAGCTGCTGAGCTGTGGTGAAATCCAAGCTTCCCAGCCCATTTTCTCCCCTCTACAGCTCAGAGCTCAGTGCCTGTCAGCAACCAAAATAGAATGCCTGGAGGTCACTAACTTTGTGCCCTACTCCAGTCCCTTCTTAACCACCTAAGTGGTTCTATGGTTTTTCTGAACTTGGAGAGAGAAAGCCTTCCCCATTTAGCTCTCCCTGAATTTCCCAGGGCATCTGCCAGGACTGACAACTTGGTTGCTTCTATTTAGTATTGAAGCAACCTTTTCTCCTTGGCTTAGGAAACCATCCAAGATACCCTTTTTATGCATTTGAGAGATGTCCTCTAAACAAAGAAATAAAGCTCTGAAGTTTTTGGGACTGCCTGCTTAGTTTCCCTTCTCCCACTCTGGGTTTTGCTGGCCCAGGCCTGTTTTTAGTTTGGATCAGCTCATGTGAGTAAGTAGGAAAGGCTTTGTTTCTCCAGTCTGAGCATGCAAACTTGGGAGAGAGGATTTCTCCATCCCAGCACCACATGGGGGGACTGCAGACCAGGAAAGCCAGAATTTCTGTAGCTCCTAGAAATCTAGCAAACTCAGCTAAGTTCTTTCCCCGTACATTTGTTCTTTCACTTTCATTTTAGTAAAATGATATTCCTATACTTTCAGGTGGATTTGACCTTAATATTTTCTGAACTCTTGCTAACGCCCTTCTGTAAGATCGTCAAGCTTAATTTTTTTTTTTATCAGCAAAGTCACCATCTATAAATTCATGAAACGTTTCTTCATTTCAACCATAGCTGGTTGTTTGTGTCAGAAAAAGATTCCCAATCCTTGTACAATCCATGAACTATTTATTATTTTAGATCAAATGCTGTTGTTGCTAACTCCAAAGTCTTGTCTACATTCTTTTAGTGTAAGTAAATTTTGCTGGGGCGGGGGGGGGGGGTGGGGGCGGAGATGTTGCTTTAAAAATAATAAACTGTCAAACGGAGCTTAGAAATCATTTAGCTATGTAGATATTTTCACAGCAACATCTATCCAAATTCAAGAAGCATCTCTTTGATATGCAAATGTACTTACTACTTCCAGCCTTAGACTTTGGCCTTTTCCAGGGGTGACTTTCTATCTTCTTCTCCCTTCATTTACACACGTCCTTGGGAGAGATCTCACCCAAACAATGACCTCAGGGTGTACCCCTGTGCTATCTTCTTTATGCTAGGAACTTCTAAATATATATCTTCAAGTCACTTTTCTTAGCTCAACTGCCTGTTTGAAACCTTACATGGATATATCTTATTCCCCTCAAAACTGATCTTCTTCCTAGACCTGTTTATCCTCCTTCATTTGTTATCCTGATAATCTACTTAATCGTCCAGTTCAGTAAACCAAAGAATGGTGACTGCTCCATGCCCCATTTACTCACACCAAAATGATTATTAACTATTGAGCAGTGTTGATTGCCTACTGCCCACCTATTCCTCAAGTCCCCTGTCTTAGTCATGTGGTGCTGCTATAACAGAAATACCACAACTGGATGGCTTTAACAAAGAGAAGTTTATTTTCTCACAGTCCAGTAGGCCGGGAGTCGGAATTCAGGGCACTGGCTCCAGGGCAAGCATTTCACTCTCTGTCAGCTCTGGAGGAAGGTCCTTGTCATCAACCTTCCTTTGGTCTGGAAGCATCTCAGCGAAGGAACTTAAGGTCCAAAAGACACGTTGTGCTCCCAGCGCTGCTTTCTTGGTTGTATGAGATCTCCATGTCTCCCTGATCTCTTCTCTCTTTTATATCTCAAAAGAGATTGGCTTAAGACATTATCTAATCTTGTAGATCTCACCAGTATAGCTGCTGCGAATCCATCTTATCACGTCACAGTGATAGGATTTACAACACTAAGGGAAATCCCATCAGATGATAAAATGGTAGACTATCAGCCAAGTTGACAGGTGTTCTGGGGGTGGGGGTGGGGGGGCACAATTCAATCCATGACATCCTCTTTTCTAGAAAACTCTGATTTTGCTCAGATTTCTTCCCTCCTCCCCAATCCCCACCCTCTCCACACCTAGCCCATTGGCTCCTAGGGAAGCAAATCCCACCACCAACTTCAGGAATGTTCCTCATCGGCCTATTAATAATCACATTCCTCTTGCCAATGATCGATTGAGAAGTAGGCATGTGACCCAATTTAGGCTAGTGTTGCTAAGAATTTTGGAGAAAGTTCTTCCCTATTCACTTGGCAACCTTCTGGAAATGATGTTTTTTTCTCTGGAATTGCCTTAACCATTTTGCTACCATCTTTTAAGAACGACAGCAACATAAAGAAGCGCCGCCGGCATAGTCAAGAAAATCAAGTGGAAGTTCAGGGTAGGAGTCACTGCAAGCAACCCTGAAATCTAGTTTATTTCTAGATTTCATGTTTGGTGAGTGTCTTAGTTCCTTAGTGCTGCTATAGCAGAAATACCACAAGTGGGTGACTTTAATGAACAGAAATGTATTTTCTCACAGTTTAGCAGGCTAGAATTTTGAATTTAGAGTGCCAACTCTAGGGGAAGGCTTTCTCTCTCCACTCTGGGGGTATATCCTTATCTCAGCTTCTCTGGCATTCTTTTTGGCACTCTTTGGAGATCTCCACGTGGCACCTATCTTTTTCCCATTCATGCTTGCTTCTGCGCCTAATCTGATTCTTTTATATCTTAAAAATTATTGGTTTAAGACACACCCTACACTGACATAGCCTCATTAACATAACAAAGAAAATCCTATTCCCAAAAGGAACTACATTCACAGATACAAAGCCAGAACCCACTGCGGTTGAGTGGATTCTGACTCGGTGAAACCCCATAGGGTTCCCAAGGTTGTAATCTTTAAGGAAGCTGCCCGGCACATCTTTCTCCCATGGAGTGGCTGGTGGGTTCGAACTGCAGACCTTTCGATTGGCAGCTGAGCACTTTAACCACTGCACCACCAGGGCTCCTCATCCACAGGTATAGGGGTTTGAATTTACAATGCATATTTGGCGGGGGGGCGGGGGGGACACAATTCAATCCATAACAGTTAGTGAACAAATGTATTCATTGTTAAAGCTAGTTTGTGCTCATTATTTTCCCAATATTTGCTTACAAAAGGCTCACTAAATGATTCATCAAGCCGTATCAATATCTAGTGTCTACCTCTCCATCACTGTCTCCACCGCCACTGTCTTACCTCAGGCTTTCATCATTTCTCACTTGGATTAATAGAATAGTCTTCCTAACTGGCGTTGCTGCCTCTAAACTCAATCTACAACAATCCATCCTGTGCAGCTTCCAGAGTGATCTTTTTAACATTAAAAAAGAAAAATTAGTTTCTCTCACCCACCTGCTTAAAATCGCTTTAGGTTTTTTTCTTTTTTCTTCTGGAAAGCACTAAAAAGCATGGGATAAGAGAAAGAGGAAGCGGCAAAGTTTGCCCCAGGTATAGGCAGAGGCTAAACAATGAGCCCAAGAGACCAGAAAAATTCTGGTTCAGCTCAAGTAATTTTCTTAATCAGGCTGTATGCACAGAGGCCACTGAGACATGTGGATCCCACAGGATCTGTTTTAGGGTCTTCCTCAAGGTCAAGGGCAGCTAGCAATGTGATAGTTTTGGAACAAGCAGGAAAGAACTTATAGCTTCTCGGCCAACACTAAAAACTTAGAACGTACTCGGCTCTCTCCTTCTGCATCTCCCCATTGCTGCGCAGTCCATTCCGACTCATAGCAATGCTACAGAACAGGGTAGAACTGCCCCATAGGGTTTCCAAGGAGTAGCTGGTGAATTGCAGCTGCCAAAGTTTTGGTTAGCAGCCAAGCTCTTAACTACTGTGCCACCAGGGCCCCTCTTCTACACCAGTTTCCCCCAAGCAGACCACTCAAACCAAATCATCCTAAACTAGAGAAGTATAAGAGTAGAAGATACACAGGTTGGCCAAATGGTAAAGTTTTATTGCCTACAGAAAATTGAAAGTCTTCAGCATATTATTCAGTCTTCTTCATGATCAGACCTAGCCTTTCTCTTAAATAATAATGAATCTCTATTGTTTCATTCTCCTAGCACCTCAATACTCACCTCCACCTTTCTTAAAACAGTCATGTTTCCTGAAGCTGTGACATTTCCCACATGAGTTGCCATGTTCATATAAAAAACCTGATGTCCTGCCTTCATAGCCAGAGTAAATTGTTTCAGAGGTGGGTCGCTGACCCAGGCTGGGACAATTAAAGGCCAACTGTTGAACTGGAACTGAGAAAGTGAGTCAGTCTCCATTTGAATGTCTAAACTGAATGTTGTAAAGCTGCTGGTGGCTGTATTTTCTGCTACCTAGACTACAAAAGTAGGGAATGTGGGTAAAGAGGGAGAGGGAGAGAAAGGGAGGAAGGGAGAGGGAGGAAAAAGAGAAAAAGAGAAAGGAGGAAGATGAGGAGCAGAAGAAGAAGAGAGGAGGAGGGGAGAGGAAGAAAGAGGTGAGAGGAGAGGAGAAACGTCCAGAGAACAGAAACCAGAGAGGAGAGAAATGCCTGTAGGTTTAAGTGTTCTGATTACAGTTGCCTCTGAAACCAGGACAAATTGTTGTCCTTAGGCTCAGTGAGCTACCACAGTATCTTTATAATAAATAATTTTCCTCCTCCTCCTTGCTTAAACTATTTTTACTTGATATTTATGACATTTGAAGCCAAAATATGCCTGTTTCATCCCTGACCATGTAACTACATGCAGATCCCATGAGTGGGGTCTGCACTGCTCCCACACTGATGCTCCCTCTCGTGCCTCCATATGCGTTTGCCCATGATTTCCTTTCTGGTGTTTTCCCTGGAACAACCATGTACCCTACTTATTACTTCATTTGGAGAATCCTTTTTTGTACCTCCAACTCAAGTTAACTGTCCGCCCACACTCTCGACCTAGCAAATTAGCAAACAATAAACAAACAAACAAATAAATAAATAGATAGATACTGATGGTGAGGTTCCAGAGAACTGACAACACACATATGCTGTTGGTGACATGGCAAATTAGCCTATCTCTTTTGAAAATCAATATAATAATGTACAGCAAGTGCCATAAATATGTTCACAACTTTAATCCAAACATGAAATGTTTTCCCAAGGAAATAATTTTAAAGGAGCAAATAAATAAATGAAAAGCATAACTACCTTCATGGTAGCAATTTGTAATAGCAACAGAATTGAGAGAGAGAGAAATTGTGACATTAAATTATAACACATCAGGAGAATGTAATATTACCGAGTTATTTAAAATAAAAAATACAAAATAAAATGTTTATTATATATTAAATTGAGAATAGGAAGCAAAATTTCCAAAGGACAAATTCATGATGATTATTAAATTTGCAAGCCTAACTTTAATGCCTCAAGGGGAAATAGGCAAAAATAAAATAATTACGTTGGGTGATGGGATTGCCAGCATTCTATTTCCATTATCCACGTTTTATTTCAATTTATAAGATGTTGTTGCAAGAATACTATTAAGCAGAAAAAAAAAAAAAAATCAAGTGCTGTTCTCCATATTATGAGTTCTTTCTAGTAATCCCTGCAAAACATTCGTCTGGACAAGGTGTAATATATTCCTAAAATTTGGAAATCAGTATATTCGATTGAAAACCATTGTGTTATCACAGTCACGTCGGCAAATTTGCATAATGATTTATGGACATTTGCCCTAACGATTGTGTGGGGATATGAAGCAGCTGTTCATTGGTGCTGGTTTGGTCTTACTAACAAGAGACCAACAGCTGTGGTTAACGAAAAACAGTTGCTGATAGATAACTCCAGTTTAGCCTTCAAGTGCATTTTGGTATTGCTAATACACAGGGTGACTGAAATACAGATCTAGAGCCTCACACCTGTTTCACCCACTTCTTTTCCTCAAACTCTACCCTCCCGAACTGGGCATTTGTGGGGTGATAGTTTGGGTTTCTTTTTTAGTTCTAGAAGGCAATCTAGGAGTATGTGACTTGGGAGGAGGCTGGGTCTTAATCTGGCTAATGGTTATAAAATGTAACAACAATAACATAGATAAAGTAGATCGTAAGACGCTAGGAAAGAAAGAGCCAGGACCAGAACAGAGCTGTGATAGCCCCATTCCCGACTGTGTCCCCTTCACCACTCCACCAACCATAGGAAAGTAAATGTCACCCAAGAACACAAGGTGAATAGAAACTCAACCAACTCTGGGGCAATGCTAAAACAGTTGACGCTCAAGTTCATTGGTTTCTAGCTCAGCTCTCTTACCTTTGTTGAGGGGGTTAACCACTTTAGACTTCAATTTACTTATCTACAATGCTGTTGTTGTTAGGTGCTGTCGAGTCAGTTCCAACTCATAGCAACCCTGTGAGCAACAGAACGAAACACTGCATAGTCCTGCGTCATCCTTACAATCATTGTTATGCTTGAGCTCATTTGCCACTGTGTCAATCCACCTCATTGAGGGTCTTCCTCTTTTCCGCTGATGCTGTACTCTGCCAAGCACGATGTCCTTCTCCAGGGACTGATCCCTCCTGATAACATGTCCAAAGTATGTAAGAAGCAGTCTCGCCATCCTTGCCTCTAGGGAGCATTCTGGCCTCACTTCTTCCAAGACAGATTTGTTCATTCTTTTGGGAGTCCATGGTATATTCGATATTCTTCACCAAAACCACAATTCAAAGGCATCAATTTTTCTTCGGTCTTCCTTATTCATTGTCCAGCTTTCACATGCATATGATGTTATTGAAAATACCATGGCTTGGGTCGGGCGCACCTTAGTCTTCAGGGTGATATCTTTGCTCTTCAACACTTTGAAGAGGTCCTTTGCAGCAGATTTACCCAATGCAATGCGCCTTTTGATTTGACTGCTGCGTCCGTGGCTGTTGATTGTGGATTCAGATGAAATGAAATCCTTGACAACCTCAGTCTTTTCTCCATTTATCATGATGTTGCTCATTAGTCCAGTTGTGGGGATTTTTGTTTTTTCTTTACTTTGAGGTGTAATCCATACTGAAGGCTGTGGTCTTTGATCTTCATTAGTAAGTGCTTCAAGTCCTCTTCACTTTCAGCAAGCAAGGTTGTGGCATCTGCATAATGCAGGTTGTTAATGAGTCTTCTTCCAATCCTGATGCCCTGTTCTTCTTCATATAGTCCAGCTTCTCGGATTATTTGTTCAGCATACGGATTAAATAGGTATGGCGAAGGAATACAGCCCTGATGAACATCTTTCCTGACTTTAAACCAATCAGTATCCCCTTGTTCTGTCTGAACAACTGCCTCTTGATCTATGTAAAGGTTCCTCATGAGCACAACTAAGTGTTCTGGAATTCCCATTCTTCGCAGTGTTATCCATAGTTTGTTGTGATCCACACAGTCGAATGTCTTTGCATAGTCAATAAAACACGGGCAAACATCCTTCTGGTATTCTCTGCTTTCAGCCAGGATCCATCTGACATCAGCAATGATATCTCTGGTTCCACGTCCTCTTCTGAATCCAGCCTGAATTTCTGGCAGTTCCCTGTCGATATACTGCTGCAGCCATTTTTGAATGATCTTCAGCAAAATTTTGCTTGTGTGTGATGTTAATGATATTGTTCTGTAATTTCCACATTCAGTTGGATCACCTTTCTTGGGAATAGGCATAAATATGGATCTCTTCCAGTCAGTTGGCCAGGAAGCTGTCTTCCATATTTCTTGGCATAGACGAGTGAGCACCTCCAATGCTGCACCTGTTTGTTGAAACATCTCAATTGATATTCCATCAATTCCTGGAGCCTTGTTTTTCACCACTGCCTTCAGAGCAGCTTGGACTTCTTCCTTCAGTACCATCGGTTCCCGATCATATGCCACCTCTTGAAATGGTTGAATATCGACTAATTCTTTTTGGTATAATGACTCCGTGTATTCCTTCCATCTTCTTTTGATGCTTCTTGCATTATTTAATATTTTCCCCATGAAATCCTTCACTATTGCAACTCAAGGCTAGAATTTTTTTCAGTTCTTTCGGCTTAAGAAACATCAAGAGTGTTCTTCCCTTTTGGTTTTCCATCTCCAGCTCTTTGCACATGTCATTGTAATACTTTACTTCGTCTTCTTGAGATACCCTTTGAAATCTTCTGTTCAGTTCTTTTACTTCATCAATTCTTCCTTTTGCTTTAGCTGCTTGACTCAAAATGAGAAGAAACAGCTGCAAACATCTATTAATAATCAGAACCTGGAATGTATGAAGTCTGAATCTAGGAAAATTGGAAATTGTCAAAAATGAAATGGAACGCATAAACATCTATATCCTAGGCATTAGTGAGCTTAAATGGACTGGTATTGGCCATTTTGAATCAGACAATCATATAGTCTACTACGATGGGAATGACAACTCGAACAGGAATGGTATTGCATTCATTGTCAAAAGGAACATTCAAGATCTATCCTGAAGTACAGTGCTGTCAGTGATAGGATAATATCCATACCCCTACAAGGAAGACCAGTTAATACGACTATCATTCAAATTTACGCACCAACCACTAGGGCCAAAGATGAAGAAACAGAAGATTTTTATCAGCTGCAGCAGTCTGAAATTGATTGAACAGGCAATCAAAATGCATTGATAATTACTGGCGATTGGAATGCAAAAGTTGGAAACAAAGAAGAAGGACCAGTAGTTGGAAAATATGGCCTTGGTGACAGAAACAATGCCAGAGATCAAATGATAGAATTTTGCAAGACCAATGACTTCTTCATTGCAAATACCTTCTTTCACCAACATAAACAGCGACTATACACATGGACCTTGCAGATGGAACACACAGAAATCAAATTGACTACATCTGTGGAAAGAGACAATGGAAAAGCTCAATATCATCAGTCAGAACAAAGCCAGGGGCTGGCTGTGGAACAGACCATCAATTGCTCATATGCACGTTCAAGCTGAAACTGAAGGAAATCAGAGCAAGTCCACCAGAGCCAAAATATGACCTTGAGTATATCCCACCTGAATTTAGAGACCATCTCAAGAATAGATTTGATGCATTGAACACTAGTGACCGCAGGCCAGATGAGTTGTGGAATGACATCAAGGACATCATCCGTAAAGAAAGCAAGAGGTCACTGAAAAGACAGGAAAGAAAGAAAAGACCAAGATGGATGTCAGAGGAGACTGAAACTTGCTCTTGAGCGTCGAGAAGCTATCTACAATAGGAAGTGTTTAAAAGAAGCTCTCTAAGGCCCTGCCCAATTTTGTGATTCTCTAAGTACCAGCTATCATTTCAGATAGATTGCCTTTAAGTAAACCCAAATGCATTTGGGACAAAGCTGTGTGTGATTGCTGAAGCCCTCAGTCATTTCTTCTAAATTATATTCTGAGTTTGAATATAAAGTTGAAATGACAATGGGGCTCAAATTAGAAATTGGGTAATTGGTGAGCTGTGCAGTAGAATATTTTTAAAATATTGCAAGTTTCAGTTCATATACCACAACTTAATTGAATTTGCCCTAAAGCCCTTCAATTAAAAACAGTGCAAAAACTAGCATTTTCAAGATAAATGTGGAATCTTGACCATACTCCAAGAAAACAAAATGGTAAGTTTTTGAAAGGTTAATGACATTTTTTTTCTAATCAAAGCAATAATGGAGATGGAGAGACCATTTTCCTTCTTAGGGTATACAAGACAGTTTGATAGTTCTATCCCAGGGGCACCCTGATACTCTGAGAAATTCAGCAAAGAAATTGTCAGTCTTTGAAACCATTGGTAAGGTAGGCTCAGCTTTGGCAGTGCATTTGGTTCAGTGTACTATCTCTGTGTGCTGTGTTAGCATGGGTCACAGGACTCTGCACAGTCTGGCTCCATCTTCTTCATCAGCCTCATCTCTTGTTCTCTGGGTTTCTTATCCTTCGCCATCACGATGTTCTCAAATCCCCTGCCTTTTTATATGCTGTTCCCTTGGCCTGAATTAATCCTGCCCTCCATTTTCTAACTGAAAAACCCCTTCTAATCCTTTGAGAGGCAGGTTAACTGGTTTGGAGGTCAGTTAAATACAGATAATTCCCCTGGCTCTACTGCTTATTATTTGTGTAACTCGAACACAGTCTGTTACGCAACCGACTCACTTTCTGGTGAAAGGAAAACAAGCACCAGCTCTGAGCTGATTCTTGAAAGATGCATAGGAGTTTGCCACTCACACAAAGGGGTAAGTGGAATTCTAAAAGAGGCAATAATATGTGCAAGATAGACCTAAGGAAGAAGAGGAAAACTTGGCATAACCCACTGACCGGAACTCAAGATCATGGAAGAAAGGAAGAATTTAGAGAGAAAAAAGGAAAGGCAGGCAAGAACCAGATCATGAAGGAAGTTTTATGACATTCCAGTAAGTTCGAAATGTTATCTTTAAAGAAATAGGAAGACTTTGAAGAAGTCCATTCTAAGGGGGCCCAGATCCCTTCTATCAGTCGGTTAAATACTGACTGGGGTTTTCTACTTAAACATTCACAGTCAACACAGCACGGATTCTGCTGTTTCCCTCTGGAGGCAAATGATACATGTCCACGTAAGTGTACATTTTGATTTACCTGAAACAGTGCCAGTTTCATCTGTTATCCTAGTTTAATTTATTAGTAGTACTGACTTTTCATTCTCAAAAGTGTTCCAGTCTGGGCACTATGTATTACTCTCATTGCTGCAAGAGGTCATATATCATATAATTCAAAATGATTTTTAAAATATTTTGGGGGCATAATTTTGAGAAACTAAGTCAGAAATGGATCTTAAGAGAAGCTAGAAGTCATCCGATCATTGAGACCTATGCCCAGAAGGATATTAGGTCTCACAGAGGGAGGTGGGTAGTATAGGGGTCAAAAGAAGGCTTTGCAGCCAAGCTCACAATGTTCAGATACTGTCATAACACCTGTAGTCTGTGTTCCTGTGAACTAGTTACGTAACTACTTTGTGCTTCAGCTTCTCACTTTATACTACTCTTGTGAATCTTAAATGAGTTAAAGTAGGTACAATGTTTTGAACAGCCTGGTATAGAGCAAAAGCTTGATAAATGTCAGCATTTCTTGTCTGATAGGTAGTAGAGTGTTATGTCGCCTTCAAATGAGGCCCCACAGACTTGGATCTGCTGACCCTCTCTCGGTATCCCATGATTTTCCTGCCTGACACAGAACTGGGATGTCACTCCTTTTTGAAAATATGAGGACCCTCATCACATATTTGCCTGATGTTTTTCAATCAAATGTGTAAACAAAGACAAAAAGGTCTCTTTAAAAACAAAAATTTCATTAGTGAAAATGCGGGCATAACACTTTATCACACTGCTAATATTCTTTCTTGACACGGCTGTCTTCTGCACTAGAAGGAGGTTGTGATTATTAATTTTATGTGTCAACTAGAGGCTATAGTTCCCAGTTGTTTGGCCAAAGACTAGTCTAGTTGCTGTCATGGAGTAGTAGTAGTAGTTGTTGCTGATACGTGCCGTAGAGTCCACTCTGACTCGTAGAGACACTATATGACAGAGTAGAACTGCCCCATAGAATTTCCTAGGTTGTAATCTTTACAGGAGTAGACAGTCAGGTCTTTTCTCTCACAGAGCTTTTGGGTAGGTTCAAACTGTCAATCTTTCAGTTAGTAGTTGAGCCCTTAATCATTGCATCACGGTCCTTCATGGAATAGTTAAAAATATATATATATATATATTATTTATTTATTTATTTTAGATGTGATTAAATCAGTTGAACCTTCCATAATGTAATGTAGTGTAGTTTGTTGTTGTCAGATGCTGTTGAGTCAGTTCTGACTCATAATGACCCTATGTACAACCTAACGAAACACTGCCCAGTCCTGGACTATCCTTACAATCGTAGTGTAGGTTAGTGTAATGTAACGCACCGCAATGTAAAGTAGTGCAGTGTAATGCGAGGCAATGCAATATAACATAATGCAATCACTTTGTATCTAATGCGTTGTAATGCAATCACTTTCCACAATAGGAAGTAATGTAATCAATGAGTGTAGAGTGGATCCTAAACCTTATCACTTCTGAGTTATAAAAAGAGCAAAATCAACAGAAGGACAGAGGTGCATAAGGGAGAAGACAGACAACATATGAGGACACTTCTAAAAACAAAGGAACAGAAACTAGGAGAGAGGCTCACAGAAGGAACTGACATGGCCTAGACCCTAGTTTGGACTTTTAGCCTCTAGAACTGTGAGAAAATAAATATCTGTCCTTAAAGCCACCCACCTGTGCTGTTGTATTACAGCAGCCCTAGATAACTAAGATAGAAGTGACTATGTGCACATGGACTATGCTTTACTCAGCTTCATATCTTTGTACCTGACCTCATGTTGGCTCAGAATAAGAACTCAATAAATATTTGTTGGCGAGACGCTGGAATCACTTACCAACCTAACAAAGCTATACTCTGAAACACAGCTGTGTGGCTATCACTTAATGACTTTCGTGCTACATGATTCACGAAGATTTATCACACTGTACTCAACTAGATCTTGCCGTCTGATGGCCAACATCCTTTAGTTGGGAGGGATAAAATAAATGAAGTTGGAAGTTTACATAGGAAACTTCCAGTACCCAGCCTGCAGCAAAATTAATGTCAGAATTAAGTCTGGGAAAAGGCAGAAATACTAGCAATACACTTGGTAGACATACAGAAGTTATTTTTAAAGGAGACATTACCTCTGTTATCCAAGGTTTTATTTTTTCCCTTAGAGGTAGTACAATGTGTGGTTAAGAAGCAAAAACTCTGGAAACAGAGTCCTGGGTTCTCATCTAGGCACTGGCACTTACTAGCTATAAGATGTGGACAAGTGACTTTTCTTAGCCAAGTTCTCTAGAAAACAGACCATGAGGCAAAAAATTAATGTGCTCACATTTTATTGGGGAATGCAATACCAGGGAAACTTGAGCAAATGCAAGTGAGGCAAGAAAAGAGGGAAAACAAATATAAAGAAGTATATAATCAGGCTGGCCCCAGCTTCGTGACAAACTGATCTCTCAGCCTTGCGAAGTATCTTCAAAGAAATGACAGGAAACTACACCCTGAGAGTAAGAAAGGAAAATAATATATCTGCAGATTCATTGATCAGATTTCACCATTATTGGGAGTCAATTCTCCTGGATTTCTGATTTGCCCATGCATGAGGAGCTGATGGGTCTTACCCCTTGAAGGCCTTGGTAAAACCCCAGGCAGGAGCTGAAATACAAGTGGCCCAGATGTGAGACCAATACTGTATGGTTATGCTCAGGAGCAGAAGTCACTACAGCTGGTTCCTTCGTTCCTTGGCCTGTAGGTGTGGAAATAACTGCATCAGTTACCCAGTTGCATGATGCTGAGAGCAACACAGACCATTGCCAGTGACTGGCCAGACAGAGTCTAGATCTAGGGTGATATGTGAACTGAATCCAGTATATTACCTGACCCCTCAGGGTCTCAGTTTCCTCATCTTTAATATAGAAATAACCGTTACTCATCTGCCTCACAGGCTTTGTGAAAATTGCAAGGTGCTTAGGACAATGCCAGGCAGATAGAAAACATTGTAGAAATGTTAGCTATCGGTATTATTAGAAAAAACACGATAGTTCTTGTGCATCAAATTCTACCTTTCCCTGACAGGTTATCTTTATCTCTTTAGGTTTCCTCTTAGCAATATATTGGAAGATGGAGTTGTGCAAGCTGAATTCAGTACTGAATGATGTCTTTGAGCTTTTTTCTCTGAGTCTCTTCCCTTGCCTTGCCAGCTGATATGATGTTCATGGAAGAGATAGAGGCTCATGGAAGAGGCAAGTACCATCAAAGAGCCACTGAACTCCATGTCTGCCTTGGTCCCAAGGGATACTCTGGGAAATTACCAAGCCCCACAAGTTCTTACCATGGTAACTATACCCATTGGCCTGACTAGGTTTCCTCCAATGGAGCCACTGTTTTTCAGAAAAGTATCTACCAGACCTTCAAAGGCAGAGTTGCAAAAGCTTAATGCAGAGCTCTTATACTTCATAGTTTTTTGGACAATACTAGCTTGAAGAGGTATTCTGCTTGGATATCCAGTATTGGTAAAAATATTTCAATTTGAGATTCCAGTAATGACTCTAAACAACACTGTAGAACAAGATGCCAACAAACTGCCACTATCAGTAGAAGCCAATATTTAAATGTTGAAACCAACATTAAAATGACAATATTTTCCATAAAAACCCCTTATTTCCTACTTTCCTTTAAAAAGAAATCAGAAAATTGGACAACTCTGAGCCTGAATTTCCACATTGTAATAACTAGCTGGAACAGAACAGTGATTTTCCACTTCAGACAGGACATACTTGCCATAGCCCTCATCACTCTGTATTATCATCTGGTCTCTTCAGTCATTTATATTGCTTTTTTTTTTTTTCCAACAATGGGCTCAAATATAATGATTGTGAGGATGGTACAGGATCAGGCAGTGTTCCATTCTGTTGTACACAGAGTCGTTATGAGTTGGAACTGACTTGGCGGCAACAAAAATATTTTTTTTTTAAATTGTGCTTTAGATGAAGGTTTACAGAGCAAATTAGTGTTCTCATTAAACAATTAATACACGTATTGTTTGTGACATAGGTTGCCAACCCCACAATGTGTCAATACACTTCCTTTCTCAACCTTGGGTTCCCTATTACCAGCTTTTCTCTCCCTTTCTGTCTTCTCATCCTTGCCCCTGGGTCAATGTGCCCATTTAGTCTCATTTTGTTTTATGGCCCTCTCTAATCTTCGGCGGAAGGGTGAACCTCAGAAGTGACTTCAGTATTGAGTTAAAAGGATGTCTGGAGGCCATACATACTCTCGGGGTTTCTCCAGTCTTGTCAGACTCATTTATATTACTTCTTATTTTAGACATTTTAGTTTTAAACTCCTGGCCTAGGCTTTCTAGGTTGGACTTGCTGTTTATCATGGAAACATTGACTCTCAGATGTTAGAGGTACTTTAAAGATGGTTCAGTCCCAAACCCAAGAGCTACACCTCTATCCCCTCAAACTGCTCCCTGTATACCTATTTGGTTTGTTTTGTTTCAAATGGGATAGCTTTTTGTTTTTATTATTATTGTCATGCATTTTCTTTGTAAAAAACAAAACCCAATTGTTGTTGGTGTTAATTGCCCCCAAGTTGGCTGTGACTCATGGTGACCTTATGTATAATAGAATGAGACATTCATTGGTCCTGAACCATTTTCATGATCTTTGATATGTTTCTGCCCATTGTTGAGGCTACTGTATCAGTCCATCTCACTGATCCTCTGTTTTCCCAAACAAGATGCCGTTTCCTAGCTACTGGTCTTTCTTAATGATGTGTTCAAAGTAAGAAAGACTATACAGACAGATAATACACACATACATACCCATTTATGTCAGGTCAATTCTGACTCATAGTAATCCTACCGAGAGAGTAGAACTGCACCATAGGGTTTCCAAGAAGCAGCTGATAGATTCAAACTGTTGACCTTTTGGTTAGCAGCCACGCTCCTAATCACTGTACCACCAAGGCTCCCAGACATAAAGGTGTAGAGAAAAAAAAAGTCACACATTGTCATATGACATAGAGTCACTGGAAATGTTACTATGTATCTGTGGCAGGTACTGCAGAATGGCTCTCCAAGCTTCTTTCAAACTCCCATAACCAAAAAACCAAGTGCGTTGCCGTTGAGTTGATGCCGACTCATAGCAACCCTACAGGACAAAGTAGCACTGCCCCACAGAGCTTCCAAGGAACACCTGGAGGATTCGAACTGCTGACCTTTTGGTTAACAGCCATAGCACTTAACCATTATACCACCAGGGATTCCCAAACTCCCATAGCAAAGTTTATTTCACTTTAGAAGTTGGAAGTATAAAGAGTGTACTTCTCAGGCTCCTTTGTGCTTCAAGTTTCCCATGTGATCCACCTGCCTCCAAGCCAAAGCACAGTGTGGGGTTTTGAAGGTGGAAATGAGATGGATTTTGTGCTTCTGAGGCATCTGCAGTTTCTCCCTAGAGCAGCATGGTTGTTGAATGAATTAGTGCCGTAGCAAAGGCCCTGAGTTGTCTTCAGTCCATGCAGGGCACAAAGCACCCATGTTGCTAGTGGGAGAACAGCCGAAGCAATGAGATCTTGAGCCAGCAGTTGTTGCAGCAGCCTACTGATGTGGCTACGAATTGTGGTAGAAACAGCAGCTCCTTGGTGACCCGTTCTACAGGACAGCTCAGGGCTTCATCACTGCAAGTTCAGGCTAAGGCCTGCTCCTCAAGCTTTTCCAATGATTTTGTAAGCACTTCATTCCCTGTATTAAATTTCTTCGTGCCTAAACTAGCTAGAGTGGATTCTGTTGTGTGCAACTGACACTGACTGACAATATATTCCTCTAGGCATTTACAATGCATATTTTATATTTAAAAAAAAATGATTTCTATATATACAAATAGTGCAAGCCATCATTTTGTAATTAAACTTTTTAATTTTGAGATAATTGTAGATTCACATGCAATTTTAACAAATAGTATGGAGAGATTCCATATACCTTCTACCCAGATTCCCCCATGGTAACATCTTACAAAACTGTAGTAAAATATCAAACGAGAATATTGACATTGATACAATCCACTGATTTTCTTCAGATTTTTCCTGTTTTACTTGTACTTGTGTGTGCGTATAGGCCTATGCAATTTTATCACATGTGTAGGTTCATGTATCCGTCATATGCAATTTTATCACATGTGTAGGTTCATGTATCCGTCATCACAATGAAGATACAGAACAGTTCCATCACCACAAGGATCCCTCATGTTGTCCTTTTATAAGCACCCCTACCTCTTTCCAGTCCCCCAAACCTAATCTCTAACCTCTTTAACCCCTAAACTGTTCTCCAGTTCTCTACCTTTGTCATTTCAAGAATGTTAGAGAAATGAAATCATATAATATAGAAACTTTATAGATTGGCTTTTTCACTCAGCATCATTTCTTGGCGATTCATTCAAGTTGTGAGAACCAATAGCTTGTTCTCTTTTATTGTTGAGCAGCATTTCACGGTACGGATATACCCCAGTTTATTTAACCATTCACTCACTGAAGGACATGTAGGTCGTTTCCTGTTTTCAGATATTATAATAAAGCTGCTACGAACATTCATATATATATAGGTTTTAACTGAATATAAGTTTTCATTTAACTGAGATGAATGTCCAAGAATGGAGTGGAATTACTGGTTAATACAGCAAGTTAGGTTTTATAAGACACTGCCAAACTGTCTTCCAGAGGGTCTGTGCTATTTTATTCTCCCATTAGCAATGTATGAGTGATTCAGCTTCCTGCATCTTTGCCATCATTTAGTATTATCACTATTTTTTTTATTTTAGCCATTCTTATAGGCATGTAGGGATATCTCATTGTGATGTACGTATCATTTTATATCAGTATATATAGCACTACATTACAATTTTCTATAGTTGTACAGGAGTTTGTTATGTCATATTCCTCACAACTTATACCCCACATTATTGCCTTTCATTTCCATGCACTTTCACATATTTAATTACATCTAATGCTTACTACCTTCTTGTTTATTATTATAATTACCTTTTCTATCATGAGAAAATGGCTGTTGTTGTCGAGGTTGTTGTTTGTTGCCATCAAGTTGCCTCTGAATCATGAAGAACTTGTGTAAAATAGAACAAAACACTGTCTCGTCTTGTGCCATGGAAACCCTGGTGGCAAAATGGTTAAGTGCTATGGCTGCTAACCAAAAGGTTGGCAGTTCAAATCCACCAGGCAAGCCTTGGAAATTCTATGGGGCAGTTCTATTCTGACCTGTAGGATCACTATGAGTCGGACACGACTCAATGGCAAAGGGCTTTTTTTTTTTGATTTGGTGCCGTCTTCATGATCTTTGACATGTTTGTGGTTATTATGTCAATTCATCTTATTGATGGTTTTCTCTATTTTTGCTGACCCTCTACTTTACCTAACATGCTGTCTTGTTTTAGGAAATGGTCTTCCCTGATGATGTATCCAAAGTAAGCAAGATGAAGTTTTATCATCTTTGCTTCTAAGGAGCATTTATTTCACTTTTATTTCTTCTAAACCTTGTTTGTTATTATCATCATTCTCTTTTCTACAATGAGGAAATAGGAAATTAGTTAAAATAAGTGAATTATGCAAAGTCACTCAAAGGAATGAAAATGTTTTTGTTAAGCAACTAGTATATGTTCCCACTCACTGCAGTCAAGTCTATTTCAACTCACAGAGATAGCATATGACAAAGTAGAACTGCCCCATAGGGTTTTCTTGGCTGTAATCTTATGGAAACAGATCACCAGGTCTTCCTCCCAAAGAGCAGCTAGGTGGGTTCAAACCTACAACCTTTCAGTTAACAGCCAAGTGCTCAACTGTTGTACCACCAAGGCTCCACTGAGTGATGCTTAGAGCCAATAATACGTGATGCAGCTAACATTTGAACCCTTGTCTCTCTGACTCTATACTCTAGGCTTTGTCGGCTGTGCCACACTGCTTGGCTGCAATGATAGAGCTGGGACTAGAACCTGGTTATCTGATGTCATGTCTAGTCTGTTTTTCACCACAATGTCATTACCTCTCTTCCTAACTGGGGAAGATAAGAAATGCACCAAAGTGAAAAGCTTGGGGGGATTTTCAAATTTTGTATATCTATTCATTAAAATGTTTTCACTTTAGTAGTTCATTTCTTCACCTTCCTCCCTACCTCTTACTCCTGAGATACTATCTTGGGTAAACTCTCTGATTCCCAGTCCAGTTCCTCCTGATAGGAATCATGTACAGCCTGGGTAGCCTTTGTTTGATTGCACAGTTCTGTACCTCATCGGTCATAAACTCTGGAAGGTGGGCTGGTGTAATGAAAAGGCTGAATTGAGAACAGAGAACATAGGGTTCAAGAATTGACCAACATTGGCCAAGTCATATCACCACGTCCTTAAAATGCAGGGTTTGGACCAGAGAATCTTCAAGATCCCTTCCAACTTTTTGATTGGCTTTGGCTTGTCTTTCGATACATTAGTTTCTTTATCTCACAGACTGCACAGGAGTGTTGGTGACCCTGAAAGCATCTTTCAATAAACAAGGATGAGTTAAAAGTAATTAGCATGTACCTGGGGCATTTTGAGGGTTCCTGACATCTTGATCCCTTCTCAGAGAGAAGATGCCCAGAGATAGGAAATGTAGCTTTGCACATATGAAACCATCTGGTTATTTCCTAGGGCGTGCTATTTCAAAACAAAGGTGCATATATACAAGTGTAGTCTCACTTAAAAAATTAAAATAGATAAAAAAATTACTAATTCTGCAACGCCATATTTCAGTTCTAATTATCAGAAGTCACTTCCCCTGAGATTCCAAGGCTTGGAAGATGGATTTGCTGTGTGTTCGCATCAGTCACTTAGTTAGCCAAGAGACACAACCGGGATATGAAAACAGACACACACAGCTCATGGATCTCTGTACAGAATACTATTTGCCCACAATTACCCTTCCTGTTCTTCCCCACTCTCTGTTCTTCACCAGCAAATAGCGGACAGAGGAGTGTTTAGTTGCCAGCCTCTTATGCCTCATGACATTGAAGTGATTAATCAATCTGGTGGCCAGAGCTTCGAAAAGATTCATCTGGTTTCTCACAAGTTCCCAGACAATGCTAATGCTGCCGGTTAGGGGCCAGTTTTGAGAACAACTGATAGAGCAGTGGTTCTTAAAATTTATCATACATAAGAATCACCTGAGGATCTTGTTAAACTATAGATTCGGATTCAGTATATCTGGGTTGGAAATGCACATTCTCAGCAGGGATTCTAACCAGAATGTTAGCAATCACTTAGTCTAATATCTTCATCTTGCTGTTGCTGGTACTGCCGAGTTGATTTAGACTCATAGCAACCCCAGGTGACAGAGTAGAACTGCCCCATAAGGCTTTCTAGGCCATAATCTTTATGGGAACAGATTGCCGAATTTTTCTCCAGTGGAGCCACTGGGTGAGTTCTTTTTGGCAACCTTCTGGTTAGGAGCCAATCGCTTAATCTTGAGCCAGCAGGGCTCTCTTTACTTTCATTTTAGAGACAAGTAAATGGAGGTTCAGAGGCTAGCAGCTCGCTAGCTGAAAATCCAGGGCTAGAGCCCACGTTTCCCTGCTCATTCTGTTTCTCAGAGTGACATTGCTTTTGTTCCTATGGAAGCTGCTAATGCCAAGGTTACTATAAAGTGATAGACTCTGTTTCAGTTTTGTCTTGTTTTTGGCAGTGTGTTGGTGGTGTGGGATGGAGTGGTGGGCCTGCCTATTAACTACCTGGTGGCACAGTGGTTAAGAGTTTGGCTACTAACCAAAAGGTTGGCAGTTCAAATCCACCAGCCGCTCTTTGGAAACCCTATGGGGCAGTTCTACTCTGTCCTATAGGGTCACTATGAATCAGAAGTGATTTGATGGCATTGAGTTTTTTGGATGCTGATAAGGCATCAGACCCAGAGGCTGATCAACCAGTAAGCACATGGCACACTGGCTTAATTGAGGTTACTTACTAATCTGTAGTGCACAATCTTTGATGTGGTAAAAGCCAGGTGAAATTGTGCACTACAGGTTTGTAAGTAAACACAATTAAGCCCATGCGTACCTTGCTTAGGAAACCCTGGTGGAGTAATGGTTAAGTGCTACAGCTGCTAACCAAGAGGTCAGCAGTTCAAATCCACCAGGCGCTCCTTGGAAACTCTAAGGGGCAGTTCTACTCTGTCCTATAGGGTCGCTATGAGTCGGAATCGACTCAACGGCAGTGGGTTTTTTTTGGTACCTTGTTTATTGAGTAATCAGTCTCTGAATTCAGATCCTAAATGTTGTCAAATTACAGTGTATCAAAGTGGCAGAGATGTTAGCGTCTCCATAGAACTGGTTCAGATATGATTTCCCAAATCCTAGAAAATATATTTTAAAAATCTGAACCAATATCATGATTCTACCACCTGGGACCCTTCTCTATCTGATGTGGAAAGCCAAGGTAAGCATTCAGAAAAAGTACACTGAGATGGTATCATGGTTACATACAAAGAAGGTTATTCTGCCAGACCCAGCACCTCCAGTGGCTTGTAACCTTGCAAGACTATTGCTTCTAGCAAATGTAACAAAAAAGAAAACAATTACAACAGGCTAGGGTTGGGTAGTCTAATTAAAAAAAAAAAAAAAAACCCACTGCCGTCGAGTCGATAGGACAGAGTAGAACTGCCCCTTAGAGTTTCCAAGGAGCTCCTGGTGGATTTGAACTGTTGACCTCTTGGTTATCAGCCATAGCACTTAACCACTACGCCAACAGGGTTTCCGGGTAGTCTAATAGTGCTGGGTAAAACATCACATCCTCCAAAGAAGTAGGAAACATAACTATGTGGTTCAGTTTTATTTCTAATGCCCAGCACAACTCCTGGCATATTGTGAGCCCTCATTAAACACACTTTTCCGTTAATCTAAGGTAGCATTATTCTAAGGCACGTCATTATATTTTGTACTCTTATGAAGCCAGAATTGCCAATTAAACACATCATGCTAATTTTAGAGATGTGAAAATGTAAACAAAAATACAGCATTTTAGAATCGATGAAATAATATTGTAAGTGAATAAATGAATGAGTGATCTAGACCAGAATCCTGTAAATCACTTTAAATCTCATCATCTTGGAAACAGAAAATAATAATAATAAAACCTACCTCGAAGACTTTTTATAATGATTAAAATATATAATTTATGATAAGGCACTCTGTAAACTCAAAGTTTTAGTAGAAAATGTTAATTAACTAAAATCCAAGATGAACTCATATGCAATAATTGCTCTGACTTGAAAAGAAAGCATTTTGTTTGAACTACAGCACTGTGAAAATCTTATTGGAAGCTACAGGATGTGCATTGGGCCTGGAAAGATGGAGACAGTTTGGACTAGTGGGGCATTTTCCATAGAATTTCAATTGCCTGTAGATGCAAATTGTTGGTGAAAGCAGACTGGCAGAGACTAGCATTAGACCCAGGCCCAAATTAAGGAGCAGAAAGCAAGGTAACTGCCTAAGCTGGTTCTCTCTAAAGGACAAAAATTCATCACAGAAATGTAGCATTGATGAGCTCATTTCCATGTACAGCAACTCATACAACTGGTCAACCACAATCTGCTTCTAGACCGGCAGAAGGAGACAAAAATCTGGAACACAGATGTTAAAACTCTTCTCTCTAGTACTGACCTGGGTTGAGGCTTTTGTGCCACTCACACCAGCAGTCACAGTTGGCTGACGTTCTGAACCAACGCAAGCCGGTGCAATACTTCTTGCCAAAATCAAATGAATCTTTAATTATCAAGGTTTTAACCCACTAATGTGTTTCACAAGAAGCTGTCTGCTTTTGAAAGAAGTGAGAGGAAGCTAAAGAGACCATAAAGAACTATTGAAAAATAGGAGACATTTTACAAAGTGTTTGTTTTTCCATGCGTATTGATTCTGCTTGAAACAATTAGTAAGCAAAACAGTTTCCTTAAAAAATTTGTGTTAAATTCTGTTCAAGATGTTTATTAACAGAAATCCCTTTGTGCCCTCCTCTATTAAGTAAATGGTGAACTAATTAAGAACTATTAGTTTGAAGAGATCATCTTGTCTAGGACACCCACTCATCTTTGCTGTTGTTGGGTGCTATCGAGTTGGTTCTGACTCATAGCGACCCTATAGGACAGAGTAGAACTGCTCCATGAGATTTCCAAGGAGTGGCTGGTGGATTCAAACTGCCTACCTTCTGGTTAACAGCCAAGCTCTTAACGACTATGCCATCAGTTCCCCTACTTGTCTTTTTCTAGCCCCAATGCAAACTATGCTTGAATTTTTCTAGTGTAACTGTTTGGAGGAGTGCCCCTTTTGTTTACTCTAAAGGAGGAAAGGTTGAATAAAAATCTGAAAATGTAGATTTTTCCCAAATCACTTTTCTTCTTCTAGCCATTACCCCCTCAGGCAGCATTTTGGTTTTGACACAGTGATATAGTCTAATTCAGAAAAACTACCCACTTTTCTCTCTACCTGGTATTTAAGTGGAAGGGCACAACAGTAGAAATCTTTGTCATGGAGCTCCCACAGAAAGATCACTGGGGTTTATATTCTGGTGAAACATTTGTTCCCAAGAAAAAATTCAAAGATTTGGTTATTTAGTGGGCCATGGAAATTCTCTAAAGCTTCCAGTTCATATTTCCTCAGCCACTTCTTTTGTTTTCTGTTTTCTCTGCTGCTTGACTAGCATGTTCACATCGCTGATAGTGTTCCATCTCCTGACATGGTGTTTGGAGTGTACCCCTTCACCATTGCTCTGAACATCTGCCATTTCCAAATAGTTTGAGACCTTTGCTTACCTCCTATGGGCCTCATTTCTCTTTTCTTTTCCATCGAGTTTCCATCTTTTCCATCACATATACGTTGCACAAGTGGTGGGAGAAAAATTTCTCTCTACTTTGTTATGACAAAGATACGTTTTGTTTTCCTGGGGCTGACATAACAAATTACCACAAACTGGATGGCTTGAAACAACAATGGAAACTTATTCTCTTGCAGTCTGGAAGGCCAGAAGTCCAAAATCAAGGTGCCAGCAGGGCCAGGCTCCCTCTGAAGACTTTATGGGAGAATTCTTTCTTGTGTCTTTTAGTTTCTGGTGGCTCTAGGCATTCCTTGGCTTGTGGGTGCATAACTCCAATCTCTGTCTTGGTCTTTACCTGAACATCTCTGTGTCTCTCTACACGCTTAATGACATCTGCAAAAACCCTGTATCTAAATAAAGCCATATTTACAAACTCTGGGGATTAGGACATGGATATAATCCTTACCAGTCAACCCATTAAATGACATAAGAAGGTCTTATTTTCTTAGTTAATGTCTACATTCACACTGTAGCAACTCTTATTTGACTCACTTTTCATAATATTACATCCCACTTTCTTAAGAAAACTCAAGGTCCATCAAATGTTGAATCATAGGATGAATCAAATGACGACAAATTGCGCCTTACCTGAAATTATCTTTTTTCTAAACTTGACCTTTTCTCAGAAATATACTGTAGGTAGGCAGGAAAGGCCACTTTGTCAGATGTTATTAATTTGATGTGTAACATGATCTTACCACCACGGAATGTTCATTTCATTGAGTGTACAGTAAACCTACTGTTCCTCCATCTTCAATATTAGAAGGAAATCCCACAGCCATCATCATATCCAGCTTATTATATCAGACTACAGCCAGTCCTGAGAGGCCTGAGAGACTATTTGGACTTTTGATCTGGGCTGTTTCGTAGCTAATGAAAAGGTATCTCTACTTCCTTCATCACTGACCAAAATATAAACTCCAGATCTTTTTTATATTCTCCACACCTATCCTTAAAATTATTACACTTCCTTTCCCTCTTGAACCAACATCCTGTTGTTTCCCTCCCTTTAAAACTCTTTTTTGGAATAATCTGGAATGCTCATTCCAAGGTAAACAGCAAATCTATAACCTTAATTCTGCTCCCGATACCCGCGAGGTAATAGTCTCTAAACCTGTTGATCATCGGAAAACCTAAAAAGTATTTAAAAATGCATTCTGACTTCCAGAACCTATTCTAGCCCCATGGGATGCAAATATCTTAAGGGCACACAACTCTTTAAAAATTCTCCAAAAATTATTAATGAAATCATCTGTTGATTATGGTCCATAGTCAACACACACTGGAGATTGTAGATACAATTAATTGAATATAAAAATAAAATAGCTAGAATGCCTAAACTTGGATTTAGCAAGAGAATCAAAATAATGTGAAATACAAACTCAAACTTGAAACTTTTTAGTGGAAAGAACTGTCAAGTCCTATCTGTTTCATATTCTTGGAAAAATATTTCTCTGGCAAGAGATTTCTACCCACAGGTTATTGCCTTTTCATACGAAGAGCAGTTTTATATTGTTCATAGTAACTTCACACAAGTGATTCCACAGGGGAGTTTTCTGGAGGCCATATTTCTTTCCTCCCATAAAGATGAGAACAGCAAAAGAAAGGCTCACAGATCAACAACTTATTTCTATACAAACACTCATTCTTCCTTAAAAAACAAACAAACAAAAAAAACCTGTTGCGGTCTCGTCAGTTCTGACTCGTAAATATGTCATGTTTACCTTGGTCTGACTGTCATCAAAACTTGTGGGATTTTTTTTTTTTTTCCCTCTCACAGAATTGATGTTAAACAAGTTCTCCCAAGTTTTTTTGTTTTTTTCCTTTTAACATTGTCTAAGTCTGAAATCGTTCTAGCCACATCTGGGACTTAGAGTTCTACCACAATTTCTGCTTCGCATTTTACTCACCAATAAGCTACTTGTTTAGAAGATGGCTTCCTCCCTTGTTTTTTAAACTTTTTTTTTCTTTGAAAAGTGAGTTTCAAGTTTGTCTCTCACTCTCACTCTCTCATTGTTGCTCAATAGTCAGTGTTTTTTGTTTTGTTTTGTATTGTCTTAAAGGCTGGTAAGCAAAGTTCTTTCACTTTTGGAAGAAAGGGCACATGGATTAATTGGCCGTTTGCCCGAGTCTAGAGTTTTCATAGTAAAAATGAAAAGTAGATAACATAAACCTGCAGGAAATATTTTATAATTCAATTTTCCTTCTTAAACAGTTAAAATATACTACCAGTGAAAAAAGACACCCATTTGTTTTTTTGTTAAATTTCTTATCATCTTTCCAGGATTTCAGTGGCAAAACAAGACAACTTTTTTGCTGTTGGTTGAGAATTCACTTTTCTCCTTGTCTTGAACTCCCCAAATGAACTACAAATGAAAACCCTGACCGGTCCATTTCTCTTGAACATCTCTGTTGGAGGACTTTTGGCTTTGGGAACCCACTCAGTTCATGCCTACTCCATGAATCGTTATGACCAAGTCAGCCCACAATGACTACTGAGTTTCTGCCCTCAGTTCCTTATTTGTTCACTGTTTGTTCATGTGTAAATAGCCTTCCAAAGTTTTTCTATGCTCCTAGAAGACAAGGATTGCGTCTCAGTGAAGACGGTTACAACGCAGTTGAAAGAACTCTGGACTTGGAGTCAAAAGGAAACAAGAAATTTTATTGTGAATGTTGCTTTCAAAGAGATCCAAGATTTTCTTCATAGTTTTTAGTTTTCCATACCAGTCAGGTGCTAGAAAGCCAAGAAAATGAGAGTTCACTGAATGTTCTGAGAACGAAAATAAGCCAATAAATGTTTAAATGGAGATTTGAAATCCAGTCTTATCATCTAGCTGGTTCCCTAATTAATGAGTTTCATATTTAACATAGGGCAGTGGTTAAGTGCCACGGCTGCAAACCAAAGGATCGGCAGTTCAAATCCGCCAGGCGTTCCTTGGGAACTCTATGGGGCAGTACTACTCTGTCCTATAGGGTTGCTGGGAGTTGGAATCGACTTGACAGCACTGGGTTTGGTTTGGGTTTTATTTTAGATTTGTATGAGAGACATGTTTTTTAGCTTTTTGAGAATTATATTTTGATACTTTGGGAAATTCTACTGAGATGTTCAGTTGGACTTATCTTCTGTAGCCAATTAAACTTTGTGGCACAAGAAGTGCCTCTTATGGGTTGTTTAAGCTTAAGCATGACTTTTCTTGGCTTCCGGGATGAATCTTCAGAAGCAATAAAAGTCTGCTTTTGCTGCCACTTGTTTTCTCTCTCTCTCTCTCTTTTTTTTTTTTTTTCTCTGTGTTTTTGTTTTTGCTCCTAGTTCTTGGGTAAGTTGGGCTCTATATCTGCTTTGCCCATGGCCCATAAGTGATTCTCCATGATGGCAGCAATGCTTGGTGAGTTAGGTTTATGGTCTGACCAGTAGGTGATCTCGATCTTGTGGGGATGGCATAGAACCTGGAAGCTGTTTCCTTCCTTTGTGGATGGGGTCACCATGAGTCAGGAGTGACTGACAACAACAGTAGGATAGAGATAAGGTGAAAAGTAACAGAGAATTTGGTTTCTTAGATTTTTTTTTGTTGGTCTGCATGTGAAAGAAATTGTCTTGTTTCTACTGGAAAGGAGAACAGATCTTTGAGATCTCGATTGGTGAAACTGTTTTCTGTATTTATTCTGTTCTGTTCTGTAAAGCATAAGCTGTAAGCTCTACGTCTGTGTCTTTAATTGAGAAAAACCTTTACCTCTCATTATGTGAATGTAAGATAATATATATACATATATATGTAAAAGTATATATATATTTATTGTTGTTAGGTGCTGTTAAGTCTGTTCTGATTCTTAGTGACCCTGTGTACAAAGCAATAAAACACTGACTGGTCCCATGCCATCCTCCCAATCATTGCTATGTTTCGGCTCATTGTTGCAGTCACTATGTCAATTCATTTTGTTGAGTGTCTTCCTTTATTTCCCTTACGCTCTACTATACTAAGCATGATGTCCTTCTCCAGGGACTGGTTCTTCCTGATACCATGCCCAAAGTACATGAGAGGAAGTCTCGCCATCCTTGTTTCTAAGGAACGCTCTGGCTATACTTCTTCCAAGAAAGATTTGTTTGCTATTTTGATAGTCCATGATATATTCAATATTGTTCACCAATACCATAATTCAAAGGCATCAATTCTTCTTCAGTCTTCCTTATTCATATATATATATATATATATATATATATATATATATATATATATATATATATATATATATCACCCATATATGTTAATACATTACATTGTAAAGCCCCTTAAAACAGACAGCCTTGTTTAAACTGGCTTATGAACATTGTTGTTGTTAGGTGCCTTCCAGTTGGTTCCAACTCACAGTGACTCTATGTACAACAGAATGAAACACCGCCCAGTCCTGCTCATCTGCACAGTCATTGTTATGCTTGAGCCCATTGTTGCAGCCACTGTGTCAGTTCATCTCCTTGAGGGTCTTCCTCTTTTTTGCTGACCCTCCATTTTACCAAGCATGATTTCCTTCTCCAGGGACTGATTCCTCCTGATAACATGTCCAAAGTATGTGAGATGTAGTCTTACCGTTCTTCCTTCTAAGAAGCATTCTCTTTGTACTTCTTCTAAGACAGACTTGTTTGTTCTTTTGGCAATGATATCCCTGGTTCCACGTCCTCTTCTGAATCCAGCTTGAATTTCTGGCAGTTCCCTGTCGATATACTGCTGCAGCTGCTTTTGAATGATCTTCAGCAAAATTTTACTTGTGTGTGATTTTAATGATACTGTTTGATATTTTCTGCATTCAGTTGGGTCACCTTTCTCGGGAATAGGCATAAATATAGATCTCTTCCAGTTGATTGGGCAGGTAGCTGTCTTCCAAATTTCTTGGCATAGATGAATGAGAACCTCCAGGGCTGCATCCATTTGTTGAAACATTTCAGCTGGTATTCCATCGATCCCCGGAGCCTTGTTTTTCGCCAATGCCTTCAGAGCAGCTTGGACTTCTTTCTGCAGTACCATCAGTTCCAGATCATATGTTACCTCCTGAAATGGTTGAACATTGACCAGCTCTTTTTTGTATGGTGACTCTGTGTATTCTTTCCATCTTCTTTTGATGCTTCCTGTGTCGTTTAGTATTTTTCCTATAGAATTCTTCAGTATTGCAACTCGAGGCTTGAGTTTTTTCTTCTCTTTTGATTTTCTATCTCCAAGTCTTTGCATTTATCTTCTCAAGCTGCCCTTTGAAATCTTCCGTTCAGCTCTTTTAGGTCATCATTTCTTCCTTTGGCATTAGCTACTCTGCGTTCAAGACAAGTTTCAGAGTCTCTTCCTACATCCATTTTGGTCTTTTCTTTCTTTCTTTCTCTTCAATGATCTCTTGCTTTCTTCCCATGTGATGTCCTTGAAGTCATTTCACAACTCATCTGGTCTTTGGTTATTAATGTCATTATTGACATTAATAAAAACTTAATTTAATATAATATTTTCACAGTTGCCAAAAAAAACCAAGAAACTAAGCTTTTTTTTTACTTTAATGCAATGTATTTCCCTTTTTATTGTTCTAAAGATATATACAAAACATTTGCCAATTAAAAACCTTTCACATTACAATCCCTTGACACCAATGTTGTGCAGCCATCACCAATATCCATTGCCAAAAAATTTTAAAAATGCAAATGAATGTGAATAAACAAAATTCCAAAATTTTCAATAAAAATGAGCGCAAGCCTACACTTTCACAATTCTGCTTCACTTGCCTCACTCTGAGCCAGTCCTTGGGAAACTAAACTTCTAATGCTATATTTTTGAGGAAAAACACTTTGCACAGAAACTGCCTACTTGGAAGCATTTCTCTGTAAGATGCGAAGCTCACAAAATGAAAATGAATCCTTGGGAAAATCAGACTGATGTGATAATTCTGCCGGCAAAAGAGCTATGTGCATTTTCCCTGGTTATACTGGTGCCGAATGCACGGCCAATGCACATTTATTTAATTTTAAAGGATGATTTAGTTTTTTATTCTTATTTTTATCCATTTTTTCTTAATGAAGAGGCTAATCTAATCTTTCCAAGCTTTGTATATCGGTTTACTTACCAATGATGCTTATGTTCTCTCACATATGTTTCAGATTAGAAAAAGTATAAAATTATGTATTTAGATAAATTAAATTATAATTCTGACAATTTTTATATGAATTGCAATTATACTTTTTAGCATGTCAATTTAAACATAATCACCAAATTCTTTAGTTAATTTTAAGATTTTAGATCAATATTAAATTGATTGATTTAATATATAATCTTTGAATAGTTATTTAATTTCTAATAGAATAATGGAATACCGAAACAGAGTTAGCAAGTTACGTATACATATATTTTTTCTTATTTTTATACATTATAGAGTGGCTTCACCTCTGGATAGTTTTAGAAGATGGATTCATTTCTGCCACTTTAAAATTTATACGAAGAATGTGATTGCACGGAGTCAAGTTATATATGCAAATGAGCTTTGCAGGTTTGCTAAAATGCTTATATATTATAGTTGTCACCCACCTCCTAGTGCCTTCTATGAAATAGGTTTTACATACTTTGGTAAAGAGTATAAATAATGCACGTGAATGAGACTATGCTAGGAGCAATAATTGCATAGGGGTACAACTTAGTGTCCAAGGTTATGAGATGCATTTTTGCTAACTAAGGGGAAAAAAAAAAAGACAATCGTTTTGTCTAAAAAGAAAATGACTGGATGTTCCAAAATGTAAAAGAGGATCATGAAGAACAAAACCTGAATGGATGTAGAATGTTGTGAAGTGTTTGCAGAAGGGAATTGTATTTGCCTTAGATTTTAGTAGGTGCATATAATGAGCCTGAAAAGAGTAAATAAAATGTGTTATCATTTTCCCAAAGGAGGCTCAATTTTGATGAGTTTATTCATAAGGTTTTAAAGACGAGCTTGTGATTCCTTTAGCATCAAATACCTCAAGCACATCCAACACCAATCTGTCACTGAAGGTTTGCGTGTTGTTATGATGCTGAACAGGTTTCAGCGTAACTTCTAGACTAAGACGAACTAGGAAGAAAAGCCTGGTAATCTACTTCTGAAAATCAGCCAATGAAAACCCTATGGATCACAAGGGTCCAATCATCGACTGATCACAGGGATTGTGCAGGACTGGGTAGCATTTTGTTTCATTGTGCATGAGATTGCCATGAACAATGACAATTTAATAAGAGACTATAAAGGGTTATTCTTTAGCCTTTGATATCTGACCAGAAAACTGGGCTAGTACTTGTTCTATGACTTAAAATCAAGGTTGGCAAACTGCAGCCTGTGGACCAAATTCAACCCACCACCTCTTTTTATAAATAAAGTTTTATGGGAACATAGCCACACTTATTCAGGTGGGTATGCTCTATGATTGCTTTCATGCTACAACAGTGGAGGTGAGTAGTTGCAATGGAAACCTTATGGCCCACAAAGCCTAAAATATGTACCATCTGGACCTTGTTTTCTGACCCCCGAGCTTAAAGTATCAATCCTTACGGATAGTAAGGATAGTAAAAATAAATAAATAAATAAATAAGAAGAAATATTATTTCCTGGCTAACCAGAAGCCTAGTACAAGAGAAAGGAATTAACTCACATTCGTAGGCATTGTAGGACACATGTACAAAAACGTTCATAATAAATGCCTTGGGCTTGGTTTCTGGGGTTCAAAATAGAAAAGCAATAAAAGCATCTCTGAAATAATAGAAACTATTGAAAATACAATCCCAAATGCCTTCTGAAATCTCCAGACAGAAGTTAATTCTCTAACTTTAGAAGTTACTTACCACCCTAGGGTTCTGTATTTGCTGTCAGCATTCAAAGGTTGCTTATACATGTTAATAAACTTTTTTTGTGAGTCAGAATCAACTCAGCAAGAGGTTTGGTTTATTTAAATGAATTAGGTCCAAACACAATTAGGCTTTGAGTGTGTGTGTCTGTGTGTGTGTCTGTGTGTGTGTGTGTGACCATGAATAATTTTTGGAGATTATTTATGATCAAAGGGGAGACTGTTAAAAAAAAAATTATCCAGACCGTAGAAATAGACCAAAAGGATTCTTGAATATTCTCTCCATAGCCTGTGGAGTGTTTTCTAGCAGCCTTTCCTGTGAATTAGCTGATTCTCCAGGACAGGATTCAGCAAATGATGGCACATAGGTCAAATACTGCTGCCTCCATTTTTATGAATAAATAAAGTTTTACTGAGACACAGTCATACCCATTCATTTATGTATTATCTGTCTATGACAGCTTTCATGGGCAGAGATGAATAGTTACAATATAAACCAAAAAAAAAATAGCCCCTCAAACCCCAAAATATTTACTATCTGCCTCTTTACAGAAAAATTGTGCCAACCTCAGGTTTGGGGTGTTTCACTTTGTCTGACTTGCCATTTATTGTTGATTAGGGTATAATACAACTCTCTAAGTATAGATGATAACTTGTAGAAAAATGATAGCAGTGCAAATAATTCTTGTCAGATAGTAATGCGAATAAATTTTGTTCACTACAGATGCAAAAGATTTCTGTCCAATAGAAAAGATATTTCCAAAAGTTTCAGTGTTACTGCACTACAAAATATTAAGCAGTTTTGTATCAAAATTAGCCATCTCCACGAAGCAGTCTTTCCTTCAGCCACTATAAAGACTACACTATCTCCAATTCTCTTTGAGCAACCTCACCATTTTGTTGGTTGTCTCATTAATTAATTAAATAAATCTGACAGATGGTCACTTCAAAATGAAGGACGAGTAACAAGTAATATGGTTTTTAGCTTCAAGGGAAGCAATATTAAACCCTTATAATGGAGTTATGATTCTCAACATCATTACAATCAGAAAAAAAAAAGTGTAAGCTGAACCCACATACTGATATACAATTTCACACTATCATATTGGCAAACAGCAAAGTCTGATAATATCAAGTTTTGGAGAAGACGTGGAGAAACTATGCTTATTCATGGCTTATGGGACTGTATGTTAGTAAAACCACTCTAAAACACAACTTGTAGTTAACTAGTAAATTTGAAACTCAGATAGAAGATGAGAGATTCTTCTCTTAGGTATAAGCTAGAAAGAAATTCATGCATATGTGCTCCAGGACACGTGTACAAATATGTTTGTATCAGCATTGTTTATATTATCAAGAAAAAAACTGGGAAAACAAAAATGTTCACCAATAGCAGGAAAAAATTAAAAAATCGTAGTGTATTCATATAATATTGAAGGTAAAATATGGATCATACTCATACAACAATATGGAAGAATTCTACAATATAATGTTTAGTTTGAAAAGTCAAAGAAAAATGTATACACTATGACTGCATTTATATAAAGCTAAAAAATCATGCAAGACCATAATAAATTATTAATATATCTGGTAAAATTATAAAGAAAAGCAAGGAGATACAACTCAAAATTCAAGATAATAGTTACCTCTGAAGGGGTAAGGAAAGGTTTAGAGTGTAGGAGTGGATTATAGAGAAGTTTAATGGTAACAGTCATGCTTTTCTTCTTAAACTAGCTGGCAAATAATCAGGAGTTTGATTTACAGTTATTCTTTAAATCTTATACAGATTGCTTTTTATATTTTCAACATTTAATAAAAATAAATTTTAATAGTAGTTTGGCAGTGACCGCCAAGATGGACTATAAAAATTAGAAATTTGAGGCAGGAAGAACTCCGCATATCAGTCAAAATTTTTTGCGTTATAAATGAATGAGAATAAAAAACAAGCTTAGCAAAAATAAAACGCAGTGGCTAAAACAAATGAAATGTCTAGAGTGTCAGGCATATCTTGATAGGGTGGGTTGGAAGGGAAAAGTGTGGTCAAACTATGTCACCAAATCCTGGTTGCTCTCAGTTCTGCTTCCTTTGTGTTGGAACAATCATGAGATGGACTTCCCCCTTGAGTTGGCAAGATGGCTATAGCAGCTCAATTATCACATTTTCTAGGTGCAATATTTCATTATAGTGGAAATTAAATTATGCCTCTTATTCGATAGTCTTTGCAAACGTCTTCAGAATGTCACATCGGCTCAGTTTGAATCATACACTCATTTTTGGCAAGATAGGAGTATCCAGTGTTCTGACTGAATGGAAGCAAATCACTTCCATGTTTAATACTGGAGCTAGACTGGGCATTAACTCCATTTGACCTGCATTACCAGGAGTACAGAAGAGATAATCACCTGAAGAAAATAAAGGCCCTTTTTCCCTAAGAAGGCAAATCAAGTCTGTTGTGTTATTGTTTTGTGCCATCAAATTGATTCTGACTCACGGCAACCCTACAGGACAGGGTTAGACTACCTCATGGGATTTTCAAGGCTATAATCTTTATGGCCACCATACATCTGTCAGTTTATCATACTATGGTGGCTTGTATGTTGCTGGAATACTGGAAGCTATGTCATCAGTATTTGAAATACCAGCAGGGTTATCCATGGTGGACAGGTTTCAACAGAGCTTTCAGACTAAGACAAAGAAGAAGGACCTGGCATTCTACTTTTGAAAAATTTGGCCAGCGAAAATCTCATGAATAGTAGCAGAGCATTGTCTGACATAGTGCTGGAAGATCAGTCTCTCAAGTCAGAAGGTATTCAAAATACCACTGGGGAAGAACTGCCTCCTCAAAGTAGAGGTGACCTTAATGACATGGATGGAGTCAAATTTTCAGAATCTTCATTTACTGATATGGCACAGCTCAAAATGAAAAGAAACAGCTGTAAACACCCCTTATATTTAGGATGTAGAAGTATAAATCTAGGAAAAGTGGAAGTTGTCAAAAATGAAATGGAACACATAGAGATCAATATCCTAGGCATTAGTGAGCTGAAATGGGCTGGTATTGGCCATTTTGAATCAAATAATCATATGGTCTACTATGCCGGGAATGACAAATGGAAGAGGAATGGCTTCATATTCATTGTCAAAAAGAACATTTCAAGATCAGTGATAGGATAATAGCTATATGCCTACAAGGAAGGCCAGTTAATGTGACTATTATTCAAATTTACATACCAAACACTAATGCCAAAGATGAGGAAATTGAAGATTTTTACCAACTTCTGCAGATTGAAATCGATCAAACATGCAATCAAGATGCATTGATGATTACTGGCGATTGGAATGTGAAAGTTGGAGACAAAGGAGAAGGATTCGTAGTTGGAAAATATGGCCTTAGTGATAGAAATGACACTGAAGATTGCATGATAGAATTTTGCAAGACCAATGACTTTTTCATTGCAAATACCTTTTTTCAGCAACACAAACATTGACTACACATGTGAACCTCGCCAGAAGGAAAACACAGGAATCAAATCTACTACACCTGTGGAAAGAGATGATGGAAAAGCTCAATATAATCAGTCAGAATGAGGCCAGGGGCTGACTTCAGAACAGACAATCTATTGCTCATATGCAAGTTCAAGTTGAAGATAAAGAAAATTAAAAAAGTCCCTGAGAACCAAAGTACAAGCTTGAGTATATTCCACCTGAATTTGGAGACCATCTCAAGAATAGATTTGACTAATTGAACACTGTCATGGATGGAATTATACCCTCCCAAAAATGTGTGTATCAACTTGATTAGGCCATGATTCCCAGTACTGTGTGGTTGTCCTCCATTTTGTGATTGTAATTTTATGTTAAGAGGATTAGGGTGGGATTGTAACATCACCATACTCAGGTCACCTCCCCGATCCAAGGTAAAAGAAATTTCCCAGGGGTGTTATAAATCATAATCTCCGCCTGTGGTGAAAAGGATTAGGGTGGGATAATTTTTTTTTTTTTTTTATAATACCCTTGCTCAGGCTACAACCCTGATCCAATGTAAAGGGATTTTCCCTGGGGTGTGGCCTGCACCGTGTTTTATCTCTCAAGAGATAAGAGGAAAGAGAAGTGGGCAGAGAAGGGGTACTTATACCACCAAGAAAGCAGCACCAAGAGCAGACCGCGTGCTTTGGACCCATGGTCTTTGCACCTGAGAAGCTCCTCTATCAGGGGAAGATTGAGGACAAAGATTTTCCTCCAGAGCCAACAAAGAGAGAAAGCCTTCTCCTGGAGCTGACACCCTGAATTTGGTGACTTGTAACCTACCAGACTGTGAGAGAATAAATTTCTCTTTGTTAAGGCTATCCACTTATGGTATTTCTGTTACGGCAGCACTAAATGACTAAGACAAATGCTAATGACAAAAAACCGGATGAGATGTGGGATGACATCAAGGACATCACACATGAAGAAAGCAAAAGGTCATTAAAAAAATAAGAAAGTAAGAAAAGACCAAAACGGGTGTCAGAAGAGACTCTGAAACTTGCTCTTGAATGTACAGTAGCTAAAGCAAATGGAAGAAATGATGAAGTAAAAGAGCTAAATAGAAGATTTCAAAGGGCAGCTCGAAAAAACAAAGCAAGGCATTATAATGAAATGTGTAAAACCTGGAGTTAGAAAACCAAAAGGGAAGAACATGCTCAGCATTTCTCAAGCTGAAAGTACTGAAGAAAACATTCAAGCTCCGAGTTTCTATATTGAAGGATTCTCTGGGCAAAATATTGAACAATGAAGAACGCATCAAAAGAAGATGTAAGGAACACAGACAGTCACTGTACCAAAAAAAGTTGGTCAACATTCAACTGTTTCAGGAGGTGGCATACAGTAAAGAACTGATAGTGCTGAAGGAAGAAGTTCAAGCTGCGCTGAAGGCATTGACAAAAAACAAGGCTCCAGGCATTGATGGAATACCAACTGAGATGTTTCAACAAACAGATGCAGGGCTGGAGGTGCTCTATTATCTATGCCGAGAAATTTGGAAGCCACCTACCTGGCCAACCAACTGGAAGAGATCTATATCTGTGACCACTCCAAAGGAACGTCATCCAACAGAATGTGGAAATTATAGAACAGTATCATTAATATCACACACAAGTAAAATTTTGCTGAAGATCATTCAAAAACAGCTGCAGCAGTACACCGACAGGAAACTGCCAGAAATTCAAGCCGGATTTAGAAGAGGACTTGGGACCAGGGATATCATTGCTGATGTCAGATGGATGCTGGCTGAAAGCAGAGAATACTAGGAAGATGTTTACCTGTGTTTTCTTGACTATGCAAAGGCATTTGCCTGTGTGGATCATAACAAATTGTGGATAACGTTGCGAAGAATAGGAATTCCAGAACACTTAATTGTGTTCATGAGGAACCTATATGTTAACTAAGAGGCAGCTGTTCAAACAGAGCAAGGGGAAATATCCATGGTTTAAAATCAGGAAAGGTACACATCAAGGTTATATTCTTTCACCATTCTTATTCAATTTAATACTGAGCAAATGATCTGAGAAACTGGACTATATGAAAAAGAATGTGGCAACAGAATTGGAGGAAGTCTCAGGATCTGTGATATGCAGATGACACAACCTTGCTTGCTGAAAGAGGACTTGAAGCACTTTCTCATGAAGATCAAAGACTACAGCCTTCAGTACAGATTACACCTCAAGGTAAAGAAAACAAAAAAATTCTCACATTCGGAACAATAAACAACATCATGATAAACAGAGAAAGTATTGAAGTTGTCAAGGATTCATTTTACTTGAGTCCACAATCAACACCCACGGAAGCAGCAGTCAAGAAATGAAAAGATTCATTGGGCAAATCTGCTGCAAAAGACTTCTTTAAAGTGTTGAAGAGCAAAGATGTCACTTTGAGGACTAAGATGTGCCTGACCCAAGCCATGGCATTTTTAATTGCCATATACGCATGTGAAAGCTGAACTATGAAAAAGGAAGACCAAAGAAAAATTGATACCTTTGAATAACGGCATTGGCAAAGAATATTGAATGTACCATGGACTGCCAGAAGAAGGAACAACTAGTCTTGAAAGAAGTACAGCCAGAATGCTGCTTGGAATCGAGGATGATAAGACTTTGTCTCACATACTTTGGACATGTTATCAGGAGGGACCAGTCCCTGGAGAAGGACATCATGCATGGTGACATAGAGGGTCAATGAAAAAGAGGAATAGCCTGGTCAGCAAAAAAGAAGACCCTCAATGAGTTGGATTGAAACAGTGGCTGCAACAATGGGCTCAACATAGCAATGATTATGAGGATGGCACAGGACCAGGCAGTATTTCTGTTGTACATAGGGTTGCTATGAGCTGGAAACGACTCGAAGTTACCAAACAACAACCACAACAGTTTTTATGGAAGCAGGCTACCACATCTTTCTCCCCTGGGGCAGCTGCTCGGTTTGAACCACTGACCTTTTGGCTAGCCCTTTGTCACCAGAGCTCCTTAAATCAAGTCTAGATGGCCAAAATTACCCAACAAGCTGATATGGAATCTAAGTTGCCTGTCAGTGGGCCTGACTTGGATGCCTAATCCAGTTGAACTGCAAGCAGGAGAAATGACTCTAGAATGTGAGTACCTCTCTGTGCCTGGGCTCCCCAGGAAGCTGAGCCTGAAGCAGAAGGTTCTGTGCTTTTAATCCACTAGGGAACACAATCCCAAAGGACAAGAGAGAAAGGAGAGGAGAATGAAGCAGGGAAGGAGTGAGAGGTGATCCAAAATGCGTTCATAATACCCAGCCAGTCACTATTGAGTCAACTCTAACTCTTGGTGATCACATATGTGTCAGAGTAGAGCTGGGCTCCGTATTGTTTTCAGTGGCTGATTTTTCAGAAGTAGAGCTCCAGGCCTTTCTTTTTCGGTACCTCTGGGTGAATTTGAACCCTTAACTTTTCATTTTTCTGTTAGCAGCAGAGAACATTAGTTGCTTATACCACCCAGGGATTTCATTTATGAGACCATCACCATTAAAATGTGGCTGGTTGCTCTGTCCTGGAGGGCTACCCCCTAAGAAGTGCTATAGACTGCTACCAGCTCCCACTTATGAAGGCTTTGCTCCACAGCATGGAGTAAAAAGCTGACACTTTCAGGTTACACATGCATGGTGCTGTGCAGAGAAGTCCCAGCACAAGAAGTGACAGGTGACTGTCATTTGCTTGGGGTGAGACATTGTCAGTTACACCTGTTTGAAGGTGTTCAGAACCCACACAGAGCTGGATGCTACAGAAACAGTTGGAACACGAAGCAGGTGAGGCAGAGTGGATCCAATGCTGCGCAATATGTCGGGAGATTCATGAGGGCAGCATGAGTTCTTGTTATTATTCCGTAGTATTCCTCAGTAGTGTCGGCAACCAAGCACCATAATTCTCATCACATCAGCAATACAACGGGAATCCCTCCCACTGGATTTCTTCTCTTTTCTGCCTCAGAGGCTTCAGCCCTCTGTGAGTATATGTGTTGCTTCTAGAAAATTGTCTGGAGGCAGCATCGTTGGGTGCACCCACCAGAGATTGAGACAAGAAGGAATGTTCTCTCAGTGACCCACTAAGTTGGCTACCCAATTCCCTGGGGAAGGCTCAGCAGATAATCCATATCAAACAAGGGTTCGTGTGGGATGTCTCTCACTTTTCCCTAAATCCAGTAGCTATCAGCAAAAGTGGAGAACTAGGGAATAATCAGGACAAAGCAGTGAAAATGATAAAAGGCAGAAGCCTTAAAAGTTTTGGGGCAATTCCACTCAAGGAAGAAGAGGCGGTTTCTAGAGTGCATGGCTTGCAGATGGTCAGGAGAATGGAACTCACAGTAAAGGGGCTGTTTTCTTGTTGTGTAGACTGTTATAACTCCTTGAAGGTTAACTTTTTATGTTGCATTCTACACTGCTCTGATGCGTAATTAGTTTCTGGGAGGTCAGCGGTACCTCATGAAAAAGCCTGTTTGAAAAAAAAAATCAATCTGAAACATTAAAGTGGAAATAATTCTATGCTTAGCTACAGACACTACAGAAACACATTTCATTGAAGAAAAGCTTTTAAAAATAATATAGACCTTCATTTCTTAATCCATAATATGAGGGGGTTGGATGAGGTGGTCTTGAAGGTCATTTGTTTTCCTTTATCTTGGTTGCTAGTAACCTTAAAGCTCCAGTTGCTGCAGATTTTAAACAAGAGTTTGAGATTTGGGTTTGTTTATGTTTCTCTCTTTTCTTGGGTCCCTTTCATATTTTCAGTGTGTATTAACGACTTTCCATATATATGAGTCTCTGTGTTTATGGTGAGCTACTGAAAATTCCTTTGGTAAGCATATATAACCAAGTTTACTTCCATCTTTAATACTCTATGATTCTGATAATATCTATACTTGCTTTTCCCATCTGAAAAACATAAGCAATAATTCCTGCAGCTCTTGCTACCCAACTGCTGAAGTCTTGGCTCTACTATAAGTATCTGATGTAAATAACAGCCATGAAAAACTCCGAGGTGCCCAGTGCTCTCACTGTTCTGACCTTTACTGTGGCACCCCTGGAATGCCCCAGGCAACTCCTCAGTGTCCCAGCTTTTCTCATTGCCCAGACTCCCTCCCCAACCACAATGTTCCAATTCTGCCATTCGTGTAGCCTTCTTTTTGCACTCAACTTCTTATATCAGTGGTACAAAGGCATCTGGGACAGCTGGGGTTTCCACTGTTCAAGTCTATCCAGGCCTCTCAGGGAAGCCTAGCAGGCTTGTCACTGGCACACTGAACTCGTGACTGTGGGGCGCCATACCAGGGTGGTCTCAGCAGTTCAGAGATGAGCACCTAAGCAGGAGGCTGGAAGAGTGTAAGGAGTTATCTCTTGACCCCATTCCTGATCTTTTCCTTTCCTGACACTCCTGCTTTGCCACTGTGTTAATTCCTCTGCCTCCAAGAACCTGACTTTTTTTTGAAGCCTTCTGTTTCAGATACAGTCCTCGAACATCCCATTGTCTTCCTTTCCTTTTTGGATTCTAGCTCTCTCTTCTTTTGTCTGGTGCCCCTTCCTTTCAGGAATAGCTTATTTGCTGTTTTATATTCTACAGCTTAGGTCTCATGTTTTTAAACAAAGGGAAATGAATTTCACACCTGCTTTTGTAAGCTCATTGCAGGGCCCTGGAAGGAATGAGGTAAATCTGTGACTTATCACAATATAAATCCTGGGCTTCTGCCTCTCAGGGTTGGTTATTGGCCTTTGTGAAATGTATAGTTTGAAGGCTCCACATTAATGCACCTTTTCTTCTTGCCACCTCAGGCAGCAAATCCATTCCTGAATACAATTGTGAACTGGATGCCTGGAATCCTCGCAAGGTTCTGACAGGCAAGCCCTTGTTGGCCTTGATAAATGGGTGATGGTGGTTGAGAAAATCACATCCTACACAGACCAGAGTGAGAAAAAGTTGTGGAGGACCAATGAAGGAGAAACAGGCAGGTATACCTGCCTAATAGGTGCTAGACACTTTTCCTACATTCATAAATTTCCACTTAATTCTAATAACCACCAGTTTAGAAAATGATTGCTAAGCTATTCTACAGGTGAATAAATTGAGGCACTAAAAAATTAGGTCTTTCCCAAGGTCACACAGCTAGTATACGGTAGAGCCCAGATTATTACCCAGGTCTGTCTGACTGCAAAGTCAATGCTCTTTTGACCAAAGTGCTTTATGTACATTTTCTCATTAATATTCATAAAAAAGTTGCCATCAAGTCAATTATGACTCATGGTAAGCCTATGTGTGTTGGAGTAGAATTGCTCTAGAGGGTTTTCAATGGCTGATTTTTTAGAACTGGATCTCCAGGCCTTTCTTCTGAGGTGCCTCTAGGTGAACTGGAACCTCTGACCTTTTGGTTAGCAGCTCAGTGCATTAAATATTTGCACTAATCATCATCGTTGTTGTTGTTGTTGTTAGGTGCCGTCGAGTTGGTTCTGACTCATAGCAACCCTATGCACAACAGAGTCCACATTTGTCATTATCCCACTAAATAGTCAAAGTACTTGGCCAACAGAGGTTGGAACGAAATATCCATCACCAGAGGTTGTGAGCAAGCAGGTATTGGCCTTCAGCAGGCAAGACTTCTCAGACATTTGGTTTGGTTTCCATCAATATGTACTTAGGTCCCAGGGAGCATTTCCAGATGAACAGTGTTCTGTTCTCCCCAAGACAGGCACCATTTGTTCAGTGTACCCGTTTCTCTCTATCCTGAGTTGGTTGCTGAGTTGGGGCAGCTGCACCATTAGCAGCCCATCTGGCAGGAGCTGCAGCCCACTTATCTGTAAAGGATGCACCAGCAAAGCCTGACAAAAGGCAGCAGCTTTGCTGCCAGAGGGACCATCCCATTTGGAAACCAAAGCAGGGGGCCTGGAGTCCTGCAGTCACTACACCGCAAGCTCAGCCAACCCTGGCAGCAGGAGCCAACTGCCATGGGACATATCTGCTAACTTTGGTGCATAAGAGCTGTTAACCAGATTTGCAGTCATCCCCACCTCCCTTCAAGCAAAACGGCATAAGCAGCATCCCTGATCTGAAGTAGGAAGATAATCTATAAAGACAAAACCCACCAGAAAAAAAAAAACCTACAATCAAAACAAACCTTATCTTCTCAGTAACAAAATGATTTGTGACCTAGATTCTCTAATGCCTATCTTCCTGGTACGCTAGAATCTCTGTGTTAGGAACAAACCCTTTTTCCTTCCCTATTCTGTCATACCCATGAAACGCTTGACCTCCTCTTTGGGTTTTTTTTAAAACAATTTTTCAAAGAGATAGGTGGGCAAGAAGAATGTTGGGAGCCAGGGACCCAACCTAACAGCTATCTTTCAAATGGTAGCCATTCCAGAGGCCTGAGGCCAAGTGGCAAGCAACAGACACACATTTGATGGAAAAGGAGTGGCCAGGAAAAGGAGTTCAGAAAGCCCAGGACAGCAGAGAGAAGCCTGTGTATCTGGGGAATAGTGAAGCACATCCTGAAATTGTCCCAAGACTGCAAAATGGCCTGGCTTTTTTAAGATGGGCTACACGCAGTCCATACCCAAAAGGACCAGGGCTATAAATGCAGCTCTGCCGAGAAGGAAGAACCCCTGGGGTAAGAAGACAGAAACTGCTTACCCCTGCAGAGTGGGATGAGCAGGAGCGAGGGAGAAAGGGAACAAGTGGAGAGTGAAAAAGCATGACCTATGCATGTGAGGAGTCCCTGGGCTGTACAAACTGGTAACGTGCTTGGCTGCCAACTGAAAGGTTGGAGGTTCAAGTCCACCTAGCAACACCTCAGAAGAAAGGCCTAGAGATCTACTTCCAAAAATTCAGCCATTGAACCCTATGGAGCTGTGTTCTACAATGACACACATGGGGTCACCATGAGTCAGATTCAACTCAGTGGCAACTGGTACTGGTACTGGCACAGCATGTGAAAGTTGAGGGTCAGAGGCTGGGCTCAGAAGTTCTGTGCAATCACAGCTGCTATATTTCAGTGTTAGCTGAGGAAGGGGGCAGGTTACAAAACAGGGTGTACATCTTGGCACTGGGGTGAAGCCTGAATTTATGGAAAATGTCTCGTACCCTGTAGCAATGGTTGTTTCTTCAAGACCCAAATGAATGTGAGAACAAAAAGGAAGAGAAAAAAGAATGAGGCCATGGAAAGTTACTGTTTTGGAACATGGGAGTAATATCCTGTCAGTGTGTTTTCCACAGTGAGGGCCTGAGATATACCACAGAAGGTCATATTTATTCCCAGATGAACAGTCTTAAAGGTGAAGGATTCCCTTGAAACAAATGGTGCCCAACACCTGGAAACTATGAGAAATGTTCTTTTCAATAATGTATAATAACTCCACCTCTTCTAATCAGGCCAGATCAATAAGTAACCAACCATTCCTCCCAGGGGGGAATGCCCTAATAGGAATAGCAGTTAATGGTGACAACTGGGCACTCAAAGTTACTTAAGGGAACAGCCTAACATGTGAGTCTGGGTTCTGGTCCTCAGCCTCAGATGTCTAGAATTTGTGATGTATTAGAACCCCTGGAGCATCAGATTTAAGAAGCGATGACTGCTTCAACCAATGCAACATGGCCAAAGTGATGTTCTACAAGTCATAAAGGGCCATGCACCTTCTACTTGGCTCTCTGGGAGGCTCCCTCTCAGAACCCACCAACCATGCTATGAAAAGCCCAGGCCACATGGAGAGGCCACTATAGATATTTCAAGTCTTCATGTAATCCCAGCCCAGGTACCAGGCATGTGAGTGAAGAAGCCCTCAGCTTACTGCAGACCCCAGCCATCCATGTCACCAAACCTAAGGGACACTAGGCAAATAAAAGGCACTCCCACTGAACTCTGTTTGAATTTCTGATCCTCAGAATCAGAGAGCACAATAAAATGGTCGTTGTTTTACAGTATTAATTTTGGGGTGATTTGTGATGCAGCAATAATAAATAGAATATTGAATAACTGGTTGTATAAACTGGCACCAACACACGCAATTTATAACAGCATGCATCCCTTTACAGGGACCACATATCTTATACTACAAGGTACTTAGAAAAACTAATTAGACATTAAAAAGTTGTTTGAGGACTGGGCTGTTTCATTGGGGGGAGAGTTATTGGGAGTATGTAGTATGGTTTTTACTGTAAAAACTGTATATAAAAATTGTAAAAAGAGTTTTTACATAAAAACTGTATATAAGTTTTTATGTGAGAGGCTGACTTGATTTGTAAACTTTCACTTAAAGCACAATAAAAATGATTTAAAAAAAGTTGTTTGAAAATTGAGAAAGAAAAATTGGTCTTTAAATAAAAATGATTTAAAAAAAGTTGTTTGAAAATTGAGAAAGAAAAATTGGTCTTAAGGAGTATTTAATTCAAGCTACAGTGATAAGTTTTAATAAAATACTTTGACCCTTAATTTCAGGTCCACGATCATATATTCATCTTTTGAGGAAATATTAGGTGCTAGACACTTTTTTTTTTTTACATTATGCTAAATGCTGAGTATACCAAACTGAATAAAAAGAGTCCCCTGTGCTAGGAGTTTCTATTCTACTGAAGATACAAAAAAAAAAAAAAATTTTTTTTTTTTTTTTGTAGATCCCACAAACTGTCAACACGATGCATTAAGTTTTATGAGAGAAGAAGGCACAGGATAAAATAAAAGAGTGACAACTGAGCTGCATCTTGATGGAAAATAGGTAATAGCTCAAGAAAGACATGAAGGATATTCTACACAGAGGGAATTATATGTCCTAAGGTATGAAGGAAGAAAATCACATGATATCTTTGGCTTTTTAAAGTGTAAAGCACAAAATAGGAGGAATAGGGGATGAGGCCAGGATGAGTAATCTGTACATTTCCTAGAAACCACGGTAAGGATCTTCCACTTCAACTTGTAGGTGACTCAAAGCCATGAGATATTTCAAACAGAGAAGTGATAGGATTTAGATACATCACTTTGGTGGGTGTATGAATGATGTAACCAAGAAGGCAAGTATGAAGACACATTGAGTGATTATTTCAACAGCTCAAGGAAAAAACTATAAAAGACTAAACTCAGATAATCATAGTAGAAATGTTAAGAGAAGAATGGATTTAACAATATTTTTTGGTAAATGGTCCAAATCTGGTAATCAATTAGATGCAGGTTGAGAATTAGGGAGCAATCTAGGATTATGAGCTTGAGGTGCCTGTGATATATCCAAATGGAAACGCCCAGCAGAATCTGAGTATATGAGTTTGAATACGAGGGAAACATAAAATCTGGAAGTGTACGTAAAAGTTATGAACTAAATAAAACTCCAAAGAAGAATTTACGAGTAAGGGCGAAAAAAAAAAAGATGAAACCTAGAGGAATTTAAATGCCATTAAAAAAGAGAATGGATAAACCAATTATAGTATAGTCATGCAAAGAAATGCCATACAGCAATGAAAATAAGTACTGTAACCACATGAAGCAAAATAGATAACTTTTACTAACAAAATTGAGAGAAAACAACAGGCATTGTGAAAATCGTTGTTAGGTTCCATCGAGCTGATCTGAACTCAGAGCAATCCCATGCACAACAAAACAAAACATTGCCCAGCCCTGCACCATCCTCACAATTGTTGCTATGTTTGAGATCATCACTACAGCCACTGTGTCAACCCACCTTGTTGAGGGTCTTCCTCTTTTTTGCTGACCTTCTGCTGAGCATGATGTCCTTCTCTGGGGACTGGTCTTGCCTGATAACATGTCCAAAGTATGTGCGATGAAGTCTCGTCATCTTTGCCTCTAAGGAGCATTCTGGCTGTATTTCTTCCAAGACAGATTTCTTCCTTCTTCTGGCAGTCTGTGGTATAGTCAATATTCTTCACCAGCACCACAATTCAAAGGCATCAACTCTTCAGTCTTCCTTATTTATTGTTCAGCTCTTGTGTACTTATGAGACGATTGAAAATTCCATGGCTTGAGTCAGGCAAACGTTAGTGCTCAAAGTGACATCTTTGTTTCTTTAACACTTTAAAGAAGCCTTTTGCAGCAGATTTGCCCAGTGCAATGTGTCGTTTGATTTCTCGACTGCTGCTTCCATGGTGTTGATCGTGGATCCAAGTAAAATGAAGTCTTAACAACTTCAATATTTTCTCCGAAAACAATGCAATCCCAATCCAAATATCTACAGCATTCTTTAATGAGATGGAAAAACTAATCATTAGCTTTATATGGAAAGGAAAGAGGCCCCAGATAAGTAAAGCATTATTGAAGAAGAAGAACAAAATAGGAGAGCTGGCATTACCTGGCCTCAGAACTTTCTATACCACTATGGTAGTCAAAACAGCCTGGATCTATGGCTTCAGGGGACATCTAAGTCAATTGGCATAATAAAATCTATCAAGAAAACATTCTGCATCCCACTTTGGAGAGTGGTGTCTGGGGTCTTAAATGCTAGCAAGCAGCCAACTAAGATGCGTCAATTGGTCTCAACCCACCAGGACCAAAGGAGAATGAAGAATACCAAGGACACAAGGTAACTATGGGCCAAAGAGACAGAAAGGGCCACACAAACCAGAGACTACATCAGTCTGAGATCAGAAGAACTAGATGGTGCCTGGCTACAACCAATGACTGCCCTGACAGGGAACACAACAGAGAAACTCTGAGGGAGCAGGAGAGCAGTGGGATGCAGACCCCAAGTTCTCATAAGACCAGACTTAATGGTCTGACTGAGACTAGAAGGACCCCAGAGGTCATAGTCCCCAGACCTTCTGTTAGCCCAAGACAGGAGCCATTCCCAAAGCCAACTCTTCAGACAGGGATTGGACTGGACTATGGAATAGAAAATGATACTGGTGAAGAGTGAGCTCCTTGGATCAAGCAGACACATGAGCCTATTTGGGCAACTCCTGTCTGGAGAAGAGATGAAAGGGTAGAGGTGGGCAGAAGCTGGCTGAATGGACATGAAAATAGAGAGTGGCAGGAAGCAGTGTGCCATCTCATCAGAGGGAGAGCAACTAGGAGTATACAGCAAGGTGTATATAAGTTTTTGTATGAGAGACTGACTTGGTTTGTACTTAAAGCACAATAAGAATTAAAAAACAAAAAAAGCCTGGTTCTGATACAGTAACAGACACATGGACCAATAGAACAGAATCAAGAACCCAAATGTAAACCTATCTGCCTATGGTCACCTGATCTTTGACAAAGGCTCAAAGTCCAGTAAATGAGAAGACAGTCTTTTTAACAAATGGTGCTGGCAAAACTGGATATTCATCTACGAAAAAAACAGGGCCCATACCTCACACAGTACACAAAAACTAATTCAAAATGGATTAAAGACCTAAATGGAAAACTGAGAACTATAAAGATCATAGAAAAAAACAATGGTCAACACTAAGGGCCCTAATATATGGCATAAATAGGATACAAACCATAACTAACAGTACACAAACAGAAGATAAGCTATATAGCTGGGATCGTCTAAAAATGAAACACTTATGCCATCAAAAGACTTCACCAAAAGAGTAAAAAGAGAACCTACAGACTAGGAAAAAAGTTTTGGCTTTGACATATGGAACAAAGGTCTAATCTCCATAATCTCTAGGAAAATACAGCACCTCTACCAAAAAAAAAGGACAACTAATACAATTAAAAATAAGCATTGGACATTCAGACTCATGAGGAAATGCTTGTGATCATTAGCCATTAGACAAATGCAAATCAAAACTATAATGAGATACTATTACTGGCATGAATCAAAAAATAAAAAAACTGAAAATAACAAATATTGAGAAGTTTTGGGTAGACTGGAACTCTTTTGCACTGCTGATGAGAATACACAATGGCACAGCCATTTTGGAAAACGATATGGCACGTCCTTAAAAAGCTAGAAATAGAAATACCATATGATCCACCAATCCCACTCCTAGGAATATATCCTGGAGAAATAAGAACTACCACACAAACAGACATATGCACAACCATGTTCACTGCAGCATTATTCGCAATAGCAAAAAGATAGAAATAACCTAAGTGCCCATCAACAGAAGAATAGATAAACAAACTATGGTACAGACACACAATGGAATACTATGTAGCCATAAAGAACAATGATGAATCTGCAAAACATCTCACAGCATGTATGAATCTGGAGGGCCTTATGCTAAGTGAGATAGCCAATTATAAAAGGACAAATATTGTATGAGACCACTATTATAAAAATTCAAAAAAAGTTTTACACACAGAAAGAAACAATCTTTGATGGTTACAAATGAGGGGAAGGGTGCAGAGGGAAAAACACTAACTAGATAGTAGATAAGTGGTAATTTTTTTTTAACGTGCATAGCTTATGTGTCCATGACATATATTATTTTTGAATATGTAAAATATTTAATAATAATATTTTTAAATGAACCAAGAAGGGACTAAAATCATACCAAACTCTGCCATTGAGTCAATTCTAACTTACATCTACCCTATAGGACAGAGTAGCATTCCCAAGGAGCAGCTGGTAGATCCCAACAGCCAATCTTTTGGTTAGCAGCGGAGCTCTTAACCACTGCACCACCAGGGCTCCAGGAGGGACTAGGAGACGAGGAAATCAAAACATAAAATGTAAATTACTCTTTCAAGTAGGTTGACTGAGAAGAACAAGAGAGAGTAAACGGAGCGTAGGTTAGAGGAAAACTGGAGATTGAGAAGGTGGTCTTTAGCGTGGTAGCGATTGATATGCACAGTTTTATAGACTCAAGTGACTGAGCATACAGGAAAGAAGAAAAAAACAGAGCGCAGTTAAAGTGTGGTTCAGTGGCCCTGGGGAGTCTATAGAGAAGGATCACATCCTAGTGGCTAAATTATTTTCTGCCATTTCTCTCCTCTGGACAGTGTTGGACACAGGCCTATCCTCTAATTCTTTTTCTGTGCTACATTGCTGACCATGGCCCCTTAGGCCGATATTTTATTTTTTAACATCACTGATAAGTAACAATCAGGTTGGTCTAGGAAACATTCCATTTTTACACAGTTTGATTCTCAGAAAGAAGCTTCATTTTTCCTGTAAGGGCACCTCAGGGTCGCCCTCCTCTACCATCTCTCTTCAGGGGCCATTTGCATAACAGTGTCTTCCAAGACTCTGTCATGAAACATGCCTGAGTGCACAGCAAGACAGTGACCAGATGCTTTCTCCTCCACACAAGACTGAATAAGATTATTTCTGCAATACTTCAGTAAGAAACGAACACAAACTGTTGGTAGGAGACCACTTTACAAAATGTACTCAACATTTCAACTAATTAAAGTTATTCTGGAGTGGTATCATTCTGGTTTTAATTTCTTATCTCTCCTTGCTAGGGATTTGGGTATGGTCGTCTAATTGCAAACGACTTGGAGTTTCAGTTCTATTTCTGCTTCTGCGTGTTATTATCTATCATCTGCTCCAGGCCTTCTTATATATGGCAGGCCCCACTCTTTCGTTTGGTATCCAGTCATCATATCACAGGGGCTTTCTCTGTTCCAGTTGCAAAACAACTACTTTGTACCTTCTGCTGCCTCTCTTGTTAGTAAAGGTATTGATAATATTCTTCTCTGAACCTTATTTATTGTTTTTTAATCTACCATATTCTGTACAAACACAGAATGTTTATAGTGTTCCATGCTCGATAGTCCTTGTGTTTACTGCCCTAGGCTCACTTATCTAAGCTCTCGTTTTGAACTATTGGCTCTATGGCTGGATTACAAAAAAATTATCTTAACAGCTAGCACCCAAAATTATCTTAGAGATAGGACTTTTTTTTTTTATTTTGTGGTATCATACTTACATATAAAGCCCCAGTGGCCTAGTGGTTAAGAGCTACAGCTGCTAACCAAAAGTTAGGCAGTTTGAGTATACCAGGCACTCCTTGGAAGTCATATGGGGCAGTTCTACTCTGTCCTACAGGGTCACTATGAGTTGGAATCGATTCAACAGCAACAGGCTTGGTTTTTTCTTTATATATCTAATATCTAATCTGTATCTATAATTCCACTACATACGTATTGTTTGTTGTCGCTGTTGTTAGGTGCCTTCGAGTCAATTCCAACTCATAGTGACCCTATGTACAACAGAATGAAACAGTGCCTGTCCCTGCACCATCCTCACAATCATTGTTATGTGTGAGCCCATTGTTACAGCCACTGCGTCAATCCATCTCGTTGAGGGTCGTCCTCTTTTCTGCTGACCCTGTACTTTACCAAGCATGATGTCCTTCTCCAGGGACTGATCCCTCCTAATAACATGTCCAAAGCATGTGAGATGTAGTCTCGCCATCCTTGCTTCTAAGGAGCATCCTGGTTGTACTTCTTCCAAGACAGATTTGTACATACATATTAGAATCCTAATGGGGAAAAGACTGACAATACTAATTGTTGGCAAGATGTAGTACAACTAGTACTTTAATATAATGCTGATGCTGCTGCGAAATGTACAGCCACTTTGTCTGGCAGTTTCTTAAGAAGTGAAACAAACACTAACCATTTCCACTCCTAGATGTTTACCCAAATATAAAAATATATGTCCACACAAAGGCTTGTACACAAATGTTTGCCTGCCTTTATTCACAATAATCCCAAACTAGTAGCAAACCAAACGTCCACCAGCAGGCGAATGGGTTAGACAAAGTGTGGTATAGCCACAATCCATAGAAAGGAATAATGTGGATAAATGTCAAGACATTACACCGAGTGAAAGAAGCCATGCATGAAAGAGGAACATAAAAGAGTAGATACTATGTGATTCTATTTTTATAAAATTCTAGAAAAGGTTACTAATACATAGTGACAAGAAGCTGTTCAGAGATTGCATGAAGCTGAAGAGGAGGAAAGGTGAGGCTGCAGAAAACAATGAGGAACATTTTGTGGGTGATGTAAACATTCTTTGCCTCGTGGCAGTGATTTTACCGTGTATGTTGTTGTTGTTAGGTGCCTCCGAGTCAGCTCAGGCTCACAGTATAACAGACTGAAATGTTACCCAGTCCCATACCATCCTCGCAATCGTTACTATGCTTGCTATATTTGAGCTCATTATTGCAGCCACTATGTCAATCCAACTCATCGGGAATCAACCTCTTTTTTGCTGACCCTCTACTTTATCAAGCATGATGTCTCTGTCCAGTAAGTGGTCTCTGCTGATGACATGTGCAAAGTAAGTGAGATAAAAGTCATCTGTCAAAGTCGGTCAAGCTGCACACTTTAAATGCATGCAGTCTGTTTTATATAAGTATGCTTAGTAAAACTAATTTATAAAATAAACAGTAAGTTGAGAGTCAGAGCAAGGTAGAGAAAAGAAGAAATTCTAGTAACATGGAAGCATAGTGGAGTCCAAGAATTAAGAGAAACATAAGTAAGACGTTTCTTAAGATCAGGGATGTCTAATATTCAGTCTGAACCTATTTGCCCACTGCAACGTAACACAACTCCACCTTGTCCAAATTTTCTGTAATTCCGACAAACATACACCAGCCTTGTGTGAGTGGTTTTCCATGAAAATTAAGTACAGGAATTTAGATGTTTATATGACTTGATGTAGAGAGATACAAGGAAAACATACAAAAGGCAATAAAATGAGCCATGAACTGAATGATTTCAGCAGAAACTGGAACATAGCACCAAAGGTCATCAAGTGACTATAATATCCCAAGAATCTGTAGAAATCATAGTGAGGCAATGGGCTTTCTGCAGGACATGGACAACCTGATCCAGATCTTAGGGGGGCAGCATTTATCCAGCTACTAACTGGGTGACACCTGAATGTCCTCCAGTATCTGTGGACATGAATGTGGAACCTCTACATTTTTAGAGGAGTAATCCTCAATCAAACACATCAGAATCCAAGGAGCCCTGGTGGTGCTGTGGGTAAGAGTTCAGCTGCTCACCAAAAAGATTGGCTGTGCGAATCCACCGGCCACTCCTTGGAAACCCTATTGGGCAGTTCTACTCTGACGTATAGGGTCACTATGAGTCAGAATTGACTCCATAGCAATGGGTTTGGTTTTTTTTGTTTGTTTGTTTAGTTTGAAGCCTTTCCACTGCAGCAAGGGAAGGTGATTCAGATGAAGAATTTGTTGGGAATTGTTTCAAAGTAGGGGTGGGTTCAATTGTTTTAAGGGAAAAGTTTGAGTTGTCTATAAGTCAGGCACTCCTATCCTGGGGACTTACTGTACTGGCCTCTGCACCACAGAGAAATGACTGGATGGCTCCCATTTTTGCCCAGGTCTGATGTCCCACCTCTGCCATACCGGTTCCTGACCCCACTGGAACTGTAAGTCTCACTAATGGACTGAAATGAAACTTCTGGTCACAGCCTCAGTCACTCCCTAATCGGAACGCAGCCTTTGCCACTGAAAGCCACTGGCCAGTAAAATGACTCTTCCAGCACACGCTGGGTAACTATTCCCTAAGCAATAAAGTTTCCCTACCTCCATAAAGTGCTTCTTGTTACTTCACTCTGAAACTTTTTCTCTCCTTAATTCTGGGCCACAGCACAGAAAGGTCATGCTTCTAAATGTGCCAGATAACTGCTGCTGTCCTCACAGAAAAGCCTTTTAACACTTAGCCATCCAACTCCTTTCTGCCCACAAAGTGACCCATGTGAGCACTCAGGATTAATGGATTTGTAGAAGTACAACCAAAAGAACGAAAGGAAAATGTTTACCAGTAAGCATCTACGTATTTGTTATCTAGAATTTAACTTTTAATGTGCTTAGATTAAAGGGAAGAAGTATTATCCTGGCAAATTGGAAAAGGTTTTTAAAAAAATCTTTTCCAAAAAAAATTTTTTTTTGCATTCAGAATATAAACTTCAAGATAAAATATGATGAAATATGTCATATTACTTCTACTATTACCTGCCACTTTGATTCTCCCTATGTACCATGTATTGTTCTAACACTTTATGTATATTGCATAGTTTGATCCTCACAACCCCGTAGGTTAGTGATTATTTTTATTCTCATTTTACAAAAAAGGGAAACAGAGGCATAAACAGGAAATTTTCCCCACTTTTTCAGCCTCAGCAGTCTGGATGCAGAAACATTTCTCTAGGTCTAACCCAGTAGGCTTTGGGGACTCACAGGGTTAATTAAAATGCTTCTTCCCTCTCCATCTTTTTTTCCAGGAACACATCAGCCAGAGCAGTGACGTTTGAAGATGATCATAGAAATATTTGAAATTCTCAATTCAAATTTTAGCCTGTTATCACATACATTATAGAAATAATTTTGCAGAAGATGCAGTCGGCTACATTTCTCAATGTCCTCTACCTTCTCAAAATAATCTCAATGACTATGCAAAAGGAAGTTATTTAAAAACCAAGAGTAAGGAATATCATTGTTTATTTATTTTTAACTAGTATATTGGGAGTTTTGGGAGCTTCTCTATACTTTTCTATTTTTGCTTGGGCCACCAGGAAACTCGGAGACTAATTTATCAAAGAACTTTTAAAAGAACATGGGACATTTTCACATGGATATTCTCTTATTGGTCTTGTTTTCCCATTCTATCTTTATTTTCTTTGGTGTGTCTTTTTATCTTTCACAGCATTTAACATATCATTTATATGCTTCAAATCCTTTAAAATATAAGTGGGTATGGGATATAAAAATGTATACATTTTTTAAAACAGAAATTCTAGGAGTCCCAGAGAATTTCAGGTAGCACATTTGGATTTATTTAAAAAAAAAAAAATTATTTTTTTAGGAAAAAATTCAGTGACCTAGAGCCAATTCCTGACTGACAGAAGAAGAGTTTGTTTTTGTTTTTTAAGATCTTTCTCTCTGTCTCTCCTCTCTCATTTCTTTCTCTTTTCTCCATATGTTGGCTAACATTTCATAATATTGTTAAATATGTGATGATAATAAGCATCTTCATCTTGTTTCTAACTTGAATGAAAAATTCTACTAATGTTTTCATCAAGTCTGATGTTTACTTGTACATAAAATCATGCCAAGGAAATATTCACATTTTAGTAATTTTTAAAAATCTTTTCATAAAAGATTTTTGATCAGTAAAGGTATTGAATTTTATTATATGTTTCCAGGATATACTGGAATGATGTTTTTCCTTTTACTTAATGACACAGTGAATAATATTGATAAATTTTATAATATTAAAATCCTGACATTTCCTGACATAATAGCCTTTTAAAAGCAGTTGCCCTTTTGTTGACTCCAACTGATGGCGACCCCATGTGTCTCAGAGTAGCAATGTGCTCTGTGGGGTTTTCAATGACTGGTTTTTTGGAGGTAGATCCCCACACCTCTCTTCCAAGACAGGTCTGTGTGGATTCAAACTTCCAAACTTTTGGTTAGCAGCTGAGCCTGCTAACCATTTGACTTCAGGTTCTATTTATTAGTGTTTTACTGTGGATTTTTAGATTGTTACAGCAAACACACAGTCATGAGTGAAGTTAGCATGTGGATTTCCTTATTTGAATCATGCTTTATCATGTTTTGTTATCAATATTATATTGACTCTGCATAGTCTGGAAATTTTCCATTTTTCTCCATGTACTAGAACAAGTTGAATAGTATTAAAATTACCTATTCCTTAAAGGTGTGAAAGAATCAGCCTGTCAAATTGGGCCTGGGTCAGAAGGTAGTTCTGGCAACTTTTTTCTTCCACAGTGACTATCATGTTTAGGCTTTCTGTGTCATCTGGGATACATTTTTGTTATCTATGATTCTGTAGAATTTCTAATAGGGTACCAAGTAGGTTAAAGGAGGGCAAAGAGGCTCTGAAAACAGGAACCATGCTGATACCCAACTTCCTGTCTGTATTCCTTGCTAGCTCCAAACTGCCCACTGCATGTGAGGCCTTTCCTAGGACTGACAAGTCCACAGTTTCCAGCCAAAGCTTGCTTAGGGCACTGGGTTAATGCTCTCTAATGTGACTCACAAGCGTTGGAAGGATTTCATCGATAGCTTGTTAGCACCCTCCTGAAAACCAATGGAATTTTTTTTTTTCTGTTTTCTTCTCCAGTCAGTACTGGCGAGGCATGAGCAACATTTCCTTCTGTCAATACCTTCACAGTTCAGTGCCACAAACCAGGTAAGGACTTCTGAAGTGAGCAAATATTCCTTCTTGAGTCTGAAACTCCTGTATCAGTGTGTGTCCCCTTAGAAGGGAAATTTCTGGCAGGAGAAACACTAGAGGCTCTCGCTCTAAGGGATTCCTAATGCCCAGGGAACATGGAAGTCACTTGGTGCCACGTGTATCCAGTGAATGTTGGAACTTGGCTGCACCAGAACAATGATAAAAAGGAAGTACAGAGGAGGACAGGGAAAAAGGGCATATTGTACTCTGGGAAAGGCAGGAAATTTTCAGTCCTCTGAATGCATAAAAACTCAACTTTGGGTAGAATCCAGCCGATGGGTCCAGGCAACTTGAAAATGGGTTTTAAATACCTAAGCCATTATTTGAAATGAGGGCAAAGTCTATCATTTATTTCCTTATTCAAGTGTGACCTAAGCCTTGGGTCATCAATCTTCTTTATATATTAACCTTTACGCCATCTGGAGCCCAAATTCCATTGCATATTCTGACCACAACTCAACAACAACAACCTCTTGCTCCCCCAAAGCTGACTTTCTTCGTCATCATGATTTTTCAAAACCTCTTGGTGACTAAATGAATAAAAATAACAAGGAAATAATGCATCTGACAAGGCCACTTCTCTCGTCAACCTTTGTTCAGGTCTTACACAGAAGACAATCTGTTCCAAAGGGTGGAAGGGTAGAATGTGGACTTGAGCAAGGGGCAAGAGTTTTTGAATAAAGGTCTCTACACAAAGATTAATGTTTGATTATGCTGTAGTGAAGACAGGTTAGAAAGGAAAGTTGTTTTCAACTCCATTTTTACGATAAGAAAAAAAAATCACCATTTAAAATTGGTCTCAATAACATTTCTCCTGGTTTACGGTCCTGGTCTCTGTTGTGACTGCTACAATGGCGTGTAAAAATGTTAATCATCTGTGGCCTCATAAAACAAATGTCATTCTGCCGGCAGGGAACAGTTTGGAAATGACAAAAGACTGTGTGGAGAGTTCTTCTCATCCCTCATCTAACACCCTCTGGCTTAGGAGAGCTGATAGTTGCGAAGCTACTGGGAAGTCATTAGAAAATGTCAAACAAAAGGGTCAACTCACAGAGTAAGGATACTGACCAGGAAGTGCAGGTCAATTCTTCATAGAAAGTGCAGTCAAGCTAAGTTAGAACAGTGGAATAGGGCTCTTCAACTGAAAAAGAAAAAACATTTCTTCCAATTCCTGGAAGACGCCCCATCTATAGCGTTAGCTTCCTATGGCATTTATGTCATCTAAGGTCATGTTTTTCATTCTCTTCTGAGCTCCCCATGCCATCGTAGGTGAGAAAACTGCCCTCCCATGTCTCTGCCTTCATAGTTTTTTTTTTTTTAAGAATTGATTTTTAGGGTACATAAAGAATCCTTATATGCCTCCTTTGGGCAAGCAGCAAGTGAAAATGGGAAAATGGAAAAGAAACCAGAAGTCAGGAGAATAGCCTTCTGGTCAGGCTCTGTGAATTACTAGTTGAGTAACATTGTACTTACCAGTTCATACCTGTGGGCTGCAGTTTGCTCATCTGCAAAATGAAAGTTCATTCTATTCATTCAAGCAGAAAAAATACATAGTATGATTAAGATCGATGCAATCCTTTTTTCTGAGAGGGGCATGCAAGAATTTGGAATAGACAATTCCGAAGGTCCCTTTATTTAGGTGTAATTGTCAAAATTTTTAACCAACTGTAATGGATTTCATGGCCAAATAGAAAAAGATGCAGCGGCATCATGCACTGTGCACCATCAGCTCTACTTTATGGTCATAAAGCGCTGTTACTTGCCTTCATGGTAGTTATTCTTGCATTTCCTCTTTGCTACAAAGGCTCAGCTTTGTTCAGGTGACAAAGTGCCAGATCCCAAGGGATGAACTGTGGTTATTCCTAGCCAAGCATCAGGATTCCAACTTCCATTTGTCACGATATGCAAGTCATGTTGACTTAGTTCAGACAAATGAGATCTAAGGCGAAGTCTTCTGGGAGCCTCAGGAAAAGATTTTCCTCCCTGATGAAATGCGAGGATCTCAAGAAGAACCTTCTCTCACTTGCTTTCTTGCTCACTTCTTGCAATCTTTCACTGCTCTGGCCACTCTGCTATGCCTACCTTTTGGTACAGTCATATGAGGACCCAATATCTGTGCTGAAGTAGGCACTTGGCACCGTATGGGAAGGCCAAGGAAATCGTAAACACATCTACTTATCTCTAGGTTGGAGCTGCTTTACCAAACTAGAAATCTACTACTTAAAGAGCTATTATTAATTTTTTTTTAATTATATCAGAGGGTTTTTGTCACTCTAAGTCAAATTTTTTATTTGCTGCTAAATGCATTCCTAACTAAAACAATAGTCTACTTTTTAAAAAAAAAAAAATTTAAAACTATTTATGAGCAAGAGAACCTTGTATAAAATGAAGATCGTAACTTTGTCTTTCAGGCATACCTAGTTCAGAGCTTCTCCTAGGCTGTAATACATGAAAAGTTTAGCTTTCTTCAATAAACCAATCCAAGAGAATCCTATCTCCCTGTGTAGGAAGCAAGTCACTCCGCCCCATTTTCCAAACCAGGACTGCTGTAAAGGCATTGTGATTTTATGTTGTGCAAAAATTTGATGTCGAAGCATCTTTCCTCTTGGTTCGTAGAGTGGGATCTTCAGACTCAGGCAGGGACAAAGGTGATGTAGTAGGATGTATTTCATTGTCCCCTTTCATCCTGTGCATTCCTTTCCCATTCCATGCCTGGTGAAGAAGAGATTGTTTAAAGTAATGGCATTTTTAAGTTCTGTTGAGAGATGGTAAAATATTCTATAAAGAATCTTTAAAGAAAATTATGTTACTCCAGAAAGTAGAAGAGCCATAACTGATAGGGTAGGTCTTGAGGGAGAACTCCGACCCACATCAGATCCAGACCCATCTTCTTCAGGACATTATGTTGACAGAAAAATGATAAGCCAGGCACACTGTGATTTCATTGCCCCAAACACAAATTTCATGATTTTGGAATGGGTAGTAGTGGGATGAAAGAAACGTAGAGTAGGTCTTAGGGGATATGAAATTTGACCTGTGGTTTAAATATGTCAGGGAAGTATTTAAATAATAGGCATAAATTTCTCTAAGGTTAGGAAATGAACAGGATTTTAGAGAATTTAGAGGTAGTTTATGGTATAAAAGCCATGAAACTTAAGTTTCCCTGTCTGCACTGGAGCAATTTTTTTTTTTTTTGGGCAGATTATAAACTGCTGAGGATGCATGTGCTAAATTCTTTGACCACCTGGCAGAAAAGCACGAAAAAACTCTTAGTTTTTGACGGGGTTAGAAATATTTTTACATATGACATTGAAGAGAAGAAGGATGTCATGAGGGAAGATAAGTTTCATGAGGATTAAACAAGTGCTAGTGGGAATCCTATAAACCCTGGCTCTGCTAGCCAATCTCACACATTTTTTTAGAGGCTTAAAGATTGGCCATATTGTGTCAATTGCTTCAGGTGGAAGAGAAGAACAGTGAAGCTCTCCACAGTTAGAGAATCAAAGAGCATGCGGTGGCTGAATTAAGAAGGGAAGCAGAAAAAAACTGTAGAGGAGCAAATTCATGAATTTCTTCTTTAATAGTATGGAGTGAATTTCTAGACATATCCACGGAGACTTCGTTGTCAGGGAAGGCCCCATCTTCTACTTCTATGAGCAAGAAAGTACTGCTAACAGATGATATTGTGGAAAAATTTAGACATACAATCACAGTCAGACAAAGTGGTCTGGGGCCACATGTTAGAACCAGCCAAGCTCCAACAAGCTCTTGGTTCTATTCCAAGTGTCTGCCCAAGCCCATTCCATCAAAGCATTCACACTGTGATTTCAGTCTCTTCTCCCTGAGTTTAGTGGCGACCCACATGCAAAGAGGAAGAGATATGCTAAGCAGTGCTGCACAGCAAGTATCAAGTATTTGTAAATGTCGATAATCTATGAATGACATTTGGTCCACATCAGCTACCATTTCCAATGGAACCTCTGTGGTCTGAGCCTAGAAAACTACCTTATCTGACTTCTACTGTAGGGAGCCTGAAGTTTACTAAGCTGGTAGAGGAGGACAAAGAAACAATGGCAACTGCGGCAGTAGTGTATCTGGCTCCAGATGGTGTGATTGAAACACATGTATGACTTGGATCCAGTTCTAGTCTGTTTTGGGCGTTAGTTCACATTTTCAGAAAGAAACAGATGTCTTATATCTAGACACACACACATGCATGCCACTTGGCTAATGCGGACCTTCACACGGACAGCCAAGGCATCAGGAGCAAACTTTCACATGAGAGTCATCTGGATCCTGGCAGGTAAATACTGTCAGAATAATTTTGACTTTGGGGGTATGAAAGGAGGAAAAGAAACAAAAGTTAAAGGAACAGTTATGATCTAGGTGGATGAAATTTTCTCTTTCTGAGGGAGATTTTGGTTGGGCTAAAAGGAAGCAGCACAGAAATGGGACCCACACCTTTGAGAACTTGTGGCAGAGACTTGCTCTGTCGCATTTGGTAGATGCTCACTAAAACTGTTGTTTCATCCTGGGCATACAGGAAGCCACACTTCCCAGCCCCCTTGCATCCAGTTGGTCCAGGTGACTAGTGTCACCAACAGAATGTGAGAGCAGATATGGCCCCTTCATGCTCTCTGTCTTTCCCCTGTACAGCAAACTTGGAAGATGCATGTTGAAAAGAGCAGAGTGGCAGAATGAAAGGAGTCTGGGATTCTGAGTCATCACTTGGGATAGAGCAGGCCAAGAATACGCATCTGCATTAAACTTTGAGTGAGTAAAAAATAAACTTTTATTGTATTAAACCACTAACATTTGGGGTAGCTTGTTAGATCAACTAGTGTTCATTAACCTGTGGTGGCCATGAGAATATGCCTCCTATTACAGGGAGCATGATTGACTGAGGGCCCAGCTTTCAAGTTCATTGCCAAAGCCTTGCCCTCTACAGACTGCTTCCCACTCATGACTGTGTGCAGCAGGGAGATTAATGCAGTTCTGGTGACACGCGACTCTTTATCAGCCAGCTTTGGCTCAAGGATTCCTTGATGGCTTTGCCGAACCTCCCTTAGACTGCATCATAGCTTAGGACACTTCCACCTAACCTTTTCTTCATCACTCCTTCTCTTAGGTTTAGATTTGCAACAAGATCTGAAGATTTCCCAGCCTCACCTAGCTGCCTCCCTCCATACACTTTTATACAAGTATTTCCCCTAATAAAATTCTTGTATGCTTAACCCTATCTTGCTATCTGTTTCTCAGGCACCTAGAATAAGACATCCCCCTGCAAATAAAAGAATGGTCTAGGTCATGCATTCTCAGTGGGGCTGAAATCACCATCAAAGGGGTAAAAATTGGCTTTAGGGTTGACAAGAAAACTTAGATATTGTAATGGTTCATGGCCCTCCAAAGAACCACAGTGCATAGAAAAATAGTAGTTCTGTAGTTTTAAAATTTTATGGGGGAGGTGGACAATTAGGAAAATATATCTAACATGACTCCTTGCAAGGACAATAATTAAAAAAAAAAAAGTTGAGAAACACTGTTCTAAATGAATCACTGTCAGAGAGCAATGCTTTCAAAGACCCTGTCAAGGCCCTCTTTGTTAATGGTATTTTAGCCAAGCCTTAAAGCCCCTCTGCATCTCTGTTTGTGAGATATGGATTAAAGGACAGTGAACAGGTTAAGTAAAACTCATACACCCTACTCAAAGGGTGGCTTGAAAAGACAAAGTAAAGTATTATAATGACATGTATAAAGACCTAGAGTTAGAAAATCAAAAGGGAAGAACACGCTTGGCACTTCTCAAGCTGAAACAACTGAAGAAAAAAATTCAAGCCTCGAGTTAGAATATAGAAGGATTCTATGGGCAGAACGCTCCTTAGAAGCAATGATGGCGAGACTACATCTCACATACTTTGGACATGATATCAGGAGGGATCAGTCCCTGGAGAAGGACATCCTGCTTGGTAAAGTAGAGGGTCAGTGAAAAAGAGGAAGACCCCCAAGAAGGTGGACTAACACAGTGGCTGCAACAATGGGCTCAAGCATAACAACTATTTATGAGGACGGCACAGGACAGCCAGGTGCTCCTTGAAAACTCTATGGGGCAGTTCTACTCTGTCCTATAGGGTCGCTATGAGTCAGAATTGACTCGATGGCACTGGGTTTGTGTGGGCACAGGACAGAGCAGTGTTTTGTTCTGTTGTACATGGGATCGCTATAATTCAGAACCGACTTGACGGCATCTTACAGCAACGATAACAACTTCAATTTCAAGAGGCTTTAGATACCCAGTAAGAATCCAATCGTTCTCAACATTAGATCTAAGAACTAAGAAATTCCTAACGTGGGTATTTCTCTATTCATGCCCAGACACATTCCAAGACAACTCTCTGGAGATCTATTTCTCAGTGGAGAATATTAGCGCAATCCCAAGTCTGTAACTGTCATCATCCGATTAGTCTGTGATGCCTTGAAAAGCTGTTGAAAGACAATTCTCTACAGAGTTCTTTCATTTCTGTACATCTTGCTAAGAGGCATTGAAAGCTTTTGTTTTGGACGATCTTAAAGGGATATTTGTACAGCCAACAGCTTTAAAAGATTCAATGTCACCCTCTGAGAAAGAGGGAAAAAAGGCTGGGCACATTTTTTGGTAGCCCCCTTATAAGATTGGGAGTTTCCTAAGCTTGAGGTTCCTCACCTGAGACAAACCCACTGCGTGTGAAGCATCATGTTAGGCCTATCTCCACATTGCCCCATGGGACTTGGAGGCAAGAGAAACAAACGTGAACCTAAAGTTTATGCTGATTGCTGTGTCATGAGAAATACAGTTCTTTGTCTCTGATCTGGGAGTCTTGTGTCTTCTGCCAGCGTCTATGAAACTGCAGCAGGTTAACTTACTGGCTTGCAAACTTGGTAAAATTGCAGACCTTTTACAGTCACTAACAGAAGCACAACCAGGGGGGAATCTTGACCTTTCTTCAGTGAAGACGCTGTAAATTGGACAAGAAGATGGAAAGGATTGACAGCACTCAGGATTGGAGATCCAGTGATGTTTTCTTTGAGTGAAAGTGGTAATCTTCCTCCTGTAGCACCAGAGGTTCCCACAGAGCTTCATTTGTAAGACTCAGGGCTCAATCTTGCAAAACATAGATGACGTGTTCAAAATGAGAATGTAGTGAACATATGACATGGTCTCTGGTACACTTCTCATGTGGCTAGACCCTACCTGACATTTAGGGTGCTCAGATGTAGACGCCCCTTCCACTGAGCTCTAACTAATAACTATTGGAAGAAGGAGTGGGGTTCCATTGTTGCAAGCCTCCTAAAATTATAGTAGGGGACATACCTCCATACCTCACTCTTGAGGGAAACAGTTTCTTTTAGTTTAATAACACATTAAAGTTATTCTAGGGGAAAAATCAATAAACAAAAGAGAGTTCTGTCCACCTTGTAAATGCTACACTCTGAAGAATATATGTAGATACCAGGGCCCTCGAAGAATAGAGCTAAGGGTATGGCAGGGTAAAGCAGAGATGGTAGAAGAAAGGGTATGATAGAGAAAAAAAGGTAGGGAGAAGGAGGCTAATGAAAAAAGGACCAACAGGAGCTTGGTCATCCATCTGAGGTTTACCCCAATGGACTTGATAGAAATCCACCAAGAAAAATAGAGAAATAATAAGGAAATTTATGCTAGACTTTGAGAGTATTCATGATAAGCTACTACACTCTTATTACTATTGTAATTAATATGTACATGCTATATACACATATGGAAACCCTGGTGGAGTAGTGGTTAAGTGCTACCACTGCTAACCAAAAGGTCGGCAGTTCGAATCTGCCAGGCACTTCTTGGAAACTCTACCGGGCAGTGCTACTCTGTCCTATAGGGTCACCATGAGTCAGTATCGACTCGAAGGCAGTGGGTTTGGGGTTTTTTTGGTATATACACGTATTATAAATATATATAAAATATAATATCATTACTATAATTATAACTAAAGTTTACTGAAGACCCACTACATTCTAGGCACTGTTATAAGCACCTTAACAATATTTTAACTCAGTTAATCTCAACACCGCTTTAAGGTGGGAACATTATCCTTCTCATTTTGTAGATAAGAAAATGGTGTCACAAAGAGGATAAATAAACATGCCAAAGGTTAGAGTTAATACACTCAAATCCAGGCAGCCTGGTTCAAGAGCCTTCACTCTTGACAACTATGCTATACAGCTTCTCTAATATTCTACTAAATTTAAGTTATTGCTGAAATTGTATATGTATATATAAAACAACTATGCTATACAGCTTCTCTAATATTCTAGCAAATTTGAGTTATTGCTGACATTATATATATATAATACATAAATATATCTGTTTGTCCTCACAAATATTACAGGGAATAAAAACATTTTAACGTTGGAAATAAGTGAAAGTTGCTTTGGCATTCACTGCCTCTGTTTACCTATTTCTCCCTCTCAGATACTCTAGATCTCCTTTTGTCCTGGGCCCCCAAAACAGTACTATCAAGAGCAAAAAGTTCCTGACAACTTTTACTAATTCTTAAAGAGGAGACTAAGTCCCATTAAACTTCCTTGACATTACTTAATCCTCATGGTGAGACCCAAATACTCTGATGTCATTCAGGGAAACTTCACAGGTAAGTTAACTGTGTGGGAATTTTTGCCAACATATCAAGGCAGCTGTGCTTTTAGCTCTTGTGGCTGCTTATTTAGCAGTTTTTCCTGCCTTCTTTTTAATTAAGATGGCAGGTATCATTTTTTGTTGGGCATATGAAGTCACTTCCTCAGTGAGGACTGATCACACTTTCTAAAAGAGCAGCCTTCTTCACGGTATTTATCATTGCTTCACATTGTTGTCTCTTTATGTATTTGTTTGAAGTTTGTCTTCCCCTCTAGAGCCGATTCTGACTCATGGAGACCCCATGAGTGTCAGAGTAGAACTGGGCTCCATAGGGTTATCAATAGCCGATTTTTTGGGAAGTAGATTGCCAGCCCTTTCTTCCAAGGGACCTTAAGGTGGAGCCAAAAGGCACCCCTGGGTAGATCTGAACTGAAGCTGATAGGATTAACTGTGGTGGCAAAACAAGACAGCTGTTAAAAGATTACCATTTAGAAGTTCGGTAAACAGGAACCACACCCTGTCAACAGGAAATGAGGTTAAAGCAACCAGTGAATTACCTCCTTCTTAGTGTTTTTCTAGTCCCTTCCCCCTTTACAGGCTCCACATACACGGAAGAACAAAGTATGACTGCTGTTTGACCTTCCTTAGCCTGCTGAAGAGGGCAATGTAGTGCCGAAGATCAGTGTGCCTGCGCTATGTCCTATAATAAGTGATGCCAATGGCTGCCAAGAGGACTCCATCTTGAATATCAGCGGGTTCCATCTTGGGTTCCAGATGCATGCGCAACCTAATTAATAACCACTGCCGTTCTGAGAAGTACGCACCCCTCGAAAGAAACCCATTCAATATTCATTTGTCTATTATCCCTACCTATATAAGCCCTAACCCTGCCTCCCTTTTCAAGTCAGTCTTTTGGAGAGGCATGAGCCCCCACTGGCTTTCACTTGTCACAAGTAAAATAAAGCTGTTAGAGCTGAATCCAAAATTGTCTCCTCTGTGTATTCTTTCAAGAGAAAGACAAGGAGGGTCTCTGTGTCCTCGGCGGTAACAGAGCCACCAACATTTTGGTTAGTAGCTGAGCACTTAACCCCCGGAACCACCAGGGCTCCTAAGTTCCAGGAGGGCAGGGATATTATTTTTTCACTGCTGGATCTTCAGCACCTAGAATACAACCTGATATTTAATAGGCATTCAGTTAACATGAATTGAGTGTATGAACACTGGTAATACGCGGGTTTGCAGGAAGGAAGACCTTTAGAAGAGTCAGGCTGGGACCACCAGAAAGGTACCTGAGAACTTGGGATTTTGTGCACGAAACTGGGCCCGCCAGCCTCACTGCTCAGACTCTGGCCTGGCTGTCTTCACTCCTCTCAGCTTTCCATGAGGCCCTCCAAATTTTACAGGGAACACTATGACCTCCTTCTTGTGCTGCCCTTTCTCAGCAGCTCTTGGGGAAGATGCTCGGTTTTCATGGCGCTGAGGGCACAGAGAAGTGTGTAGCAATATTTAGGGTTTCACCTCAAGATTCCGTTGAGTGTTGAGCCCTGTGGACAAAGGTGGATGTTCTGGTCTTCCCTACTGTGGCGCAAGCTTTGGTTCTCAAAGTGTGGTCCTCGGACCAGCAGCACTGGCATCAATGCTGAGTTTGTAAGAAATACAAAGCCACAGGCCACACTCCAAATCTACCGAATGAGACTCTCTGGGGATGGAGCCCCAGAAACTGTGTCTTAAGAAGCCCTGCAGATGATTGTCAGATCGCTGGTGAAGAAGGTGTAGGGTATGGGTTCCATGTCCAGGAATTGGGCTCAACCATTTCACTTGCCACAGTCCCCAGCAAGGGTAAAGCAGTGAAAAGAGTGTTGTTATTGGTAACTTCACTTGACAATAAGGACTTCAAGGTAGAAAAGACAATGAACTCATGAGGAGATGCAATGACTTTTATATATATACGCATATATATATATATGAAAGCAATCAGCCTAAGAAAACACACTGCTGGCAATTCAGCCAAGAGAATCAAAAATAATTAGCCTTCTCCTGAAGGAGATCAATAAAAAGTTGAGTTCCATCACAATAAAATATTCTAAAAATCTCAGGTGCTTCAAGCCTTGTCTAACTGCAGGACTCTCACTGGGTCCCACTGCCTAAAGAGAGCTCTACTTTGCCCCACTAGTGAACATAAACTCAAGTTTCAGGTGTCATAGATTTTTCCTGTTTCTGGATGGAAAATTTTAATGAGTGATTACGATGATAAAATTTGTAATTCCTGGAAAGTTGAAAAGTCAGGGCACTTTCCTGGCCAAACTGGGCAATTGTGAAGTTTGAAAATGAAAGCTTTGAGTCCCAAAGAATCTAAATTCACTCTTACCCTCCAAATACACACTGTCACTTAAGGTGCCCAAGGCCCTTTCCCAGGATGGGACCTTGTCTCAGCCTATGTTACCTCCCTGTGCACGTACACCAATGCACTGCATTTTCCAAGGGTTCTACAGTTTGGCTTCTACTTTTCCCTGGTGATAGAAAAACCTGAGCTCTTTTACAGACCAACATGCAGGTGATGTTGGTAGTTGCTCACTCCCCAGCCTGCTGGACAATTTTGACCACTCCACTCCCATGGTTTCAACAACCACCTGCATTGAATACAAAAAGCAAAACAAAACACAACAAAAAAACAAACTCGTTGCCATCGAATCTATTCTGACTCACACTGGCCCTATAGGACTGAGTGGAAGTAACCGTCCCATAGGGTTTCCAAAGCTGTAAATGTTTACAGAAGCAGACTGCAACATCTTTCTCCTGTGGAGGGTCTGATGGGCTCAAACCTTTTAGTTAGCAGCCAAGCACTTTAACCACTGCACACCAGGGCTCCTTCATTGAAGACTGACCCCATATCTTCAGCCCTGACCTTCCTGACCCATTTTTTTGTAACCACTTCTGGTGATCTCAAATTGAACATCTCGTAAGCATCTCAAATTCAGTATATCTTAGCCCTTAATGTTACCGGTAACTCCAACCACACCACAATTTCAGTGCCAAGGCACCGGCTCTCTGTTTGCCACTTCCTGTCTTGCAGCCTTCTCCCTACAAGCCATTGGTCCTACCAGTTTTTCAGTCTCTCTTCACACACTCGTCCTCACTTCCCTCCTAACACAGCTTAAAATAATCACTCCTACCCTTGTCCCTTAACTGTCTTAACCATTTGTCCCATTGTCATAATTATTTTGCAAAAGCTCATCCTTTGTTAAATTCAACTGTCCTCCATTCAGTACCAGCACCATGTAGATGAACCCGAATAAGGAAAAAGCAGACGATCATGCTGACTGGCCTCACTTAAATTTAGGAGCATGAATCTTAATGTGACCTTTAAAGCTGCCTTGTAATCATACCATGTGTCCTTCTCCCATGCTCCAATTTGACTATTTCATCCCTCCTTTTTCTTCAAAACTCCAGCACTTCTCCCCCATTTTCTCCCACTTAATTGATGACTGCTTCTTATTTCCCTAAAGAAATAGAAACAATAAGAAGAGAGTTTCCATCATTTCCCACTACACTGCTACTCACTTACTTGTTTCCGTGCCCATAGACCATGACTTCTTTTCTATTAATGAGAATAAACTCTGCCTATTTCTAACAAACTAACTAAGCCTGACCCTCCCGGTCAGTGAGTACCTGAACCTCTCTCTCTTACCTATCTAAAGACATGTGTCTAGAACTTACTCCATCTCTACTATGTCATCAATGTCTGAGATCATTTTCATATAAACATGCCATTACTACCCCATCTTAAGAAAGAAAGAGAGAGAGAGAGGGAGGGAAGGAGGGAAGGAGTGAGGAAGGGAAGAAGGAACAGATGAAGGGATGGAGAGAGAGAGAGAGGAAGGAGGGAGGGACAGAGAGAGAGAAAAAGAGAAAGACCAACTGTCTTAACTTCACTCCCTCCTCCAGTTTTTGCCCCTATTTCTGTTTCTCTTGAAGCAAAACACCCAAAAAGTTAAGTATACTATTGTCATTAAATTACCTCCCCTCTTATCTCTTGGGAAACCCTGGTGGCGTAGTGGTTAAGTGCTACAGCTGCTAACCAAAAGGTCAGCAGTTCAAATCCAACAGGAGCTCCTTGGAAACTCTATGGGGCAGTTCCACTCTGTCCTGTAGGGTCACTGTGAGTCAGAATCGACTCAACAGCAATGGTTTCGTTTTGGTTCTTATCTCTTGATTTCACTCCAATCAAGCATTCACCCTCCCCCTCCACTCCACTGGAACTAAATTGCTCTTGTAAGATCACCAATGACTTTGACATTGCTAAATGTAGTGGTAAATTTTCATTCCTCATCTTACTTGACTCAGCAGCATCATATGACACAGTGTTGTAACGCTTTCATTCTTAATACGTTTTCTTCACTCGGCTTCCAACACACCAAACTCTTTTGGTTTTCCTCCTACTTTGCAGGCCATCTCTCAGATTCCTTTGCTGGGATCTCTTTATCTTCTTGGCCTCTTAATGTTGGACAGCCCTAACGTTCAGTTTTTAAAACTCATCTTTCATAAAACTTAATGACCTTATCCAGTTTTATGGCTATAAATGTTTTCTAATTGTTAAGAACTCTAAACTTATATCTCTAACTTAGGATTTTCCAGTGAAAGCCACAACAAATATCCAATGCCCACTCATCAACTCTTCTTGTATATTTAAGAGGCATCTCAAACTATTCAAACTAAAATACCTCCTAAGACTCGTCCCTTTCTCCACCTTAATAAATTGTAACTCCAAATTTTCAGGCACTTAGACCAAAACTCCTGGAGTCATCCTGTTCTCCTTTTTTTCCTCTCATATGCTATAAATCATCCCATCAGAAAATGTTATCTGCTTGACCTTCCGAATATTTCATAACCTGGCCACTTCTTCTTACCGTTTCCTCTACGATGCTGTCCAAGCCACCATCATTTCTACCCTGGATATTTGCCAGTAGCCTCCTAACTCGTCTGCTGCTTCTTCACTTGTCCCCACCCCCCTACCAGTCCATTTTCAGCTTAGACAGATCCAGAGTGATCCTTTTAAAACAAATTATTTCATCATTTCTTAGACTCACTTTTTTGTTTCTTTTGTTTTTTTTCATAGTTCAACATCTCAGACCAGTACAATCATTGGCATCTTACAATCTGTTGTGACCACGTTGTGTGAAACCAAAAACTAAACAAAACCCATTGCCATCAAGTCGATTCCAGCCCTATAGGACAGAGTAGAAGTGCCCCACACAGTTTCCAAGGAGGGGCTGGTAGATTCAAACTGCCAACGTTTTGGTTAGCAGCTGAGGTCTTAGCCACTGTGCCACCAGGGCTCCTGGCACTTTCTAGTGAGGCAAATAAGTGTCGGTTTCCAAGTGTGGTAGATTCTATTTTATCTAGATAAACCAAACCTGTACTCCTCTGCTCAAAACCTTCCAAAGGTCTTCCATTCCCCTCATAGTTAAAACCAGAATCCTTACAAAAGTGTGTAAGACTCTACCAGGTTTGGACCACCATTACCTTTGGCCTCATTTCCTACCACTCTCCTCCACGCCCTCTTCCTCCACAGGCTAAGTACACATCCAACCAAATGCCCTTGCACTTTGCCTTTTCTCCTTCTAGAACTCTCTTCCTGCCTTGGCCATCCTCTCATTTTCTGAGGGATTGGTTCAAATGTCGCTTCTCCATGAAGCCTCTCTTCTACCCACCTCCACCCAACCCAGTATTCCATATCTCTCTCCCTTGATTTATTTTTCTTCATAGCCTTTATTACCATAACAGATACTGTGTATTTTATTTATTTTTCTTGTTCATTGTCAGCCTCCCTCCATTAGAATGTAAACTACCTGAAAGGAGAGGTTTTCGTTTTTCACTTCTGACCCTCAAGAGCTAGACTAGTGCCTGGCATATAGTATATAATTAATAAATGTTAATGATGAATTAAAAATAATGAAATAAAACACAATATATATTAAACCATAAAATACATTACTTAATGTATTCAAATAAATTATTTAAAATTAATAAATATTTGTTAAAAGAATGAATGACTGACAAAATGAACCAATTCTTACTCTCCCCCAAACTTGTTCCTTCTGTGGTAGTCCCTCCCTGAGCACCCCCATTCATCTAGTCATTCGAGCTTGAAACCGTGAGTCACCCTTTCGTCCTTTAGCACAGCAACTAGGCAGTCACAAGTCCTGATCAATTCCAACCTCTTAATATTATTTGAATCCATACCTTTTGCCCATTTCTACTGCTTCAGTCTTAGTTCAGCCTCACAGAACGGCTCAGCTTCATGGTTACAGGGCAGTGACAGGGGAGATGGGTGGGAGAGGTAAAGGGGCAGAGACCCTGACCTAACCAGCTCCTCCTGACCAGCTGGGCAGTACTGAGACATTCTGAGTCACTTGCTGGCTGAGCACCACCTGCCTACCCTCGTGACAGCACATTCTCTCCATAGCAGGAAGTGACTGTAGTACTTTGAAACCTGGACCTCTTGACTTCAGCATCCATCCAAGAAAGGAGCTGTTGCAGCCTTGAAAAGATAGTCTGCTCTAAGGTGCTGGCACTCCATTTCCCCTGACTAATGGAGAAGCACAGCCTTGAGGCCTTCTCAACTGAGTCTCACCTGCAGTGCTGGTCATACCAGTCTGTCTGATAAGAGTAGAGGCAGTAATCATAGAATATGGACTCCCTTCCACGTTCTCCATT